>NC_048604.1:74624639-75824639 GCF_003668045.3 Cricetulus griseus | reverse complement strand
CATGACTATGTTCAATGAAACACGACCCCATTCATCCTTGAATACAGTCTCTCTCTCTCTCTCTCTCTCTCTCTCTCTCTCTCTCTCTCTCTCTCTCTCTCTCTCTCTCTCTGCCTCAAACTCAGCCATCTGCCTCTGCCTCCCGAGTGCTGGGATTAAAGGCATGCGCCACCATGTCTGGCTTGAACATTACTGACTTCTCGCACCATAAAAACATTCCTGACTCTTTGTCTACTTTCCTTGCTCCTTATCTGCAATAAGCTGTTTCTGCAAATGACCCAACTCCCTTTTAATGGGGAATGAGTCAAAAGACAACAAGCTGAGCACTAGTGACACTCATTACAAAGCTGGAAAATTCATACATATTTGTGGCAGACAAACTCTACAGCGGCGCCATAATAATCCTTGCCTCCCTGCTTCTGTGCCTTAAGGCTCCTTATGAACTGCTCCTCTTGAATGTAAGAGAAGTTGCCACTTTCATCTAACCAGTAGTAGATAGCAAAGGTGACGGGGTGAACAAGATCTTCGTTTTTATTTTATTTTATTTTATTTTATTTTTGAGATAGGAGCTCATGTACCTCAGTGTAGCTGAGGATGACCCTGCATTTTTAAACCTCCTGCTTCAACATCCAGAGACCTGGGATTCCAGGAGTGTACCAGTACAGCCAGTTTATGAGGTGCTGGAGATTGAACCCAGGCCCCCGTGCATGCTAGGCGGCACTCTATCAACTGCTACATTCCCAGCCCTGGTTTTGGTTTTCATCTCTCAAGTTCTAGAATTACATGTGAGCCATCGAAGCTGGCTTTTTTTTCTACAATTTTGTGTGCATGTATGTTTGTGGGTGTGCACATCATGCTATGTGCATGTGAAGGTCACAGGACAACTTGTGGGAATTGGTTTTCTCCTCCCAAGTAGGTTCCAGAATTAAACTCAGGTCACCAGGTTTGGAGACAAGTTTCTTTACGCACTGAGCCATCTTGCCAGCCCATGTCTTTTTCCTCTTTCTTTCTCTCTTTGTATCTTTCTCTCTCTCTTTCTTTTCTTTTTCTTTTTCTTTTTTTTTTTGTAGCCTAGGCTGTCCTCACATTCTTGCCAATACTCCTGCCTCAACAGGGCATAAACATGATTATATCATGTGTATAATGATTACATGATGTTCTTCTTGTAGGGAGACTTCCTCCCTTGCTGGCTTTAAAGAAGCAAACTGACTACCAAGAGGGCCCACGTGGTAAGGAATGGGGGACAGATTCTGGCTGACAACCCACAAGAAACTAAGGCTAAATGTGCCTCAGTTTGGAAACAAACCACAGCCCAATTCAACTGATTTTCTGTCTTGTTTCTTTGGTGGGGAAGAGGGAGCTGGACCTTGGACCCGGAGCCTCAGGTATGCTAAGCACGTGCTCTCCCTCTGGGGTAAGATTTGCGAGACCCTGAAACAGATCATGCAGATACTCCCTAACCCAGCTTCCTGGCTATTAAAGCCGTGTTCACACTCTTGGCTCACAGGAAGTACAAAAGTACAGGTTGTGGTAAGATTATTAGGAATAGATAACTGATATAATTTTACTTTTTTAAAAACATTTTTTTAAATGTGTATGAGTGTTTTTGCCTGCATACATGCCTGTGCCCAGACACTTGAGTGTTTGGTGTGTGAAGGTCAGAAAAAGGTATCCCTCTGGAACTGGAGTCACCATATGGGTACTGGAAACCAAACCTGGGAATTCGGCAAGAGCAACGAGTACTCTTAGCAGTTAAGCCAACTCGATAGACCTGCTATTCTCAGTCACATGCTTACAGAAATGTTTTCAATTCAATCTCACCATATAGTGTTTCCCTTAATTTCTTGGATTTTTATCCTACTCCTCCTTGCTGGAGCACAACTCAAATTGTGAACAACAATAATGAAAATAAAGGATCTTTCCACTTGTGTTTTCCCTTCCTCTTCCTTAAGGAAATAATTATTTATTATTTCTAAATCTTAATCTTGCTTATTTCAGTAATCTATGTCTGTGAAAGCACTCTGCAATAATGTAGCCCTAAGATTCCTTTAAATTGTTAACAAAAATTGAATAGTCCCTGTTAATGCAGCATTTTATGGCTTAAAATATTTTTATTTTATTTTTCAAGATAGGGTTTCTCTGTGTAAACCGGGCTGGCCTGGAACTCTGAGCTCTCCCTCTCAAGTGCTGGGATTAAAAGTGTGTGCCACCACCTTCTGTAAGTTTCTCGAATACATTTTGGAATAATGTTCAACTCACAGAAACTTGATTGAGGCAAAATTATCATACAAATCATTTGCTTTCCAGTAAGTACCTATTCCCTCAAACAAGGTACCTCAATGCTTTTGAAATGACTTTAAAAAAAAAAAAGTTAAGGGCCCGCGAGTTGGTTCAATGGATAAAAGTGCTTGCTGCCAAGCCTATCACCTGAATTTGATCCCCAGAACCCACGTGTTGGAAGGAGAGACCTGACTCCTGCAAGTTGTCCTCATGCTGTGCCACATGGACACCCAACACCCCTCCCCAAAGAATAAATAAATGTAAGAAGGAAAAAGCACATCATTTATATTTTAATATTTCTGCTCAAAAATTAGATATATTAGAGCTAGGCATGGTGTTGCATACCTTTGATCCCAGCCCTCAAGAGGCAAAGGCTGGTGGATCGCTGTGAATTCAAGGCCAGCCTGGTCTACAGAGTGAGTTCCAGGACAGCCCAGGCTACATAGGAAACCCTGTCTCAAACAAACAAAAATCAGATAATTTAAGATGTCCATTTGAAATGTTAAGTTGATTGAAAAATTACTCAGATTCATTTTAAATACTCTTCTATTTCAAGTACATCGTTTTACAAGTGGCATTATGGAATAAAGCAGCCTGACAAAAAAGCATTTCCCAAAAGCAAT
Source organism: Cricetulus griseus (assembly GCF_003668045.3). Lineage (NCBI taxonomy): Eukaryota > Metazoa > Chordata > Mammalia > Rodentia > Cricetidae > Cricetulus > Cricetulus griseus. Next base: position 75,821,736 of record NC_048604.1, on the reverse strand, counting down.
AATTCCAGTAACAATTTCTCTATTAAATGAGACATGACGATAAGTATTGTGATATACCTTATAACTACCCTGCACAGTGTCGCTAAGTATTTCTGTAATGGATTTCATAGAAAGTAGCGGTGCTAGCTTTACAGAAACTTCAGAAACAAATAAAAAAACCCCGGAGATTAACGAAGTCAAAGACTTCTTGCACAGCTTCATGAGTTCCTTAAGCCTCTGTTCTAGGACATGAAAGTGTTTTTTCTGGATTAATAATGTGCAGAAAAAACTAAGGGAATCTGGAGGAAAGTGGTTGGCTTTTACTTACCTTTCTTTTGCTAGGCCTAGAAGAGAACCTGGCACTTTAATTCAATTAATGTTAAACAAGCAAGTGGATAATTAAAAGAAGGAAGGAAGGATGGGGGAAAGAAAGGAAGGGAAACTGAGCCAATGAGATGGCCCTAAGTGTCTTTGTTAGAATAAAATATATTTAAATATCCGAAAAGCAGGGTTGGGGAGACGGCTCAGTGGACAAGAGCACGTGCTACACTAGCATGAAGATCTGAGTTTGAATCCCCAGGACCTGTAACCCCAGTGCTGGGATGGAGGGAGACAGAAGGGTTGCAGGTGCTTGCTGCTGGCCAGTCAGTCTGGTTGAATCAGCACTCCAAGCCCATCGAGAGACCTACTCAAAAACCAAGATGGAAGCCCAGTGTGCTGTAGTCTTTAATGCCAGCACTCAGAGGGCAGGGGTAGGTAGATCGGATTGCTATGAATTCCAGGCCAGCCTGGCCTACATAATAAGTTCCAGGAAGCCAAGTCTACATATTGAGACCTTCTCTCAAAAGACTAATAACAATAATGCAGAGATTGGTAGAGGAAGGCCCAGATGTTGACCCTAGCCTCCACGTGGTCATGGACAGGAGGCATACCTGCACACACATGAATACACCAGGCGTGTATGTGATACACATATACACAAAATTAATTATTAAAAATATTTTAAACATCTGAAAAGGAATAAAGAAATGCAAAGTAATGAAGCAAGTCATTCAGAATCTTTGTGAAGGCTGCAGGGCAGATGGTCAGGAGTAAGGACTATGTGCACATCTTGTATTTTAAAACTTCAAAATCTATAGTTTGTCTATAAAAAGGAGATTAGCCAGGCCTTTGAATTTAGGAGAAATTGGAGATTTACAGCACAAATTCCACAAACCACAGTCTCTGTCCAAAAGCAACTGTAGGGTAAAGGGACAGTAATTGAGTCCATCGCCATGTCACAAGTCTGCTATCTTAGCACTCGAAAGGTGGGGGTGGGAGAATCCTGAGTTCCAGGCCAGCCTGGAGTGCATAGTGAGACCCTGTCTGGAGAGAGAGGCAGATAAACGGAGATAGGAAACACAGGCACAGAAGGGATTTTCTCCAAAGTATACTATGGAAACTAAGGATGATAATTGCCCTCCACGGACCATTTTTTAAAATATATATATATATATATATATATATATATATATATATTGTTTGTTTAACACAGTGAAATAAAACTACAAAAACATAAATGCTAAGAGAATCTTTAAAACCGCAAGAAGCTGAGCATGATGGCCCACAGCTCTAATCCCAGCACGTGGGAGGCAGAGGCCCGCGCTGACTTGGAACTTGCTGTGCAGACCAAGCAGGCCTCGAACTCACAGAGATTCACTTGCCTCTGCCTCAAAAAACAACGAACAAAGAACCCTACAGGAGATAAAAGGCCATGCGCTAAGAAATGAAAATTAGATTAGCAGCCAACCACTGGGAAGAGCGCGGAACATTTTAAAATGAAAAGGAGAAGTTTTTCGCCACCTACGGTTGAGTTATTCGCCACCTAGGGTTGAGTTATTCGCCACCTAGGGTTGTATACTTGGGTAAACACACTTTTCAGAGTCAAGGCCCAATTTACAAGTATGCAAAGACACGGTCTACGATTCTCAGACTCAACGAAAGAAACATAATGATTTCTGGTGTCACCCAAGATTGGGATAAGCGTAAATCCACAATAATCGCTCTTACCTACCTCTAACAAGGGACATCTCTGTAGAAAAAGAGAAAGAATTACCTGAGGTCCGGGAAAGTCAAGCCAGAGGGGCTGATCTGGAGGAGAGATGAACCGTCTTCGGGCTCAGTCAGCGCCTCAGTGTCGAGGAAGCCAGTGGGCTGTGAGCAGATAAAGGCTTTAGCCACGCCCCCTGGAAAGCAGGATTTGATCCCCGGAACTCGGGGATGAAGAAAACTGGCTCCTCAGAGTTGGCCTCTGACCTCCACATAAGTGCTATGACGTGCAAAAATGTGCAAACAAAATTAAAAAAAAAAAAAAAACTTGAAAAGCCAGGCGTGTTGGTGCATGCCTTCAATCCCAACACTCAGGCAGAGGCAGGCCGATCTTTAAGAGTTTGAAGCCAGCCTGGTTTACTGTGGGAGTTCCCGGACAGCCAGAAATCATGCTCAAGACCCCTAAATTCAGTCTCCAGAAAGAAAACAACGCAAAACAAAAATCTTGAAAGATTGCCTTGCCTGTAATTCTAGAACTTGGGAGACAGAAGCAGGAGAATCTGGAGTTCTGACTAGTCTCAGCTGCAAAGCAAATACGAAGCTAGCCTCAGTTACGTGAGACCTTGTCTCAAACGGCAGAAATGGATAAGGAAAATTGTTGCTACATATACATATTATATATATAATTTTTTCATCCATAAGGAAGAATAAGTTATGCCATTTGAGGGAAAATTGGTGCAATCAGAGATAATCACATTAAGTAAATTTAGCAAGTCTCAAAAATATGAACATTATTCTTTTTTCCTCTCATTTATGGTTCCTGCATGAAATCATATATGTATACATTAAATGAAAGTAGAAATGAGATTGTCTAGAAAGGATAGAGAGATGGCTTAGAGGTTATTAACAGCACTTGCTGCGCTTGCCTGGAACCCAGGCTTAGTTGCTGTACCCACATGAGACAGCTTACAGCCCACAACTCTTCTTCCTACCTTCCTTCCTTCCTTTCTTCCTTCCTTTCTTCCTTCCTTCCTTCCTTCTTTCTTTCTATTTTGAGACAGGGTCTCTCTCTATACCCTTGGCTGTCCTGGAACTCACTATGTAGACCAGGCTAGCCTAGAACTCACAAACATACATTTGTCTCTGCCTCCTGGGTGCTAAAATTAAAGATATGTGCCACTACACCTGGCAACCACCCACAGCCTCTTCTGGCTTCCATGGGCACCAGGCACATGTATGCAGTGCACTTACATACACTCGGGCAAAACACTCATACACATAAAATAGAAATAAATGAATCTTTTTATTTTTTTTGTTTGGGTTTTGGCTTTCAAGACAGGGTTTCTTTATATAACAGTCCTGGCTGTCCCGGAACTCTCTTTGTAGACCAAGGTGGCCTGGAACTCACAGAGATCTGCCTGCTTCAGCCTCCTGGGTGCTGTGATTAAAGGTGTGTGCCACCACTGCCTGGCATAAATCTTTTTTTTTTGCAGAAATTTTCTATAGAAAAAGAGGACTAATGGCAAGAAGGGAGAAAAGAGGGAGAGGAGAATGTTTTGGGGAAGATAGTCTCAAATACAATATATATCTGTAAAACACTTTAAATTACATTTTATTTATTGAGGAGTATGTAGCACATTGCACAGCAGAGACCAGGGAACAGAGTTCTGGAGTTGGTTCTCTTCCTCAATCATGTGAGTCCTGGGGATTGAACTCAGATTGTCAGGTTTGGCAGCAAACACCTTTAACCATTGAAACATCTCTCCAGATCATGCAAAAATTTTTTTTTCAATTTTCAAAGAAAGTGACTCTTCTAGGGCTGAATTAGCTACGTTGTCCACCCTACTTTGTCTTCCAACATTGATCTGAGATGCTATAAGCTATAAGAAGAAAACCTCTGAGGAATTCCATCTTCAGGACCTCTGAAAGTGCACAATACAGAATCGCAAACAGACCTTGAGGAGGCAGCCTCTTATCTTGTGTGCACTCAGCATGAATCCCAGACTTGTCTCTAAACTGGACAAACATTCGTCAGCCTCAAAACAACACCACAAAGACCTTGAGGACTGAACTATGATATCACATGCCACCAGACTAACCCCTGAGTAAACTGTAGATGAGGTAAACCCAAAGTAGCTGGGCAAAGGCTTTGGAAACTGAGCTGATAGTGGAACAGCTGCACACAGAAGATGAAATACCGTTTAAATCTGAGCCTAACCAGACTGATAACCTGACTGCAAGAAGTAAAGGACCTTGAGACTCACAGGGCAAAACTTCAAAATGTCCACTAAGCAGTGAAAAATTCCAGGGCTGGACTGGGGATACAAGTCAGTAGTAGAGCGCTTGCCTAGCATTTGATAAGCACTGGCTTCAATTCTTAGTACCACAACATGCAAAACCAGAACCAAGAAAACACTAATTTCTTCAAGAAAAGACATTCAATAAATGACAAAATCAAGATGGCGCCGATGTTGAAATTAACAGTGACTTTATTTTTTAAGATTTCTATTTTGTTTTATTTTATGTACATGAATGTTTTGCCTGTATGTGTGTGTGTGCACTATGTGCTTGCCTGGTGCCCTCAGAGATGAGAAGAGGATCCCTTGGAACTGGAGTTACTGATGGTTTTGAGTTGCCATTTGAGTGCTGGGAATTGAACCTGGCTCCTCTGCAAGAGCAACAAGAAATAGTATAAATCTCCAAGCCATCTCTCCAGCCCCCCTCTTAACAATGACTTTAAAGCCATTATTACAATACTGTTCTATGGGGTAAAGGTAAACAAACTTCTTTCTATTTTTATTTTCCAGGGCTTGGGATTGAATCCAGAGCCTTGCACCTGCTACATGAGTATAAGCTTGCTTTAAATAAATGAAGATATACGTCTTGGCAGAATATAACAAAATTATATCCAGGCGTGGTGGTACTCATCTTTAATCCTAGCACTAGGGAGGCAGAGAAAGGTGGGTCTATGACTGTGAGACCAAACTGGTTTATATAGCAAGTTCTAGGATAGCCAGGGGCACATAGTGAGGCTCTGTCTCACAAACAAACAAATAAATAAAAACAAATCCAAGGGGGCTGGACAGATGGCTTAGTGGGTAAGAGCACTGGCTGCTCTGGCTGCTCTTCCAGAGGACCTGAGTTCAATTCCCAGTACCCACATGGCAGCTCACAACTTTCTGTAACTCCAGTTCCAGGAGATCTGACACCTTCACACCATTGCACATAAAATAATTAAGTTAAATAAATTATTTAAAAAAATAAGCATCCAGCCGGGCATTGGTGGCACATGCCTTTAATCCCAGCACTCGGGAGGCAGAGGCAGGCAGATCTCTGTGAGTTCGAGGCCAGCCTGGCCTCCAGAGCGAGTGCCAGGATAGGCTCCAAAGCTACACAGAGAAACCCTGTCTCGAAAAAAAAAAAAAAAAACAAGAATCCAATATTCATTCAGAGGCTAAGACAGGAAGTTCAAATGTTTGAAGAAACTTGGGCTATGTACAGAGTTCCAGGCCAGCCTAGGCTATATGAGACCATGTGAAAGACAAAATAAAGGGAGGAAGGAAGGAAAAAAAACTGATGATCAATAGTAATAACGCAGTATGTAAATTAAAAAGTTACTAAGTGGTCTCATAAGAAACACACACACACAAAACCAGATGGAGGTGGTGCATGCCTTTTGTTCCAGCACTTGGGAGGTAGAGGCAGGCAGATCTCTGTGAGTTCGAGGCTAGCCTGGTTTAGAGAGTGAGTTCCAGAATAGCCAGGACTGTTACACAGAGAAACCCTGTCTCAAAAAAACAAACAAACAAACAAACAAAAAACAACAATAACAACAAAAATGCTGGGCAGTGGAGGCGCACGCCTTTAATCCCAGCACTCAGAGGCAGAGGCAGGCAGATCTCTGTGAGTTCGAGACCAGCCTGATCTACAAGAGCAAGCTCCAGGACAGCCTTCAACACCACAGAGAAACCCTGTCTTGAAAAAAAAGAAAGAAAAGAAAAGAAGGAAAGGAGGGAGAGAGGGATAAACACACACATATACACACATCAAGGTTCTGCAGAAAAGCAGACCCAATAGAACATAGACATATAATATATAGGCAAGCCCAAAATCAGTAGGGTACAGCCATAGGCTGGGAAGCAGGAAAAAGCTGACACTGCAGGCTTGAGTCCAAAGGTAGTCAGTCTGGAGACTGAATTCTTTCTTCCTCAGGAAAGGTCAATCTTTACTTCCAAGGACCTTGGTGGGGTGGATGAGGCCCTCCTACATTACAGAGGACAATCTGCTTTACTCAATGTCTACAGGCTTAAACATTAATCCAATCCAAAAACTAGACTCACAGCAACATCTACCCTGGTGTTTGAACAAACAAGAGGTACCATAATCTAGCCAAGTTAACCATTGGGCCAACAGGAAGGCCTAACAACCTGAGTTCAATGTTTGGGATCCAAATGGTGGAAAGAAAGATCCAACTCCTGAAAACTGTCTTCTGACTCCTACATGTGTATGCTCCCCCCACAAATAAATAAAGAAAATGTAATAATACTGATTTACCATTTATCATCAGAGAGGGCAGAGAATAAAATTGGTTAGGTTTAAGCTAGATCAATAGAAATTCTGCAATCTCGAGAATGAAAAGTCATCCTTGTCTACATAGTGAGTTCCAAACCACCCTGCACTACATGAAGATCAAATTATAGATTATAGTAAATCAAACAAGAAGAGATCAAAATAAAAGTTAATACATATTTCTATCTCGACTGAAATTTAAATATTACAAAACTATTCTAAGCCAGGTGTTGGTGGCCCACACCTTTAGTCCCAGCACTCGGAAGGCAGAGGCAGGCAGATCTCCGTGAGTTCGAGGGCAGCCTGGCCTACAGAGTAACTTCCAGGACAGGCTCCAAAGCTACACAGAGAGATCATGTATTTAAAAAAACAAAAAAAGTATTTTGTCATTTTTTTTTTGTTTTGGTTTGGTTTTAGCAGTTGCTGGTGTTTTCATTTTGTAGCTCAGGCTGGCCTTCAACTTGCTATGTAAAACAAGCTGTCCTTTGAACTTGTGGCAATCTTCCTGACTCTGCCTCCCAAGTGCTGCTTGGCTAAGAGAGTAAAAAATGCTTGCCATGAAGCTTATGACCTCAGTTCAATCCCTAGTAACCACATTAAGATAGGAGGAAAAAGGGCTGTAGAGATGGCTCAGAAGTTAAGAGCACTGACTGCTCTTCCAGAGGTCCTGAGTTCAATTCCCAGTAACCACATGGTGGCTCACAACCATCTGCTATGAGGTCTAGTGCCCTCTTCTGGTGTGCAGATATACATGGAAACAGAATGTTGTATACATAATAAATAAATAAAATAAAATCTTTAAAAAATATTTTTAAAAAAAGCTTTAAAAAAAAGATAGGAGGAGAGAGCTGATTGCCACAAGTTGTCCTTTGACTTCCATTAACTCGCAGACACATATACACACAAATTAATAAATAAAATGTAAAAAGAAAAATATTTAAAATTGTATACACACACACAAAGAAAGACATGCCAGGGCTTGGGTAGTGATGGTTTGGGAATGGCTGCCTAATGGATATGAGCTTTCACATTTGGAATGCGGAACATAGATAGGAGTAGGGCTATGGATGGAGCGTAGTTGGGAAGTAGAACATTCAGAAAGCTCTGACTTTAATTCCCCATGCCACATAAAACTGGACATGGTGGTCCACATCTGTAATCCTCAACACTCCCAAAATGAAAGCAGGAAGATCAGGAGTCCAAGGCCATTCATTCTCTGGTACTTCAGACCCAGTCTCAACAATGGAGGAGTGTAAGAGTGATGACGGTGCAACTTTGCAACTAAGAACCCCATTTTAAAAGTGTGAATCTCATGGTGTGTGATATAATTATATATAAAACATTTATATAAAAGAGAAAATGAGAAACATCCAAGAGTTTGGGGTCTATAGCTCACTGATAGATTACTTGTATAGGTACTGGGTTTGATCTCCAGCACAAGTGAAAAGGGTAGCAAGCAGGTTTGGGACCAGCAAGAACAGAAGAGCAGAAACCTAATGACAGAAAACAAAATTTCAAGTCAGGTGTGGTGGTGCTTGCTTGTAATCCCAGTATTTAGGAGGCTGAGGCAGAAGGATTACCATAATTTCAAGGCCAGCTAGGGCTGGAGCTCAGTTGGGAAGTAGAGCATTGAGGAAGCCCTGAGTTGAATTCCCCCGTGCCAAATAAAACATCCCTAATGAATTCCAACCAGCATGGCCTAAAATGTGAAATTTTATTTCAAGAAATGAAATGAAACAAGTCAGATGTAGTGGTGCATACCTTTAATCCCAGCACTTGGCAGGCGGGAGGATTTCTGTGAGTTCAAGGGAAGCCAGGTCTACCTAACAGAATTCCAGGACAACCAGGAGTACACAGAGAAACCCTATCTGGGAAAACAAAAACAAAAACAAAAAAAAACCTAATTCAGGTCGCACAAGCACTATAATTTAAATATTAATTTATTTATCTCTCTGTGTGTATGTACCTATCTGTCTGTTTAGAGGCATATACGTGAAGGGCAGAAGACAATTTACAGGAATTGGTGCTTCCCTTCTCCCATGTGGATCCTGGAGATGAATCTCGGGTCATCAGGCTGTGAATCTTCACCAGCTTAGCTGTCTCCCCAGTCCAAGAATTATTTTAAATCTGAGACCAATGGACTCCCACAGGCTCCACTTCTAAAAGGTCTCCTGCCCCACACCCTAACATCACTGAGGACCAAGCTTTAACACTGGGACCTTTGCAGGACAACCTCACGCTATGTGCAGAGAGAGACGAGATTAGGAGGACAGACTTTATCCAAACTAAACCACCACATACTTAGAGGCACCAGAAAAAAAAATGCAGCCTTGCCATCATTATCTTCACCATCACCCAGTGAAAGCTGTTTCAGGCTTTTGACCTCCATGACTGTACAACAGTAAATTCATGTTGTTGTAAACTACTACTTTTGTGGCAATTTATTACAGCAACAATAAAGATTAACATAACTATCAACAAACTCAATCTAGCTGACATTTTTAGAACATTCCATCCAACCACTTCAGAAGACACATTCTTTTCAAGCACACATGGAACATTCTCTAGGATAAACTATGTCATAGGCAGTAAAATAAGTCTCTGTAAATTTAAAGGAACTGAAATCATATTGAGCATTCTTGGACAACAATACAATAAAGGTAGAAAATCAAAATGTCTCAATACATGGGAACAAACATGCTTCTAAATAATGACCAGATCAGAGAGGAAGTCCAAGAAACCAAAACTAAAATACAGTAATTTTTAAAATATAAATACTATATGGCTACTTATATGAGGTATTTAGATCATTCAAATTCGTAAAAACACAAACTTCAATGGTGACTAACACGAGATCAATGGAAGTTATAAAGAGGAACTATTTAGCAGGGCATGGTGGTATATACCACCCAAAACTAAGAAACAGAGGCATGGAAGATCCCTGTGAATTCAAGTCTAGCCTGGTCTACGTAGCAAGTTTCAGGGAGCCAGGGCTACATAGTAAGATCTGTTTCAATAAATGAAATAAAATAGATTAATTAAAAAGACTATTCAACGAAGGTTGCATTTAATTGTTTTCCCTTGTTTTTTTTTCTTTAATATATACCCAGTCTGGCCTAAAACTCACTATTAGCCCAGGCTGACCTTGAATTCATGATGATCCTCCTGCCTCAGCTTCTCTATTACTGGAATTAGAGGCATATGCCACCATACCACACTTGTTTTAAACTTTGTTCATTTGTCTATTTATTTACTTATTTATTTTGCAGTGCTGATAATCCAACGTAGGGCCTTATGAACGTCAAGCAAACTAGTGTTCTGTCCCTGAGCTACATCAATTCTTGGTTGTGTAGACCGGTCTTAGCTATGCAGACCAGGCTGGCCTCCAACTAGAAACCCTTTCACCTTCCACCTCAGCTTACCTACCACTAGGATTATAGGTGTGTGTTACCATGCCCAGTTTGTTGTTTGTTTTCTTTTCTTTTCTTTTCTTTTTTTAGTGCTGGGGCTCAAACCCAAGGTCTCACATGTAGTAGGAAAATTTTCTATAAATGAGTGACACCCGCAGTCTGAGTAAAAGGGTTTTAAGCTAGGCAAGTTTCACACCTGGATATCTGGTCCACAGAAATATGAATACATTTCTTACTACTGAACTGTACACTTAAAATGGTTAAGATAAGCTAGGTGGTGGTGGCACAAGCCTTTAGTCTCACCACCCAGGAGGCAGAGGCAGGTGGATCTCTGAGTTCTAAGCCAGCTTGATCTACAGAGTGAGTTCCAGGACAACCGAGGTCACACAGAGAAACTCTGTTTCAAAAGACCACTCTCCCACACACTGCTAGAAAAAAAAAAGTTGGTGAAATGGTGTAATGGGTAAGAGTATTTGGTGGCAAGCCTGATGATCTGAATTTGATCCACTGAACCCATACTGTGGAAGGAAACAACAGACTTCTGCAAGTTGTCCCCTGATTTCCATGCACATATCATGGCATCTACATTACCACTTCCCAACACACACCACAAATAAATAGATGAAAAATAGTTTTTAAGAGGTTAAGATAGTAAAATTTGTTATGTGTTTTCTAAAATCACAATTTACAATATAAAAATACTATGTATTTGGAGAAGATTGGATAGGAAAACAAATCACCTGTTACCAAAGATTGTGGACAAACATTTGCAAGAAACAGCTAGAGCAGTGCAGAAAGGACAAAGGCTCAAGACATTTATCTAAGCCTCTAACAGAAAAGTCTAGAAAAAGAAACACCAAACAAACCCCAAAGAAGCAGAAAAAGAAATAATATGGAGAACACCTAGAACTGGAGAGATGGCTCAGTGAGGGAAAAGCTTGCCACACAAGCCTGAGGACCTGAGTTCAGATCTCCAGGCCTGTGTAAAAGCCATGTGAAGGCCTCTGTCTATAACATTAGTGTCGGAAGTCTTAGATTGCCTGGCCTTCCCAGTCTAGTCAAAACAGGCAAGCTCCAGGTTCAGTGAGAGACCCTGTCCCAAAAACCAAACAAACAAAACAAAAAATGGTGGAGAGTGATTAGTGAAGACACCAATGTGTTGGCTTCTGCTCATGCATGGAGCAACTTCTCTACCCTCACACATCCATTACACACACAGAGATAACACCAGAAATCCATGTGAAAACAGGATGATATCGAAGAATCAAGAAAATAAAAAAACAATCACGAAATTAACTAGGGATATCACTACAGATTCTGAGGACTTCAATGGACAATAACAATTCAACCCACAAGAATTTGACAATTAAGCCAGGCGTTGGTGGCACATGCCTTTAATCCCAGCACTCGGAAGGCAGAGGCAGGCAGATCTCTGTGAGTTCGAGATGAGCCTGGTCTACAAGAGCTAGTTCCAGGACAGCCTCCAAAGCCACAGAGAAACCCTGTCTCAAAAAACCAAAAAAAAAAAAAAAAAAAAAGAATTTGACAATTAAGATGGAATGCACTAATTCCTTTAAAAAACACAATGAACCTGGGACCTGGAGAGATGGCTCAGTGGTTAAGAACACTGGCTGCTCTTCACAGAGGACCTGGGTTCAATTCCCAGTACCCACATGGTAGCTCACAGCTGTCTGTAACTCCAGTTCCAGGGGATTTGACACCTTCACACCAATTCACATAAAATAAAGTTAAATAAATTTTTAAAAACCTACAATGAACCCAAACTGAAATACAGAGTTTGAATAGTTCTATGCTTTTTCAAAATTAATTTAAAGAACAGAAAATGTAACCTTAATTTTGTTGTTCAGTTTTAGGAAATAGGATCTCCCTAAATTGTTCAGGCTTACCTTGAATGTATTATGTAGCCCAGGCAGTCCTTGAACTTTCAAACATCCTGCTTCAGCCTCCCAAGTAGCTGGGATTGCAAGTGAGAGGCACAATGCCTGGGTAGTTCCAAGTTTCTTAAAGAAATTGATTTTTTTTTCTTTTCAGCAGTGCAGAGCATGACTAGGGCCTCACAAATCTTAGGCAATCGCTCCTAACGCCGAACCACATCTCCCACCCACAGACACTGAATTCTTAAGCTTCAAAATTCCATGTGAAATGGTCCAGCCACTTTGGAAAAATAGTTTGGCAGTTCCTCAAAATGTTATAATATACATTACCTTGGCCCAGCGATTCCACTTCTAGGTATGTACCTAAAAGAATTGAAAGCAGGTGTTCAAACAAAGACTTGAGCACAAATGTTTGTTGCACCACTATCTGCAAATGGAAACAACCCAGATGTCCATCAACAGATGAACAGATAAACAAAATATGGCATGCTTTGTGCTTACAGAAAGGAATGAAGTACTGCCACAGGATGCAAATGGATGAACTCTAAAAACATTATGCTATGTGAAAGAAACCAGACACAGAGGAACACAAAATATGTAGCTCCATTTATGTGAGTTATCCAGAATTGGCAAATCCATATAAACAGAAAACAAGTGTTAGTGGTTGTTAGAGGCAGGGGGAAATGGGAATGGGGAGTATATGGTTCATGGGTATAGGGTTTCATTCTGGGGTGATGAAAATATTCTGGAATTAGATACAGGAATGGTTGTACAATATCCCGAAAGTACTTGATGTCAATTGTTCATTTTAAAAATAGCTAAAATGAGATGTATGATATTTTGTACTACAGTAAAAAAAAAATGCAAACTCAAACACCACAAGCTAGTTGAGTTCATTTCACAGATGCAAATCTGGTTCGGTATTTAAAATCAATGTAATCAGATATATTGATTAGCTGAAGAAGAAAAATCATAAAATCATCAATGTTTTCACTTTATTTTTATGTGTATAGGTGTTTTTGCCTCCATGCATGTCTGTGTTCAACCTAAAATCCTGCTGTTCATAGACAGAGGCCAGAAGAGAGACTGGAGTTACAGAAGGTTGTGAGCTGCCATATGGGTGCTGACAATCGAACCCAGGTCCTGTGATCTTAACTATTTAGCCATCTCTTCAGCTCTCAATTTTTTTTTGAAAGAAGGGGTCTTATGTAGCTATAGGCTGGCCTTGAACTCAGGATGTACCCAAGGTTTTCCTTGAACTCCTGACTCTCCAGCCTCTGCCTCTCCAGTGCTGGGATTACAGGTATGTGCCACCATGCCTGGCACAAAATCATATCAGTTAATTAAGGAAGAACATCTACAATTTCAACCATTATTCCTGCTAAAATTTCTCATAAACTAGCTGGAGAGATGGCTCAGGGATTAAGAGCACTGACTGGCTGCTCTTGCAGAGCACCTAGGTACACCTCCCTAGCAAGTGAGGCTCTTAGGTCCATTCTCAAAATGAGGAAAAAAGAGAGACCAGGAAAAAACAAGAATATCTACCATTGTCACTTAGGTTCAACACTGAGCCAGTACTTACCAGCATGTGCAAGACCTGGGGTTTGACCTTCAGCACCATTAAAATGTATTTGTGAGGGGGGCGATGTTGGCACACGCCTTTAATAGTGGCACCTGAGAAGCAGAAGCAGAAGCAGGTGAATCTCTGAGTTTGAGGCCAGCCTGGTCTACAGAGTGAGTGATGGCTGTTAACACGGAGAAATCTTGTCTTAAAAAATAAAACAAAAGAACCAAAAAAGTATTTGTGTGTTCTGGAGATTCTGGCTAGTGAAGTAAACCAGTGGGAAAAAAATTAAAAGCATCCAGATAGGAAGGGAATGAGACTGTCTTTACTTGCAGAAGACATGGTCCTCTGTGATGAAAATCCCATTCCAGGACAGCCAGGGCTACATAGAGCAATCCTGTCTCCAAACCCCCAAAACCAAAATAAAGTAAAATAAAATCCAAGGAATGCACACATGTGAAACAAACAAGAAAACAATCTCTAATCTCTACTCAGATCAATAAACGCATGTTTCAGGGATACGAGGAATAAGGTTAATAAGCAAAAATCAACTGTACTTTCATATACAATTCAAAAATGAAATAAAAAATAGCAACATAAAAACGGCTAGGTAGGCTGGGATACCAGCATGGGACTGATCCAGACCCCAGTAATGTGGGTTTCTGTGAGGAAACCTCGGAAACCTATGGGACCCCCTGTAGTAGATCAGTACTTATCCCTAGCACAGGTGTGGACTTTGGGAGCCCATTCCACATAGAGGGATACTCCCTGAGCCAAGACACACGGGGGTGGGCCTAGGCCCTATCTCAAAGGATACGATAGACTCTGATGACACCCTATGGAAAGCCTCACCATCCGGGGGAGCAGAAAGGATATGTGATAGGTGGGGTTTTAGTTGGGAGGGTGGTAGGGGAGGATGGGAGGGAGAAGGGAACTGGGATTGTCATGTAAAACAATCTTGTTTCTAATTCAAATAAAAAAATCTGCAAAAAAAAAAAAGGCTAGTTAGAAGGGTTTGGGTTTTTTGGGGGTTTTTTGTTGTTTTGTTTTGCTTTTTGTTTGTTTGTTTGGTTTTTCGAGACAGGGTTTCTCTGTGTAGCTTTGGAGCCTGGCCTGGCACTTGCTCTGTAGACCAGGCTGGACTCGAACTCACAGAGATCCACCTGCCTCTGCCTCCGGAGTGCTGGGATTAAAGGCGTGCGCCACCAACGCCCGGCTAGTTAGGAGTTAATGTCACAAAAGAAGTGTAAGACATGTACACTGAAAATTAACAAAATGTTAAAGAGAAATGAAAGACAATGAATTGTGGAAAGATGTTCCACACTGAGTAATTGGAATTATCAATATTGTCTAGATGGTAATTCCCTCCAAACTGGGTCTAGAAATGCATGACAATAATCCTCTACAAAATTCTAGAAGACTATTTTGAAGAAATTATAAAGCTGGTACTGAAGTATGTGGAAAATCAGTGACTTAAAATAGCCAAGACAAAAACTTAGAATAGCCATAACAGTTTTAAATATAATAAAAGAGTTGGAGATGTAGCTTAGAGGTAGGGCTCTTGCCTACCATGTATGAGGTGCTGGGTTCCATCCTCACCACTGCCAAACCAAACAAAATGATAACTATAAAACTTCTAGAAGAAAACACAGAAACTATCTTTGATCTCCAAGAAAGCAAAGAATTCTTAGCTATGATGCTAAAAACACATTCCACAAGACAAACATTCTGTACTTTCTGAAAATGATGTTTCTACACTTCAAAAGATATCTTTAAAAAATAAAAGATGAGGCTAGGAGTGTATCCCAGTGGTAGAGTATGATTTGTGTGTGCTAGGCCTTCAATTCAATTTCTAGCACCAAAAGAAAAAGCAAAAGGTCTGAGGATATAGGTCAATAGTAGAGTGTTTGCCTAGCAATTTATAGTTTAACACACACACACACACACACACACACACACACACACACACACACACACACACACACACACACACGGAGGGGAGTATTAAGAAAACAATGAAAGATAGGCCAATTTTTTTCCTATGAAGACAAGCAACAATGTAGCTCAGTGCTTGCCTAGCATGGCTCAAGGCTCTGGCCCTGGTGTAGCTCAAACCCCAGCACCACAGATGGCTAGGTGTGATGACACAGACCATTAATCTCAGTACTCAGAAGGCAGAAAGCTGGTAGATCTTTGTGAGTTCAAGGCTAACCTAGTTTACTACATAGAGAGTTCTAATCAAGCCAGGGTTATATAAAAAGACCTTGTCACAAAAGAAAACAAAAATAAAAAACAAAAACATGTATGGTAGTACAGGCCTGTAACTCCAGTACTCTGGAAATAAAGGCAAAATGACCATAAATTTAAGGTCATTTGGGGTTGCATAGTGACTTTGAGGCCACCCTGGACTACATCAGTACACTTCTTTAAAAAATAAAAAGGAGGGCCAGGCAGTGATGGTGCACACCTTTCCCCCCATAGCTTTGGAGGCTGTCCTGGAACTGTGTAGACCAGGGCTGGTCTCGAACTCACAGAAATCCACCTGTCTCTGCCTCCAGAGTACTGGGATTAAAAGTGTGCACCACCACCATCCGGCTTAATGGTATACACCTTTAATCCCAGCATTTGGGTGGCAGAGATAGACATATCTCTGGGTTTGAGGCCAGCCTGGTCTACAGAGTGAATTCCAGGACAGCCAGGCTACACAGAGAAACTGTGTCTGAAAAAAAAAGATAACCAAACAAGTTGAAAGACTGGAGATGTGGCTCAGTGTTAGAACATTTGCTTACCATGTTCATGTCCTTCGATTCAGTTCTCAGCAACACACACACACACACACACAACACACACACCACACACACACACACGAGAGAGAAGAGAGAGAGAGGAGAGAGAGAGAGAGAGAGAGAGAGAAGGGGGTGCATGTATATAAAAGGGTTTTACCAATATGAATCACTATTAAGCACACAAATGATGTTCATTAGCTGGGCATTGGTGGCGCACGCTTTTAATCCCAGCACTTGGGAGGCAGAGGCAGGCAGATCTCTGTGAGTTCAAAGCCAGCCTGGTCTACAGAGCAAGTTCCAGGACAACCTCCAAAGCCACAGAGAAACCCTGGCTTGGGGGGGGGATGGGGCCGGGTGTTGGTGGCACACACTTTTAATCCCAGCACTTGGGAGAGGCCAGCCTGGTCTACAGAGAGAGTGCCAGGATAGGCTCCAAACTAGAGAAACCCTGTGTCAAAACAAACAAACAAACAAAAAAAGTGGACATAGACTTATCACACAACCCAACATTACAGTTCTAGGATCTGCTGCAAAGAAACTTACAACTATAGATAATGTTTATATCAGCATTATACTCATAGTAAGTAAAGTGCAAACAGTCCAAATGTCCATTAACTGATGAATGAATACAGGATGTGGCATATCATTATAGCGGAATACTATTATGCAATGGAAAGGTTATAACTGGCAATCACTACAATATAGATGAATCTCAAATATATTTGAAGTGAAAATGCAGATGTGGGCCAGCAAGATAGCTCAGTGGGTAAAAGAACTTGCTGTCAAGCCTGAATTTGATTCCATGGACCCACATGGTGGAAGGAGAGAACCAACTCCTGTAAGAAGTCCTATGACCTCCATACACATGCGATGACATTTATGGCCCTCTCTCAGTTAAATAAATTCAAAATGAAAAAACAACTCAGATGCCAAAACATCACATGTGGTACGATGATGGAGGAAGTCTTTGGAGTGTGAGAATACTCTGTATCTTGTTTGGTGACAGATACATGAATGTATAAACTTGTCAAACTTGTCAAAATAAATTCTTGAGATTTGTACAGTTTACTGACTATAAGATATCCAAATAAGTAGACAAAGCCTTATTTGATTTAGTCATGCAAGTCTCAAGTGGGAAACATCTCACCTTAAATGTTTTTTATTAGAAGAAAACAAGATGTGACTGGTGTGGTGGTACACACCTTTGATTCCAACACTCAAGAGGCAGAAGCAGGTGGATCTCAGAGTTTGAGGCCGGCCTGGTCTACAGAGTTCTAGGACAGCCAGAGAAACCCTGTGTCAAAAAACAAACAAACAAGCAAACAAGCCAAAGAGGAGGAGGAGGGAGAGGAGAAGGAGTGGGAAGAGGAAGACAAAGAAGAAGAAGAAGAAGAAGAAGAAGAAGAAGAAGAAGAAGAAGAAGAAGAAGAAGAAGAGGAAGAAGAGGAAGAAGAGGAAGAAGAGGAAGAAGAGGAAGAAGAGGAAGAAGAAGAAGAAGAAGAAGAAGAAGAAGAAGAAGAAGAAGAAGAAGAAGAAGAAGAAGAAGAAGAAGAAGAAGAAGACTCAAGGCTGTCCTCTGACCTCTTTTAGTGCACTGTGACACAAATGTGCCACACACATGCACACAAATGAAGTACAATAGGGAAAATTAACAAAGTCAAAAACTGGTCTTTTGGAAAGAACAGTAAAATTAAAAAAAAAAGTCATGTGGTTAAGAACCCTTGGGACAAACAGGATCATAGGATTAGTGCTTTTGAGGTTGCTTCAGGTTTTGTTGGATTTTCACAACCCTCCGGAGGTTGATGATTACAGATGGTGAGGTCTCTAGGACTTAAGAGATTCACAAGTGGGCAGAGTTCTTGTTTAAGTTTGAAGTACACATATTATCTATCTTACTATCTGTAAAAGGCATTCCTGCTTAGTTGAGGTTTTTACTGTGGCATTTTCTATACACACAAACTGCTTACCACTTTTGGACTGTAGAACTTAAAACTGTTAACTCTGCTAAGTCTGTTTCCATGTTCATGGAGGAGAATATATGGTTCACTGTAATAGGAAATTATATATTGTTTTTTAAAACATTGATTTCTTTAATTTTATGTGTAGGTGTGTGCCTGAATGCATGTATGTGTACCATGTGCATGCAGGAGCCTCAGAGATCAAGAGAGGAATCAAACACACTGAAACTAGAATTACAGATAGTTGGGGGTACTGGAAATCAAACCTGAGTTCACTGCAAGAATAATTGCTGGCCCATCTCTCGAGCTTTGTTGGTTTGATTTTTGAGACAAGGTCTCACCATGTAGACCAGGCAGATTGTGAACTCGTAAAGATCTCTCTGCCTCTGTCTCCTGGGTGCTAGGATTCAAGGTGTGTGCCACCACACCCAGCTAGGAAATTGTATTTTATAGGAAATACTTATAGGAAAACTATTGCAATGGATACCTCAGCCAATTAGTGACTAACTTCAATGTATTGCTTTACTAATATGAACATGGCATAGCTTGACACGGTGGGGCATACCTATAGTCCCAGCACTCAGGATACTAAGGCAGAAAGATTGCAAGTTGAAGGTCAGCCTGGGCTACACAGTGATACCCTGTCCCAAGGGGAAAAACACCACTTGTTAATTTTGGCCTTCTCCCTATACAGCTGTTAGAGAAGAAAAAAGCTGTGCTTCTAATAGATTTGATGATAAGACTGATGCGGTATTTATCTAAGGCTGATGTGGCATTTGGTCCTTTGACTGTCCTCTTCTCTCTTTGTGCTGAGGTGAGTGATAATCAATACTGCGTGTTGAAGTTTCATATCACTTTAAGTCAAAATGATTATTTTCTCTCAAGGATTGCAACATAACACTTTCTGGATCAATATTTTCACCTTTAATTTTAAGCAGGGCAGAACACAAGGCAGCTCAAACCTTTGTTTTATAATAGAACAAATAGACCACAAAATATACTTAATCACCCCTTGACTAAAATTAAGGTGATTTATGATTATTGTCATAACAAATAATTTTAGAACTAATATTTGTATGGGTATCTTTTGCATATGAGCAGTTTTTCTTGCTTGCTTGTTTTTTAATTAATCAATTTATTTTTGTGTGTGGGGGGGGTGTTTTGCTACCTAAGAGAGCAACTGATCCCTGGAACTGGAGTTACAAACAGGTATGAGCTGCCATGAAGGTGCTGGGAATCAACTTGGGTCCTCTAGAAAAACAGCCAGTACTCATAACTGCTGAGCCATCTCTCCAGCCCCATTTTTTTATTTTATTTTTTTATTTTATTAGTTCTAGTTAGGGAACAAGCTTATTTCAAGTCCCTTCTCCCTCTCCCTCCCCTCACCCCCAACCCTCCTCCCCCACCCCCAGTCTACCCCCCACCCCATCCACCCACCATTCCCCAGGCAGGGTAGGGCCCTCAACTGGGGCTCTGCAAAGTCCACCAAGTCTTCCTGTGCTGGTCCTGGGCCCTTCCCCATGTGTCCAGGGCCAGAGTGTAACCCTTCACGTGGGATGGGCTCTCAAAGTCCCTTCTTGCACCAGGGAAAAATACTAATCCACCACCAGAGGCTCCCTGGAGTGCAGAGGCCTCCTTATTGACATCCATGTTCAGGGGTCTGGATCAGTCTTGTACTGGCCTCCCGGACAGCATCTGGGGTCAATGTGCTCTCCCTTGTTCAGGTCAACTGTTCCTGTGGGTTTCTCCAACCTGGTACAGACCCCTTCTTTCTTCATTCCTCCCTCTCTTCAACTAAATTCCCGATTTCGGCTCAGTGTATATCTGTGGATGTCTGTCTCTGCTTCCTTCAGCCACTGGGTGAGGGCTCTAGGATGGCATAAAGAGAAGTCATCAATATAATTTTAGGGGGAGGGCTTTTGGGTTATCCTTTCCACCATTGCCTGGATTGTCAAATCGTGTCATCCTTGTAGGTCTCTGGAGATCTCCCTAGTTCCAGATCTCTTCTCGGACCTATAGTGGCTCCCTCTGATATGGTATCTCTCATCCTGCTCTCTTTCCTCTATTCTTCCCCCAACTCAATGTTTCTGCCTCTCCATTTCCTCTCCTCTACTCCTCTTCTCTTGCTCTTATTGTAGCAGCTCCTTCCCCCCTACCCTCATGCCCCCAATTAGTTCGGGAGTTCATGCCACTTCCATTCCTGGGGACCATTTATCCCTTAGAGTCCTTCATGTTTCCTAGTTTCTTTGGTGAAGAGGATTATAGGCTGGTAATCCTTTGCTCTATGTCTAAAATTCATATATGAGTGAGTACATACCATGTTTGTCTTTTTGTGACTGGGTTACCTCACTCAGGATGGTTTCCTCTAGTTCCATCCATTTGCCTGCGAATTTCAAGTTTCCCTTGCTTTTTTTCTGCTGAGTAGCACTCCATTGTATAAATGTGCCACATTTTCTCTTTCCATTCTTCAGTTGAGGGGCATCTAGGTTGCTTCCAGGTTCTGGCTATTACAAACAATGCTGCTATGATCATGGTTGAACATATGTCCTTGTTGTATGTACATGCCCTATTTGGGTATATACCCAAGAGAGGAATGTCCAGCCCCATTTTTTTAAAATAGAAATTTAATGCTTTTTCAACCATTAGAATGTATCAACCAGTTACTCCATTTATTTATTATGTGTTTTGTGGGGAGAGGGGTATGCCACTGTGTGCGCACAGGCCAGAGGATCACTTGAGGGAGCTGACTCTTTCCACTATGTAAGTCCCCAGGATCAAACTCAGATGGTCAGGCTTGGCGAGTTACCTTTACCCACTGAGCCAACCCACCAGCCATCTTTTGTTTGGTGAGTTTTTGTTGTTATATATTTTTCTTTGTTTATTTGTTGAGACAGAATTTTGTATTTAAAACTGGCTAGGTATGTAACCCAGATTGGTCTGAACTTTGAAAACCTTCTCTCCTCAGGGCTGGAGAGATGGCTTAGTGGTTAAGAACACACTCTGACTCATATTTGATTCCTAGCACTAGTATCAGGCAGCTCACAACTGCCTGAATCTGCAGCTCCAGGGGATCTGATGCCTCTGGCCTCTGCAAGCACCTGCTCTCACACACAAATACCTCCCTTCCCCCTGTACACATATATATATACAGGTAATTAAAAATAATAAAAACAATCTTTAAAAAAAACTTTCACAGAGTGGTGGTGGTACATGCCTTTACTCTCAGCACTCAGGAAGCAGAGACAGGTGGATCTCCGAGTTTGAAGCCAGCCTGATCTACAGAGTGAGTTCCAGGACAGCCAGGGTAGCTACACAGAAACCTTGACTCATAAAACCAAAACCAAACAACAACAACAACAAAACCAGTTTCTGCCTCAGCCTCCAAAATGCTGGTAGCTGTTTCAAACAGCTGTCTTCAAAGAATGTCCCACTGGCTTATAATTTTCAGGGAGAAATAAGTCCTTACACTACTGACAATAAGTATTTTTTTTTAAATTTTTGTGTTGACGATTGACCCTCTGGCCTCACACATGCTAAGCACTCTATACCACTGAGCTACAACCCCTACCCTGTTATTATTTTAAGAGATGGGCTCTTCCAATGTTGGATGTTTGGAACTAGTAGGATCAAGAGATTCCCCCTGGCCGGGCGTTGGTGGCTCACACCTTTAATTCCAGCACTTGGGAGGCAGAGGCAGGCGGATCTCTGTGAGTTCGAGGAGAGCCTGGTCTACAGGGCGAGTTCCAGGACAACCTCCAAAGCCACAGAGGAAACCCTGTCTCAAAAAATCCCCTTAGTCATTTGAGTAACTTGGGACTGACTACAGGCACAGAGTGGGCCTAGGTAATACTACCTCATTGTTAGCTTTCCTGCTCCTCAGGACTAGTTTGAGCACTTCACAAATGTATTTGGTGATTTTCAATTCTTCTCTTTTTTGGGAGGGGGAGCTTGGTTGTAGTTTTTGTTTCTCTGAGTAGCCCTGGCTGTCTTGGGACTCACCCTGTAGACCAGGCTGGTCCCTACCTCAGAGATCCACCTGTTTCTGCCTCCCAAGTGCTGGGGCTAAAGGTGTGTGCTCTCACTGCCTGGAAATTCTTCTCTATTATAAATTGCTCATATCTCTACACATATGCATGTTGCACAATGTTTTCCATGTTCTCATAAACCTGGAGCTGTAAGTACGCTGTTTGCTAGTGCTGCTTTATCCTGGGCTAGGAATGTGGCTCTGTGGTAGAGAGCTTGTCTACCATTCGAGGTTCTAGCTTGCTCTTCAATGCCACAAAGTAATAAGAGTAATTCTTTATTCCCTAGAACATAGTGTGATTTCCCTGATGCTCCATGTTTACAAGCATTCCCTTAAGTGGAAACATTAAGAGTCCAAACCAGGACTGCTGATGCACTCTTGCAAACTCAGCACTCAGAAGGTTCAAACACTGGTTAAAGACCAGCCAGTGTGGGTGTTGTAAGTTAAAGACTAGCAAGACTCTGTCTCAAAAATAAATAGGGGATTAGAGAGATAGCTCAGCGATAAGATTATTTGCTGCTCTTGCAGAGGACCTGGGTTTGGTTCCCCACACCCACACCATAGTTCACAAGGGTCTGGACTCTAGTCCTAAGAATTCCAACATCTTCTGGCATCCATGGGCACTGCAGATATGTGGTACACATACACACATGCAGGCAAAACATTCATACATGCAAAATAGAAGAATTTTTACATTGTTTTATTTAAATGTATGTATTATGTGTCTGTGAGTATGTGCCACAGGTGTGTGCCCACAGAGACCAGACAAGACTGTTGGATCCCCTGGAATTGGAGTTAGAGAAAGTTGTGAGCCACCACATGGATGCTGGGAATCAAATTGAGGTCCTCTAGAAGAGCAGCCAGTGTTCTTGACCACTAAGGCATTTCTCCAACCCCCATGAAATAATGTATTTTATGTGAGTGTTTTCCCTGTATTGCACTATACACATACAAGCTACCTTTGAAGATCAGAAGATTAGATTAGATTCCCTAGAACTAGAGTTTCAGATGGTTGTGAACCACCATGTGGGGGTCTGGGAATTGAACCCAGGTTCCCTGCAAGAACAGTAAGCATGCTTAACTGCTGAGCCATTTCTCCACCCCATAAAATAAATCCTTCAATAAGTAAAAACAAGTATTCATCCAATGTTTTCCTAAACAGTGATCTAAGCATAAAAAAATTGTCTGATATGAAGAGAATCTGTCTTCTAACAGTTACTGGTGGTTCCACAATTCTTTCTGTTGTGCAGCCCAGGGCACAGAGAAAACTCTATTATGATCACATAGCGCATTTGCTCGATGGACACCACCTCTTGCCACTAACTCTGCTCACATCACGCCACTACATTCAGTATTCAGTCTTCAGAAGAGTATTCGCAAGGGCCTAACTCCTGCCAGTCTAGAGCACTGTGTTGGTTAGATTCATTTGTCAATTTGACAAGCTATGGTCATCTGAGAGGAAAGAACCTCAAGTAAGAAAATGCCTCGATGAGCTGGAGAGGTGGCTCGGGGGTTAAAGAGCCTCCACGAGATGGGGCTGTAGGCAAGCCTGCATTTTCTTTTCTTTCTTTCCTTTTTTCTTTTTGAGACAAGGTTTCTCTGTATAACAGCCCCAGCTGTCCTGGAACTCACCTTTGTAGACCAGGATGGCCTCGAACTCACAAAGATCCATTTGCCTCTGCTTCCTGAGTGCTTCGATTAAAGGTGTGCACCACCACCACCAGGTGTAAAGTGTTTTCTTAATTAGTGACTGATATGGGAGGACCCAGCCCATTGTGGGTGATGCCACTCCTGGGCTGGTGGTCCTGGGTTCTATAAGAAAGCAGGCTGAGGGGCTGGAGAGATGGCTCAGAAGATAAGAGCATTCCTTGCTCTTCCAGAGGTCCTGAGTTCAATTCCCAGCAACCACATGGTGGCTCACAATTCTCTGTAATAAGATCTGACGTCCTCTCTGACCTGCAGGCCTGTATGTAGGCAGAACATTGTATACATAATAAATAAATAAATCTTTAAAAAAATAAAAAAGAAAGCAGGCTGAGCAAGCCAGGGGAAGCAAGCCAGTAAACAGCACTCTTCCATGGCCTCTGCATCAGCTCCTGCCTCCAAGTTCCCGGCTTGTTTCAGTTCCTATTCTGACTTCCTTCAATGATGAACAGTGATGTGGAAGTATAAGCCAAATAAACCCTTTGCTCCACACCTTGCTTTTGGTCATGGTGTGTCATCACAGCAATAGCAACCCCAAAGACAAGCACTAAAGCAAGGAAATGTTTGTCTCATCCCATTTTTCCTTGTATTTATGTATATCCATCCTTCTCTTGTTAGAAATTTTCACCAAATCTATGTTTTTGGTTTTTGTTTGCCTGTTTCTTCTGGTGCAATGGATGGAACCCAAGCTTCACGACAGGCAAGTTCTCTATAATTGAGCTTCATTCTCTCTTCTGCCCTCAACCTGTCATCATTTGAATCTGTGATATCTTCAGCCATAATTTTTGTACTATTTTAATTTTGATTTTTGAGACAGGGTTTTTCTGTGTATCCCTGGCTGTCCTGGAACTCACTCTATAGATCAGGCTGGCCTCACACTCACTCTTCAGTGTGCTGGGATTAAAGGCGTACACCATCACTGCTACGAAAATTTTGCACTTATATATATTAGCTCCCAACTTTTTTCTTTTTGGTTTTTCCAGACAGGGTTTCTCTGTGGCTTTGGAGGCTGTCCTGGAACTAGCTCTTGTAGACCAGGCTGGTCTTGAACTCACAGAAATCTGCCTGCCTCTGCCTCCCTAGTGCTGGGACTAAAGGCATGCACCACTACCACCCGGCTCAACTTTTTTCTTAAGGCTCTTGGGTTTCTTATTATGCCTGAACTCCGATTATTAAAAGAATTGCTTATGTTTTGTCTCAAAGTTAACTGTTATTTGATTTTTTGAGACAGGGTTTCTCTGTGTAGCTTTGGAACCTGTCCTGGAACTTGCTCTGTAGGCCAGGCTGGCCTTGAACTCACAGAGATCTGCCTGCCTCTGCCTGCCCCCCCCCCAGTGCTTAGAGAACACTCAATGGTTTTCATTGAGTTAGTTATGACTACAAACACCACTTAGAATTTAATTTTTTCTTTGTTTTGTTTTTTAAGTTCCAGGACAGGGTCCAAAGCTACAGAGAAACCCAGTCTTGAAAAAAACAAAAAAAATAAATAAATAAAAATTTTCTTTCTTGGTTTTTGTTGTTATTGGTTTTTTATTTTTGGACACAGGGTTTCTCTATGCATGTAGCCTTGTCTGTCCTGGAACTTGTTATGTAGACCAGGCTGGTCTTGAACTCACAAAGAGCAGCCTGTCTCTGTTTCCCATTTGCTGGGATTAAAGGCCTGCACTACCACCACCTGGCAAAACTTCCTTTTTATTATTTGAAAATTTATTAGTGTGTGTGTGTGTGTGAGAGAGAGAGAGAGAGAGGGAGAGAGAGAGAGAGAGAGAGAGAGAGAGAGAGAGAGAGAGTGAGAACATGTGGAGAGCAGAGGACAACTTTGGGAAATCTGTTTTCTCCTTTCTCTATGGATTCCCAGGATAGAACCTAGGTTATCAGGCTTACCTGGCAAGCACTTTTAACTGTTGAGCCATCTTACCAGCCCTCAGTTTAAGTTCTTAAAATTTAAGAAATGGAGCTTGAATAGCTAAGAGGTTGCAAAAGTTCTGAAAATCCATTAGAAAACCACAGGATGCAAAACAAAACAAAACACCAGATTAAGCCAGGTCACCAAGAAGGCTTCAGAGGTCCTTGGTGGCCCAGAGACAGATAGCGCTAGTGTCCATCGTCACAGTAAAAATGATGTGCTTTAAAAGGCAAGAGGGTTAGCAGGCTGCGGTGGCTCACACCTACAATTCCAGTACTTGGGAAGCTAAGTCAGGAAAGGAAGATTACTGTCAGCTTCATAGAGATTTCCCAACCAGCATGGGATAAAGAGTGAGTGAGTACCTGCACCAAAAAAGAAAAATGAATAAACAAAATGAGGGTTTCAGGAGAGGAAGTGGGGAATTCTGATAGAAGCAAAGACTCTCCTTCCTACTTGAGTTCGGGCTTTTAATTTAACCGACAAGCCTCTATTGCTTTGGATATTAATTCAGCCCTTCACTGCATCTCAAATCTACTATGACTTTCCTAGAATGTTTTAATACGTAATTAAAAATTTCACCCTAAAACGAAATACAATAAGCGTTCTTGCAAACCCCAACCCCAATTTCTATTCTAAAATTAACCTATCTCATGTGCTGTTGACGATATACTTAATTGGAAACCTAGATTTAAAAACCTGGAAAAAACAACCATCTCCAAATAGAAAAAAGAAAACCTGTGACTTAAGGTTTATGGCATATAGTTTAGGTGAGCGCATACAAGCAAGAGAAGCAGACATGGAGGCGTCCCAAGCAAAGCTGCATGATGGAACACGCTCAGCGGAGCGGATGTTTGCACAAGGCTGGAGTGCACATCAGGAAAGGCGGCGCATGCATTCATGCGCACGCGTCAGGAGGTACTGGAAGCCTACATGGCGGATGTACGAGCGGGGAGCTAAAGGAGGCCACTCCTAGTTCGTTTTAAACGTTCCACGTGGAAGAAAAGCGTGGGGTGCGGAGGAGCGAGGCAGTTGCCTAATGGCTCGGCAGGCAAAGTACAGAGAAATGCGTCAGCTCCGCTCTCTGAATGACTGGCTGGTCTGGACCCACCCCCTTTCCCAGCCTCATCACTTCCTGTTTGCCTAGCACACGCTTCAAGGGCTTGTTTCGGGCCGGAAAGAGTCAAATATCTTTCCCTGCTCAATCACCCGGGCGTAGCGCACCACGCAGGCTTGGCGGCGCTTCGGGAAGCGGCAGCCGGCTCGGGAGGGGCTGGTCTCCACCTATACTCCCACGGTGGCGACGCGGCGGGGGGAAAGGGGAGGGGCGGAGGGCGTACACCGGAAGTGAACTCAGCGGAGGTCTTGACGCTGGCGCCTTCTTCCGCGTCTCGATTAAGCAGGCTCGCGCCGCGGGCATTGCCGCGGTCCACCCGCATACCCCGCCCTGAATACAACGATGAGAAAAAAATTTAATTCCCAAACAACTAGGCATTTTTATAGCAGAATTGTCTATCAAAATTGTATGTTCCAGGGCCTAGTACTCCCATGTATTAGGCCTGGGGGTTTGTGTGTGTGTGTGTGTGTGTGTGTTTTATATGTATTTTTTTCTGTTCAAAACAGGAAAGCCTCATTGACAGCATATGCTGCCTATATAATGCAGTACTATAATTTTACATGTAGTTGTAGTCTGCTGAAATGACTGATCTGTCTCTGCAGCAATAGCATACATAAATATTATGCTTTTAGGTCTGGTGAGATGAGTCAGCTAGTAAAGGTGCCTGCTGCCAAGCCTGACAGCCGAGTTTGATCCAGGGATTCATAAGATGGAAGTTCTCGGACCTACACATGGGCTGTGACAATATCCCCCCCCCTGCACACTATAAATAAAATAAATGTAATTTTAATAATTGAATAAACAAATATGTTTTTAGATGTTCTTAATATATGCTGGGGCTGGAGAGATGGCTCAGTGGTTACAAGTACTTAATTGCAATTGCAGAGGACCGGCATCAGGCGGCTCACACTTGATTTTAACAGTTTCAAAGGGATCCGATGCCTCTGGCTTCTGCAGATACTCGCACACACGTGCATACCCAGAAAACACACACATACACATACATATAATTTTTAAAAAATAAAAAAATCTTAAAACTGTACTATTGTTAGCCGGGCTGTGGTGGCGCACGCCTTTAGTTCCAGCACTTGGGAGGCAGAGGCAGGCGGATCTCTGTGAGTTCGAGACCAGCCAAGTTCTAGGACAGCTTCCAAAGCCACAGTTAAACCCTGTCTCAGAAAGAAAGAAGGAGAAAAGACTGTGCTATTGTTTTATTGCCTATTCTGTCTGCATGCATGAGTGTACAGTGCACCACGTGTGTGCCTGGTGCCTGCTGAGGCTGAGAAAGGGCTTGAATCTTCTGGAACTAGAGTTACAAACTGTTGAGTTGCCACGTGGGTACTGAGAATCGAACCCAGGTCTTCTGCAAGAACAGCCAGTACTCTTAACTGCTGAGCCATCTCTCCAGCCCCTAAAAAAGGAAATATTTAAAAAATATATAATTGTGTACTATAAATACAAATATGAGTTGGGCGTGGAAGGCTGAGGCAAGAGGATCTCTGTGAATTCAAGTCTGCCCGGTCTATATACTGAGCTCCAGGACAACCAAGACTACATAGTGAGATCATGTCTCAGAAAAAAAAAGTAAGCAAATAAATAGCTAGGAGTGGTGGCACATGCCTTTAATGTCAGCATTCAGGAGGTAGAGGCAGGCAGATTTCTGTGAGATTAAGGCCAACCTGGTCTGCCATAGTGAGTTCCAGGACAGCCAGGAGTATGCAGAGAGGACCTGCAGATAGATAGATAGATAGATAGATAGATAGATAGATAGATAGATAGATAGATAGATAGTCATCCCTCCACTCGTTTTTAAATTGTAATTGTGTGTGTGTGTGTGTGTGTGTGTGTGTGTGTGTGTGTGCGTGTGTGCGCGCGCGCGCGTGCGCGCGCCCGCGCTTATGAGTGATGGTGCCTACAGAAGCTAGAGGCATTGCATCCCCCTGGAGCTGGAGTTACTAGTGGTTATGAGCTACCTGAAGACTCCAGTCCTCTGAAAGAGGGTTACTACTTTTAACTCCTGAGCCATCACTCCAGCCTCAGACAAGTTCTTTAAGTCTTACTGATAGTTAAGGGCTGGTGAGTGAAATAGCTTAGCAGATAAAGGTGCCTCGTGACTAGCCCTATGGCCTGAGTTCAATGCGCAGGACCAGATGGAGGAAGCAGAGAACTGGCTCCTTCAAGTTGTCCTCCATATGTGTCATGGAATCCGTGCATGCCTGCACAATGACATGCATGTATGGACATGCTCACTCACACATACAAAATAAATTATAATTTTTTCAAATTTTACTGAAATTTTGATTGAGATCACATGGAATGGAAGGAAAAATTTGGAGACATTGACATCTCTATAATAGAATTATCTCAACCAAGAATAGTGTATTTTCTAATTGTTCATATCTTTTGGATTTCTAGCAAAATGCTAGATTTATCCACGCATATATATCTTATTCCAGTTAAATGTATGCCTGAATATTTTTATCTATTGCATTTTTATTGTGTATGCTAGCTAGATAAGGAGTAATTTTACATTTTTATCTCTAATTTCATCACGTTTTCTGATTGGATAACCTATACTTTATAAGTAATGTTTTGTCTTTCCGATTACCAGTATATATACCTCATTTGCTAAGTGTTGGAGAACAATACTGCAGAATTGAAGTGGGAAATGTCAGTCTGGGATTGCTCTAGAGAAGAGCCTGGAGTTAAGCCCAATGACATTTCATCCTCTGAATTTCATTCTGGTTGCTCCATTAATCCACAATTCTTACACATTCCCTTTGGAGACAGTCTTGTTGTGTAACTCGGAGTAGCTCCAAACTTAGAATTTTCCTGCCTCAGCCTCCTGACTGCTTGAATTACAGATGTGAGTGACTATACTTGGCTTCTTGTTTGTTTTTCTTTGTGGCTTTGTTTTTATGCAATGTAAAAACTTTCAATATCTATGGCACTGAGATATCCCTAAGCTCTGATGCTTCAGTAAGGTTTTCTTTTCATTGCTAATGGAGTGGAAACTGGAGCCCTGGGACATACTAGACAAGTGTTCTACCACTGACTTGTAGCCTAGGCCCACTGTTTCAATAAATATGATGGCTTGATAGTTTAGTATACTATACAACTTCATTTTCTACATTCACATATGTTCTTTCTTAAAATTACTTTATCTTTTTAGATTTATTTATGTATACAGTGTTCTGTTTCATGTATCCCTGCAGGCCAGAAGAGGGCACCAGATCTCATTACAGATGATTGTGAGCCATCATGTGGTTGCTGGGAATTGAACTCAGGACCTCTGGAAGAGCAGCTAGTGTTCTTAAACACTGAGCCATCTCTCCAGCCCCTTAAAATTCCTTGCATTGTATCAAATACATCTCTAAGTCATTTCTCCCGCAATTTCTAAAGCATTCATATGGCTACAAGAATGCAATAGTTGCTGGATTTTACTTTTTAAAAATTTTTAAAAATTATGGGCCAGGCATGGTTGTACATGCCTCTTTTTCTGTTTGTTTTGTTTCTTTGAGACAGGGTTTCTCTGTAGCTTTGGAGCCTTTCCTGGAACTTGCTCTGTAGACCAGGCTGGTCTAAAACTCGAAGAGAACCTCTTGTCTCTGCTTCTGCTGGGATTAGAGATGTGTGTTGCCACTGGATGCTTGAGCATGACTTTAATCCCGTCACTCCAGAGGCAGAGGCAAGTGGATTTCTGAGTTTGAGGCCAGCCTGGTCTACAACTCCAGCTACAGGACAGCCAGGGATGTTGAACAGAGAAATAACAAAAAATTGTGTGTGTGTGTGTGTGTGTGTGTGTGTGTGTGTGTGTGTGTGTGTGTGTAAGGGTGTCTTTGAAAGCAAGAAGAGGGCACAGGATCTCCTGGAGCTTGAGTTACAAGGTGGTTGTGAGCTATCTGATTTGGATTCTGGGAACAGAACTCTGGTCCTCTGCAAGAGCACCAAGTAGCTTAACTGCTGAACCATTTATCCATCTCCCTTCATTCTTAAAAAAATGAAAACAGTATCTTTAATTATGCATACATGTGTGCATTTATGTCCTCAAACATGAGTTCAGGTGTCCACAGACACCTCTTATCTCCCTGGTGCTGGATTTCTAGGCAGTTGTGAGCCACTCAATGTAGGTATTGGGAACTAAACTTGGGTCCTCTGCAAGGTACAGCATGGACTCTTAACTGATTAGCCACTTCTTTGTACCCTTTTGTTTTTTGAGACTGGGTGTCATGTAACCCAGGCTGGCCTGGAACTTGCTACTTAGCCAAATGTGATTGTTAGTTTTCATTGCCAAGGGAAGACTTACCTTGACTATTAACAGCAGCATTTCATGGGCTGTGTTACAGGACTAAATAAAATGGAGAGAGCAAGTTGAACACCAGCACCATCTGTCGGCTTCATGACAGTGATAAACTGGACCAGCTGCCTCACATTCCTGCTGTCTTCACAGCCATCAGGATCTCCCAAAATGCAAGGGAAAACAAACCCCTCGTTCCTTATGCTGCTTTTTGTCAAGTATCCAGTAGTGAGAAAAGTAACAAATCTAGAAAATTGGTACTGCTAAGTAGGGCTGTTGCTGTGGTAAACCTACATGGTCTTGGGCCTTTGGAAATTATTTTTAGGAGGAATGAGGAAAAGTCTGGAACTATGGGCTAGAAAAGCTAGAATGCTGCAAGCAGAGCTAAACTGGCTATTCTGGTGAGCATGTAAAAGACCACAATGCTGAGAGAAATGCAGATGTGAAGGCCCACCTTGTGAGGTTTCAGAAGGTACCAAAACTCTAGAAGTCATTCTTGTTATATTTTGGTAAAGAATCTGACTGCATTTTACCTCCATCCTGAGAACATGAGTGAGGCTGAATTAAAGCCTTAGCCGGGTGGTGGTGGTGCACGCCTTTAATGCCAGCACTTGGGAAGCGGATCTCTGTGAGTTGGAGGCCAGCCTGGTCTACAGAGCGAGGTCCAGGAAAGGTTCCAAAGCTACACAGAGAAAGCCTGTCTCTAAAAACCATTTTAAAAAAGACAACAAAAGGAGTAAAATATAAAAAACATTGTTGGCAGGGGTGCTTTTTTTTAAATTTGTAAACAAATCTGGTGCTAAAACAGCAACTGTAATTGTTAAAGGAATAAGCTCCATTAAAAGGGAACCTCCTATAGTGCACTGGGACAGCAGAAAAGACAATATCCCACCCATCAAAGGCCCCATCCTGTGAAAATACGAATTCATTGAAAGGGAACCTAATTCCTAACTTACACAGAAAACAGGGGTTCCCTGTTCTAAAGCCACCACTTACGTACCAAGGCCACTACAGCTTTGTTTTAAGGAGGCCAGGGTACTTCTTGAGCTGACTAAATACAGAACTGGCAGCTTTGCCCACCTGGCCCTGGTTTTACAGGTAAGGGTACTAAGGCATAGGATGGTACCACAGAGATGAGGCCAAGAAATGTGTAGTATGGTGGGAATCCTGAGGAGGCCCTGATAGGTCATTGTGTGAAGCTATGGAGACCACAGATTAGTGAAGCTGCCAGGATCGTGGGGGGCAGGGGACTCCTGGGATAGAGTGCAGGTGGCCCAAGATAGGCTGTGTGTACTGGAAAGCAGCAGAGCTTGAAGTCTGGGACTACCCAAGATTTCTATAGCCTGGATGTTTTCATCATGAACCTCAGACGCCTGACAAGGAGCTGCAGATTTGATGTTTGCTCTGGTTTTGGTCTTGCTCTGGCCAATCTTTTGTTCCTTGGGCCACATATTTATCTTGGGCCACAGAGTACACAATTAGTATTTTGACTTTATAGGGGCTTGCAGTTGACATTGCCTTAGGTACCAGAAGAAATCACTAAAAGACTATGGACACTTTTTAGAGATGGACTGGATGCATTTTGCACGGAGATGAAAATGGGACGTTAGGGTACAATGTTATGATTTAAAGCAATGTGGTTTCGTTAAGTGTAGTTGACAAAGGGTAGAACTCTGAAGATTAATCTTACCAACTTGACTGAATAATTTACAATCACCATGGAAACATCTCTTTGGGGCTGTATATGAGCATGTTTCCAGAAAGCTTTAAGCAGGGAAGACCCACTCTGAACATGAATGGTACAATCACATGGGCTGGGTTTCTAGACTGAATAAAAGAAAGCAAAAGTGAACCCAGGCAGCTCAGTAGTTAAAGGTGCTCACTGCTCTTGCTCAAGAACCCAGACTCGATTCCTAGCACAACAGCTCAGAACTCAGCTCCAGTGGATCTGACACCCTATTCTGACATCTGTGGGGTCCCACACACACACGTGGCACACATATATGCAACCCAGGCACTAAAGCACATAAATGAAAAGTCACTTTGTGTTGGTTGTGCTGAAGATTGAGTCAGAGCCTCGCCTATATCTCCTAGCAATTTTTCACAGGGTTCTTCCATATTTCAGTAGCAGAAATTTGTGGTAATTAGCAAACAAAACAATGGGTTTCACGACATTTTGACCCTCTCTCTTCTCTGCTTGTATCCTCAGCAGATCCCATTCCACTTTCGTGTTATATGTATTCTAATGCCCTTAAAACACTTTCCCCACTTTGAGACCCCCAACCTCCCTAGTGCCAGGAGATTAGCAAGTAGCCTGGCTAGGGTTATAATTATCGTAAACAAGCTAGGGTATCTGCAGTCTTCCACCTTCCTTTTATGTTCTGTAATACTTAGTATAATAATTTATTGAAAATTGGCAAAATGTTTACTTAGCTTGTAAGGATTTTTGCAGAAGTCCTTTTTAAAAATGTGCATAGGTATTTTGCCTCAATGTTCTGAGTGTTAAGATTATATACCTGTGCCTGTATACTTATTTTCAGTAACAAAACCAAACAACCCCCCAAAGTATATTTCATTGAAAGCATCACCAAATGAAGTCTTTTTTAAGAAATGAAATTTATGAATCCAATTATTTGTGTACTTACTAGTTCCATTGCTCTGTAAAAAGCTAGCACACATCTCATCCTTGGAGGTTACACACAGAGTATAGAAAGAGAGAGCTTTTGGTGGCATGTTCATGCCCCTTATTCTTCTTAGACTAACTTTAAGTCAGGTACATATTTTGCTGAGAATCATTGCATTGATTTGAAGTGACTTTTAAAACAACATGGTACATTGTTTTCATACCTATATGGCCACTATATGAAGCAGAGTGCTTTACAAAGTTGACATTCATGCAGATGCTTGAAATTAATGACAAGAGATTCTGGTTTTAGTTCTGACATGAAATTACATAAGCTATTCAATATTTTCAGTCTCATACCAGAACTTCTAAACACATGGGCACATAGATATAAAATTAATTCTTGATTCAGAACCTTGTTTTATTTAAATGTGTTTTTCATGCTACAACACAACCTTTCAGAATCAATCAAATACATAATGTCAGTAGTTTCCTCAAAATTCTTAAAGACTCACAACCACAGTCAGTATCCAAAAGATCACAACACAGTAACTGTGGCATTAAATCTCCTTTTTATGCAAATCAAAGAAAAGCAAATGAAAGATTATCAAACTACGAAAAATCAGTGACATCATCATTTAGTATGTATATATCTCAACTCCCTAAACTTTCTCAACATTGGAGAGTTGCACCCTCCCCCCACTTTTTGAGACAGGGTGTCCCTGTGTAGATCTAGCTCTGTAGACCAGGGTGGCTTTGAATTCAGAGATCCTCCTGCCTCTGTCTCCCTAGCCTGAGATTAAAGGTGTGCACCACCGTCACCTGGCCTTTAAAAAAGAAACAAAGTTCCCCAGCAATTCTCATGCCATTGAGAGCTGGAAATCACTGCTTTAGCAGAGTGTCTAATTACACAAAAACATGATTAATTGAAAAGTACAGCACAGAGAAATTGCAGGCATGTGGTGGACAGACTTAGAAACCAACACACTCTGCTTCTGAAAACTTTTTATCTCTTCCACGGCTCAAAGATTACTAAAAGCACAATTTATACCATAATCCTACCAACTAAGGAAAACTACTACAGCTAGGGGCAGTAGAGCCAGCGGTAGAGTGATTGTTCATCATGCAGGAGACTTTGTTCCATCCGTAGCTTACAAAGATACCAGAAAACACAACCCAGACAGGACTTAGTCAATTATCATTAATCATCCATTCTTATAATACTATTTGCTAGTGAGGGAAGACTGAGATTTTAGGCATAAATAATAGACATAGTCTCAGGGCACTGGAAGAGGGTGAGAACTTCAGGGGCTGGATTTCTATGGTCTCATCCAGGAAAAGGATGAGAGGAAAGTCCACCTGTGGCAAGGGAATGAGCACTCAATGAGCCTTCTCATTTGAGCTCATTGATCTTTTCCCTTCAAACTGCAGATAACAGAACAAAATAGGAGGACAAATAGAGTGGGTCGTCAAGGAAAGTGTGGGTCTTTAGTTTTTACAGGTCAACTTTCCTTCACCATGGAGCTACTCACAGATGGATCATGAGAAAAGAGACCATTTTCATTTTAGAAAGGTTCATGATATGTATGCTATAGCAAAGGCTGGTTGTAGCGAAGTTTCACTTCAAACTTGCAATGATTGGTAAATTAGCCATTATTGTGGAATGCTTAACTTCTGCTAAAATGTAGATTTAATCCAATATAGTATATAGTATACCACTTTTCACATTTACTTGTAGGCCCTATATTAGAAGTAGGTTAAATTTTCATCATCAAGATATGAGAATATTCTTATAGCTACTACT
Source organism: Cricetulus griseus (assembly GCF_003668045.3). Classification (NCBI taxonomy): domain Eukaryota; kingdom Metazoa; phylum Chordata; class Mammalia; order Rodentia; family Cricetidae; genus Cricetulus; species Cricetulus griseus. The sequence continues at coordinate 75,786,075 of NC_048604.1, read as the reverse complement.
AAAGCAATGAACTACGAAATAATTTCTTAGTATTGCTTTGAAAATATACCCCTAGACTATTAAAAGAAATTCCAACTCCATCCCAAGGCTTGTTTAACTTGGATTCTTCAGTCATCATCTACAGTCGGCTTAATGGTTACTCCTCTTCTTATCTGACCCCAACCAATTAAACTGCAAAATAAAAACAGAAGAAATCATAAGCTTTACACCACTGCACTGGCATCCCCACACAATCATCTGACAGACTGCTTTACCTGCCTACCTTCTAAACTCAGATGTGTTTCCAAAGCTGTTCCTATTTTTACCTAAAAAAATATTTTTCATTTTACATATCAACTGCAGTTCCCCCCTCACCAAAGCTGAGCAAGGTAACTCACCATAGGTGGTGGGCTCCAAAAAGCCGGTTCATTCAAAGCTGCTTCTTTATAAAGAAAGCTCATACTATTTTCTCAGACTCTAAAAACCAGATAGATGGATGCTAGGCAGCATGATAAGAAAATCAAACAAAGCCTGCTGTCGTAAATATACTAGGTTGGGTGTGGTAGCACTTGGGAGATAGGAAAGTAAGTTAGTTCATGGCTACATATTAAGTTGGAGGCTAGCCTGAGGAAATTCCATCTTAAACAAAAATTGTCCGTTGTGGTGGCTTATGCTAGCACCTGGGAAGCGGAAGAGGCAGAACTATCTATGTTCAAGGATAGTCTGGTCTACAAAGCCAGACCCATTCTCAAAGGAAAACAAAACCAAAGTGCTAGAGAGATAGCTTAATGGTGAAGAGCATTCACTGCTCTTGCAGAGACCTGGGTTCAGTACCTAGCACCCATATGGTAGCTCACAATCACACAGATTTGACATTTTACTCCAACTTCCTTGTGTACTAGGCACATGTGGTGAGCATACATTCAGGCAAACATAAAATGAAATAAAAATTAAAACAACAAAACAACTCCCCAGAAAGAACATATTTTCCTTATCCTTGTAGTCAAAAGAAGAAAAGAACCACCTGTTCAGACTGCTCAGATACACCTAAGGGCCCTTCAGGCTACCCAAATTACACCAATACATTTTGTGTTTGTGTGTCTGTGCCAGTGTGTGCATGCAAGCACATGCGAATAAGTTCAGTTCGTCTGTCGACCTATGTATGTGTTTTGCTTTTTATGAAAAGGAGTTTCACTATGTAGTTCTGGATGTGTAAAGCTGTTTTGTAAACCAGGCAGGCCTTGAACTCACAGAATTCCACCTGCCTCTGCTTCCCATGTGCTGAGATTAGAGACCTGTGTCACAACACTCAGCTCAGATTTAAAAACAAATCAAGCCGGGCGGTGGTGGCACAGGCCTTTAATCCCAGCACTTGGGAGGCAGAGGCAGGTGGATCTCTGTGAGTTCAAGGCTAGGTTGGTCTACAGAACAAGTGCCAGGAAAGCCTCCAAAGCTATAGAGAAAAACCCTGACTCAAAAAACCAAAAACAATCAAAATAAAACAAAACAAATCAAACCCTACTTCTCTATACTTGTCTTTGGAAAATGTTTTCTTTCCACTACCTGTCTCAGCAGATCAATGGTCTTTAAATACTATCAGTTGGAAAAATAAAGAGAACCACAGGAACACTGTCCATTAGCAGACTGCTTTCCACACCAGGACCTTTGCAAGCCATGGTGATCCATGCCTTTAATCTTGGCACCCAAGAGGCAGAGAGACAGATGGATTCCCTTGAGTTCCAGGTTATCTTGGTCTAAGAGCAACCAGGGCTACATAGGGGCTGCTGGTGTTGGTAGAGATAACATGGTGTATGTTTTAGACAAAAATGAACCAAAACTGACTTCTAGAAAGACCCCAAATATCCACAGGCAGTGACAAGATATTAGAAATTCTTTAGCACAGCACTATGACAGTGTTTGGAAGATTCATTCTGCCCAAGCCCTTAAGTAACAACAGATGAAGCAAAGTAGAACTCTGTTGCTGTAAGTTTTTAAATTAAAATGACAGTGGTACAGACCACTATGTAGAAAGGCATGGGAAGGACTCTGTAACTAATTTGGGAAAGAACACAGAATGAGAAATCAAAGATAAATGTGTGTTTCCCAGCAAATAGACCTGCATTTCTAAGAGTTTCCTCCTTACTGACTAACTCTTGGACAATTTGTTTTGTTTCAGTTTTTGGAGACAGGGTTTCTCTGTGTAGCCCTGGCTGTCCGTAAAGTTGCCCTATAGACCAGGCTGGCCTCAAACTCACAGAGATCCACCTGCTTCTGCTTCCTGAGTTCTGGGATTAAAAGTGTGTGCCACCACTGCTTAGCACCAATTTGTACATCAAAATAAAAAAACAACAGAATAAAACAGAATCTCGTGAATCTGTATTACTAAAGAGGGTAATCAAATAACAGGGAAATAATCCCAAACAAATGTTGACTGGTGGGATTGGCAGGGGGGAGGGTGCTGGTGGGTGGAACCACTGTTTGAATCAATACAGTCAAGTTCAATTCAAGCAAAAAATCATCAGTGAATGATAAATACAGGATCTCCCCACACATTTTTCTTCTTTCTTTTTTTTTGGCTGAGTGTGTATATGTATGTACTTGTATGCACATGTTAACTTTTGAGCTAGCCCAGGTTACCCACAAACTCACTATGGAGCTGAAGATGACTTAGGACTCTTAACCATGTGCATCCTAGATTTCTTATTAATTGCAAGGGTAACTAAGAGTAATAACCAAATAGCAGGAAGGTTGGATACCCTCACCACAGCAACAGTCAACTTCCAGAGAGAGCAGTCATGTACCTCTGGCCATGATTTCCTGAGAAGATGACAACCCCTAAGACATTCCAGGGGAGCCAGGCAGTAAAGACATAACATGACTACCCATATAAGAATTCCAGGGGAGCTGGGTGATGTCAGCGCACACCTTTAATCCCAACACCCAGGAGGCAGAGGCAGTCAAACCTCTGTTAGCCAGCCTGGTCTACAGAGTGAGTTCCAGGACAACCAAGGCACCGCATAAAAATACTATCTTGAGGGCTGGAGAGATGGCTCAGAGGTTATGAGCACTGGCTGTTCTTCCAGATGTCCTGAGCTCAATTCCCAGCAACCACATGGTGGCTCACAACCATCTGTAATGAGATATGGTGCCCTCTTCTGGCGTGCAGGCATATATGGAGTCAGAATGCTGTATACATCATTAATAAATAAATCTTTTTTAAAAAATCCTATCTTGAAAAACCAAAAAAGAATTCTAGGGGATTCAGTTCCCAACTCACTAATTAAGTGGCTCACAACCACCTGCAACTCCAGCTCCATGAGATATCACAACTCTTCCTTCCATGGACACTGTACTCATGTATACATACCACACATGCATACATGAAATTAAAAATTAAAAAAGAATTTCAGATAATATATAACTTAAATCTAACCTTAACTTCCAAAATCAGACAACCCCAAAAGCAGTCTATAAAATTACTTTCTATAGTTTTCAAATTTGTCAATGTCAAGTAAGAACAAAGGAAGGCCGAAGAAGTTCCAGATTAGAGATCAAAGAGACATGAAACACAAACATGAATTATTATTCTACATGGCAGGGTCATAAGAAGCATTATTGGGTCAAGTGACAGAACTGGAGGATGGACTATACACGTTGGTATTTTATCAATGCTAAGTGTTCTTTCCCTCTTTCCCATCATCAAATCAATTACATTCATCTATTTCTTTTGTTCGTACATGTGTATGCAAGTGCTGGGGTGCACACGTGGCAGTCAGGACAATTTTATGGATGTCAGATAACAACTTTTGGGAGCTGGCTCTGTCTTTAATTCCAACATTCAGAAAAGGTGGCTACTCAGGGACTATTGATCAAACCTAGAATGTCTTTCTCCATCTTCCCCAAGTGAAATGTTAAAAAAAAAAATCCCAACATTCAGAAGGCAGAAGTATGCAGGTCTCTGAGTCTGAAACCTGCCAGGCCTACAGTTGAGTCCTTGTTGCCCAAAACAAAGTTTATGAGGGGCAGACCTGGGAAAGGTTGGGAGGGAGGTGAGTATAATCAAAATACAATGTGTGAAATTCTTTGTTTCAAGACAGGGTTTCTCTGTGTAGCCCTGGCTGCACTGTCCTGGAACTCCCTTTGTAGACCAGGCTGGCCTCGAACTCACATAGACTGGGACTAAAGGTGTGCGTCACCACCACCTGGCACATGCGAAACTCTTAAAAGAACTAATTAGAAAAAAAAAAGTTGTGAAGTCCAGGGCTGATAAAAGATGGCTCAGGCAGATAAAGGCACTCATCAAGCCTGACTACCTGAGTTTCATGTTCAGAGTCCACATAGTGGAACAAGAAGTTGTTCTCTGACCTCCATAGGTATACCATGGCATGTGCGCACCTCTATACATACACACATCAAAAAACAAGAACAGAAAAAAAACCCAAACAAACAAAAACAAAGAATGGTTAAAAAGGGTACTTGTTGCCAAACAGAATTATCTGAGTTCAATTCCCGGAACACACAGGTTGTTCCACCACACACACCCCCACACACACACTAAATAAATGGAGGGAAAGGGAAACAAATACTGAAACATGATTCCCTGTTTTTTGTATAGCTTACATCTAAAACAAAGGGAAGCCAATTGAGGTATTTGTAATATAAAAGAATACAAACCAAGGCTCTAAATACAGCTTTCAAAACCATCTGAACAAAGGTGAGAGCTATAGCCACACTAACTGTTGTGTTCAAGAGAACTGTGTCCATATCTATGTCTATGTCTGTATCTGTATCTCCCACCAAGAACTTAAGCTCTTTAACAGACAGTTGGAAAGGTAAATACTTACCGCCAGTGTTTCTCAACTCTTCGGCTAAGGGCAATTTTTTCTCCTACTTCTGTGCACACGGGATTAGTCAAAACAATCTTGCCCAAATCAGCCTTGACAGCACTAACTCTTCCTCCTGTTGACAGGGATCCTATGTTGACCATAAGCACTTCATTCTTAGACAGCTTTTGGACCTAGGAAAATAAATTAGAGAAAGGGAACGACAAATAAGGAAATGTTCTCTGAAGAGTGTGGTGGCACAGAATTTTAAACCCAGCAGACTGATCTCTTGAGTTTGAGGCCAGCCTGGTTTACATAGTGAGTTCTAGGGGTTATGTTGAAAGACCCTGCCTCAAAACAAAACAAAGAGCCCCGTAACCCCAAACAAATAGGAGCTAGGCACTGGTGGTGTATGCCTTTAATTCCAGCACTTGGGAAGCAGAGGCAGGAGGATCTCTGTGAGTTCAAGGCCAGCCTGGTCTACAGAGTAAGTTCCAGGACAACTAGAGCTAAAAAGAGAGACCCTTTTTCGGAAAACAAACAAACAAAACCCTAAACAAATAAATAAACATGAGTTATCTAAAGCACTTACCTTTGCTGCTTTCTTGTCTCCTTCAGTTCGGACGCCCAGAAGACGTCTAAGTAGGAAATAGGAAATTTCCAGTTCCGTGAATATTTCAGGTAAAGCTCCAACTGCACCAAGCACTTGTCCCACCATTCTGTCAGCTCTGCACAAAGTGGGGTCGATCTTTGTTCCAACTCCTAATATAAAGATGTATTTGGCTTTACTTCTTATCTAAAACACCTTTGTAGTGTTTGTAGTCCCAGCTACTTGAGGACTGTTTAAATAAGGGACTTCAAGGCCGGCATGGGAAATATAGCAAGATTATAAAACAAACAAACCCAAATCCCCAAACTATATGTAACTAGTTACATATTTTGAATGCTAGGCCATCAAACTCATTTTATGCCAGGCATGGTGGCACAGACATGAAATTCCAACTATTGGAGACAGTGAGGCAGGAAGACCTCAAGTCCTAGCTCACCCTGAAATACAGAGCAAGTGAGTTCAAGGACAGCCTGGGTAACCTTGTGAGATTCTTTCTCAAAAGGAAAAAAGAGTGTGGCTGGAGAGATGACTCAGCGATTAAGAACACTGGCTGCTATTCCAGAGGACCCAGCTTCAATTTCCAGTACCCACAGGACAACTCACAACTGTCTGTAACTTCAGTCCCAAGGTACTCAATGCCTTCTTCTGGCCTTTGTGAGCACTAGGCATGCATGTGGTGCACACACACACCCCATCTATAAACATGAAAATAAATTTTAAAAAAAAAAAGGAAAAAGAGGGCTAAGGCTATACCTCAGTGTAGAGTACCTGCCTAGCATGTTCTAGACTTTAGGTCCAAACTCTAGTACTTCAAAACAAAATAGCCAGAAATAATTATTATTGCTAATAAGTACCCACCAAAACATACTTTAAAAATATTGTTTATTATTAATGTTTTTGCTTATTTGAGTGGGTGAGCAAGCACATTCACCTGAATCATACTGCTGCTCCAAAATGTATTGTTTATGGCAAGACCCTATGTCAAAAATTAAAACAGAATGGGGTAAGGGTATACCTTTATTCTCGGCACGCAGGAGGCAGAGGCAGGTGGATCTTTGTGAATCTGAGGCCAGCAGGGGATATGTAGAGACCTTTCTCAAACAAGCAAACAAACAAATCCACACCCCCCCCAAAAAAAAGCAAGGTGGCGAGATGACTCAGAAGTTAAGAGTACTTGTTGCTCTTGCAGAGAACCTGGGTTTGGTTCCCACAATACTGGAGGCAACTCACAACCTCTGAAACTCCAGTGTGTGTGGGGGTCTGATGCCCTCTTTGGCATTCTTGGGCAACAACACACAAAGGGCGAACACATAGCAAACAAACCCATACACATAAAAATAATTAGTCTGCAAAAAACCCAAACCCTACAATCTATCTTTACATAATACATTATTTATATTTCCTATGAAACATACCAGGAGTCTCCACAAATTAAAAGAGGGAGAGAGAGATAACAGGGAAATCCTTACCAATGAGACCACCTGGGGCTGCATACTGAAGATCATTATGTTCCGCAAAAAGTGATACAATTTTGGAAAAGATCGGTTTACACATGAGTTTTCCTTCACTATCTTTGGAAACAATACCAGGTCTCACTTCTATCTCCTGGCCTACCTGTAAACACATAATTAGTAGTGAGAATTTCTATAGAACAACACATTTACTATTTACCTACCAATGTTCTAACAACCCCCCCAACAAAACTAAAAGGCTATCTCTCTCCTCTAATTCCAAGATTACTATTTTTATTTATTTATTATTACTATTGTTTTTATTGGCCGGCAACTCACTAGGTAGAACAGGTTGGCCTTGAACTCAGATACCAGCCTGCTTCTGCCTCCCAGCTGTGTACTACCATACCAGGTTAAAATTACTACTTGGGTTTGTTGGACACATGGTCTCTATATAGCCCTGGCTGTCCTGGAACTCACTCTGTAGACCAAGCTGTAGACCTCAAATTCATAGATTCACCTGCCTCTGCCTCCTGAGTGCTTGAATTTAAAGGTGTGTACAATATTTACAAAAAAAAAAAAAAAAAAAAAAAAAAACCAACCCCAAAAAACAAAAAACTGACATGGAGGAGATAGATGGCTCAACAGTTAAAGAGCACCTGTTACTCTCAGAGGATCAGAATTCAGTTCTCAGCACCTGCATGGAAGCTCACAGCCATCTCTAACTCCCACTTCAGGGGACCTAATACCATCTTCTGGCCTACGTAGAGACATACATAGAGACAAAACACCCATAAATATAAAATAAATAAATGTAAAAACCACACCATATTCAAGCTGGGTGTGGTAGTTCACGCCTTTAATCCCAGCACTTGGGAGGCAGAGACAGGCAGATCTCTGAGAGATCTATAGATCAAGTTCCAGGACAGGCTCCAAAGCAACAGAGAAACCGTCTCAAAAAGTAAACAAACCAAAAAAAACCCATATTCAAGATCAGTCAACATGAAAAAGCAATTTTCACTGGGTGCAGTGGTGCAGATCTTTAGTCCCAGCACTCGGGAGGCAGAGGCAAGGGGATCTCGTCGAGGCCAGGCTGTTTAAGACAATGGCAGGCTGATGAGCTGGCCCAGAGGGTAAAGGTGCTTACCTCCATGCCTGATGACCTGAATTCACCCCCAAGGACCCACTAGATGGAAAGAGTCACCCCCCTGAAAAGTCTTACTTCCATCTGTGCATCTTACTTCCATCTGTGTGCTGTAGCACTCACATGTCTACACACATAACAAACATATACATAGTATAGCAATTCAAACCCAGTTTACCTTTAACACTCCTTTTAGAATACTACCACCAGCTACACCTCCCTTAAGGTCATCAACTTCACAGCCAGGTTTGTTGACATCAAATGACCTGATAACTAAAAGAAAATAAAACACAAATTAAAGCCATTCCTGTTATTGTTTTGTTTAAAAAGAAGAAAAGAGAAATTGCTGAGACAGACATATTGACTATAAGTTTATTATAAGGGCCGGCAGAATGGGGAGACTGAGAAGAGGAACAGGGTAAATGGCTGACCGCCATGGCCGGTTGCCATAGAGAGACAGAGAGAGTGCACAGAGCTCGGGACCGAGGAACAGAGAAACAGAGAGAGAGAAACAGAGAGCGTAAAGGGGCAGGGACTTATCTTTTAAAGGGGTCCTCTGCACCTGCGTGCAGACTTCTTTCCCATGGAACCTTGGGCTGACCAGGGTATTGCCTGAGTGGATTCCACCAGGTAACAGGGGCAGGCCAGCATAATGCCTGAACCTTTCATTCCTATTTATTTTAGATTTAGAAGACAGTCTTTTTCAAGTCAGCTTTTAAAAAAATAATCTAATACTATTGCTCTAATGTTTACTGAAGACTTGTGATAGGTATAAAAGGGTCTCCACCATGGAATATCATGCAGCTATTTGAAATTAATGTTAAAAGTATATATAATGATCTAGAACAGAGTCCATATATTGTTAAAGGAAAAAAGCAGTTATAAAAAACAACTCAAAATGATGATTCCACTGCCAAAAAGTTAAGACATGTGGCTTGCCCTTCATTTCTAAGGATTGTGCATATATATATATATATATATATATATATATATATATATATATATATATGGGGGCCATTATCCCCCCCTACGATCATAGCTATTTAGACAGCATTTACAACAAATTAGCTATTATGACTTAAGGCATACAGGGACTGGGAGTATAGAACAGTGGCACAGCCCTTGCCTCACATGCATGAGGCCTTGGTTATCTCCAACATCATCAGAAAAGTCAATCAATTAAGTACACAGGAGATTGTATGTGAATACATACAGTATGATACTTTAATTATGTTTTTTGAGAGAGGGTTTCACTTTGGGCTACATAGACCTAGAATTTACTACATACACCAGGCTAAACTTGAACTCACAGAGATCCACTTGCCTCTGGCTCTCCAGTGCTGGGATTACAGGTCTGCACCACCATGCTTGATATTTTATAGGATTTCTGTATTATATGGCTTCTACAATACAAATGTACTTTTAAACTTATAAATTCTAAGACTATGACTTATTCTTAGGTCACCCAAGAGCATGTCCCCCCAATAATCACACAAACAGCTCCAAATGAAGGCCTGGAATGGCCCTAAAACCTGCTTTGAAAAGGGTCTTACATCTTTGAGCAGCAACCACAGCTCAGTGAAATTAAACTTACTGGTTTTTCAGTAATAGCACAATGTTATCATTTATATGGAAACTCTAACATCACAACATGTTGTACTTCGCTAAAATACTGTATTACTCCATGTTGGTTGCATAAAATAGCATATACAAAGCAAAAAAGGCTCTGTCATTCAGCAATAAAATCATGACATTATTTCAAATAGGTTTTATGGATTTATCACCACCTCTGTGGAAAGAGAAAATATTACTAAACAACCTTGAAGGGGAAACAGTAATGTGGAGAAGTTCAGTTCAGTGTGATTCCTATCACTCACCAATGAGACGGGGTTCAGAAGTAAAGTCTCTGGGGGGCACTGGTATTTTCTTCACTATGTACTCACAGACGACTTCAATATTATATTTCAGCTGAGCAGAAATTGGAATAATTGGTGCTCCTTCTGCTACTGTTCCTACATTAACAAATTTCAGAAAGATCAAAATCTTTGGGTCTTACAAAACTTGGTCTATACAGCTGCTAGACAAAGTAATTAGAGCTAACAGAGACCTAAAGATTTCCACATAAATGCCAGTCAGCACGTAGAAAGTGGTCTGTTTATCTAGAAAGATGACAATATTCTATCTTTAGCTCAAAATGAATTTTGTCCTCCAAGGGGACAACTGCTAAAACTGTATCAACAGGTATATTTAACAAAGGCAAATGTTATGTTTAAAGGAATAAAAGAGGAATAAAAGAGCTCCTTCCCAGAAGGAGTTACAAGCTGAAAGAGTTCTAACAACATGTAATTAACCTTTCCATAAATGCCAAGAGGAAATTACAGACTCTTTGCTAATCAAAGACTGGCTGGCATATATCACATTTTTTAAAAATTAATTATATGTCAAGCAAACTGGTCAAAGAAATAGACCAAAATAATTATATTTTAATCAAAATGGATTATTCTTTTTCGTACCGGAATTAGCTTCCCAACAAGAAAAGGCTAAAACTAATTAGATGTCAACAGTAATAAGCATCAAGTCTTCTCTGAAAATGAACATGCCATGGTACTTGAGAAAGGAACTCTGCAAAGATCACTTTGTTTTTTGAGGCAGGGTCTCTCTATGCAGTCCTTGCTGGCCTGGAACTAGCTATACACACAAACATACTGGCCTTGAATTCAGAGGTCTGCCTCCCTGTGCCTCCAGGGTGTTAGAATTAAAGGTATGTGCCATGAGACCCAGCAGAAAGATATTTATCATTAAGGATTGGCAGGCAATGATGTGTATGCCAGGCAAGTACTCTACCACCGAGCTACACACTAAGCCCTTGGCATTTAAAAACTTAATCCGCTAGCATTTCCAAACTTCAGAAACTGCAGCTTTAATTTTGCATATTAAATTCAGGAATATAGGGTGGAAGAGATGGCTCAGTGGTTATGCCCGCTCTTTCAGAGGACCTGGGTTCAATTCCCAGCACCCACATGGCAGCTCACAACTGTCTGTAACTCCAGTTCCAGAGGATCTGACACCTTTACACCAATGCATATAAAGTTAAACTATTTCAAGGCCGGGCAGTGGTGGTACACGCCTTTAATCCCAGAACTCGGCAGGCAGATCTTTGTAAGTTCAAGACCAGCCTGGTCTACAAGAGCTACTTCCAGGACATCCTCCAAAGCCACAGAGAAACTCTGTCTTGAAAAAAACCAAAATAAAAAAGAAATATATATTTATAGTCTTAGCAGGATACTATCAGGTCACTAACAAGTAGCAGGTAGAAAAAAAACATTTATGAGTGTTGTATTAAAGCATGTAGGGGACCTTGGCAAATTCCATGGCAGACAGTGAGAAGTTTTATTAGAAAGGGGAGAGGGGAAAGAAAGAGAAAAGACGTAAAGAGACACAGAGACAGAATGGAAGAGAAAAGGGAGACAGGAAAAGTCCTGCCTACCCCTTCAGGGAACAGTGGGAAAGAGAGGCGGAAGTGGGGGTCTTTGTTTTAAAGGGGTCCTTTGCACCTGCATGTAGACTATACAACCATGGAACTCTGGGCTGACCAGGGTACTTCCTGAGTGCATTCTGCCAGGTGACAGGAGGCAGGCCAGCATATTGCCTGAATCCTTAAAATGATACCTAAATTTACTTTGTTTTAGATACACCATATTACCTTCCACAGTGATCCTCTGATTTATTAGGTATTATAGTTTCTTACCTTGTACAAATGCGAGAATCTGCTCATATTGTTCCTTAGCCTGACTTTCTTTTACCAGATCAATTTTATTCTGTAAGATCAAAATATGCTTGAGTTTCATGATTTCTATGGCAGCCAGGTGTTCAGAAGTCTGAGGTTGAGGGCATGATTCATTGCCAGCTAGTTGACAGAGAATAAGAAAGATTCATAATAACTAGAAATATCCAGACCATGCAATTTCAAAATAGTAGACCATTGGTTATGAGGGGCTAGAGAGTCTAATTGGTCAGTGACTGCTTAATGGGCAGAGTGTTCACTTTTGTGGTGATGAAATTTCTGAATGTACTTCCTCTCACTGAGTTGTACCCTTTAAAAAATAAAATGGGAAGCTTTACATTATGTACATATTCTACTACCAACTTTGCTTCGTGGCATGGACCCCATGATGACCACTGCTGCTTGGCAAAGTCCCAGCATCTATGCAACATTGCAAACCACACTTCCCCAGTACCTTTTTACTTTCATTTTTAATGATTCTCAATATTAATGCCCTCCCCTTTGGGAAATTTTGTGTGGGCTTTGGTAAAGAATTAAAATGCGCACAATGGAAGCCTCTCTAAACAATATAATTCTTTGGAAAAAATCGCTGCCACTATGGAATCAGGAACCCCATTGTGTCCTCCTAATTACACCAAGAACAGGAGAGTTTTACTAGACACAACTGATCCCAAGGATGATGCCTACAATCCAGATCCAGAGCCTGAGGCCATTAAGGGCAAGAGTTTGGTTAATAGAGAAATCAGAATGGTATGGGAAGACACATCAGGACCTTCCCTTTTGGGAGCATTATGGGGGGAGCTGGCCCATATAGTAAGACCAAGAAGCATCAGAATTGTTTGCTCCCCAGAAGTCCTTTCCCAAGGTCAGGCATTTGGATAAGGGACTCCATTCTCTTGGAGGCTTGAAGAAAGCTCCTGATTGATAAAGCAGTCATTTTTATCTCTAGCAAGCAGAACTTATGGCCCTTTCATTAACATGACTGGTGCTTATTGTCAATATCAAGCTAGCTTCCTCAACTCCTGGTCTCAAGCCACATCCCAGCTCACGTGTCCCTTGTCTCTAGTTTAATCCTACGAGCAACTATACAGTATAAAAGGTGTAATCTCTTCTCAATAAAAGGCTGCTGGCAGCCAACCTGATTCACCCTCAGGTGGTGCCCCCCCCACATGCTCTTTGGGACCCGAACCCCTCCTGCCAAAGAAGGTCCCCAGCACTTCACTCTGTATCTGCATTCACTGCAGCCTCACACTCCTGGTCCTAATCAAGAAGCCTCCAATGAAGCTCAGGCTTTCTACCTCAATCTAGTCTAGGTATGTTCTGGCAAAGTCAAGCTCAACTTCCTATGAGAAGATAAAGGTTACTCCTTAACCAAGGGAAAAGGCTGTAAAGACAAGAACGATAGGCAAGTTTTACCCAGTGTGCTAGCAATCACCTTGCCCAGTCTGTTGATGTGTCCTATACTATATCCTCTTGCATACCTAAAAATACCATTTTCACATCTGTCAAATCCCTTGCTAGCTCACATAAGGAAGCACAACGTTAACTTGGAAAGCTTTAATGTTGTACCACACACCATGGCAATTACTGTGAATAAATAACAATTACGCATCTACATACATGGAGGGGCAACTCACAACATACATATATGCCCAAACACATAAATTTTAAGTGGAAATAATATATGTGAAACTACATTCCTTTTTGGATATTGTAAGACCTCTCAGAAGCCACTGTGGGGCCCAGACCAGCTTGGGTACATTGCTGCCATGGCAGGCTTAATAAAAACCAGCTAGAAAGTAAAGCTGAGTTTCAGTTTACTGGCAAGTAGCACCAGGTTCCAGGAAAAGCTGACACCACCCAGGGAGGGCCGGCATCTAAGGGGAAGACACCCTAGAGAAATGTCAGCCAACAAGAGCCTTGAACCCTGAAAATCCTCTTATCCAACCTCTACTGTGATAGAAACCCTAGCCTGCCAGGGCTGGGCACTCTCTGCTCTTAAGCTCAAACTTGAATAAAGACTTTGCTTTTGCATGAGTATGGCCTCCTTGGTGGCTTTGGGGGACCCCATGATCTGGGCATAATAGCTATAACCCCAGGACTCTTGCTTAGTATTCTGTTTGTGATATCTATTAGAAGGAAACATCATTCTGGATGACACACTGCTATTTATGCTTCACTTAGGTAATGTAATGGATATGGCCTCCAAAGGTTTTAGTTCTTCCTCAAATACTCCACTCAAATTTAGTTCTTTATTGGTTTGTTCAAATCAATTCTGATGAATTTACCTATCAACAGAAGAGCTGCATCCATCACTGCTGCACCGTTCAGCATCGTAGCCATCAAAATGTCATGTCCAGGACAGTCAACAAAGGAAACATGCCTAACAATTGAGAAATAACAATCAGCCTTAAGACCAATCACAACTACAAGCAAACTGTAGATTTCTTAAAAGTTAAGTCACATGGGAACTAGTTCTCATTATTAGAAAATGCAGACTTTGGGTCTCATGACTCTAGTTTCCATAGGTACTGGCACCCAGATAAGCATATCCAAACATATAAATAAAAATAAATATTAAAAAAAGAGAGTGAGGATTTGAAAAAAAAATACATTGTCCCAAATACCACTACCCTGAAAAGCCGGAATTGTGCAACTGAAGTGAGGACAACACTGCTCTAAAATGATAGTATTCAAAAGTCATGATTTTTGAAGAATTTACTTTTCAAATCTTATTTTAACTTCACAGAAGACAGAAGAGGATATCAGCGCACCTTGAGCTGGATTTAGAGGCACTTGTGACTGTTGGAAACTGAACTCCAGTCCTCTGCTTAAGAATAAGAGCTCTTACAGCTGGATATGGTGGCTCACACCTTTAATTCCAGCATTTGGGAGGCAAAGGCAGGCAGATGTCTGAGTAATCCAACAGCTGGGGCTACAGAGAAACCCAGTCTCAAAACAAAACAAAAATGAAAAAGTGTTCTTGGCTGCTAAGTCATCTCTCCAGCACCAGAATCATGGCTTTTGGATTTCATTTTTTTGTTGTTGTTGTTGGTTTTTCAAGACAGGGTTTCTGTGTAGCTCTGGCTGTCCCTTGAACTCACTCTGTAGACTAGGCCAGTCCAGAACTCAGAAATCCGCCTGCCTGTCTCCCAGTAATGGGATTAAAGGCATATGCCACCATACCCAACTCAGAATTTTAAAAATTTAAAATTTTAAAAATAGACCAGGTGGTGATGGATGCCTTTAATCCCAACACTTCGGAGGCAGAGGCAGGAGGACTTCAGTGAGTTCAAGGCCTGTCCTGCTCTCTAAGACAGCCAGAACTGTTACACAGAGAAGCCAAATAAATTAAATTGTAAAAACAAAAATGTATACTCATACTGCCATGATCTAAAACTACAGCCCCAAGACCAGATCTGGCCCACCACAACTCATATATGAACATACTGTTTATGTGTGGCTTTGTAATAGAAGAACAGAGATAAGCACTTGTAACAGAGACTCTAAGGCCCACAAAGCAGAAATTTGCCCTTTAGGAAAGAAGTACCCTTTATCTTGGATTAGTGCTAGAACCACAGTGAGATAACAGAGGCACCACAGGCACACATTTAAAGAGGAAGCCTAAACAGTAAAAAGAGACCTTGGAATACAGATCAGTGGTAAAGCATTTGCCTGCTAGCACAAGAGGCCTTTGGTTCAAACCATAGTGCTAGAAAAACAAAACAAAACCCTAAATGCAATACTTGGACAAAGGAAACTAAATTTCAAAGTTAAAATTAATACCAAATCCATAATGATCAAAACCCCAACATTTTAAATAGAAAAAGGATCATACACCTTGCCAACCCTGCCATCTAGGCATAGTGGCGAACACCTTTAATCCAAGCACTTGGGAGGGAGAGGCAGAAGGATCTCTGAGTTCAAGTCCAGTCTGGTCCACAGAGGGAAACCTTGTTTTGTAAAACAGAAAACAAAAACCCAGAGACAGAGCCCTGGGGTTCAAGCTTCGAGCTGAAGATCAGAAAAGCAAAGCAGCCAAGCCAGAAGATTTTCCTCTATCCAGCTGAAATGGCAATCCTGTCTCCACGAATCCTCAAAGGGAAAAGCTCTCAGATTCTGTCTCCTCCTCCTATTCCTTTCTCCACCCAGCCATATCATTCCTGTCTCCACCTCCCCAGTGCTGGGACTGTGATCCCAGGTGCTGAGATCACCTTCATGTGAGCTGTTCCTTTTAGGGCTGGATCAATTTTGTGTAGTCAATATGGCTTAGAACCAATTAAGATCCATCTGCCTCTTAATCCTGAGTCCCCAGATTAAAGGTTTGCACCACCACTGCCTAGCTTCTATAGCTACTAGTGTGGCTGCTTTGCTATTATGATCTCCAATGGCCTTGATAAACCATAAATATATCACTACAATCCCCCCTTTTTGTCTAATGCAAAAAGAAAAACTACATATAAGTATATACAATATATTCAGGCAATAAATTCATCAACAATGCCTAGTCCATTTGCATTTCACAAATTCAGAGAAAGTACTCCATTATCTATTCCATCTTGGTGAGTCCAAAGTCTTGTACCTAATTCATTTCCTATTCTAATTTGCATTATCAAACTATCTTTATGTCTCTCAATTTTATATACTTTACATTTCTTTAGTTTCTTTGAGTCTAATAAGCAATGGAAACTATAACTATACTACCTAGTCTTCAGCTCCCTCAGAGAGCTGACAAGGAAATATGAACTGAGTAAGCAGGAAGTACAAGCAAGCAACTTCCAAAAAGGGGGGAGAAATGACAAAAACATCTGGCTGCCTAGACAGTCATCCAAAGGTTCCTCTGCAGCTTTGGGACACCCATCTTCAGCCTATAAGCCTAGCAGGCAGGCTAGCCATGGCTACATTTTGAGCCCCTATCTAAATGAAACAGAATCCTGATATCCTGTTCATTACAATTTCTGAATTAATTTTAAAAATTGTATTAACGTGAGGCTGGAGAGATGGCTCTGTGGTTAAGGCATTGGCTGCTCTTTTGGAGGACCCTGGTACAATTTCTGACACCCACACGGTGGCTCACAACTGTCTGGAACTCCAGTTCCAAGGGAATGTGGCACCCTCACAGACATACATGCAGGAAAATACCACTACACATACAAATTAAATAAATTTTAAAAATGAATGTATTAAAGTATTTATCCTGATTATTGAGATTTGTCTTCCCTCTACCTGTAAATTTTGGCCTGAGATGAAGACCTGACCCTGCTCTGATCTAAAATGGTCTTGTGGACTTGTAATCCCCAAATATGTTAGTAACTAGATACCATCACCCTCTGGTAAAGAACCAACATGTGCAATCATATTCAGAAAATTGTTTGAAAACAAGTGCATTTATTTTAAAGAAGTAATTTTGGTTTCATTTCTTTCTCATCTAACAAACAGAAATGACACTATTTAAAGCTACTGAGTTGTTTTCTCTCCCAATACTTGCCTTAAACATTTTTGTGTGTGTGCGTGAATGAATGTTTTATGTCTGGTGCCCTCAGAGGACAGAAGAGGTGTGGATCTTCTGGAACAGGAGCCACCCACAGGATGCTGGGAATCAAAACTGGGACCTCTGCAAGAGCAGCCAGTCCATGTAACAACTGAGCCTCTCCAGCTCCCTTACGCAATTTTTTCAGCTTATAGAACTTCTTTTTATAAGCATTTAAAATTAAACAAAAATATTTTATTTTTCGATTACCATTATTGTATAAAATAACATGAAATAATGGAAAAACAATGAAACTATCCAGCAATTAAGTTTAGAGTTCAGTATCTTAAGTACTTTAAAAAGCACAATGCATGAGACAGTGATTTAAAAAGCATAAAGTAGTTTTTAGCATAAAAGTTACCTGACTAATTTGAAGTTCCCTTTGGTCCCTGGAATGTCTGTAGGAAACTCATCTGGTGTACTACTTCCACAGGACCTGTAACATTCTGGTCTAGGACAACTTGGGTCATCAAGTTTATAAATCTGAAAGTTTCAATATGATAGAAAAAAGGAGTAACTGGATTTGTTACCTATGCAACAATTCAAGTTAAATAGTTTTTAGTTTCATTGTACATAGATCACCTTAGCATTAGCATATCCAAGCTTGATGGTAATGTTTCTTTCCAGTTCATTTTTGAATCTGACGGTGTGAACTCCAGAAATAGCCTTTACCACAGTGGACTTCCCATGAGCTACATGACCAATTGTACCTATTGACAAAGTACATCAAAATTAACTTCTGCATATAAGTACATCAAACAATTTTTTCAAATAGTGTTGAGCAGAAAAACAAAAACAAAAACAAAACAAAAAAAAAGTGGCCAAGCGGTGATCTCGAGGTCGTCGAGGCTAACAATGAAAAACCCTATTTAGGGAAAACAAAGAAAAAACCCCCCAAAACTAAAAACCCTAACCATACACATCAAAGTAAAACCATCAGTGATAGGGCTAGTGACATGGCTCAGCAGGTAAAAGCACTTGTCACAAAAGTCTGAAGACCTGAGCTCCCAGACAATGTAGTAAACAGAGATAACAAGTCCTGAAAGTTGTCCTTACTCCAACACATGTGGATGAACACACACACACACACTAGAAATAAAATTGTTTAAAGTGAATTCAATCCCCCCTCCATATGCTCTTTTCTATTACAAAGTTCTTCTCAGACCAACTTTGGTAGAATATGTACTTGAGAGGAAGAAACAGGATGGATAGTTTGAGGCCAGCCTTGAAAAAAGAAAAATACTCAAAAACTTGCCTAACTTGCCTATCAAGAGCAGGGGGCATGGTGGATCTCTGAGTTCAACACCAGCCTGATCTATACACACAGTTCCAGAACAGCCAGGGCTATAGAGAAACCCTGTCTCAAGAAACAAAACAAATCATCTCTTCTATCAAGAAACATCGAAGCATACCCAGTTAATATGGCAAACTCTGACACAACAAAGAGCACACTTATAATCACAGTACTCACAAGTCTGAGGCAAGGGGATTGCCTTGAGGTAGAAGTCAGCCTGGGCTACACAGTGAATACCAAGCTAGCCAAGATTAGGGTTACATAGCAAGTCTGTCTCAAAACTTAAAAAACAAACAAAACACTAAAAAACAGACCACATCACATTTTAGACTCAAGCAATATACTTCAACAGTTCTAGGTGCCAATTAGGAGGGAAAGAATTCTACTCAATTACACTTATATATCAAATAAAACTTCCATAAACTGCCCTTGTATGACAAGAAGAATGCATTTTCACTTCAAACTTCTCCTACCCTATGATTACATACTACCTTGTACTATTAAACCTGTAATACTTATATCTAAAAAAAAATGTAGCAACACTGTTTACAAGGGCTCCACAACTTTCTTTTTGACACTGTACTGTTCAAGCCAATCTTCAAGTAAACTCCCATATTATTCAAGAATTACACAAAGGAAGAGGTGAAAATTGTAAGTGACCAGCTATCTTACCAATATTAATTGTAGCTTGTCTGCTGATAACTTCATGGGAAAGTGGTGTCAACTTGGTGACGTCCTGCAGTGAAATATTTCAAAGCATAATCAATAGAAACCAGATTTTTTTCTTTGACTTTATAGTCCCCAGATACAACTCTGCCCTGTATATGCAGCTATTTTCTCCTGCTAAAGCGTCTTTTCCCTTAACATACTAAGATTGTCACACAAAACAACTCCACTCACTGATAAGTCTGGAGATGAGAGGTCATCTAATCCTGGAGCCTTGGCAAGTCCTCAATTGTACAACACAGTGGGCAGTGTAGTCCGGTCTCCAATTCTTTACAGACTGAAACCTTAATGACTTTTAGCAATTTCATGTCTCCTGCTGGCCTCCAGTTCGATTTGTAGCCAAGAGTGACCCTAACTTTTGATCTACCTGTTTCCATCTCTTAAGTGCTAGGATTACAGGCGTGTGCTTATTCGCTTCTGGTGATGGAACTCAGGGATTTATGCCTGCTAATAATTGCACGCTACACAATGAACTCCATACTCCTTAATCATATTTCTCACCAAAGCTTAGCCACACACTCCAGGAGTTCCAAATCTCAAAATCGTTCACCAGTTTGGGGACTAGGCAAGGTACTGGCTGCGGAGCTGGCACGCCTTAGACTCTAAGACTTACAGGGTCTGGGACAATTCTTTTACCCCACGCTCCAGCCACCCGGGCACTGCCTCATCTCCACGCCCTCCGAGAGTCCTTTCCCACGCCCGAGTTCATGGTGCATTTCTGCCGCAAATCGAAAACTCACCAATGTGGCGAGATCCTGTCGGGAAAGATGTGGCTGCCCGAGAGTCACTCCAACCTCACCCCCAGCCATCTTGCTCAGAGAGGAAGGAAATGGCTCGGCAGCCTCCTGACATAAGGTAGGCAGGCCCCCTTGGGCGGAGCGAAGGAGGAGCGGCGGGAAGGCGGGCTACGGTCCAGACTTGGTAAAAAGGATGACAAATGCGGCACTGATCTTACTGCTTGGACTTCTTTCTGTTTTAATTTTTACAGGACCTACCTGCAACCTTACTCGAAAACACGATACAAAGTTTCGGAACGTATGCCTTACGGTCCTGTTAGATTTTTGTGCAGGCAAAACTGAGGACAGCCCCAGGATAGGCCCCTGGGAGGGTTATTAAGGCGACACAGCGCGCAAGACAGAGAAGCCATTTCCGTTTCCTTTTGGTACTCCCCGGAAGAGTTTCCCGGGGTCTGGGCATTTTACCAAGGATATAAAATGAGAAAGTGGAAATTTCTCTTTTATTTTATTTCATTAATTTATTTACTCGCTTTAAGCATTTCTATTATCTAATAGAGCGGTATCAGCTCGGAGTCCTCTTCCGCCTTGCTTGGGCTCTGGCTCCAGAGAACGACACCGCGTGCAAAGTTCGCCAAGCTCAAACCGCGCGGTCCCCAGCGAGCTCGCACACCGCGCCCTCGAGCGGAGATCTGGGGAAGTGCTCAGGGTCGTATTGGAGAAAAAAGTCCCTCCCTTGTTCCCTGGGAGAAGTTTCTAGTGATGGTGAGGTGGTGCTTGGTGACGTCAGTTAGTCTGCATCCGCGTGAGAAGAACGCCCCCAGCACTTTTTTTTTCTAAAGCTGAACCTAGGAAACCCTCTTTTTTTAAAAAAAAAAAAAAATCTGTATTTAAAAATTGAAATATCTTAGAGATTTTCTTATTTTTTCATCGTCTATTAAAAAGTGATATTTTCTGGCCGGTCGGTAGTGGCACACGCCTTTAATTCCAGCACTTGGGAGACACAGGCAGGCGGATCTCTGTGAGTTTGAGGCCAGCCTGGTCTACAGGGCGAGTCCCAGGGTAGTCTGGACTGTTAAACAGAGAAGCCCTGTCTTGAAAAACCAAAAAAAAAGATATTTTCTGTGAGTGCTGGCGCCCACATAATCTCCACACTCGAGAGACAGAATTAGGAACTCATGAGCTGGGAGGCCAACCTGTGCTATGTACAGGTATGTAGAGACCCTGTCTTTAAAAAAAAAAAAAAACGGGGGTGGGGTGGTGCTAAGAATGCAGTTTAGTACTAAATCGAGTTACAGGACAGCCAGAACTGTTAAACAGAGAAACCCTGTCTCGGGGAAAAAAACCAAAAAACCCGAAGTTTAGGCAGAAATTGTTTCCCTGGCATATATGATTCTCTAGGTTCAGTTTCCAACCACCACTAAAAGGAAAATGATCTTTTGAAATTTTCTCTCATTGTTTTTCTTTTGTTTTGAGACAGGCAAGCTCCCAGGCTGGTCTTGAACTTGCTTCGAGTCAGAGGAAGAACTCAAACTTGTGCTCTCCTGCCTTCACCTCCTCTTAGTGCTGGGATTACAGGATTGGAATGTGCCTGACTCATTGGGTGCTGGGAATAGAAACCAGAACCTCATCCATGCTGGGTAAGCACTCCATCAACTGAGCTATACACCTCCAGCCCCATCTTACATTTCTGTACAAGTTTCTGTTTATAAATTTATCTCACCCTCCCCTATCATTTTTCTAAGCCAATGGCTATTTGTAACCCCAAATAACTTTAAAATTTTTTTCTTATTACATTTATTTATTCATTCTGTGGAGGGCAGTGTTCAGATGTGGTTGTCTAAGGCAGCTTGCTGTAATCAGTTGTCTCCTTCCACCATGTGGGTCTTGGGTATTGAACTTAGGTCCAGGTTTGGGAGCAAGTAACTTTACTTGTTTTAACTTACTTTAACTTTAACTTACTTTACCATCGTACTGGCTCCTTAATATATGTTTTAATGTCAAAGTTTTGGTACAGCCATTTACCTGATACAGGAAGTTATGCTTGAATAAGTCCATACTTTTGTTAAGTAATGGTGGAAACCAAAATATAATGTACTCTAGTGGAAGTATTTTATTTGATTATACCTTTTTTGTTTTTTGAGACAGGGTCTCACTATATAGGCTTTGGCTGGCCTGAAATTCATACAGATCTGCCTATCTCTCAAGTGCTGGGGTTAAAGGCATGAGCCACCACAGCCCTACCCCTTAACTTTATATCCTTACCTTTTGATTTGTTTGTTTGTTTTTTGAGACAGGGTTTCTCTGTAGCTTTTGAGGCTGTCCTGAACTCACTCAGTAGACCATGATGGCCTTGAACTCACAGAGATCCTCCTGCCTTTGCCTCCCGAGAGTTCAAGGCCAGCCAGGGCTACACAGACAGATCCTGTTTCAAAACATAAATAAAGAATATCAAAACAGCGGAGAATTATATTTATTCATAAAACATTAAAAAACCCTTATTAAAATGCTGAAGCAGGCTGTGCAGTGGTGGCATATGCCTTTAATCTCAGCACTCAGAGGGAGAGGCAGGTGGATCTCTGTAAGTTCAAGACCAGTCTAAAGTACAGAACAAGACCCAGAACAACCGAGTGTACCCAGAGAAACCCTGTCTTGGATGTCTTTTGCCTGCATGAACCTCTCTCTGTACCATATGCAAACCCATTGCTGGTGTTGTCCAGAAGAGGGTGTCAGATCCCTTGAAACTGGAGTTACAGTTTTATGAGGCGCCACATGAGTGTCGAAACCTAGGTTCTCTTCAGGCCCCATTAGTATGGTTTTAATTTGCATTCTTTAACGTGTGTGTGTGTGTGTGTGTGTGTGTGTGTGTGTGTGTGTGTGTGTGTGTGTATGCATGCTAGGTGGTGGGGGTTGTAGGGCCCAGGGCAGCTTGGTACCCACCTGCTGCTTGGCTACACTGGTGCCATGACTCTAAGACAACACCTGACTTTAGAAAAAGACCACAAACTAGGACCACACAGATACCACCATCCAAGGAGAAAATACCTAACATTCCAACCATTGTAGATAGGATCACAAGATGTCCCTCAGCCCAGCACATACCCAGCCCCTTTCACCAAGATACCCTTAGACAAATGTCAGCCAATCAGGGATTCTGAACCTTGGAAATCCCCCACCTCAACCTCTGCTATGATAAAAACCCACCCCAACTGAGCTCGTGCCAATGCGTTTGACACACAGAGAGTATCAAACTTGATTAAATGTTGAACCTGAATAAAGGCTCTTGCTTTTACACATATGATACAGTCTCCTTGTTGGATTTTGGGGATCTCTGAGATTTGGGCATAACAGGTATGTGGTATAATGGTGCTAGTGGTCTGATCCATCCCAGAGCCTCATGCAAATTATTAAGCAAACGCTCTCTCACTGAGTATCTTTCCATGGACTGATTAGCCATTAATATCTCAGTTTGGCAGTTTGGATGGGGTAGGAGTTGAGACAGGCTGTCCTCATACCCTCTGTGTATCTATGGCTGGCCTTGAGCAGATCCTTCTGACTCCAGCTCCCAAATACTGGGATTATAGTTACACTTTTGCATTCATATCTAAGAACACTTTGCCATTTTTTGTTGCTAATTTTTGTTTTGGGGGGGCTGGAGAGATGGCTCAGAGGTTAAGAGCACTGACTGCTCTTCCAGAGGTTCTGAGTTCAATTCCCAGCAACCACGTGGTGGCTCACAACCATCCCTTATGAGATCTGGTGCCCTCTTCTGGTGTGCAGATATACATGGAAGCAGAATGTTGTATACATAATACATAAATAAAATCTTTTAAAAATTTTTTGTTTGGTTTTTTGAGACAGTATTTCTCTGTATAGTCTTGGCTGCCCTGGAACTCGATCTGTAGACCAGGCTGGTCTTGAACTCATAGAGATCCTCTTCCTGCCTCTGCCTCCCAAGTGCTGGGGTTAAGGTGTGTACCACCATCACCCAGCCACTTTTCCAGTTTTAAAGATTTTATTTATTTTTATTTTATGTATATGAGTGTTTTGACTGAATGTCTGCCAGCAAACAGTGTGTGTGTGTGTGTGTGTGTGTGTGTGTGTGTGTGTGTGTGTGTGTGAGAGAGAGAGAGAGAGAGAGAGAGAGAGAGAGAGAGAGAGACCAGAAGAAGGCATCATACCCCTTGGACTGAAGTTATAGACAACTGTGAGCTGCTATGTGAGTACTGGGAATTGAACTTGGGTTCTCTGGAATAGCAGCCAGTGCTCTTAACCCCTGAGCTATCTTTTTGTTTGTTTGTTTGTTTTGTTTTTCAAGACAGGGGTTTCTCTGTGTAGCTTTGGAGCCTGTCCTGGAACTAGCTCTTGTAAACCAGACTGGTCCCGAACTCACACAGATCCTCTTGCCTCTGCCTCCCGAGTGCTGGGATTAAAGGCATAAGTCACCACCACCCGGTGAGCTATCTCACAAGTTTATTTAGACTTTCTCCCCATTTTAAATATCAGGTGGTATTTATTTATTTATTTATTTGCTGGTGACTATTAAACGTAGAGTCTCTTCCTGCTAAGCATATAACCTACAGTGGTGGTTTTTAAGAATTTTAGTTATTTTCATTTTATGTGCATTGGTGTTTTACCTGCATGTATGTCCGTGTGAGGATGTTAGATATTGGAGTTACAGACAGTTGTGAGCTGCCATGTGGATGCTGGGAATTGAACCCGCGTTTTCTGGAAGAGCAATTAGTGCTCTTAATTGCTGAGCCATCTCTCCAGCCCCATAATTTTTTTTTAACTGAATTACTAGAGTTCTTTTTACATTCTGGAAACAAATCCTTTATTAAATGTATAATTTGGAAATGTTTCCTCATACTCTGTACTTTGTCCTTCTACTTTGCTGTTTTTACCTTGTTTGGTTTTTGTTTTGGAAACAGAGTCTCATTTAACCCAGGCTGGCCTTAGACTTGCTGTGCAGCCTGAGAGGCTGACTTTGAATTCCCCGTCTTCCTGATTCTACCTCCCAAGTGCTGGTAATACAAGTGTGATCCACAGTGCCTGGCACAGGGGAGGGCCAAGGGCACACAGCAGAGTCTTATTTTATAGTCCAGCCTAATGCAAACTGGTCTTGAACTTGATTTCCAATTCTCTTGCCTCAGTCTCCTAAATGCTGGGATTGCTTGAATTACCAGCCTGCATCACCCTTCCCAGCCCTTCCATTTCTTAGTGTATTCCTTTACCAAGCCTAACAATTTTAAGTCCTGATAAAGTCCAATTTCTATTTAAATTTTTCTTTTATGGATCATACTTTTTGCATTCATATCTAAGAACACTTTGCCAGATCCAAGGTTACAAATATTTACCTGTTATGCTTTCCTTTTTGTTTATTTTGATTTTTGAAACAGGGTTTCTCTGTGTATCCCTGGCTGTCCTGGAACTCACTCTGTAGACCAGGCTGTCCTGGAACTCACAGATACCTGCCTGCCTCTGCTTCCCGAGTGCTGGGATTAATGGTGTGTGCTATCACACCCAGAGTTCTGCTTTCTTCTTAAAGGTTTATAACTTTATAAAAAGGCTTTTATCTCTTTTTAAATATGTTCCTTTAATTTTTTATATATCTATTTTATGTGTATGAGTGTTTGGCCTTCATGCGTGTACTTGTGCCATGTGCATGAGTGGTGCCTTGGGAAGCAGAAGAGGGCATTGGCCTTCCTGGAACTGTAGTTAGGAATGGTTGTGAGCCTCTGTGTGGGTTCAGAGAACTGAACCCAAGTCTTTTGCAAGAACAATAAGTGCTGGCTGGAGAGATGGCTCAGCTGTTAAGAGTATTTGTTGCTGTTGAAGAGGACCTGGGTTCTATTCCCATCACTTCTAGTGAGCCAATGCCCTCTTCTGATCTCTGTGGGAACCAGACACACAAATGGTAAATAGACAAATATATTCAGGCAATATATTCATATAATAAAATAAATCTAAAAACTTTTAAAATCAGCTGGGCGTTGGTGGCGCACGCCTTTAAACCCAGCACTCGGGAGGCAGAGGCAGGCGGATCTCTGTGAGTTCGAGGCCAGCCTGGTCTCCAGAGCGAGTGCCAGGATAGGCTCCAAAGCTACACAGAGAAACCCTGTCTCTTTTTTTCTTTTTCTTTCTTTTCTGTGTTTCTTCCTTTCTCTTCCATTTATTCCTTCCTTCCTTTCTTTCTTTTTGTTTTTGAGACAGGGTTTCTCTGTGTAGTCCTGGCTATCCTAGAACTTACTCTGTACGCCAAGCTGGCCTCGAACTCACAGAGATCCACCTGCCTCTGGAGTATGCCACCCGGCAAATTCAATATTTCTTAATATTTTAAATCTTTAATTGGCATACAAGTTTCAATATGGCATTTTATTTTATTTTTGGAGACAAGATCTCACTGTGTAGCCCTGGTTGTTCTGGAACTTGCTATGTAGAGCAGGCTGGCCTCCAGCTCATACAGATCCACCTGCCTCTGCCTGCTGAGTACTGGGATTAAAGGTGTGTGCACCATGCTTGGTGAACTACACTGTTTTTTTTTAAATATTTTATAACACCACGTGGTGGTGACACACACCTTTAATCCCAGCACTGAGGAGACAGAGGCAGGAGGATCTCTGTGAGTTTGAGGCCAGCCTGGTCTACAGAGCAAATACCAGGGCAGGCTCCAAAGCTACACAGAGAAAACCTGTCTCGAAAAAAAAATTATTACATTTACTTATTTATTTATTTTTAGAGATTTATTTCCATTTATTCGTGTGTCTCTGTGTTTCTGTGTGAGGGTCTGCTGCTGTGCCAGTGGAGGCCAGTGAAGGTGTTCAATCCTCTGGAGTACTGGTGGTTACGAACCACCAAACTTGAGTTCTGGGAATTGAACTCAGGTGCTCTCGGAGAACAGCAAGTACTCTTAACTACTGAACCATCTCTCCAGCTGCACTTTATTTGTTTGTTTGTTTGTTTGTTTGTTTAGTGTGTGTGTGTGTGTGTGTGTGTGTGTGTGTGTGTGTGTGTGTGTGTGTGTGTGTGCATCCATGCATCTGTCTGTGCGTCTGTATGTACCTGTACCACAGTGCCTATGTAGAGGTCAGAGGACAACTTGGGGGGAGTCAGTGCTTTCTTTCTACCGTGTGGGATCTGAGAATTGAACTCAGGTGGTCAGGCTTAGCAGCAAGCCCCTTTACCCACTGAGCCATCTTACAGGCCCATTATGGTATTTTCTTTCCCTTCCTTCCTTTCTTTCTTTCTTTCTTTCTTTCTTTCTTTCTTTCTTTCTTTCCTTCTTTCTTTTTTCAAGACAGGGTTTCTCTGTGCAACAGTCCAGACTGTTCTGAAACTCACTTTGTAGACCAGGCTGGCCTCAAACTCACGGAGATCCACCTGTCTCTGCCTCCTGAGTGCTGGAATTAAAGGCCTGCACCACCACCACCTGGCCCATTATGGTATTTCCAAGCATATTTAGTTCTTTTTTTATTAATTTATTTTTTACATTCCAATTCCAGTTTCCCCTCCCTTCTTTCCTCCCGCTCCATCCCTCCCCCCACCTCCCATCTGCTCCACAGAGAGGGTAAGGTCTCCCCTAGGAAGTCTACTAAGTCTGTCCCATCATCTAGTTGAGGCAGCAACAAGGCACCTCTCCACCCCCCACACCCTTGTGTCTAGGCTGTGCAAGGTATCTCTCCATATAGAATGGGCTCCACTAACTCAGTTTGTGCATTAGAGTTAGATCTTGGACCCACTGCCAGTGGCCTCATATATTGTCCCAGTCACACCATTGTCACCTATATTAAGGGAGTCTAGTTCTATCTTATTCAGGTTCCCATTTGTCAGACCTGAGTCAGTGATCTCTCACCAGCTCGGGTCAGCTGATTCTGTGGGTTTCCCCATCATGGTCTTGACTCCTGTGTTCATATTATCACTCCTCCCTTGCTTCAATTGTACTCCAGGAGCTTGGCCCACTGGTTAGTTGTGTATTTCTGCATCTGTTTCCATCTGTTTCTGGAAGAGGGTTCAGGCTTCTCTGGGGTTGTGGATTGTAGTCTGGATATCTTTTGCTTTATGTCTGGTATCCACTTATGAGTGAATAATACTGTATTTGTCTTTCTAGGTCTGGGTTACCTCATTCAGGATGGATTTTTCCAGTTCTGTCCATTTGCCTGTGAATTTTAGGATGTCATTGTTTTCTACTGCTGAGTAGTACTCCATTGTGTAAATGTACCACATTTTCTTTATCCTTTCTTCGGTTGAGGGGCATCTAGGTTGCTTCCAGGTTCTGGCTATTACAAATAGTGCTGCTGTGAGCATAGCTGAACAGATGTCCTTGTAGTGTGAATTGCCTCCTTTGGGTATATGCCTAAGAGTGGTATTGCAGGGTCTTGAGGTAGGCTGATCCATAATTTTCTGAGAAATCGACACACTGATTTCCACAGTGGCTGTACAAGTTTGCACTCCCACCACCAATGGAGGAGTGTTCTTCTTTCTCCATGTCCTCTCCAGCATAAGCTGTCATTGGTGTTTTTGATGTTAGCCATTCTGATTGGTATAAGATGGACTCTCAGAATGGTTTTGATTTGCATTTCCCTGATGACTAAGGATGTTGAGCATTTCCTTAAACGTCTTTCTGCCATTTGAGATTGTTGGGTTGAGAATTCTCTGTTTAGAGCTCTACCCCATGTTTTAATTGGATTATTTGGTATTTTGATGTCTAGTTTCTTGAGTTCTTTGTATATTTTGGAGATCAGCCCTCCGTCAGATGTGGAGTTGGTGAAGATCTTTTCCCATTCTGTAGGGAGCTGTTTTGTCTTGTTGACTGTGTTCTTTGTTTTACAGAAGCTTCTCAGTTCCAGGAGGTCCCATTAATTGTTGCTCTCAGTGTCTGTGTTACTGATGTTCTATTTAGGAAGTGGTCTCCTGTGCCTATTCATTCAAATGTTTTTCCCCACTTTCTCTTCTATGAGGTTCAGAGTGGATGGATTTGATCCATTTGGATTTGACTTTTGTGCATGGCAATACATATGGATCTATTTGCATTTTTCTATATGTTGACAGCCAGTTATACCAGCACCATTTGTTGAATATTTTTTCCACTTTATATTTTTAGCTTCTTTGTCAAAAATTAGGTGTTCATAGGTGTATGGGTTGATATCAGGATCTAGGACAGGCTTCAAAGCTACAGAGCAACCCTGTCTTGAAAAACAAAACAAAACAAAAGATAACAAAAACAAATACTGCTGGGCTTGGTGAATAATGCCTGTAGTCCCAGTACTTGAGAAACAGAAGGAGGACTGTACACAAGTTTGAGACCAGCCATGGCTACCAAAACAAAATCATACACTGTCCACAAATATATTGTCCATAAATAAAATTATTTATGAACTTCCAAGTCTGTTTGTTGTTGTCTATGTCTATCGTTTTATGGGTAGGACACTGATTTTTGTAGTTTTATCACTCACATACATACAGTTTTGTTTTGGAGGGAGGGTCTCATGTATCCAGGCAGGTCGTGTGGCTAAAGATGATCTTGAACCTGATCCTTCTACTTCCACTTCTGAAATTCATGGATTACAGATGTATACCACCATGCCTGCTTTATTTTGTGCTGGGGATTGAACACACAGCATCAAACATGCTGGGCAACCACTCTAGCAGCTGAGCCCAGCTGCATATTTATTTGTTTTGAGATACAGTCTCATACTAGCCCACCCAGCCTGGAACTCATTGCAATCTCCTTGCCTCCCTCAGCCTCCCAAGTCCTGGGATTACAGGACAGCTTAAATATGACCTTTTCCGTTTGTTTTGTTTTTTAAAGATTTATTATATATATATACAGTGTTCTGCCTGCATGTATGCCTGCAGGCCAGAAGAAGGCACCACTTGTCATTAAGGATGGTTGTGAGTCATGTGGTTGCTGGAAATTGAACTCAGGACCTCTGGAAGAGCAGCCATTGCTTTTAACCACTGAGCCATCTCTCCAGCCCCCTTGTTTTGTTTTTTTCAAGATAGGGTTTCTCTGTATGTAGCTCTGGATGTTCTGGAATTCACTCTGTAGACCAGTTTGGCCTCAAACTCTCATAGATCTGCCAGCCTCTGCTTCCTGAGTGATGAGATTAAAAGCAAGGCTGCAAATTGTCTTCTAATCTCCACACTGTAGGGTAAAAAGGCCAGTCAGAGAAACACACTTTAGCCCTGAAACCAGAGCCAAAGAAAAACACCCTGACCCTGAGACCAGAGACAAAAGATTAAAAGGGGCCACTGAAAGAAACATTTCCTGGTCCTGAAACCAGAGCCAAAGAAACACACCCTGACCCTGAGACAAGAGACAATTTACTGCCCCTCAAACCAGAGACAAAAGGTTAAAAAGGGCCAGTGAAAGAAACATATCCTGGTCCTGAAACCAGAGTCAAAGAAACACACTCTGCCCCTGATCAGCTCAGCATGAAAACCAACCAATCCCTGAGCACGTAACCAATCCCTGAGCAAGAAAACCAACCAATCCCTGAGTACAAA
Organism: Cricetulus griseus; assembly: GCF_003668045.3. NCBI lineage: Eukaryota > Metazoa > Chordata > Mammalia > Rodentia > Cricetidae > Cricetulus > Cricetulus griseus. The sequence continues at coordinate 75,755,494 of NC_048604.1, read as the reverse complement.
ATCCAGCCAATCTCTGAGTTTGTTCAAATCCAGGGATTGAAATCTGATCAATTCCCACCCTGAACATCTTCACCCTGGAAAAACCTTGCTCCTCAGAAGCCCTATACAAGTCCTGTACCTGTTCAGTTGGGAGCTGCCTTTTTCCACCCTGGCAGAGGCAGCCACCCTTCTGGATTCCTCCCTCCCAATAAACCTCTTCCATGAGATTTGGGTGAGACATTATTTTCCCAGAGTGGAGTGGGGCAGAGAAGTAACAACTTTTACTGGAGCTGGAGTAAACTGCTAGATTTCTGTGGGGGAAGCCCCTTTAACAGAGAGGAGCAGAAAAGGGACATTCCTGCTGGGGAAACTTCCTTAGCAGAGTGGAACAGAGAAGTAAAGGCTTCCCTGGAGAGGAGCAGGACTGCTACATTCCTGTGGGGAAACGATTCCCCACCAGAGCAGAGCTGTAGGTATAACTGTGTGGTGATATTTTGTTTGTGAGCTAACAAATAAAGTTTGCCTGAAGATCAGAGTGCAGAGCTAAGCCGCTAGAGGCCAGGCAGTGGTGGCACACACCTTTAATCCCAGGACTCAGAAGACAGAGGGATTTCTGTAAATTCAAGGGCACCCTGGGCCACACAAGATTGAATCTGTCTAAAAGAGAAACAGAACTCACACCTTTAATCCCAACACTAGGGAGGTGGAGACAGGAGTCATATGGCTGGGCTAAAGGCGAGAGGAGACAGGAGAGCAGTGCAGTCTGAGGAGCAGTGCAGTCTGAGGAACAGTGCAGTCTGAGGAGCAGGCAGTGTAAGCAGTCTGAGGATGAAGTCTGAGGACAGGATCACCCCTTTGGTCTGAGCATTGGTAGACGAGAAAACTCTCTAGTGGCTGGCTGCTTTGCTTCTCTGATCTTCAGCTTTAACCCCAATATCTGACTCTGAGTTTTTATTATTAAGACCAAAGACAATTTGTGCTACATACCTGGCTTCCAACAGCCAGGATACCTTGCCCTTCAGAGATACAGGTATAGTCTGGCTTTTGATGGCCAAAATACATTTCCCTTCAGAGCTGTAACACACACACACACACACACACACACACACACACACACACACACACACACACACACACTCACCATAGCTCATGCACCACTTTCCACCATGCAAATAAATTAAAATATAATAAAGTATATTCCTTTTTACAATAGTTTTTGTTATTCTAAGGCCTTTGCATTTCCATATCAAATTTAGGGTCAACTTGTCAATTTCCATTTTAAAAAATTCCTGCTTTTTAAAAAAAGTTGTCTTGACAATAATGAGGGCCATAAGGACCCTTAGCAAGGACTGATCACAACCATCAGTGGCAGCAATGATAACTGATAATCTGAGTCAGCAGCAATAGGAGAGACTCCTGGCTAAAGGCCCTTCATATTCCTATTAACAATGAGAAAAAAAACAGCCAGGTTTAGTGATACAAATCTTTAATCCCAGTACTTAGGAGGCAGAGAAAAGCAGATCTCTGTAATGAGTTTTTTTTTCTTTTTTTCTGTCCTACCAGCCAGCTCCCAAATAATGGCACAGAGACTTATTCATTATAAAAACTCGGTCTTAGCTTACACTTACTCCTAAATCTTATAACTTAAATTAACCCATTTATTTTAATCTCTGTTCTGTTGTATGGTTCATTACCTCATCTCTCTGTACTTACTGCTCATGCTGCTTCCTCCACATCTGACTGGTGACTCCACTTTCTACTGTGTCTCCTGGCATCTCCCGTGCACCTAGATTCATTTCCTCTTCCTCTCTCTCCCCAGAAATTCCCCCATACCTCCTGCTAGCTATTGGCCGTTTAGCTTTTTATTACACCAATCACAGCAACCACGTCTTCACACAGAGTACAGATATGCCACAACAATCTCTATGAATTCCAGCCCAGCCTGATCTACATAGTGAGTTCCAGGCTAGCCAAGGCCCATAGTGAGACCTTGTGTTGGGCTGAGGATGTATTTCAATGGTAAAATGCTTGTTTAGTATGCCCAAGGTTGTAGGTTTGATCTTGGGTGCCATATTTTGTGGCCAATTTTTTTTAAGTGTCCACATTTGCTAGAATCAGCGTATGAGAGAGAACATATATTTGATTAAGTGTGCAATATAATAGTGTTAACTATATGCATATTGTTGGGCAACTGATTGCTGGAGCCTTTTCCATCTTACAAAACGGGAACTCTATATTCGTGCTTACAGGACTCTCTTTTTTCTGAGACAGGCTTTCTGTATGCTGTACAGATTGGCCTGGAACTTGTTTGCAGTCCAGTGTGGCCTTGGACTCATGACCTTCAACCTCAGCCTCCCTAGGGCTGGAATTACAGGTATGTGCTCTCTCACACAGGCAGCTTGCTTAGCCCTTTCCTCTTTCTCTTCAATCTCTCTTCCCCCTCTTTCTCTATGCTAGTAACTTAACCTAGGGCTTCCTGTATAGCCAAGCACACACTGTACCATATCTTTATATGTACTATACCTCTTAGCCACACACCCTCAGTCTGGTTGAGAGTGTTTTGAATCTGTATATCAACTTGAAAAGAATTAGAATCTGACAGTATATAGGTTTCCAATCCCTTCTGGGATTTGCTTCACCCATGCTTAGCATTCTGTCATTTGTCACCAAGGCAGTACTCCCCATGTTTCGAGGCAATATAAAAGTTACTGCTTCTTCAGGCCAAGTCTGAGCCCAGTGTTTTCATGTATGGGGGCCTGTTCTGAGTCTTTCTCTGCCCTGCCCACCAACTCCCAAATCATGCCACAGAGACTTATTATTAATTATGAAAACTCTGCTGATTGCTTAGGCTGCTTTCTAACTAGCTCTTATAACTTAAATTAACCATTTCTATTAATTCACTTGCTGCCACGTGTCTCAGGGTTTGTTACCTCATCTCCTACATGTCATGCTTCCTCCGCATCTTCTTGTAACTCTGCCCTTCTTCCCAGTGTCCTCTGTGTCTGAAAAGTCCTGCCTAGTTATTGATTGTCCAGCTTTTTATTAAATCAGTCACAGTGAAATATCTTCACACAGTGTAAAGGAATATTCCACAACAAGTACCCTGTTTTTCTTTTTCTTTTTTTTTTTTTGGTACTGTTTTCTAGTCACCAACCCAATTCAAAGCTTCGAGGGCCAGGAATGACTTAAAGTCCCTCTCTGCCCTGGAAACTACAAAGAAGTTTTGTGTTGAGATAGTTATGCAATCATTGTTTTTTAATTTTTTTTTGTCTTTTAGACAGAGTTTCACTGTGTAGTCTTGACTGGCCTGGAACTCACTCTTTAGACCAGGCTGGTCTCGAACTCACAAAGATCCATCTGTTTTTGCCTTCCAAGTACTGGGATTAAAGGCGTGTGCCACCACTGCCTGGCTGGCTTTTAATTTGTTAGACACTTATTTATTTGTTTGTGTGTGAGTAGCACATGACTATACCACAGTGTGTGTGTGTGGGGGGGGGCGTCAAAGAAGACTTCTTAAGAGTTTGCTCACTCCTTCTACCATGTGAATTCTGGGAATTTAACTCGGGTTGTCAGACTTGGAGGCAGGCATCTTTATACTCTGAGCATGAAAATGCCTGCCATCACTTAAAAAAACAAAAACAAAAACAAAAACAAAAATGAATTTAGCTACAGCCAGGCATGGTTGTGCATGCCTTTATTCCCAGCAGGATTCTGTGAGTTCAAAGCCAGTCTGGTCTGCGTTGTGAGTTCTAGGTCACCCCAAACTACATAGTAAGATCCTGTCTCAACAAAACAAAACTAAACAGAATTTAGTTTCTGCTGGGCATGGTGGCTCATGCCTGTAATTCCAGCACTTGGGATGCTGACACAAGAAGAGCACAGGTATGGAGACATACATTGTCCAGCCTAGACACAGAGGTGTGAGGGAAGGAGAGGTAGGTACCTTGATCCTGACTCAACAAGATGATGGGACAGACTTACTAGACTTCTTAGGAGAGAACTTACCCTCTCCCAGGAGCAGATGGGAGGTGGCGGGGGTGGGGGGGATCAGGAGGAGAGGAGGGAGAGAGAACTAGGATTGGAATGTAATAAATAAAAACATGGGCTGGAGAGATGGCTCAGAGGTTAAGAGCACTGACTGCTCTTCCAGAGGTCCTGAGTTCAATTCCCAGCAATCACATGGTGGCTCACAACCATCCGTTATAAGATCTGGTGCCCTCTTCTGGTGTGCAGATATACATGGAAGCAGAATGTTGTATGCATAATAAATAAATAAAATCTTTTAAAAATAAAAACATAAAAACATAAAAATAATAAAGAAGAGCACAGGTTCCAGGCCAGCATTGGCCACAGAGTTGCATGCTGTCTCAAAAATAAGGAGAAAAGGTATAGCATGCTGGTGCCCAACTGCAATCCCAGCACTTAGGAGTTGGAAACAGGGTGACCAGAAGTTCATGGCCATTCTTGGCTATACAGAAAGTTAAGAGCAACCTGACCTACAAAATCTTGTCTGTTTGTATACCATATACATGCAATGCCCTCAGAGGCCACAAGAGGGTGATAGATTTCCTGGAACTGTAGTTTTTGGAGGTTGTAAACTACCTAATGTGGGAGTTTGGAACTAAACTCAGGTCTTCTGCAAGAGCAATAAGTGCTCTTAACCTCTAAGCCAATCTCTCTAGCCCCAGTGAAAATAAACCTTTAACTTAAAAGGCAGAAGCAGGTATCTGAGTTCAAGGCTAGTTTAACTGCATAGTGAATCCAAGCGAGGTAGGGCTACATAGTGAGACCTGTTTAAAAAAAAAATAAAATGAATTTAGTTTTAGGACCACGAAACAGCCCAAGGGCCTGCACTCAATCTTATTTGTATTTTTTGTTTGTTTGTTTGTTTGTTTGAGACAGAGTTTCTCTGTGTAACAGTCCTAGCTGTCCTGGAACTTACTATGTTGATGAGGCTGGCCTTAAACTCACTGAGATCCACCTGCCTCTGACTCCTGAGTACTGAGATTAAAGGTGTGAGACACCATTGCCTGGCCCTTATTTGTATTCTTGACCACAGTCCCTGAACTCTTACATTTCAAAGAAATTACTAGAGCCTTTCTTTCAGCAAAATCACATAGCAACTCGCCATTGCTCCTGCTCAGCTCAACTCTGTCGTGTGTGTGTGTGTGTGTGTGTGTGTGTGTGTGTGTGTGTGTGTGAGAGAGAGAGAGAGAGAGAGAGAGAGAGAGAGAGAGAGAGAGAGAGAGAGAGAGAGCGTGTGTTCTTACACATCTGAAATGAAGTACTCATGAATACATGGCTTGTGTCATGAAACTTCTAAAGTATAGAGTTACTTTTCATTAGTTCAGAAACAGCATTAAAATGATTAACTTTGGAAGGGATAGTTTTTTTTTCAACATTTTAATTTACAAGGAGCATATTGTCCAAAGTGTCTTTCAAAGTAGATACGTTCAGTTAAAATGGTGCTATTCATTCCCTGTTTTTAATGCTATTGTTTGGTTAGCTATTACAGCATTTTTCTATCCTATTGCACATAGTGCACCATCTTTTTTTCTTACTCTTATCTCAGCTGGTTACTCTTTCTGTATCTCTTTGGTGTTCCCTATCTTCTCTAGAGGACTCCTGCAGGATTCAGTCTCTGCCCCATTTGTACTTAGCCCTCTGTTAATCTCCTAAACACCTCTGGAATACAGGCTGGAATTTTGCGGTTCTGAAGCCCATTGCTATTCTCATTGACTCCTAAAAAGCCCCCCAAATAAAGAACATATTTAAAAAATACATTCCTTAAAAAATACATTCCTTTTCTTCTGACTTTTAGATTTTTTTATTTTTATTTTACTTATTCCGTGTGTGTGTGTGTGTGTGTGTGTGTGTGTGTGTGTGTGTGTGTGTGTGTATAGGTCAGAGGACAACTTGCTGGAGTTTCTCTCTTTCTACCATGTGTGCCCCAGGGAAAAAGTTCATGTCATCAGGCTTAGTGGCAAACACTTTTATCTGCTGAGCCATCTCTCTGGCCCCGTTTTTGGCTTTCTGAGACAGGATCACGTGTAGTTCAGGTTGGTTTGAACCGGCTGTTTAGCTGAGGATGACCTGGGATTCCTGATCCTCTTGCTTCTACCTCCCTCATGCTGGGATTACAGGCTTGCACCAACATGTCTGACTCATTGCTTTTAAATATTTCCATTACTAGAAGGCATTGTCTATGTTAACGTTTCAAAGTAAGAATGTTCAGTTAACACAAAAATATTCATTGTATCTTCTGTTTTCTGTTTCATTTTTGTCCTTCTTTTTTGTTTTGTTTTTTTCAAGACAGAGTTTCTCTGTGTAATTCTGGCTGCCCTGGAACTCACTTTGTAGACCAGGCTGGCCTGGAACTCACAGAGATCCACCTGCTTCTTCCTCCCGAGTGCTGGGATTAAAGATGTATGCCCCCCAGTGACTGGGCATTTTCTTAGTTAGTGATTGATGTGGTAGGTCCCAGCCCATTGTGAGTGGTGCCATTCCTGGGCTGGTGGTCCTGGGTGCTATAAGAAAGAAGGTGAGCAAGCCAGAAAAAAGCATTCCTCTGTAGCTTCTGCTTCAGCTCCTGCATTCAGGCTCCTGCTCTGTTAAGTTCCTGTTCTGGCTTCCTTCCGTGATCAGCTGTGATGTGGAAGTGTAAGAAAAATAAACTCTTTCCTCCACAAGTTGATTTTGGTCATAGAGCAATAGAAACCCCAACTAAGACAACAATGAATGGTGGTAAATGCAGAGACACACATGTCAAGGTGCTGAGAATAAGTGATAGTTGAGATCTCAGCCCTCAACAAGACATTTACGCCACCCTCTCTAAGGCTCAGGGGGTAGGAAGAATGGAAATGAGGCTGGGGGTTTATGAAACTCAAAGCTAGAGCCTTTCTTTACCTAGCAAGGCCCTGGAGATAGAGGCAAGGTTCTATCTCCAGCCTCTTCCCCATGCCTACTCCCCCCAAAATAAAAAAGGGCTAGGTGGGAACTGAAGGGAAGAAGTTTTAAAAAGTTTAGCATTTGCTTGATTTCAGGATATGTCATGCTTAATTCTCTTTTTTGATCATGTAAATTTAAGTTGTTAATTCATTTTCCTTGGATAGCTCCCTATAGTTTTGAAATGTATAGTTTATGCACTCTGTCTCTTGGGGGTCACACAGATCCTGCTGAGTCACTCTGGTCCTGCGTACTTAAGCCAGGTTACTGATTTATTTTCCTTGAGTAGCTCCCAGGGTTTCTGAACTAATACAATGTACGCACTTCAGAGGCCTCTATTTGGGGTGGGTGGGTGGGTTACTTAGTTCAGGATGAGTCATTCCAACTTTGCAATTGTGAGTTACTAACTTGTTTTGCTGGTGGAGAACCTATGTTCCTGAAAAAGAAGGTGCATACTCTAGGCACTATCGTTCAGAATTTTTTTTTTTTGTCTTGGTACTCAGGATCCTTTCTGGTATTTACGGACTTGGCTTTACCCTCTATGGATCCTGGAGAGGGATTTTGGCTTCATGATATGAGAGAATATAGAGGAAACAATGTATATTCTTATCGAATAACTAGAGATTTGACATAAGGGATGACAAGTGAGGAAAATCCTTGTGTAGACATCTCCTTAGCCTATTTAAAGAGATGGGAGTTTTGATGCAAGTCCCTTACAGTGTTTATTTTTCCTAGAAAACTGGGTCGGGTTCATGAATTAAGAGGTGGGCAGAGAGTTGGAAAAATTGGGAGAAGTGATGAGAGACCAGAAGGCCAGAGGAAACAGAAAAGAGGAGAAGCCAGTGCTAACAAAAGGTAACCAGTCACAGTCAGATGCTTAAACAAACACTAATCAGAAATCCTCCTTTATTCACACGCATCCCAATTTCCTTTTAGTCATGCATCATAAAAGCTCAAGGTGTTCTTTTGTTTTCAGAAGTAGGGTATAGCTGGCTCAAATTCTGTATCCTCTTGCCTTAGCCTTGTTCTGGTATTCCAAGTACACAGTCCACTGTGGACTTTCTTCTTCTTCTTCTTCTTCTTCTTCTTCTTCTTCTTCTTCTTCTTCTTCTTCTTCTTCTTCTTCTTCTTTTCAGGACAGGGTTTCTCTGTGTAGTTTTGGAGTCTATCCTGACACTCGCTCTGGAGACCAGGCTGGCCTCGAACTCACAGAGATCCCCCTGCCTCTGCCTCCCGAGTGCTGGGATTAAAGGCGTGTGCCACCAATGCCCTGCTCAATTTCTTAAAACATAAAACAAAACAAAATAAAGGAAGGGGGCAAGGGGAATATAATTCTGTCAGTCCTTATAATCCCAAGGTAGAGATCACCTTCTAATTCCAGCCCAAGTTTCTAGCATGTCTCAGGACTGTCAGTCAGCCAGACATCAACAGACTGAGGAATGTGTATTGTATTCTTAAATACTTAGGCTAGCGAGCTAAGAAAAGACAACACAGGCGGGCATTCACACTTGTGGATCCTAAAACTCAGGAGGCAGAGATAACTTTGAATTGCCCTTTGGGTCTCTTCCAGAATGAAGGAACTCTAGTTACTTCCCAGCTCAATGAGAAAAGTAGCCATGGGTTGTCTAAGGATGTTGTTTCAGGGCTAGAGATGTAGCTCTGTAGATAGAGCACTTGTGTAGCATGTATGAGGTCCTGGGTTCAATCTTTGACACTTGAGGTGTGCCAGGCAAGCACTACACCATCAGTTCTCATATCCTGAATATCAAACATTGATATTACTATTCATAACAGAAGCAAAATTATAGTTATGAAGTAGCAACAGAATCATTTTATGGTTGGGGTCACCACAACATGAGGAACTCTATTAAATACTCAAAACATTAGGATGGTTGAGAACCACTGCACTACACATTACTGTAATTCCAGCACTCAGGAGGTGGGGGGCATGAGGATCAAGGTCATTCCTGGGTACATAATGAGTTCAAGACCATCCTGGGATAATTGAGAGGCCATCTCAAAAAAAAAAATTAGGGCTAGTGACAAGTCTCAGCAGGTAATGGCATTTGCTACTAAGTATTGCAACCCGAATTTGACAACCTAAATTCAATCCCCTGCATCCACACGGTGGAAAGAGGGACCCACCTCACCCACCTCTTGCAAGTTGTTTGATCTCCATGGCTCCTTCCCCTACTAAATAAATGTGAAAAAAGAAAATAAAAATAAAGGATGTAGTTTCAATTACATATTGCACTCAGGGTGATGTTCTCAAATGATTCTAGTGGCGCTGAAAAATCCCCACTACCTAACACTGTAGTACAAAAAATTACTCCTTTTGTGGTTGATTCTGGTATAAACAGACCATTGTGCTGCCAGTCATATCAAACCATAGTACCCAAGAAAAAGTATACATATAGCTTTTCTTTTCAGACACAGTCTCACTAGGTAGCCCTGGCTGGCCTCGAACTCACTATGTAGATGAAGCAGGCCTCACACTCACAGTGATGATCTCTTGCCTCTGTCTCTCAAATGCTGGGATTAAATGTGTACATCACCACATTAGGCACTCATCTAGGTTTGCCTAACAGTGAAATTGCCTCCCTATTGATTTCTCAGAACACATCATTGTTGTTGTTGAGCAATGCCTGGCTGTAATGGAAAACAGGAATTACTGCTGCAGGTGTCAGTTTATTTAGATAAGATAAAAATAAATTTATTTTCCTTGGTAGAGTGGAGGTAGAGGTAGGAGAAGCAAAAAGTTTGTTAAGATCAGAAATGGTCAATAGGGGTTGGAGAGATGGTTCAGCGGTTAAGAGCACTGACTGTTCTTCCAGAGGTCCTGAGTTCAATTCCCAGTAACCACACAGTGGCTCACAACCACCTTGAATGAGATCTGGTGCCCTCTGCTGGCATGCAGGCACAGACTATATACATAATAAGTAAATAAAATTGAAAAAAAAAAGAAATGGTCAATGGGTGCCTTAATTTTAAACTGGTCAGTAGAACTGATTTTCCACTGAGTATTTCTGTCATCTATGACTTTAACGACTTCCTCACAAAGATCCACAATAAGTTTACCAAAACAGTCTTGTGGTGTAGTTCCATGTCTGTCTGTCTATCCATCCATCCATCCATCCATCCATCCATCCATCCATCCATCTTTTTGGTTTTTCGAGACAGGGTTTGTTTCTCTGTAATTTTGGAGCCTGTCGTGGAACTCGCTCTGAAGACTAGGCTGGCTTCAAGCTCACACAGATCCACTTGTCTCTGCTGGGATTAAAGACATGCGTCACCACCGCCCGGCTAGTTCCATTCTTAAATCAAGAAAAGGTGGTATTTAACGGCCATGACCTAAAATTCTATAGCAGACTTGTAAACAACCCTCCCCCCACGAACAACAGACATTGGTGCATTCTGAATATTAATTCTTGAGTATTTTGACGGTAACCCCCCCAAAAAAACCTCGCATTTTTAGATCACACTTTTCTCCCTGTGGTGAAGACATGCCATTATCTTTGACTTTTCCCATCTCTGGGAAATTTATATGTGAAACGTGTAATTGCTATGCAGTAAGAAGTGGAACTGAGGCAACAATTCATTGCAAATTGCCTTACAAAAATGATGTCATTTGGTGTTGATCTAGTCACTTTTATAACAGGTCCTGTTGGCAAAGCTCCCCTCATCCCATGGTGTGCAAGATGCGAAAATAGAATTTTCCAGGTTTCATAGCCCTCAACTTGCGCACTGTGCGTTCGCCGCAGCGCCTCAGGGCCCACCTCCTGGGCAGGCGGAGTGACACTGTCACGGGGGAGTTGCACAACCGATCCTCTCTAGCCCCGACGCTGGTGCTCGGAGGGGAAGCCTCATCGGATCCTGCCTGCAAAGCCCCGCTACCTCTTTTCCTCGGTCCCCTCCCGCCCCTCACCCTCCGCACTACTGTGGCAAGCCGGTCTTAGATGCGCAGCGGGCGCGGGACAATCTTCCCTCTACTGGGCTCCCACACCCGCTCCCGCTCCGTGGCGCCGGAAGTGACGAGCGTTGGGCTGAAAGATGGCGGCATTGGCGCTTGACCAGGGGGAAGGTAAACACCCGCCAGGCGGCGCCTTGGCCCCTACGGGGCACCCTCAGGGGTTGAGGGGTCCTGCTAGGCCTACTCTTTAACCCGCTGCTTCACGTTCCCTCCCTTTCTCAGGGAGAGGCCTGCTTCCACGTCCTAGACACCGTGGCCCGGGCCCCCTGCAGACGGCCCCGCCTCCCTGGGCGGGCCCCGGGCGGCTCCGCAGCCCGCAGGGGGCGCAGGGCCCGGAGCGGCCCCTGGCTGGTGGCCCCGCACGCCCCGCCCCTTTCCCGCCCCTTTCCCGCTTTCCTCCACCCCCGGCGTGGGTGATCCTGAGGCTCCGCGCGCTTCGGGGCAGAAACCCGGAGACGCCGTCGTCGACTTCGCTACCGCTGGCGCTTCTGCTGTTGCCCTTGGCCCCCTCAGCTCTCTCCCGGTTCGTGGCCCTAAGCCGGTTCTCCCGCAGAACCTTGCGGGGTGCTGCAACCCCCCCCTTTCCTCCCTGGTATTGGCAAGTCTGGGCCCCGGCCCCGACGCCGTGCGCCTCCCGCCTAGCCCAACTGTCTGGACTGCTACTCAAGCGCTGTCTTCTTTCCCAGGACTGGTTCTGAGGGGGCCTCGGGCTCATAGGGTCGACCCGCGCCGGAGTGCTCCCGCCCGGCCAGGGAGCGGCCCCTTGTAGAGGTCCAAGGAGCCTACCGAGGTCCGTCCCGGCGCCCGACCCTCCCACCGTTCGGCCCACTGGCCCGCTTCTTCCTGATGCAGACTGCCGTCCACTAGAGGCTGGACAGGACCCCCGAGGTGCGTAGCCGCCCCTGGCCGCCGGCCTGCGGAGCCCAGGCTCTGCCCGCGGCCGGGAGGAAGGAACGGGTTCCATGGCCCTCACCGCACTGGCAGCACTCAAGCATTTGCTAGACGCTGGGACCCAATTTGCCTTTGAGTTTACTTAAATTGTTTGAAATGTAAATTTTTTTCAGGGGGAGAGAGAGAGAGGGAGCGAGGGAGGGAGAGAGAGCGAGGGGGAAAAAGGAAGAAGCATAATTCAGCCATTTTTTGCAGCACAGAGCTGCAGGTACCATGATTATTCCCCCCCCCCCACCGGTTCCTTCCCTTTAAAAATCCTATTTGAGCCTGAAATAGAACTATGCGAAATCGAGGCATAAACCATGCAATCAGAATGTCTGGGTCTGACTGGGTGACTGAGAAAATCTCAACGCATCTTCAGTTTCTTATCTATTAAATGTAGCCAGTAATAGCCACATCAGAAGGTAGCGAGGACTGTATGAGGTCATATATGTGAAAATCATCTATAGCTGTAAAGTGTCGTAGGAAATGTAAGGTCATTTCTTTAAGTAACCTTTGCTAGAGTGGTTAACGTGGCTAACTGTTGCTGCCTCTTAATTTCTATATTATAAGTAAATAAGTACAGAATAGCAAAACAGTGTCTTGATCGATAGCTGTTTAATAGTCACGTTGGTGTCCTTCCTCCTACAAAATGCTGCTTATTTAAAATAACGGTATTTCTTTAGTTCAAATTTAATGTTACTACAGGGCTTTGCATTTTTCTAGGCCTCTTAGGCCCCTTTCTTACACAGAATGTTTAGCACCTTAAATTTATTTAGTCTTTTTATATTTTTAAGAGTTTCTCTTTATCAATCTGATTTGCCGTTGTCATTTTAAAGTGTTTTTTTTAAAGCTGTATATGCTCTAATTTTAATGTTTGCTTTTCATATCTAGGGAACAGGATGGCTGAGTGCTTCTACCCATTTGGAAATTGTTTTTGAAGAGCTTACAAATGCATTCATATTTCTCTAATGCTTAAAAGATCTAGAAATGTATAGAGAATTTCAACTTTTTAGCATTTAATGTAATATTTGTGAAATTAAATTATCATTTTCAATCACAACACTCAGTAGGTGCTTTGAGTCCTAGTTTATCAGCACTAAAGGATGTTAATTAACACTTTACTACTGGTTCATTTGGCAGAAAAATAGGATACTAGTATTTGTGGTTTGAAAATAGAATTTATTTGCTAGAATTTCAAAACTATAGAATATTTTGGCTTATAAATAGTCAATAAAAGGTGAAAGGATCATTTTGGAGTATATTTTTAGTTGGTAATAAATGCTTTTTTCTGAGTAGTTAGATGTTAAATTTTTAATTCCCTAATTCAATACCAGTTCTCTTTCACAGTATGCTTGTGTGTTTTGTAAAAAGGCAGAATAATGTAAGGTGGGCAGGCTTATTTTAATGTGGCTGATTTTATTTTTGGATTTATCCCTTGTCCTGTCTTGAAGATAATTTTGGCAGATCACTGCTTTATTGAGAATTTCAGAGTTTCACCTCTCTGTCTTGTGGGTTATTTGGGGGCTGAAATCATGGAACCAAGGCTGGCTTGACTGAATTCATGGGTGTTCAGAAGGGGGGGTCCCATTATTGGTTTAATAATGTGTGTAAACTGACATTGTTCAATATAAATGAATAGTAAAATTTGTGCTAATAATTTCAAATCTTGATTTTTCTTTACTTAGGACAACATATATCAACAAATAAAAACACATCATGACAAGTCAAGAGAGATGGGAGAAAGGAAAAAAGTGGTTTTTAGTACCTTTAACATTTTCCCCCTGATTTTGACCCTGTCCCTATGATGTTGGTGGGCATACATCAGGTTTGAGCTTCCAAATTACAAATGTTTCATGACTGAATGTTAAGTGAGGACAGTGAATCTTGGTCTGGGTTGGGGGCATGTTGTAGATTAATTTATTACAAGGCATTTCTACAGAACTAGAACACAATAGCTCCTTTGGGATTCTTTAAAAATTGAAGAACAGCAAAAGCTGGCCATTGTGACATTTTGTTAGTGATGTAGCAAAGCTTGTCTGAAGATCAGAATGCAGAGCTAGCCACACTAGTTAGCCTCTGTAGAGGCCAGGCAGTGGTGGCACATACCATCCTAGTACTGGCTGGGTGGAGAGAGGACCATAAGGCTCTCAAGCTCATGGCATTCAGTCTGAGGATTCCTAGATACAAGATCACCCATTTTCTTTGGAGATTTAGTAGAGGTAAGAAGTCTCTCTAGTGGCTGGCTCCTTTGCTTCTCTGATCTTTCAGCATATACCCCAATATCTGACTCTGGCTTTTTATTATTAAATCCTATTAGAACTCGTGCTACAGGCCATTGGTGAGGGCTTTCAGTAATGGTAGTTAATTTAGGAAGGTATAGAACTCAGGAGGACCCTAGCTCCAAAATATCATATAGCTTTAGGTATTTTCATCTTTAAATTGAGGATAGTATAGAACAGGGAGGTTTGTGAAGTAAATTTCTTCATAGATCAAGTATTTATTAAGCATTTATTATGTCCACACACTGTTCTAGGTGCTGTGGATTCAAGTTAGTGTTAATAGTTTTAATGGTTTTTTTTGTTTTGTTTTGAATCTCCCCCCCCCCAAGACAGTTTTTCACTGTATCCCAGGTTTGCTTTAAAGTCAGGGTCATCGCCCTGCTTCAGTCTCCCATGTACTGGGATTATAGGCATGTGTAACTAACTGTGCCTGGCACAAAGCAAAAATTTTAGGACAGAAAATTAAAAAGAAAAGTATGGTGGTCCATTTCTGTAGTTCCAGTACTAGGAGGCAGAGGCAAGAGGATCAGTTGAGAGTCCTCCTCAGTAGAGGCAAGCAGCCTGGAATATGAGACATTGTCTCAAACAATTTTACTTCAGCATACCTCAGGAAAAAAATAAAGCAGAGATGGAAATTTTTTGGTTGATGGAGTAGAGGGGTTTTGTAATTTTTATTTGTTTGTTTGCTTTTTTTGGAACAGGGTTTCTCTCTATATGTAGTCTTGGCTCTCCTGAAACTCACTATGTAGACAAGGCTGGCCTTGAACTCACAGAAATCCACCAGCCTCTGCCTTCTGAGTACTGGGAATAAAGGTGTATGTCACCAAGCCCGCTGGGTTCTGTTATTTTAAGAGAGGTTTGGGACAGGGTCTCATTGAGTTGACTCTTGCCTAGTGATCTAAAGGGAATCACAGATGTCTGGATAGAGTGATACTAGGCAAAGAGGAACAGCAAGTGGGGTGAGGCTGGTTTTCTAGGAACAGCCTCAACAAAAGGAAGAATAGAAGGAACTTATCTTTGTCATTTTAGGAATCAATTGGAAAGGCTCCCATAGATCATTTCTGCCCTGGGTATACCTTGTATTACTTCTGGCTCAAAAGTAGATGACCGTGGGGCTGGAGATGGCTCAGTGGTGAAGAGCACTGGTTGTTCTTTTAGAGGACCAGGGTTCAATTTCCTGCACCAATATGGCATCTCACAGCACAACCATCTGTAATGCCAGTTCCAGGTGACCCTAGACTCTTCTGGCTTTCGTGGCCACTAGGCACTCACATGGTGCACAGACATATATGCAGCCAAAACACCTGTACCACAAAATGAAAAAATTTAAAATGTAGATGACCAGGGCCAGGAATGGTCCCCCAGATCTTTAATTCAAGTATGAGGGAGGCAAAGTCAGGTGGATCTTTTGAGTTCAAAGCTCTCCAGGGCTGCAAATAAACAGGTTCTCAGCCAGGGGGTGGTGGCACACGCCTTTAATCCCAGCAGAGGAAGAGGCAGGTGGATCTCTGAGTTCGAGGCCAGCCTGGTCTACAAAGAGAGTTCCAGGACAGGCAAGGCTACATAGAGAAACCCTGTCTCAATAAAGTAAAAAACAAAACAAAATAACAAAAAATGATCTCTATGCTGGGCATTGGTGGTGCACACCTTTAATCCCAGCACTCGGGAGGCAGAGGCAGGTGGATCTCTGTGAGTTCGAGGCCAGTCTGATCTACAGAGCGAGTGCCAGGATAGGCTCCAAAGCTACACAGAGAAACCCTGTCTCAAAAAACCAAAAAAATGGTCTCTACATAGCCGTGGCTGTCCTGGAACTCACTTTGTAGAGTAGACTAGGCTCAAATTCAGAGAGATCTGCTAGTCTCAGTCCCCAAGTACTGGGATTAAAGGTTTGTACCACCACATGCAACAGTAGATAGCCTTTCAAATTAGAATTTTTTTTTTTTGGTTTTTCGAGGCAGGGTTTCTCTGTGGCTTTGGAGGCTGTCCTGGAACTCACTCTGGAGACCAGGATGGTCTTGAACTCACAGAGATCCACCTGCCTCTGCCTCCTAAGTGCTGGGATTAAAGGCGTGTGCCACCACTGCCAGGCAGTCAAGTTAGAATTTTAAAAAATGTTTTTTTTTTGTCTGTGTCTTTGTGTATGTGGAGGTCAGTGGGCAAGTTGCAGGAGTTGGTTCTCATCTTTCACCATTTAGTTCCCAAGGATTGAATTTAGGTTGTGAGACTTGGTGGCAAGTGCCTTTACCAGCTAAGCCATCTCAGTAGCCCAGAATTAGGAATTTTAACTGTGGATTTTGGAAGAGGGTGCTGAGGATTGAACTTCTTCCCAGAGCCTCACATGTACCAGACAAGAGCTCTATGACCGAATGACATGCTCAGCCCAGAACTTTTAATTTTGGAAGAATGAAAAGTAAAATATATTCTAAGATTTTCTTCTTTTTGGTACTTGGGGGTAGAGGTTGAACCCAGGGTTTTGTGTGTGCTAGGTAAACATCTTACCTTTTTTTTTTTTTTTAAATAAAATATGGAACGCTTTACGAATTTGTGTGTCATCCTTGCACAGGGGCTATGCTAATCTTCTCTGTATCGTTCCAATTTTAGTATATGTGCTGCCGAAGCGCGCACAACACCTTACCTTTAAGTTATATCCCCAGCCCTTCATGTTTTTTCTCTTTTCTGTGTATTTGAATGCACATGCATGTGAGCTACAGCAAGAATGTGAAGGTCAGAATTCTACTTGTGGGAGTTGCTTGTTTCCTTCCACCGTGTGTGCCTAGGGGTCAAGCTCAGACCATCAAGCTTTGCAGCAGGCTCCTTACACACTGAGTCATCTCACTGGCCGTAGGATATTTAAATGCATTTATTTATTTGTGTGCACACATATGCACAAACTACACAGCGTGAATGTGGAGGATAGAGAACTACTTGTAGAAGTAGGTTCTGTACTAGCATGTGGGTCCTTGAGATGGTACTCAGGTCATCAGGCCGCAGGCACTTTTACCCACTGAGTAATCTCAGTTTTCTCTCTTTAATATAAGATCCTTAAAGCTCATCAGGCTGGGGTATATATCTCAGTGATAGAGAAGTTACATCCTACGTGTGAAGCCCTGGGTTCTGTCCACAAGCATGGTGGTATGGGGGTGGGAGAATCTAGCTGAATCATTGAAGCAAATAAGAACAGATAGAAAAATTATCTTTTTGTCCTTGATAATATCTTTGAAGTTAGTAATACTGCATCGTGGAATTTCAGGAAATCTATATTATAACATCAGGAGCTTCCAAAAGGTTTGTGTTAGTTACATAATTCTTGGGGGAGAAAGAAAATGCTAACAGCACATGATTTGTGATTTCATGTTAAAATGCAGCTTAGAAGATTTGGGATTTTATTTCCCAGAAGAGACTTTTCCTAGAATTCTCACTGGATCCAATCTCTAAAGGCCAGGGAAACTGTTTTCCATGACATCACTCTTGGACTACTACTTGTAGTAAGGAATAAGTAAAGGAGAAGTAAAGATGAAAAATAGCATTGAAACAGATGGATTTTTTCTTATAGGATGAGTAAATACTAAACATTCCTGCAAACTGAAGTAATTTGGATAATAAGTGCCAGTCTAGAGGCTGGAGGACTAGATCTTTCTTAGTAGTTTAAGTTGCCATTCACAATTTAGTACTGAGTTATAAAAATATTTTGATAACAAGAGCTTCAGTATTAAACAAATATGCACTCCTTTCTCCCACATTCAGCGTGTGTTCTTTCCCAGTTTGAGTGGTAGTATATATTTTTGAGGGTAAACTGAATACCTATTAGAGCTCAAAAAAATCCTGATTTCTAAATTTTCTTTTACCATCAATATATTGAGAAGTGGCTGCTTTGAGATTGTTGAATTTAAGATTATTGGATAGGTTATAGAAATTGTATGAGATTTTATGATTTGGAAATTCTATTTTTAAAAAAAATACTAAGCTTTTCATTTTCCTTTCAATATGTAAGTATGGGATTTCCTGTATAGATGCCATTTTTGGTAGAACAATTTGATAGTGAAGGCAGTATGGAATCATTTACATTTTTCATTAAGGATAAACATTAACCCTTTGAGAGGCTAGCTTTTATACTGAACAGCTTACAGTTTTGTAGTTTTCAGGCAGCTTTGGGAGGAATATGAAAGCAATAAATTACTGCTTATGTCATAAACATGGAGGTTAGTTGATTTTGAAACATTTTCTATTTAGTTGTCTAGAATTTTGTCTTCAAATCAGAATGGTAGCCTTCTAACTAAAGGAGAAGCATTTAATTTCTATGCCTTTAATTTCCTTACAATTTTACCCCCACAAGACTTAATTTTTTTACTGGTCACTGGAGAGTTTGAACTGTTAGAAATTTTTGTGATATAAATAGCTGTAATAGTCTTCCAAGGCAGAGGTGCGTGCGTGCGTGCGTTTTGTGTTGTCACTTATCTTTCCTTCACTGATACTTGAGCGGTCCTAGAACCTCTTTATATCTCTTAAAATTTAGTGGGATTCTAAACAGCGTTGGTTTATGTGGGTTGTATTGATTTATGTAGAAACTAATACTAGGGAATTTAAAAATATTTGTAATTCTTTTGAAAATTATCCCCCTTAAAGTTACATAAATTATGGTTTTGAATGAAAAATACACATCTTCTAGAACATTAAGATCTTGAAGTCAGGTATAGTGGCTCATGCCTTTAATCCTAGTACTTGGGAGATTGAAAAAGAATTGCTATGAGTTCACTGGTGGTGCTATGCTTTACGGCTCTTGGTGTGCTTTACGGACAAGTGCACAGCAATGACGCGAAGAGCATAGCAACCACCTTGGGAGAGCCCTCCAATCCTGGAGGCACACCAATTCTGAGCCTGTGCATACCCCTAGACACTCCCCTTACACTGCCCTATAAGATCTCTATGCAGTGGCTTCACAGTATCTTTCCTAGCCATCTGCCATGGTGGATGGATGAAAGGCCCGAGCTAACATGGGGTTAGCTCGTTAAACAACTACAATAAACCGGGCGTTGGTGGCGCATGCCTTTAATCCCAACACTCGGGAGGCAGAGGCAGGCGGATCTCTGTGAGTTCGAGACCAGCCTGGTCTACAAGAGCTAGTTCTAGGATAGCCTCCAAAGCCAAGAGAAACCCTGTCTCAAAAAACCAAAAACAAACAAACAAACAAACAAAAACAACTACAATAAAGCCTCATGCAATTTGCATCAAAAAAAAAAAAAGAATTGCTATGAGTTCAAAGTCAGCCTGGGCTACAGTGAGACCCTGTCTCAAAAAACACAAAACAACAATCCTTGATAATTAGACTATTGCTGATCATATTTTTCCAAATCTTTCTGTAACATTTGTTTTTTTTTTTTTTTTAAATGTGACCGGTATTCACATTCTGTATTCTCCTTAAACAAAACCTCTGAAAATCAGAGGAAAGGTGAAAGGTTTTTGAGAGAGGAGGCTCTGGGCATTGAATTTAAGAAATTCATGTGTGCCCTGATCATAGATGCCAATGGGGAGGCCCCTGCACTCTGGGGAGCCTCCGGAGGTGGACTGGCATTTTTCCCTGGTGTGTGTGGGGGACTTTGAGAGCCCATCCCACGTGAAGGGATGTGCTCTGTCTCTGGACACATGGGGAGGGGCCTAGGCCCAGCACAGGAAAATTTGGTGGACTTTGGGGAGCCCCTGTTGGTGGCCCTACCCTGCCTGGGGAGTGGTGGGTGGATGGGGTGGGGGGGTAGGTTGGAGGGTAGGGGAGGAGGGATGTGGGTGAGGGGAGGGAGAGGGAGAAGGGACTTACATGTGAAACAAGCTTGTTCCCTAACTTGAATTAATAATAATAAAAAAAGAAATTCATGTGTGCTAGGTAAGTGCATTAGCTCTTAGCTACACATCTAATCCTTAGAACTATTTTTTTGTTAGCTCCAAAGCTTTTGAAATATCTTGAGAATAATTTTGACCTTGATAAGTCCTTTCAGGTGACTGTGACCCTAGTTCTCTCTAGACCATACCATATGCATAAAGACATGAATCAGTCAGTGTATCTCTCTCTCTCCTACCCTACACCACCCCGCTGTGTGTGTGTGTGTGTGTGTGTGTGTGTGTGTGTGTGTGTGTGTGTGTGTGTGTGTGTAATTTGCGCGTGCGCAAATTGAACCCTGAATCAGGGCCCTTCACCACTGAGGTATAAATTACTTCTCTAGGCCACCCTAGCCTTTGTCAATGCCAAGTTGATAAAGCAGATACACTGTTCAGTATTTCTTTCCCAGTAGTATAAGCATGCCTCGTAATTTTGTTTAATTTAGGTTCATTCCTCTTTTGGAAAAAATATATTTTAAATTCTGAAGGCCAGGCATACATTAGGGTTTGTTTTTTTGTTTTGTTTTGTTTTTTGTTTTTTCAAGACAGGGTTTCTCTGTGGCTTTGGAGCCTGTCCTGGAACTAGCTCTTAAATACCCGGCTGGTCTTGAACTCACAGAGATCTGCCTGCCTCTGCCTCCCGAGTGCTGGGACTAAAGGCCAGCACCATCACTGCCTGGCTCACATTAGGTTTATAAGCCATAATTTTACCCTGATCTGAAGATACATTATGAGAAGTGAGGATATAGAATTTCTGAACATTTAACATTTTATGTTAGTAATATTTTTTTTCTCAAAAGTCCCTTACTGGATATTTTCCCAGTCTTCATTGATCATAGAGTTAAATATTTTGGTTTTGTGCATACTTATAATTGTTTCTTTCTAAAATTGGTATAATTCTGTAGAGAATTTTTGTGTAAGGTTTTGTATATTTCCTTTTGTATACTCTTAATTTTGCTTTTCTTAGTTATTTAATTTACTTAAATGTGCATTTTTGTGTTACAGTTTTTTTTTCTGTTTGTGTTTAAACCTTGCCATTCTAAGTCTTTCTTTTTCTTTGTAGTGTCCAGGGTATGGATTGAGCAAGTTGGTTTTGTTTCACGTGATCATTTGTAAGTTTGGTTATTTGATGCCGAAAACGTTGGTATTTTAAATCCATGTTATTTAGTAGAATATGCCAGATACACAATGCATTTTAAAATTTTGTTAGCCGTAGTTTTTTTTTAAACACAAGATAATGAAGCAGGTAAAATTATTTTAATATATTTTATTCAGTATAGTATATGTAAGATAACATAAACTCAATATAAAAACTTAGGTTTTTTACACTATTTTTATGCCCTTTCTTTCCTTGTATTATTAACTTATGTACCCTGTCTTTTTAACACTTAACTAGATGTATGACCTTGAGTAAAGTCTGTTTCTCTGTAAACTTTAGTGTCTTCATCTATCAAGTAAGTTACAGTTGGTCTGGGTTCTGAGAACTTGGGCTGTGGTTCAAAATGCTGTTGCTAGGGAGAAGGTTTCTATGAGATCACCAGGATTAGATTTATTATTCAACTCCTAAATAAAAGTGTCAAGTTTACTATTGGGTTTGAGTAGGCACCAAGAAAAAGGGTATAGTACTAATAGTGTACCTCATGTCCATACACCATGCTAAGTGCATTAAATGTATTAAGTCATTTAATCTTCAGAACATCCAATAATGTAGATTCTGTTACTATTAGTACCCTCATTTTACATATGAGGACATTAGGCCACAGAGAAGCTAAATACCTTGCTCTAAGGTCACAGAGCTAGTCTCACAGAGCTAGTAGAGGTAGAATCACAGTTTCATCTCAAGTGTGACTCTGGATCTAAACTTTGACTCCTGTTTTCATTGAGAGACAGTAGGATGTTGTCAGTTCATCATGGATTATTTCGAAGTTTTCTGCTTTCATAATGCTTTCCATACAAGTGTAAGTTACTGATCTTGGTCTATAACTGTTAGTCTTACTGATATGTTCATTGAGTTTTCTTAGGTGGGAAAGAAATTACTTCATATGCTCCAGCTGTCAGAAATTACTTTTAGAAGTTGATTTAGATCAGGTAAATTGACGTATTGATGGAACTGTAAAACTATCTATAGTTCATTCATTCATTCATTTATTTTGTTTTTCAAGATTGTGCTTTTCTGTGTAACCTTAGCTTGCTCTGTAGAACAGGCTGACCTTGAACTCAGAGATCACCTCTACCTCGAGTGCTGGGATTAAAAGGTGTGAGCCACCACCACCTAGCTTTCGGGTTTTTTTGTTTGTTTGTTTGTTTGTTTTGTTTTTTGTTGTTTTTTTGTTTTTTTCTTTGGTTTTTTGAGACAGGGTTTCTCTGTGTAGCTTTGGAGCCTATCCTGGCACTCTCTCTGGAGACCAGGCTGGCCTCGAATTCACAGAGATCTTCCTGCCTCTGCCTCCTGAGTGCTGGGATTAAAGGTGTGCGCTACCAACACCGAAGAAATGAAGGTGTTGAGAAGCATTCTTTGTACTCTTGTCTAGGCTTTCTTCCTTCTCAGTTGACTGCATTTCAGTGATAATTAGGCCACAAGTGGATGCCTACAGCTGCTTTTTGACGTTTTAATTCTAGTCATACATAGTCAGTGTACATCCCCCTTTCCATTTCTCCTGTCCCCTGCCTTTCCAGATTTCTTGACAAAGTGGTATTCACCTTGATTCATATTTCCCAAGTGGATGTGACCATATGTGATTGGGGCTAGAACCAAAGTGGAGTCTACCTGCTAGGAATTCTAGGCAGGCTAGGCAAACATGAATTTACCCAGTTCAAGACAGGGGACCTGCTCATGGCTTCAGTGTTTTGTTTTATTTTGACAGGGAGTTTCCTATTCCTTTATATATTTTCTGGCATTGTTAGGTGTTTTGATTACTTTTTTTTGAGACCATGTGTCAACACTATAGGCTAGGATGATCTGTAATTTGTAGCAGTCCTCTGGTCTTAGCTTTCCAGGTAGCTGGAATTAAAGGCATGACCCACCACACTTGGGGCTGGATTACTTTTTAATATCTCCTGTAAAGAACCATAAGCTTGAGGCAGGCCTGAAGTACATGGCCTGTCCACAAAACAAAAAATACCCTCTAAAGCAACTTCAATACCTGCTTTATTTTTGGTGGATAGGGATTGAACCCAGGATAAGGATTGAACCTGGGGCCTTGCACATGTTGAGTTGTATTGCTGATGTGTGTTGCAGTCTATATATCTACTTTAAAAATTTTCATTTAGAGGCTGGAGAAGTGGTTCAGTGGTTAAGAGAAGTTGTTGCTCTTGCAGAAAGGGGGTTTGGTTTCTAAAACTCATATGTTGGCTTTCAACCATCTGTAACTCCAGTTCCACCTATCTAGTGCCTTCTTCTGAACCAGGCATGCTCATGACACACATATATACATTCATGCAGGTAAAATACTAGTATACACAAAATAAATAAACTTTTAAAAGGTGTTTTTTCATTTAGATAGTGTTTTTTCATAAAGGTGAACATATCTGTTTGAAACCTTTCTATGTAGTAGTAACTATTGTATACACTGGATCATTTTTCCTTCCTTTATTTCTTATTTTTTTTTATTTTTTTGTTTTTTGGTTTTTCAAGACAGGGTTTCTCTGTGTAGCTTTGGAGCCTATCCTGGCACTCACTCTGGAGACCAGGCTAGCCTCGAACTCACAGAGTTCTGCCTGCCTCTGCCTCCAAAGTGCTGGGATTAAAGGCGTGTGCCACCAACACCTGGCAAGGTGAGCTTTCTAATATGAAGTAAAATATATAATAATTTAGGCAATGTCAAAATAACAGAAACAGCCTATTCATAGTATATGAATGGTAATGTCTAGGCTTCTGCTGTTAAATTCTCATTGGATGTGATTGGTATATATGGATGATCAGTGATAGTTGGTAACCATGACCCTGAGACCCTACCAGAATTTTCATCCAGTTTAATTTGTTACGGTGTTTTACTTGGTAATATGGTGGTAGCTTTCTACTACAGTGATTATCTAGACACCATGCTGTTTGAGGTTACTTTTGTTCCTAGTATTTTATTTTTATACATATACCTTGTATTACTTGTAAACTTCTGAGCTAATTAACTTTTAAAAATGATTCAGACAGCCCTAGCATGGTAGTACATGCCTTTGATCCTGGTACTCCAGAGGCAGAGGCAGGCAGGTCTCTGAGTTCAAGGCCAGTTTGGTCTACAGAGTGAGTTCCAAGATAGTCACAGAGTAACACAGAGAAACCCTGTCTCAAAAAACCAAACCAAAACAAAAATTCAAATAAGACAAAATTGATGGATTATATTAGTAAGTAGCCTAGCTTGGCCTTGAACCCTCTGTAACTAGACTGGCCTCAAACTCAATCTTCATTTTTTTTTGAGACAGGGTTTCTCTGTGACTTTGGAGGCTGTCCTGGAACTTGTTCTTGTAGACCAGGCTGGTCTTGACCTCACAGAGATCCACCTGCCTCTGCCTCCCGAATGCTGGGATTAAAGGCGAGATTATTTTTGCCTTTTTGTTTGCATAATGAGTTTATAGCTAAGGATGACTTTGAACTCCTGACCCCCCTCCTTCCACTTCCACTAAGATTACAGGTATGTGCCACCACCACATGTAGCTCAGACCTTTAACATTAACATTCATTTGTTCCATGGACTTAGGCTGGGTTCAGTACTGATTAAACAGGTTAAAAAGTCAAGAAGCTAAAACATAGTGTTGAAGACAACATATTGAAGCAGTAGGAAATCTAGTGATCACCTCATGAGAGTGGAGGAGTGGTGCCTCAGTGTGCTTGAGCACTGCCCTTTTCTCCTTAATTGCATCCATTGTACAGGTTTCCTGATTGGCACACATCCGTATCTAATGTAGTACCCGGCACACAGGTATTTTTCCTTTCAGTAAATAAAAGGGAAACGTGGTAATAGAAAGTGAGATTGGTAGGTGTTGTCTCCAGAAGGAGGAGATAAAGCAGGTGACAGGAGTAAGGTATGTTGCTAGTTGCTTAGTTGGAAGGGCTCTTGTTCAAAACACCCAACCAGAGGAAAAAAGAATTGAGATTGGGTCCCAGCATTGTCACTTGACAGTGTTTCAGAGCCACTGATACTGGCTGCTACATCTTTTGATTGTGTTCTCTAAGCCTAACATGTAGGTAATGTTTCAGCAGCTAGCTGGAACATATAATTCATGGAGTTCTAGACTGTTTTCAAAGTGGCTATACTGTAGGGCTTATGGTGTACATCTGTAATTCTCTGGAATACAGACACAGGGTTTCTCTGTGTAACGGCTCTGGCTGCCCTGGAACTCGATTTGTAGACCAGCTGGCCTTGAACTTACTGAGATCCACCTGCCTCTGCCTCCCAAGTGCTGGGATTAAAGGTTTGCACCACCATGCTTGACTTCATTTCTTAGTCATGTGGAGAGGGGTTTGTTAGTCTGAGACGGGAAGATCTGTGAGTTCAAGGTCAACCTGCACTGCAGAGCGAGACTCTGAAACCCTGTCTCAAAACAATCCCTCCTCCAGTGGATACAATATTTCAGAGATTTGTTCATGTAAGTTATGCTTAGTTTGGTAACATCTTTTGATTGTGTATCAATATTCACCAGTAGGGAATGGCCTATAGTTGTTCAAAGAAATAACTGTCTACAGACACTGAAGGCCTACCTTAAGACTAAAAGACTGATCAGCATGAAAAAAAGAGGCAAGAAAAATGGAAGCTCTGGCAGGAGTTTTTGATTTGGTATGGGAAAGTATAAGATGTGAAGAGAGTGATAAAGTTAAGATATGATATGACAAATGAAAAAAGAGGAAGAATGTCAGTGGCTGTGGTGGTAGAGGCTTATGATCTTATACTTTGGAGGCAAAAGGCCTGAGTCTTTGACTGGCTATATGGTTTCTTTCTTTAAAATGAGCAGTTTTAATTAGGAAGTTGATAGTTTGGATTTCAGATGT
Organism: Cricetulus griseus; assembly: GCF_003668045.3. Classification (NCBI taxonomy): domain Eukaryota; kingdom Metazoa; phylum Chordata; class Mammalia; order Rodentia; family Cricetidae; genus Cricetulus; species Cricetulus griseus. The sequence goes on along the minus strand of NC_048604.1, from coordinate 75,729,540 downwards.
GTACTGGTCTGGATGAGGGCACACCTTAAGGGTTTGTAGTGGAATAAGGGAGAGTATATAGGAGTTGACGGATACTGGGGACTCTTTTGTGAATGCTGAATGGGTACATGTAACTCAGCTAGATACCAGTTAGGTGGGAGAGTGATTGGTCAAGAGGTATGTAACAAGAGACAACAGAGGATGGAATTTTTGTCTTATCAAAAGTCCCAGGTTTTATTTAGGAAAGGATGGTAGAAAGTTGAGGAAAGGATTAGAAATATCTGTATGCCTTGGAAGAATATTTTTTATAAGATGGGTGAAGGTGAGAATAGAAGCAGAATGTCTGGAAGGTGGGAATTTGAGGAAAAATATTTAAATGACAATGGAGAAGGAACTTTGGGACCAACATGTACATGTAAGGAAATTTGTGTATAATGAAGCAAGGTTCCACAGGACACAATGGAAGGAGTTGTGAAGTCATTCAGAGATGGAGAAATCATCAGAGAGGAATCTAGGAGCTGTGCAAGCATGCAAAGAAAAAAACAAGATAGAAGATAACCTGAGGTGGATCTTAGTGGGAAGAAGAAAATTACTTCAATTCATAAACAGAATAGATTAAATTAGCTTACTTTTTCTTTATTTAGACCTAGTTTATTTTTCTTATTCTTATTTTTGTAATGCTTGGAATTGAACCCAGGGCCTGCATACTAAATATGCACTCCACCTCTAAGCTATGACCCTAGCCATAGATATAATTTGGCCCTTTCTTCTTTCCTTTCCTCCCCTCCCTCCCTCCTCCTCCCTCCCCTCCTCCCTCCCTCCCTCCCTCCCTCCCTCTCTCCCTCCCTCTTTTCCTCCCTTCCTTCCCTCCCTCCCTTCTTTCTCTCTCTCTCTTTGTGTTTTTCTTCCTTTCCTTCTTGCCCCCTCTTTTTTGGTTTTTTGAGACAGGGTTTCTCTGTGTAGCCAGCTGGCCTGGAACTTTCTCTGTAGACCAGGCTGGCCCCGAATTCACAGAGATCTGCCTGTATCAAAGACAAGGTCTCAGTTTGTACCTCTGGCTAGGTTGGAACTTGATATGCAGCATGGCTGGCCTTGAACTCAGATCCACCTGCTTCAACCTCCTTGAGTGTTGGGATTAAAGACATGCTTCCATGCCGAGCCTTCTATATTTAATTTTAATTGTACTGTGTTAGCTTAATTTCCTTTTGTTGTTGTTGTTGTTGTTTTTTAAGACAGGATTTCCTATAAGTAGCAGCCCTAGCTGTCCTGGAACTCACTCTCTCTGTAGACCAGGCTGGTCTCAAACTCACCGAAATCTACCTGCCTCTGCCTCCCAAGTGCTGGGATTAAAGATTTGCACCACCATACCTGTCTTCATTTCTTAACTATGTGGAAATTTGTTTACTTTCCTTTAAAGATTATATATTTTAGATATAAAAGCATTTATCTTTTTTAAATATGAGGTTAATGAGGTAAGTATAAAAGAAATCTCTTAAAACTTAACAACCTAGGCTCATCATTTTACTGTCTGTTCTTTTAGACTTTTTCTCATCTGAACAAATACATATGTAATTTATTTTTGAAGATACACTCAGTATATCATGGTAACATCTAATAAACATCCTTTGACAGAATAGGCAGATTGCTACCACCACTCTTACCTGTAATCTACCATTAACCATATTTATTTATTAATCTGTTGTCAGACTTGTTTTTCGTTTTAAAGAGTGTCTTGTTATGTAGCCTTGAGTGGTTAGAACTTAATGCAATCCTCCTGTCTCTGCTTCCCGAGTGCTGCTTAGATTGTAGATATGTGCCATATACCCCCAAAGTGTCAAGCTTTTGAAGTTATTTTTTTGTGGACAAGGAAGGTCTGTCTTTGTAGCCCAAGACAGCAGCTGGTCCAGAACTTGCTGTGTAAATCAGGCTGACTGAATTCTCGGCATGCTATGTTTATCACCCTCCCTTACACCCCTTTCTCCCTGTTTCCTTTTCTCACTCCATCATGTGCAGGCTGGCCTGGAACTCTGGATTAGAGTGATGTTTTTCTTTCAGCCTCTTGAGGAGCTGGAACTGCAGATGCATGCTACTGTGCCAGATACTTTATAGTAGTTTATTATAAATAGTTCTAAGAATTTTATCTGCACAACTTGGCATGTTTATCCAGTTACTTACTTTGGGTGAATTTCTAGGAATTTTCAAATTTGCCTTTTTTTTGGTATAATTTATTTTCTGGTTTTTGTTTTGGCTTTTCCTTAACTAGGTATTTACTTATGAAATCTTTTGTACTCCTAATTTGGGGGCATATATATATTTGATGAATTGCATAAAGCAAGTCAGATGGCCGTGTATTGTTTGTAAGTTAACAGGTTACTATAGTTTGATAGATATATCTTTAGTAGAGTCTTTTCACCAGGTTTGAAGCTAAAAGCATTAGCTTGGAAACTTTCATACAAGGTTGCCTTCTCTCTAATGGTTTGTATACTTTAAGACTTTGGCAGTAAACCTAAGATATAAGAATTGTTACAGTTTTTAATAATACCTTCTGAATCCATTGTGATGATTAATACCATTTTCTTTAATTACTATTTTCCAGGTGATTCATGGCAGGGGACGTGGAAGGTTTCTGTTCTTCCATCCATGACACCAGTGTCTCTGCTGGGTTCAGAGCACTGTATGAGGAGGGATTGCTTCTCGATGTCACTCTGGTTATTGAAGACCATCAGTTCCAGGCCCATAAAGCCCTCTTGGCCACCCAGAGTGATTACTTCAGAATTATGTTCACAGCAGACATGAGAGAACGCGATCAGGACAAAATTCATTTGAAAGGTCTAACAGCTACCGGTTTCAGCCACGTTCTTCAGTTTATGTATTATGGAACTATAGAACTGAGTATGAATACTGTTCATGAAATTCTTCAGGCTGCAATGTATGTTCAGCTAATAGAAGTGGTGAAGTTCTGCTGTTCTTTTCTGTTAGCCAAAATCTGCTTAGAAAATTGTGCAGAAATTATGAGACTCTTAGATGATTTCGGTGTTAACATCGAGGGAGTCAGGGAGAAGCTGGACGCCTTTCTGCTAGACAACTTTGTGCCACTCATGTCCAGGCCTGACTTCCTGTCCTATCTGAGCTTTGAGAAGCTCATGTCTTACCTGGATAATGATCATCTGAGCAGGTTTCCAGAAATAGAGCTGTACGAGGCTGTGCAGTCTTGGCTGCGACATGATAGACGACGATGGAGACATACAGATACTATCATTCAGAACATCAGGTTTTGTTTGATGACTCCATCCAGCGTTTTTGAGAAGGTTGGTGCATTTGAAAGCAGTAGACAGGACTCCTCATTTAGTTAAAGATGTTGTTATAGATAAGATTCCAGAGTTGGTCAGGAGTCAAAAAAGGAGTAGTTTATAAGAATATTTTATATATAAGAAGCTGATGTCTTATTATGTCTTATGCATTTAGGTGTTTTTACAATACATTTTGTGGGTGAAGGATAAACCAGGTAGGTAGTAGAATAGTCCCACCTTTAAAGTACTTTTAAGGTAGGATTATGATGTGATGCAAATATTACAAATTTGCTTTAGCTTTTCTTATTATGAACTGGGTTAGATTATTTTTAAAAGTCACTTTAAGTAATCCAATGCTAGAATTGGCATTGAGGATTTTTACAATTCTACATGGTGCATATATATTAAATGTGTTTTCTTATATTTAAAATGCAGTAAGGGCACATACAATAGCTCTTGATGACCAGTAGGCCACTGAGTGATTGTCTTCCATACTCTTGATTATTACTGTTTCCTATTTCACTGTGAATACTAACTAAATTTATTAATGAAAACGAGATATATTTCTAAAACATTTTGATATTTCCAAACTAGTAGACCATAAATCTTCTATGTACATTCATCAATCATTCCTGTGTACATTTTACCATGTAAATGGTTCTATTTTAAAATACTTTCTCTAAAACAGCCTTGGCCTTTTTGCAAGCATCTTCATTTTTATATCAGTCTCATTTGTGATCCATTCTTGCCCAAAGGAGAGAGAGCAGCTTCAGTAATTGCTTAACTTAATTGGTTTCTAATCACATGGTTAACTCTGGGGCTCTGTTTACCTCTTGCATCTTTCCTTCTTTCTAGAAAGCACACAAAACTCGGTCAACAGACACCCTTCATGTTAAAACACTCAGCTTTAACTAACTGTGTGAAAAATAATCTCTGAAAAAGGAGGTTTGTTTATGCCATTTGATAAATAAACAAATTTGCACCTTTGAATAACACTCAGCATCCTGGCATGTTTTTCTCCCCCACCTTCTGAACTGCTATGAAATGTCATTATCTTTAATAGAGAATTTTATGGAATTTTATCTTTATTCTCAGAATGTATTAATATGACAAATAATTGAAACTAAATATATTTGTTTTTGTTGAGTAAGAACCAGCCCCACATCAACTATGTAAACCATTTGCTGCTTATGTTGTAGATTTTTTCCTACCTTTACTATTGTTTTTATTGCTCTCTTTCTCCAGGGATTCATGTTTTGTCTTTATACATTAAATGAGGATGCTTTCTTGCTGCTAAAACAGAGCCCCCTTTTGCCCAATTTCAATCTAGATTGAAATAGAAAGTATTTGTGAAATAGAAAATAAAATTTCATCTCTTGTGGGACAGTATAATGGTTAACCGATAGCAGTTAATTTGTAAATGCTGAGCTGTTAGGCTAGCCTACATTTCAATTATCAGTTCTCAAGGTAGGCAGTTGTTACAGTGGCTAAAAGGTAATGCTATTGGATAGTTAACAGTTGAACTTGCTGATGTCCTTTTCCACCTATGGCATAACAGTGGTTATCCCCATTGGCTAAGTATGTGGTTTTATCAGGATAAAAATTGTATTAAGGCTTCTTTCTGGAATTGCTTTCTTAGGAAGACTTAAGACCCAGTTGAGAATTCTTCCTTTTTTTGTAATATAAAATCTTTCACTTCTACTTTAATAATACTAGTAAGCTTGCCTTCATAGTGTGTGTTTTAAGTTTATCAAAGCAATCTGTGACTTTTTAAATGCTGAGATGCATTTAAATTATGTAGATTAGAGGCTTTATCTCTAGAAATACAACTTTAGAAACCAAACCAATATGGAGAATTTGGTTGGCAAATACATATTTAGATATGGTTTGGCATGGTGGCATATACCTTTGAGCCCAGCACTTAGGCAGAGGCCAGATGTGGAGAGAACCTGTCTTAAAACAAAGAGTTTAGTTATCATACATTTTATATTTCTAACTCCTTGAAAATAGTATCCATATATTTTTCTTATATTCAGAACATTGCAAATCCCATACAGGGGCATTAAAAAAAAACATTGCTCATATATGCCTGGTTCTAGAGTGGGCATAAAAGTGTAAAGGTAAATCCATGCTGGTCCTCTTTTAGTAAGAGAGTCTCCAGGGGCAGGAAGTATAACTATTTTTTTTCTGTTTTTAGTATAACTATTTTTGATTTGTGGTTTTTATCCCATTTTCTGAAATTTATAAAAATGCATTTTTTTTTCTTCAAATAAGGCTTTTACTGTATCCCAGGCTGGGCTTCAACATGTTATAGAGCCCAGGCTGGCCTCACACTCAGGATAATCTTCCTGCCTCAGCCTTCTCAAGTGCAGGGATTATATATGCACATGCCACATCTGTCAGGGAGTATTGATATGGCCTTGTTTTAGCTTTTATATGTTTTAAATTTTCTGTTGTAAATTTATTTAAACATACAAATAGAATGATCACTTGAAAACAAACACGCCATGTAAGTTAATAGTTGTTAACGTATTTGCTAGATAGGTAGAGATTGTATAGTCTTTTGTATGTGTTTTCTTTTCTCCTCCCTGAACTGATTCAAAGAATGTTGTAGAGCCAGGCAGTTGTGGCATGTGCCTTTAATTCCAGCACTTGGGAGGCAGAGGCAGGCAGATCTCTTGAGTATGAGGCTAGCCTGCCAGGGCTACACAGAGAATCTCTGTTTCAAAAAAAAACAACAAAAGAATGTTGTAGACATTGTGACCATTCATCCCTAATTGCTTCAGCTATCATTTCCCAAGATTAAGGATATCATCCTGCATAACCAAAATACTATTGTACCCAAGAGAGTTAACAACATTTCTTTAGTGTCATGTAACATACAGGTCATTTTCTGTTAGTTCAAAGGTGTCTTTTTTGGTTGTTTTTCATGAACTAAATTTTAATCAAGGTTTGCACACTACATTTGATTGTCTTTGTTTTAATTTTGAATTGTCTCCCCCTTTCCTCATTTGTTATAAGGATATTCAAACATATGAGAAGTTGAATGAATAGTGTAATGAACACTTGTACAGTGTATAGCCATTGCCTAGATTCAAGAACTGTTACATTTGACACAGTTATTTCCTAGCCTTTGAAAATAAGTTGTAAACATCAAGATACCTCACTCTTAAATACTTAATTATATTTCTCCTGTGAGTAAGGATTTTTATTAAATACAATATTATTTTTACTTTAACAGTGATACTAAGACCCATCATCAAATTGCTAATGGATATTCTAGTTTTTGCAGTTGCTTTCAAGGTCCACTAGAATCCAGTGTTTATACATTGCCTTTTGGTCATTATGTATATTTAAGCTTTCTTAATTTGCAGCAGTCTCCACCTTTCTTTTCTTTCTTTCGTTCTTTCTTTTTTTTTTTTGCAACAGGCTTGACTGTTCATTGATTGTCTCAGTGCATTTCACATTCTGGATGTATTTTAGATGTATTTGATTATTTCCTTGTGTTGTTAACTTAGTTTCTTTATATCTCTTGTTTGCTAGTAACACATCTACATTTTATCATCATGTTTTTTCATGAACAATTTATAGGAAAATACTGTAATGTCACAAGAAAAACTTGGAAAATCATTTGACTACTCTGATTAGGCTTAGAAATCACCATTCTTTTGTATTATTACTCCAAGCAGCTAATTTCTGTGATGAAAACCAAAAATTTTATTCATTCTGTTTTGTGTTAAGTTTCTTTTAGAGTAATAAAATTTCCCTCCCCTAAAGAAAAATAGAATACTTAAGTTTATTGGAGTTAAAATTATGTGAAGGGCTAAAATTGAAAGATTGCCTGAGACTTCAGTCTGTAGTATAACCTTAGCATGCACTATATTCAGTTTCCAGCACTACCCAAATCTGGTATAACTAATTTACCTGTAAAATGAGGATATCATTGAGCTTCACTGTTAAAAGACTAAGACAACAAAAAAGCAGAGCTGGAGAAATGGGTCAGTAGTTAGGAGCACTGGCTGTTCTTCCAGAGGACCTGGGTTCAATACCCAGCACCCACATGACATCTCACAACTGCATTTCCAGGGGAATCCATGGCACCAGACATGTACGTGGTACACACATATGTATGCATTCAGGCAAAATACCCATACACATTAAACAAACAAACAAACAAACAAACAAACAAATAAATAAATAAATAAATCTTTCTTTCTTGAAGGCAACAAAAAGGATGTTTATTATCTCAGATTTACTTTGCAACTAAGAATTAAACCTAGGACCTTAGTGGATGCTCTACTAGGTGCTCTACTACTGAACTATATCCCTAGACTTAAATAATTTTGAGATTGATTACATGTTGAAATTGCCCTTTGTATATATTGAGTTAATATGTTAAAAGAAAATTTCACCTTTTGTGCTTTTTAAAATGTAGATGATAGCACATGTAAAATTGCATCTTTTGGCTTACATTTGTCATTTGGATTATATTTTTATAGCAGAATACTGCTCTAAGGTTAAGGAACTGAGCTTTCATTAGTAACTCTGAATATATGCATATAATAAGCTGATTTTCTCACATATTTAAGCCCCTATCCCTAATTCTCATCCTGTGGTTATGGTTATACACAGTTAGTGTTAAAGAACTCCCAGACCTAAAGATTCATGGTGTGGTTGATAAAGATTAGCTGTTAATGAGTATAGCATCTCTTTTTGTCATGATCCTTTTTCTGTCCTCAGGAAAATAAGCACCTATACAAAGTTTTGGAAAGCAACTCTTCTTGTAGCAGTAGCTATCAGATTTGAGCAATGGCATCTTAAAAGGAAAGAAAGTATTCTGTTTTTCCGAGAAGAAGAGCTCCACCCAGTCTGATCTCAGGAATCTGAATAAGGCCCTGTAGTTCTGTTGAAATCACTAGGATCACTAGGTTTATTCTACTGCATTATCATTCCGTATAATCCCTTCTGAATGTCTCTCATCTCATCTCTCTCTCTCTCTCTCTCTCTCTCTCTCACACACACACACACACACACACACACACACACACACACTGTTTTGTGTGTACATAATACATATGTATATTTGCCAGGTTGTGTCCATCAAGTGTTTTCCACATAGGTAGAGTCCAAATGTTATCCTTATTTTATATTTAAGAGGTTCAGAAAGGTTAGGAATCTTATTCCAGAACAAGTGGCACTGTTTGGACGGGAATCCAGGTCTGCTTATGTCTTATCAGGATCTTTCTTAAAGCTGCTAGACGAATGAGAGCCCTTGGAGGTAGCAATGCATGCTGTTTACCTTTGATTCACCTTAAGACATTTAGAAGTTGTTAGTAGAATTGTGAAATTCTAAAATGCTAGCATGAACAACAACAACAAAACCTAAGAAATTCATAACCCTGAAACAATATAAGGTATGAAAGTACATTTTTGTTTTTACCATCTAATCAAATCTGACAATTTCAGAGTCTTTTTTTAATTTAAATTTTTGATTCTGGTTGGGGGTTGGACTTAGGTCTTCACATATTTTAAGGAAGCACTCCACCACATTCCAAGTTAAATCTTGTCTTTTTGAAACATAGATTTTTTAAGTTGATTTGTTTTTATCTATGGAAGATTCTTAGTTTTGAAACTAGACTATAATTTCAATTTTTACTTAAGCAGATATATTTGGCATGTATTTTTACTAGCTTTGATGGCCTTTGCATCTGTTAACAAAGATAAGGCCTGTTATCACAATGGATTTCAGTTAAGAGTCAAATCATTTAAACTGTGCTTTTGTTTTGTTTTGTTTTGTTTTGTGACAGGGTCTCATTGGTAACCCAGGCTTGGCTGGAACTCACTATATAACCTAGGCTAGACTTGAATTTGAGATAGTCCTCCCATCTTAGCTTGTTGAATGCTACCATTATAGCTGTGAGCCACTGTACATGCCTGGTCTTGTGGTTTTTGCTTTTTTTTTGGCAGATTCTTTTATTTGAATTAGAAACAAGATTGTTTTACATGACAATCCCAGTTCCCTTCTCCCTCCTGTCCTCCCCTACCGCTCCCCCCAACTAAAACCCCACCTATCACACATCCTTTCTACTTCCCCTGGATGGTGAGGCCTTCCATAAGATGTTATCAGAGTCTATTATATCCTTTGGGATAGGGCCTAGGCCCACCCCCGTGTGTCTAGGCTCAGGGAGTATCCCTCTATGTGGAATGGGCTCCCAAAGTCCACACCTATGCTAGGGATAAGTACTGAACTACTACAGGAGGTCCGTAGATTTCTGAGGTTTCCTCACTGAAACCCATGTTCCTGGGGTCTGGATCAGTCCCATGCTGGTATCCCAGCTATCAGTCTGGGGAGCAAGAGTTCCCCGATGTTCAGGTCAGCTGTTTCTGTGGGTTTCACCAGCCTGGTCTGGGCCCCTTTGCTCTTCACTCCTCCTTCTCTGCAACTGGATTCCAGTTCCGTTCAGTGATTAGTTGTGGCTGTCTGCTTCTACTTCCACCAGCTGCTGGATGAGGGTTACCTGGTGGCTTATAAATCAGTCATCAATCTCATTATCAGGGGAGGGCATTTAAGGTAGCCTCTCCTCTGTTGCTTAGATTGTTAGTTGGTGTCATCTTTGTAGATTTCCAGACGTTTTTTGCTGTTTTTTGTTTTGTTTTGGTTTTTGTTTTTCGAGACAGGATTTCTCTGTGTAGCTTTGGAGCCTATCCTGGCACTCACTCTGGAGACCAGGCTGGCCTCGAACTCACAGAGATCAGCCTACCTCTGCCTCCTGAGTGCTGGGATTAAAGGCAAGCACCACCAACGCCCAGAGGTTTTTGCTTTTTAAGACAGGGTTTTTCTGTGTAACAGCCCTGTCCTAGAACTCACTCTGTAGACTAGGTTGCCCTGGAACTCAGAGATCATCCTGCCTCTGCCTCCCAAGTGTTGTGATTAAAGGTGTTCCCCACCACTGCCTGGCTTAAAAAACAAGAAACAATATGGGCCTGTCAGATTGCTGAGCAGGTAAAGGCATTTGCCACCAAGCCTGACAACCTGAGTTCCATCCCTGGGACCTAAATGGTGGAAGGAGAGAATTGACTTCCAAAAGTTGTCCTCTGACCTTCACACATGCCATGGCTGCATATGGCTACATATACATAAATAGGCATAATAAATTATTCAGTAAATGCATATTTGGCAAAATTATAATTTACACAAAAGACCTTATTTGTGTAAAATTGTTAAATTATTGATTAGAACACATTTGTTGATTTAATATAGTGGCACAGCAAGAATGGTGGCTCATTCCTGTAATTCTAGTACTTGGAAGGCTGAGGCAGGAGGATTTTGCCTTGAGTTTTGAGACCAGCCTGAGACACAGTGTAGGATCTTGTTTCAAAAAACCAGAAAATAAATAATAATACATAAGTCTAGTGGCATCCTAACATTTTTTATTTTGGTGGTGCTAGGGGTTGAGCCAGGGTCTAACATCGAGGCAAATGATTTTCCACTTAGCTACAATCTTGAGTCCATATTTTAATAATTTTGAACCTGAAGCTTCATCATAAATCATAAATATACATAAGGTAAGACTCAGCATGCCATTGACCCTCTAGATATTGTATTAATATGAATTAACTTCAAAATTATTAAGTCCTATGAGGATAGAAAAACAGATTATAGTTCAGCTCTGTATTTAGAGTTTTATAGTTGGTTTGATTGCTGTTTATTAAGAAAGTAGACTATACAGATGTAACTGCTTTAAGTAAACCCATCATGCTTATTCCAGACATACTGTCTTATGAACTGCCTCATAAAATTCAGATTTCATAATGTGCCTTTTCCCTTACTAGTTAAGCATAATTCACTGTTTTACCTCCAAGTTGTATTTATATAAAAATTAAATTTTTTTCTGGTTATAACACCCAAGGGACATCTACTCTACCACTGGGCTGTATGATGAGTCCCTGCAGTTTTTTAAAGTGCAAAGCTAATGCTTTTAAGGAGAAAAAGCCATAATGTGTATCTGTTGTGTGTACAGAATTTTGAATAGTACTTTTCTGTCACTGACAATATATTTGGACTCAAAATTGTTTATTTTAGGACTATTTACTTTGGGCTGGCAAGATGGTTCAGGGGTAAGGATGCTTGCTGCTAATGCTAAGCCTGATGACCTGAGTTCAATCCCTGAGACCTACATGGTGGAAGTAGAATGTTGTCCAAATGGCATGTACATACCCATTATACATGTAATAGAATATTTACCACTTTGACAATTTTGATAGCTTAAAGTATGTCTTTACTAGTGAAAATCCAAGAGTCATGAAAATAATGCTTCAGAAAAGCTTTTTAACACTTTGATATTTTAAAGCAGGATCTCATCTAGCCCAGAATGACCTAACTCATGACAATCCTCTTGCCTCAGCTTTCTGAATGGTGGGATTACAGGCCTGTGTCATAATGCTCACCTAGAGTTCAGAGTTTTAAAAACTACAAATTGAGCTAGTTTTGCTGGCACATACCTTTAATCTCAACACTCAGGAGGCAGAGGCAGGTAGATCGCTGAGTTCAAGGCCTACATAGTTTCAGTACAGCCAGAGCTACATAGTAAGAGCCTATCTGAAAAACAACAGCAACAAATCTCAAATCAAAAATAAAAACAAACCCCTGCAGTCATAGCAGTGGGGACACACTCCTTTAATTCCAGCACTAGGGAGGCAGATTTAGGCGGATCTCTGAGACTGGTATACACAGTGAGTTCCAGAACAGCTAGGGATGCACAAACAAAAAAAAAACCCAAACAAACAAAACTCACCCAAAACTCCCTACATTTTGATGTCTGGGGAAATAGTTCAAATGGTAAAGTGCTTGCAATGCAAGCATGAGGACCCAAGTTTGATTCCCAGCACCCATGCAGGAAAAAAAAAAGTCTTGTCATGATGTTGTACATTTATAATCTCAGCACAGAGGTGACAGAATCCTGGTGGCCAGCCTAGCCTAATTTGCCAATTTCAGGGCAGTGAGAAATCCTGTCTGAAAATCAGGTGGACAATACCAGAAGAATGACATTCAAGATTGACCTCTGGCCACCACATGCACATAAGCATATATACCCAAAAATCAAAGCTACATTTTAAAACAAGCCTAAAGCATCCTGAGATCACCTAGAAAGTGGAAGAACTCAAGGATGAAGTTTTGAGTATCTTAGGTATGCCTTAGAATATGTTCTTCACCAAACACTAATCCTCCACACAGTTTCTCCTTCAGCATTCACAGTGGACTGTTAACAGTTACTCTTCTTTGTTCTCATGCTTGTGGTATGATACTCTCATTAAGTGAAGTACAGCCCACATGATAAAAGTATAGATGCTGTTATTATGGGTGTCTGGAATCCCTTCATGTATTCTTGAAACATGCTGACTGATCTGATACTTACTTGAAGTAAAACTTAAGTCCAGTAGTCACACTGTTACTTGTAATTTTAGCACTGTTTAATCAAAACTTCTGGAAAAGTCTTTGGTTATATCTAATGACTTCAATTAGTGCCAGAATGAGTAGGAATTTCTCTGTAACTCTCACAATTTTGGAAGTATATGAGAAACAGTGCTCTATCTGACAGTAATACTGGGGTGTGTATGTATATTGTATGTAAACGTACTAAGTGTTTATGTATGTAGAGTGCCTGTGTACATGCACATAGAGGCTAGAGAGGGACATTGGAAGTCTTCCCATGTCAATTTCCACCTTAGTTTTTGAGATGGAGTCTCACTAAACCTAAAGCTTGCCATTTTAGGGAGGCTGGCTGGCCCTTGAGCTCCTGGAATGTGCTTTTCTCTGACCCCCAGTTGGTGCTGAGCTTTTAAATGGGTGTTGGGGATTTAATTAAATTCAGGTCTCCTTGCTTTCCTAGCAAGTGCTCTTACCCATGGAGCCATCTACCTAGCACTGTAAAAATATTTTTAAAGAAAGAAAATTAGACATTTGACCAGAATTTCTGATAAGCTTGAGTTGTGCTTTAAAAAGTTTAAAATCCTCTTCAGATACAACATGGCATTTAATGCAGCTAGAACTTTAAACTGCTTAAATGACCAGTTAGCTCATTTGGCCCTTAGAGTGAGAACAAAAATGGGTGGGGTTTTTTTGGGGGGGGGGACTAGGTTAGTATTAAACATTCTCTCAGTTACATCAGTCTCCTTTTTGCTAATCCTCCCATGCCCCATAGACTAAGATGCTTAGAATTAACGCATATGCATTTTTCCCCCTAAAAACTGACCCACAGTGGTTTTTTAGGCTTTAAAATCTGGTGTGTATAGAGAGTGATTTTTTTTCCCCTACCTCTAACTTGAATTCATTTCAGGCTCATATGTTCTTCAAAAAATGTCAGAAGCCTAGATGTTGACTGCTGCTAGAGCCTTGAGAAGGGCAGCATGTTAAGGGGTAGTTAGTAGACCGGAACCTGTTGAAAACAGGAATTTGAAAGTTCGGTCTTGGGCCAGGCATGGTAATGCACACCTTTAATTCTAGCACTCAGGAGACAGATGCAGGCAGATCTCTGTGGTTGCAAGGCCAGCCAGGACAGTATAGTATGAAGATGTTTTCAAAGAAAAAACATTTCAGTGTTCCCCTTTTCAATAGGAAAGATGAAACAAAATCAAGAGAGTAAGGGCCTCTTTGCTGATGTGTAAGGGAAGTAACCCTTTTTAATAAGTTGGGAAGATGATAGAAAAACAGAAAATTAAAAAGATTAAAGATAGTTGGAGGTATAGAGAGCTTGCCCTAGCATGGATTCATTTCCATCACTTTGAAAGAAAAAAGACTGAATGCCAGTTGGGGAAGGGGGAGTGGTTGGTACATGCCTTTAATCCCAGTACTCCAGAGGCAGAGGCAGGTGGATCTCTGAGTTCTAAGGCTGGCCTACAAGATTGTCCTGGAGGACAGTCTGGGCTACTCAAAGAAACCTTGTCTCAAAATACCCCCCCCACCCAAATCAAATGTCAAAATGACTGGAGGAAAGGTTAGCAATCAAGAAAGAACAAGGGGAATGTTTAGGCCTTGAAGTATTATTATTACCATCTTTTTTTTTTGTTTGTTTGTTTCTCGAGACAGGGTTTCTCTGTGGCTTTGGAGGCTGTCCTGGAATTAGCTCTTGTAGACCAGGCTGGGAACTCACAGAGATCTTCCTGTCTCTGAGTGCTGGGATTAAAGGCGTGCACCACCACTGCCTGAATTGTTATTGGGTTTTCAAGACAGGGTTTCTCTGTGTAGCCCTGGCCACTGTGGAACTCACTCTGTAGATTAGCAGGCCTCAAACTCAGATTCACTTGCCTCTGTCTCCCAAGTTCTGGATTTAAAGGTGTGCATACACCACCACTGCCTAGCTTGACGTCTTAATTTTTTAGCTTACTGCCTAAAAATGAACCACATTTCCCTAAGTAAGCACTACTCCATGACTTATTTTAGAAGTTAGTTTTAGAATTAAACCTTTTATTTGGCTTACTTTATTATATTTATAAATATTTATATAGTAGAGTGTATTTCTGTAAATAAAAGATTTCTCATAAATTGTGCATTATAGAACTTGTGCTATTTAAAAATAAGTATAATCACAGTTAAAAACTATTAACTTTATTTTTATTTTTTAACTTTCAGATCATTTTATCTTTAATAATCCAGCAGTTCAAATATTGAGAACTATTTTAAAGTAATTTCCTACCTTTATGCACCATTTCTGACAGTGCTCTGTCATACTGCAGTTGTAAGGAGTGAAACTTTCTAAGCACATTTAGTTCTAATTTTTTTATAAGTGGTCTAGGATGGTTTTAAAGCATGTTGGAACATGTGTGCCTACTAAATTTGTTAACCCTATACCATTTTAAGTAAGAGATTGGAGCATCAGCATAAAGTCCTAGCCCTCTCTGATACCAAGAGCTGAGTAATCACAATATTACTACCAAAAGGATTTGCACCTAGTATAAACTTAATTTTCATCAGTTTATGTTTTCTAGGACAAAGGGGTTAATAAAAGGCATTTTGCATCTAGCTCTTTATTTCACATAAATTAGTGTAAGCTTTGAGGGCCTTATGAATACTAGGCTAGGACTTTACCATACCCTTAATGGAAATAAAGACTTGGACATGGTAATTTTCCAATATTACACATAAGACTGCCCCACATTTTACTGACAATCAAAACTTTTATCAAATGAGCCAGGTGTGGTGCCACTTCCTAGCACCCGAGAAGCTGAGGTAGGAGGATTTCTCAAAAGTTCATGACCAGCCTAAGCTGCATGATGAGTTCCAGGCCAGTCAAGTTTAAATATCATGACCTGTCTCATCACCAACCACCACCACCAAAACCCCAAAATAAAACTAAACACAGTTGTGATTTCTAAAAGATAAGATTTGTTTTAGCACAAGCCCAATTGTAGTACTTTGTTTTTAGATTTTTCTCTTGAGAAGATTGGGTCTTGGTAGAGAAGTAGGGATGAAACTTAAAACCAAGATACACATTTTTTGCACCCATCATTCTGAGATTTAGCATTTTTAGATGTAGGAAGAGTCAGAAGTGCCTGTTCATGCAGCTAATGTTTCATATAAGGAAGAAAATATAAAGGAATGTGGCTCAGAGTCTCACACTGAAGGGAATATTAATACACAAGATTTTCTTTGGTTTAGTGGAAATATATTAGACATTAAAAATTATTTCATGGCTGGGGGTATAGTTTAGTAGAAGAGAACTAGCCTAGCCTCTGTGGCCTTGAGTTTGATCACTAGGGCTTGCATAAAAACTTAATTTTTAGACTATAGCCAGTTTTAGTAAATATTTAAAATTACAAATTTTGAGTTAAATCTAATAAATTGTAGTGAAATGCATGGTAATATTACAAGTTTATTTTACTTCCCAAATTACAAGTAGTATGAACAAGTAGTAGTACCTTTAAAATTTGCTTATTTAACCTTGGTGATGGTGGCGCGCACCTTTAACCTTAGCATTCGGGAGGCAGAGGCAGGTGGATCCCTGAGTTTGAGACCAGTTTGGTCTATAATGTGAGTTCCAGGACAGTTGGGGCTACAGGCAGAGAGACCCTGTCTCGAAAAACTAAAAAAAAAAAAAATTCCATATTGAATAAATGGATTGTATATTTTTCACATTCAAGGAAAACAAATACAAACCATTTTTTCATTTTAAATAATATTTTGGATTGTATAATATTTTGAGAAACAGAATTTTTGCTGTGTCATATTTCTTTTTTCTCCATTTATTTAAATTAGAAATAAGATTGTTTTACATGTCAATCCCAGTTCCCTCTTCCTCCCCTCCTCCCCTGCCCCCTGTGTCATATTTCTTCCTTCCCTAACTGTATGCATATATGTGTGCACACAAATTAAATTGAAAGATTTTGAGGAGGAAGTGGCCCAACTAAGAATTCAGACTACTATTTTATTTTTATTTTTTGGTTTTGGTTTTTGTTTTTTTCGAGACGGCTTCTCTGTGTAACAGCCCTAACTGTCCTGGAACTAGTTCTGTAGACCAGGCTGGCCTCGAACTCACAGAGATCCGCCTGCCTCTGCTTCCCAAGTGCTGTGATTAAAGGCGTGTGCCACCAACGCCTGACACAGACTACTGTTTTTAAGAAATAATATGTATGCCCTAGGATTTTATTTTAAAACAAATGACACTTTTATACATTCTTAATGTATGAAAGTAGGAAAAGTGATAATCTTTCCAAGTGTTAAAACAAGGGAGCTTTTTATGTTTATTAAAGGAGAAGAAGGAAAGTAATTCAAAACATGAAAGATGTGTCATTCTTTCTATATTTATCTTTTGAGAGCACCTGATATACAGATGGCTAAGCTGTTACATGAGGAATGAATGATGGGAGAAATGCCATTTTTATGAAAAAACAGTCCCTTTTGATTTGGGGTAGCTCTCTTCATAATACACTTTCAAGGATTTCTTTCATGTGGTTTCACTGCTATGCTTTTTTAAAAAGTAGACTTCATGTGTGTATAAAATTACTTAGGCCAAGATTTGGTAGAGACATTAGTTCTACCTCCACAGTGCAAGAAGAAATTGGTTAGCTGGGCGTTGGTGGCGCACGCCTTTAATCCCAGCACTCGGGAGGGAGAGGCATGTGGATCTCTGTGAGTTCGAGACCAGCCTGGTCTACAAGAGCTAGTTCTGGGACAGGGGACAGCCTCCAAAGCCACAGACAAACCCTGTCTCGAAAAACCAAAAAAAAAAAAAAAAAAAAAAAAAAGAAGAAGAAGAAATTGGTTGTACTTATTGATACTGAGTAATTTTAGAAAAAGCACAGCAGTAAGAAGCTTCAGGAAAAGAGCGAAGCAGATCTAGAATGTACCTTGGCCTAAAGAAATTGGAACTAAATTTCTTTGGTTGGAAGATTTTTGAATTAGCTGTTTCTAAGGGCACAAATTCCATTATTGGAGGCTTAGAGGTAGAACAGTTTGATTGGACTTGAACA
Source organism: Cricetulus griseus (assembly GCF_003668045.3). NCBI lineage: Eukaryota > Metazoa > Chordata > Mammalia > Rodentia > Cricetidae > Cricetulus > Cricetulus griseus. The sequence goes on along the minus strand of NC_048604.1, from coordinate 75,711,805 downwards.
TAGAATTGCAGTGAGTCTTGTAAGCTCTTTAGAACCTAGGTTTCAAAGGAGAACAACATAATAAATGGGGAAAGAGGACAAAGGAACTAGAAAATAGGGTATAAAATGGAAGACTGGAAAATGATTACCAGAGCAGGTAAGCTTGGCCAGTTCGATGAGATCTGTAAGAGCCAGGGTTAGAATGTGGAAGGGGATGTCAGATCATCTAGCCTAGTCTTCTGAGACACTGGAATCCCTATCTACCATAGCCTATCCTTATCCCTATCCTGCTGGTAGCCACAACTGAACTGCCTCCAGTGGCAGAGGGCTTGTTGACTCCAGAGATCCAGTTGTCTTGGTTTGGGGCTAATAGTTAGCTTTTTTACTGAGTATTACAAAAAGGGGCTATGACTCTTGTGAAAAAAGCATATTCTGACCCCAATAGAATCAAAATGGGTAGTTCCAAGGAACTCGCTCGTAGTTGTGTGTTGAACATATATGCAGACCTCCCCCATATGTGCTTCCAGCTGTAAAACAGCTGATTTTTATTCTTCGGGAATATATTTGTTCTTTGGTTTTTCTCATTTAACACTTTGAACATCTGTCAGTAGATTTGGGGTTCATTTCATATGCCATATACAATCATTAAAAATAATGATATGTACCATAGTTCATTCAACTAAATTTTTTCTTTGAGATAGTGTCTCTGGTTGGCCTGGAATATGTTATGTATATCTGCAACTCACAGATATCCATTTACCTCTGCCTCCCAAGTGCTGGGATTAAAGGCAGGTGCCATCTGAGGCATTGTTTGTTAATATATTAAGTAGTTCATGGGTAAATTTCACTTTTTCTTCTACTTTTGTTTAACATCTGGTACTTTGTATAAAGTTTTAGCATTTTACTGCATTCTTACAGTTTCATTCCACTCTTTATAATACTTGCTCTAAGAGTTTGTTTTTTTAACATCTGAATTCCAGATAACTCTGTGCACCACATCAGGCTATTTTCTTTTTTCTCTTCTCAGTGTGTTTTGCAATTAAGGAGTTAGTATTATACTTCAGAGAACCCCCAAGCCTCCCTAAGCTTCCTTGCAAAGTTCTGATTTTCTTTTGAAACACTTGAAAGTTGCCTGTCTAGGATGTGAAGCCTTTTCCTTTCGCAATCTCTGAACAAGGCTGCCTTCTGTAAAGAAGTATTAGTATATCATGTTTCTACTAGAGGGTTACGTCCAGAATAGGTTCCTCTCGTTTCTGCCTTACTCTACAAACTAACTTTTAATGTAACAATTGATTACTTTTATACATGGGCACAAGACAGACACCAAACTAAATCCTTTGCACATGGGCTATCTCAGTCATCTCCTGCCACAAAGTTAAGAAGCACGGGTGCTATTGTTACGTCAATAATAACAGATGAGGTAACAAGATTAAAAGTCAAAAGTGGTGGAGAGATGGCTCAGTGGTTAAGGGCACTGGCTGCTTTTCCAGAGGACCTGGGTTTAATTCCCAGTACCCACATGGCAGCTTATAATTGTCTATAACTCCAGTTCCAGGGGAGCTGACACCCTCACACAGACATATATGCAGGCTTAACACCAATGCACATTTAAAAAAAAAAGGTTTAAGGTTGTACAGCTAATGTGTTTCCAAATCAGAAATTTTCTAGATGAGATTCCTAAGCTCTATGCTGGATTGCTTGACAAGATGTTTAATTACTATACCAGACAAAATCCTATTATTTGGAAATTTGTGTGGCACCCAGATCACTGGTTGTGCACATTAGACACTTAAATATGTAATTTGAGGTTTGTGGTCCCTGTTAATGTAGTTTTTTTCCTCCCTCCCTCCCTTCCTCCCTCCCTCCCTCCCTCCCTCTGTCCCCCTTCCTCCTTTCCTTCCCTCCTTCCCACCCTTTCCTTTCTCTTTCAAGATAGGTTTCATGTAGTTCAGGCTGGCATCCATCTTCCTATGTAAAGATGACCTTAAACTCCTTATCTTTCTGACTGGTAGCATCACTATGATTAATTCTTGTTAATCATACATTAATTCTTGTTAAGTTCATGCTTACAGAGTATGGACTTTTAGTTCCAACACATCAATAAGAAAATGATAAAGTAATAAAGCACACTATTAGGCAATTATAGAAAAAGTGCATAGGAAAGGAAAATAGAAAAATACTTTTTTACTTATGAAATTTTAAACTACTATATCTGCCCCCTCCAACAAAAAACCTAAAACAAAACAAGATTTCACTAGGTAATCCAGGCTAGCTTCCACTCAGCAGCCTACTGTGGACTAGATTCCAGGCATTTGCCACCATGACTAGCTTTGATGGTTTTAACTTCTTTTTTCAGGGTGCTGGGAATCAAACCCAGGTCTTACATATGCTTGGCAAGTGCTCTACTATTGAGACCCATTTTAAAAATGGAAATAACTCCATTTTTATTTATAAATATAACAAGGGACCCAAATATTCATGAAATTCCAGAGACAATCACTATTAATATAAGTAAGCTTATATAAAATGTAATTAATTGGTATAGTGTTAGGGTACTGATCTTCAGAAAGTGAACAGAACATACTGTGAGAGTTTGGGATATGACTAAGTTGGTCGGATGCTTACCTGGCATTCAAGACCTGAGTTCAATCATCAGTACCAATAAAATAACTGCCTGATCAGGTGATAGTACACACCTTTAATACCAATCAGGAGGCAGAGACAGGTGGATCTCTCTGAGTTCAAGGACAGCCTGGTCTACAGAGTGAGTTGTAGGACAGCCAAAGCTGTCTTGGAAAAAAAGAACAAAAATAATAATAATATAAAAATAAATGAATATTCTGTGAGCATCTTTCCATGTTAATAAATAATCAGATATTATCCTTAGCTGCTGAACCATTATCCCATTATTTCTCCTAAGAGATTGAAGCTTTCTAAATATGTGAACTAAAGTAGTAAAGGATAGGGTCTTTTTCATATTTTCCTTTCTTGCAATAATTTGTTTATAGTTTTTATTTGCTGAATTCTTCACTTGTTTTACTAGAAAGAACTAAGCTGAATGTATAATCATGGTCATCCCAGTAGCTGATTTTTTATTTTGAGATAGACTTTCATGTAGTCCAGGCTGGCTTCAAATTTGCAATGTAGTTAAAGATGTTCTTGCAGTTCTGATCCCCTGTCTCTGCCTCCCAGGTGCTAAACTTACAAGTATGCATGCACCAACATACCAGACATGACCGATAGTTTTTGTTAAGGACAGAGTTTTCTTTCTTTTGTTTTTTATTTCGGTTTTTTGAGACAGGCTTTCTCTGTGGCATTGGGGGCTGTCCTGGAACTAGCTCTTGTAGACCAGGAGTCCAGACTGGTCTTGAACTCCAGCCTCTGCCTCCCGAGTGCTGGTATTAAAGGTGTGTGCCAACACCGCCCAGTAGAGTTTTGTTTTGTTTTTTTTTTCCTTTGAGAAAAGCCATTAGGTTCAATCTCTTGCTAGGATTTTTTTCCTTTTTTTTAAAAAAGATTTAAATTAGAAACATGCTTGTTTTACATGTCAACCTCCTCCCCTACACCCCACCAACCTCCTATCCCATCCCCTTTCTGCTCCACAGGGAGGGTGAGGCCGTCCATGGTGGATCTTCAAAGTCTGTCATATCATTTGGAGCAGGGCCTAGGCCCTTCCCCATGTGTCTAGGCTGAGAGAGTAGCCCTCTATGTGGAGAGGGCTCCCAAAGTCCACTTGTGTACTAGGGATAAATACTGATCCACTGCCAGAGGTCCCATAGATTTCCCAGGCCTCATAGCTGACACCCACATTCTGGGGGTCTGGATCAGTCCTATGCTGGTTTCCCAGCTATCAGTCTGGGGTCCTTGAGCTCCCCCCCTTTTTCAGGTCAGCTGTTTCTGTGGGTTTCTCCAGTCTGGTCTTGACCCCTTTGCTCATCACTCCTCACTCTCTGCAACCGGATTCCAGGAGTTCAGCTCAGTGTTTAGCTGTGGATCTCTGCTTCTGTGTACTTCTGTACCCCACTTTTTAACTGGATAATTTGGTGTTTTGGTGATTAGCTTCTTGAGTTCTTTGTATATTTTGGAATTAGCCCTCTGTCAGATAATGGGGTTGGTGAATATCTTTTCCCATCCTGTGGACTGCCGTTTTTGTCTTGTTAGCTGTGTCCTTTGCCTTACAGAAGCTTCTCATTTTCAGGATGACCCATTTTTAATGTTGATCTCTGTGTCTGTGCTACTGGTGTTATGTTCAGGAAATGGTCTCCTGTACCATTTCATTCAAGGGTACTTCCTACTTGCTCTTTTAAGAGGTTCAGTGTGGCTGGATTTATGTTGAGGTCTTTGATCCATTTGTACTTATGTTTTGTGCATGGTGATAGATAAGGATCTATCTGCAGTCTTCTACATGCCATTATCCAGTTGTACCAGCACCATTTGTTGAAGATGCTTTCGTTTTCCCATTGTATTACTTTAGTTTCTTTGCCAAAAAATCAGTTGTTTGTAGGTGTGTGGGTTAATATCAGGGTTTTCAATTCTATTCCATTGGTCTACCAGTCTATTTTTGTGCCAATACCAAGCAGTTTTCAGGACTATAGCTCTATAATAGAGCTTGAAATCAGAGATGGTGATGCCTCCAGAAATTCCTTTAGTGTACAGGGTTGTTTTGGCTATCTTGGGTATTTTGTTTTTCCATATAAAGTTGAGTATTATTCTTTCAAGGTATGTGAGGAATTGTGTCGTTATTTTGATGGGGATTGCGTTGAATCTGTTGATTGCTTTTGGCAAGATTGCCATTTTTACTATGTTCATCCTACCTATCCAAGAACATGGGAGATCTTTCCATTTTCTGTTGTCTTCTTTAATTTCTTTCTTTAAAGACTCAAAGTTCTTGCTATACAGGTCTTTCACTTGTTTGGTTAGCGTTACCCCAAGATATTTATGTTGTTTGTGGCATTTTCAAAGAGTGATGTTTCTCTGATTTCATTCTCAGCCCATTTATCTTCTTTAGATAGAAGGGCTACTGATTTTTTTTTTAATTCACCTTGTATCCTGCCACTTTTCTGGTAATGTTTATCAGTTGTAGGAGTTCCCTGGTAGAGTTTTTTGGGTCACTTATGTAAACTATCATATCATCTGCAAATAGTGAAAGTTTGACTTCTTCCTTTCCAATTTGTATCCCCTTTATCTCCTTTTGTTGTCTTACTGCTCTAGCTAGAACTTCAAGGACAATGTTGAAGAGGTATGGAGAGAGTGGAAGCCTTGTCTTGTCCCTGATTTTAGAGGAATTGCCTTGAGTTTCTGCCCATTTAGTTTGATGTTAGCTGTTGGTTTGGTGTATATTGCTTTTATTATGTTTAGGTATGTTCCTGTTATCCCTGATCTCTCCAAGACCTTTATCATGAAGGGATGTTGGATTTTGTCAAAGGCTTTTTCAGCATCTAGTGAGATGATCATGTGGTTTTTCTTTTTCAGTTTGTTTATGTGGTGGATTACATTGATGGATTTTCGTGTGTTGAACCATCCTTGCATTCCTGGGATGAAGCCTACTTGATCATAGTGGTTGATTTTTCTGATGTGTTCTTGGATTTGATTCACCAATATTTTGTTGAGTATTTTTGCATCGATGTTCATGAGGGATATTGGTCTGTAGTTCTCTTTTTTAGTTGTATCTTTGTGTGGCTTGGGTATCAAAGTGATTGTTTGGCAATGACCCTTCTGCTTCTATTGTGTGGAATACTTTTTTTTAAAAAAGATTTCTTTTGTTTATTATGTATACAGTGTTCTGCCTGCATGCCAGAACAGGGTACTTGTGTGGAATACTTTGAGGAGAATTGGTATTAGCTGTTCTTTGAATTTCTGGTAGAATTCTGCACTGAAGCCATCTGGCCCTGGGCTTTTTTTGGTTGGGAGACTTTTGATGACAGCTTCTATTAAGGGTTATAGGTCTGTTTAAATTGCTTATCTGTTCTTGATTTAATTTTGGTAAGTGATATCTATCCAGAAAATTGTCCATTTCCTTTAGATTTTCGAAGTTTGTGGGCTACAGGTTTTCAAAGTAAGACCTGATGATTCTCTGGATTTCCTCAGTGTCTGTTGTTATGTCCCCCCTTTCATTTCTGATTTTGTTAATTTGGATATTCTCTCTCTGCCATTCGGTAAGTTTGGATAAAGGTTTGTCTATCTTGATTTTCTCGAAGAATCAACTCTTTGCTATATTGATTCTTTGTATTGTTTTCCTAGTTTCTATTTTATTGATTTCAGCCCTCAATTTGATTATTTCCTGGTGTCTAGTCTTCTGGGGTGAGTTTGCTTCTTTTTGTTCTAGAACTTTCAGTTGTCCTGTTAATTCTCTAGTGTGACTATTCTCCAGTTTCTTCATGTGGGCACTTAGTGCTATGAACCTTCGTCTTAGCACTGCTTTCAAAGTGTCCCATAAGTTTGGGTTTGCTGTGTCTTCATTCTCATTGAATTCTAGGAAGTCTTTAACTTTTTTTTATTTCTTCCTTGACCTAGGAATGGTGCAGTTGTGCATTATTCAATTTCCATGAGTTTGTAGGGTTTCTGCAATGGTTGTTGTTGTTGAATTCTACCTTTAAAGCATGGTGGTCTGATAAGATACAGGGGATTATTCCAGTTTTTTTTGTACCTGTTGAAGTTTGCTATGTTGCTAAGTATGTGGTCGATTTTAAAGAAGGTTCCATGTGGTGCTGAAAAGAAGGTATTTTCTTTTTTGTTTGTATTGAATGTTCTATAGATGTCTGTTAAACCCAATTGGGTCATAACTTCTATTTGTTCCTTTGTTTCTTTGTTAAGTTTCTGTCTGGTGGTCCTGTCCAGTGGTGAGAGTGGGGTGTTGTAGTCTCCCACTATAAGTGTGTGAGGTTTTATGTGTTAATTGAATTTAAGTAATGTTTCTTTTACAAATGTGGATGCCTTTGTATTTGGGGCATAGATGTTCAGAATTGAGATTTCATCTTGATGGACTTTTCCTGTGATGAGTATGAAATGCCCTTCTTCATCTCTTTTGATTGATTTTAGTTTAAAGTCCAATTTGTTAGATATTATGATTGCTACCCCTGCTTGTTTCTTGGATTCATTTGATTGGAAAATCTTTTCCCAACCCTCAACTCTTAGGTACCTACCGTCTGTCTTTGAAGTTGAGGTATGTTTCTTGTATGCAGTAGAAGGATGGATTCTGTCTTCATATCCATTGTTGGCCTGCGTCTTTTTTTTAAAAAGATTTTATTTATTTATTATGTATACAACATTCTGCTTCCATGTATTTCTGCATACCAGAAGAGGGCACCAGATCTCATAACGGATTGTTGTGAGCCACCATGTGGTTGCTGGGAATTGAACTCAGGACCTCTGGAAGAGCAGTCAGTGTTCTTAACCTCTGAGCCATCTCTCCAGCCCTAGCCTGTGTCTTTTTATAGGCGAATTAAGACAATTAATATTGAGGGATATTAGTGAGCATTGATTGTTCATTCTTGTTTGTTTTGGATCTGTTGGTGGTGGTGTAATTGAGTGTAGATTTCCACCCCTTTTTCCTTTTGGCTGTTGGTAAAGTGGGATTATCTGTTGCCTATGTTTTTCTGGTTGTAGTTAACTTCCTTGGGTTGGAGTTTTCCTTCCAGAACTTTCTGTAGGGCTGGATTAGTGGATATATATTGTTTAAATCTGGTTTTGTCATGGAATATCTTGTTTTCTCCAACTATATTGACTGAAAGCTTTGCTGGGTATAGTAGTCTGGGTTGGCATCCATGCTCCCTTATTGTTTGCCAGATATCTATTCCAGGACCTTCTTGCTTTCAGAGTTCCATGGAGACATCAGGTGTAATTCTGATAGGTTTGCCTTTATATGTTACTTGACCTTTTTTTCTTAGCTGCTCTTAATATTCTTTCTTTATTTGTATGTTTGGGGTTTTGATTATGTGGTTAGGGGACTTTTTGTGGTCCACTCTATTTGGTATTCTGTAAGCTTCTTGTACTTTCATTGGCATGTCTTTCTTTAGGTTGGGAAATTTTTCTTCTATGGTTTTGTTGAATATGTTTTCTGTACCTTTGAATTGGGCTTCTTCACCTTCTTCTATACCTATTATTCTTAGGTTTGGTCTTTTCACGGTGCCCCATATTTCCTCAATATTTTGTGTTAGGGACTTGTTGGATTTAAAATTTTCTTTGGTCAAAAAAAAAAAAAAGATTTTCTTTGGTCAATGGATCTTTTCTCCTAGTGTATCTTCAATGCCTGAGATTCTCTCTTCCACCTCTTGTATTCTGTTGGTTATGCTTGGATCTGTAGTTCCTGATCATTTACCCAACTTTTCTATTTACAGCATTTCCTCAGTTTGTGTTTTCTTTATTGTCTCTATTTCAGTTTTCAGGACTTGTACTGTTTGAATTGTTTCTTGCAATTTTTGGTTTGTCTTTTCCTCCATTTCTTGATTTCCATTGTTTTGTTTGTTTTTTCTTCCATCTCTTTAAAGGATTTTCCCATTTCCTCTTTTAGGGTCTCTATCATCTTCATGAAGTTGTTTTATGGTCATTCTCTTCTGCTTCATCTGCATCGGGATGTTCAGGTCTTGCTGGTGTAGAGTCCCTAGACTCTGGTGGTGTTGTTTTTTCTGTTGTTGGATGTGTTCTTATATTGTTGTCTTCCTATCCCTTCTTCCAGTGGGTGCAGGTGAGGTCTCTTTGTCTCTGGTGGGTAGGGGTCTAAGGTTCCTTTCTGGTGGGTGCAAGCAGGTCCAATACTCTGATGGGTTTCAAGGTGGGTGCAGGTGGGTCTGAGACACTTGCTACTTTCCCCTGAGTGCAGGTGGGACTAGCACAGGGATGTCAGCAGGCTCTGGGTAGCTTGGCCTGCTGGGGGCGAGTCAACCTGCCTGCAGTCCCCAGGCCAGGAAATCCCAAAGAGGGCAAGCAGAAGTTGGGCCTGAGAAAGGGGCCCAAGCTCACCTCTTCCTTGAGTGGGGGTAGGACTTCTTGCTAGGATTTTTATCTTACTATTTATTCGAGACAGGGTTTTTATGTGTGGCTTTGGCTGTGGTGGAACTCACTCTGTAGACCAGGCTGACCTCAAACTCACACAGATCCACTTGCCTTTGTGCTGGGATTTAAAGCATGTACCACCACTGCCCAGCTATCTAGGTTTATTATTATTATTATCATTATTATTATTAATGAACATACTATTTTAAGATTTTTCTAAAGCCTAATAGAAGCTGAATTCCTAAAATACTGGAAAGTATATGAACTTTAAAGTTGTCTTCAGATCCTGGATCTACCAGTTTTATTTATGTAAATAAGTTAAGTGAGTAAGTAAGTCACTTAATATTCTAAGCCTCAATTTTCTTAGCAAGAAATCGGAATTGTTACTGTTCTCTCACAGTGGAATAATTTTAACAAGATCTACACATGTGAAGTGCCCAACACAGCTATTGTTTTCCATCTTCTGGATATAGACAAGATGTTCTACCTTTGCTAGTTTAATGAAGCCAATGGAGGGAACCTCCATATCAACATGAGGTCTTATTTGCATAAATGAAATACCTGGAATTAAAAAGGAAATCAATTATATTGAATACAGTAAAGAAAATATTTAACTTTTATAGCTTATTATATCTGATATCTTTTTTACTTATCTGGAAGAATTAATGACAGCTATATGAGAAAAAGCTCATATAGCTGCTTTTGCCTTTTTCTTGAGCTATCTTTTTGGATTTCCAACAAGACCCCTAGAAGTTTCCTCCTTCACACTGCCACCAATATTTCTGCTAGGAAATTGAATACCTCTTCCAAAACCTAGCTGCTTTCCTTGTATTGATAATCCACCATTCATGTAATGCCTCGACTTTAAATCTACAAATCACATTAAAGTGCTTACTTTTCTACTCTGTTTGGTTCAAATTATACACAGCCATTTGTAGAATTGTTGCCAGTGCTGAAGAAGGTACCCAGGGGCTTGCCACATGATAGACAAGTACTCTACTAGTTAGCTACATCTCTAGCCCTTAACTGAGAGATTTTCTCTATCTCCATAGTGTTTCATTTCTCCTGTTCAGATTTCAGATCCTCTTACTGAATCCTTGTCATTAAAAGCAGGCTTTTCCCCCAGATGATTTCCAGCATCCTCTCTTACAAAGTATTTCTTGGGTATTTCAGGTTGGTATTTAGTAATTGAAAACATACATAAATTGGCCAAGAGAACCAGTTGACAGTTCTGAAGTAGTACAGCACACATCTGTATAGTAGCACTTGGATATCAAACCAACCTAAAATACCCAAGAAATAACTTTGTAAAAGAGGATGCTGGACATCAGTGGAAAAAACCGTTTTTTTTTTTTCAGGTAAATGTGAATGCTCTTTATTTTGAAAGATAAACCTGGATAAAGTACATCCTTTATCCATCAATATGACTACACCATACGAGTACTCTTTTTAAGTTTTCACTATGCTGCAACTTGGGAAAACCAAAAAGTGACTTCAATTCTCAGAAATAAAGTTGGAGCCACAGTTGAGAGATAATGTTCATCCTGTCCTTTTTCTCCATTGCCCTGCACTGATGACAAAAAAAAAAACACTAAAAACATGGCAGAACAAATTATCTTCTAAAAATCTGTCATAATAGATGAAGAGGAAGAGAACTTGGGGCATGAATGAAAGCAATGAGTGTTCCCCACCTTGAAGGAATCTGGCATGTCTGAAAACAACTCAGAAGGCATTCCAGTACATCTTCAGGCCACTGCAGTGCCTTTAGACTGGCCAACAAGTATACTCAGTGCAGAAGTGTCTGAATACTGTCACTGATGAAAAACCGTTTTTTTAATCATTTTTTAATTTGAATTAGAAACAAGATTGTTTTACATGACAATCCCAGTTCCCTCTCCCTCCCCTCCTCCCCTACCACCCCCACCAACTAAAACCCTACCTATCACATATCCTTTCTTCTATTCTTCCCCTGACTCAACCTTTCTGCTCCCTCATGACCTCTTCATCCTTCTCTTCTTCCCTTATCATTCTTGTAGCTCCCTCCCCCCCTCTTCCGTGCTCTCAGTTTGCTCAGGGGATCTTGACCCTTTCCCCTTCTCCAGGGCACCATGTATGTCTCTCTTAGGGTCCTCCTTGTTTCCTAGCTTCTCTGGCAGTGTGGATTGTAGGCTGGTAATCCTTTACTCTATGTCTAAAATCCACATATGAGTGAGTATATACCATGTTTGTCTAAAGAAAACCGTTTTTAATGACAAAGATGCAATAGAGGATCTTTGAGGAAATAAGCCACTTATTACACTTACCTTTATATCTACCATTAGTGCTTAGTATAGCACTTAAAAGCGCTTCCTAAGATCTTGATAGTAGTCATCTTAACGTAGTATTTCCAAAACCAGAAAGGAACAGTTGACATACTATTTTGCTGAATTGTTACTATATGAGTTGTTGATGTCATACTAAGTGTTTATGTCAAATAACTACTGGGAATTATGTATGTATGTATGTATGTATGTGTGTATGTATGTATGTAAAGTTTTCACTAGCTCACTACCATAAGTGTCCAGATTCACTTGAGGTTGTCTTATGGTATATATTATCATTGCTTAAGAAAACTGCAAATGTGGCTTTTTTTCTACTATGAAGCCCTATTTTTGACCTGATCCCCACTTGTAACCTAGTGTCTAACATATCATAGTGTCTGATGATAGACTTTTTCATAAATCCTGTTCTATTTAAAAATTAACTTGTACCTCAAATGGAGTGTGTTTACTTGTTTTCCTTTGTTTTTTTGAGACAGAGTTTCTCTGTGTAACAGCTCTGGCTGTCCTGGAACTCTGTTTGTAGACCAGGCTGGCCTTGAACTCACACAATTTGCCTGCCTCTGTTTCTAAAGGTGTGTGCTGCTGTTGGTGCTGCCACCACTGATGCCACCACCACCAGTTGGCTGAGAGTGTTTAATTTTAAAGGCTTGGGAACATATATATGTGATTATAAATACAAGTTACAAAAACAAATACAATGAAAAGCTTTGTAGAAAACTAAATAATTTTGTCAGGAAAATCAGTTTTAGCAAAGGAGTCTTAAAGTAATATCTTGATCATCTTAGTAAGCATTGATAGTTTGTTTTACATTTATGCTTTATCTTTTCATTAAATTCTTTCACTTGTATTTCTAGGTTAAAACATCAGAATTTTATAGATACTCTCGACAGCTGCGCTATGAAGTTGACCAAGCACTGAGTTACTTCCAGAACATTCACCAACAGCCCCTGATAGACATGAAATCAAGCCGTATTCGTTCTGCCAAACCCCAAACTACAGTATTCCGAGGAATGATTGGACATAGCATGGTTAATAGTAAAATACTTCTTCTAAAGAAACCAAGAGTCTGGTGGGAACTCGAGGGCCCCCAAGTACCTCTACGGCCAGACTGCCTTGCTATTGTCAATAATTTTGTGTTCCTGTTAGGTGGAGAAGAACTAGGCCCAGATGGCGAGTTCCATGCCTCTTCGAAAGTGTTCAGGTATGATCCAAGACAAAATTCTTGGCTGCGCATGGCAGACATGTCTGTACCCCGTTCGGAATTTGCTGTTGGTGTTATTGGGAAGTTTATTTATGCTGTGGCAGGCAGAACAAGAGATGAAACTTTCTACTCAACAGAGAGATATGATATCATTAATGATAAATGGGAATTTGTAGATCCTTATCCAGTCAACAAATATGGACATGAGGGGACAGTGCTCAATAATAAGTTGTTTATCACTGGAGGAATCACTTCATCTTCCACATCTAAACAAGTGTGTGTGTTTGACCCCAGTAAGGAAGGAACCATAGAACAGCGGACCAGAAGAACTCAAGTAGTCACCAACTGCTGGGAGAATAAGAGCAAGATGAATTATGCCAGATGCTTTCACAAGATGATATCTTACAATGGCAAGCTGTATGTCTTCGGTGGTGTCTGTGTGATCTTGAGGGCCTCTTTTGAATCTCAGGGCTGCCCTTCCACAGAGGTGTACAACCCAGATACTGATCAGTGGACCATCTTGGCATCGATGCCAATTGGTAGAAGTGGCCATGGTGTGACTGTACTGGACAAACAGATAATGGTCCTTGGAGGCCTTTGTTATAATGGTCATTACAGTGATTCTATTCTCACCTTTGACCCAGATGAAAATAAGTGGAAAGAAGATGAATACCCTCGGATGCCCTGCAAGCTAGATGGTTTACAAGTATGCAACCTACATTTTCCGGACTATGTACTGGATGAGGTTAGGCGTTGCAACTGATGAAATCTTCCTCCCTGAAAAAGAAAAAAAAAGGCAAATAAAGCATTTGTGATAAAGTAGTTTAAAAGCATAAAGAAAAACCTCACCAGTTTTATTATCAAAGCCATTGGTCTAATATTGTAAGTTGTCATTCTGTGCTAGCATCTTTCTTTTCCTTTCAGTGGCCTCAAACTCATGCAATAAGTTCATTTAAAGCGCTAGCTCTTGAAACTACTTCCAAAAGCAGTTTATACACTGCTCTGCTTACCTGGGAAGTTGATTTTCTGCTTTAAACATTTCTTTTAGATGTTAGTGTAGGATTTGTGCATCTTCTAAGAGAAGACCCAGTAAGTGTCACTGGATGTGATTTCAGTCCCTCTATCTGAACTCTTTGGAGATTCTTTAGTCCACTATATGTTTTGGTTTATTATTTAAAAGTATAAAACTGTTGACCTTTTTGCATGGCTTTTTGCTGAAAGTGCAAACATTTAAATTTTCTACAAAAGTTTTTTATATCAGAACACTATTTCTAAGCTGCCTTCTCTTATCTGCATTGTGTTAGTGAAAGCATATCCATACTCACATACATCCTATAAATATATAAGGCACATCCCTTTTATGCGTGGTTAGGATTCTATATTTTTAAGCTAGTGCACTTGCACATACAGTTCGCCATACTTGTTGAAATTTAGATGTAATGTCTTTAACGTATTAATGTTTTTAGAAAGTTAAAATAACTGGAGTACTCATTCGGTATCAAAGTAGTCTTTCTTCACTCTATACTGGTTCAGTAAAATTTGCACTCATATTTCTGAATCATGTATGGATTAAAAAAGGTAATGTTTTACATTTTGTTTTCAAAGCTAACTATTAATATTTCGTATCAATGTATGTTTTTTTTCTTGTTTGAAAATGTTTTTCTTTGCAGTCTGTTTAATGTTGGTTACCCTGTTTTAGTGATAATCAGAGTGGTCTGTGTCAAGCTCTGACCCTGCAGCATGTAAGCACTTTTAAAGAAAAGTTAGGTAATGCCATACTAAGTAAAATCTCCTTAAAAGTAAGTGCAAGTCCCATTGTTTCTGTTCAGTAAGGCTGTGTAGGTGATGAACAGGTGGCAGCAACTCTTACACAATTTGAGTTCAATTTTGACTGAGAGGTGAGAAATGAGCTATGATGTTACTGGTTATATCTGCTTGATCAGTTTGTACAAAGTATTCAGTGGCACTACAGAGATATGTCAACCCTCCAGGTCTTTTTAGTTTCTGGAAGCTACTAGCATGAAGGATAGTCACCAGAAAGTTTGGAATGACTCTTGAATAGCTATTTTAAAGGCATTTATAATAAATAGTTTAGGCTTAACTGCACATTTCAACTCTTCAAATGCGAAGGAAGAAAATTTAGCTGACAAAATTGAGTAGTCTGTGAGTGGGTCATTCAAATTGATGCCATTTTCTCATGAGCAGTCTGTATCTGATTAAATCTTGCACTGGCATAGCTTGCCAGATCTGTGGATTTTGGTGCAATATTGCAATGCCTTCTATATGGCTGCTGTTATATAAATATTCTAGTTACTTTGTTTTATTTTATTTTTGCTGCTGGCACCATTGAACATAAAATTGAAGTGTGAAATAATGGAAATGTGAAGATTTTGTTTTCTTCTCCCCCTTACCCCATGCCGCGGTTCATAGTGTGAATAAGGCCTGTTTTTTCAAAACTGTAAACCCAGAGGTGTTTGAGTTTTAGAAAGTGTCAGGTACACTTTCTAAAGAAAACCTTTTCTTTTTCTTTTAGGAATCAAAATAGTAGCTTCTTTTGTCTGTGATCCTTCCATTTACATTAAGTAGCCTTTCATTTAGTTCTGATTTCTGAAAATAAAATTTGATATTTGAGTTTTCCTTAGAATGTGGGTAAAGGGTTTTTTTTTTAATTTCAAAAAAAAGTTTAATTATTTTGCTTTTGGAAACTATAAATTAGGTTAGCCATCTAATTTTTTCTAATAGAAGTTTATACGTGTTTCTTTAAAGAAAATAATGTCTTCGTTATTTTTCTTGATATCTTTTGTTGGAAATAACCAAGAAAAGGATATCAGACAGGGTAACCATATCAAAGGCTTTACACTCCAGTGGCAGTTCTTAATTGCTTTGACACAACATCAGTGAATATTCTTGTTCTTCCATTTTGAAGATACAAGGCCAAGGTCAACGATTGTCTCAGAAAATTCATGAAATCGTAACTTGAACTAATTCTGGGTTCAGCTTCACGTAAGTCATGTCTGACTATATTCTTAGCAGTAATCTGTTTTGAGCTTTAAGACTAGTTGCTATTGCTTGGGTTTTGAATGTATGAGGAAACTGTAGTTCTAATTTAGATTATAAATCCACAAATAACTTACATTCCCTTTTAAAATTATGGTTTAATAGCTGCAAGAGATTTATTTTTGTTATACTAAACTATGAAAAATTTTTCATAGAGTTTTCAAGCTTTTCTGTGCTTCATTTGGAACCACTTTGCCTATATGCATTGTATATGAACAAGAGTGTCATCCTGAGAAAAACTCAGTAAGTGGTTTGAAGCTATATGGTTTAACTGTTAGAATCTTTAAATGTGTCATCTTCCACTTTACATTTTAAGTACTAGACTTCACAAAAAATAGCCAATTTTCTTTAATTGCATTTTAGTTGGCACCACTTATTTTCTTACATGTCTTTGACATTCTAAGTTATGATATTAAAGAAAATCCTTGCACTACAGCCTTTTCATAAAATACAAGATTCTCATGTTGAAGGTTTTGTATTAGAAGAAATGCTACTGGTTAAGGTAAAGCATTATAAAATGGTTAACTTTGCTTGATAGCGTTTTCTGTGTTCTCATTGCTCTACCTTGTGTGAGTGTTACTCTAATTGTGAATTACTTACTGAGCCCTTTTCGCATCTTTTTTAAAGCAGCACCTTTGGACACCTCATTCTGGGAAGCTTGCTTGAGTCACAGTAAAGGACACACACACTTGTGTGGGGAAGAAGTGGTAAAATGGAGAGTTTTGTCTTAATTACATGAAACTAAGCTTTAAAATATTTTATAACAAATTATTTGAGCTGCATAATCTAAACATGTCAAACGTTTTGTGGGACTATTTTTATATATGTATATGTGGGTGTAGGTCATAACATTTCAGTTTATAATATAAATCGTTATTTCAGTTTATAAGCTATCTCTCAAAAGAGACTAGCTCTTTTGAGAATACATAATTTAAAAGTTTTAGACTGAAGTAAAACAACATAGACAATAGTGTAAATTAGAAATAATTGAGGGCTATATGGCAGTGAAACTGCTAGTGCCAGTTTTCTTGTTTGCCTACCATGTTTCAGTTTTTGTTTTTGTTGTTTTGTTTTGTTTCGCATTCTGAACATTTTGAGAGACCATACATTTGTTTAATTACATTTAGAGTCGGTTTGGGAATAAATATCTTCTAAAAAGAGATTTATCTTAAAAATTAAAGTCCTAAAAATAGTTTATTGAGAGTTTATTACTTCAAATACCCCATAGGCATGAACTAGAATAGATAATTCATGGAAATCCCATCCTTTCACTATAGCAGTATAACTCCCAATATTATGTGAGTAACATTGAGAATGCTGTAGCTTTGTTCCCTCTTAAAATTCTTGGGTTTGCTTTTGGCTCCTTTGGGAACAACCATATTAAAAGTTACTAATCAGTATCTCAGTAAGGGTTGGGTATTTGCTTTCTGAAGGAATGTTCCTAGGAGGTGATCAGAAAAGTTCTTTTCTGCCTACCTTGTATATGCCCTATACTCTTGGGCATACTTTATCTATAGAAAAGTATTTTGACCTTTAGGTACCTTTGGGACCAGTAGTCAAATAATCCTAGGGCCGATATTAAAATCTTAGGATAATTTAAGGTTTGCCTTTTATATCTGTTTTGAAAGCCTTTACATTTTTTTTTTGGTCAGGTAATTTTTCCCAAGCCGTGAATATAATCTATTCAACATGTTTATGCTATCCATTCTGTTTTTAAATTGAAAAACAAAGTTAAAAGTGTTTATGAAGAAAAGTTTAAATAAAATATTTTTAATCCTTAAAACTATGTCTTTATCTGATTATTTAGTCTTTAATCCTTCATATTCAAGTCACTAATAACTTAATAAATAGTATACTTTGTTATCCTTCAACATGACAAGAAAAGTATGATTTCTACCAGTATATTTTTAACAGAAGATTTGAATGAGAGCATTAAAGCAAAATGATTTATATTCTTCTATGCATTGGAAATGATATAACAAAGCCAAATAATTAAAGGTCCACTAACAAAACTTTTTCAGTTTTAGAAAATAGAACTGCTACAACCAAGAAAAGGCATAAATGGTCCTCAACTTCAGTTGGTAAGCTTTAAGTTTTCTCTGACGTTTCTTTCATTGTTCTTAAAGGTATTCCTTAACTTAGAAAATAGGCAGAAGTCTTAGGTATGTGTGCATGCATACACACATATGTCTTCTTTCACATGAAGTTCTAAGAAACCTCAGCAGGATTCCAAGGGAGCTGACTCAGATCATTTTCCAGCTTTTCTCTCCATCCCTTCCTGCACGGTGTTCCTCTGTCCTTCCTACATTCTTTTATCTTTCAGGGTATTCATTTCCAGCCTCTTGTCTTTCCCTTTCCCTGTCAGTCCACTTAATTTATGAAGCCCACCTCAAACGCTCCTGTTTTGGTTGAAGGAGGTGTCTCCTAATAATCTGGGGCAAGTGCTGTAGGGAGTTAGATGAATGAGAGGTTATAGTTCCTGGGATTTTAGCTCTGCTTTCTGTATATACAGTCTTCCTACATAATCTTAGCCACACGTATAGCTTCCCTTCAAACTTTAGTTCTGCTGTCTAGCAAATCCACATTTCTCAACTCAGAGTTCTAGCCAGCTCCTGAACATTCCTCATGTGTTACATTGGCATAGGAAACTGAACATATTTATCTCCTGTATTAGTTACTTTTTCGTTGCTGTGATCAAATACCATAACCAAAAGCAACTTGTTATTTGGCTTTTGGTTCCAGAGGGATGAGAGTCCATGATAGTAAAGGGCCATGACAGCAAGAAGGGTCGTGGTGGTAGGAGCAGGAAGCTGAGAGTTCACATCTTCAAATGCAAGCCTGAAGTAGAAGAGAGCAAGTTAGAACTAAGATAGACTTTTTACTCTTAAAGCCCACCCCAGAACAATTCCTCCAGCAAGGCCATACCTCCTAAACTTGCCCAAACAGCACCACCAACTGAGAACCAAGTGTCCAAATGCCTGAGACTGGGCGACATATATTTTTCAAAGTACTGCATCCTTTCTTTTCACATCTGGCACACAGTTTTGAGTTCAAGGCAGAAATCTGCATTGTCCTTACCCAACGTGTGAGTTGAGTTTTTTTTTTGAGACAGTCTCACTATGTATCATAGGCTGACCTCAGCCTTCCTACAGTGGGGAATACAGGTCTGCCATCACACTGATCTTTTGCCACTTTCAGCTCTTAGTCACCATCTTAAGCCATACTTGTCTGGTCCAAGCCCTCATGGTTCCCACTAGACTTATGAATTATCTTTCTGATCAGCTTCCACATTAGTTTTATACACTGCTGCCAGAGAAAGAGCTCTCTAAAGCTAAACTGACCCTGAAATTGAACATTCTTCAATTGGCCTTCATCTTGAGAGTAAGGTCCTAACTCACTGGCGTGCCATGCAAACCCATTTGTCTTTCAGACTTGACCTCCCTATTGGGGATGGAACCTTGTACCTGCTAGACAACACTTCTACTGCTGAGCTGCAACCCCCACTCCCTGTTCAGTGTCTTATATCCTATACTATATCGCTATGCAAGCCACATGGCTTTCTAAATAGGCTATGGTTTCTTAACCCTCATTGCCTTTCTACCCACACCCCAAACCCCATCCTCTTTCGGCTCATCCTTTCTTGGCTTTTCATAAACCAGTCTTGGTAACACACATTTTCTTGTTTTAAAACTTCTATCCTTCAGTCTTAATAATAGCACCTTGTGGATACCTACACCTCACCTTTTTTGATATGTGATGATAACTGCCTTCTCCATTATACCCTTAACTGTACACTAAGGACAGATACTGTCCTATTTTGTCTTCCAAGGATCTGACTTAATATCTGGCAAATGGTAAGTCCTCAATAAAAATAGAACCCAGAAAATTGGAGGAGTACCACCACAATGCTCCCTTTGAGGAGGGAGACTTGTATTAGAGAGCTTGTCTGCCAAGATTGACTTCCCTGAGGAATTCCCTCCATTCATTTCTACTACCACTGCTCTCATGTCTGGAAGGCTTATGTGTGTACAGTTATCACAGCTGTCAACAAATGCTTCCCTTGACATCTCAGTATTCTTGATTCAGGCCAAAAATACCAAGTAAAACAGACCAGGGTCCTTGGCATCACATCAGTCTCACAAAATGTGGGGTAAGAAAGTGTTGACTGGTCTCAATAATATTGAGAAACAGTGCATACCATTCTTCTTTCTTATAGAGACATCTTATTAGATTTAGCATTTTAATTACTAAAGGCTCTGAGAAGTTTGCTCGACTCATTCTGATTTTTGTTTAGATTCATATAAACTAAATATTTGATCACAGAATACTCCTAAAAAGTCTAACTAAGGGACTGGAGTCATTGCTCAGTGCTTAAGAACACTTGTTCTTGCAGAGGACTTGGGTTTGATTTCCAGCACCCACATGATGGATCACAGTCATTCGTAACTCCAATTCTAGGTTACACATGCTACACAGATATAGGTGCAAGAAAAATAATCATATGCATAAATTCTTTTAAAAAATTCAAGCTTAGCTGCAGAACTACAAAGAAAATGAGTTAATCTTTAGTGTAGGCACTCTGACTTACAAAGTAGGACTACCCTCTGCAGGCCCATTGGCTAAGATGACACCATGTTGAGAGTTTCACTTCACAAGGAGGGTCTCATCTTCTCCCTCTAGAAGAATTTGTATAATTAATTTGTACAACTTAAAAGAAGTAGGACTTCTGGGATGGCCAAACAAGGAACTCAGCTAATCCTCTCCCCCAAAAGCTGCTACAATGGATGTGTTAAAAATTTAAGCCCCCCCATAAAAATTGTATTAGAAGCAAATTCCTAAACCTTTAAATGTTTTGAAAATATTTTTAATGATTGCTTGATGTTCTGAAATATATATGGTAATTTATTTGACCTTGTCCCCAGTAGTACATACTATATTTTAAAGTTCTTTGTTTCAATGCTGGTAAGATGGCTCAGCTGTAAAACACTTGCTGACAATCTCAGTTCAATCCCTGGGTCCCACATGGTGAAAAGAACTAATTACAGAAGTTGTCCTTTTACCTTTACAGGTATAACATGATATGTGTACCATGGCACATGGACACCCCCCACACAAATGTCATAAATTTAAAGTTATTTTTGATTTCTGTCAATACTTACAGCATCCAAACTTCTGAGTATTTCTCTAAAGTAGTTTTCTGAAGATGGAATTTAGAGCATACTACTTTATTTACTTATTTTTGCAGTGCTGGGAATCAAACACAGGGCTTCAGATATAGCAAGTAAGAGTTATATCACTGAACCATATCTTCATGGCCCAGAATGAACTCAAAGTCCCTCATAAATATTGCTGGATTTGGGTCCAGAAAATTATAGAGCATTATATGTATATTAGTATTGTATCTGACTTGACTGCTATATCCTCACTGGAACTGAGTGCTACAGTTCAAAAAGAAATAGATACCAAATAGATGAAATTTGTATTTTAATTCTAATTCTAGTTCCATTCCCTGCCTCTTCTTCCCTCCCTCCCTCCACCTCTCTTTTGAGATAGGGTCTCTCTATGTAGACCTGATGGCCTCAAATTCGTAGAGATCTGCCTGCCTCTCTGTCCTGAAGTGATGTCAGGTTCAGGAAGAGGGCAACTGTGGTGATCTCAGGCCTGTGATCTCAGTTACTTGACAAACTGAGACAGAAGGACTCCATGTTCAAGGCCTGCCTGGGCAATTTAGTGAGATCCTGTCTCAAAACACAAAAAAGAACTGGGGACGTAGCTCAGTGGTAAAGCATTTGCCTAGCATGAGTAAGGACTTAGGTTCAGTTCCCATTAAAACACTTGCCACCACAGCCCAAGTAAGATCCACTTTGCTAATGAGGGAGTGTAAGCAACAACAAAAAAATCACTGAAGATAAAAAGTGCTAGATGAAAAAGCCACCTGTTGTGGGAGTGCAGGAGTTTTAATTGCTATTGAGGAAGATGAGGACCAGTTTCGTGAAAGAATTGACTCTGTACTTGGTCATGCAGGACTGACTTTTCACTAGGTCATGCAGATTAGATAGGATTTGTCAACAGGAAAGATTTCAGAAAGGGGGTTGCCAAGGGAGGAAAGACAAAAATGTATTGGGAGGTCAGACAAGGCAGGAAGCTCTGATAGGCATGTACCCTACCCTAGCCTGTTTTAGCCTGCTTGGTGAACATTTCAGACTGTGACTCTGATGTATTCTACTGCTGGCAGAAATAACACGAGACAATGCCTAGCAAAATTTGTTATGAATGGAAAAAATGCCTGGGCTCATTTTAACTCAAGTGTTTAAGAATTTAAAAACAAATGACAATGGAAAATATTACTGAGTTGGTAAAATATCAACACAATGAAACTGACAATGCAAGGATATAGCCAAGATATGTTGTAAATGTATAAAATTTTCAAATAAAAATTAAAATATACAGTGGCAAAAACTATACAGTTGCATTTTTGTTTGTTTTTTGAGATGGTTTCTTTGTGTAACCCTGGCTGTCCTGAAACTAGCTCTGCAGGCCAGGCTGGCCTTGAACTCCGCCTGCTTCTTTCCCTGCTGGGATTAAAGGCATGTGCCACTACCACCCAGCCTGCAATTGCATTTCTAATCTTAGTTTGGATTCCCTTCAAAAGAGAATTTAAAAGTATGGTTAATTTGGAGAGACCATTCCAGGAATCGAAGGTCGGAGAGTGGTACAGGAGATGGAGTACGAGGTGCTGGAGAGATGGCTCCCCAGTTAGGAGAGCTTGTTTCACAATCATGAGGACAGGAATTTGGATCCAAGAACTCACATAACTCAAGCATTTTGTGTATTCCTGTAACCTCAACTGTGATTGGTGGAGACAGGAAGATCTCTGGGGTTTACTGGTTTCCAGCCTATCCTAGAAGTGCAAACCCTAAGTTTAGGGAGAAACTCCAGCTCAGAGGAATAGGCAGAAGGTAATACAGGAAGGGTACCTGACAACCTCTTGTGACCTACATGAATGCTCATAGCTGCACACACCAGCATGTGTGCACATAGAAATGCCATTTAAAATGTTACATATTTATTATCTCTGTGTAAGGGCTTATTGTGTGTGAGGGGGGGGACACACAGAGGCTTTTAGGAGTCAGTTCTCTCTTTCGACCATGTTGGTTCTGGAGATCTAACTCAGGTCATCAGGCTTGGGGGCACGGGCAATACCTTTACTTGCTGATCCATCTGACCAACCTGCAAATTATTTATTTTAAAATGACTACAGGATAGCAATGGAGTCTGCAAGTATATCATCATGCATTATTTTCTGGGGACAATTGGATTCAGTCCTTCCTTCCCTGGGAACTGGAAGTCAGCGTAGAACATACCTTAGCATCATTCCATCAGAGCGACTAGGAAGCTGGTGTATTTTTCCTTCAACTCCCATGAATCATTGGCTTAGGGTGCTTCCCCAGGGACTGTAACTCCCCAGTACTTCGGGCCAGGGCTGTGGGCTGAGGCAACCCTCAAGTGGACAGTTTCGGGTAGGATCAGGTGGTTGGACGTATTGAAGGGCTCTCCAACAGGTCCCTGCATGGCAAACTTGGCGCTGACAGGTTTTAACTTTTACCCTTCTCTACCTTGCTAAACAGTTAGATTACATTCCTAAAGCTAGCCCTCAAGGTCTATTCCATTATTTGGCCACTGACTCATTCCTGAGGCAAAATAACAAAGGCCAACAATCAAAATTCATTATTTGGCTAACATGTCCAATCAAGATTTACCAACTCACCATAGCACAGACCCCCCCCCCACTTTGATCCTTAAAAGTCTACTATGCAAAACACCTGTATGCTGCTTGCTTTATTGCTTGCATGCATGCATGCAGCAGCAGCAGCAGCTTACTGTCTGCCTTTGCATCAAGCATCCACTGCTTGTCCCTCTGGGGTTAAGGACTTGGTGTCTGGGAGTGTCCTGTACCCACTCTGAGGTGGCCACCTCCCTTGCAGGTATGGTAGCGCCATTGCCGTTTGTTCCATTTTGTCAAGAGTCACATCTTGACAAAATTTAGGCCGACAAGATTTTTCAAATACAGAAAATTAAAGACAGCAAAATTAACTCAATTATAAGAAGTTTAACAATTAGTTAAAAATAAAATAGCCAGGCAATGGTGGTGTAAGCCTTTAATTTCAGCACTTAGGAGGCAGAGGCAGGCAGATCTCTGTGAGTTCCAGGCCAGCCTGGTCTACAAAGTGAGTTCTAGGACAGTCAGAGCAACATAGAGAGAAAGACTCTCTCAAATAAAAAACTGTAAAATTAAAATATTTGGGCTGGTTTTTCTTGGCTTTATTTTTAAGACAGGGTTCCTCTGTGTGGCTCTGGCTGTCCTGGAACTCTACCTAGCTCTTCTGAGATTCAAGGCATACACCATCACCCCCAGCTCAATTTGGGCAAGTTTTAAAACTCATCTTCTGGGCAACATTTACCAGAACAGGAATTTTACAGATTACAATAATTTTGGTAAAATTTTCAAATGATACAAAAATACTAGAAACAGATTACTTGCACTGTTTAGACGAAAACTGGTAAGTTAAGATGGATTTGAATTCGTGAGAAGTATGTTCTTTTTTAAAATTCTTTAATTCTCATATTTTCTTTTTTTGTTTTTGATTTTCAGACAAGGTCTCACTATGTAGCTCTGGCTGGACTCGAAACTTGCTATGTAGATCAGACTAACCTCCAACTCATAGAGATCTGCCCGCCTCTGCCTCCCAAGTGCTGAGATTAAAGGTGTGCCCCCAGGCCCTTCAAGAGAAATATATTCTTTATAAAATTCCATACATAGTGGGGCTTAGTATGGTGGTACATATCTGTAGTCCCAGCATTTAAGAATCTGAGGCAGGAGGGTTGCCACTTTGAGGCTAGCCTGGGATACACAGCATGACCCTATGCCAAAAGTAAGTTTATAGTATTACATTGAGGTTAACTTTGTTGTACTAAAAAATGGAGTCAGGCTGGTGTGGTGGCATATACCCTTGAATCCTAGCACTCTGGCAGCAGAGGCCATCATATCTCTGTGAGTTCAGGGTCAGCATGGTCTACATAGATAGTTTTAAGCTAGTCAGGGCAACAGAATGAAACCTTGTCTCAAAAAAGTGAAGGCAGTGTCCTCGGGCTTAAGACAAGGCAGTGTATTTGAAACATTGTGTTCTGGAATTGCTAAAGGCCAAACATGAAGAGGATGTGTGCCAGAAGGAAGTGCATGGGTAAATGTGAGTGGAGAAGCATATGGATTGCTCTGGGAATGAGAGACTCCTCACTAGAAGAACTATGGGATCAGACGACAAACAACAACACATATTCATGAATAGCCCGTGGAGCTACAGACATGTTTGTTAAAAAAACAAATGAGGAAAATTGGCTTTTACACCCCCCAGTAAAATACTTCATAATTTTCACTAAAATAATCCATGACCTTAGAGGAAAAGATTAAAAACCCATCAAAATAGTGAGATTGACAGAAAACAATGTGAAATCCTGAGCAGCCTTGAATGAATCTAAAGGCAAATGGAGTTAGTAAGGCAGAAAAGGAAATCCATACTTCACGTTAAGGAGTATGTCATGAAAGAGTGGGGGGAAGGTTTTGTAAGGTGTGTCATTCTTGCTTTAACAACTGTGTTCTGTTTCAGACTTGGGCCTTCCCTGGGCAGAGGACTGAACATTTAGACTGGACAATCCAGAAGCCCCACTGTGAGATGTGTCTCTTGTTGTACTCGACCTGTTTCTCTTTTTCTTAGTTTGGTTGGATTTTTCCATTTTATGTGACAGTGTTTTCTCTGCACATATGCGCATGCTAGGTGCCTGCAGAGGTCAGAAAAGGGCATCGGATTCCCTGGAACTGGAGTTACAGATGGTTGTGAGCCATCATGTGGGTGCTGGGACCTGAACCCAGGGTTCTCTCCAAGAGCAACAAGTGATCTTAACTGATGAGCTATCTGTCCAGCTCTACCCACTATCTTTTAGATCATCCCAATGATGAGCTAGGTGGGAAGTGAGAGTCTATACTGCAGGATGAAGTAGACTGTCTCATAACTCTCCGAGAGGTACTGTCCCACCACTGGACTAGAGAAGATGATGAAAAGTGCAGGTTGCCACCAGATTCCGAGGAGTTACAATTCAGGGGAAAGTGCATTACCAGCAAAAATGTGGGCTGGAAGTAGTGCCCGTCAATGTGGAACAACTTGGAAGACTCAGAAAAAAATCCTGAAGAGTATTTACTTTTCAAGTCAGAAAAAAAAGTCAAAACTACTCCATAGTTTTAAAAGATTGCTGTGGATGGATATGGTGATGTAAACCTTTAATCTCCACACTAGAAAGAAAGAGGAAGGCAGATCTTTGTGTGTTCAAGGCCAGCCTGGTCTACATAGCGAGTTGCAGGGCTACAGAGTGAAACCCTGTCTTAAAGATTGCTGGGGCTGAGAGTGTAGCTCAATTGGTAGAGTATTTTCCTAGCATGCTCGAGGACCTGGCTTTGATCCATAGCACCACATAAACCATGCCTGTAATCCTAGCACTCAGAAGGTTGAGGCAGGGGGATCAGAAGCTCAAAGTTATACTCAGCTACATAGGTGTTTTAGTTTGGGTCTGGAATATTCTCCAAAGGTAAAGTTTGCTCCAAAGCCTGAGGTCCTTGGGAGCTGGTGGACCCTTTCAGAATTGGGGCCTAGTGAGAGGAGGTTAGGTTATTGGGGGCTCCCCTCAACAGGACTTGTGGGGCTCTGCTCTCTTCCTCCTTTTCCCTTGTTTACTTCCTGGCTGCAAGCTGCTTTCTTATCGTGGTGAACTGTCTCCCCGTGGGCCCCATGGGCCGCAGTTCCCCACGGGAACTGTTTGGTCATATACAGTGCCTCTGTGGATAATCCAAGTGTTTGTGAAAGAAACAGAAAGGGGAGTAACACAGTAGATAAAACAGTGTAACATATATCCCCATTGCCCATCATGTTATAAATGATTTTTCTTTTGCTGTAAAAATAGTACTCTCCTAGACCAAGCAATTGTGGTACGTGCTTTTAATCCCAACATTCTGGAGGCAAAGGCAGATGGATCTCTGTGAGTTTAAGTCTAGCCTGGTCTACAGAGTGAGTTAAAAAACAGCCAGGCTACACAAAGAAACTCCATCTTAAAAAAATGACAACAAAAAATAGTACCCAATTAAAAAGAAAGATCTCATTAGTTCAACCTGAATTTTCTCATCTGCTAAGTGTAAATCTTGGAACCTGCCTCAGGGAATCTTGGTGTGTTTAAGATGAGATCAGTCAGGCCGATGCTTAGCAGTGACTAGTGTTAGTCATGAATACTTCTTGTTGGGTAATATTGACCGAATAGTGGAGAAAAAAAAGTAGACCAGGCTTAGCCAGTAGGAACAAAGTGACTTGTGTATTAAATCTGGGAAGATTTTCAAATCTATGGTTCTCGTGTACAGAACAAACAGAAGCCACTCAGAGCTGTACTGAGTTTGGGAACCCTTATGAATGTGGGACAAACCCTGGATCAGGTAAAGTTCCAATGAAGTTTGAATTGTGCACACAAGACTCCTAGGTGCCTGGCAACTGAGCAGTTTTTGACAGCACTATGTTAGGGGGAATTTCACAAGAACAGAGGGAGAGGGAGGGGAGGGGAGGAGAGGAGAGAGAGCAGTCCATGATTCCATCTGCAGAGGCACTTGGAGATCTTACCGGGAGATAACTGGCTGGGTAGAAAAACAAGGATTAGGAACAGAAAGTCTGGTGGAGCCTTGCTCTGGAGCAGAGCATCGCACACTTTGATGCTCAGCTCACGCATTGTGGGCTCCTGTGAACATGCTTCTTTGAATGCAGAGGGTCTGGGTCTGGGCCTGAGGGTGGGTCTGTCCTTGTAGCCAGCTCCCACAAAGAGGCCCTAGGTTGCTGCTGCTCTGAGCAGCTCAGGGTTCTGGGATCCTGCAGTTTGGCTTCTCTCCCACCAGACCTAGCATGGAATCTTGTCACTGGTGAGTCACACATCACACTTACCTGCCTGGCTGCTGCTACAGAGACAATGGGGGCCAGGAAAATGCCAGAACCCCTTCCCTCAGGTGGCCTGGGGCGGTTCAACTTCCTCCCCTATGCCACAGAGGCCCAGGAATGTTGGGCCCAGCACAAGGAATCCACCACCACCCTTGTGATAAATACTTTTGCCCAAGGCCAAGCCTGGAGAAGCTGCAGCCTTCAGAGGTAGAGGAGAGATGGTTATGAAAGAGATGAGCGATACCAAGAACACAGAGCCAGCATCCGCACAGATAGGGGCACTTGCTGTTCCAGCTCAGAACAGGAACAATGGCAGTTTACAAAGAAGAGAGCCCTGAGCTTCTGAAGATGGTATTTCCAGAATGAAAGACTTGACACTCCAGGGTGACCCAACTGCCTACATGTAGCTACATTTCGCTACCATTAAAATTTTTTTTCAGTGGATCCGTGCTTGTCATCAAGCCTGCCAACCTGAGTTCAATCCTCAGGAAATACATGGCAGAAGAAGTGACTCCTGCAAGCAGTCCTCTGGCCTGCACACATGTGCCACCTTTTAAGTTTTATTTATGTATGTGTGTGTATGGATGCACACACCATGGCACACATCAGGAGGTCAAAGGCCAACTTGGAGAAATTGGTTCTTACCTTTCACTGTGTGGGATCCAGGGATGGCAGGGATGACCAACAGCTGCTCTAATGTCACATGGCTAGTGAGTTAGGGAGCAAGCATGCAAACGAAGGCAGGTGGGCTCCAAGACACCAAATAATTCTGCTCACAAGTCACAGAGACAGTTGCTTTCACGTACTTTTCTCAGTAGAAGTTTCCAGAAGACAATGGAGTCATGTCTTTAGGGAGAAAGATGTTGTCTGGTGCTGATTTGTAAGGTCTATCAAATTATATTTCACAATTTCATAATAGCTAGCCTGTTTGAGACACATATGTGTGACAGGCACTGATGGCAAGTGTTTGTCCATGTATTGAATCACCTACTCCCAACTCAAACCCTGGTGGACAGGAATTCTTACTATTGGTGTCCTACTGATGAGAAGCCAAAGGCTGGGGAGGTAACACAACTAACTTAATTCAGAGCCGTGAGAAAGCTTAGATAGCCAGATCTTCTGAACCCTTTGCTTGTCCCTGTTGCCAGGGTTAAAAAAACAACATTGATTCACATGCCTTGAAAAGAATCCAGCAAGGGGGCTGGAGAGATGGCTCAGGGTTAAAGCAGTGGCTGCTCTTCCAGAGGTCCTGAGTTCAATTCCCAGTAACCACATGGTGGCTCACAACCATCTGTTATGAGATCTGGTGCCCTCTTCTGGAGTGCAGATATACATGGAAGCAGAATGTTGTATACATAATAAACAAAATCTTAAAAAAAAAGAATCCAGCAAAAAGAAACTACAACAACGAAGGATCAAAAAAAAAAATGGGTCAAAACTTGGGGAAGTCATGTGAAAATTACAAAGGCAGTTATTAAGAGTCCAAATAATTCATCCATATCTAAACTTAAAACTTTGTTAAGGAAGAGAGAGGGAAGAAAATATGAAGTCAACTTGGCTGAATAGCAAAAAAACTAAAGGATACTATTTCAAATTTTAAATGCTGACAAGCAGGCAATATAGACTGGGAGATACTTTTAAAAAAACTAATTATTGTTGCTTGAGGCTGGGGTATAGCACTATGGTAGAATTTGTGCTTTAGCATGTGAGGTCCTAGGTTCAATTGCCAGCATCAAAAAATATTGTTGTTCTGATTAAATATTTTATTTAGCAGTACCATAAACTTCCCTCAAAGAAAAAGATGGCATTGGTTTTTAGAAGTAAACAATAAAGGTTCCTTTTTTGGTAATATTATCAACTAACAGATTCCAACTTGGTTGTGTCTTGGCCCACTCCAATTATATTCACTAATGTTCCTTTCACTGCAGCTGTAACTGCTGGAAACAACTTTCTTCTTCTTCTTCTTCTTCTTCTTCTTCTTCTTCTTCTTCTTCTTCTTCTTCTTCTTCTTCTTCTTCTTCTTCTTCTTCTTCTTCTTCTTCTTCTTCTTCTTCTTCTTGGTTTTTCGAGACAGGGTTTCTCTGTGTAGCTTTGGAGCCTATCCTGGCACTCGCTCTGGAGACCAGGCTGGCCTCAAACTCACAGAGATCTGCCTGCCTCTGCCTCCCGAGTGTTGGGATTAAAGGCATGCACCACAAATGCCTGGCCTGGAAACTTCTTTATGTTGGCTCCTGAGATACTTTGCCATGATCTAGTAGGTTTTTATAGCTTTTTTGATGTCAAAGTACTTTAATTGGAGTGGTGTCACATCTCTATTATCCCAGCACTGAAGGAGGCTGATGCAGAAGGATAGCAAGATAAAGGGAAACTTGGATTACACAGCAATCCTGTTTTAAAAAACCAACCAACTAGAGCTGTAGAGGTGCCTTTATGGGTGGAGCACTTGCTATGAAAGTATAAGGACCAGCATTCAAATCCCCAGAACCCACATAAAGCCAGATGCATATGGAGTGTTGAACACCAGATCTGGCATCTGCAGAAGCTGTTTTGCTTGCACTCTTGGCCTTGTTCTACTATCTGTGGACATTGGCCTCTTCTGCAAACATTCTACTCTAGATTCTCAGTTGGGCCAAGAAGCATCTGAGTTTGATTCCCCTCACTGTATTTGTTAGAGCTGGAGGTATTAGAGCAGCATGCTATGTGGCATTGTTCAATCCAAATGTCTGTTGGGATAGGAAGAATAAGACCCTTGGAACAAACTGGGTCCCTATGAGCAATATAAGGTCTTCTTGGTGAATGTAGACTATAGGAAACCGAAGACGGTCCCAACTTCCAAACTACAGATTTCACCACAAAACTGCTATAATCAAGGGATTTCAGAAGCCACTTAACCAAGAAATAATTCTCATCGGAATGCATATCATGTTGATTCTTTGGAGTTTGGTCTGTTGGTCAGTAAGTCTTTGAAAATTGAAGATGGGGGAGGGGAGGGAGAGGAGCACTTGTCTCAAATTAGGGAGAAGGTGGAGATGAACACCTGAAGGAATCATCCTTTAGCCTCCACTCAAATCATGGCACATGCACACTTGCCTTTACACACAAGAAACACACACACACACACACACACACACACACACACAGAGGTGTAAATCTTATATATGTTCTTCCCAGGCTCAGAATGCTTAGTGACCATATTCACAAGTTCGAGAAGGAATTATCTATGGCCTCCCAAGTAATGAAGATGATTGATAAAAACAAAGAAAAAAAACTAAGAGAAAAAAAGTCCATCAAACAAAAGGGCAGGGAATCATTTAAAGTAGTAAACATGGTGAATTCAGTGTAGTAGCTTTGATGATAAATAGAAATGCAATTTATATTAAAAATAAATGTATTTAAAAATAAAACCTTACAGATTACATTAGAATAGTCAATTCTGTGGTATTTGAAAGAATCACACTGTCGCACAAAGGTCATTGTAAGAGAATGGGAAAATATACAAATCAGATGCAAATTATACAAAACCAAAGGTCAAAGTATTTAAACTGGTAGAATTCAAGACCAAAACAACCTGAATAAAATGCCATTGAAACGCACAAAGGCAATGTATGATGGGGATTCAGTTAATAATATGGTTAGTCTGTCTTTTTTAATAGCGTCCTTGAAAGAAACTGTTTTGTTTTGTTTTTTTTTTTCCTGCTGGCCGGCCACGTAGCTTTTACAGAACCGGAATCTGGCTGCTCTGCACTGGTGCTTAAACAGACTTCAGGGCAGGGAGTGTAGCTTGCAGACATAGCTTGTGCTTAGCATACACAAGGCTTCAATTCTTGCACCAAAAAGTCAGAATGATCCCTCCCCCCAAACCCCATGTTCACAACCCCTCAAATATCTATACAAAGAAAGGGCACGGTATGGTTAGAAAGTCAGGCTAGACATCACAGCAGACAACTCCCAGCAGGGGGTCTGAGGGGTCCAGATGCCTGCGAGGTGGGGGGATGCTCTTCCCAGGCTATCTGTAAAGGCCCTGCCAGATGTCTCCTGGATTAGGACCCACTGATGTGTGGAGAGCATCCTTTGGAAGTGGAACATTCAAATGAAGGCTTTGGCGAGGTTGTTTCTGTGTGTTGCTGGTCATATAGGCAGATTCCTGCTGTGGAACCAGCACATCTCCATCTCTGAGGAAGGCGAGGCAAGTGGGGGGTGGGGAGTAGGGGGACAGTGATTCAAGCCCAGGTGGAATTTTTCAATCTCATTGTTATCAAAAAACAATGCTGCCAAGCTGGGTCAAACTGCCCTGAAAGTCTGGGCTCCTGCTTGCACAGAGACACTATTAATCAATGGACTTCATGCTTTTGACTAGGAGACAGTGTCAAGCAGGAGCTTTAGCTGGTTAACCCTTACAGCACAAGAGCAGAGCACTGTATCTCAATCATTTCCCAAAGGCTGAAATTATTTCCATTTTTGAATCACAACTAAAAGGAAAAAATACCTTGAATAAACATGATGAATAAAAAGTAATAAAAATGCAAATGAAAGCAAGGTCCTGTTTTTTCTCCCCACAATATAAGACTGATGAAGAAAAATAAGAGAGGCAAGCCCCAGTGTCAAGAAGCATGTTGGGGAATTATTTACTGCTCTCAGGAATATAACACTACAGAACTTCTCTCAGGTACATCTTTGTCATCTATCAAAATCCCTTTTGAAAAACACATTTGACAAGCCCAAAATGACATATTTAGCGTTTCAACCTGCAGAGACATTACAATTAGGATGGTGAACTGATAACGATTTCATTACTGTACAGTATAGGAAATAGCGCGCTGTCCAGGAATATGGGGCTGTTTGAGTGTTATGTCTAGGTGCTGTTATTCAGAGCACTTTTGGAGAAGTCAGTGTTGGAGCAGAGCACTGTTCATGGCATATCGCACACCTGTTCCTATTTTCTGCACTAATTCAGAGATTGTTCAAGGCAACAGTTTTCACCGCCCCATGCACAAAATGATTACAGTCTCATTCCATTTTCCCAGCTTCTCTTGCACTCAAGAGTGGCCACGGGGTCCTGTTCTAGTCAAGGAGATATATGAAGTCTACTGGAGGCTTTCTGTGTTCTTTTTTTTTTTTTGCTTATCATGTTTATTAGATTTATTTTCTTTGCGCGCGCGCACGCGCGCACGCGCGTGTGTGTGTGTGTGTGTGTGTGTGTGTGTGTGTGTGTGTGTGTGTGTGTGTCTGTGTGTGTGTTGAGGTCAGAGGACAATTTACTAGAGTCAGTTTTTTTCTTTTCATCACACAGGGTTTGGGCATTGTATTCAGGTTGTCAACCTTGGTGGCAGGCACGTTTACATATGGAGCCATATCTAGCCAGAGAAAGCAGTTTCTTTGTAAAGTGGGGGAAAGATCAAATGCTCTCTCTCTCTCACTCAATTTCATTAATGGAGCTGGGAGGAATGCCTAAGGCATGGTGCACAAACAAATTATGAAAGCTCTTAGTCTTTGATTTTTTTACATTTATTTGTGTGCATATGTGAGTGTGTGTGTGTGTGTGTGTGTGTGTGTGTGTGTGTGTGTGTGTGTATGGGTTCGAGTGTGCACAGACAGCATGTGCCACAGCATATACATGGAAGGCAAGAGAACAACTTATGGAAGTCAGTTCTCTCTTTATACCATGTGGGTGCCAGGAGACAGACAGAACTCAGCCTGACTGCCCAAGTCTTCATGCGCAGAAACCAGAGTAATCCAAAGTATGATAAATAAAATTAATTCAGATCCAGAGTGATAAAACTTCAGAACAAGTCAATGATATCGACAGCTGGAAGACGATGAGGCAGTATTCTTGAAGCAATAAAAGAAAGGACTGAGCCAGGCAGTGGTGGCACATGCCTTTAACCCCAGCACTTGGGAGGCAGAGGCAGGCGGATCTCAGTTAGTTCGAGATCAGCCTGGTCTACAAGAGCTAGTTCCAGGAAGGCTCCAAAGCTGCACAGGCAAACCCTGTCTTAAAAAAGAAAGAAGAAAAGAAAGAAAGAGCTGTTGGCCTAGACTTTCATATCTATTAAGTCAACTTTCATGAATGATTGCATATTAAAGACATTTTTAGCCATAAACGGTCTTCTTGACTGCTGGGCTGGTTAGTTTTATTTTGTCAATAAAGCTAGGGTCATCTTGGAAGAGGGAACCTCCACTGAGAAAATGAACCCATCAGCTTGTCTATAGGCAATTCTGTGAGGACATTTTCATGATCAATGATTGATGTGAGAGGGCCCAGCCGACTGCGGGTGGTGCCACCCCAGGCAGGTGGCATTGCAAGCCATGGGAGCAAGCCAGTAAGCAACATTCCTTCATGGCTTTTGCTGTTTTGGATGTTGCCTCCAGGTTCTGTCTCTGCTTGAATTCCTGCACTCCAGGATCTCTCCAAATCTACACTATGTATGGTGTGTGAGTGCCCTCAGAGGCCATCAGATGTAACCCAGAACCAAACTCAGATTCTCGGCAAGAGCAATATGTGCTCTCTCTCTCTCTCTCTCTCTCTCTCTCTCTCTCTCTCTCTCTCTCTCTCTCTCTCTCTCTCTCTCCTCTCCCACTCTCTCCCTCTCTCTCTCTCTTTGTCTCTCCCTCCCCCCCTCTCTCATTTTGCAAAGCAGGGTTTCTCTGTGTAACATCCCTGGATGTCCTGCAACTCATTGTAGACTAGGCTGGCCTCGAACTTGAGATTCATCTGCCTCTGCCTCCTGAGTACTAGGATTAAAGGCATGGGCCGCCACACCCAGTTCCCAGTACTGTTAACCACTAGCAAGATTAATCTTGCAGACAACCCTAAGAGTATGGAGTCCCCCCAGCTGAACCTTAACTCACCTCTGACTGACAACTTGATGGCAACCTGTGAACCAAAGATCTTGAGGTAGGAAGCCATGAACTCTACCCAGATTCCTGAACCACAGGATTTGTGAGGTAATTAATATGTGGTGTTACAGGCTACTACATTTTGAGCTATTTTGCAGTGTAGTAATAGGCAATTAAATGTTATTTCTCCCAATTTTTTAAAAAAATATTTATTTATTATGTATACAGTGTTCTGCTTGCATGTATGCCTGCATGCCTGAAGAGGACACAGGATCTTATTATAGATGGTTGTGAGCCACCATGTGGCTACTGGGAATTGAACTCAGGACCTCTGGAAGAGCAGCCAGTGCTCTTAACCTCTGAGCCACCTCTCCAGCCCTATTTCTCCCCAAATTTATGAAAAGATTTCCAGCAGCCCCAATCCCAGAAAGGCTTTTTGTAGAAATTTTCAAAAGATCTCTAAAATTTGTTGGATAAACAAAGCAAAGGAATTGTTATGTCAACACAAGTTTGATAAAGCACATAGTTGGAGAACTCTGACTTCAGAAGAGGTAAGACAGTGAGATCTTGGCAATAAAGCAAATGATCCACGGACTGGAACAGAGAAGATGGAGTAAACCAGAATGGACGTGGTCAGTTGATTTGTTTTTGACAAAAGAACAAAGGTGATTTTATTTTTTTCATTTAAAAATGTATTACAGGGGCTGGAGAGATGGCTCAGAGGTTAAGAGCACTATCTGCTCTTCCAGAGGTCCTGAGTTCAATTCCCAGCAACCACGTGGTGGCTCACAACCATCCGTTATGAGATCTGGTGCCGTCTTCTGGTGTGCAGATATACATAGAAGCAGAATGTTATATACATAATAAATAAATAAAAATCCTTAAAAAAATAAAAAAATAAAAATGTATTACATTTGAATGTGTGTGTTTGTATGTGGTCATGTATGCACATGTAGGTCAGAGGACAACTTTGCAGGAGCCAGATCTCTCCTGCCATGTGGGTCCAGGGATTTCAACTCCTGCTCTCAGGCTTGGTGGCAGATGTCTTTTTCCACTGAGTCATCTTGCTGGCCCCCAAAGAGAGTTTTTAAAAAGAGAATCTTACTGGGAGTTGGTGGTATACACTTTTAATCCCAGCACCGGGGAGGCAGAGGCAGGCAGATCTCTTGTGAGTTCAAGACCAGCCTGGCCTACAGAGCTAGTTCCAGGACAGCCTCCAAAGTCACACAGAAACCCTGTCTCGAAAAATAAAAAGAGAGAATCTTTTCAAAGAATGTTTCTGGGGCTACTGAATAGTCCTCTCCAGGAAACCAAAGAGCTTTGTTGCATACAAACACAAGCAAAATACTTCAAAATTTTAGGTACTAGAGTAAAAGTGACAAAAGCCTTAATGGGTCCAGGAGGTAAATGTAGATATTTTCCAAATTTCATAACTAATTTAAATAGTACACTTTTTTGGTTTTCCAAGATAGGCTTTCTCTGTGTAGCCCTTGTTGTCCTGGAACTCGCTCTGTAGACTGGGCTGGTCTCACACTCAAGAGATCTGCCTCAGGAGTGCTTGGATTAAAGGCCACCACACAGCCCTAAATACTATATTTCAAATATGGAAATTGAGCAAAATAATGCTAGAATGAAAGTAGTGTATAAACCTTACAAGTAACAAGAGGGAAAAATTAGAGAACAGTGAAAACTGGATTATCCTGGCAAAGATCAAAAAAGAAAAAGGAAATGAAATGTCACAAACATGTGAGACAGAGAACATGGAAAAAGATGAAATCAAAGAGTAAGTTGTCGCAACAAAACAAATGGGTAAAATTCTTGAGGTTGGAGAGATGGTGCATTGATGCTTGTTACTCTCCCACAGTTCCCCAGCACCCATGCTGTGCAGCTCACACAGGCCTGTAATTCCAGCCCCAGGGGATCTGATGTCCTCTTCTGGGAACCTGCCCTCACAGGCACTTGGCTACACACAGATACATACAGACACAATTTTAAAAATCTTTAAATGGGTAAAATTTCTTATTTCTTCTTTTGTATTTTTTGAGATGAAGTCTCATTATGTAGTCCAGGCTGCCTTCAGATTTCTGGGCTTCCTGCCTCAGCCTCCCAAGTGCTGGGGTTTTAGGCATGTCACCACAGCTGGTTTAAGTTTCTTCCTTAAACAATGAAAGATTTTTCATTTGTGGGAAATATACAGTTATTTATTCTCTATCAATCTCTCTCTCTCTCTCTCTCTCTCTCTCTCTCTCTCTCTCTCTCTCTCTCTCACTCACACACACACACACACACACAAGAATAGAAATGGTGGCACATGCCTGTGTTCCCAGCACTAGGAGGTGGAGGCAGGAAGGTCAGGAGTTCAAGGTCATCCTTAGCAATGTAATGAATTTGAGGTTAGCTTGGGCTACATGAGAGCATTACTCAGAAGAAAGCAAACAAGCAAGAAAGGGAGGAAGGAAGGAAGAAAAAAGAGAAATAAAGAGAGAGAGAGAGGGAGAGAGAGAGGGAGAGAGAGAGGAAAAGGACACACGTAAACAACAAGCAAAGGTCACAAAATTTGGGAAGCTATACTAAGCAGATTCTGGGAAAAGAAAGCATTATGGAAATTTTTTTTAGACAAATAGAATTCAAAGTAGCAAACATTTAATAAGACAAAGAACAGTATTTTATCATCATATAATGTATAATTCATGAACCTTTATGTATCCTCAACAGTAGCAAAACAAAGACAGAGGATTAGATTAAAACACTGGGATGAGAGAAGTCAGAAAATGTCCTGTCAGAGCATTTCCACTCCATTGCTCTCGAGTTCCTCTTGTTCATTCATGCTCCAAGACATTCTCTTAAGGCTTTTATAGTGACAGGTAATTTACATTTTCCCAGAAATTTATGCACATCAATATGTTTACTGTTCTACTCTATATGCATGTATATATAATTAGAGTTATATATGTGATTTTTCCTTTACTGGGCCTGGAAATGAGGGTCTCACTCATGCTAAGCAAGGACTCTACCACTGAGCTACGTCCCTTGCTTAACATGTTTATATTTGAAGGATATACAGCATTTTAAGTATAATCTTAAGATTGTTTCTCTAACAATTAAAGAGCTTTTATACTTTTTCTCTCTCTATGATGACAAATTCATAGAATTACAATTTTCTTTCATTTGGAAGAAATCTTACAGGAAGTGTCAAAAAATTGCAAGTCACCCCATGTACCATAATATAAAATACCAGGAAATTGAAAATTGCTGTAAAACAGTTAATTACTGTTAATTGTACTATCGATTTTCAATGTTCACTATTGTTTTCTTGAAACAGGGTTGCATGTAGCCCTGGCAGGCCTTAAACAAGCCAAGGCTTGTTTTCGATTCCTGATCCCCCTGCCTCCACCTCTAGAATGTAGAAATCATAGGCATGTGTAGCCATACTTGGCTTAGTTTTCACCATTTTTAACCTGCATTTGTTTGTGTAGGTTTAAGAATAAATTTCATCGTATGTGTTGATTTGTGTACTGATGATCACAATCAAGACACAGACATGTTCTGCCATCACTAAGGAATACTATCTCAGAATTTTGCATTTGCATGTGGTTCCCATTCTGGCCTCCTGTTCTTGTTGCCTGGCAACCACTAATTTGTTCTTCTCTACGGTTTTGTTATTCCGAGCATATTATATGGATGGAATCATACAGTGTATAACCTTTTGAGGTTAACTTTTTTTCACTGTGAATAATGAGCTTGAGGTCCATGCAAATTGTTGCTAAAATGTCAATAATTCATTTCCTTTGATTTCAAAATACTATTCCATTCTACAGATGTACTGAAGTTTGTCCAATCATTCACCCACTGAGATAGATTTAGAATGTGGCTAGCATTTTGCTATTACAAATAAAGTTACCTGTGAGCATGCACACACAGTTTTTTTTTTGGACAAAGTTTTCTTCAGGATAAATGTTTAACAGTGGGAATATTCGATCATATGGATTAATGCATGTTTTAGTTTTGAAGGTTTTCCAAAGTGACTGGACCACTTTCCATTTCTACTAGTAAGTTATGAAGTGATCCAATCCTCCTCATCCTTACCAATATTTGGTATTATTTTATTTATTAAGATTTCTCTTTTTGGGGGAGGTGGTGGGGAGATGGCTCAGTGTTTAAGAGCACTGACTGCTCTTCCAAGGTACCCGGGTTCAATTCCCAGTACCCACATAGTAGCTCACAACTGTCTGTAGCTTCAGTTCCAGGGGATCTAAGACCCTCACACAGACATACATACGGGCAAAACACCAATGCACACAAATCCAAAAATAAATCAATTATTTAAAAAGGTTTCTCTTTTTTAAAATTTATTTTATTTTTTATTTGTGTATGTGTGTATCTATACGTATATGTGCCAAATGTGTAGGTGCCAGAGGCGGCCGGAAGAGGCTGTTGGATCCCCTAAAGCCAGAGTTACAGGTAGTTGTAAGCTACCATGTGGGTGCTGGAAAACAAACCCTAGCCCTCTGCAAAAGTAGCAAATGCTCTTAACTACTGAACTATCTCTCCAGACCCGAAGAATTTTTTTCATACAATATATTTTGATGTTTTTCCCTCTTTCAATTCCTCCCAGGTCCTCCCCACATACTTACCTGTCCAATTTCATGTTCTCTCTGTCTCTTCTTCCCCCCAACAAAAAAAGCAAAAACAAATAATCCCCACAAACAAAAACCAAAAGTCAAAAAAACAAAAAACTAATAACAAAAAAGTAATACATACAGAAAAAGCAACCCCACACCAAAAACCAAAACAACAAAAAACTAAAAATCACAACCCTGTGGAGTCAGACTGGGAAAATATATTCACCAACCCCACATCTGACAGAGGGCTGATCTGCAAAATATACAAAGAACTCAAGAAGCTAGTCTCCGAAACACCAAACAATCCAATTAAAAAATGGGGTACAGAACTAAATAGACAATTCTCAATAGAGGAATCTAAAATGACTGAAAGACACATAAGAGGTGTTCAACATCCTTAGCCATCAGGGAAATGCAAATCAAAACAACTCTGAGATACCATCTTACTCCTGTCAGAATGGTCAAAATCAAAAACGACAGTTTTTTTTTTAAAGATTTATTTATTTATTATGTATACAACATTCTGCTTCCATGTATATCTGCACACCAGCAGAGGGCACCAGATCTCATAAGGGATGGTTGTGAGCCACTATGTGGTTTCTGGGAATTGAACTCGGGACCTCTGGAAGAGCAGTTGGTACTCTTAACCTCTGAGCCATCTCTCCAGCCACACCAATGACAGTTTATGCTGGAGAGGATGTGGAGAAAGAGGAACACTCCCCCACTGCTGGTGGGAGTGCCAACTTGTACAGCTACTTTGAAAATCAGTATAGTGTCTCCTCAAGAAAATGGGAATCAGTCTACCACAAGATCCAGCAATTCCACTCTTAGGCATATACCCAAAAGAAGCACATTCATACAACAAGGACATCTGTTCAACGATGTTCATAGAAGCACTATTTGTAATAGCCAGAAACTGGAAACAGCCTAGATGCCCCTCAGCGGAAGAATGGATAGAGAAGGTGTGGTACATTTACACAATGGAGTACTACTCAGCAGAAAAAACAATGAAATCTTGAAATCTGCAGGAAAATGGATGGAACTAGAAGAAACCATTCTGAGCAAGGTAACCCAATCACAAAAAGACAAACATGGTATGTACTCACTCATATGTGGATTTTAGACATAGAGTAAAGGATTACCAGCCTACAATCCACACTGCCAGAGAAGCTAGTAAACAAGGAGAACCCTAAGAGAGACATACATGGTCCCCTGGAGAAGGGGAAAGAGTCAAGATCCTCTGAGCAAATTGGGAGCATGGGAAGAGAGGGAGGGAGCTAGGAGAATGAGAAGGGAAGAAGAGGAGGGATGCAGAGGACATGAGGGAGCAGAAAGGTTGAGTCAGGTGAAGAATAGAAGATAACAAGAATGGAGATACCATAATAGAGGGAGACATTTTAGATTTACAGAGAAATCAGTCACTAGGGAAATGTCTGGAGAGCTATAAAGATGACACCAGCTAACAATCTAAGCAACAGAGGAGAGGCTGCCTTAAATGCCCTCCCCTGATAATGAGATTGATGACTGATTTATATGCCATCCTATAGCCCTCATCCAGCAGCTGGTGGAAGTAGAAGCAGACACCCACGACTAATCACTGAACTGAACTGGAATGCAGTTGCAGAGAAGGACGAGTGAAGAGCAAAGGGGTCCAGACCAGGCTGGTGAAACCCACAGAAACAGCTGACCTGAACAATAGGGAGCTCTTGCTCCCCAGACTGATAGCTGGGATACCAGCATGGGACTGGTCCAGACCCCAGGAACATAGGTTTCAGTGAGGAAACCTCAGAAATCTACAGGACCTCCTGTAGTAGTTCAGTACTTATCCCTAGCATAGGTGTGGACTTTGGGAGCCCATTCCATATAGAGGGATACTCCCTGAGCCAAGACACACGGGGATGGGCCGAGGCCCTATCCCAAAGGATGCAATAGACTCTGATGACACCCTATGGAAGACCTCACCATCCAGGGGAAGCAGAAAGGATATGTGATAGGTAGGGTTTTAGTTGGAGGGGTGGTAGGGGAGGAAGGGAGGGAGAAGGGAACTGGGATTGTTATATAAAACAATCTTGTTTCTAATTCAAATTTTAAAAATCTGCAAAAAAAACCCTGTGAAGTTTGTTTTGTGTTGGCCAACTCCTCCTGGGCATGGGGTCTGCCCTGGATTGTGCTTGATATACCCAGTGACATTCTATTGGAGAAAACTGACTTCCCCTTTGCCAGTCATTACCAACTACAAATACCTTCTTGTTTAGGGGTGGGGCCACATGTCTACTTCCCGCCTCATGCTGGGACCTTGTCTGGCTGGAACTGGTGCAGGTCTTGTGAGTGCTGCCACAGTCTCTGTGAGTTCATATGTGTGTCTGTGCATCAGTCTTTCTGTACTGGGAAGACAGTTTCCTTGGAGTCACCCATCACCTCTGGCTCTTAAAGACTTTCAACCTCCTCTTCCCTGGAGCCTTGAGGGTAGGGGTTTTAGGAAGATATCCCGCTTAGGACTGAGTCCTTCATCCCATTCACTGCACACTGTCCAGCTGTGGGTATCTGGGTTAATTTCCATCTATTTCAAGAAGAAGCCTCTCTGTTGAGGGTTGAGTGATGCACTGATCTATGGGGCTAACAATATGTCACTAGGAGTCACTTCATTGCTGTTTCTTTAGCAGAATAATAGTAGTAGGCTTTCCCTTAAGCCCTTGACCTAGCTATTCTCAGGCGCTTGGCCACTTTAGCAGTGTCAAGTATGAGTTCTGTCTCATAGATTTTTGTCTTAAATCCAATTTTAAAAGTGCCTGGTCACTCCCATATTATTTGTGCTACTATTGCACCAGTATATCTTGCAGGCACATGGCTGTTTTAGGTCTCGGGGTTTGTAGTTGGGCGATATTGATGATTACCTTTCTCTTCCAGTGGCATACAGAGAGCCTTCTAGCACCATGAATGCTAGTCAGTAGAGGTCAAACTTTTATGTGGGCACCAACCTAATTCTTCCTGTTCAATGAGTTAAGTAAATGGTGTCTTTAGGAATAGAGCTTTACCATCAGGTTATGATGGGTAGCCAATAGTCCTGGCAATAGCCTGTGATGTTGGGGCCCTTTAGCCATAAAGCCCCTTTAGCCAATCACTCAATAGGATATAACCCATTCCTGGCACTATAGGTTGTATTTGATGGCATAAGATGTCTAGTTGGACCATTGTTTCCTCCATTATAGGGTGACTCCAGTTAAATTTATTTCATGTACGCACATATTTTAGGAAACTTCTTGAGCAGTTGGTTTCCATATGGTTGTTCAAAAGGCCTTTAGTATTAGCTCTTCCTCCCCATATTCCTTCTTTTATTCTACTCTCCCATCCCTTTACCATTTAATCCTCCTATTCTAGTTTCCCCTTTATCTGTGTGTTGCACTACATTTTATTTCCCCTTCTTCTAGTCCCTGTGGTTATTTGAGTTGTAGCACACACACAAAGCATTTGATGGTACCATTTCTTATTTTGTAATTCTGTTAGGTGAGCAGTGAGCTCCTTCCCTGCCTACCTGCCCCCTTGCCTCTCCCCTCTTTCTCATCCTTCCCTCCCACTTCTCCTTCTTTTACCTATTCAGGAAACAAGTCCTTTGTAGTGTTGTGGAGTATTCACTGAGAAGACAGCTAGGACATGGCTTTAAGCCACTAGATGGTTTATTAGCTAGCCAGTGACTACACTGGGTATGCCGGATCCCCCTGGAGCACTGAACCTTTCTCAGAGTGAGCTTTTAAGCACAAAACCCATGTTCTGGGTTGACATACTTCAGTTAACAAGAACAGTTAGCCAGAAGTGGAACTCCAGAAGCCAAAAAGTAAAGTTAGTGCATTTAGAGATTTTCCCAGACCTACGGATTTTGATGGATTAGGCTTTTATTTTAGTTTTGGCCAGTGGTGCTGTCTATATGTTGAATTTTACAGCCTAAATGGAAGTTCCACTATGGAGTCAGCTGTGCTAAAGTCTGATGTCTAGTGATGATTATTCCCAACTCATTCCTCTGTTATTCTTTTTTTTTTTTTTTTTTTTGTTTTTTCGAGACAGGGTTTCTCTGTGGCTTTGGAGCCTGTCCTGGAACTAGCTCTTGTAGACCAGGCTGGTCTCGAACTCACAGAGATCCGCCTGCCTCTGCCTCCCAAGTGCTGGGATTAAAGGCGTGTACCACCAACACCCGGCCCTCTGTTATTCTTAATTCAGTCATCTTTTTCTAAAATTCTTTTCACCTTCCTCATTCCTTTGTCTTTTTCACATTCCTTTTAGAATAGGCCTGTTTAAATCTACCAAAAAAGTGCTGGATTTCTGCTAGGACTCGTGTTAAACCTCTGTATCAACTTGGGCAGAATTTCCGTGCTTACTGAGTCTGGCATTTCTAAATTGAATTATTTCCATCAACATTTAAAACATTTCAATATAAAGAGCTTATGCATGTCCTGTTAGATTATATCTAGGTGGCTTTTTGAAACATACAAATTTTGAGACAGAATTCTTACTATGTCTGGAACTCTCTATGTAGAACAGGCTGGCTTTGTACTCACAGAGATCTGTTTGCCTCTGCCTACCAAGTGTTGGGACTAATGGCATGTGCTACCAAATACACCTGGCTTAACTAGCAATTTTAAATGGCATTGTATTTTTTATTTTCATTATTATTTTTCTTCTTCTTCTTTTTTTTGAGACGGTTTCTCATGCAGCACAGGTTACCCTTAATTCATTACATAGCTGATCTTATTCCCCTCTTATGTACTCTACCATACCCAGCTGTGTTTTTTTATTTTTATAATGAAATTTTCATAAACTGGGTATGGTGGCACACTCCTATAATCCCAGCATGTAGTAGGCAGAGGCAGATGGATCTCTGTGAGTTCGAGGCCAGCCTGGTCTATAGAGTGAGTTCTTGGACAGCTAGGGCTGCCCAGAGAAACCCTGTCTGGAAAAAAAGTAAAAGAAAAAGAAAAAAGTCTTGCTGAACTCATTATTCTACAAGCTTTTTTTCCCCCTCTAGTAAATTCCTGAGAATTTTCTATGGAGACAATCCTCTCACCTACAAACAGGGATAGATGGTTTCTCTTCCTTGTTTCCAATCTATATGCTTTTTCTTCCCATCTCTTGCTTTATGGTAACCTTTAGAACTCTCAGTACTGTGTTGAGTAAGAGTGAATATTAGGGTCTCAGAGGAAAGCAGCAGTCTTCACTACTGAGTATGATGCTAACTATAGGATTTATCAAGTTAATGGAGTTCCCTTAATTTTCAAAGTGTTTATTATGTATGTGTGTTCAATTTTTTCAAGTATTTTTCTGAATCAATTACTTTAGCCATATAGGCTAAAGGATTACATTGTTTTTTTTTTCAAAAAACATTTTAGATTTAAAAAATTTTTATGTGTGTGTTTGGGCTGCACGGACGTGTATGTACCATGTGTCCGGTGTCCATGAAGGTCTGACAGATTGCCTTGCAACTGGAGTTACAGATGATAGTGAGCCATGGGGGTGCTAGGAATCCCAAGCATGCCTTTTATGAGAGAATGGAGTGCTGTCAAACCGCTGAGCCATCTCTCCAGCCCTAGTTGATTTCTGAATATTAAACACTTTTATTCGGAAATACATCTCCAATTGATTGTGGTGCACACAGTTCTTTTTCTCTATTTCTGGATTTGATTTGTAACCTTTTCAAAGAATCTTTTGTGTTCAAGTTTATGAGCAAGCTTGTCCTGTAAGGTGTTTGGTTTTTTTAATGACCTTTGTCTGCTTTTGCTATTCGGATGACATTGTCTTCAAAAAATGAATTGGGAAATAGTCTTTCCTCTTCAATTTTATGGCATGGTTTTGGTAGAGTTGGGGATAAAATTC
The DNA here is from genome assembly GCF_003668045.3 of Cricetulus griseus. Taxonomy (NCBI): domain Eukaryota; kingdom Metazoa; phylum Chordata; class Mammalia; order Rodentia; family Cricetidae; genus Cricetulus; species Cricetulus griseus. Next base: position 75,666,915 of record NC_048604.1, on the reverse strand, counting down.
ACAGAATTTTAAAGCTGAATAATACCCTTGAAATCACTGACTGGAACCTGTGATTGACTATAGCGACTCCAGAGACCCAATTTTTTCTCTCCAGGTTGCCAAAAAGCAATTGTAGATTTGTTTATCTTGAGGGATTAGCTGAGGAATAAAATGACTGTTTTTGACACAGAGTACAAAGAAGACCGATCCAAAAGTAGCTGGAAAGCCATTTCCTAACAAAATTGACATTTGCTCTGCTCACTGCGCTGTAAGCCCAGGAAATGACAAATTCAAATGCAGGGAGAAGGACAAAGCAAAGCCGCACAGGCTGTAGAGCAATGCAGGCAAGAAAGGTTTCTGGCCCTGAGAAAGTGTGAAAACACAACAAAAACAAAAGACATCTTCATAGGAAAAATGAGGACATCACCAGGGAAGGAAGTCGAGGCAAGGCAGCAAAGAAAAGGAGGTGTGTTACGTCAGTAGCCACTGTGGGGTCCTCAAACTCTACTACTGTGCTGGAAAATTCTAAGAACCAGCATGAAGCTCACACACACTTCAGTCACGACACATGACAGAAGGATCTGGGATGTCTCTGTACCAATTTCTCTCAGCCTCCAAGGGAGAGCAACTTAAAAGCCCAATTGACCTACCTGTTTTTTGCATGTTTGCATAAGCCCAGGGAGAGGAGACTGCCCTAAACAAAGATGCCTAGGGATTGGCAAGTCTGGTAGTCAGTAAAGGCGAGGAGATCCAGGTAGCCCAATTGCAGCGTCTGCCACAGTAGGGTTGGAAGTTACATTTTGGACACAGTGAGAGAAATTAGCTTCTGGTGACATATTTGCATGATATTAGAAGAAAAACATGAATATCATGATTTAATTTGGTGCAAAATTACTTGAACTATGGGAATGTATTCCACACAAGTGACTCTAAAATTTTTGTGAGAAATAATGTTCCCCAGGCACAGTGGCACGTGCCTCAAGTCTTGGCTACTCTGGAGACTAGGACAGGAGAAGCCCTGGAGTCTGAGAGTTGGAGGGCAGTCTAGGCTACAGGATGAGGCAGGTCTCAAAAAAATCCCTTTGATGGTGTGCATTCATAAGTAGTTTGTGAAGGGAAAGAGAGACTGGCAAGGAACCGTCACTGCATAGAGCATTTTAATTTGGCTAAAATGTATACAAACATAAGTACCGCCATCTGACTGTATTTACTCTAGCATGCTAAAAGAGTAACATTTATTTGTACAAAGTGACAAAGTACCCTGAATCAGAAAAAACAACAACATGCTAAGAATAACCTATGTATTAATATTTAAAGTTTCTGAAGAGATGATGTTATAATAAAACTCTTCAGACAGATAGTATAATGGCATTAGTCATAGATTTCTGGAAATGCTAAGCCAACATCTTTTAACACTGAAAGCTTATTTATAGAAATCTGTAATAATTATTGATCCAAAATATGCTTATGTTGTATTTGAGTCTTTAAAAAAATTCTGTGATGGAGTGGTATGTTGTTATTGTGGCCCATAACCATCATACCTTTTTATTTTCATTTTCAGAAGCTTCTCATATCTGTAAATGTTGGAGAATTGGGGAGGGTGTAATTTGAGAGGCTAATTTAAATGCCAAAGATTGTCATAATTTAATATCACCAGGGAGAAATGAATATTCACTTTCCCCAAAATACAGAGGGAAAATGATTTACTCTTTGAGAACTTTAAAAAAAACGACACACTTGAACATTTTAAGCTAAATGTCATTTCTATGAATCATAGCTGAATATAATACTGTAAATTTATAGACTAGGCTCAGACAGTTTTGAATGCTGGGCCATATTCACATTTTCTGCACCTTTCCTGGCCAGAGATGTTGGACCTCTCGTGTTGCTTCTGAGCAAATATTTAATAGTAGAATTGAAAAAAAATTCTCGTTACTAAAACTTGATTAATTGTGTATACTATATTATAGTCAGCAGTGTGATGTGAAAATAAGCCATAAGCTAATTTTAAATGAAGGGACCTGTAAAATAACCAACTACAGGTTACAAAATAGAAGCCTTGAAATTTGACTTGATGTGAATTAGCATTTCTTCAAGTTGTCAATAATATTCTAGAGATGATTAGCATTATTTCGGGGAACTGTGCTGTTTGGATCACCATAGGAAGAGTTTACATAGGATATAAGTCACTTACTCTGTGTCCCTTTTTCACTAAGGGGATTATTTAGAAATATCCATGATATTCTTTTTGTCTTCAAAAATGCTTGATTACCTGATAACCAAAAGAATGAAAGGGATGGGGGTGCATACTGAGAGTCCCAGCTCTCAGGGGCCAGAGGCAGGCGGATCTCTGTGAGTTCAAGACCAGCCTGGCCTATAGAGTGAGTTCCAGGACAGCAACGCTCCCCCCCCCCAAACTGCTCCTTGGAAATTTGCAGTCACTATCAGTGGTGCTTGGTCTATTTTTCAAGGTAGGTTCAATAATGATATGCTGACCAAGTACCACTGATAACGACATGCAAGCACATCACCCATACACATAAAAAATCAAAATGGTTTTCAGCACACTGTTATGATCTCTTTATGATGAGGAAGTATGGTCCTGCCTGGTGCCATGATAGACTGAGTGGGACAAGGAGACCCACATGAGGACCTGAGGCAAATGCCCCGAGCTCCAAGGAGGGAACATGGGTCCACCCAGCACCTTACAGCACTGGGCAGCAAAGTAGAGCTGACCCTCTAAATATGCACAGGAGAGCCGGCCCTGAGAACGTGAGAAGGACATAGCTAGTGCCACCTCCCTTCTCTACAGTGAGGTGGTTGGGATGAGGGAAGGATGCCCTCCCCGCTTACCCCTATCTACCGCCTCTAGCTGGCAGGAGAGCTGACCCTCACCTTTATCAGCTGCAACGCTAGGGAAAGCAGGCCCTGCACCTTGTCTGGGCATCACCCAGAGTTGACCCTGTTTAAGGGCCCTGAGAATGTAAGCATGGGAGGTCTGGTCCCACTCCCATCTGCCATGTGATGGCACGGGCAAGGAAGACATGTCTCCCCGCTGAGTCAGTAGGAGAGCTGGCCCTGAGATCCTAAGAGTGGGAGAGCTGCGCCTGCTCCTCCCCAGCTGCAGCACTCAGGAGAGCGGGATTCGCACTTCGCCTGGGCAGCACAGCTGAGCTGACCCTATTGACAGGGGTGCAGGTAAATCGCCCCAAAACATGAGCATGGGAGATCTGGCCCTGCCCCTCATCTGCCATGTGGTGGTGTGGGCTGAGTAGAGATGCCTTTCCTCTCCCAGCTCTTCACCACCTGGGGCAGGTGGGAAAGCTGGCCTTGTGGTCATAATAGCTGGAGGGCTGTCCCTGTCCGTGACCAGCTGCAGCACTCTGGAGAGTGGCCCCTGTACTTTCCCTGGGCAACACAGTAGAGCTGGCTCTGATGGTCCAGGTGTGCGAGAGCCAACCCTGAGGGCACAAAAGCAGGACTGGCCCCGCCCCTTGCTCATCACTGCAATGGGTTAACTAGACCCATCAGTTCTGGAAAGCTCACCCTAGTGGTGAGGACAGGGGAGACCTGGAGGGCTGACCAACCCCTCAATTTACCCAGGCCCAGAACCAGGGTTATGAGTTTGCCCACCCCATCTGTGATCTATGGTAGCATGTGAAGAGACAGGTCATGCAGACCAAAAGTTGCAGGATCTCCATGACACAAGGCAACAACAGGATATCCAAGAGGAGTCCCGGTGAGAGCCCAGCATCGATAGTGTAGCAGAAACTAGAGGCCTGGAGCCAGACCAATGACCCTTTGTAACAAACACTTGCAAGTGAAGATGTATGGACTAAAGGGTATACTGTGTGACTCACTGTGTCACACTGCAGCTTCCATGACAAGATTCTTTCCTTTTTCCTGGTTTTATTCTTTTCTTTTTTTTCTCTCCAATTTTATTTTGTTTTGGGGGGTTTGCAGCCAGGAATGGGGGCAGATGTGAGTGGATAGGGAAATGAATGGGATCGGGGCACATGCTGTGAAAAGCACAAAGGATAAATAAAAAGAAAGCTGAGAGTAAATAAATAAATAAATCTTTTTAAAAGTGGGGTTCAGACACAGCTCAGCGGCATTTGCTCCTTTTCCAGAGGACTCGCGTTTGGGTCCCAGCACCCAAATGACAGCTCCCAACTGCCTGTAACCCCAGTGCCAGGGGATCTATTTCCTTTTCTGGCCTGCACAGGCACCACAGACAAGCGCTGCACATACATAAATGGAGGCAAAACAGTGATACACATAAAAGAAAAACAAAACCTTAAAGAAAAAGCTGGGAATGGTGGTATCTGAATTCAATCCCATCACTTGGGTGGTAGAGGCTAAATCAGAAGCCTATGGATCTCTGAGTTCCAGGTCAGCCTGGTCTACATAGTGACATTCAGGCCAGCCAGGGCTACACAGAGAAACCTGGCTTCAAAAAAAAAAAAAAAAAAAAAACCAAAAACAAAAACAGTAAGTAAATAAATAATTAAATACATTTTAAAAAGCTTTTAAGAAGAGGTAGACAGAGAACCTCTAGATAAAAAAAAGAAGAAGTGAAGGCCTTATAAAAAGAAGGCGGAATGAAACGAGCATGTTTGTGAATGTGCGCTTAGGTGATGACGCGCTAAAGCATGGAGGCGATTGCTGTAAAACTAAGGAGCATGCTTACTCTAGTGGAGGTGAGTATAGGGGTAGGAGGTTGCTGGACTGGTCAGTCAGGGTTCTTTTGACACAGTGGAAATTGTAGAGTTGTCTTCTCCAGTAGCCTGCTCTTGCCTCAAGGGTAGGAGGGGGTGACCCCTGAACACTCACTTCTGCACTTGCCAGGTGGAAGCCTCTGAGAGAAGTGGGGGTGGGACGTGAGCTCTGGAAAAGAAGGGTCAGCAAAAAAACCTAATTAGCACAGTGTTCCCAGGTCCTTAGTAGACAGGATTTATGACTATGGAGGGCAGGTGTGAAGCTGTCCCCGTGGCTGCTACTGCCCATTAAAATAACTTCTCCAAAGAAGGGCTGGGGCTACCTTACACAAGGCAGTGAGCAAATAAAGTCCTGAAAAGCAAACTAATCAAAAAGTTCATGAAAGAATAAGTTTCAAAGCAAAGGGTTGTTATACCATTTAGAAGATATCTTTAAACTGTACATTTGTGATCTATCTATCTATCTGGATAGGGTTGTCCTACACAGTCCTGGCTGTTTGAGAATTCACTCTGTAGCCCAGGCTGCTCTCAAACTCACAGCGACCCACCTGCCTCTTCTAGGAATAAACACATGCGATGCCATGCCCAGCACACATATTTTAAAATAAAAGTTTCTAACAATTGTCTATTTTTCTATTTATGTTTACGGATGTTTTGCCTGCTTGCATGGCTGTATATCACATGCATACAGTGCCTTCAGAAGCCAGAAGAGGGCATCAGACCCCTCCCAACTGGAGTTACAGCCCTAAAGTAAAAGCTTTTAAAAATATATGTATAGGTCTAGAGAATGGCTCAGTGGTTCAGAACACTGGCTGCTCGTGCAGAGGATCTGAGTTCAATTCCCAGAGCCCATATGGCAGCTCATAACTGTCTGTAACTCCAGTCTCAGAGGATCTGATGACCTTTTCCAGCCTCCAAGGGGCACTAGGCACACAAATGGTGCACAGACATATGTGAAGGCAAAAGATCCATACACATAAAGATAAATAACTAAAAATTGAAAAGATGTGTATGCACATATAATTTCCAACATGACATCAAACATAGTAAAGACCTGTCTTGTGGTTTATCAATATACAGCACTACTGTCATACATTGAAAATAGATATTAATAACATTAAGTGCAAAGATCATCATAAACACATGACCATTTTAACGTTTCTTTTAATTTTGCGTGTGTGGACGTTTTGACTGTATGTATGCTTGTGCTTCTTGTGTGTCGTTTCCTCAGAGGCCAGAATAAGGTGTCAGATGCTCTGGAACTGGGATTATACATGATTGTTAGCCAACACGTGGGTGCCAGGAACTGAACCCTGGTCCTTTGCATGCATGACAAGTGCTCTTAACTGCTGAGCTATCTGTCCAGCCACTGCTTCAAAGGCAACAATTGGAATAATGTGTTTCCATTTGGGAGCACAGATGATAACTGTGATGGGGAACATGCTTAGTGTGGGCAAGGTTCTAGTTTTAGTTTCCATCACCAAAAACGTCATGATTTTTGAGCAGTGAAATATTTTTACTTATTTATATTTATTTTATCTGCATTGGTGTTTTACCTGCACATATGTCTGTGTGAGGGGGTCAACTCACTTGGAGCTGGATTGCAGACAGTCATGAGCTGCCATAATAGATGCTGGGAATTGAACCGGGGTCCTCTGCAAGAGGAACCAGTGCTCTTAACACCGGAACCATCTCTCCTACCCTGAAATCTGGTTTTAATATAGTTTGCTTGGTTGTGAGTTTTTGCAGCTTAGTCTTTTAATGATGCCTGTAGTTAATAACTAGTTCACAGAATTCCTGAAAATTTAACAACTCCCTTCAGCAAACTCCTATATGCATCTTAACAATACTAGCAAGTCTACTTTCTTGTAGTTTTTTAAAGACAGGGTTTCTCTGTATAAAAACCCTGTCTGTCCTGGAACGCACTCTGTAGAACAGGCTGGCCTCAAACTTATACAGATTCATCTGCCTCTGCCTCCCTAGTGCTGGGATTCAAGGCGTATGCCACTATCACCCAGCTTTTCTTGTATTTTTTTTTAATTTGGTATTTAAAATCAAATTCATCATATGCAGAAGTGGAGTGCGTGTGTGTGTGTGTGTGTGTGTGTGTGTGTGTGTGTGTGTGTGTATGTGTGTGTGTCCCCTTCCATCATGTGAGTCCTGGGGGCCAAACTCAGGCTGTCAGGCTTTTTGAAGCAAGTACTTTTTTTTTGTTTTGTTTTGATCCATCTTGCTGGTTCAATGTACAGAATTCTGAAAACCAAATTCTTCTGGGCCAGTGAGATGACTCTGTGGTTAAGGGTACTTGCTGCCAAGCCTGGTGACCTAAATTCAATCTTCAGAACCCACATGAGAACTTACTCCCACAAGTTGTTCTCTGGCTTTCACATGTGCTCCTTGGTAAGAGCACACACACAACAAAATAAAGAAAGTAAAACAATCACATACTTAAACAATGATGTCATAAAACACATGAGAGCATGTCCTTCTTTCCTCCACTTTCTGATCTTCAGAAGCAATAGTTTCAAATACGGTTTTTACATGGGGGAAGAAGAGAACTGGCTGGCTCTGCCCTCCATTTTCATACTGTGGCTCATGTGTCCATGTAACACACACACATGCATGCACAAAGGCACACACACACACACACACACCGGCACACACACACACACACACACACACACACACACACACACACACACCCCTCCCACCTGTCCCCCATAATGTCAATTTTTTTTTGTTTTTTTTAGAAAAGGGACTCCTGAGAGATCACATACGTGCCCCTTTCTGGTATGTGAGGACGCAGAGAAAAGACTTTCTTTGATGACAGGACACAGGTCCTCCTCCCAGACACTGAGTCTGTTGGTTCCTTGATCTCTGACTTTGTAGTCTCCAGAATTGCAAGAAATAGGCGTCTGCTGCTTGAAAGCCACCTAGTTTCTGGTGTTCTTTTACAGCAGCCCAAACAAACCAAGCTAAAGGTCACCTGCCTTTTCCCACTAAAGGGGATAAGGATCAAACTCTCTTTCCTCCCTTAGCTCCACAACTGTACATGTACATACTTGCCATCCATCCAGGCCTCCCATGAGGTCATATTCTCATTTCTGTAAGAGCCCTGTCTGAATGTTATTTAATGTTCAGATATGTAGTACCATTATTCTTCCTTTCCTTGAAATCTTTTCATTTTTTCTGAAGTCAACAATTGTCCTATTTTGTCCTGAGTTTGTTTTCTGAAGCATGTATCCTCTGACTTTAGGTTAGGGAAACTTCATAATTGAAGTTCCTTAGGTTTATGATTTTATCTTCCTAAGAATTTTCTGGAGCCATCTGGTTGGCCCAGTTGTGACTTGTTTTCCCAGGACAGCCCCATAACTCCTGTTTTAAGGTTCCTCCTATTATCTCAAGTATTTCTTTCACTTCTCTTGTGTTAGGCACCCTGTTTCTTGGATCCCAAGTTCATCTTCCTTTCTTTGCACTCTGCTGTTGGTGAAACCATATCCTCTAGGGTTTGCTTGAGAAAAGCAAATGGGAGGTAAAACTGCCCTAATCATGCATGGCTGGAAAAAGCCATTGTTATTCTAGCTTCCCTGAAGTGAGGGTCCACCTTGCTTTGGAAATCTAGGTGAAATTCTTTTTCTGGGGATTTTCAAGGCCTCACTTCATTGTCTCTTAGCTTCCAGAGTTACAGGTGAGAAGCCTACCTGGAGCCTTTGTGTGGGATTAATTTCTCCTTTCTGGAAATTTAGGAGACTGCCATTTATCTCTTTTCTGTAGTATCCTAAAATATTACAATGAAACTTTCTGGTTGTTCTTTTTAAAATCCAGGTCTCGCTGGGTGGTGGCACATGCCTTTAATCCCAGCGCTCAGGCAGATCTCTGTGAGTCTGAGGCCAGCCTGGTCCACAGAGTGAGTTCCAGGACAGGCTCCAAAGCTACACAGGGAAACCCTGTCTCAACAAAACAAAACAAAACAAAACAAAACAAAACAAAACAAAACAAAACAAAAGGAACCAGGTACCAGAAAACCAGAGCCTAGGCTCTGTGTAGAACAGAACTCGCTGCTGTGTCCTCCCTGGCTGGGTGAGCCATTGGTTGTAGTACTGTCTTTCCCCATACCAGTGTTTTGAAGTCTTTTTATTCTTGGTCAGACCTTCCAGAAAAGTCTCTTCTAAACTTCCTAGAGGGTGTAATTTGAACTACCAGAATGATGAGTGTCTGGTCAGAGCAGAGGGTGGGTTTGTTAACGTTCAGTGAGTGAACATGTGTTTGATCCTCATCTGATATGGTTCCCTCATTTTAGTTGTACCTTGTTTACCAGCTCAGAAAACTTCACTTCAACTCCCTGCAGGCAAAAAGTCTATCTTCGTGCCCACATGCAGGAGGGCCCATTGTTTGACTCAGGATAAGTATGTTGGTTCCCTAGAGAGGATGTAACTGAGTACTCCAAATTAGATGGTTTAGAATAACAGAAATGAGTCAAGCATGCTTTTGTCTGTCTAAAATTCCAGCACCACCAATGACCTTGATAGGCTAGAAATGGAAGATGGAGGTACCTGTGGCTCTAGTGCTCCCTATGGTGGACAAGGGATTTGGTATTCTTTTTTAAATAAAGATTTTATTTATTTATTTATTATGTATATGACATTCTACTTCCATGTATATCTGCACATCAGAAGAGGGCACCAGATCTCATAATGGATGGTTGTGAGCCACCATGTGGTTGCTGGGAATTGAACTCAGGACCTCTAGGAAGAGCAGTCAGTGCTCTTAACCTCTGAGCCATCTCTCCAGCCTGGGATTTGGTATTCTTTTTTTTTTCTCTCTTTTTATTATTATTAATTCAAGTTAGGGAACAGGCTTGTTTCACATGTAATTCCCCTCTCCCTCTCCCTCCCCTTACCCCCATTCCTTCTCCCCCACCTCCAACCTACCCCCCACCCCATCCACCCACCACTCCCCAGGCAGGGTAGGGCCCCCAACCGGGGCTCCATCAAGTCCACCAGGGATTTGGTATTCTTAATTCCTCCTCCTCCTCCTACTGCTCCTCCTCCTCTTCTGCTTAGCTTCTGAGGATGAACCCAAGGGCCACTAGCAAGTACTCTACTACTGAGATACAGTCCCTGTAACTCACTGTTTCTTTTTTTGCATTTTTAAAATTTATTTATTTATTTATTATGTATACAGTGTTCTGCCTGCATGTATGCCTGCAGGCCAGAAGACGGCACCAGATCTCATTATACATGGTTGTTAGCCACCGTGTGGTGCTGGGAATTGAACTCAGGACCTTTGCAAGAGCAGCCAGTCTCTTCAGCCCTTTTTTGTTTTGTTTTTGGGGTTTTTTTGTGGGATTTTTTTTTGAGACAGGGTCTCTCTATGTAACAGCCCTGGCTGTCCTGGAACTTCCAGAGATCCATCTGCCTCTGCCTCCCGAGTGCTGGGATTAAAGGCGTGCGCCACCACCGCCCGGCTGCCCCTCGTTTTTCATGACACGGTTTCTGTGTGTAACAGCCCAGGCCGTCCTGAAACTCATTTTGTAGATCAAGCTGGCCATGAACTCATCTCTGCCTCCGGAGTGCTGGGATTAAAGGCATGTGCCACCGTGCCAGGCTGATTTATTTATTTTTTATCTTATGCGTGTGGATATTTGTTTTACCTCTTGCGAGTCTGTGCACCATATGCATGCAGTGCCCATGGAAGCCAGAAAAGGGCGTCCGATCCTCTGAGACTAGAGTCACAGACCTTGCTAAGCTACTAATGTGGGTGCTGGGAAGCAAACCAGGGTCCTTTACCTGCTGAACCATCTCTCCAGTCCCCAAACTACAACTTCTAAAAAGTGATTCATTTTAGTGCTGGGCGTGGTGGCAGGCTTATTATCTCTGTGAGTTCAGACCAGCCTTGTCTACATAGAGAGCTCCAGGATAACCAATGTTACACAGAGAGATCCTATTTATCAAGAACCCCCCCTCCAAAAAAAAGATTTGTGTTAAGTAATCTATATGTGTGTGTCTGTGTGTGGGTATGTGTACATGAGTGCAGGTGTGTGAGGAGGCCAGACGATGGTGTCAGATCCACCTGGAGCTGGAGACACAGGTAGTTGTGAGCTGTGGACATGAGTCTGAACTCAGGTCCTTAGGAAGAGGGGTACAGGCTCTTAATCACTGAACTACCTCTCCAGCTCCTAAAATACAAGGTGTTTCAAAATTAAAATTTAATGTTAGTATACCAAGTCATGTGACATTTTCTGGTTGACTTCTGCTTCCATGTCACATGAATTTCATTACCCTCTCTTCTTACCCCATCATCACTATTTGAATATTCTTCCGAATATTTATTGCTCATCAGTATTTCTTCCCTTTCTTTCTTTCTTTCTTTCTTTCTTTCTTTCTTTCTTTCTTTCTTTCTTCCTTTCTTTCTTTCTTCCTTTCTTTCTGAGATCTGTTGGCTCAGTTTATCAGTCCATTTACTAGTTGAATGATTTTGATTTTTTGGTGTTTAAATTTTTATTTCTTATTAGTGTGTGTAGTTTGTGCATGCATGTGTGCCTGTGCCTGTGTGTGTGTGCGTACGTGTGTGCGTGCGTGCGTGCGTGCGTGCGTGCGTGCGTGTGTGTGTGTGTGTGTGTGTGTGTGTGTGTGTGTGTGTGTGTGTATGTGTGTGTGTGTGCGTTCCAGTGTGGGTGTGGTATACCATGGCACACTGGTAGAGGTGAAAGGACTATCAGGAGTCAGTTCTCGGGTTCTGGGAATCAAATTCAGGTTGTAAGTTTCTGTGACAAATGCTTTACCCATTGATCGCCAACATGGCATTTGATTTTTATGGAATACTTCATATGTTTTGTATATTAATTCACTGATCTATCATTGGCAAAGCTATTTTTCCCCATCTATAGGCTTTCTCTTTTCTCTGATGACTTTTTCCTTGGCCAAAACTTTTTAGTTTTGTATAATCCCATTCGTCTGATTTGGGGATTTTTTCCTTGCCTGTGCTTGCATTTTGAAGGGTTTAGCCTGTTTACCTCTGGTAGTTTCAAGATTTCAGATTTTACACTTAAAGTCTCTGATCCATATGAATTGATTCTTGTGAAAGATGAGAGCTAGAGATCCGATTTCATTCTTCTATATGTGGACATTCAGCTTTCTCGGCATCATTTGTTGAAGAGGCTGGGTTTTATCTTCCTTCCTTCCTTCCTTCCTTCCTTCCTTCCTTCCTTCCTTTCTTTTTTCTTTCTTTTTCTTTCTTCATTTCTTTTTTACTGAATGAATTTTTTGACACCTTTGTCAAAATTAGGTGTCTGTACCTCTATGTTTATTTTTATTCTGTTCTGTTCCTCTATCCTGTTCCATTTGTTTACAAGTCTGTGTTTTATTACTGTGACAAATGCAGTAATGTAGCAAAGTAGTGTGAGGTCAGATCCCTCCAGAATTATTGTTCTGCTTAAGATTCTCAGCATTATTTTTACTTCTGTGAAAATGTCACTGGAATTTTGAAAGGAATTGTGTTGGATCTGTGGATTGCCTTTGGTAGAATAGTCATTTATACAGTATTAATTCGTGGGAGGTCTTTTCCAACTTCTAGGGTCTTCTTCAATTTTTTTCTTTGGTGTCTTAAAATTTTCATTTTAGAGGTCTTTTAATTCCTTGATTGGGTTCATTATTATTAGATATTTTTGAAGTGATTGTAAATGGATTCTTTTTCCTAATTTCTTTCACAGAAGCTTCATTATTAATACACAGAAAAGCTACTGACTTTTTTGAAACAGTGTCTTAGTAGGCCTGGCTCACTATGTAGATCAAGGTGGCCTTAAACTCACAGGTTTCCACCTGTCTTTGCCTTCTGAGTGAGGCAATTAAAGTCTGTGCCACTAAACTGTCCTAAAGCTTTGGATTTTGTGTGTTGATTTTGTATCCTGCTATTTTGCTGAAAGTGTGTGTCATATCTGTTTTTAGGTGGAGTCTTTGGGGTCTTTTAAATATGTGATCATGTCATGTGCAAATAGGGATAATTTGACTTTTTCCTTTCCTATTTGTATCCCTTTTATTTCTATATTTTTTAATCTAATTGCTCTGGCTAAGACTTGGAGGACAATATACCAAATTTGTCAAATTTTTTTTTTGTTTTTAGAGACAGGGTTTCTCTGAGTAGCTTTGGAGCCTATCCTGGTACTCCCTCTGTAGACCAGGCTATCCTCAAACTCACAGAGATATGCCTACCTCTGCCTCCCAAGTGCTGGGATTAAAGGCATGTGCCACCACTGCCCAGCAATTTGTCAATTCTTGGAATTGTTTCCTGTGTCATTGAAATCCTGTTCAGAAAGTCTTGTCTTTAACATATCTTGAAATGTTTTGCTTAAATTTTCCTAACTAAAAAAGAAAAAAGATGGAAAAATATTTTAGATATTCTAGGAAGACTAACCAAAAACAAAACAAAAGAAAAACCCTAAACCCTAGGCTTATTTATATTTAATTCTGAAATTATGTAAGTATTTAACCACATCTTCAAATAACATAAAGCAAAGTCAACAGGATGTGTCAGTCAGCTTTCTGTATCTGCAACAAGTGCCCACTGTAACCAACTGATCAAGAAAATCTTTATTTTAGAAATTTCTGTCTACTGTTAATTATCCCTCTTGTTTGGGGCCTTTGGAGTCATATCATGGTAACAGATCATAGTGAAATAAAATCAAATCACCTCATGATCTAGAAAAGAGTCAAGGAAGGATCCAGAGGTCACACCATTCCCTTTAAGGGCACTCAGCAAATGACCTATAAGTTGTAGCCATGGAGGATTTGATGTCCTTTTCTGGTCTACATAGGAACTACCTACCTACCTACCTACCTACCTACCTACACACACACACACACACCTTCCATATATATATATATATATATATATATATATATATATAATATAATAGTTAAAAATAAAAAGAAAATATTTTAAAACTCTAAATCAAAACAAAAATATATGGGGGTGGAGAGATGAGTCAGTGGGGTAAAATTCTTGCTGTGCAAGCATAAGTGCCAGAGTTTGGATCCCTAGCACCCATGTAAAAGTGTTAGGTATGGCTGGGAATCTCTCTAATTCTTGCACAGTGTGTGTGTAGGTGGAAGGAGGGCAGAGACGAGCAAATGCCTGGAGTTCTTTGGCCAGCCACTGCCACCAAAATGATGAGCTGTAGGCTGAGTAGGAGATCCTCTCTCAAAAACTAAGGTGGAGAGTGACTGAGGAAGACATCTGACATCGACCTCTGGCCTCCACACATAGGCACAAATGTGCACTCCCACACATTGACTCACAGCAGCATATCTGCTTGCATACTAAAAGTTTGGAGTCAGCACATAACCCCCAAGACCAAGTTCTCAGAACAAAGGAGATGTATTTGCCTTGGGGCACAAAGGGCAGGGAATAGGAGACAAAGGCAGGAGATGCAAGATTAGGGAGAAGGGGAAGGGAACAAAGGAAAAGGGTAAAGGATATTTGCCTCAGGGGGGACTGACAGAAGGCAGGGAATAGGAGACAAAGGCAGGTGATAGAGGATGAGGGAGGAGGAGAAGGGAACAAGGGAAATGGGGAAAGGATATTTGCCCCGGAGGGGTAAAGGATGGAGAGGAAGCAGATGTGGCCCATAGGTGAATGGCAGTTTATTTATTTATTCTTAAAATTTGTATTATTTATTTATTGGTTTTACATCCTGACTGCAGTTCCCCCCCTTTCTCTCTTTTCAGTCCCTCCCTTCTGCTCCCCGCTTGCCCTCCAACCTCATCCATTTCTCTGTTTCTCAAATGACAGTTTTTAAAGGGAAAAGGAGAAACCCCATGTTAGAATGAGGCATTTAGTTTTGATTTGACATGTTAACTATGCAGCCAAAGGGGCTTTTGATTGCTGGACTTCAGGACTTTGATAGCTGGACATTGGTAGTCCGCCCCAGGAGGAGGAAGTGGCCAAAATAAGGGAATAGAACTTGGGGGCCAGCTTTAGGAATGTAATCTAATGGTTTTTAGCAAGGGGGAGAAGGGTAAAAGGCAAAACCTGGTGGTGTCCTTTTTGTCATGCTCAGGCCTGCTAGAGCCCTTCATATACACCATACACATACAGGAGTTTTACAAACAGTCATATAATACAGTTACATAACTAACCAAAGAAATGAAGACTGTGTAAAGGTGTGTTCCATAATATTGGTTACCTACAGCTGTGAAACCTTGGCCAGTTGTGGTTGTGAATGCTTGTCATCTCAGCACTTGGGAAGTTATGACAGTTGGCTGAGGGATCTGTAAAGGGTTTATCCTTGGCTACATAGTGAGTTTAAGGACAGACTGCAGTACAAGAGAGTCTGTCACAAACAAATTTAAACTGTCCAATGAATGCTTGGAATGGTGACATACATCTGTAATCCCAGCACATGGAGACGCTGAAGCAGAAAGATCATGAGGCTAGCTCGGGCTAGTTCCAGGCCTGCCTGGGCTACCTACTAGGATCCTGCTAAAAAAAATCCAATCATTTGGGTATGTCTAAGCCAATTTGTAGTTTATTGACCTAATGAGCTGTCACGTGATCATTAAAATTATTAATTAAATGAACTATAATATTTTTGAGACAAGGTTTCTCTATGCAGCTCTGGTTATCCTGGCTTTATCACTATTAGGCCAGGCTGGTCGCGAGCTCAGAGAGATCTGCCTGCCTCTGCCTCCGGAGTGCTGGGATTAAAGACACCACCACCACTCGGCAAATGAACTATAATATTAAGTGGAAAGTTTAAACCTGTATGCTACCTATGATTACAATCACTTGAAAAATGTAAGAACAATATCAAGGAAATATAAATAAAAGCTACATTGATATCATACCACACCTTATTCAAAATGGCTATATAAGGAAAACCAAACAAACAGGGCAGACGAGATGGTTCAGTGGTTAAAAATACTTGTCATGAAAGCCTGACAACCTGACTTTGATCCTCAGACCTATGGGGAACAAAAGAACTGATGCTTACCAGGTATCCTGTAACCTCTATCGTGGTGTCATGAAGCTCACAACCACCTGTGTTTCCAGCTCCAGATGGATCTGACACTATCGTCTGGCCTCCTCAAACACCTGCACTCATGGACACATACCCACACACAGGCATAAACATACAGATTACTTAACACAAATCTTTTTTTTTTTTTTTTGGTTTCTTGAAACAAGGTCTCTCTGTGTAACCCTGGTTGTCCTGGAGCTCTGTGTCTGGTCTGAACTCACAGAGATAAGCCTGCCATCATGCCCAACACTAAAATCAATCAGTTTTTTTGTTTTGTTTTTCTAGACAGGGTTTCTCTGTGTAGACCTGGAGCCTGTCCTGGAACTTTCTCTGTAGACCAGGCTGGGCTCAAACTCACAGAGATCCGCCTGCCTCTGCCTCCCCAGTGCTGGGATTAAAGGCATCCACCCCCACCACCCGGCAATAAATCACTTCTTAAAAGTTGTAGTTTGCTGTCTGGGAGGCCAGTACAGGACTGAATCAGAACCCAGAACATGGATGTCAATTAGGAGGCCTCCGCACTCTAGGGGGCCCTGGTAGTGGATTAGTATTTTTCCCTGGTGTAAGAAGGGACTTTGAGAGCCCATCCCACGTGAAGGGATGCACTCTTGGCCTGGACACATGGGGAAGGGTCCAGGACCAGCACAGGAAGATTTGGCGGACTTTGCGGAGCCCCAGTCGAAGGCCCTACCCTGCCTGGGGAGTGGAGGGTGGATGGAGTGGGGGGCAGGCGGAGGGTTGGGAGAGGGTGGGGGGAGGGAGGGGGGAAGGGATCGACATGTGAAGCAACCTTGTTCCTAATTTGAACTAAAAAAAAAATTAAAAAAAAAGATTTAATAAAAATTCTAATTTAGAAAGAGAAAAAAAAAGTTGTAGTTTGGGGAGTGGAAAGATGGTTCAGAAGGTAAAGGACCCTGGTTTGCTTCCCAGCACCCACATTAGTAGCTTAGCAAGGTCTGTGACTCTGGCCCCAGGGGATCTGATGCCCTCTTCTGGCACACACACACACACACACACACACACACACACACACACACAGGCGGGCACTATTTAAAAGACCCAGTTCTCATAATAACTGGAAGACAGAATTAAAAAAAAAAAGTGCTGGTGAAGCTGTGGAGCTGTGGAGGAAAAGGAGCCCTTATACACTGTTGGTGGAAATGCAAATTCTGCCACTATGGAAATCATTATTGAGGTTTTCAAAAAAAAAAAAAAAAAAACAAAACTAAATGTAGAACGTGCATTTGAGCCAAGTACACCACTTCTGTGTATAACCCAAAATACAAAAGTCAATATATAGTAGTGATACATAGCCACGCATTGTCACAGCTCTACTCACAATAGCAATGCTAAAGAACCTGTTAAAACCAGGCAGTGGTGGCGCACACCTTTAGTCCCAGCACTCAGGAGGCAGAGGCAGGCGGATCTCTATGAGTTTGAGCCCAGCCTGGGTCAGAGTTGTTGCTCACAGAAACCTTGTCTCAAAAAACAAAAACAAAACAAACAAACAAAAAGAACCTGTCTAGATGCCAATCCATGGATAAAGAAATGTAGTATATACACACATTGGAGTTTTATTCCCCTATAAAGAACAAAGAAATTATGTTGTTTGCAGAAAAATGGATGGAACTGAGATGATCATGTTACATAAAATAAACTATATTTAAAAAGACACATATCACCGGGTGTTGGTGTCGCATGTAAAATCTAAGAGAGGATTTTAGTAGTGAATGAGACCCTTTAACAACCAACCTGGGCATTTGAAATCCCAAGCAAAAGAAAACATTCCATTTTAAAAGTTCAATAAACAACGACATTTTGTTTAGCTATTGTAGTCTCTGGGAATATTTGATATGTTTCAGTAGCTTGGATCACAGATGAAATCAATAATTTGCTCTTATCAGGAAAGTGGATAGGTCAATTCAAAACAACATGGAGAAATATTACAGAAAACAGTCTATTTGAAAAATATCCAAAGCCGATGCTACATTCTGCCCCAGGCGTTTACAGTGCTCAGAAATGATTAGGTATGCTGTGTCATGCCTACTGTCATAAGAGATTTATTATCATTTTATTATAATTCAGAATAGGTCATTCCAAAGCCATTCCATAAAAATAACATGCTGCTAAAGAAAGGGTAATGGAGGGCGATTCAAGAATAGCCCTATATCCTCTGAATTAATATATTTATGCTAAGCATGGCCTTTCAAATATTTTGAATGAAAAAAACAACATTGAATCAAATACGGATTAATTTGCTTCTCGTTTCTTGAACAAAACTGTATACTGCTAGATCTAGGGCATCTAATGGAAGTAATCCATTCAGGGTAAAAATCATTCCCACCTCTGGTAATACAAAAGGGCTTACAAATACATCATGTATCTGGCTAAGAAAGCATAGCAAAGACTTATTTGTGCTTGGCTGATTTTTATTTATAGACAGGGACAGAGTTGTTGAACAACTGTTGCTTTCTGTCAGTGTTTCAAAACAATGAAGAATGTTTAACATATAGGTCTTGATACCAGGCAAACAATTCCTTTTCTTCTTTTTCCAGTGTGGTGTCTGTTGGGGGTTCTTCAATTGCCACAATATCAAAAGCTGGAGAGTAGAAGATGACCTTTTTCTCCTTTGTTTGTAATCTGTCTGCTTCTGCTTCCTAGGTGGAATTACAAACAAAAATACAGTGTTTCCGGACCCCAGTCTGACAGCTGGGGAGCCAGCATAGGACCAAACCAGGCCCCTTAAATGTGGGTGTCAGTTGGGGGGCCTGGGCAATCTATGGGGCCTCTGGCAGTTGAACCAGTATTTACCCTAGTACACAAATGGGCTTTGGGAGCCCTCTCCACATAGAGGGATAGTCTCGCAGGCTAGACACACTGGGGAGGGCCTAGGCCCTGCTCCAAATGATATGACAGACTTTGAAGCTCCCCCCCTGGAAGGCCGCATCCTCCCTGGGGAGCAGAAAGGCAATGGGATAGGGTGTTAGTGGGGCAGGGGAGGAGGGGAGGGAGAGGGAACTGGGATTGACATGTAAAACAAGCTTGTTTCTAATTTAAATAAAAATTTATTAAAAAATAAAGTGTTTCATATTTGCCTTTTACTACTTTGTATTTGTATTCTCTATTTTACTTAGCTTCACCCTCCAATTTTTTATCAGAATTAAAAATATTTTCATGTATTTATTTAATATGTGTGCATGTGAAAACACACAAGAGCCATGGCACAAGTATGAAGGTCAGAGACAACTTTTTGGGACTTGGTTCTCTCCCTCCAACATGTGGGGGTCTGGGATCAAACTCAGGTCATTAGATTTGGCAGTAAGTGCCTTTACTTGTTGAGTATCTTTCTAGCCAGGCAGAATTTTTAAAAACCACCCAGTAGTGTATCAAAACATGTTCATTATAAGTATCCCGTCAGTGTAGAAGTATAGAGGCAGATTTTATATAGAATAGCATTTTATGGTTAATCAGAACCTCACCAGCCTATAGCTCCAGCTACTCAGAAGGCTAAAGTGAGTCCATCACTTGAGCCCAAAAGGAGAGGCCATCTTGGACAACAGAAAAACCCCATGTCTCAAAAATGACAGAGGTAGGGATAGAGCTGAGTGTACAGCACCTGTAAGGCGCTGCTTTCGTTTTGAGCATACACATTAGATGACTTTCATTCCAAGACAAGCACTAGCAGAGATGTGCTGGATTCAATCAGTGGAGCACGTCTTTCTTTCCTTTTTGCTGGCTTGTGCTCATGTGGAGTCCAAGCAGCAGGCGCTTAACAGAATAGCTACCAATACTGTATAAGAATTCCTTTTGTAAAAAAACAAGGTTTAACCTTCATTTTTATTTAATGTGTATGGGTGTTTTGTCTGCTTGTGGGTCTGTGTACCATGTGCATGCAGTGACCTTGGGGGCCAGAATAGAGTTCAGATCCTCTGGGACTGGAGTCAAACATAGCTGTGAACCACAGTATGGGCACTGGGGATTGAACCAGAGTCTCCTGGAAGAGAAAGTCAGTATCTTGACCACTGAGCCATCTCTCCAGGCCACTTCCCCCACCTTTTTTTTCCCTTTTTGAAATGGTCTTGCTATACAGCTCAGGCTGGCTTTGAGCTCAGTAACATAATCTAGCTTGCGTTGAACTCACGGTCTTCCTGCCTCTGCCTCCTCAGTTCTGGAAAGAGTGTGCGGCCATGCCTGGATGTTTAAGAACCAAAAATGCAGCTGGGTATGGTGGTGCATGTTTTTAATCTCAGCTCTCAGGAGGTAGAGGCAGGTGGGTCTCGGTGAGTTCAAAACCAGCCTGGTGTATACAGACTTCCAGGTCAGCCAGGGCTATATAGTGAAACAAGAGAGAAAGAAAGAAGGAAAGAAAGGAAGGAAAGAAGAAAGAGAAAGAGAGAGAGAGAAAGGAAGAAAGAAAGAAAGGAAGGAAGGAAGAAAGAAAGAGAGAGAAAGAGAGAGAGAGAGAGAGAGAGAGAAAGAAAGAAAGAAAGAAAGAAAGAAAGAAAGAAAGAAAGAAAGAAAGAAAGAAAGAAAGAAAATGGGTGTTACCAGAAAGTAGGTTCATACTACCCAGGTATTTGTATGCCAAAGATGTTTCGGCCTTGAACTTGCATCTCTTTGTGCAAACAAAATTACTCATAGGCAGTTTGAAAACTGTTCAAAATAACTAATGAGTTCACTGTTAGTTGAATTTGCAGTTACCTGGGAGGAAGCCTTTTCTTCTTTAGCTGCCTTGTAGGCTTTTTTCATTTTTTCAACCTTTTTTTGTGCTTGCTTGGATCGACGGCCCAGATGTTTCATCTTACCTTGCTGTTCCCAAGGCTGGTAAAAAGGACGGACGGTTGTAATAGATGGATACCTAGAAGAGATTTGTGTTAGAGACAGAATAAAAAGAACACAAAATAAGATTTAAATGTGAAGTAAATTCTAAACTGTAAGACATTCTCTAGCACACTGAGAGACCTCAGTAAGTGGAGCAAGACTGCATGCCAGTTTTTAGGTTAAAGTAATCATTTCTATGACTTTTTCTTTTTTTGCTCTTGTTTTTCAAGACAGGGTTTCTCTGTGTAGTCCTGGCTGTCCTGGAACTCGCTCTGTAAACCAGGCTGGCCTCAAACTCACACACCCACCTGCCTCTGCCTCCTGAAAGCTGAGATTAAAAGCATGCGCCACCACACCCAGCTGCATTTTTGGTTCTTAAACATTCAGGCATGGCCGCACACTCTTTCCAGTACTGAGGAGGCAGAGGCAGGAAGATCGTGAGGTCAAGGCAAGCTGGATTATATTACTGAGCTCAATGCCAGCCTGAGCTGTATAGCAAGAGGATTTCTCAAAAGAAAAAAAGGCAGAGAGAGCATCGTTCTTTACCTGGCATGTGTAAAAAAAAAAACTTGAATTTTTTTTTTTTAATTTTTCACAGGGTCTCACTATGTTGCCTGGGCTGGCCTCAGTTTTTTTGAATGCCGAGATTAAAGGCACCACCATACCCAGCATGAATTTTTAAAATACCATAACTAATGCCAGAATTTACATTTCATAACAGCTGAAAAAGCAAGCTTCTTTCAGAAATTCATTTTAAGTTTAGCATACAAAGGAATGGGTTTCATGGTGAAGCTATTTATTTGTGTATGCATTTGTGTGGTTATATGTATGTGTGCATGTGTTCACATGTTTGTGGGCTCATGTGTACTGTGTATGCAAGTACTGTTTGACTGTGTTGTGAAGGCCCACGGTTGATGTCAGGTGTCTTTCTCAATTGCTGTCCAGTTTTACTTATTGAGGATAAAGAAATCTCTTCTGGATGTAGAGCTCACCATTTCTGGCTAGTCTAGCAAAGAGCTTGTCCTGAGTGCTGAGACGACAAGTGGCTACCACACCTGCCTGGCTTTTTACATGGGCTCTGGGGATCTGAACCCTGGTTCCCACACTTGTGTAGCAAGCATTTTGTCTGCTAAGCCATCTCCCCAGCCTAGTGCAGCTATTTTATTCAGTGTTGGGGTCAGATCACTCACCCTCCCCCACTTTGGCTTTACTATCACAGGGATATCCACCTGCCAGCACCTATATCATTCATTCATCCTTAGAACTATCTTTCATAACAAGAGTCCATGTGCAGAAAAGGTTAAAAACATCCAAGAATACCACCCTTGCTGGCCAGCACTTTACCAATAGCCATGGAACATTAGTGTGCCCAGTGGGATAACTGCGTTGCATGTTGTACATTGGCTCTAACATTCCCAGGAGGGATGAAGCTCCTGGTAGCCCCAGTGGTAACTGGCTTGCTAACACACAGCTTGGAGTGCTTTCCCTTCTGTTTTACTGCCCTATCCCCTCAGTAGGTCCTGGGATCACCTCCCAAATCAACTGCTCTATCTCAATTCCTGGTCTTGGGGTTTGTTTCTGGGAGATCTCAGACTAGGACTTTATCCAAAGATGCTCTTAAGAAAGTATTTTTCTTCTTCAATTGATTTAAAATTTGGCTAGCTATCTGGCTTCTAAATGACTCATTCTTGGATAATCAGTAGCATGAATCAAGGTTATATATGGCAGTGAGGAAAATGACCTCACTTATTTGACCTTGGTGGTAATAGGGTTAAGTTCTATATTCAGTGCTCATATGTATGAGTTAGAGAAAATCTATTTCATGATGATAGACTGTGCCTTGAGCCAGGCTATCTGTCTGGAAAGTGCACAGCCTTGACTATAAAATAAGAGAATTAAATTACGTTGTTGGGTCAACACCTTTCATCTCCACTCCTGAGAATCCCCAGTATGTTTGCTTGCCAGTGCATTCTTTGTAGTCTAAAGGAATATATCTCATCGCAAGTATATGTGTGAATATATATATATATATATACATATATATGTCCTTTTCAGCCTATCACCACTTTCTTTTTCTTAAGAAAGCCAGATTAATTTATAAATAAGATGGGCTGGGTGATTCTTATAAAGGAAATGAGAAGCAATCTAATTGGAATAATAGCATTCTGTCCCTGTTGTTTCAGACCCTAATACATATATTTTGCTACAACACAGTTGTCCAGAATATGATCTGGTTTGATTGTTATTGGTAAAGAAGGGAATAATGCCTCTGTAATTTATATACAATTGATTGTAGGCAACAGGATCCAGGAGAGAGTACAATTATGGCTTTCAACAGGAAGGCAAAAGCCTTGCATGGGCAATTGGAATCATTTCAGCTGTATTTATGAAAACAAAAATATTAACAGTGCCCGAGAGGCACTCACCACCCCCTGACACACTCTACTGTGCCCCATCACTCCCTGACCTAGTATGGCTCCCGGGTTGAACAGCTTCTTATGTTCTCTTGAAAGGAAGCCTCATGCTGGCCTGAGGCTTCTATTCCAGCAGCAGCATCTATGTCTATCTGTTCCAGTGCAAGGGTCACCAGAGTTCTTTACCACTGCACTGTTTTCACATTTACCAGTGAAGCCTCTTGGCATCCTGAGGTGGCTGCCTGGTGGCACAAGTTATCACCTCAGGACCAACTGACCTTTTTGTTAGTGTTCTGCTTACAAAGTTGCATATGTTTGGGACAATCTTCCCCAGCTCAAATTTTCCCATGTGCCTTGTGGTTATCTTTAGTGGACTATGTATCAGAAAGGGAACATTTTCAGGAATGCTTTTAGTGTTGGAACCTCAAGAATAATGGTCTTTTACCTAACTTTAGAAACAATCTCTAGCTGGTGCTGACGCATCGCTTCTGTTTGTGGCTTCTGTAACAAATACTTCATTTCTTTTTGTAAACGGTTTGAGATTACTCCAGACTCTGCATAATCAACTATGTCATACATCATCATTGTTTTGGGAATGCTTTTGAGGTTTAATCTTCGCCAGTGGTTATTCTTGCCTCCAGATGATGCAGGGGTTTCATCCAGAAGGCTGCAGTACTATATGGGGAAAAATGCAGAGAGCTCAGTTGTTGGTGCCCAACTCCAAACTCTATTGGCATCTCCCTCCTGTGACTTTCATTCCAGCTAGATGTTTTTGTTGTCTATATTCATCTTAATTCCCTTACTGGAAGGTACAGCCCATGCCATGCAGTTTCAGTTCACATGGCACCACACTCACTAAATGTTTATCTACTGCATAAACACTGGCACACACTATTTCAAAACTGATGGGTTAATCTCTCGTGCTAAGTGGAGGCTTTCATTATCTTTATTTGTAATACTTGTAGGAATCTCACTTTACTTTTTTTCCAGTTTAAAATGTTATCAAGGAAGCAATTTAAAACCATAATTTATATATTCAATTTAACATTATAAAGGATGACGAGCTATAGTGCTAGGAGTAAGGCCTTTAGGGTCTACTACAGGCTCTCAAACTTTTGTGTGCACCCACTTTCACATGCACTCGAAAGCACACATGCACACAAACACACAGGTTGTACCCATGTGACATCATGCAGAAGTGTCAGTTGCCACCATTTGGCTGAGTAGTATCAGTCTCTCAACAAGAAGCAGCCAGTTCCAAATTCTCACAATATAACTGCAAACCTTTGCATAAGGCACAGACTCTGCAGCTAGATCTTCAATTCACAGCCTACTACACCAGTGACAAGTGTGCAGTCATATTTAGTGCCAAGTCACGTCCTGGCTCTAAAAATGTCAGTGTTTGGTCACTCTGAATCCATTAATGAGTTCACATACAGATAGCAAATATGTAGTACTGTGACCTCTTTGTCTCACAATGATAAACCCATGTGCCATTTTACAAAAATGGATAATCAAAAGAGGGAGTTGTGAACTGGAGACATGGCTCAGCGGTTAAGAGCACACGCTGTTCTTGGAAAGGACCTGAGTGAGATTCCCAGCACTCACATCAGTTGGCTCACAACCACTTGGAACTCCAGCTCCAGGGGATGCTACGGCCTCTTCTGGCCTTCTTGGACACCTGCATATGTGTGCATGCAGTCTTGCCCCATACACACGATTAAAATAAAAATAAATCTTGTTTTTCAAAGATAGACTTGGCCAGCAAAGAAACCAAATGTGGTATCACTGGAAGTGAGGCTGGAATCCAGTGTAAAGTGAGTTGTAGAAGCATCAGGTGGCTATACAAGGTAGCACTTTAAGAAACTGGAAGTGTATAGCTAGAGGGATTTGGTGAAGGTGAGCGTACCTGCATAAGTGGGCTTGACAAGAAAAAACTTCACATTATGAGAAATCTAACATACTTCGCAGCATATAAAATATGAAGACTAAAACGTCAGCATCCGATTCAAACTTAGGAGTGTGACAAGTAACAGAGACACAGCAAAGACAGTTTGGTCCCCAATGTAACTCATGTGAGAACAAGGCCGGCATTCTTCCAAGGTCTCTTTTGGCAGGGGGTGGACTGAGGGCGGAACTTAGGGCCGTGTGCATGCTAGGCTAGTTCTCTGCCCCTCAACCTTACATTTTAAAACATTTGATAGAGTCTTGATAAGTTACTTAGGCTGGGCTCGCACTTATTCTGTACCTGAGGCAGGCTTTGAACTTGTGATCCTCCTGCATCAGTTTCCTGAGCCACAGGTTTCATATTATTCTTCATTATGCTTTTTTCCCCATAGCTTTTCTTTGTTTTGCCTGTGGTAGGGAACTAACTCAAGGCACCATACCATCGAGTTACACTCCCAATCTGTTACACTCACAACTTTATCGAGATTGATATATCATATACTTCACCCATTGGTTTTTAGTGTTTACACAGCTGATTATTTTTTTAACCAAGAGATAAAACTTTCACTCTCAATGTATTAAATAATACTGCACTAAATGTTTTTCATTTCTATTATAAGAGAGCTTTTTTTTTTCTTTTTCGAGACAGGCTTTCTCTGTGAAGCTTTGGAGCCTATCCTGACTCTCGCTCTGGAGACCAGGCTGTCCTTGAACTCACGGAGATCCACCTGCCTCTGTCTTCCAAGTGCTGGGGTTAAAGGTATGTGCCACCACTGCCTGGCTGTAAAAGAGTTTTTAATGTTTGGTTTTAAGACTGGATCTGGGGCACACTATGCAGCCCAGGCTGGCCTCAAACTTGAAATCCTCTTTGCCTCAACTTTCTGAGTGCTGAGGTTACAACCAAGTACCAGCATATCCAGCTGTTTTTAATGTGCCAATCAATTTTCTCTACTGATCACTGTTTGCTTTGCATGGGGCTGGGGACATAGCTTAGGGGTAGAGTGCTTGCCTATCATGCAAGGGACCTGGGTTCAAGCTCCCATGCTGAAAAAAAAAAAGGTCCACACACATTGGAAAACAAACAGCAAGGAGTGGTGGCACAAGCCTGTAGTCCCTACTCTTGGAATGTGGTGAATGGAAGATTAGGAGTTCATGAGGCCATCCTCTCTCTGGCTATATAGCAAATCTGAGGTCAGCCTGGGCTACGTGAGATCTTGTCTCAAAACAATAAAAAAGTGAAATGTGCTTTGTACAGTTTTAGCTCGTATCATCCATTCTTTTAGTCCCACACTACCTGCATAGTGAGAATGCCTGTTACTTTATTTCCCAGGAGTGCAGTGGCACAATCAGTAAATGTCTCGGACCTGTCACTGATCTCCTTTGCCACTCATTCACTTTGTGACCTTGGGTGAGCTTTTGGACCTTGTTAAAGCTTCATTTTTTCTCATCCATAAAGAGAGTTGCAGGATTTACAAACTTAAAGATGAAAGGAAATGATATACCAGGGAAGATCTTTAAAAATGCTATTCACTCCCACAAATAATCTTATCTCTCTTTTCCCAGTGTAAATATTTGGGGCCTTTTCTCTGTGACCCCAATCCTTGACATATTCACAACCTGTGAGTTTGTGACTCATGTCCTTAGCAAAGATGGTTGGCATCCCCAGCTTCAGTTACTTTCTGATCAAATTCCTGAGTCTCATAGGCTAAGTCTCTAAAAGAAACAAAACACAACCAAGAATCTCTAAGGCTCTGCGTTAACTTCATATGTCAAAGTGAGGCACATACATTATTATGAAGAAGGTAAGGTCACACACATTATTATTATTATTACTATTATTATTATTACATTAGGAATCTGAATATTGGCAATTTTTCATCAATGTTTGCCTGTTTGGATTGTTAATAGAAAAATGGGAGGGACTGTTATAAAAGCATTTATTATTATTATGTATTATTATTATTATTATTATTCAGGTGTGCTGCTTAAATGCACCAGTTCAGCATTGCTCTGTCTAGCTATGCAAACCAGAAATCCAGGAGTCATGTCAGACATATTCCTTCAGTTTCTCTCCCTATCTGTCACCAAGGCCCACTGCCTTTACTCTCTCTCCTGCATCTGTAGACATCCATCCTTAAACTGAGCAACCACCATTTCCCCAGGAGTATCAAGAGCCTTTGAACAGAACTTTTGTTGCTTTCTCATTCTTTCTGTATCCTGCAACCAGAGGCAGCTCCTCATTCATTAGCTTAAAAAATCACATTGTGTTCAGTGTGTGTGTGTGTGTGTATGTGTGTGTGTGTGCGTGAGGAGAGCACTTATGTGAAGTCAGAGGTCAGAAGATGTCTTTGTGGAGTTGGTTCTCTCCTTCTACCATGTGGGACTCAGGATTTTAAGTTTGCTGTCAGAAATTTTACCTGCTCGGCCATCTATCTTGTCGGTCTCAAATTGGTAACTTTTTCTTTCTTTTTTCAAAAAAGATTTTAATTTTATTTTCTCTCTCTCCCCAGTATGTATGTATGTATGTATGTATGTATGTATGTATGTATGTATGTATGTATGCCTGAGCATGTGTATGCTGTACCCTCAGAGGCCAGAAGAAGGCACTGGATCCTCTGAGGCTGGTGCTACAAGTGGTTGTGAACTGTGTGATGTGGGTGCTGGGAACTGAACTCAGGTCCTCAGGAAGCACAGCAAGTACTCTTAACTTTTGGGCTATCTCTCTAGTGCCGCCCCATGCGATCTAATTTTTATTTTATGTGTATTGGTGTGAGGATGTCAGATCCTCTGGAACTGGAGTTTTGACAGGTATGAGAGCTGTCATGTGGGTGCTGGGAATTGAACCTGGGTCCTCAAGAAGAGCAGCCAGTGCTCTTAACCATTGAGCCATCTCTCCAGCCCCCAAAATGGTTAATTTTATGTTGTGTGTATTTTACCACCACCACAACAAAAAATATGAGCTGGGTGGTGGTGGCACCTGCCTTTAATACCAGCCCTCAGGAGGCAGACACAGGCAGATCTCTGTGAGTTTGAGGCCAGCCTGGTCTACAGGACTGCCAAGGCTACACACAGAAACCCTGTCTTAAAAAAAACAAAATAAAAATTATGATTCTCTCTTGTTGGAGGATAGGATCTGGCAAGCCTTAATTTTTTTTTTAACATCTATATCTAAATTCCTTACTTGCATGTAATCTTGCGCTGTGACAATATCCATGGGGTCAGCTACTTTGAATTTCTGGAAACAATGCTCATCTTCCATAATTTGTTGACAAAATTTCCTTTCCCCCATTATCTTGCAAGCATCAGCCACTGCCTTTAAAGAAAGTAGATTTTCAAAATAATATATTTTTAATCACTGCCACACATTATATATATATATATATATATATATATATATATATATATTCTGACAAATACTGTTCCTGTCTTTTATGAACTTGCTATTAATAGAAAGGCTACATTTACATAAAGGGAATTATATAGCTGCTTTTTGGGAGGAGGAGGGGAAGGAGTTAAATAAGGTATTACTTTGTAGTCCAGGTTGGTCAAGCACTTACTAGTAAGCCTCCTGCCTCAGCTCCCTCAATGCTGGGGCTACAGGCATGAGCCACCACGCCTAGCTATATAGGGATTTGTTTTGAGACATGGCTGGCCTTCAACTTGCTAAGTAGTCAAGGATGAATTTATACTTCTTCTTGCTTCCACCTCTCAAATGCTGGGATTACAGGGGTGGATCTCCATGTCTGGTTTCTATAGGGATTTTAAAACCATTTGAAATTTGCCACTATAGACACTGATGCACAGTTTAAAAATAAAACTAAAGGTGTAGCTGAGTCTACAGTCCTCAAGGAAGCATAGTTTTTTAATTTTGAAAAGGTTTTAATTTGGGCCTGGAGACACAGTTCAGCAACTAAGAGCACTTGTTACTCTTCCAGAGCACTCACGCAATGGCTAACAACCACGGTTACTCCCATTCCAGGGCAATCTGATGCCTTCTTCTTGCCTCTGTGGGCACTGCACACATGTGATAGACATGCAAACAATACACAGCACAACATAAAATTTGTTTTGAAATCTTAAAAAAAGATTTTATTTTTATATTTGATGATGTGTATATGCATGTGAATCTGAGCATCTGGATACAGAGCCCAAGGAGGCAAGAAGAGGGCACCAGATCTTCTGGAATTGTAGTCAGTCCATTGTGAGCTGCCTGATGTGCATGCTGGGAACTGAACTAGTGGCCTCCTCAGGAACAGTTTGTGCTCTTCGCCACTAAGCTTGCTCTCCAGCCTGAGCCATAGTTTTAAAGATATTTTTTTCTTTTAAAAAACGTTCTTTTCAGCCAGGGGGTGGTGGCGCACGCTTTTAATCCCAGAATTTAGGAGGCAGAGGCAGGTGGATCTCTGTGAGTTCGAGGCCTATAGAGGCAATGGGCAAGTTTCAGGACAGCTAAGTCTACACAGAGAAACCCTGCCTCCAAACCAAACTGTTCTTTTCATTTAAATGAAAACAAAAGAATACCATAATCTAACTTGTGCTGTCAGTGAAAAGAAACTCACCTGCGGTTAAACAGGGTGCCTTGGGAACTAGAATACAATGTGTTGTTGGAACTGACACTCTTTTCTGTTAGTTAACCCATTGCTTCCCAACAGAAAAGTGGAGGTGTCAGGTTGCTTACACCTCCCTTTCCTTTAGATTTCATTCTCCATAGCCAAAGAAAAGCAAATTAAGGATTTTTCTTTCTTTCTAAAATGTCAACAGTTTACATTCAAGGAAAATGTCTGGGAGACCAGCGAGAGAGAAAACACAGTGGTGGAAGTTCTTTGTCTTGCCTCTAGGTATACCACACCCTCCCACATATATCTATCTTGCTAATAGCTCTCTCCATGCTGGGAGAGTTAAATACTCCCACGCTGCCGTAAACATGTGCTGAATCATCTAACACCATTTATAATATGGATTGGTGCTTCTGGCCACAAAGGGTCTGCTTATGTGGAGGGAGGCTGGCAGAGAAGCAAATCCAAATCTCTTTCTATTCCAGATCAATTGTTTCCTCTGGACCCCAGAATGTGCTACTGGGAGAGTATGCAGAGAGATCTGTCAGAGCGAACGCCCAGAGCTTCTGTTCTTTTCATTTAAAGCACAACACAATAACTCGCCTTCACATATTTTCCTCTCTAATCCTAATTTTATTATCCAGAATAGTCCTTTTTTATTTTGTTTTGAATTCCAAAGCTTTGATGGTGCACATGGAAAATGGAACGGGAAGAAAATAGACAGGAGTTTCTCTTTGTAGCGCTGGCTGTCCTGGAACTCACTCTGTAGAGCAGGCTGGAGATCCGAATGCCTCTGCCTCTTGAATGTGGGATTAAAGGAGTGTGTCACCAACGCCCGGCTTCAAATTCTAGCTTTTCCCACAGACGAAGTGAGAACAGCATTTCTCTTGACACTGAATGGAAGGAGGGCCATGTTCGAGAACAAGTACAGTATCATCCCTTACCTCCTGGTGGTTAAGAATATGGACCCTGGTCTCAGTTCTTTCACTCTCCAGTTCTGAGATTTTAAGCGAGTTACTTGGTTATTTATTTATTTATTGTGTGATTTAATTTTTTCATTATTAGGCCTTATGGCATTTTTTATACATATATATTTCCCTCCTATTCCTGATGGTACCTTTCCTCTTCCCATTAGTCTCCTTTCTACTTTCAGATTCATTTTTTTAAGAGTGAGGATAGACTAACAAAACATACAGACTAGTTTTATGGGAGTGAAATGACATAATGCACATTTGACATTACAGGTAATAGAAATTGATCAAGATGGGCCAGAGGGGCTAGAGAGGTGGCTCGATTGGTAAAGTGTTTGCTGCCTAAGTGTGAGGGCAGGAGTTCTGATCACCAGCACCCATGTAAGATATATCACAGTGTTCATTGTGATATACATCTGAAACCCCAGGGCTGTGGGACAGAGACAGGCAGATCCCTGAATCTTACTGGCTAGCCAGCTTAGTTAAATTGGTGTGCCTCATGCTCAATGAGGGATTCTGTCTCAAAAAACAAGATGGAAAATGAATGGGGAAGACACTCGACGTTAATCTCCAGAGTTCGTACTCTCAAAGTGATCAAGCAGGACTGACAAATACAGCAAGGTTGGTAGAATGCTTGCCTAGCAAGAGTTTGATCCTCGGAATTTACTGTACAAATCAGATAAGATGGTGTTCACCTGTATTAATAAGTATAGGGAAGTAGACGTTCAAGTTTAACTGCATGAGTTCGCGGTCAGCCTAGTATATTTGAATCTTGACACACTGTGGGGAAAAGAGCAGAAAGGGGAGAGAGAGGGGAGGGTGACAAAAAGAGAGAATAATCAAGTAACAAGGGTGGCTATTAATGTTTTTCTTATATGAATAAAGTTTAAAAGGACAGGTATTTTTCAATATAAAATAACAGTTGCTAGATGCCAACAGTTAAGGCTCTTCAGTTGGATCCATGGGATCCTTTTGTGGCCTTTAAGTGTAGTAACTTTTTTTTTTTTTTTTTGGTTTTTCAAGACAGGGTTTCTCTGTTCTCTGTGTAGCTTTGGAGCCTATCCTGGCACTCACTCTGGAGACCAGGCTGGCCTCAAACTCACAGAGATCCACCTGCCTCTGCCTCCCGAGGGCTGGGATTAAAGGCGTGCACCACCAATGCCCGGCCCGTGTAGTAACTTTTAAAGATTTATATATTATATATGCATGTATGCCTGCAGGCCAGAAAAGGGCACCAGATCTCATTACAGATGATTGTGAGGCATCATGAGGTTTCTGGGAATTGAACTCAGGACCTCTCAAAGAGCAGCCAGCTCCCTTAACCGCTGAGCCATCTCTCCAGCCCCCTCATTTTATTCTTTAATTGTGTGTGCACATGTGCATATGCATGCAGGTGCCCAAGGAGGCCAGCAAGGACACAAAATCCTCCAAAGCTGGAGTTACAGGTGGTTGGAGCCATCTGATATGGGTGCTGAGAACTAAAATTGGGCTCTCGGGTAGTGCACACTTTTGATTGTTCAGCCATCTCTCCAGCTCCAAGGCTCTACATTTTAAAATGGTCCAGTGGATGCCAGTGTGTAAGGCTGCACATGCTTTGGGTAGCAAGGTTGTAGAAAATTCTCTGGTGGACCAACAATAATGACAACCTCTTGTAAATTACCAATGCTGAGAAAATAGATTGTCAATGTAGGAAATGAAACAAGAGAACACACACACACACACACACACACCCCCACACCCATCATTATTCTATTGTTCTACAACAGAGGTTCTCAGCCTGTAGGTTTCAATCCTTTGGGGGGTGGTCAGAGGGTCCTTTAATGGAGGTCTCCTAAGACCACTGGAAAACATATTTACATTACATATGTGTTTGTATACGATTCATAACAGTAGCAAAATTACAGTTATGAAGTAGAAATGAAAATAATTTTATGGTTGGGGTCACCACAGCATGCAGAACTGAATTAAAGGCTTGCAGCATTGGGAAGGTTGAGAACCACTGTTCTAGAACCATTTGACCTGCCTTGGCACTTTTAGAGAAAATACTGATAATCTCTAGATAGATGTATTTCTATTTTTTCCCAGTGGATTCTGTCTTTATGCCACCATTCTACAGTTTTAATTACAGTAGCTTTGTAAGTCTTGAAATTGGGTAGGAAAAATTGTCCAACTTCCTTTTTTCCTTCCCTTTCACTTGCTTTGCTTTTTGTTTTTGTGAATACATGAGAGATACAGCTAGAAAATGACAAGGAAATGCAAAAAGAAACGGAAATATGGAGGGGAACGATGGAGCAAAAATATGTTAAATTCCTCTTCTTTAAAAGTGAAATTAGTAGGACTGGAGAGATGGCTCAGCAGTTATGAGCACAGGATGCTCCTCCGGGGTACCTGGGTTCAATTCTCATCACCCACCTAGAGGTTCATGACAGTCTGTAACTGCAGTCCCAGGGGATTTTTCTGACCTCCTCAGGCACCAGGCATGCATGTGGTGCACAGACGTGCAGGCAAAACATTCATACACTTAAAAAATAATAAAAATATTTTCAAAGATAAGTGAATTTGGACTAGATATCTGAACAAACTAAAACTGGCCCACTTCTATAAAGAAACAAATGAAGGTCTAGAAAGATGGCTTATCAGTTAAGAGCACTGATTTCTCTTACAGAGTATATAGGTTTGATTCCCAGCCCTCACATAGTGGCTCACAACCATTCCTAATTCCATTTTCCAAGGGACCTTACATCCTTCTCTGGCACCAGACTCGAATGTGGCACACAGACATACATGCAGACAAAACACCATTTGCATAATAAAAGAATAAATGAGCCAGGTGGTGGTGGCACATGGCTTTAATCCCAGCACATGGGAGGCAGAGGCAGGCGGATCTCTGTGAGTTCAAGGCCAGCCTGGTCTACAAATTGAGTTCCAGGATAGCTACGGGTTGATACACAGAGAAATCCTGTCTCAAAACAACAAACAAACAAACAGAATAAATGAATTTAGGGCTAGGGATGTAGCTCATTTGTGCTTACCTAGTATACGTGAAGCCCAGGGTTTGATCCCCAACACTGCATAAACTATGCTTTTCTGCACACCTGTAATCCTAGCACTCTGGAGGTGGAGACATTGCGATCAGAAGTTAAAGAGGTAAGAGTTGGGTGTGGTGATGCATGTCTTTGATTCCAGAGCTCTGGAGGGAGAAGTGGGCAGATCCCTGGGAGTTTGAGGCCAGCCTGGTATATGTAGTGAGTTCTAGGACAGTCAGGGCTACATAGAGAGACCCTGTCTCAAACAAACAAACACCAAAAAGAAGTAAGCAAGCAGAATAGTTGGATCAATTTGCTAACAAAACTTTTATTCAAAGAGCAAAAATGTAAACTTAGAATGGGAAAAATCCCACCATTGCACTTTTTTTTTTCAACCATGACTTTACATATTAGCCAAGTTTGTTTTGAAAAGGAACGAAAGGACAAGGGCAGTCCAAACTGTTCTCTTCAACTTGGGTATGCTCTGATCATTAAAAGACCATTATAGTGTTCACTGAAAAAGTCAGGCTGAGTAGTATGATAACATCTTAATAACAAGAACAAACAGAATTATAAAATCTCGTTTCATGAGGAAAACGAAGGCAACTTAAGGAACTATTAGGGCTGATTACTCCAGGGGAGTGACAGCTGCAGCACATTAGGGACAGGCATCACAGTGCATTTTTCTTTGGCATAGTTTGTAGATCATTATTAACATTGGAACTTATCTTTAAAACATATTTATAAGACATTAAAGAACATGTATGTGCAACAAAGTTTTCTTCACGATGGCTCTCACTGATGCATTTGATAGTCAAGAGCTCCCTTCTGAGGTCAGGTTGAAGATATAGGTCCTAAAGTTCATACAGACCTCCCACTAACATAGACACTTGGATGCCAAACAGGCTAATTAGGGTTTTCTACTTACATGTGAATAAACACATGTACATGCCAACTCAAGTTCTTACAGACTTCATGTAAGACCCCAGTAAATTCCATTTGAAGTCCAGTTTATATGATCTGAGGGTTGTCTGTGTCTGTTGCTCAGTTGACAGTATTCTACCAGTTCATACAATTTACTGTTCCAAAGACCCTAAACAACTGGCTCAGTCAGCTTCCTGTGCTCTCTTCTTCATTCACCAGTCCTCTAAGTCCCTCTGAGGCTGGAGACAGAGTCATTTTTCATGTGGTCTTCTCATTTCCTCTCCTCGAAGGAGGAGGGTGGACGGGCCCTTATGACGATGTTCAGTGGGACCCTGGGGTATGGTCCCTCAGACTGCTTCAGGGAGGCTGAGAACTTGTCAGAAGATCCTTTCTTTTCAGGAGGATGGGATGAAGAAGCTTCCAAGATCCTGGAGCTCCAGCAGTCATTTCTCAATCTAGTGAAGACCATTCGGAGTGGTTGGACTGGAGCGTGACTGGGCAATGGATGACGGGACTCAATGAAAGGCTGTGTGAAATTCAGGAGAGCTCTGTTGCGTGGAGGCTGTTGTTCAACACTGGTCACTTGAGGTAGCCCTTTTGATTCAACTTGACTGATACTAGAACGTGGCACAACACGGAACGCCTCCAACGCAGGCTTCTCAGTGATCTTCTGAGGTCTCTGGTAGGTGCTTATGCGCTGCTTCTTTGGAGGATTTTGGATAACCTGGGTGAGGAGCTGAGCTGGTGGCTGGGTGAAGGCAGCCGGGGGAACCTGATGGAAGCAATGCTCTGTGCTTTGGTCTGTTGGATTCCCACTGGAAGTGGAGTGCTCATCACTGTGCCCAACTGCTGGTTTTGGCATGTTAGGGACCTCCAAGGTAATATTAGGCTTTTCTGTGGAAGGTGCTGTGTGGCACACATGTTCCCCGTCAGATTTCTTGAGTGATGGCAGACTAGTTTCAGTGGACTTCAGGGATGATCTCTTGTTTATATGGATGAATGATGGCCTGCTCGGACGCCTCAGATAGTCACCAGAATGTGTGGTATCCTTCCAACTCTGTGGCTTCTTCTCTGGGGGTTTCTTGGGAAATTTGAGCACGAGAGCCTTCCTCCGCTGCTCTAATCTTTCTCTCTCTATTTTCTCTTCCTCTGTCTCACACACTGGCTCAGTGCTCTGAAGATTCTTTGGCTTTTGTGGGTCCTGGTTCTCCTTTTCCTTCTTTATGCCCAAGGGCAGTGGTACCTTGGCACCATCCCAGGACTTGATAGGGCACTTCTTGCTTCTCATGGTGTGTCCAAAGGCCCCACAGTTTTTGCATTTCATTCTGGGATTCTCTTCTCTTGGGAAAACTCTCCTCTCCCTTGGTTTTCTCCGATTCTCTAAATTCTGAAATTCAATGTCTGTGTCACTATCTACCCATCGAGCCATCTTTTTAAAGTCCTGTCAGTCTTCCTCAGGTGTTGATTTGGAATTTCCTGAAACCCAGCTGTCTTCCTCCTGTCTGTTAGCAGGTTCTCAGACAGGTGGATGATGGAGACACAGCAAGGAATAGGATGAAGCTTTCAGGATGCTGGAGGAAAGGGAAGTCACATTTTCTTTTTATATCACTGGGCTATTTCCTCCCCTCCAACATTTACTTCATAAATAAAAATTGAGGTTATTAGACAATGTTTCAGTGAGTTTTAATAAATAAATACTGTTTTCCCCTGACTTCTTCCTTCTGAGATTCCCATTTTCTTAAGACTAAGAACAGGGACAATAGAACAGACCCAGGAGAATTTCAGTTCCTGGAAAAGTCCGATTATACATTCTTAGAATAGAAACCATAGATAGTAAGATATAGAAACAACCTCAGCTTATGATGAACATGACATGAATTTATCCCTCAACAGTAAGATGAAAATATACTTCTCACGCCGGTGACACACGCCTTTAATCCCAGCACTCAGGAGGCAGAGGCAGGCAGATCTCTGTGAGTTCCAGGTCAGCCTGGTTTACAGAGTGAGTTCCAGGACAGCCAGGGATACACAGAGAAATCCTGTCTCAATAAACCAATACATTATTATATACTATTTAATATACATATATATAGCTTTTAAGACTCGCTCCGTAGACCAGGCTGGCCTCTAACTCAGAGATCATTCCTGCCCCTGCCTCCCCAGAATTTAAAATTTTAACACAAAGAAAATGGAGATTTTTTTTCCAGAGCCTCATATAAGTAATACATTTCAAATTTGTTGTAGTGGAGACAGTTTGAAATATGGTTCTCAGGGAAAGGCTTGATGGGCTGACTAATGGCCTGTATACTTGGAATGCAATTTAGATATCACACAGATGTTAAGAAGCAATATTAATATAAATTAATATAAAACATCCATCATGAAACATCACCTTACTTGACGGCTTTAGTAAATCTTTCCCACTGAAATACTTGTAACCATGGCCATCATTTTTAAAAAAAATTTTGAACACGATAAAAGGTGGAAACGTTTCACCACCAAATCTGAAATAAAGATAAAAAATTAGTGATATGGCATCGATTGTGGGGCTCTATTGCTTCTTCCTCATGTACCTAGAAGAGCTCATACAGTTTTTCAAATATAGGGAACATAAAGAACATATAGAGATCTAGCAAAGAAATGGATCCAAAGGTGAAAGTCACAACTATTCTCATACTTGTGGACACAATGGGGGTGAGGCCTCATGTCAATTTATAGCCAGAGTCATGCCTTAGCCTATGCAAAACCATAACAAATGTAAACAGGGAAATGCTTACCTTTGAATTTTGTCCTGAGAAATAATCAGTATCAAAGAAAGCATTTCTATTATTTCTCCTATGAAATAAATCAGCTAGTTACATTACCTGAATCTGACTTTACACTTCATGCTAGGATCTTTAACAAGTGCAGCTTCTATGGGGCTTACTTTCTTCAGTAGTTCATGTGCCACACAATATTCCTGAAATAAATGATGTCACTGTAAACAGAAAGTAGTATCCTGCAAGATGTCATTTACTGATTACAAGAATGGAAGCGGCCTGGTGGTGGTGGCGCACACCTTTAACCCCAGCACTCAGGAGGCAGAGGCAGGTGGATCTCTGTGAGTTCAAGGCCAGCCTGGTCTATAGAGTGAGTTACACAGAGAAACCCTGTCTCGGAAAACAAAACAAAACACAGCAAAACAAACAAAACAAAAACAAAAAGAATGGAAGCATAGTGAAATGATCAGTACCCTGGGCTCAGGGTTCTAAAGAGGTGGATTTCTATTCTTGACTCCTCCATTTATCATCTATGTAGCCTTTCTTCTGTTATTTCCACCCAGGGGTCTCCAAGTTTGAGTATCCATGTCTTTTGAGATCACAGGCATTTTGAGATCCCTATGATAATACTTTCCCTTAATTTATTGCATTTATCTATAGATTTATCTGTGTCTCCAACTAGATTAGAAGCATCATGAAGGTAGAGACAACATCTTTCTTCTTTATTATATTCCTAGCATCTAATACAGTACTAAAACACACAAGAAACTTAAAAGTGTTTAATGTTGAATGAATCATGGTAATATGGGGATGATAATGGTATTAAGTGACTAGCTTTTAGACACCTTTTATTTACCATGTAATATGGTGGTATCATTCATATATATATATATATATATATCCTCATTTAATCCTAACAGCAACACAAGCAGAATATTATTACTCTCATTTTATAAATGAGAAAGCTAGGTCTCAAACATAGATCTGATATATGAGACCACTGACAGTGGTTCCAAGATTTAACTCTAATGCACAAACTGATTTAGTGGAGCCCATTCCATATGGGGAGATACCTTGCTCAGCCTAGACACAGGGGTGTGGGGATTGGGAGGTGCCTTGATCCTGCCTCCACCAGATGATGGGATAGACTTAATAAACATCCTAGGAGAGGCCTTACTTTCTCCGAGGAGCAGATGGGGGGGTGACAGTGGGGGGGGGGGAAGAGAGGAGTGACAGGGAACTGGAATTGGAATGTAAAAAGTAAATTAATAAAGACTCAAAAAATCCATTAGATATGTTTGTCTCTAAAATTTCCATTCTTTTCTTTAAATGGCCCTATTCAATTTTATGCCTGTGACGATTCCATAAAATGTACAATAATAGGCTGGCCTAGAACTCAGAGGTCTCCCTGCCTCTGCCTCTAGAGGACTGGGATTACAGGCATGGGCCACCACCACCTGGCTAAAATAAAGCATTATTAATTTGAAGCAAATTGGAACAAAGATGTAAAAATAACTGATTGACTTCATTTATTTACCGAGAGCCAAAAATGATGAGGAAAGCAGTAACATGATAATTAAAAATGAGTTTTGTATGATAATACAAATCTGTCTGTGGGTCAGAAAATGAAGAATACATATTGCTCAGACTCTAGTGAGACTATTCTGATAGCAGACTACTTTAAACAAGGCTTAATACTCTGCTGGAGTTTCCAGGATTTTTTTTTTTCTTCTGGGAAGGAGGATGGGTATCTGTTTGCCATTTTTATTCAAATAGGATTATATTCCTCATATTGTTCTGACTTGTCCTTTTCACTATCAAGCTATCTTGGTTATCTTTCTATTGTAGAATCATGGTAATATTGCAAGCTTTACCCATGAAGACAGATAGTTGAGTCTATGAACAGTTACTTGAGTCTATGAATCAACGCTGCAATGAAATTACACTGGAGAATGCACTCTTAGCAGTGAAACTGCTGGAGATTACTCAGTGGTTAACAGCATGTACTGTTTTGGCAGAGGACCTCGGTTTGGTTCTCAGCACTCACATGGTGGCTCACAATTGCTTGTAACTCCAGTTCCAGGGGATCTTATGCTCTATCATAACCTCTGTAGGCTCCTGCACGCACATGGTGCACATAAACTCACCCAGGCTCACATATATACACATGTATAAAAAATAAATCCTTTCTAAAAAAGAAGTGAAACTGCTGGGTAAAAGAAAAGTGCATTTTTAAATTCAGGGATTTTTTTTCGGTAGTGTTGGGGATCAAACCCAGAGCCTCAAACATGTTGAATACACATTCTACAACTGAACTACACCCCTAGTTCTTCTTTTTTTCTGAGACAGGGTTTCTCTGTAGCTCTGGCTGTTCTGAAACTTGCTCTGTAGACCAGGCTGGCCTCAAAATGGAGATTTGCCTGCCTCTGTCTCCAGAGTGTAGGGATTAAAGGTGTAACACCACCACCACCTGGCTTGCACCCCCATTTCTTAATTCAGAGATTATTACTGTTAGAAGATGACTGTCTCCTATTTTCAAATAAGGACACAAATTCAAAAACTGAAACACAACTGCATTAATTTCAGAAAAATAGTAATTCTCATTCATATTAAGACTAAAGCCAGAGGGCTAGAGAGATGGCTCAGTGCACACATACACTTGAAGGCATGTGTACACATAAATAAGATAAAAATAAATAAATCTAAAAAACAACCAGAAATATTCATTCATTAAGATTAACAAAAGAAGCAATTTTAGAACTTGACATAATATTACTATATCTAAGTCAAAGAGATAAAGAGGGTTATTTGCTCTCTCTTTAATTAACAGGACTTTTAACTAGTTAAGGAATAACATTTGTCAGAGAAAAAAATACATACCGCTGCACAAACTGTGTGTTTTAGGAGTTTAAACAATGTTTTGTCCACATAAATGAACCAGGCTTTCTGTATTTTTGTTGCTGAAATCTCTCTATTAATCATAAGAGGAAAAAGACGTTAGCGATTTATGAAGTTACTTTTCATTTTCTTGAAATCTTAGACAACTCTCAATTTATGCATTCTCTTATATTTCCCCATTACTAAGACTGACCTACTGAGGAACATTTGGATGGAGTAATTGGAACTAGTCTTTGTAGTCTCTAATCAGAATGAGGATATGGAATAATTACTATTTCCTCTGAGATAAAAAATTCTCCTAAACCTTTATCAAGACACATATATAAAGCCAGACATGGTGGCATATTCTTATAATCCCTGCACTTAGCAGGTGGAGGCAGGAGGATCAAGAGTTCAAGACCAGCTTTGACTACACAGTGAATTTGGGTTGAGGGTACAGTCCTGGTGTGTGCAAGTCTCTCTCTCTCTCTCTCTCTCTCTCTCTCTCTCTCTCTCTCTCTCTCTCTCTCTCTCTCTCGCTGTCTCTCTCTCCTCTGTGTCTCTCTCTCTCTCTCTCTCTCTCCTCCCTCCCTCCCTCCTCCCTCCCTCCCTCCCTCTCTCCCTCCCTCTTTCTTTGGGACAGTGTCTCCTGTAACATGGACTGGCTTTGAAGAGCTGGATACGAAATGACCTTAAACTTGTGATCCTCCAGCCTCTAACTTCTTAGTGCTGGGATTATACCATGCCTGGTTTTATGTGGTGATGGAAATTGAACCAAGGACTTGTACACACTAGGTAAGAACTCTACTAAGTACATCCTTAAGTCAGAGATCCAGGGACTTAATTCCTATTATTGCTGGGGGTTGGGGTGGAGAAAGAAAGAGAGGAGGGGAAGGAAGAGGGAGGATGGAGGGGAAAGGGATGGGAAAGAGAGAATATGAAAAAATAGAAGATGTGAGAAGGCAAACTGGCCTTCTAAAAACATTCATGGGGCCGGTGACATAGCTTTGTGGGTAAAGAATGAGAATCTGAGTTCGATAGCCCGAAACCAAATAAAATGGTAGATGTGTTTGCAAATGCAAATGTGTTTGTAATCCCAGCACTGGGGAAGTGGAGGCTCCTTGGCAAGTCAGCCTAGCCTTGTTAATGAATTTCAGTCCAGTGAGAGAGGCTCTCTCAAAAAATAAAGTGAAGGGGCTTAGGAAATGGCTCAGTTGGTAAAGACTGCTGGGCAAGCGTGAGCACCCATATAAAAGTTGGGTGCTGTGGTGCACCTTCCATAATCACAGCACTGGGTGGGGTGGGTGCAGACAGGAGGATTCCAGTTGCTTTTTGGCCAGTCTAGTTGAAATTGCACACTCCAGATTCAGTGAGAGACCCTGTCTCAAAAAATAAAGAAAGTGGAGAGTGTCTTCCTCTGACTTCCATCTGTATGTGTATAGCCCACGTATGTGTACACATGCACACCCCACCCCCAGATAGAGAACTACTGAGGAAGGTCTCTGGCCTTCACATACACATACTCAAGTGTGTGTACACCTGCACAAATTTGCACACATCCACATGAACATGAACATACACCACGGCACATACAATAATTTATTGTCAGGCTTTTTAAAAATTTTTAGACAGGGTCTCACTATGTATGGCATACTGGCCTCGAACTTAGTCCAGCCTGGCCTCAGACTCAACTCCCACCTCAGGTTCCTTAGTGCTGGGATTACAAGTACTTACTAAAAGCACTGCCTAACTGATTCAAGTGCAACGAAAATGCAATCTAAAATAGCAGAATTTACCATTTACACAAGGTCCCATTTCTTTTCTAGGGGCTTATGATTATGACCTAGAAAAAGAAATTCCCTTTTCTGATCTTTGCTCAAGCTAGGTTCATTCCAGTGAGGCTAGAGAAATAATTTACTTTAGATAATGTCTCAGCACCAACTGATTTCACAGGTCTCTGCGTTCTCTTATCCAGCCAGTATATCTCATAGGGCTATATGCCAAGACAGGGAAGGGACATCTATCTGTACAATGTCACCACCGGCTGGCATAAAGTAGACTACAAGAGAGAGAGAAGAAAAGGTCTGGGGAAATAACTCAGTTGGTACAAGCTTCCTATGCAAGCATGAGGGCCTGAGTTTGCTCCTTAGAGCCCATATAAAAATGCCTGGCATGATGGCATGTGTTTGTAATCCCAGTGCTGGGGATGTGGAATCAGGAGGATTCCCTAGAGCTAGCTGCTCAGTCTAGCCTAATTGGCAAACTCTAGGCCAATGAGAGAGTTTGTCTCAAAGGAGTTGAATGGCATTCCTAAAGATGACACCCAAGGTTGTCACAAGCACACACACACACACACACACACACACACACACACACACACACACACACACAAGCACACACACACACACACAAGCACACACACACACACACACACACACACACACACACACACAC
This sequence comes from Cricetulus griseus, assembly GCF_003668045.3. Lineage (NCBI taxonomy): Eukaryota > Metazoa > Chordata > Mammalia > Rodentia > Cricetidae > Cricetulus > Cricetulus griseus. The sequence goes on along the minus strand of NC_048604.1, from coordinate 75,624,452 downwards.
ACACACACACACACCCCAAATATTAGAAGATGGTGGCGCACACCTTTAATCCCAGCACCTGAGAATAGAGGCATGCAAATCTCCGTGAGTTCCAGGCCACTCATTCTTTTTAAAAAAAGGAAATAAAAAGGCCCATATTACAGAAATAACCCTTTTGAATTCTAGCTGATGTCATTCATTAACTGGTTTAGCTTTCTTCCCAGTTGTGTTTCTTTCTCACTTTTTTTTTTGGTTTTCTAGACAGGGTTTCTCTGTGTGTAGCTCTGGTTGTCCTGGAATTCACTCTGAAGACCAGGCAAGCCTTAAACTCAAAGAGATCTGCCTGCCTCTGCCTTCTGAGTGTTGGGATTAAAGGTGTGTGCCACTACTGTCTGGCTTTTTCTCACTTTTTAACACTTAAAATATTTTAATTACATCCTATGCGTGTGTCTGCATGTGGATATGTATATTTGAGTGCAGGTCCCCACAGAGCCCAGAGGTGTTGGATCCCATGGAGCTGCTATTACAAGTGGTTGTGAGCCACCTAACATGGTTGCCAGAAACAGAACTGGGGTCCTTAGGAAGAGGGGTCCTAATCACAGAGACATCTCTCCAGTCCTCTTTTTCTCACTTATAATATGTAATAACAAAATTGCTTCCAAAGGCTGTAGTATTATCACATGGGTGTGTGAACATGCTTTGTTAATTGTAAAATTCTAAAGCTATAATATTCAACTTGAAGGTAATTTTTAAAAACACCAAAATTTTAATTTGCACATTAAGAAATGTTTAAAATTATCTGAGTAAACTTGGGTAAGCTTAGCTGGGCATGGTGGTGTACACCTTTAGCCCTAGCCTTCAGATAAGGTGGCTCTCTGAGATTAAGGTCAGTCTAGTTTACAGACGGAGTTCCAGGACAGCCAGGGCTACACAGAGAAACACCGTTTTGAAAACACACACACACACACACACACACACACACACACACACACACACACACACACAAATAAAAACCAACCCACCCCCCAAAAAAAAACCCTTGGTAAGTTTGTAATTTGTCTAGTTGTGGGAAAAAGGCAAAAAAAAATGGCTTCTTACTCTTTTCTTGCCTTTATCTTTGCAGCACGTGCCGATTGTGTCTTGTGGATTTTTTCTGGGAGCTGACTATCTGATTTTGGAGCATCAGTACCTGTTGTATTTGAGGACTTTTTCATTTCCCTACAAAGAAGTAATCTGAACACACATACAATAAGCTTTTAAGGTCATAATCCCCACATTATCATATTTGGACTAGACTCAAATGTCATATGTTGTGTTAATTTTAGAACCCCCTTAAAAAGAAAGCATTGTGCTTTTAGTGTCATTTACAGTTTACATTCTTTCCATACTAAAAATACCAAGTGGTTTGTCGGAAAGACAGTGAATCTATCCATAACCTCCTAACTGGCTTCCCTCTCTCCTATCTTTTTTCTCCTATTCACCCTACAGCTGAAGTTAACATTTCTTCTTGTGACACAGGGTCGCATGTAGCTGAGGCTGGCCTCAATCTCATCAGTAGTAGGGGGTAGTCTTAAACTGATCCTCCTGTCCCAACATCCCATGTGCTGGGATTACAGACGTTCACTACCACACCTGGCTCTTGAAGTAATTCAGGGATATTCCTTCTCCACAAATTATTTAATGGCAGGAGGTACTTTGCTGACTGTGGAAAAGGAGGGGGGTTGTGTTACACATTTTCTGTAGAGTTTTTTGTCCAGTTTTTATTAACTACTTGTGAGACTTTGAGCAAATTACTTTAACCCCTTTGGTGATGTGAGCAGGCATGTATGGCATTACTTGATTCTGCTTGTAACTTTTTCATTGTTTGAAGCATTATGTACAAGTTTGGATGAAGCTCCCAAATTCTTAGTCATATCTTCAAAATACCTTTTAAAACGAAATTGCAGTAATACGTGTCTTCTTTATGCATAAAACAAAAATCTAATAACCGTTTTACTTTTGTAGTAATGCGCATAAGTGATATTTTTAGCCAGCTGCCGTGACTGTAAATGGTATGAAATTATCTCTGCTTTCTATTGGTGACACTCACAGGCACTGCTAATATTGGGAGGTTTGTTGCCTACACTGTACTTGAAAGAAATGCTAAAGTTCAGTTAGAGTTTAGCGAGGGTGAAGTTGTCATTTCCGTCTTTCCCCAGTTCACATACTCCCTGCGTTAAGAGCTCCCGCTGTAATTTATCACTATGCTTCACACTTTTAAGATATTACCTTACTGATGCAGTGCCTTCAGAATCTATTCAGTATTTCTCCTTAGGGATTGGAGATGGGGATGGCTTGGAACGTACAGTTCTGTTGAGAAGGAAAGAGCTGCCCTTAACATTTGGGAGTTGGTCTGGCTGAACCTTACCGTTTTCCCTTCCCTGAAGGTTGCTAACACCTACAAGTTCTGCTTAAAAAGAAAAAACCTTAACCACAAGTCACTAAGCCAAAGGTTAAATACTATGACAAACTTAACATTTTTTTACTGAAATGCTCCAGTTTGCCCTAGATGGGCATTTTTGTTGCTTTTTCTCGCAGCAAACTAAAAAAACCCCACACACCTAATTTAAGGACAGGTGTGTTTCTAGGATAAGAGGACAGTGACCTTTTACCGAACAAATCTCCAGATCTTCAGGATGCCTATGTGGCTTCCATCTTCTGTTGAATTAGGACAAGAAATACAGGACGAAATACGAAATACACCGTCTCTACGGGACGCGCTAGCGTTTGCCCAAGCTAGCGCAGAGATTTCAAAGGCAGACTACCTTGAATTGGATCCTAGCTTTAGATTTTCCGCAGTTTTGGACACTAGGCAATGAGAACCATGCCCATCCACTTGTGTCGGAGCAATAAAATTACGCATTTAAACCAGTGTTAAAGCTTGCTTTTTTTCTGGCGAATAGTTAAATACTGTCATTTTACTTCTACAATTAATAAATGGGACAAATATTTGATTCTCAGATTTACGCTTTAGTACTTTTCTTAAAAAAAAGGACAGTTTTCGCGACTAAATGACGCGGTGCATTTACTATTACATAAAATTTAAGCAACATTCAGCATACGGTAAATTCTTTAAGGAAAAAACCTTTTGTGAGGTAAACCGAAGCCCCACGATCGATCGCGGCTTCTCCCTAAGAGGCTGGTGCGGCCACCCCAGGACCGTCGGGCGCCACCGCCTGGCTACCTCGGCTTACAGGATTCCCATCCGCACAGCTAGGCGCCCAGTGGTGGAGGCGAAGCCGGTTCTCCGCGCAGCAGGGTGCCAAGGAGCCTCCCCCTTCTTACCACAACTTGCCGCCCACACGGAGCTGCCGCCTTTTGCCGCCTAGCAACAGCCGGCGAGGAAACAGGGCCAACAAGAAGGCGGGGCTTGGGTTCATCAGGCTCCCGCGCGCGGGCCCCTCTCCGTTGCTAAGCAACGCAATGCGCCACCTAGCGGTTGCCTTGAGCTTTTGGCGGGTTGAGTTGGGCGGGGGAGCATCACCATCTCGTGCACCACAACCTGCTCGCGGTCAAGGGAATTAGGATCTAAGCCGGCCACCGTAGTCGCTTTTCTCAGTGGGCGGGGCCAAGGGAGGGGTGACCCTGCCGGAGCCACGGCTGCCAGCGACATGTTCAAGGTGAGAGCTTGGAGCCGGGTCACAGTTGTCATCGCCCCCTCTCAGATGCCGGGGTCCCTTCCCACACTCCCGTGGGCCTTCTTTGAGGATCAGACTCGGGTGTCCCCAAGGCTTTGCCCACCTCCGGGCTGGCTAAGTCCTGTCACAGCGATTCATTCACTGCTTGGTACCAGCACCTGTGAGACTGAGGCATGGAACCCTAGATGGGTGGGATCGGCCCTCGAGTAGTTCTCAGGGGAATGAAACACTTTGAAAACTTAAGACGCAGCTATAGTACCCATTTCCTCGGCTAATGCCCTTTTGGGGTAGTAGGTAGGATGAGGCCAGGTCCCGGCACTGCAGCGTTCGTGGCTTTGGTTGCTTGGCAGGATCAGGTTTCCGAACCGCACTTGTGGGTGGGGGGAGGGTCAGCTTCGGAGGATGTCGGGGAGGTTGGTGAGGGAGAGGCTGCTTTGAGGAAAGCTGGAACTTCCTCTCTGGTGAGCGTTAGTGTGGAAAAGTCGACTCTTATCCTTATCCCCTCCCTTACGGGTTTTTTCATTTGAACTCCTGTCCTCCGTAAGATAGACATTTACAGTGAAGACTTCGAAAAACCTAAATTTTATCATAAAGTTATTCTTTCTTTTTTTATTTTTTTTTTCGAGACAGGGTTTCTCTGTGGCTTTGGAGGTTGTCCTGGAACTAGCTCTTGTAGACCAGGCTGGTTCTCGAACTCACAGAGATCCGCCTGCCTCTGCCTCCCGAGTGCTGGGATTAAAGGCATGCGCCACCAACGCCCGGCCAAAGTTATTCTTTCTTAAAAGTCAGTTATATTTTGTCATTCAAAAAATTACAGGCTGCACATGCCTTTAACCCCAGCACTTAGGAGGTGGAGGCAGGTGAGTTCGGGCCAGCCTGGTTTACATAGCGATTTCCAGGCCTACATAAAGAGACCCTTTCCAAAACAAAACAAAACAAACCCCCCAAAACCCCACACGCATCCAGAAATCTATAAAATCAACTCTCCAAGAAACATAATATTTACAGAATAGTGCTAATAAAATCTCAAAATTCTGCTACCCATTTAAGAGTTTCCTGCAGCTGCAGTGTTTGGGGTGCATTAATAACGGCTGCCAAATCAGATCATGGTTTCTGCCTTCCATTGCTGCCGGTTTCTAGCTATGTGATAATGGGCATGTCACTTAACTGCTCTGTGACTTTTTTTCTATTGGTGAAATTAGGGTAACAAAAATCTCAATTGTAAAATACTGAGGAGAATTATCTCACTAAACCCAGAGGAAGGATGGACACTGAACTCATTGATTTGTTGGCTCATTGTCATCAAAGACCTGGCTCTTCTGGGTTTACTATGGTATTGTTGGTTTTCCTTACAGTTACAAGATGAGTGGCAGTAACATTACTTTGCCATTCACTAGGAGAAGAGGAGAGGATAAAACTCCCATGCTTGGATTATGTTTTTCCTTCAGGTCTGATTGAACCAACGTGGGTCAGGTGTCTGTTCCTAGCCCAATAGCAGTTATCAGGGGAATATTGGGCTCTGATTAGCTTCAGTCAAACAGATTCACTTTGCTTACCATATGGAAAAGGAATGGTTTCATGAGCACAGTGGGGTTCTTTAGGAAGGAAGAGGTATAATGGAAACTGAATCTGCAACCAGCAATGCTCATGTCAGGTATATTCATATAAGTCTGTGAACATGTTCATTGACTTGGACTCTTTGAAAAATCTTTCACAATCTTCATACATGTAAGTTTATTGATAGAAATGAAAGATTAGCACAGATTGATGACTCAGACAAGTTTTTTTTTTAACGGGGGGGGGGGGGAGAAAGAGAGAAGGAAAAGGATGTGATTGTAGAACAGTGGTTCTCAACTGACTGATACCACCCCTTTGGGTATGTTTTGGAAATTGCAGGGGGGTTCTTTGTGTCTTTAGATGTGTTAAACATTTTCTTTTTTTTCCGGGACAGGGTTTCTCTGTGGCTTTGAAGGCTGTCCTGGAACTAGCTCTTGTAGACCAGGCTGGTCTCGAACTTACAGAGATCTGCCTACCTCTGCCTCCCGAGTGCTGGGATTAAAGGCATGCGCCACCAACGCCCGGCTGAACATTTTTTTTTAGTTTTAATTCTTCTGTGTATTAGTGTTTTGCCTGCATGTATGTCTGGTGTCCACAGAGGCCAGAAGAGGGCATATAATCCCTTGGAACTGGAGTTACAGATGGTTGTCAGATGTCCTTTGGGTTCTGGGAATGGAACCTGGGTCCACTTCTCTCAGTGCTGGGCCCCCATCTGGTACAGACCCATGCAGGCCCTGTGCAAGATGCTACAGTCTCTGTGAGTTCATATGTGTGTCCGTTATGCTGTGTTTAGAAAGCCTTGTTTCCTTGGTGTCCTTTGTCCTCTTTGGCTGTAACAATATTTCCTCCTCCTCTTCCACAGGGTTCCCTGAGCCCTGAGGGGAGGGATTTGAGGGAGATGTCCCATTTAAGACTGAGTGTTCCAAGGTCTGTCACTCTCTGAATATTGTCCCATTTTATGGTGTATGTGCTTGGCTGAGGAGCCAATGGGGCAAAGCTACCATCTGTGGGATTATGACTGACCGCTTCTAAGTCAGAATCCTGACTGCTGGAATGATATGGCAGCGCCAAAGGAGCCTCGGTTGGTCCCAGATAGCCGGCTCCCCATCCCTGCTGGGAGCTGGACCAGGGACTGGTGCGGAGAGCCATTTGTCCTGGGAAATGGGGTATGACTGGAAAGGGGGCCACCCTCTCGCCCATCAAGCTGAACGCACGTTCGTGTGTTCTCATCTGTTGTAGGAGGAATCATCTGTGATGTTGGTTGGTTACACCCACAACTTTTTTTTTACACCCACAACTTTTGTGCCACTATTGCAACTGCATATCTTGCAGGCAGGTCACCATTGTAAATCACAGGGTTTGTAGCTGGGTTGGTGTTTACTTTTCTCCTCTGGTATTATACAAAGTGTAAAAACCATATAAAACACATACGAAACCATATGTGTCAGTGAATGAATAATTTTATTGTGATACCAGGTATTAGCAATTGAGAGCCACAGTCCCTCAAATTGTAATGTGCATGTGACCCATATTAAAATCTAGATTGGGATGGGGCCTCAGATTTTCATATTTTTTGAGCATCTCAGTGTCATTGATGCTGATGGTCATCACACTTTGAATGATTATTTTATTTAGTAAGATCCTTCGTGCATGTTCCCTATGTTTTTGAGGTTGATGATTTCATGAATGGGGTAGGACTTGGAAGAGGCACTGACCAGGGAACAACAACAAAAAGGGGTTGCAAGGCTTTGCCGAAGAGTTTTGCTATTACAAGTCTCTGCTTAGAGGGGACAGATTAAATGATAGGGCTGGTCTGGCTTTGGGAATTGCCAGTTTGGGAAGACTAGGACTGGAAGGTACAAGGCTTGATAGTATAGGTGTTGGTAAGGAAGTACAGTGTTTGTTATAGGTATATTTAATGTTTAAACTGTGGCCGTTGTTTTCTTTTAAAAATGTTATTATTTATTTATGTGAATGTGTGTGCCCAAGGAAGTCAGAGAAGTGTTGGCTCCCTGAAGCTGGTGTTCCAGGCATTTGTGAGCTGCCTGATGTGGGTGCTGGGATTTGAACCCTGCCCTCTGGAAGAATATTTAGAATAAAATGTACTCTTTTTTTTTTTCCGAGACAGGGTTTCTCTGTATCGTTTTGGAGCCTGCTAGAACTTACTCTGTAGACCAGGCTGGTCTCGAACTCACAGAGATCTGCCTGCCTCTGCCTCCTGAGCGCTTGGATTAAAGGTATGCCCTACCACTGACTTGCAACTCAGTTCTTTTTTGCTTTTTTGAGACAGGGTTTCTCTGTCTCTTTGTAGCTTTGGAGGCTGTCCTGGCACTCTCTCTGTAGACCAGGCTGGTCTTGAACTCACAGAGATCTGCCTGCTTCTGCCTCCTGAGTGCTGGGATTAAAGGCGTGAGCCACCACTGCCTGGCTGCAACTCAGTTCTCATCTGGAAGAGAGTTCCCAAATCTAGCCAGGCATCAACATTACTTAAGATGTAATTTCCAGAGCCCTTTACATAGTTCAGTTTTACTATAAAAATAATTATTTTTTCATTTGTATGTTTGTGGGAGTGAATGCCCTGTGTGTGCTGGTGCCCTTGGAGGCCTGAAGATCCCTTAGAGCTGGAGTTAGAGGTAGTTGTGAGCTGCTTCATGGCACCTGGCAACTGAGCTTGGGTCCTCTCGAAGAGCAGGAAGCACTATTTCCTGCGGATTTGTCTCTCCAGCCCCCAAGATTTATTTGTTAGGTGGTATCCTGTGATCTCTAGGTTTTCAGTACCTCAAGGTAATTGTGAGACTTTGATTTCAATCTCATATGTAGTTATTGGTACAGATAAAATAAGTACATTATAACAGGGTGGGTCTTAACTTAGACTGCATATTTGAGTCACCCGTGAAGCTTATGGACGTTTCCATGGCCAGTGTGGACTCTAGACCAATGACATCAGAGTCTCTAAAGGTGGAATCTAGGCATCCAGTTTGGAGCATTCAAGCAACTTTGAGAACTAACATATAACACATAGAACACCAACAGGGGGTATTAGACTTTATAAAGAACATGTTTGCTCTGACCAAGGCTGAAAGGGTTTTCTTTCTTGTTTTAAAGATTTATTTATTTATGTATATGAGTACTCTATTTGTATGTGTGCCTGCATGACAGAAGAGGGCATCGGATCCCATTAGAAATTATTGTGAGCCACTATGTGGCTGCTGGGAGTTGAACTCAGGACCTCTGGAAGTGCTCTAACTGCTGAACCATCTCTCCAACCCTGAAAGGGTTTTCTAAATGAAGAAAATCCTCACACAAAGGCAATGGAGGAGCTAGCATGGTGGCACATGCCTTTTATTCCAGCACTCCAGAGGCAGAGGCAGAGGCAGAGGCAGAGGCAGAGGCAGAGGCAGAGGCAGAGGCAGAGGCAGAGGCAGAGAGGCAGAGGCAGAGGCAGGCATCTCTGTGAGTTAGAGGTGAGCTTGGCAGGTTCCAGGACAGCCAGGGCTGTCTATGTAGAGAGACTCTGTCTCAAAAAATAAAAACAACCCCCCCCCCAAAAAAAACAAAACAAAACAAAAAATCTTCAGTGAAGGAGAATTGAGTGCAATGTTATGACCTTGAACAACTCCATGTTACAAGAGAGACATTAACATTCTCTTTATCTACAGAAATAGTAAAAATCTATCTTAAAGAATATATTTTATAACTTTTGCTAAGTTTTCCCCTAGTTTATGTAGGGAACTTAAGCAGAACCAGTTTCTTTCTTTTGTTTTCTTTTTTGGGGGTTTTGAGATGGGTTTCTATGTGTAACAGTCAGTCCTGGCTGTCCTGGAACTTGCTTTATAGACCAGGCTGGCCTCGAACTCATAGACTGGTAAGTAAGGAAAGAGTGAGACAAGGACTCCCGCAGCTCTCCTGTGCTGTGCGTTGGTGACTTATGTCACCTGGAAAATACTGCCTCTGAGCTTGTTTTTAGGATCTGTTCAGGAGCTCTGTTAAGGTTGCTGCATATAACCCAAATATTATTTATTTTTGTCTTTATTCTTTTTTAAACAAAGATTTTTACCATAGATCCAGATTGCCATCAACTAATTGAATCTTAGACATAATTTTTACTTAAAAAATTTGCAGTTTTCTTTAAAGCATACTCTTTGGCCAGGAGATTCTTAACTGTTTATTATATAAGTTTGTTACTTTTTCTATGTATATTTGAAAAAAGTCAGATAGCTATTTCTACAGGGATAAAAATGAAGCACTTGCAGATGAAATGTATATTCTTTGCTTTATTGGTCTAATTTTGTAGTGATATTTGTCATGCACCCCCAAAGAAAATGAAAAGGTTTTCTGTAAGGAAAAGATGTTAATCTTTTTTTCAAACCTCAAATTTTTTTCTTTGCTTTTCTTTTAAGATTATAGTCTTTATAGTAGATACAGAAGAACTAGGAAATAGCAGCAACTTTGGCACAAAACTACAGAATTGAAAACTTCTCATTAATAGTTCTGTTTTTCTTCTTTTTTCCTGTTTTTTTTTTTTTTTTTTTTTTGACAGTGTCTCAAATAGCCCAGGCTGGTTTTAGACTTGTTGCATAGCCATTGGCTGTCCTTGAGCTCTTGAATGTTTTTAGATTTATTTATATTATTTTATGTGTATGAAGGTTTTGCTGGCCTCAAACTCACAGAGATCTGTCTGCCTCAGCCTCCCAAGTGCTGGGATTAAAGGCCTGTGCCACCACTGCCCAGCTTGATGCTACTGTTTTTAATGTTTTGGACAATTTTCATTTCAGTTCATTGTCTTTAAAATGTTCTTAAAAATAAGTGCACTTGATTATCCAGACTGGTTTATGGTGAGTATCTGTTCCCTAAGCATCTTGTAGAATAGTGATTTTTGAAACTTGGCTTGTGGTGGAAATGCGTTATTGGGTTCCTTTAGATTTACTGAGTCAGACTCTTTAGGGGAATGTGCTAGAATCTTTGCTTTTAAAACAGTCCTCTGATGATTCTGAAACCCCACATGTCTATAGGCACACAAAAAGGCCTTTTATTGAAAAGGAAAGAGCTACATAATTTAAATGGAAAGCCTGGTAAGATGAAAGGTATTTACTTCTGGGAGAATAAATAAAAGGCCTTGTCTTAGTGTTAACATTGTGTTAAAACACCATAACCAAAAGCAAGTTGGGGAGGAAAGGGTTTGTTTATTAGGCTTACACTTTCACACTGTAGTCCATAATTGAAAGAAGCCAGGACAGGAACCTGGAGGCAGGAGCTGATACAGTGGCCATGGAGAGGTGCTGTTTACTGGCTTGCTTTCCTATTCAGCCTTCTTTCTTAGAGAGCCCAGGGGTGGCACCATGGGCTGGGCCCTCCCACAATAATCACTAATTACAAAAGTGCCCCACAGGCTAAACTGCATCCTGAATTTATGGAGACATTTTCTCAGTTGAGTAGGAGACCTGTGCTGGTTGGTTTTATGTCAACTTGACACAAGCTACAGTCATTTGAGAGATGGGAACCTCAACTGAGAAAATGCCTTGAAGGTAAGTTGTCAGGGATTTAGGGATTTGGAGGCATCTTAATTAACTCGAGTTTTCCATTTGTTTTTAAAGCAATTTTACTGGGATAGCAATGTGTTTCCCAAGCTGCAGAATTCTGGGCAGTACTCAACTTGCAAAGCAGCAAAAGCAATTTAGCTTTCTGTGTACCCATTATGATTTGAATGTTTATGGCACTGCCAGATTTATTATCTTGGCTAATTTCCAGGAATCTACTCTTACAGCTGGAGCTGAAGAATTAATCTATGCTTAAGTCTTTTTGGTTTTTGTTCGAGACAGGGTCTGGCTATGAGGCCTAGGCTGGGAAAAATGAGTTAGAGTTGGATGTTTTTCAGATACATATATACAGTTTTGTGGCTGGAAACTTAGAAGGCTTCTGTCTGCCTCCCAAGTGCTGGAATTAAATTTGTGAGCCACCACTGTCCGGCCTTAATTTCTCTCTTTTTTTTGTCATGGAAAAATGTTTATTTTGAAATTATTTTAATTTAGAAATAGAAAACCTCTTAGGGAGGAGGAAAGGAAAAATAAACCACAAAGTATACAGGCAACTTATTACTTCATGAGCTTCTCACACCCTTATTTGTTCACTAGTTCCCATGAAGAGAAAACACTCAGCCACCCACAATAATGTTATTAATAGGGATATGGATCAGTTTCACAAAGAAACCAATGAATCCCATGATAGCAAATCCTATGGCTGTGGCCATGGCAATCTTCCAGAATTCTTTTCTATAGGGTTTGGTGTATCTTTTAACCAGCCGAATTGAGTCCTTGACGAATTGCCGACTTGGCTCAACAAACTGCATTACCTGGTCCATGATTGATGGTTGCGGGATGTCTGTTTTCCTGGCCTTAATTTTTCAGTTGGAGGCTTTGGAACTTTTATTTTTGGGAAATTAAGATAAAGTCTTGAAATTTGAACTCTTCCAGAACACATGCTGATGTTTTGACATCCTCAGAATTTTAGAAATACATTTACTTTTCAGAAAGGACAGTAAACGTTTCTGGGTGGGAATAGCTGAGGTTATGGGCCCACTTCCATCTGTTGTACTTGATTTGTAGCATGGAGAAAAGATTTAAGATTGCCTTTGCATTTCAGGTAATTCAGAGATGTTTGGGGCCAGCCAGCCTGAGCCTGCTCACCTTCAGGGTCTATGCAGCACCCAAAAAGGACTCACCTCACAAAAATTACATAAAGGTTGATGAGGTAACGTGCTGATACTGTATGGTACATAGTGAATATCTGATTTAGTTAGGAGAAGTTTTATAAATTATGTATCAAGATGATAAAAGATTTGTAGTTTTAGTTTTACTTTTTGAGGTACTAGATAGTAACATATATCCTTAGCATACTTAGAAAATATTTGAAAGGCAGACATATACATTTCCTGATAGTTTGTTTTCTCTGTGGGAAATTTCTGAACTCTGATTTTTCCACAGACTATAGAGGAATATAGCTAGGGACATAATTAAGGAATAGCCCATAGATTTAATTTTTAGTTGATTGTAAGCATAACTTCCTTTTTCTTAGTAAGTACTTATTTTTTAACTGAAAAACTTTTTTTCATACAATATATTTTGATCACTGTTTTTCCTGCCCTAACTCCTCCCAGATCCTCTCCACCTTCCTATCCACCCAACTCTTCACTTATCTTTTTCTTTAGAAAACAAGTAGGCAAACAAACCAAAACCAAAACCATAATTTAAAAAAGAAAAATCACAAAAAAACATGTTCTCACTCCATAAAAACAAAATTAGAAACTATACAAATAAAAGGCCAGTAAGAAAAAAAAAAGCCCAAATGAAGCAATATGGGACAAGTCTCCAAAAAAAGTACCATTGAATTTATTTTGTGTTGGTCATCTACTGCTAGGCAAGGGACCCCCTCTCTTTTTTCAAGATAATTCATTTAACTTTATTTAGTATGCATTGGTGTGACGATGTCAGATTCCCTGGAACTGGAATTACAGACAGCTGTGAGTTGCCATGTGGGTGCTGGGAATTGAACCTGGGTCTTTTGGAAGAACTGCCAGTGCTCTTAACCATTGAGCCATCTCTCCATCCCCAGGATCTGCTCTTAAGTGTGTTTAATATCCCCAGTGAAACTCCATTGGAGAGAACTAGTTTTTCCTTTGCAAGTAGTAGTCAGTTGGAGATACCTTCTTGGTTACAGATGGGAGCCTGTGTCCACTGGGACCCTGTCTAGCTTGAACCTGTGCAGGCCCTGTGCATGCTGAGTTCCTATATGTTTCAGTCCTGTTGTGTCTACAAGACACTGTTTTCTTGAAGTCCTTCATCCCCTGTATACTTTCCAGAGCCCGGAAGGGGAGGGATTTGGTGAAGACTTAGGACTGAGTGTTCTAAAATTTCTCACTTTTCTCTATATTGTCCAGTTGAGGGGCTTTGTACAAATCAATTTTCAGAGTAGCCTGCCTGATTCTGGACTGTTTATCAAGCAAAAAACAAAACAAAACAAAACAAAAAACTATTCACATTTTTCTTCCAAAGAATTTAAAGGCCTGGATTTTTTTTTTTTTGGTTCCTGGCAAGATTAGAGATGCTTAAATAAATATTAGTATATAATAGACCAATTAAATAAAATATTCTCCTTCCATCATTTATATTCTTTTTTGTCTGAACTTCCCAGTACTTCTTTGGATTTATTTTATTTTATTCAATTGCCTTGAAATAAAATGATGTGCAGATGTCCCTAGCAGCCAGGCAAGGTTACTTGACTCTTGTTTACATAAAGCTAGGTAGTTTCTCTTTAGAACAGTAGCATTGTCAGGGAAAGAGGTGGCAAGTAGTGGCTACTGAAAAGGCTCTTGCCTAGGTGGGTGATGGATTTCCTCACCTGCTTTGATCAGTAGCATTCTGATATTTGATCTAGTGAACCAGTTATTTTTCAATTCTGCTCAGCTCTTTTCTTAAAAAACAAAGCAAAATTCAAGGGCTGCTAATATTGCTCAGTGATAAAAGCACTTGCTGACAAGCCTAATGACTTAGTTCGGTCCCTGAGACCCACATGATAGGAGAAAACTGACTCTCAGAAAGTTGTCTTCAGAATGCCACACATGTGCCATAAATTGTGCCCTCCCCACAATTAAACCACCTCCATTCACCCTTTAGAAGAGTAGAATTTTTTCAACTTTCAGGTTGAGGTTAAATACCAGTTACCAATCTGTAAAGTGGGTAAAGGGGGCTAGAGGTGCTTACCTTGCATGGTTGAGGTCTTACGTTCAGTAGTGACCCCACACTGCCAAACCAAAGCAATAGAGTAGATGGGAGAAGACAGGGCACTTTGTAGTCCTGCTCTCTTGTCCTTGTCCTTGTCCTTAGTGAGGAAGCAAGGCATAAAAAGCATCTGAAATAAAGTTAGCATTTGCATATAACCCTTAAGGTAATTGTTATTTACAAATTATTAGCAATACTAACCTACAAAATTGATCATATGTTACATGATCTCATAGTATATGCTTTTCTTTTTGTTTTAACATGTGTAGCTTTCACTCTATTCAGTTCCTGAGGGTCAGTCTAAATTTGTGGAGGAGCCAAGGACTCAACTTGAAGAAAACATCTCCCAACTCCGACATAAGTGTGAGCCATATACAAGTTGGTGTCAGGTACATCTACTTAAGACTTAATAGTGAAAAGTCTATATTGGTTGTATGTTTTAATATTTAGTTTCATTTTTTATTAATTACTTTTATTTATTTATTTAATTTACGTATATTAGTTTCTTAGGATCTCACTTTATAGGGTTGGTCTGGAATTTACTACTGGTGATCCTTCTGCCTCACTGGCTAGCATAGGTGCTGGAATTACAGATGTAAACCATCATGCCCAGCCCTGACTGCTGTTTTTAGAAAAAAGGTGTAATAAAGAGTGGTAAGTTAAGTGTGTCTAACTTAGAAGTGTTCTTCATTGCTAACCAGAGAGCAAATACAGTGAAATCTGGCAACTTGGTGGTAGCAAGCGGAATTTCCCTCTCACCAGAAGGGTTGTGGCACCTTGACTGGAGAGCAGAAGGCACATAATTACCTTGTTAGTTTGTTAGTATAAAGCTGTTATGTGTATCAGGGAAAACATGGGACAGTAAACAAAGGAAATGAATAACCTAAACCTGTAAATCAAAATTGTGATGTTGGGCTGGAGAGATGACTCAGTTATTAAGTGAGGACCTGAGTTCAGTCCCCAGTACCCACTAAAAGGTAGGCATGGTGGCATATACTTGCAGTCCCAGTGCTGGGGTAACAGAGTTTGGTAGATCCTTGGAGCTCATTGGCCAGCTAACCTAACCTAATCAGCAAGACCCAGGTCGTAGTGAGAGATTCCATCTTAATAAACAAGGTAGATGGCTCCTGAGGAATGACACCCAAGGGTGACTTTTGGCTTCCTCACAACCTTTGCACACACATGTGTGAATACCTGTACTCACACTTGCATTCACACGGGCAACACAAACCTGTGTACACTCCACTTACCTGTACCTGCTTATCATGTACACACATCTGTCTCACTCTAGAAACTACAAATCACTACAGTCTGAGCATCGCTAATTATATTGGGTCTGGATTTTCATACTAGGGATGTGCAATCTTTAAATCAAAAAAACTCAAAAGGCCAAAAACTCTGAAACCTAACAAACATCTGTTCCTATATATTTCAGATAAGGGATACTCACACAGGCATGACTACCCAGGTGTGGTGGCACACATACCTTTAATCCCAGTACTCTGGAGGCAGAGGCAGGCAGATCTCTGTGAGGTGTGAGGCCAGTCTGGTCTACATAGTTCTAGGACAGCCAGGGCTACACAGAGAGATCCTGTTTCAAAAACAGACAAGCAAGGAAAACCAACTAGCCAAACAAACAAACAAAACCCCTACAAGCATGCCTGTAGAGTATTTGAGTGCTGTAATAGAAGGCTGAATTACATGTTTGAGTACTGAACTGTTCACTCCAGTGACCAAACTATAGATTGACTTCTGTCCTTGTTCATGTTTTAGGTTCCAGGCATTTGTTGTTATGGAAGTGAATGTATTCTGATTTTAAAACATCTGAAACCAAAGTTTGCAATCTATAGAATGCTTTTTTTTTTTTTTCCCGAGACAGGGTTTCTCTGTGCCTTTGGAGGCTGTCCTGGAACTAGCTCTTGTAGACCAGGCTGGTCTCGAACCCACAGAGATCCGCCTGCCTCTGCCTCCTGAGTGCTGGGATTAAAGGTGTGCACCACCACCGCCCGGCTAGAATGCTTTTGTAGGCTTTGGTACATACTTGCTGTTCTTGATCTTGATTTTGAAAAGGAAGGAAAATATGTAGATGTATACAAGATGATCTAGATTCATTTTAATTGAGATCTGAAAATTCAGTTTTCTTTTTTTTTTTGAATTAGAAACAGGATTGTTTTACATGACAATCCCAGTTCCCTTCTCCTTCCCGTCCTCCCCTATCCCCCCCAACTAAAACCCTACCTATCACATATCCTTTCTGCTCCCCCTGGATGGTGAGGCCTTCCATAGGGTGTAATAAGAGTCTGTCATATCCTTTGGGATAGGGCCTAGGCCCACCCCCATGTTTCTTGGCTCAGGGAGTATTCCTCTATATGGAATGGGCTCCCAAAGTCCACACCTATGCTAGGGATAAGTACTGGACTACTATAGGAGGTCCTCTAGATTTCCAAGGTTTCCTCACTGAAACCCATGATCTTGGGGTCTGGATCAGTTCCATGCTGGTATCCCAGCTATCAGTATGGGGAGCAAGAGTTCCCGGATGTTCAGGTCAGCTGTTTCTGTAGGTTGCACCAGCCTGGTCTGGACCCCTTTGCTCTTCACTCCTCCTTCTCTGCATCTGGATTCCAGTTCAGTTCAGTGAGTAGTTGTGGTGTCTGCTTCTACTTCCACCAGCTGCTGGATGAGGGCTATTGGGTGGCAAATAAGTCAGTCATCAATCTCATTATCAGGGGAGGGCATTTAAGGTAGCCTCTCCTCTGTTGCTTAGATTGTTAGCTGGTGTCATCTTTGTAGCTCTCCAGACATTTCCCTAGTGCCTGATTTCTCTGTAAACCTAAAACAAAAATTCAATTTTCATCTAAGACTTTTTCTAGCCTAGGCAAGCTTCAACCTTGCATCAACTGTCCTCTTTCAGCAGCTTTAGCACTGGGGTCACAGCTGTCTTAGAAAAGTACTTTGTTTACCTTTTAAATACTTTTTTTCTGTGATATTCATATAACAAAATATCTATCTACATCATATGCTGGTTATCACGATGCTTATTTTAGTACTGATAAACGGGAAAATTTTCTTTTCTTTTTTTTTGTTTTTTTTAAGACAGGGTTTCTCTGTGGCTTTGAAGGCTGTCCTGGAACTAGCTCTTGTAGACCAGGCTGGTCTCGAACTCACAGAGATCCGCCTGCCTCTGCCTCCCGAGTGCTGGGATTAAATTTGTGAGCCACCACTGTCTGGCGGGAAAATTTTCTTGTAATTAGAATGGCTTTATTAGACACATTGAATTTTTCATGAAGAGAAATATTTCTAACTCCTGGCCTTTTTTCTTCAGACCAGGAAATTTCTTGTTCTTTCTTGAAGAAGTAATTGAAACTTTAAAATGGCAAAATGATTAAGCCAGCAAAAGGAATAGACTGTCCCTCCAGACTTTGATATAAAGTTTTTCTCTTTAATAAGATTGATTTTATTATTTGTATGTGTTTATGTGTGCCTATATATGCACCTGTGAGCATGTATGCACACAGGGAGTGCAGAAGAGAGCATCAGATTGCTCAGAGCTCTAGTTATAGGTGTTTTTTGGGACAGCTGGTTTGTTATATGGGTGCTGGGATCTGACCTCCTTCACGACTGTACCGCAAGCATATATTTTTTATGGTTTTTCGAGACAGGGTTTCTCTCTGTAGGCCCAGTTGTCCAGGAACTCTCTCTGTAGACCAGGCTGGCCTCGAACTCACAGAGATGCACCTGCTTCTGCCTCCCGAGTGCTGGAAATAAAGGTGTGCGCCTGGCTAGTAGTTGATTTTTAATGAAGTGATAGCAGTTGTATATATCCTCCTCCACATTTAGCATTTGTTTTGCAAGCCCATTTAAAAGTATGTGGCTGACTTGTTCTGATTTGGACCGAAATTTATAAAAGAATCCTTTTCTCAGTGGCAGCTAGTTCTGATATCTTTTATTATTCCTGTATTACTTTCCCTCTTCACTGTAGAGTTCTTGAAGACTAGTTTTAGCTAAGTCCTCATTTCCTTTAGGGCCATTTGATATTCATGTACAAGCCACCCTTAGACTTTTATTCATTTATTTATGTCATATGTATGGGTGTTTTGCTCGCATGTATGTTTGTGCTCCATGTGGGTGAGAGTGTCAGATTCCCTGGAACTGCAGTTACAGATGACACCATGTGAGCCACCATGCAGGTGCTGGCAATCAAACCCAGGTCTTCTGCAAGAATGTAACTGCTTGCTGACCCATTGCTCCAGTCGCATATACAATTCATTTGATGTTTGTACTTTTATTTCATTTGGGGTTGGGGACATCTGTTTGCTGGACAGAGCTAGCATGAAGTTCAGTTCCTTACTCACACCAGGTAAGCACTTTGACACTGTGGTACATCTCTAGCTCCTCAAAGCCATTGTATTGCTAAGAGGATGTTGATAATTTCATTTACTTTAGGATTGGGATGTCTTTTTAAAATTGAGTGATCAACTTATCCGCCTCAGTAAAGCTTGCCCATTCCTACTTTAAAGGAGCATTTTCCAAATGTGGTCTCCAAAATCATGGCAAATCATAATATAGATATAATTTGAAAGACAGTGTTAATCATCTCATGGGGAAAGGATCACCTCTCATTATTAAGAATGTCAATTTTGTCCCTTTTTATGATTTTTTTGGTAATTTTTTAGTATGTATGAGTGTGTGTGCACTCACCTGATTTGACCTCAGGTGCCTGTGAGGAACATAGGTATTGTATCCTCATGGAGCTTGAGTTACACATAGTTGTAAGCCACTTGACATGCGTGTTGGGAATTGAACTCTTGTCCTCTGCAAAAAAAAAAAAAAAAAAAAAAAAAGAAAAGAAAAGAAAAAAGAAAAAATGGTGTGCGCGCTTAACCACTGAGCTCTCTCTAACATTTCAAATTTCTGCCTTATTATTTCCTTTAGTCTTAGGAGTGAAAAGAGTAGGTTGTCAAAACCATTCTATTCAAATCTTTGCTTCCTGTGGCAATAGTAAAGCATTCTGAAGAACAGATTACTAGTGAAAGGGAGATTACAAAAGAAAAAAAAGCAGTAAAACTGAAAGTAGATCCATCCCTTTGTTTAAAAAACGGTTACTAACGGGATGGTAATGTATATGCTTAACCTGCTAGAGGCCCAAGATTCATCCCTAACACTGAACAGTGTTAATAATGGTAATTTATTCATTAAACACAAGTATATTTATTCTGCTCCTTACCAATCAACAAACCCTACTCCTTCTATTTCTTTTTATCTTCTTAGGAAAAGTATTCCCAAACTAAACCCCCGGTGGAGCGCTTCGTCCAGTGGGGATTAGGTAAGTTCAGTTTTAATTGGGCATAATCAGTTACTTCATCCATTTGAACTATTAAACTGGGTTTTCAAGAATAGGTGCTGGAGACCATAAAGTCATTGAAATTGTATGGAGAAATTTAGAGCTATGTAGATGTTTTCTGGAAAGATGATCTATGTTTGACTCAGGTTTCATAGTAGTAGTTCCTGAATCACTTCAACATTATTGGGATTGTTGGGCTAACAAGTGCTTGTGCCCTGAATTAAAAAAAATGTACAGGGCTGGGGATGCACTTCAGTACCAGAATGTTTTCTTAGCATCTGTGAGGTCCATTGCTAAAAAAAATTGTAATCCAACATGCTTATTCCTCACCAGAATTTCTTAATCATAGTAATTCATTAGATGCCATTAATAAATGTTGCCCTGGCCAGGCTTGGTGGCACATGCCTTCAATCTCAGTATGACAGAGGCAGAGGCAGAGAGTCAAAGAGGGAGAGAGACAGGCAGAGACAGAGGCAGAGACAGAGGCAGAGAGGGGCAGACAGGCCAAGAGAGAGGCAGAAAGGGGAGGGGGGGGGCAGAGAGGCAGAGACAGGCAGAGAGGCAGAGAGAGGGACAGACAGGCTATGAGAGACAGAGAGGGGAGAGAGAGGAGGGGCAGAGAGGCAGAGAGGGGCAGAGAGGAAGACAGAGGGGCAGAGAGGCAGAGAGGCAGAGAGAAAGGCAGAGAGAGGGAGACAGCCAGAGAGAAGCAGAGAGGCAAACAGAGAGAGTGGCCATGAGAGGCAGAGATGGGGCAGAGAGGCAGATGCACAGATAGGCAGACACAGAGGCAGAGAGGCAGAGAGGCATAGAGACGGGCAGAGAGAAGCAAAAAGAGAGGTAGAGAGAGGCAGGGAGAGGAATAGAGAGGCAGAGAAAGGCAGTGAGAGAGAGGAGGAGGAGAGGCCCTGAGAGGCAGAGAGGAAGAGAGAGGCATAGGGTGTCAGAGAGAGGCCTAGAGTCAGAGGTGCAGAGATGCTTAGAGGGAGGCAGAGAGAGGCAGAGTGACAGTCAGAGAAGGAGGCAGAGAAAGACTGAGAGTCAGAGGGAAAGTAGAAAGACAGGCCCTGAGAGGCAGAGAGAGAGTCAGAGAGAGGGGCACAGAGGCAGAAAGAGCGCCAGGTTTAGGCAGATCAGGGCAGAGAGGCACAGAGAGAGAAGAGAGAGGGGCAGAGGGACAGTGAGACGGTCAGGGAGGCAGAGAGAGGGGCATGTGGACAGATACACAGAGAAAGGCAGAGGCAGTCAGAGAGAGAAAGAGAAGCACAGAGAGACTCAGAGAGGCTGAGGGAGAGGCAGATAGGCAGAGAGAGGGGAAGAGAGGCAGAGAGATAGAGAGACGCAGAAAGAGAGGCAGGCAGAGAAGTAGAGAGAGACAATGTGAGTGCCAGACAGAGATGCGGAGAAAGAGAGGCAGAGAAACGGAGAGGCAGAGAGTGGGGCAGAGAGCCAGAGAGGCTGAGTGGCAGAGAGGCAGAGACACAGAGAGAAGAGAAGAAGAGGCAGAGAGGCAGAGAGAGGACCTGTGAGGCACAGAGAGAGTCTGAGAGAGGCAGAGTGTCAGAGAGAGGAAGAGAGAATCAGAGAGGAAGAGATATTGAGAGAGGGAGGGAGACATGCAGAGAGAGATGTTAATAGTCAGAAGCAGAGAGGCAGAGAGGTGGGTACAGATGCAGGAAGATGCACAGAGATAGAGGTAGAGAGAGAAGCGGAGCGAGAGGCTGAGAGAGCCAGGCAGAGAGAGGGTGCAGAGGGGCAGAGAGACAGGTAGAAATGGAGGCTGAGACAGAGGCAGAGAGAAGGAAGAGAGATGAAGAGAGAGGTAGATGGGCAGAGAGGCAGAGAGACAGGTAGAGATGGAAGTAGAGACAGGCAAAGAGAGAGGCAGAGAAAGGCATATAGACAGAGACAGAGAGAGGCAGAGTCAGAGAGAGGGTCAGAGAGGCAGAGAGAGATGCAGAGGGAGGCATAGGGTGTCAGAGAGAGGCAGAGAGTCCTAGGCACAGAGATGCTTAGAGGGAGGCAGAGAGAATCAGAGTGAGAGTCAGAGAGGGAGGCAGAGAGAGGTAAAGAACAAGGCAGAAAGACAGAAAGAGAGGCCATGAGAGGCAGAGAGAGACTAAGAAGCAGGGAGGAAAGTAGAAAGACAGTCCATGAGAGGCAGAGAGAGGGGCACAGAGGCTGAGATATGGCCAGATTTAGGCAGAGCAGGGCAGACAGGCACAGAGAGAGAAGATAGGGGGTCAGAGAGGCAGAGAGAGGGGCATGTGGACAGATATGCAGAGAAAGGCAGAGGCAGTCAGAGAGAGAAAGAGAAGCACAGGGAGAGGCTGACGGAGAGGCAGAGAGAGACTGAGAGGCAGAGAGGAGAGTAGAAACACAGGCCCTGAGAGGCAGAGAGAGGGGCACAGAGGCAGAGAGAAGGCCAGATTTAGGGAGAGAGGCTGAGGGAGAGGCAGATAGGGAAGAGAGGCAGAGATATGTCTGACAGATGCAGAAAGTCAGAGAGGCAGGCAGAAAGAGGTAGAGAGAGGCAGAGAGAGGCAATGTGAGTGCCAGACAGAGATGCATAGAGAGAGGAAGAAAAACAGACTGAGAGGCAGAGAGAGATGAAGAGAGGCTGAGTGGCAGAGGGGAAGAGACACACAGAGAGGGGCAGAGAGGCAGACAGAGAGGCAGACAGAGAGGTAGAGAGAGGCAGAGAGAGAGATAGAGATAGAGATAGAGAGAGAGAGAGAGAGGGTAATAGTCAGAGGCAGAGAAGAGAGGGGGGCACAGAGGCAGAGAGATGCACAGAGAGAGAGAGAGAGGTAGAGAGAGAAACAGCGAAAGGCTGAGAGAGAGGCACAGTGTACACAGTCAGAGAGGCAGAGAGAGGGCGCGAGAGAGAGTGGAAGACAGGTAGAGAGAGTGGTGGATAGAGGAACAGAGGGATAGAGACGCAGACATAGAGAGAGGGGGGAGAGAGGCAGACAGATAGAGAGGTAGGGAGAGAGAGGCAGAGACCACAGCAGAGAGACAGGACCTGAGAGGCAGAGATAGAGGCCGTGAGAGGCAGAGAGTTAGAGAGAGGCAGAGGCAGAGGCAGAGGCAGAGAGATTGGCCAAGAGGAAGAGAGAGGCAGAGAGAGGAACAGAGAGTCAGAGAGGCAGAGAGACAGGTAGACGGAGGCAGATGGTGGCAGTGAGAGGCATAGAGGAAGAGGCCCAGAGAGCCTGAGAGGCAGGCAAGGAGAATCAGAGCCAGAGTCATAGAGAGAGTCAGAGAGATGTAAAGAGAGAGGTAGAGAGAGGCTGTGGGAGGCAGAGGGAGACAGACAGAGAGGCAAAGAGTAAAGCAGAGACAGAGGCGGTGAGAGGCAGAGAGAGAAAGAGAGAGAGAGAGAGAGAGAGAGAGGCAGAGAGAGGAAGAGAGAGGAAGAGAGAGGCAGAGGTGCAGAGAGGTAGAGAGACAGGTACAGAATGAGGCTGAGAGAGAGGAAGAGACGCAGGGAGAGTTGTTGAGAGAAAGCCAGAGATGCAGAGAAAGGGCAGAGAGGTAGACAGAGAGTCAGAGTGCAGAAGAGTAGAAGAGAGATGCAGAAAGGCGTAGAGGCAGGTAGAGAGAAGCTGTGAGAGACACAGAGAGCCTGAGAGTGAAAGAGAGACACAGAGAGGCAGAGATATTGAGAGAGAGAGAAGGAGACAGCCACAGAGTGAGATTGGCTAATAGTAAGAGAGAGTCAGAAAAGCAGAGGGGGAGCACAGAGGCAGAGAGATGCACAGAGAGACAGAGGTAGAGAGGGAATCAGAGCGAAAGGCTGAGAGAACAAGGCCGAGAGGCAGAGAGATTGCAGAGAATCAGAAAGGCAGACAGAGGGCCAGAGAGAGAGTGAAGCGGAAGTGAGAGATGAGAGAGTAGCAGAGAGAGGAAACGAAAGGTACAGAGTCAGAGATAGAGGGAGAGGAAGGAGGGAGGCAATCAGGTGGAAAGAGAGGTAGAGAGGTAGGGAGAGGGTGAGCGAGGAGGAGTGTAGAGCAGAGACACGGGCCCTGAGTGGGAGAGATAGAGGCAGTGAGAGAGAGGCAGAGCCACAGAGAGGCAGACGCAGAGAGATTGGCCAAGAGGAAGAGAGAGGCAGAGAGACGGACAGAGAGGCAGAGAGACAGGTAGAGGGAGGCAGATTTTGGCAGAGGGAGGCATAGAGGCAGAGGCCCAGAGAGCCAGAGAGGCAGGCAGACAGACGCAGAGCCAGAATCATAGAGAGAGTCAGAGAGAGGTACAGAGAGAGGTAGAGAGAGAGGCTATGGGAGGCAGAGGGAGACATACAGAGAGGCAGAGAGTAAAGAAGAGAGAGAGGTGTTGAGAGACAGAGAAGCAGAGAGACACAAAGAGAGAGAGAGAGGCAGAGAGGCAGAGGTGCAGAGAGGTAGAGAGGCAGGCAGAGACTGAGGCTGAGAAAGAGGAAGAAAGGCAGAGAGAGTGGGTGAGAGAAAGGCAGAGATGCAGAGAGAGGGCAGAGAGGTAGACGGAGAGTCAGAGTGTGGAAGAGTGGCAGAGAGATGCAGAAAGACTTAGAGGCAGGTAGAGAGAGGTGGAGAGAGGCACACAGAGAGGCAATGTGAGTGGCAGAGAGAGACCCAGAGAGAGAGGCAGAGAGACACACAGAGAGAGGTAGAGAGAGGCCATGAGAGTCATATAGTGGCAGAAGCCGAGATAGGCAGAGAAACAGACAGGGAGGCAGAGAGAGAAGCCCTGAGATTTACAGAAAGTGGCTGTGAGAGTTAGAGGAGACAGAGGGGAAGAGAGGGAAGCAGAGAGACAGGCCCTGAGAGGCATAGAGAGAGGCTGTGAGAGGCAGAGTGGCAGAGGCAGAGATAGGCAGAGAAAGGCAGATAGATTGGCAGAGAGAGGTTCATAGAGGCAGAGGGCTGGGGAGCGTGGCAGAGAGAGGCATAGAAGCAGAGGTGCAGAGATGCAGAGATGGAGGCTGAGAGAAGAAGAGAGGCACAGAGAGAGGCAGAGTTGCAGATAGAGGGGCATGTAGGCAAAGAATGGGGTACATAGGTAGAGAGAGGCAGACAGGGGCAGAGGCAGATAGTGGCAGAGGCTGAGTGAGGCATAGAAAGGTACAGGGAGTCCTAGAGAAAGGCCTGGAGAGGCAGAGAGACCAGGCAAAGAGGCAGAGAGAGAAAGAGAGAGTCAGAGAAGTAGAGATATTGAGAGAGTTTGGGAGAGAGGCAGAGAGACTCAGAGAGAGAGAGAGAGAGAGAGAGAGAGAGAGAGAGAGAGAGAGAG
This sequence comes from Cricetulus griseus, assembly GCF_003668045.3. NCBI lineage: Eukaryota > Metazoa > Chordata > Mammalia > Rodentia > Cricetidae > Cricetulus > Cricetulus griseus. The sequence goes on along the minus strand of NC_048604.1, from coordinate 75,599,847 downwards.
AGAGAGAGAGAGAGAGAGGAGGCCCATAGAGGCAGAGAGAGAGGCAAAGAGAGAGGCAGAAAAAGGCATGTAGGCAGAGGCTCAGAGTGGCAGAAACAGAGATGGCATAGATTCAGAGAGAGGTTCAGAGAGGCAGAGAGAGATGCAGAAGGAGGCATAGGGTGTCAGAGAGAGGCATAGAGTCAGAGGCGCAGATGTTTAGAGGGAGGCAGAGAGAGAGAGAGACCATGAGAGGCAGAGAGAGACTGAGAAGCAGAGAGGAAAGTAGACAGCACCTGAGAGGCAGAGAGAGGCAGAGAGGGTCACAGAGGGAGAGAGGGCCAGATTTAGGCAGAGTAGGACAGAGAGAGAAGAGAGAGGGGCAGAGAGACAGCGAGAGTATCAGGGAGGCAGAGAGAGGGCCATGTGGACAGATATGCAGAGAAAGGCAGAGGCAGTCAGAGAGAGAAAGAGAAGCACAGAGAGATGCAGAGGCTGAGGGAGAGGCAGATAGGCAGAGAGAGGGGAAGAGAGGCAGAGAGATAGAGAGATGCAGAAAGGCAGTGAGAAGGTAGAGAGGCCCTGAGAGACAGAGTCTGAGAGAGGAAGAGAGAGTCAGAGAGGCAGAGATACTGAGAGAGAAAACGAGACAGACAGAGAGAGAGAGAGAGAGAGAGAGAGAGAGAGAGAGAGAGAGAGAGTCAGTGAGATTGGCTAATAGTGTCAGAAAAGCAGAGGGGGAGCGCAGAGGCAGAGAGATGCACAGAGAGACAGAGGTAGAGAGAGAATCAGAGTAAAAGCTTGATCGAACAAGGCCAAAAGGCAGAGAGATTGCACAGAATCAGAGAGGCAGAGAGAGTGCCAGAGAGAGAGAGAGAGAGAGAGAGAGAGAGAGAGAGAGAGAGAGAGAGAGAAGAAAGAGAGAGGTAGAGAGAGTGGCAGAGACCTGACCCGAAAGGTAAAGAGTCAGAGATAGAGGGACAGGGAGGAGGGAGGAGGGAGTCAAACTGGTAGAAAGAGAGGTAGAGAGGTAGGGAGAGAGGGAAGAGAGGCAGACAGAGAGTTAGAGTATGGAAGAGTGGCAGAGAGATGCAGAAAGATGTAGAGGCAGGTAGAGAGAGGTGGAGAGAGGCACACAGAGAGGCAATGTGAGTGGCAGAGAGAGACCCAGAGAGAGACACAGAGAAACACACAGGGAGAGGTAGAGAGAAATGTGAGAGGCATTTAGTTGCAGAAGAGGAGATAGGCTGAGAAGCAGACAGGGAGGCAGAGAGAGAAGCCCTGAGATTTACAGAGAGAATCTGTGAGATACAGAGGAGACAGAGAGGCAGAGAGGAGAGCAGAGAGACAGGCCCTGAGAGGGAGAGAGAGAGGTCAGGAGAGGCAGAGTGGCAAAGGCAGAGAAGGCATAGAAAAGCAGATAGATTGGCAGAGAGAAGCTCATAGAGCGTGGCAGAGAGAGCCATAGAAGCAGAGGTGCAGAGATACAGAGATGGAGGCTGAGAGAAGAAGAGCGGCACAGAGAGAGGCAGAGTTGCAGAGAGAGAGTAAGGTAAGCAGAGAACGCGGTACATAGGTAGAGAGAGGCAGACAGGGGCAGAGGCAGATAGTGGCAGAGGCTGAGTGAGGCATAGAAAGGTACAGGGAGGCCTAGAGAAAGGCCTGGAGAGGCAGAGACCAGGCAAAGAGGCAGAGAGAGAAAGAGAGTCAGAGAAGTAGAGATTTTGAGAGAGGGAGGGAGGAAGGCAGAGAGACTCAAAAAGAGAGAGAGAGAGAGGCTCATAGAGGCAGAGAGAGAGGCAGAAAAAGGCCTGTAGGCAGAGGCTCAGAGTGGCAGAGACAGAGATAGGCAGAGAGTCAGAGAGAGGGTCAGAGAGGCAGAGAGAGATGCAGAGGGATTCATCGGGTGTCAGAGAGAGGCATAGAGTCAGAGAAAGGCCTGGAGAGGCAGAGAGACCAGGCAAAGAGGCAGAGAGAGAGAGAGTCAGAGAAGTAGAGATATTGAGAGAGGTTGTGAGAGAGGCAGAGAGACTCAGAGAGAGAGAGTGAGACAGAGAGAGAGTGTGTGAGAAACAGAGAGAGAGAGAGAGAGAGAGAGAGAGGCCCATAGAGGCAGAGAGAGGCACAGAAAGCAAAAAGTCATGTAGGCAGAGGCTCAGATAAGCAGAGAGTCAGAGAGAGGATAAGAGAAGCAGAGAGAGATGCAGAAGGAGGCATAGGGAGTCAGAGGCATAGAGTCAGAGGTGCAGATGTTTAGAGGGAGGCAGACAGAGGTAAAGAGAGAGGCAGAGAGAGGCAGAGAGAGAGAGGCCATGGGAGGCAGAGAGAGACAGAGAGGCAGAGGGGAAAGTAGAAAGACAGACTCTGAGAGGCAGAGAGAGAGGCAGAGAGATGGGCACAGAGACCTAGAGAGGGCCAGATTAGGCAGAGCAGAACAGAGAGAAAGAGAGAGGGGCAGAGAGACAGCGAGAGTGTCAGGGAGACAGAGAGAGGGGCATGTGGACAGATATGCAGAGAAAGGCAGAGGCAGTCAGAGAAAGAGAAGCACAGAGAGAGGCAGAGAGGCTGAGCATGAGGAAGATAGGCAGAGAGACGGAAAGAGAGGTAGAGAGATAGAGAGATGCAGAAAGAGAGGTAGGCAGAGAAGTAGAGAGAGACAATGTGAGTGCCAGACAGAGAGGAAGAGAGAGAGGCAGACAGAGATGAAGAGAGGCTAAGTGGCCGAGGTGTAGAGACAGAGAGGAAGAGAGGCAGAAAGAGAGTCAGAGGGAAAGGTGGAGAGATGCAGACACACACACACACACACACACACACACACACACACACACCACACACACACACACACACACACACACACACGAGAAAGAGAGAGAGAGAAACACAGAGACAGACAGAAGAGAGACAGAGAGAAACAGAGAGATGCAAAGAGGCAGAGAGGAGGCAAAAAGGCCCTGAGAGGCACAGAGTCTCTGAGAGTGGCAGAGAACCAGAGAGAGGCAATGTGAGTGCCAGAGAGATGTAGAGAGAGAGAGGCAGAGAAACAGGGAGAGAGGCATTGACAGAGAGAGTCAGAGAGGATGAGTGGCAGAGAGGCAGAGACACAGAGAGAGGGGTCAGGAAGGCAGATAGAGAGTCAGTCAGAGAGGTGGAGAGAGGCGGAGAGAGTCAGAAAGAAGAAGAGAAGCACAGACATGCAGAAAAGCAGCGAGAAGGTAGAGAGGCCCTGAGAGACACAGAGAGTCTGAGAGAGGAAGAAAGAGTCAGAGAGGCACAGATACTGAGAGAGAGAAGGAGACAGCCAGAGAGAGAGAGAGAGAGAGAGAGAGAGAGAGAGAGAGAGATTGGCTAATAGTCAGAGAGAGTCAGAAAAGAGGGGGGGCACAGAGGCAGAGAGATGCACAGAGAGACAGAACTAGGGAGAGAATCAGAGCAAAAGGCTGAGAGAACAAGGCCGAGAGTCAAAGAGATTGCACAGAATGAGAGAGGCAGAGAGAGGGCCAGAGAGAGAGATAGAGTGTGAGAAGGAAGAGAGAGGTAGAGAGAGTGGCAGAGACAGGAACAGAAAGGTAGAGAGTCAGAGATAGAGGGAGAGGGAGGAGACAGGCAAACAGGTAGAAAGAGAGTTAGAGAGGTAGGGAGAGTGACCGAGGCAGAGTGTAGAGCAGAGAAGGGCCCTGAGTGGCAGAGATTGAGGCAGAGCCACAGAGTGGCAGAGGCAGAGAGATTGGCCTAGAGGAAGAGAGAGGCAGAGACAGGGACAGAGAGGCAGAAAGACAGGTAGAGGGAGGCAGATGGTGGCAGAGAGAGACATAGAGGCAGATGCTCAGAGAGCCTGAGCGGCAGGCAGAGAGATGCAGAGCCAGAATCATAGAGAGAGTCAGAGGGGTAAAGAGAGGCTGTGGGAGGCAGAGTGAGTCAGTCAGAGAGGCAGAGAGTAAAGCAGAGAGAGAGGTGGTGAGAAGCAGACAGAGAGGCAGAGAGAGACAGACAGAGAGAGAGAGAGAGAGACAGAGAGAGAGACAGAGAGTCAGAGGTTCAGAGAGGTAGAGAGGCAGGCAGAGACTGAAGCTGAGAGAGAGGAAGAAAGGCAGAGAGAGTGGGTGAGAGAAAGGCAGAGATGCAGAGAGAGGGTAGAGAGGCAGATGGAGAGTCAGAGTGTGGAAGAGTGGCAGAGAGATGCAGAAAGACTTAGAGGCAGGTCGACAGAGGTGGAGAGAAGCATACAGAGAGGCAATGTGAGTGGCAGAGAGACCCAGAGAGAGAGGCAGAGAGACACACAGAGAGAGGTAGAGAGAGGCCATGAGAGTCATATAGTGGCAGAAGCCGAGATAGGCAGAGAAACAGACAGGGAGGCAGAGAGAGAAGCCCTAAAATTTACAGATTGTGTCTGTGAGAGTTAGAGGAGACAGAGGGGAAGAGAGGAAAGCAGAGAGACAGGCCCTGAGAGGCATAGAGAGAGGCTGTGAGAGGCAGAGTGGCAGAGGCAGAGATAGGCAGAGAAAGGCAGATAGATTGGCAGAGAGAGGTTCATAGAGGCAGAGGGCTGGGGAGCGTGGCAGAGAGAGGCATAGAAGCAGAGGTGCAGAGATGCAGAGATGGAGGCTGAGAGAAGAAGAGAGGCACAGAGAGAGGGAGAGTTGCAGATAGAGGGGCATGTAGGCAAAGAACGGGGTACATAGGTAGAGAGAGGCAGACAGGGGCAGAGGCAGATAGTGGCAGAGGCTGAGTGAGGCATAGAAAGGTACAGGGAGTCCTAGAGAAAGGCCTGGAGAGGCAGAGAGACCAGGCAAAGAGGCAGAGAGTGAAAGAGAGAGTCAGAGAAGTAGAGATATTGAGAGAGTTTGGGAGAGAGGCAGAGAGACTCAGAGAGAGAGAGAGAGAGAGAGAGAGAGGCTCATAGACACAGAGAAAGAGGCAGAAAAAGTCATGTAGGCAGAGGCTCAGATAGGCAGAGAGTCAGAGAGAGGGTAAGAGAAGCAGAGAGAGATGCAGAGGGAGTCATAGGGTGTCAGAGAGAGGCATAGAGTCAGAGGCACAGAGATATTTAGATGGAGGCAGAGAGAGGTAAAGAGAGAGCCAGAGAGAGAGACAGGCCATGAGAGGCAGACAGAGAGACTTAGAGGCACATAGGAAAGTAGAAAGACAGGCTCTGAGTTGCAGAGAGAGAGGCAGAGTGAGGCGCACAGAGGTAGAGTGAGGGACAGATTTAGGAAGAGCAGGACAGAGAGAGAAGAGAGAGGGGCAGAGAGACAGCGAGAGTGTCAGGGAGGCAGAGAGAGGGGCATGTGGACAGATACACAGAGAAAGGCAGAGGCAGTCAGAGAGAGAAAGAGAAGCACAGAGAGGCAGAGAGGCTGAGGGAGAGGCAGATAGGCAGAGAGAGGGGAAGAGAGGCAGAAAGATAGAGAGACGCAGAAAGAGAGTCAGGCAGAGAAGTAGAGAGAGACAATGTGAGTGCCAGACAGAGAGGCAGATAGAGGGGCAGAGAGGCAGAGAGAGATGAAGATAGGCTGTGTGGCAGAGGGGTAGAGCCACAGAGAGAGGTGTAGAGAGGCAGAGAGAGTGACAGGGATATTTGGAGAGATGCACACACAGACAGAGAGAGAGAGAGAGAGAGAGAGAGAGAGAGAGAGAGAGATTGGCTAATAGTCAGAGAGTCAGAAAAGCAGAGGGGGAGCACAGAGGCAGAGAAATGCACAGAGATACAGAGGTAGAGAGAGAATCAGAGCAAAAGGGTGAGAGAACAAGGCTGAGAGGCAGAGAGATTGCACAGAATCTGAGAGGCAGATAGAGGGCTAGAGAGAGAGGGTGAGAGTGGAAGAGAGAGGTAGAAAGAGTGGCAGAGGGAGGCATCTAGTGGGAGAAGCCAAGATAGGCAGAGAAGCAGACGGGGAGGCAGAGAGAGGGATTTACAGCTATTGGCTGTGAGAGACAGAGGAGACAGGCAGAGAGTTGAGCAGAGTGACAGGCCCTGAGAGTCAGAGAGAGTCCGTGAGAGGCAGAGTGGCAGAGGCAGAGATAGGCAGAGAAAGGCAGATAGATTGGCAGAGAGAGGGTCATAGAGGCAGAGGGCTGGGGAGCGTGGCAGAGAGAGGCATGGAAGCATAGGGGCAGAGATGCAGAGATGGAGGCTGAGAGAAGAAGAGAGGTACAGAGAGAGGCAGAGTTGCAGAGAGAGGGGCATGTACGCAGAGAACGGGGTAGACAGGTAGAGAGAGTCAGAGAGGCAGAGAGGGCGGTGTCAGATAGTGGCAGAGGGTGAGTGAGGTATACAAAGGTACAGGGAGGCATAGAGAAAGGTCTGTAGAGTCAGTAGAAAGACAGGCTCTGAGAGGCAGAGAGAGAGGGAAAGTAAGGCATGTAGGCAGAGGCTCAGAGAGGCAGAGACAGAGATAGGCATCGCGTCAGAGAGAGGCTCAGAGAGGCATAGGTAGATGCAGAGCGAAGCATAGGGTGTCAGAGAGGCATAGAGTCAGTATCGCAGAGATGCTTAGAGGGAGGCAGAAAGAGGTAAAGACAGAGGCAGAGAGGCAGAGTCTGAGAGGTAGTGAGAGGGGCACCCAGGCAAAGCAGGGCAGAGAGAGACACTGAGAAGGGCAGAGTGGCAGACAGAGTCAGAGAGGTCGAGATTTTGATTGAGGGAGGGAGAGAAACAGCTAGAGAGAGAGAGAGAGAGAGAGAGAGAGAGAGAGAGAGACAGAGACAGAGACAGAGACAGAGACAGAGACAGACAGCGTAATAGTCAGAGCCAGAGAAGCAGAGAGGGGGGCACAGAGGCAGAGAGATTCACAGATTGAGAGAGGCAGAGAAAGAATTATAGCAAAAAGCTGAGAGAGTGAGGTAGAGAGCCATAGAGGCTCAGAGAGGGCCTGATAGAGCGTTAGAGGGAACAGAGAGGTAGAGAGAGTGTTGTAGAGAGGAACTGAGAGGTAGAGAGTCACAGATAGAGGTAGAGGGTGGAGAGAGGCAGACAGGTAGGAAGAGAGGTAGAGAGGCTCAGAGAAAGAGAGGGAGGTGGAGTGTAGAGCCGAGATACAGACCCTGAGTGGCAGAGATAGAGGCCATGAGTGGCAGAGAGAGAGAGAGAGAGAGAGAGAGAGAGAGAGAGAGAGAGAGAGAGAGAGAGAGAGAGAGAGAGAGAGGCAGAGGCGCAGAGTGGCAGAGGCAGTGATACTCAGAGTGAGTGGCAGATAGAAGAAGAGAGAGCCAGAGAAGCAGACAGAGAGGTCAGAATGACAGAGAGGGGCAAAGAGGCAAGAGATAGGGGCAGAGAGGCAGAGATAGGGGCAGAGAGGCAGAGATAGGGGCAGAGAGAGAGCCAGAGTGGAAGAGAGAGGTAGAGAGAGAAGCAGATAGAGAGGTCATGTGAAGCATAGGCAGAGAGAGAGGAAGAAAGAGGCAGAGACACAGAGAGTCAAAGAGACAGGTAGAGATGGAGGTAGGAGAAGCAGAGAAGCATAGAGACAGAGAGCTAGAGAGGCGCAGCGAGGTAGAGAGAGGGGTAGTGGGGCAGAAAAGCAGAGAGAGGCAAAGAGAGAGAGTGAGAGGATCAGAGCTGTAGAGAGTTAAATATAGAGGTGGGGAGAGAGGTAGACAGGCAGAAAGAGTCAGCGAGAGAGAGGCAGAGTGGCAGAGAGTGGGATAGAAGAAGGGCAGAGACACTGAGAGAGAGGCAGAGAGAGAGAGGCAGAGAAAGGTGTAGAGGCAGAGAGAGGCAGAGTGAGAGTCAGACAGGGAGACAGAGAGGCATAGAAAGAGGCAGGGAGAGGCTCAGAGAGAAGCAGAGGGAGAGACTGAGAGAGAGGCAGAGAGAGAGGGGCAAAGAGGCAGAGATAGGGGCAGAGAGCCAGAGACAAAGTAGAGAGTCAGAGAACGAGCAGTGAGAGGGGCAGAGAGAGAGGCAGAGTGGGCATCTCTATGTAGAGAGAGAGAGAGGCTGAGAGAGAGGCCATGGGAGACAGAGGGAGAGAGAGGCAGAGAGAGGAGCTGAGAGGCCCTGAGAGAGGCAGGGAGAGGTAGGGAGGCAGAGAGGGGCATAGATGCAGAGATAGAGGCAGAGAGAGACAGAGATATATCGAGAGAGGGGCAGAGAGAGGCAACAGCAATTTCAAGTGAGAGTCTTCTACCTAGTGAGCTCCAGAATAACTGGAATACATATCTAGATCCTGTCTGGAAATCAAAAAGCAAAACCAAAAGAGGTGTACAAATATGGATGCAGGACAGAATTGAGCTTCTATACTTGGGAAAGTATTTTTGTATAAATAGTAGTGTTCTTATATTTTTAAATTTTATTGTCCTGGATTGTGTCTCACTTATAGGTCACTTTTCACATGCACTTATAAACAGAGTTTACCATCTATGTTTTTTTCTAATTTCAGCCTGGATTTAGTTAAATAGTAGAGATATTAGCAAGCATTTCATTTTCTTTAGGGCATCTCAGCATATTGAATTCTTGCTTTTCCAGTGGTTTTCTCTCATGTTGGAATTACACGTGTAACTGAGGAGTTACCCTCACTGTTAACCTGTCATTTCCCACTTAGTAATGGCAGCATGCATTGTTTGAGGCATTTCTCTTTTCTCCCGAGCACAAAGTTACTACAAAGACTCTTAAGAAGCATTCCATTACGCCAAGACAGTGAGTCCATTTTCCAGTAGCCACAGCTGAGGCATCTAGTCAAAAGAAGCTTTTTGGCTTTTTCTTTCTTTTTTTTAAATTTTATTTTGGTTTTTGAGACAGGTTTTCTCTCTGTAACAGCCCTAGCTGTCTTGGAACCAGCTCTGTAAACCAGACTGGCCTTGAACTCACAGAGCCCCACCTGCCTCTGCCTCCCGAGTGCTGGGATTAAAGGAATGTGGTCCCCCCCACCAGGTGAAGTCTGAAAACAAGTCTAAGCAATCCACTGTGAGGGAACATATATTCTGTGTCGGGAGAATATACACACATGAATGATGAAATACAGGGTGCCCTAGAATGAGATAACAAAGGTGGTACAAAGAATAACATCTGATGGTATTTCAGAGAAGGAGGCAGGGTCTATGCTGATGAGCTTAGGATGAGCTTTCCAGAGGAGACAGTGCCTCAGCAGGCTCTAGTTCGACATGAGACTGGCTCCATAGAGAGGAGAGAAAAGGAGACATCATGCAAATCCAAGCCCCAAGACATACTTAGGCATGGCAAATAAGGTCATGTATTGTATTATTTCTTTCATGAGTAGGCTCATTGTTTTATTTATTTTTAAGTTATTTCACCACCAAGAATGGCTATTTATTTCTAGCATCAACTTTATTCTAATTTGCTTTTTATTGCTGTGACAAAACACTATGACCAAAGTAACTTGGAGGAAAGGGTTTGTTCTAGCTTACAGTTTATATCTGGTCATGGAAGGAAGTCAGGGCAGGAACTGAAGCAGAGGCCATGGAGGAGTGCTTCTTACTGGCTTGCTCCACATGGCTTGCCCAGCCTGGTTTTCTTTTTCTTTTTCATACTAATGCAGTTTTATTTTATTTTTTGCCTTTTGTTGAGACTAGATTTTTTTCACATAATATATCCTGATTACAGTTTCCCCTTCCTCTTCTCCCAGTTCCTCTCCACATCCCCTTCCATCTGGATCTACTCCTTTCCTCTTACTAATTAGAAAACAAACAGGATTCTAAGAGATAATATGAAAATAGAATATAATAATATAAAACAAAAACTAACACATTGGAATTTGACAGGACAAACCAACAGAACGAAAAGAGCCCAGTAGAAGGCACAAGAGTCAGAGACCCACTTGTTTGTGCACTTAGGAATCCTATAAAATCACTAAATTGGAAGCCATAATATATGAGCAAAGGACCTGGCTCTGAGCATGCTATGTCAGGCTCTTGAGTTCATGTGAGCTTTGCTCATGTTGATTTAGAAGACCTCATTTCCTTTGGGTGCTCCATCCCTTCTGGCTCTTATACTCTTTCTGCCTCCTCTTCTGAAGTATGTACTGAGCCTTGAGGAGAGAAATTTGGTAGAGATTTCCCATTTAGGGTTGAGTGTTCCAAGGTTTCTTATTCAGTTCCGTTTTCTTATAGTACCCAGGACCAATTTTGCATGGGTGGCTCCACCCCAGTGAGATGGGCCTTCCGATATTATCAGCCATTAATTAAGACAACAGACTTGCTGACAAGTCATTCTGATAGAGTCAGTTTCTCAATTGAGATTCCTCTTGCCAGATGATCTTTGCTTGTGGCAAGTTGACAAGAACCTAGAACCTAGTCAGCGCAAAATTCCCTTCATTATCCAAATATATTGTTCTCGAGTTCAAATATTGAATTCAGATGCTAAAAGATGCTTGCTTTTCTGAGTTGAATGTGGTTGGTTCCTGGAAGACTGTGTTGAAAAGAAGCATATTGGCACAGGTGGACCTGGTGGTGTGTATCTGTAATCCTGTCACTCAGAAGGTGAAGCAGGATAGTAAGTTCCAGGCCTGTTTGGGATACAAAGCAAGTTTAAGTTCAGTGTGGCCCACATAGCAAGACTGTCTGTCTAACCAAGTGTGAGCTGGGCTTCCTGATACACACCTCTAGTCTCAACACTTAGGAGGTAAGGCAGGATGGTCATGAGTTCAAGACACTCCTTACTAAATGAAACCAGACTTAAGAAACCAAAAAACAAATGTCTGTTAGCAGAAAGCAAAGAATGTATAGTTGGGAAACATTTGGTTCTGTATGTTCTAGTTATGTATGAGACTTTTGCTTTTGGTTTTAATGAGTAATTCATGGAGTTATTTCCCAATCTGTTTCTATTGTAGACAACTATGACTATTTCCAAAATGCGCCTCCTGGATTTTTCCCAAGACTTGGTGTTATTGGTTTTGCTGGTTTTCTTGGACTCATTTTTGCTCGAGGTAGGTACAATTTTGTAAGTTTATTCCCCAGTCAGAGATGGGAGAGATGGGATATATGTTAGGTTCTTTATCTATATTTAATAGTTTTCTGATTAGTTGGTTCCTGAATGTGGACTTCTTAACATATAATTCATTTCCTTGTTTACCCCTTTACATTTGATTTTAAACATACATAGAAATTATATACTCTTGGTTAAAAAAAGAAATTAGTTATACTTAATAAGCATATCTACTTGTTCAAATATCTGTTGTTCTTTGGTACAGAAAGTGAACAAAGTCTTTCACACTTGACAAACTTTGTAAATGTTTCAACTGTTATGGTCAGGATGTTAATCACAGCAAGTAGGACTTTAACTAGTTTATTAACTTCTTCAGGTATCACACCTTCAGTTACTGATGCTATAAAAACTTTAAAAATGCTTAAAATGAAAGGACCTAGTAAGTATCCCCAAATATTACTGTAGAGGATGGGGTGTATAGCTCTGGCAGAATGCTTGCCTAGTGTGCTTAAGGCCCTAGGCTCTATCCCAAGCACAAGAAAATATTACTCTATTCCACTACTGTATTGAAAAGTGGGGATAAAGGCTTCTCTAGGAAGAGATTATTTTTATGTCTATTTGGAATTTTACTAGTTGTAAAATAAAGGTTTATGGCATAAAATGCATATATTACAAAAATTCCAATTAGAAGCTTAGTATGCTAGTTCACACTTGCAACTCTAGTATTTAGGAGGCTGAGGCAAGAAGATTGCCTTAAGACCAGTCTGGCCTACATAGTTCTTGGCCAGCCTGACCTACAGAGTGAGATTCTCTCTCAAACAAAACACAACAAACAAAATTTCAAAATAGAAATATCCCAACAAAGAACTGTACAATCTGACCACCATAAAAGAGAACCATAGTTTCATAGCAGTTGCTCTAATTTTAGAATGCTTTCCTCTTTGTGCATGAAGTGTTTTTTAGAGTCAGGAGGGTGAATACTGCACTGGCCCTCTGTGGTTTACCTGAGGATTAAAGTCCTGCACATTTTCTTGTTTCATCCTCTACCAGTTTGTTAGGTTTCTCCAAACTTAGTATCCTGCTGTTTGTTGTATGCAGTACACTTTCCTCCTGTTTGTTGTATGTAGCATGCTTCCCTCCTAGTTCTATATCATCCTGTAACCTGGTCCGAGACTTACACAGCTGTTGTCATGGACTTTCATAGTATTGAGCCCCATTTTCTGGGCTTCTATGTCACCTTCTCCTTGGTGTATTCAGCCATGTTGTTGAACTTCATGCTTAAGTTGCTTTAAAAAATTATATGTGAGAGGCTAACTTTCCAACACCTTAAATGTCTGTCCCTCATACTGAGAGTTTGGATAGTTCTTTTTCATCCAAACTAGCATCTGGCATTGCAGGTGGCAGGGTGGATAGCCAGTCTGGATACTTGTTGCTTTTCTTTTTTTTTTTAATTCTTGGAAAATTTGAGGACCTTGGATATTCTGAATTTCTGTGGCATGGGGACTACACACAGATACTTTTAGCCTTTGGTGGTATACCTTCCTTAGCTCAAGAGTGATATATATCTGTTTTTTTTCTTTGAGGATTTGCTTTCTTTTTCATTCCTGAATGCTTTTGATTAATAACTGAGTTCTTTTTTAAATGGCCATAGTGTGTCTTATATTTTCTTGCTGATTTTTTTATCTTTTGAATATTTTCCTTTGGTCATTTCCATGAGGTCTTGTTCTCTGGATGTTCGTTTTTATGTTGAACTCTTGTTTTCTTTTAGTGTAATATTTGCTTCTGTTGATTTGATGACACTTAACAGGTTTAAGTTTGTTCTTAAACTTCTGTTTCCTGTTGGGTCATTTTTATTTTCTTTTGCTTGTCTTGGTCTTTCTCTTTTATGTTGCAGGTTCTCCTCTAATGTCTGCTGATCCCTGGTTGTCCAATCATGTTTCTGAATGAGGCAATTGAAATGATAGTAAGAACTCTGTGTATAGATATAGCTTACTGGCAGGCAGGTTCTGTGTTAGGGTAAGCTGGATGGGAGCTGACGTTGTATGTAGGAGGTCTTTATTCTTATGCACTAACATTGGTGTGTGTGTGTGTGTGTGTGTGTGTGTGTGTGTGTGTGTGTGTGTGTGTGTGTGTGTGCATGCAGTGTTGGTTCTCAGCATAAAATTGGTGATTTTCTTTTTTTTTAGTGAGACTTTGCCATGCTTTTAAAATTGGCCTGTCATAACTTCCAGGATCAGGTTTGCACTGGGATGACATGGACAGAAGGAAGAAGTCACCTACTCCATGGACAGGACTTGTAGTTGTCTTCCTGTCTGGCTCTTTTTTTGCTTATATTGATAGCCATCTGTACCTAGGGAGGATATGCTCTCTCCTTTGCCATATGTCCCTTCTTCAAGACAATACTAACTGGTCTTTCTTTTCCATTTATACTTTTTAAAAATGTGTGTGTGTATGCACGTGCATGTGTGCGTGCATGCGTGCGTGTGTAGTGCTGGGGAACAACCTAGGGCCTCATATATGCCAGGCAAGTGCTCTACCAACTGTGCTATATTCCTAGCGATTGACATATTTTTTGTGGTGCTGGGAATGAAACCCAGGGCTTTACTTAGGCTAAGGAAGTGATCTACCACTGACCTACATCCTCAGCCTGGATGATTGAGCTGTCAGTGCCCCTCTATACATTTTCTCTTCCTTATGGGGTTTCTGTATTTTATTTTCTTATTGCTGTTTTAATGAAATCTCAGGAAGGAGAGGAAAGGAACAATTGTCTTTTGCATTTAAATAGGAAGGTGGTCAGTTTGCTTTGAAAACTCAAACCCTAGAAGCAAAAATACTGTTGTTTTTAAAAAACAAACTTTTCTCCTCTTCATTGAAACAGTGTTCTCAAGTTGGGTGTGCTGATAGTCCCAACACTGTAATCTCATACCTCTAATCCTACCACATAGGAGACAGAGGCAGAAAAATCACAAGTTCAAGACTAGTCTGGCTACATAATGAGACCATCTCAAAAAAGCAAAATGAAGCCAGAAAAGCAAAGCAACACAAATAAATAAACAAAACTTGGAAAAAAAGTAGAGGAGTACATACCTGTAGACCAGTTTAGGCTACATTGCCATAATAATTGTTTTTTGATTATTTTTGAGACAGGGTTTCTCTGTGTAGCTCTGGCTGTCCAGGAACTTGCTCTGTAGACCAGGCTGGACTTGAACTCACAGAGATCCACCTCCCTCTGCCTCCTGAGTGCTGGGATTAAAGGCATGTGCCACCACCACCTGACAGCTTAATAATTAATAAATGGTGGCTCTATTAAAATATTTGTTGAGCGAAGGAAGTCAGTCACAAGGGATCACACTTTATATGATTCCATGTATATGAAATTGCCAGAGTAGGCAAATCTATAGAGATTGAAAATAGGTTTCTCTCAGCCTAATGTGGTTGGTGGTGGGGATGGAGGATGTTGCTGCCTGCCTGTCTTACTCCCTCCCTCCCTCCCTCTCCCTCCCTCCCTCCCTCCCTCCCTCCTCCCTCCTCTCCCTCACTCCCTCCCCTCCTCCCTTCCCTCTCCCTCCCTCCCTCCCTTCCTCCCTCCCTCCCCCTCCCTCCCTCCCCTTCTTTCCCTCCCTCCCTCCCCTCCTTTCCCTCCCTTCCATCCCTCCCTTCCTACCTTCCTTTCTTCGTTTCTTGTTGCTTGGGATTTCAGGGCCTAGTGCATGTTAAGCATTTGTTTTACCATCAAAGGTGGGAGGTTCTTTTGAGAATAACAGAATCTATTGTGATGATGGTTACAGAGCTTTGTGAATCTACTAAGTCATTATCGTTTGTACTTTAGATGGGTAAAATGTATAATTATATTACAAAGCTATAAAGAAGTAGTGATTTATTTTGTTGTATGTACTATTAAGTAATATTTCAATTTAGGGTCAAAGATATCTTGTTTGGCATCAAAAGTATAAAGTAAATTGTGAGAGTAAGGATATCAAATCATCTGATAGTGTACCACTTTTCATTGATCAGGTTCAAAAATAAAGAAGCTGGTGTATCCTCCTTTTTTCATGGGATTAGGTGCCTCTGTCTATTACCCACAACAAGCCATTGCCTTTGCCCAGGTGAGTCAGACCCAGGAAGCAAGGATGTTCTTCATTCCAGCTCCACTGGTTTATTTTATTTTGCAGTTCTTATTACACCAAACTAAAAATTACCAGCTTAAAAGTTTCTCCTCACACCGGGCGGTGGTGGCGGTGGCGCACTCCTTTAATTCCAGCACTCGGGAGGCAGAGGCAGGTGGATCTCTGTGAGTTTGAGGTCAGCCTGGTCTATAGAGCGAGTTCCAAGGTAGGCTCCAAAGCTGCACAGAGAAACCCTGTCTCAAAAAACCAAAAAAAGTTTCTCTTCACTATTTACCTCAGTACCAGTTCTCCTTCCAATAATGTCAATGTTCAGAGAATTCATGGTAATTTAAATATTAAATTTAAGATACCATGTATATACTTATGCAGAAGTCTAAAGACTCAGTGTGCAAAGCTGAAATTACAGACTATTTTCAGCCTGCCCTTACTGGCATTGTCTGCACAGATTGCACTCTGGCCTTCATGCTTTTTCCATGGTATTGGTACCATATTCACTTTCCTTATTGCAACATGAGGTGTTAGTCTCTTCTGGTGTGAAGGTCCTATTTGGGTTTTTCTTTTTTTATTTTTCGAGACAGGGTTTCTCTGTGTAGCTTTGTAGACCATGTTGTCCTCAAACTCACAGAGATCTGCCTGCCTCTGCCTCCCAAGTGCTGGGATTAAAGGCATGTGCCACCACTGCCCAGCTCCTATTTGGGGTTTTCAATTAGTTAACTGTCCTTTTCATACCCATCAGACCTCAGTTTGATGATATCATGTCAAGTAGATGGATCATTAGTTGACTGATGACTTGGGTAAAGATAGACTACAGGTTCTCCAACCGTGGCCTGAAGATCAATAGCATCAGCATTTCTTGGGAACTTGTCAGAGTTGCAGATCCTCAGGCCCCACCCCAGACTTATTGAATCAGGAAGTGTAAGGGTGTAGATTAGCTATCTCTGTTTTAGCAGGGCTTCCAGGATATTTGAGAACCATTGTTTTACACAGACAAGCTTTAGATGCTGGTTTGGAGTCAATGGTACTGTAAACATATAATCCCTGGGAAAACTGACAAGAGGAAGATGGGCTTTAGGTTTTGAGGTCCTCGACAGCTTAGGGACATAGGGACCCACTGGGCAGAACTTCCATATCACATGAAGATATTGTCCTAGAAAGAGACAGCAGTGTAGTCCTCAGAATCAGGCCAACTCCACACTGGGCCCCTTGGATGCCTCATGACAGAAGTCTCAATTCCCAGACTGGGCTGCAGTTGTAGGTGGGAATCTAGTGGCCACACCAGGGGGAAATTGATGGTTTTGGCTATGAGATTGTTTCTAACAGTCCTGGAAGCAGGAAGTTAATGTTCCTGTCCCTGCTTTTGCTCCAGCTTAGGAAGAATGAATAATGTCTGCCTTGCCTAGATACAAGAAGAAAACTAAACATAATTCTAGTCTTATAGTTGAAGATGTAAATGGCAGGCAGGGGCTGGCTGCTGAGTATGAAGCAGTTGTGCTTGTCCTCAGAGAGAGGCACTTTTTGCCTTCTGTGCTTCAGCATTTATTGCAAAACATTCTCTGTATTCACCACCAAGATAGTAGGACGTGATGAAAGTGGGTAGTGGTGATGGTTGGGCAGTAAAGATATCCTTATTACCATTGGTGTATACTCCTAAAACAGTTAAGATGGTACATTTTGTGATATATATATATTTTTTTCTTTTTAATTTTAGTTTCTTTTAAAAATCACACCATGCATATTTTACTATAAGAAAACCAAGTCAGAAGAGTACCAACTTAAAAAAAGATTTTCTGATCTTGTATCATGTTGTTTAGATCCTTTTTTACAGTTTTAGTTTTCTCTTTTAGAAACCTCAAATTTTGACAAACCACTTAGCCCCTTAAATTCTGTTCTGTGGTATTGCTAAAAATAGTATAAAAATCCCACAGATTGAGGCAGTGGAAGTAGTAGCTCAGTGGTAGAGCACTTGCCCAGCATATGTAAGGTTCTATGTCCAAACCACACAAAAAAATAAAATACCCTCATATTGATGGAAAATGTTATTTTCCTTTCAGAAATGTGAAACACTAAGAACAGCAGTATCATGTGGTAAATGCTCAACGTATCTAACAAGGATCCTAAGACTCTTAGCATGTCATATATTTTAAAAGCAGTAGGTACAACTGAGGAATATGACATGCAGAAATCAGCATGTTACAAAGACCACTTTTTTTTTTATTTACAAGCATTTAGACAAGTCACTTGGCCTTTGAGTTTATCCTTACAGTCTTCCTGTCCTTACTGTTCTGTAGGATAGGGATAACTTATGTGAAAGTGTTTTGTAAAACAGCACTATACAAAGATTACTTATAAAAATTAAGAAGAGAATTCTAAGTGGTGGCACATGCCTTTAATCCCAGCACTCGGGAGGCTGAGGCAACAGATCTCCGTGAGTTCAAGACCAGCCTGGTCTGCAAAGTGAGTTCTAGAACAGGGTTATTACACAGAGAAACCCTGTCTTCTCAATGCCCCCACCCAAAAAATTAAATAAATAAAATAAAAATACACAAAAAATGAAATAGAAAATTCTAAGTGTCAGGGCTGGAGAGATGGTTATGAGCTGTTACTGCTCATCCAGAAGAAGCTGTTACTGCTCATCATAGTTCCCACATCAGGCAGCTCACAACCAGGCCAAGGGATCCGATGCCCTCCTTTGGTCTCCATGTGTAGCTGTGTACACATGAAAGACATACATGTGCCTGTGTGCACTCAAGCACACACACAGCAAATAAAAACAATTTTGAAGTATTATCACGGAGTAGATCAATCAGTATTCTTTGTTATAAATAGAACCAATGAATGCAGATTGCTAGAAGCATTGTTTTGAAGACCCATGACTTGGGGAAAAAATTCCAGTTGGCTCAGTAGTTAAGAGCACTTGTTTTTGCAGAGGTCCCAAGTTTGATTCCTAGCACCCATATGGCAGTTCACAAGTGTTTGTAATTCTAGTCCCAGATGATCTGATGCCATCTTCTAACCTCCTCTGACCTCCACAGGCACCAGACACCTGTGTGGTATGCTACATGTGTACAGGCAAAACACTGACACACACACACACACACACACACACACACACACACACACACACACACACACACACACTCACTCTAGTAATTCAAGCCAGCTAGCCAAAGATAGATAAACACATTTTAAGGTCATGACCACTCTAAGGCAGGGCCTCATGGGATGTTGGAAGGATGATTATGGACCATGCTACCTACAAAATTCCTATAGGAATTAAAAGACTTCATCATGCCTGTGCCTGGGAAAATTGGAGATATCTTCACATGTTTTATATCTAAGTCTTTAAAATGAATGAATGATTTTTTTCACCTTGGCAACTTGGTTGATTGTAATGTGCCAGGCTGGGTACTAGATGGGTTAGTTAGATGTTTCCTCCTCTGTATGATTTTAGGAATACCCCATATCATTAGTAGTCTCCTACATTTAGAAGATATTTCTTTTGAGAGCTGGGAAGTAGGTAGGTATCAGTAACATATATAATGGCCCAGGTTTGAGCATTAGCACTAGTAATAAAAGATATGTACTTATAATTTATAGCAAGCCATTTTAAGAGATAACTAAATGTAACTAGAATATTTATTTTCTTATCCTTTTTCCTATCTTTGATTTTTCATTTCTTTTTATTGTTTTTACTTGTTTCTGTTTTTATAATTTTTTGCATTTGAGACAGGATTTCAGTCTGTTGTTCAGGCTGGCCTTGAATTTACAACAATCTACCTCCCTCAGCCTCCTGGGTGCTGAGATTATAGATGTGAGCCACCAATACTGAGGTAGGATTGTCTTTTCTTTTTCTTTTGTGGTGATAGAGATTGAAGCCAGGATGTTTCCCAGGCAAGTGCTCTACCACTGAACTATATCCCCAGCATGTATGTAGGTTTAATGGATTTGTCTCAAGACTTCCTGTAGTAGTTACACACACACACACACACACACACACACACACACACACACACGCACGCACGCACGCACGCACGCACGCACGCACGCACACACGCACACACAGACAGTAGTCAATTGCAGTGCTTTTGGAAACAGGAGAAAAGAAATTCTCTTGTTTATCTTACAAATGGAGTGTTTATCAATCTTTTCTATTTGTGTTTCAAGGTCAGCGGGGAGAAGTTATATGACTGGGGATTACGAGGTTACATAGTTGTAGAAGATTTGTGGAAGCAACATTTTCAGAAGGTGAGAAACATTTCATTATCTTCCTTTTGGTTTAAATATGTGGTTCTTCTAAAGTTTTATAAAATACTTAAATAACCTTATTCCCTTAAATGTCTTTTTTGGAAGAGTAGTAGAATATCTGAGTATTTGATTATTATCAACAGGTCAAAAATGGTAAAAAAAAAAATGCATCCCAATGTAGCCTTAGACTGTAATTTCTATTCTGTTCCATATATAGTTTCCTCAGAGTGTAGTATATTGTCTAAAATTTTTACCATAAATAGATTCAGGCCAGTGAGATGGCTCAGCGGGTAGAGGTGCTTCCTGCCTAGTCAGATAACCCGGAGTTTGGTCCTGGGAACCCACATGGTGAAAAGAGAAAAATTCATTCCCGTGTGCGCATACATACACAGAGAGAGAGAGTGGGGAGGTAAATAAATGTGATTAAAATACTTGGGGCTGGAGAGATGGCTCAGCAGTTAAGAGCACTGGCTGTTCTTCCAGAAGACCTGGGTTAGATTCTTAGCACCCACATGGTGGCTTAACTGTCACTCCATTCCTGGGGAGTCTGCCTCTTCTGACCTCCAAAGGTACCAGGCACATACATGATGTATATGCATATGTGCAAACACATCTATACAGATAAAGTAATTAAGTAGAGTAAAAAAAGCCCTGGGTTTGCTGGACAGTGGTGGCACCTTTAGTCCCAGCACTCGGGAGGCAGAGGCAGGCAGGTCTCTGTGAGTTCAAAGCCAGCCTAGTCTACAGAGTGAGTTCTAGGACAGCCAAGGCTATACAGAGAAATTCTGCCTGGAAAACATAGTCCTGGATTCAAATGGAATATATTATGCTTTCAAGAAAAAATGCATAATTGAGGCATATACCTTCCCTTGATTTTATACTTAATCATAAGCTCTGTTCTGGTCTTTAGTATTATTTGTTCATCTCCCATCTGAGACTTCAGTGTGCTGGGAAGTAGTCATAGGCCACACATTCTCCATGCCATCTAGTGACTGAGTAGCAGAGAAAGGAGGTTGTGCCATCATAAGGATGTGTCACTTTTCAAGTCTCTTAGTGGCCACCTAGCTGATTGCATGTGGCCTGGAGAAATGGTCTTTTTTGTGATAAAGAAGACATAGTAAGGAAGAAGGTATTGTACCTCTTGTGTGTTCAGAGATTCAGCTAAAGGCAAACTGGGGTTCTTATGTTAACAAACTTTCTGCAGCATAGATCAAAGAAAGTTTATTTTGACACCAATTTCAAAAGAAAACACATAAAATATATGAGTAGAAGGTAACGGGCAAATATGATCAAAGTAAATTAAATACATGCATAACAATATCATAATGAAGCCTGTTATTTTGTACCATTAATATACTCATCAAAATGTCTTTAAATAAATTCACAAGAATTGTGGCTTAGTAGCAAAAAAGGAAAAGAAAAATGTGAGCTTAGCATGTGAAAGGCCCCAGCACGCGCGTACACACACACACACACACACACACACACACACACACACCCCTATATATCAGGATTTAGGAATAACATTGCAGAATAAATTATAAGCCCTCCTCATTGTATATATAAATAATCTTTCAGTGCAATCTTAAGACTGGTTTTATTCATTTTATGTGTATGAATGTTTTGCTTGCATATATGCCTATGTCTCATGTGTGTGCCTGTTGCCCATGAAGTCAAAAGAGGGTGTTGGATTCCCTGGTACTGGAGTTACATATGGTTGTGAGTCACCATGTGGGTGCTGGGAATTCAGTATGGGTTCACTGCAAGAACAAGCTCTAATCACTGAGCAATACCTCCAGCTCAAAGATTTTGTTTTTTTTTTTTTTTTTTTTTGAGACAGGGTTTCTCTGTGTAGCTTTGGAGCCTATCCTGGCACTCACCCTGGAGACCAGGCTGGCCTTGAACTCACAGAGATCCACCTGCCTCTGCCTCCCGAGTGCTGGGATTAAAGGCATGAGCCACCAACGCCCGGCCAAGACTGGTTTTTATACTGGTGGCTTATAAGGAGTTAGTTCCTTTTGAGCCCATTTAAACTAGCTCTTTTATTAAGGGCTGGGGAAAGATTGCTTATCTAGCATGCACAAGATCCCAGGTTCAGTCCCTGGTACCACTCAATACACCAACCAAAAGAAACAAACAAAAAACCCAACCCAGCCTTTAGTCTCCAACTCATAGCAGTCCTTGCTTAGGCATCCCAAGTGATCTGATAGTAAGTTTGAACCAGCAGGGCTGGCTGAATAATTCTTTAGAGGGAAATTCTGCATTGATATCACATGTTACCTGGCACTCCCTTTTAAAGAATAAACCCAGTTTTATTTTCTTCTGGTATTTTCTTTGGAAGCCTTCTTACCTGTTTAAAAAACTTCTTAACAAGCACACACCAAAGTTTTTTATGGGAAAAGAATTAAAATGTGAGAAAAAAAATTGTACATGTCTCTGGAAAGAATCATGAAAGAGACCAAATCAGTATCTACTACTCATTGGGCTGTGGTGCAACCACAGACTAGGCCATACTAACTTTAGAGGGTGATCTTCTAGGAGCCTCTGTGGGTTTCTCTGATGTCTCTAGACATGTATTCACACCAATGCAAAGATTGGTGTCACTGGGAAACACCTTTTTCTGGTCAGAGAATTCAACCCAATGTAGGACTGTAGTTGGAACAAATTAAACAGACCAGCATTTTGTGGTAATATGAAGACCCCAGGAAGAAAAAAAAAGATAAAACCCAAGGCATTTAAAGCTATTCATAGATTTTTATGAAAGTCTTCTTGTAGCTGAATGGTAAAGATTTCTGAGTAGCTCATCACTAGGGGCTAGAGAGATGGCTAAGTGGTCAAAGAGCACTGGGCACTTTTCTAGAGAATGTGAATTCAATTTCCTCATGACAGTTAATAACTGTCACTCCAAGTCCAGGTGCTGCAGATCTTCAGGTGCTCCTCTGTGAGTGCCAGCCATACAAATGGTACACAGACATACATGTAGGCAAATACCCATAGTGATAAAATAAAAAATAAATGAATAAATAAGTCATCATTATGGGTCTACAGTTCTGTGTTGTCTGTTACACCTCTGGCTTTTTCAAAGTTAATGGGAACTTTATAGTGCTCTTTCATGTATTTACCTAGCAAAGCATACTCCTCCTGATGGCAGTCCTCAATAAGAAAAAGACTGATGTTTACTACAAGTTTTCGGTAAAAAACAGAAAGTCATATTAGCTCAAGACTTAGATTTCAGAAATTATTTCACAATGAAGTACCCTTTTCTCTGATGACATTTTATGACCCCCATAGCACCTTGTTGGATTTCATGGTTTTCAGAGGTCTTTGGATTTTCTTTTAAACACAGGTACATTTTAATGAACTATTTCATCAAATGCTAATTATAACCCAATAGAAGCACAGCATGGTTCAAGGCTATTTGTAGTTGAGAATAAATTGAAAGCAGAAAAGAAATGGTTTAACCTTTAGTTGATTACCTCCTTATAGGGGGGCTTCCTTTCTTATTTTTTTCTTTTTGTAAACTTAAAAAATTACTCTTATTTTATGTGCATTGGTGTTTTGCCTGCACTTATGTCTGTGTGAAGGTGTCGGATCCCCTGGAACTGGAGTTACAGACAGTTATGAGCTGCCATGCGGGTGCTGGGAATTGAATTGAGCTCAGGTCCTCTGGAATAACAGCCAGTGCTCTCAACCACTGAGCCATCCCTCCATGTGTTTCTTTTCATTGTGCATATTAATCATATGGTGATGGGCTTCTTTTCATTAATGCATTATTATTATTATTATTATTATTATTATTATTATTATTATTATTATTTTACATGAGTATGAGTGTTTTGCCTGCATGTTTTGTCTGCACCATGTGCATGCCTCGTGCCCATAGAAGCAAGAAAAAGGTATTAGATCCCCTGGAACTGGAGTTACGTGGTATGCTACCACGTGGGTGCTGGGAACCAAATCTGGGTTCTCTGCAGGAGCAGCTCTTAACCTCTGAGTTAAGCCCCATTAATTTGTTTTTTAATTGAGAGCAAAGAGTTAAGCTATGTTGGAACAGGAATCTTTAGGGGCCTTGAAGCTGATAATTAAATATATATCAACTTACAATATATTTAAGGGGATAAAGCATACAACTGAAATGCAAAACAAGTGTCAGAATAAAGACACAGACAAAGACTTTCTAAAGGGAATTGGGGGTGGGGTGGGGTACTTCATAAAGGGAGACTTGTTTGGAAGTTGGTTTTTCTTTTGTTTTTAAGACAGGGTTTCTCTGTGTAGCACTGGCTGTTCTGGAACTTGCTCTGTAGACCAGACTGGCCTCAGAGATCTGTCTGCCTTTGCCACCCTTTTCTGGGATTAAAGGTGAGAAGCACCACTGCCCTCAAGTTAAGTGTAATTACCAGTCTCAATTAAGTGTCTTCTAATTTGGATATTTTTTGGTGCTATAGTGATGTAGTACATATTTTTGGGTGTGTAAGTCAAAGAGATTAATGGCTACTATGTTTAAAGCAGGAAGCTAAAGTCTTAAATGCAGTCTGGGAAGATAATGTAGTAAAGTGTTTACCTTGCAAGCATGAGGACTTGAGTTTGAACCCTAGAACCCACATAAAAAGAGATAGGCATGCTGACATGCCTTTGTAATCCTAACCCTGTGGAGGTGATGTAAGTGGATCCCAGGTTCTCTAGACAACCAGCGTCATCTAATAGGAGAGCTCCGGGCTAGTGAGAGACCCCTTCCTCCAAACTAGCAAATGGCACCTGATAACAACTAATGTTGTTCTCTGGCCCACACACACGCCCCCCCTATGCTCATGCAGGTATACTGTGCACATGTGTATTTGCACGTACACACACACACACACAAATTAAAATGGTGTGAAGGATAACCAGGATTTTTGTTTGTTTGAGACTGTCTTCCCATGTAGGAGAGTCTGGAACCTCAAACACTGCCTTAGTCTCCTCAGTAGCTTTGATTATAGGTGTGTGCTGCCCTGTCCATCAGTGGCTCAGTTCTTAGCTGTATTCTTTTCCATGGAACTATAGTACTCTCAAGTACCTAAAAGAAATCTGTGGCATTTTGCTGCTCTGTTATATCCCATCTCCCTTTTTGGAATTGATTCTAAACATTGGCATTTGTCTTCTAGTAATTATTAGGATAAAGGCATATTTCATTTTGTCATTGCTTACTTAAAGAAAAGTTATTTGCTTCAGCTAAAATCAACTATCTAAAATGTAAAGTTAGCTATATCCAGAAATACTGCCATTGCAACATAGTCTGTGTTTCTTTTCTCTATAAAAGAATATATGGCCGGGCATTGGTGGCCCACGCCTTTAATCCCAGCACTCGGGAGGCAGAGGTAGGCAGATCTCTGTGAGTTCGAGGCCAGCCTGGTCTCCAGCGTGAGTGCCAGGATAGGCTCCAAAGCTACACAGAAACCTTGTCTTGAAAAACCAAAAAAAAAAAAAAAGGATATATGACATAAGTGCAGTTTCTGGTCCAACAATATAGCAATACATGTGTGAACCATCTACCTACTTTAGAACTAGGAAGTTACCAAGGCCCCTCCTATCTCCCAAAGGGAGCAATTAACTGAAATGTGTTTTTTTATTTCCTTGTTTTTCTTTAAAGTTTTATTTTTTGTTTAACCATGTATCTGTGTATTATAAAACATTATGGTTGATCTTCCATGTTCTTTTTTGTTTGTTTGTTTTAGCCATGGTCTCATGTTGTCCTGACTGGCCTTGAATTCACTTTATAGCTGAGGATGACTTTGAACTCCTGAACCTCTTCCCTTAGTCTTTTGAGTGCTAGGATTATAAGTGTGGGCCCTCACACCCAATTCAGCTTGCATAATTTTCCTTTATCTTGGCTTATAAATATACCACATGTAGACATATAAACTATCTCAATTGAGTCTTATTATTTATATTGTTTTTCCCTTAATATTATGATTATAAGCAATATAAGGCAGTAGCTTATTTATTTTAACTTATATAGACTATTTTTGTGTGGAAAATATGGCCATTGATGGCTAATTTGGTAGTTTTCAGCATACTGTTGTAGTACACAGAACTATGAATAGTTTTTTGTTTGCTTTTTTGTTTTTGGTTTTGGACTTGCTTTGTAGACCAGGCTGTCCTTGAATTCAAGAGATTTGCCTGCCTCTACTTCCTGAGTGCTGGGATTAAAGACGTACACCACCACATTTAACTCTGAGAGACAGGGAATTTTATTTTGGAAAATGATTGTTGTTGTTTTTGAGACAGGGTCTCTCTATGTAACTCTGGCTATACAGATCCATCTGTCTGTCTCTCCCAAATGCTGGGCGTAAATTTAGGCATGAGCCACCATACCCAGCTGGAAAAGTTTTAAAACTACTGGACATTTGTAAAATTAGCACTGTTGACTTAGATGTGCTGATTAACACCTGCTGTGTTGTCCTACTATTTTTATTTGTTTTTGTTTTTCGAGACAGGGTTTCTCTGTATAGATTTGGAGGCTATCCTGGAACTCTGTAGATCAGGCTGGTCTTGAACTCACAGAAATCCACCTGCCTCTGCCTCCCCAGTGCTGGGATTAAAGGTGTGCACCACTACTGCCCAACTGTCTTACCATTTTTAATACATGCATTTTGTTCACATATGCACATGTGCATTCTTTTATGGAACCATTTGAAAGTTATAGCTATTCACTACACTTTCCATACATCATGTATAATTCAGTATGTATTTCCAAAGAACCTGGAGCTTCATTTATATGAACAGCAATGGTAACATCATACCCAGGAAAGCTCTTTCACTGTTGATAGTAATATCTAATATATATCCCACACTCAAGATTTCTCTAGTTTTTCCTATTGAACTGGTTTTAACCTTTTGTAACATTCTAAAACCCTTTTTATAGCTGTGAATTACTAAAAGGCAAATAAATGCCTTTTAACCATGACCTAAGATGAAAAATAAATAGAATCAGCCAGCTTTCCACGTAATCCTCTGTGTAGGTGATCTGAGGCCCAGCCCTTTCCACCTTGTCAAAAACATCTGCTGTTCTGGTTTTTATGTCGATAGCTTTCTCATTTTCTTTATGAGACAGGATCTTACTGTGTAACTCAGGTGGGTCCCAATGTTTGGTGGTCTACCTATCTCTGCCTCATCAGTTCTGGGATTGTAAGCATGAGCCACCAGTCTCAGTCTCTCTCTCTCTCTCTCTCTCTCTCTCTCTCTCTCTCTCTCTCTCTCTCTCTCTCTCTCTCTCTCTCTCTCTCTCTCTGCTATGTAATCCTGGCAGGCCTAGAACTCACTATGTAAACCATACTGATTTTGGACTCAAAAGATCTGCCTGCCTTTGCCTTCTAGTGCTAAGATTAAGGCATGCACCTCCTCTCCAAGTTTTTTTTATTACATCTAGTTACCTTTTTTTCTTTTTAAGATTCTTAATTTACAAGTCCTTTTGTGCCTTCTTACTTTTCTGTTATTTTTGTTGAAAGAATCTGGCACAATTGACCCATTTCTTCTAACATGGGTTTTGCTGCTTCGACACATACAGTGCTTTTTAATGCCTGCAAAAGGGCAAGCTAACACAGAGGCTGCTTGAATGACCTCCTATTTGATCCTTTGATTATGTGGCTGTCTTTGTGTTTCAGCCTCCTACTTTTTGGGAGGTTTACATGGGTGACTACCATAGGCAGCTCCACAGAGCTTGAGTTCTCTTATAATTAGCTAAACCAACCATCTCCCAGTAAATATCAGATTTTTGCTTTTCACCAGGTTTTTAAAATCTGCAAAAAGTTACTTTCAAATGAGTATTAAAGCCAAAAATAATTATTTAAAGGTCAGGAAAACACAGAAATACAAACTTTTCTCAGCATGAAAACTGAATAGAACTTCTCAAGCTGAGCTTTTAATAGTTTTAGTCCAGCCTTTGCTGGCTCAGCAGGAAAATGCAAGAGAAACAGCAGCCACCATCCTAAGTAAACACTGTGCATTCTCTTCCTGCATTCTGGATTTCTTAGCTCTTTAAACACAAGTTTAATTGAGAGTAACTTATGTGATCATCGAAGATTTGCCTTTGAATATCCAAGAGGAGTTTCTGTCATGGTCCTGTGATGATGGTGTGTCAGAGAGGCCAGAGGCCTTGATCAAGACCAACCACTCATTGCAATGAACATTGTGTGGGTGGGGCTGATTGGACAAGAGGTATACTGTGTGACACACTGCAGCACCCAATGCCACTAGGATAAATGAAGAGGTGGGGGAGAGGCAGGAAGACAGAAGAGCAAGGTGGGTTTTTTTGTTTTGTTTTGTTTTTAATTTTTTTGTGTGTGGTTTCTTTTGGGGGGAATGATGCAGGGGTGAGGGGTGAATATGGAGGGGCTGGGAGGTGAGTGGAATTTGGGTACATGATGTGAAATTCCCAGAGTCAATAAAGAATTATGTTACATATTTAAAAAATTGCCTTTGAAATAAGCCAGTCACAGAAGGGCCTATACCATGTGATTCCACTTATATGAGGTATATGGAGTTACTAAGCTCATAGAAACAAAGATTGACTGATGGTAGTAGCTAGGGGCTGGAGGAGGGAGAAGTGGGAAGGTGTTAAGTTGACGGGTAGACAGTTTCAAACAAGATGAATAAGATCTGAAGGTATGCTCTTCAACTTTATTTAAAAAAAGAAAGAAAAACCATTACTAGTTCCTTTATTTCTAATAGTCTTACATAAGAGAAATGACATTCTTTCAGAACAACTTTAGCTTTCTGGAAAATTTACCACATTGTCCTTACTTTCTTTTTAATTTTTAAGGTAGGAACAGTAAATGACCTACGCTCTAAACAGACAGGTACTGTTTTGCCATGCTGGCTGCCTATAGGCTAACTCACTGCTGGTAACAGATTTTGAAGTTACAGCTCCTGTTGTCTCTGAAACAATAAATACACTCAAGCCGAACACAAAATGCAGATATATTATCTTTGCACAGCAGGTCAGAAATCCAGTACTGAGTTAAGGTGTCAGCAGGTCTGCATTCCTCTCCAGAGGCCCTAGAACAGAATTCCTGTTCACTTAGGTTCTTGACAGAATGTAGTTCCTTGCTGCTGTAAACCTAGGGTCTGTTTTGCTGCCTGGCAACTGAGGCTGACCCAGTTTCTGGGGACTTTCCTTGGCAGTCCCTTCCTTCCTTCCTTCTCAAAACCAGCAGCACAGGTCTTTTTCAAGTCTCCTCTCTCTGATCCCCTTGCTTTGACTCCTTCTTGGTTCCTCTTAACTCTTCAAATTCACCTGGGTCCATTCACATAGTCAAGTCATTCTGATGTATGCTTCATCTGACAGTGTCACAGTAACAGGTTCTCAGACACTCAACTATGAAGCCATCATTCTGCCTATCACGTTGCAGAGAACTGGAATTTTTGTGGGACTTTTAACAGGTCAGCTGTCCTCACCTATTTATTGTATACTTTTGCATTGTTTTCTTACATTTGCTTGTAAACTAATGGATTCTCTTCTGGCCTTTTCATACATACTTTGTTCTTGTTGGTCCTCCTTCCTCACACCTCTTGTCCCCCTGGCCCCCTCTTAGCCTTCTTTCTTTATACTGTAAACCCTGTATTTAATATCAGATATATTTTAGTCCCCCCTTCCCTAAAGACCCCTTCTTTACCTCACATAGTTCCCTTTCTTGTTTCATGACTATACATATACCTACACCCGTACCAGCACCACATGTATATATCCATATACAAATTAAAATCTAGGAGCCACATATGAAGGAAAACATACAGTATTTGTCTTGCTAAGTCCGGCTTATTTTGCTTAACATAATAATCTTCAGTTGTATCCATTTTTTCTGCAAATACTTTTTTTTGCAAATATTTCAAAAATTTCATTATTTATAGTCTATCTCCTAAGGAATACATACCACATTTTCTTTGTCTGTTCATCTACATTTAGGTTGGTTCCATTTATTAGCTGCTTTATTCAAAAGAAGTGACCTAGCCGGGCGTTGGTGACACATGCCTTTAATCCCAGCACTCGGGAGGCAGAGGCAGGTGGATCTCTGTGAGTTTGAGACCAGCCTGGTCTACAAGAGCTAGTTCCAGGACAGCCTC
The DNA here is from genome assembly GCF_003668045.3 of Cricetulus griseus. NCBI lineage: Eukaryota > Metazoa > Chordata > Mammalia > Rodentia > Cricetidae > Cricetulus > Cricetulus griseus. The sequence continues at coordinate 75,570,519 of NC_048604.1, read as the reverse complement.
CAAAGCCACAGAGAAACCCTGTCTCGAAAAACCAACCAACCAACCAAACAAACAAAAAAACAAAAGAAGTGATTTATCCTGTACAGTAGGTCACATTAACACAGCCTAGCTCAGGGTGCTCTTTACTCAGGAGCCTGTCAGGCACCTTTTTATTACTTCCATTTTGCAAGTAAGGAAATTGCATTTTGGAGGAGTTAAGCAATTGATGAAAATTGTGCATGCGTGCTGTGCTGTGCTGTGCTGTGCTGTGCTGTGCATTCACATGTGGGAGTGGTGGTGTAATTTAAGAAAAGCCGGTCAAGAGGAAAGATGCCATGTGACAGAGTTCAAGCAGAGGGATTTTTTTTTAATTAGGCGGAAGGGATTGTACAAAGGGTAAAGGGGAGGGGGGAAGATTGACCTTTGGGGACAGGAGCAGTGGGAGAGAGGAAAGAGGCAGAGAGAGAGAGAGAGAGAGAGAGAGAGAGAGAGAGAGAGAGAGAGAGAGAGAGAGAGAGGGGGGAGGGAGGGAGGGAGGGAGGATGGGAGGTGTGCAGAGCCCCTTTAAAAGGGACTGTAGTGAATGTGGACAGGTGGTGCTCTTAGTGTCTGCAGCTGAAGGGGTATCCTGTCAGAACACCAAGGACAGGCCCGTACAGATGCCTGAATACTAACAAGTGGAGTCCAGAGGACAGTGTCATCCTCAAGTGCTCTTCACCTGGGTTCTTTTGTTTTGTTTTGAGACTTGGTTTCTTATGGACCTGGGATTTTCCAAGTAGCCTAGGGTGGTTGGCCTCTGAGCCCAAGGGATCCTCCTGTTGTCACCTCCCTACTTCTGAGATTACAAGCACATGCCACCATACCTGGATTTTTTTTAAATGTGGATTTTGGGAATCAAACTCACAAACGCCTGTCTAGTTCTAGGACTCACACATTTTAGGAGCATGGCAATGCTTCCGATTTTTGGCTGGTGTATTAGTTATTTATTGCTGAGATGGAGTACATGATAAGGGCACCTTAAGAGGCAGAGGGCTTACTTGGGGTCTTGGTTTGAAAGTGTGGTGCATCATGGCTGGAAAGGCCTAGTGATGGGAATGGCTCTCAGCTGGGATTCTTACTGCCTCACATCTTAACAGAACAGGAAGCATAGAGCAGGCACTGTTGGTTTCTCCACTCTCTTTCTCCTTATGTTTAGTCTGGGACCTGAGACCATGACCATGGAAGCTGCCACCTGCTCTGGGGAGGACTTGACTCCACAGTTAAACCTCTCTGGGAACTCTTACAGACACACCTGTCTGTCTTTTAGGTGATTCCAAATCCAGTTAAATTGACAATGAAGATTAACCACCACACTGACAATCCTCCTTTATAGAATAGTGCACAGTAATCAGGAAACAGTGTTTTGATGTTTTTAGAAACTGTTTCAGTTGTTATTTGTGCTCATAGACATGGTAATAATACATTGAAAAACAAAAACAAATATGCATTAAAATCACATTATAAAGAAGATTATTGTTGTTATTATTTTTGTTTTTTCCTGACAGAGTTTCTCTGTATTGTTTTTGGAATCTGTCCTGGAACTAGCTCTGGAGACCAGGCTGGCCTCGAACTCACAGAGATCCCCCTGCCTCTGCCTCCCCAGTGCTTGGATTAAAGGCCTGTGCCACCAAAGCCTGTCAGGAAGATTATTATTTTTTAAGAAAACTTTTTCTGAAAATACAACAGTGGAATTTGGGCTTGTTCTTAAATCGAAAACTACTTTCTTTTTTCCTTTTTTTTGACATTTTAAAATTTGAATTACAGACAAGATTGAATTACATGACAATCCCAGTTCCCTTCTCCCTTCCTTCCTCCCCCACCCCCCCAACTAAAACCTTTGGAGTGAGAATGTTATTTCCTTTGAGATCATGGTGCTGTGGCAAGAGAGCTCATAATTTGTAATGTGGTCTTGGGTGGGTCTATCTTTTAGTGAGACAATGGTTCTGATTTGTATTGTTATAAGTGATACACATCGAAACACGGCCATATTTTTGCAACAGTCTGGTTTTCTCAATCAGCTGAATGGAATGCTTCATGTGCTTGTTTTCTTCATCTGAATGATTTTTGAAAAACCTGTAAATTTGACACCCTATTTTTTGAGGTCGAGGGACTGGCAGGTATAGAGTTAGAGTATCTAAGAAGATCATTAGATATACTTGGCAAGCAGTTAGTTAATTGAGATGTAAATATATTTTAATTAGGTGGGAAGCCATATTACTTTTATGCAGACACAGTAGTTATCGTAACCTTCTTTTATGTCATTTTTTTCTTTAAATATTTGGTTTTTCGAGACAGGGTTCCTCTGTATTGCTTTGGAGTCTGTCCTGGAACTCTCTCTGTAGACAGGCTGGCCTTGAACTCACAGAGATCCATCTGCCTCTGCCTCCTGAGTGCTGGGATTAAAGGTGTGCGCTGCCACACCTGACTTATTTCTTATTTTTTAATGAATCACCCACCCAACCTCCCCCCTTTTTTGAGACTCTATATGTAAACCAGACTGGCCATAAGCTCAGTCTTCCTTCTTTTACCTTCCAATTGCTTAGATTATAGGTTTGTAACACCATGCTTGGTCCTAGACTTTAAAAAAAGATCCTCACTAGATCCCTAATTTCTCTACTTTTCCATTTATTTATCCAACAAACATTTGAATGCTATGTGATAGTAGGTTCCAGGGCTAGTCTGTGCTCATAGGGATCTAGGTTAATGAAAGACTCAAACATGAAGGAAATACTACAAATCAGGGAGATGATGGGAATAGTGAAAGTGTCAAAGGTTCTAATATAACCTAAGTTGTTGAAAGGCAAGGTACAAAGAAAATCTTGAGAAATGGGTGAATAATTATTTTGCCAGGCAAAAATTGGGATTGATCATTCTAGGGCAAGGAGTACATTTTGCAAAATCCATGTCTCGGGAAGCAGCTTGACAAGCTTGAGTAACAGCAGAAAGGCCCAAGGGGCTGCGGTGAGGTTATGTGTTCACCTGCATTTCCATGTGGGATGGGGGTGGGGAGTATCCCATCAGGCAAAGCGTCTGTATTTTATGTTGAATCACCAAGCAATGCATATGTTCTTGTTCCTCAGAACTCCCCTATAAAGTGATGTGGTATGTAGATGGGTGACCGTATTATCATCCAAACTAGGATATTCTTGTGAATGAGAGAGAGGACAGTGTTAATTATGCTGGTATAATGGCCATAAAGCAATACATAGACAACTTTTCTAAACCACTCCGGCAGGCTTTTTTTAAAGTTGCAAGAAGCTATGCTGTGCAATGACAGTCAGTTACATGGTCTTGCTTTCTCACCCTCTCTTCACCCCTGAGTGCTGAGGAGAGAGGGCCACCAGGGCCACCTGTACCAAGTCTGGTCTATAGAAGCATAGCCTTATGGCCTGTCCAGTTGTAATCCAGAGTTGTTCAGACTGCCAGTTCATGATATCCAACCAGGTCTTATTAATAGAATTTCAGAATCTAAGTCTTAAAAACATACAGGAAAGGAAAGTTTCAACTTTAGCACATGAATTTTCCTCACTAGAAACTTTTCTTTACTTCTTCTCATGGATGATATGACCTAATTAATTGTAAACCCCCCAAGGGTAGTCAGGCAGAATGGTTGTGGTTCAACTCTGAGAGTGTTCTTTAGTGAATTGGTCCTTGTGGATAATGCATGAAGCTTTCTTATATCTGTCAAACCCTCTACAGCAGTGATAGTGGCATGCAGTAATAAATCTAACCTTTAAGAAATAAGAAATCTTCATTATTGATTTGATTTTGCTTTTATGGAATCAACTGTTTGTCTGAGTCTGTAGAATAAGTATTCCTGTAGCCTTTTTTCCTATTCCTTGTACCCAAGTTACTATCCATAACAGGGCACTTGAAGGAAACTGGCTAATCTCTTCAGTTTACTGAGAAATGGGTTGTCCTGTATTATGACCACCTTTAGCATCTCTAACTGCAGCCCCAGTTGAGACTTTGGTACCTCTCAAACTTTTATTTGGCACCCTACCTCAGACCTTCAACAAAATGGCTTGACCACCTTCCAAGAAAATAATATTTCATGTTTATATTCAGCCAAATACTGAAGACACTTTGCCATATTTCACTATTCCTTTTTTTTTATTTTATTAGTTCAAATTAGGAACAAGCTTGCTTCAGATGTCCCTTCTCCCTCTCCCTCCCCTCCCCTTCAACATCCCACCTGCCCCTAGCTATCCTCCCTCTACTCCCCAGGTAGGGTAAGGCCCTCAAAAGGGGCTCCCCAAAGTCTACCACATCATCCTGGGCCAGGCCTAGGCCCTACCCCATGTGTCCAGGTCAAGAGAGCATCCCTTCACAAGGGATAGGCTCTCAAAATCCCTTCTTTTTTTTAAGACCTTACATATTTAATACTCACTGTTTCTTTTTAAGTGCATTAAAACTTTCATTTCTCTTTTTCAAGCCAGGAAATGTGAAGAATTCACCTGGAAATAAGTAGAAAACTCCATGCTCTGCCCATTTTAATCAGGTAAAGAATAAAACAAGTGAACAAGCAAAAAACCTCTGGTTATTTTCAGCATTGTTAGTGTTGGCTAAAGTGATTTATTGTTAACTAGCACTTTCACCTTGATGTGGAAACGTAAGGGTCATATTTTATAATGTCTTTAATTTCTGGCTTTAAGTGCCATCCATGGCTTTTTTAATTATATTTTTGTTTCTTTCTGGGAAGTACCAGGGTCTTTTAGATAAGCTAGAACCAGACATAGGTTAGAAATGCAATGCAATTTCTTTTGGTGTTATGTTCATCTCACTATTATTCTTCATCTGTTTGTTTAATATTTACTTACCAAGCACTTGCTAAGTACCAAAACATTAATTATATTAGTATTTTGTGTATATGTTAAAAGTACGTAATAGGGCTTGTGATTTCCTGATAGTGAGAATATTATAAGGAATTAAAAATTAACTTAGATATTCAGCTGCATGAAACTAGCTTGGTTATGATAGATCTATAACGAGTATTAATATTGTTTTAATAAAACTCAATTGCATGGGAGCATGCGTGAATTTTTTTGTGGTACTAGGATTGAACCCATGACTTCACACATGCTGGACAAGTACTCTCTCCACTCCTGCCTGAGCTATACCCATAGCCCTTCCTCTCCTTTTTATTTTCTAGACACTTTTTCATAAAGTTGCCTGTACTGGCCTTGAATTTGCCATCTTCAAGCTTCAGCTTCCTGAGTAGCTAGGATGACAGGCCCAGAACCACAATTATTAAATGGAGAATAAAGGCAGTATATTTTGTTAGACTAGGAGGTATATAGAAATTTAAATGTATATTTTTATTTCTAAATATATGTTCACATTTCCTGCCATGAATATGGGTTTTCTTTTATGATCAGGTGTGTGTGTGTGTGTGTGTGTGTGTGTGTGTGTGTGTGTGTGTGTGTATGTCACGATTGAACCCAAGGCTTCACACATGCCAGGTAAGCATTCTACTAGTGGGCTAAAACTCAGCCCATCTTAAAAAGTTGTTATATTACTGTATATCACAGTTACTTTTTAAAATTCACAGAACTCTGGGTTTGAGGTTTTACTTTCTCAACTATCTCCATGTTTTTAGAGAGCCAGAGAGTCATATCACTAGGAATTTGAGAGATCATACGGTGCAACCCCAAGCCTCAAGCAGAATCCACCATTGCTCTGCTAGTCACCCCCTTTTACACTTCCATTGATAGGAAACACCTCACAGGGCAGCTGTCTTTGGACAGTTCTGATAGTTTAGGAAGCTGTTGCTTGTATTAATCCAAAGATACTTCCTTGTAAATCCTATCTAGTGGTTTTGATCCTGGTTGATGGGTCACAGAGAGCAAATCCAGTTCCCCTTTGACATTTATACTAATGCGAAGTCAGTAGTTCTCTTCTGTTATACAAATAATTTAATAACTGACACTAAGCTCTTGTTAAAAGGCAAAGGCTTAGGGCTGGGGAGATGGCTCAGAGGTTAAGAGCACTGCTTACTCTTCCAGAGGTCCTGAGTTCAATTCCCAGCAACCATATGGTGGCTCACAACCATCTGCAATGAGATCTGGTGCCCTCTACTGGCCTGCAGGCATTCATGCAAGCCGAACACTGTATACATAATAAATAAATAAATCTTTTAAAAAAGGCAGAGGCTTAGGCTCTACCCTAGAATTGGCATTTCTGTGAATATGTTAGCAGAAGGGAGACTAGTGGGCTTCCAGAGAGCCCCACGTCCTTTAGATCCTTTACATAGAATGTGCTTGTATTTCTCTATAGGGATAAGATCTAACAAAGCAAAAGTAGGTAATAAGCCATTTCAGTGTTCAGAGGCATTCTAGACCAGGTTCTCAACTTACTGCATATACAACCTTGATTTTTAGTCCTGAATCTTTAGAACTTTATTGGTGGTTTGCTTTTTAATTATAAAACCAGTAGGGGGCTAGGTAGCTGACTTAGTCAGCAAAGTGCTTGCCATGTAAAACATGACAACCTAGGTTTGGATTCCCAGCACCAATTAAAAAGCTAGGTGTGGTGGCATGTTCCTGTAATCCTAGCGCCGGAGCAGTGGAGACAGATGGATTCCTGGAGTGTGATGGCTGGTTAATCTGGACAATACAGTGTGCTCCAGGTTCATTGAGAGACCGTGTCTCAAAACTAAGGTAGAGAGTGATGAGAAAGATACCCAGTGTCAACCTTTGTCCAACAGGTTCATGTGCAACTATATGTCCACATGAATGAACACATGCATACACACACATACTGCACACATAAAATACCGAGAGTATATGTTGGTTGTAACTAGTTTGTTGGAAGCTAGGAATGGAAGCTGAGGCTTTACACACAGTAGATAAGCACCCCATCTCTGAGTATACCCCAGCCCCAGATAAACATTTTAAAAGCTTGCCTAACAATGCATTGCTCATTTTCTTTATATTGTTTTGCAAGTGCACGGAAAATTCCATGAAGAGTATGTAAAATTTTATCATCATACCAAAAGAAACTAACAGTAATTCCTTAATACCGTCTAATGTCGAGTTAGTGTATAGATTTTCCTGTTTGTGTCAGTAATAACTTTATTATTTTTTTGTGATACATCTTGGATTTGTGATTCTTCTGCCTCAGCATGCTGAGTGCTGGGGATACGGCTTTGTACAGCCATACTGGCCTTTCAGTAATAACTTTTGTAGTTGGTTTATTTGAACCAGGACTCAAACATCATCTGTCCTTCACATTTTAGTGATTAAGTCTCTTCATTGTCTTTTAAATGTAATAGTTTCCTGTTCCTCATTTATTCATCGAAAAACTTGGCTTTTTTGGTCTTAAGTTTGCCATGTTCAAATGGTGGCTAAATTATCCATTTAGTGCCAACTACACTTTTCTCTTCATCCTTTCTTCCCATACAGCAACAGTTGGATCTGAAAGCTTGATTAGATTTAGGCTGTGATTTTTGTTTATATATCTAATAGCACTATGTTTAATTGTGTTAAGTAATGACTTTGATTCTTCAGCTTAATGTATTGTGTATATTCTCCATCAGTATTTGTAGATCCATTTTGCTCCTTCCTTATTTACATAGTTAGTTCCTAGTCTATACTTTTACTGTGGCTTAATTAATCTTTGCCAATTAATATAGGTTGTTTCCAGTATTTAACAAAACAGTAAATCTGCTAAATTCTTAGAAATAAAAAAAAGGTTAATAAATTGAGAGAGAACAACTAGCTAGTTGTTTGCATGTTTAAGAATTTTTGATTTTTACATTAAAAGATCAGTGAATAGTCAATCACTGGTTTCTCCAATGTTGGGCTATATGCCCAGTGCTAGAGTGCTTGCTTAACTTGCGTGAGGCCCTAGGTTCAATCCCCAGCAATACAAATATTTATATACTTCCAGTTGCTGAGCATGTTCATCACATATGAAGGAAAAGACAATCTGGGCTTTGGTGTAAGTTTGTGTGTGCTTCATTCGTGGAAGGAAGGGTATGAGGTAGACAAAGGTATAAAGAAAAGACATCCAGTGGTCTGAGGATGATGGAATTGTATTCTCCTTCAGCTGATACACAGAAGTATGTCTTGGTCTTCAGAGGGCAAGAGGTACATGGCATTTGCTGTGCCATGTAGGCATGTACTTTGCATCATCCACATACCTTAGTATGCTTGGGTACTCAGCTGGTTGGAAGTCTGAATGTAGTGTGGATGGAGAACAAATCTGAGTTTCGGTTCACTCATCTGCAAAATGAGACTAGGCACTGTGCTCTCTAGTTCATTCTCTTTATGGTGATGAAATAGTAATGTAAAATTATACTGTTTATTAATTTAAACCTAAATAAATATCAAAATGCATGATTTTAGAGTCATTTTTGTTTTCCTGGGTACAGTTAACATATTTTTCTTTCTTTCTTTTAGTTATAGGTAAACATTGGAAACTCCAGACGGTAAATCAGTATTTCTACAAACAAATGGCAGAGAGTCAGTATTGGATATAGTAAACTGGCTTTCTTCAGGAAAAACAACACTGAGCCTCTTTGCTATCATCTTGGGTGATGCCATATTCTAGACCAACTAATCTACAACTTTTCATTTGGAAATATGTATAAGCCTTAGAACTCCTCATTCTTATATCACTATTTATGTACATAATTAAAATCCAGATTCAAACAGAGCTGGCCTGTTTTCTTTACTGATATGAGTAACGGGTTAAGTGAGCATGGTATGGTTTATGTGTACACATGGTTACTGTGAGAGGCTCATTTCTGTGCATCAGTGTGTGTATCTGTTTGTCTGCATGCACATGTACAGTGGATGGAGGATGTATGCATGCATGAGCGTGTGTGCTAAAGGCAATGTTTTTACTTTTTTAAGGATTGGCTTTTATTTGCCTCACTTTGAGATCTTTTGTTTGTTTGCTTGCTTATTGTTGAAATTTATTTTCATCACACCATTTCTTGTTTCCTTTTGTTCCCTTCAGATATTCACATATACCCCTCCCTGCTCTCTTTTAGCTCCATGGCCTCTTTTGGCATCATTTGTTATTGTGTGTGTGTGTGTGTGTGTGTGTATGTGTGTATACACATATATACATACACATACGTATATATTCCCAACTGTAACCTCTTCAGTCCATATAATGTTATTTGTATGTATGTTTTGGGCCAACTGTTTGGCACTGGATAACCAATTAGTGTGCTCTTCCCTGGCAATATTTACTCTTTAGGGCAGGACCATTTGGCAGTTAGAAGAGTGGACTCCACAACCCAGAAGTGAGGAGAAGAGCTTAGAGATGATGCTTCAGAAACCAACAGAAGGAGCCAGATTCTCAACTGAGGTGGTTTGAATGACAATGGTCCCAAATACTCATGTTTGAATACTCGGTCCACAGTGAATAGAGCTGTTTGGGAATGATTAGGAGGTATGGCCTTATGTCGGAGGAGGTGTGTCACTAGGGGTGGGCTTTGAGGTTTCAAAAGCCTACGGCAGGCCCAGTTGTGTTCACTCTCTCTGCCTGTGGATCCAGATGTAAAGCTCTCAACCACTGCTCCAGAGCCATGCCTGTGTGCTTTCTGCTGTGATGACCGTGGACTAACCTCTGAAACTGTAAGCAAGCCTCCAGTTAAACGCTTTCTTTTATAGGGGTTGCCTTGGTCATGGTGTATCTTCATGGCAGTAGAACAGTAATTAAGACACTGACACATTCAGAAAATAGTAATAATGACTTTGATTGTTTTGGTTGCCTCCTAGTTTGTGTAGGTCTTCCAGGGAGAAATGCATACTGAAGTAGTGTGTTCATGGCTAGCGGGGCAATGAAGATACTGCTATGTGTACTAGCTCCCTGTCTGTGGCTTCCCTTTTTGTGGTTCCTTAATGTTCTTGGAACTCTGTATTTCTAGGGTGAATGGGACCATCAGGAGCCTCTTTTGACTGGTCGGTCACTCAGCCCAGAAGGTTGGCAAGTATACAGCATGTGAGAAGGGATGTAGAATTTTCAAATTTCAATAAGATTTGGAAACTAATCCTTTGCATTCTTGCACTGTCAGTTTAGTTCCTAATTGTTGATCTTGCAGATTTGGTAGCAAGTGGAAAGACAGGAAACACACAAATTAGGTGTATACTTATTAAATTAATATCAAATACTTTTAACAGAGCTAAAGTGACAGGAACAGTGCTGTGTTGTTATTTGATTAATGGGCTGAAACAAATTTGACTCTATAAGAATTCTCCTAGTTTCCCAGAAACCATTTGTTTTCTCTTATGATGAAGTGCTTTTGTATTACTGGACCAATATTCTGCATGTATTTAAGACTTTATTTATTCTTGTTATTTTAGACTTTCTTCATTTGGCTCATCTTTGTCGTCACCTCTACAAAGTAGAGATGCCACATGAGTTTCTTCACTGAGATTACTTGATTTACACCTCAGCACGCTTTGAAGATTATTTTTCAATAATGACCTGAGTATCTTCTAACTGTAAGGTATTGCTTTCCACTACTATCTTTTTAGTCATGATTGAACGTTACTTTAAGACTTACCTTCTCCGTGGGGAGATGGGATTGGGTATTTCAGAGCTGTCTCCTGATAGTATATGTTCCATGTTTGGTGCCACAGAGAAGTTCACATGTGTTTACCAACACAGTCACGTTTCTGATATATGTATGCTCACCTGTGTGCAGTTCCACAGGTGGTTCTTATGTTCCACATGTGCAGTTCCACATATGTCAGTATGTATGCAAATGTTCACTTGTATGCAGTTCTGTTTTATTTTGTTTGTTTGTTTTGTTTGAGACAAAGTTTTTCTGTGTAGCCCTGGCTGTCCTAGAGCAAGCTCTGTAGTCCATGCTGGCCTCAAACTCAGATCTGTCTGCCTACTTCTGCCTCCTGAGTGCTGGGAATAAAAGTATGTGCCACCCTGCCCAGCTTGTTGTGTGCAGTCCTGGATGGTAGGAGTATGTTGGAGCATATGTGAGTGTTTACATGCAGGCAGTCCTAGGTGTGATTACATGTTAGTACATATGTGATATTCACACATGTACAATTCCTGAGCACAGGAACGTGCCAGTGTGTATGATTGTTTACATATGTGCAGTTCCCAAGCATGGCCACATGGTGGTGTGTGTGTGTGGTCACACACAGACAGTCCCTGACCAAGGTCATATGTTGGCACATATGTGTGTGTTCACATGCATGAAAATCTGAGTCCTGACTTACGTTGGTACATATGCATAGCCACTTGTGTGGTTCTGAGCATGGTTGCATGTTAGTGCATATGTGTGTTCACATGTGCACTATTTCTGATCATGGGAATATGTTGGTGCATATGTAAATGTCCATACATGTGGAAACCTAAGTGTGGTCACATGTGGGCGCATATGTCGTGTATGTAGTGGGCTCATATGGTACATATGTGCCTGCTCACCTATATGAAATTCTATACAAGGTCATGTCAGTGAAAGCATATAGTGTTAACATATGTGTATTTCCCGACCATGTTTCTATGTTGGCACATGTGCACGTGTTCAGATGTGTGCAGTTCTTGGGTTTGCTGGCTAGTTTTTTGTCAGCTTGACACATGGTAGAGTTATTTGAGAGGAGGGAACCTCAGTTAAGAAAATGTTCCCATAAGATTGGGATGTAGTCAAGCCTGTAGTGCGTTTTCTAAATTAGTGATTAATGGATGAGAGCCCAGCCAGTTGTGAGTGGTATCACCCCTGAGCTGGTGATCCGGGGTTCTATAAGAAAGCAGGCCGAGCAAGCCATGGGGAGCAAGCCAGCAAGCAGCACTTCTTCATGGCCTTAGCATCAGCTTCTGCCTCCAACGTTCGTCCAGTTTGAGTTCCTGCCGTGGCTTTCCTCAAAGGACTGTGACTCGGGATATGTAAGTAAGCCAAATCAACCCTTTCCGCCCTAAGTTGCTTTTGGTCATGGTGTTTATCACAGCAGTAGAAAAACTAACTAAGACAGTAGACAAAGTTATATACTGGCATATATGCATGTCACATGCATGTACTTTCCCAGCATACACATCAGTGCATCTATGCATGTTCACATCTACGCAGTCCCATTCATGGTCCTATGTCAGTGGACATGTATGTTTTCATTTGTATGCAATTTCTGACCGTGGCTATCTATCAGTGCATTAGGGCATGTTCATATGTGAGCAGTTCTTCAGCATGGTTATATCAATACATGTGCATGTTTTCACATGTTTACAATTCCTGAGCATGAACATATGCAGACATGTGCATGTTCACATGTCTGCAGTTTCTAAGTGTGGTCATATGAGAGTATTCTCATGTGTGCAGTTCCTGTTTGTGGTCATATATCAGTGACTATGCATATGTTGCAAGGCATGAAGATAAAATATATCAATAGTTTTTTTTTAATTCTTAACCCAGTTTTAATTATTTGTTAAAGACTTAAGGCATAACATATATCTGCCTCTACACCCAGCTTAAGCATTTCTTTTTTTTAATGTTTGTGAGTTGTCAAAAGTAGGGTAAAACTTCCAGATCAGGATGAAGTTTGGCATTTATGACTTCATTATTATTTTAAAATAAAAGCAGATGATTATTTTTAAATATTCATTATGATGTAACATATTAAGATTATCTGCAAACTCTTAAGATCTCTTTGTAAGTCTTAAAGCAGGTTTTTAAAATGACAATAAAAAACATATTTAGAGTTTTCTTTTATATTGGCTTGGCTCAGATAGGGCTCTTAGAAAGCTCATTTATTTGTTTTTAAAAAGGCAGTAGTTGTAAAAATATCCTTAAAGGCACAGAGCAAGTTATCCTCTTAATCTTTGAAATAAGGAGTTGAGTAGTTCAAAGGAGGACACTTAGCAGGGAAGAAAGCATATCCTAGAGTATGAGAAATCTTCTCTCAAAGATAATTTATACCGTCAATCACTAGGGACCATGTTGTACAACCAGAATTGAGATAAGAATTAAGGAGATAACATCTTTACCAGAACTGTATGATTACATATATCTTGTTTTAAAAAATAAAAATTTTAAATTTAAAAACTCATTCTAATTGCCTCAAAGAAAGGTTTAAGACCATCAGTCATCTCTATTTGTTTTATTTACATGGTCACATTGATTAAATATATTCCTTTGTATTTTGACATTATTTTGTTCCTAAAATTTTAATTTTACTATAAGCCAAAAGGAAGTTGGGCCAAGTTAATAATAACTTTAGTTTATATGAGCACTTACTTTATTTTTTATTCTTCTTTTATACAGTATATCTTTATCGAAGCTTCTCCTCCCTCCACTCCTCCCAGTTCTTACCCCACCTTCGCTCTGCCCAGATTTTCCCTATCTTCCCCCCAGAAAAGAGCAGGCCTCCCAGGGACATCAACCAACCATGGCACAACAGGATACAATAAAACCAGGCACAGACCCTCACATCAAGGCTGGATGAGGCAACCCAGTAGGAGGGAAAACGTCCCAAGAGCAGGCAGAAGAGTAAGAGATACACCTGTTCCCACTGTTAGGATTCCTACAAAAACACCAAGCATATACACAGAGGACCTAGCACAGACCTGTGTAGGCTCCACAATTGCTGCTTCAGTCTCTGTGAGCTCTTGTGACCTCTGCTTTTTTGATTCTATGGGCCATGCTCTCTTGGTGTCCTTGATTCCTCTGGCTCACTCTACTCCTTTCCATCCTCTGTGTGGTTTCCTGACCTCCAAGGGAGGAACCTGTTAGAGATTTCTAATTTGAGCTCTCTCTCCACCTAATGTTTGGCTGTGAGTCTTCGCATTTGTTCCCATCAGCTGCTGGATGAAGCCTCTCTGATGACAACTGGGCTAGGCATTTATCTGATCTATGAGTATAGCAGAATATCAATCAGAATAATTTCATTGATTTTTTTTCAGTCATATTTGGGAGCACTTACTTATAAACCAGTCTGGTACTGAGTAAATTATGTTAAAAAAATCTCATATAGGCAGTGTATATATCCAAAACCATACATAAGATATTTTTATACCAAGATTTTAAACATTGTTTGTTAGGATTACATTTCTACTTTGTTCTTTCCTGTCTCTGATCCAGTCCTTCCTTCAGCTCTTCCCTCATCATAACTTCCAAAACTTTCTATAATACATGGTCGATGAGTTCCTCAATTTCATTGGGAGCTTTTTCCCCACCATGGTCCTTTGATGCCTGATGATTATAAGACATTGCTCTAGAAACCAAATGTTTTCATCTTCATGTTCCCTAGCATTGAGAGACGGAATTAAAGTCCTCGTTCCTCACTATCTCCTGTCTAGTGCCTCCTGCACTGTACTTGTTCTCATCTACTGCAGGAGGCCCTTCTGATGATGGCTGAGTGAAGCAATGATTTATGAGTATAGCAGAATGTCATTAGGATGTTTTAGCACCACATCCCCCTCCCTTAGTCCCTGGGCTATGTGGTCCCTGATTCTTGGTCACCCTAGTAGTATCAGTAGAAAGGGTTCCATCTCACGGAGTGGGCCTTAAGTCAAATCAGATATTGGTTGGTTACTCCCACAAGCATTGTGCACCATTGTCCTAGCATATCTTAGAGATAGGCACTATTATAGATCAAAGTGTTTGTGGCTGGGTTGGTGTCCACCTTTCTCTTTTGGTAGCTTGCAGAATACCTTCCTACACCAAAGACACTAGCACTAGCTCTGCCTCTCTATGTTGTGTGGGTGTTGTCTTCAGCAATAGGGCCTTGCCATCAGTTTGTGGAGAACAACCTATTGTCTTAACAACAGCCTGGGTTGTTTGGGGATTCCCATAGAACCCTTTGGCCAAAAATTCAACTAGGTGTAATCCATTCCTGGTACTGGAAGCTTCATTTGGTGACAAGAGATGGGCAGTTGGGACTCTGCATCCCCCATTATTTAGCAGTTTTATTTAGATTGCCATCATATATATACATATGGAAGTTACTACTGTATTAGGTTTACATGCGACCCCTCAGATGCCTCTTCATTTTAGCAGTTTCTCTCCATATTCCCTCTCAACCCCTCCTTTCCCCCTGCCCCACTTTATTCTCCAGTTCCAGCCCATCCCCCATCTATCTATAATTATTTATTCTATTTCCCTTTCCTATCTGTTCCTCTAGTCCCTTACTCTCTCTGTACTTAAACTTCTGTGGTTGTGCAGATTATAGTTTGGTTATCATTGACTTAACAGCCAATATCCAGATATAAGTGAATACATGCCATATTTGTTCCTCTGGGTCTGGAATTTTTTGTTTTTTTAGTTCTACCCATTTGCTTTTTTTAATGACTGAGTAATACTCCATTATGTAAATGTACCACATTTTCTTTATCCATTCTTCTGTCAGGGATATCTAGGTGGTTTCCAGTTTCTGGCTATTATAAATAAAGCTGCTATGAACATAGTTGGGCAGAAGTGTCCTTGTAGAATGGAACATCCTTTGGGTATATGCCAAAGTGTGGTATAGCTGGGTCTTGAGGTAGATCAATTGCAAATTTTCTGAGGAACTGCCATATTGATTTCCGTAGTTGCTGTACAAGTTTGTGCTCCCACCAACAATGGAGTTATGTTCCTCTTACCCCACATTCTTGCCGGCAGGGTCTGTTACTTGTGTTGATCTTAGTCATTCTGACAGGTGGGATTACATTTCTTATAATCCCCATTGTGAAAAGGAAACTTAACAGATCTTCAGTAAATAACTAAATATATACATGTTAATTTATATAATCCAGCCTTAATTTAAAAAAACTTAACATTTTAGAAAGGAAGTCATGATTATTATGACACAGTTAAAAAATTTGAAAACTATGTGTCTGCAATCTGTTTTATAGGGAAATTTTTATCAAAATACATGTATATAATATTAATGAGCCTAATGAAGTCTTTATGGCTCTCTAATGAATATTGTTTTATATAAACATTAGGTTTTAAAAACATTTACTAGGGGCTGGAGAGATGGCTCAGGGATTAAGAGCACTGATTGTTCTTCCAGAGGTTCTGAGTTCAATTCCCAGCAACTACATGGTAGCTCACAAACATCTGTAATGTGATCTGGTGCCCTCTTCTGGCATGTACTGTATACATGATAAATAAATAAATAAATCTTAAAAAAAGAAAAGAAAAACACTATACCCAAAGGTA
Source organism: Cricetulus griseus (assembly GCF_003668045.3). Taxonomy (NCBI): domain Eukaryota; kingdom Metazoa; phylum Chordata; class Mammalia; order Rodentia; family Cricetidae; genus Cricetulus; species Cricetulus griseus. The sequence goes on along the minus strand of NC_048604.1, from coordinate 75,554,390 downwards.
TCATTTTAATAGCTTTTAGGATATTTAGAGTTCCAAATTTATAAGGAAGTGGGTATTTATCAAGCCTTTAAATATGTGGTCAATATTAAATTTGTAAAACTGCAAATGCATTTTAATTGGGCATGCCAAAAATATTCTTAGCACACAATAAAAAATAATTAAAAGAGAACTGAAGTGGCCATGGCTTGTTAAAATTTTGACACAAAAACATATGAAAACAGCAAAGCAATTATCTTAAACACACATGACACATAACACGTAGAAAGTTTCTCTCTCTTTAAGACATGAGAAAAGCTCAACAAAAAAGATCAAAAGGTGAAGTTTGCTCGTATTTTTTCTCTACCCTTTCTCCTCTTTTTCTATCTAATTCACTGAGATTGAAGGGTTTTTTATTGTATACATGACTACTTTTTAGGAGGTAAGAAATTGGCTTAGGATGTGTAGGAGTTATGGAACTCGGAGGTCATAGTTTGTACCAAGTCAGGTGTGGTCACCCTTCCTCAATAAGGCAATTCAAAGAGCCAAGTAAAAAAGGGAGATTTATTCAATGTTGTCACAATGAGAAGAGGTACAAAGACATACAGAAAACCCCTCAAGTCCATTTTTAGGGCCCCTAAGTAAGATCAAGGTTTAAATAGAAGGCCAAGCATATGCACATGTAAGCAGTTCTGGTCAATGTGCGGTCAAGCCCACTTATCTGGGCTTCAGTCTCACCCTGTAAGGTGGTCTGACAAGTTGTCCTAAGACAAGTTCCCTCTCTGGTTGGTGCCCTTTTCTTCTCCCAGCATGAGATTTTTGGGGATATTTCCGTATTTTTAGGGTCTATGTTTCAACAGTCTGATAGCCAGATTGTGTCTCTTTAGAATATCTTTATTTTTGCCAGTTACATAGGGCGATTTGTTCCCAGTTACACAGGGAATCAGGTTTTATGATGTTACCCCCCAAAACAAACAAAAACAACAGCAACAACAACCCCCCACCCCCAAAACTGTGCTATTACATATAACTGAGGAACAGAGTTCTAGGAAATGTCTATTTCTGGTGTCAGTAGCATTCAGATATTTAGTGGGTTTCTTGGTAGGAAAACGGAAGTCAGGGAACACAGAAGCCAGGTTTATAGGATCATCAGACAAATGACAGGGAAAACCCCCAACAGTTAAGATGGATCTCAGCATAACTTCCCAGGAATGCTGTGGTGGGACACAGACCTAGCTTTACTTGGCTATCTTTTACAGTCTGAGGAGTTGCCCTAAGCTTTAGGGACCCCCACTTAGGCCAGACAGAGACTTTTGGCTTTAAGGATGGAAGGAATTTTAGGACTGGTTTGTATAAAGAGAATTTCATGTAAGCATAGGTTAAAAGGAGAAGAACGCTACTCAAGGAAAACTGTAAGATATGTGATGTAAAGAAACAAAGGCAGAGAAAGAGATGAGTAGAGAACTATTTTAAAATTTATTTTTAGTTTGGATATAAACTCAAATCTTTATTTTAGCATCTAATTTAACTCATGTAGTTTTTTGAAAAGCTCTATTATAAATTAGCAGTTTTATCAGTATTTTTATATATTGTTTTACATTTTAATTAAAACAGGCTGCCTATTTCTGTTTTTTGAAAATTTTATTGCCTAGGACTTTGTTAAGTGTACAAGATAAAGCCAGTTTGTAGGTAGTAAATGTTTAGGTTATCTTTAGTTCAATCCCTCTATTTTTTCCAAATACTTGCAAGTTAGTAATTATCATACATAAGCTGACTAGAGTACCAGATGACTTGGTTTATCTTCAGACATTCAAACACTGCCTCCTTTTTGAAGAGAGAGAAAGAGACTGGTGGAGGGAGGGAGGGAGGGGGGAAGGTGGCTGGACCTCACAGCTAGAGTTAATAATATACTTTGAGGTCACTTAAGACTTGAGACTGCTCTCCTGCTGTGTACCCAGCCTGTTTATTTAACCTGCCTTTTAGAGGACAATAGAACCACAAACCTTGCTTGCCTTGGATTTTCCATGCAATCAACTTTTACAGCTTAAGCTAATGTATAGCCACAATCTTAAAATATGCAGTTTTTCCATGCCCCTGACCTAGAGTAATGCATGTGTATCATTGGCTGAAAACAGCAAAAGCACATTGTAAAATGAATATCTTCAATGAACAACATTTAGATATTGATTGATAAATAATGGTGCTTGTAATACTGTTGGTTATCTGGGTCCGTTGAACTCTGTGACTTCATCCTTTGTAAAACACTTCTAAGGATTTCTGTGAAGTGTCCCCTCATTCCTTCCTCATGAGGTGTTTCTGTGTCAGAGCTTGCACCAGTCCCAAAGCTAAGAATGTCAGCCGATTGTAGCTGAGATATACTGTGAACATTGCTCCTGCTTTGCCATAATGTGCTGTTTCTGCCAAAGTATTTAAAAAATAGTCCCATTTATGACTTTGTTTTGTTCCCTAACTAAAAACAGTGCCCTGAGTACTATTTTCCCAGGCTATGGTTACTTACATTTGAGTGAACTACCTCTTATTTGTTTTGAGGTGAGCACTATGTTTTGTGTGGACACTTTATAGATCAAAAGGCCCAGGGGGGCAACCATCCCCAAACATAAAACATAATAATAACAATGAAAGAAAAAAGAGGTTATGAACTTGAGACAGAGTGGACAGTGGGCATGTGAGAGGTTGGAGGGAGGAAACGGAAGGGGGAATGATGTAATTATATTTTAATTTAAAAATTAAGATACATAAATGAGCGATGGGAGTGTAGCATGATTTTTTATACTAGATACAGATGTCAAGGTGGGGGAGGGCTGTGCGCATGTGCACTCACATACAGCTTCTACCTACTAATTGAAAGGATGTTAGGTCAGGTGCAGGAAGGAAGTTATTTAAGGAGACTGAAATATTTTGGCTATGGATTTATAACATTTCAACTCTCCACAATCATGAAATTCAAACCATTCAGCCTTGCAGAAGTGATTTTTTCCCTAGGAACTTTAGTTTACAGGGAGTTCAAGATAAGCTGGGCCACATAACTGAGGATAATTTGAACTCATGATCCTCTGGCTATTACCTTCTAAGTGCTGGGATTATAGGTGTGTGTCACTATGTTCAGCTTAAATATGTTAGAATTCATGTAAGAGACTATGATTTGTAAAATAAATACTTTGTGACTGGAGATATAGTTTCAAGGTATCTCATATGCATAGTGTGGCGGAGGCTATGGGATCGATCTCTGGGAATGTAATGAAAGAAAGAAAGAAAGAAGGAAGGGAGAAAAGAAAGAAAGAAAGAAAGAAAGAAAGAAAGAAAGAAAGAAAGACATTGTAAGGACCATTCTGTCAGCCAGAAACTTCCAGTATCTTCAACCACAGCTTGAAAACCTGGGAATCACCACAGCCACATGCCATACTCCATCCCTAAGTAAATTCTAACCCTGCTCAGCTCTGGTGTTATCTGGCTTCACTATCCTCCTTTGTGTGCATCAGTTGAATAGCCTTTACATTTTGAGTCACTTTATTTTTCCTTTTGACATGATACCTTGTCTTGGATGACCTGGACAATCTCTCCACACTAAAATTTTAGACAAAGAGCATTCTGGAACACTACTGTCAGGTCACAACATAAGGCCCACACCTCACTCTTTTCTGATGTCTCCTTGCATCCTAAAGCATGTAAACTTTGGTTCTTAGAAGTACATATTCAGTCCTTAGCCACACATGATGGTATAATGGGTAAGATTATATACAAGCCCTGGGATCCTAATTTTAGCAGGAGAGTTCCTCTGCATCTTTAAACATGTAAACAAATGGTCCTGCAGCAAAACAATTTTTAACATTTGATTAGGAATTAAATATAGGAAAAAAGTATGATGGGCTATTTGGAAAAAATATGTGTATATACACAGATGAAACATAAACATGTGCAAATATATATATATATATATATATATATATATATATATATAGCTACATATATATCTTACTAACATGAAATAGGACTAAAATTTATTTGGAACTTAGTTTTCAATGATGTACTTTGGTATTTGCTTCAGGCTATTTTATAGGCAGTAAAAATAGTTTTAAAAAGTTTCAGCCAGGCGATGGTGGCGCACGCCTTTAATCCCAGCACTCGGGAGGCAGAGGCAGGCGGATCTATGTGAGTTCGAGACCAGCCTGGACTACAAGAGCTAGTTCCAGGACAGCCTCTAAAGCCACAGAGAAACCCTGTCTCGGAAACAAAAAAAGTTAGCGTTTCCAGTTGGGCAGTGGTGGTGCACGCCTTTAATCCCAGCAGAGGCAGGCAGATCTCTGAGTTCGAGGCTAGCCTTGTGTACAAAACTACACAGAGAAACCCTGTCTCAAAAAACCAAAAAAAAAAAAAAAAAAAATTGGTGTTTTTTTTAGAAATCATTGCTTAAGTCAAAGGGCGGTGCAATAGCTTGTCAGTGTTGCAAATTGGGAGTTTTGACGTTATTTCGGGGTAACTGGTACGTCTAAGGAATGCTAAGTTTACTCGTTTTCATAACTTCCTTGTCTTCCAGTTTCCTTTGCTTTCCAGAGCACTGAACACAGAGAAAAGCTTAGGGATCATGTAGGCCAGGGGATTGCAACCTCTTTTGTTTATATAAGTAAAGCTTTCATAGGGGCAGGAGTCCTGTCCTGTTCAGATACATGCTGGCGACTGGACACCACAGAAGAGCATGGTCTTCTGTGCTGCCCAGGGCCCAGTCGCAGGCGGAGAGACTTGGAAGTGGATAAGCAGAAGGCCCCTGAACTGTAGGAGCAGCCTGCCCTCCCTTGTGGGCGCAGAAGCAGGTTGTTATGATCCGGGACTGAGGGTTAATGCCTGCAACCTCACTTCCGATCATTATGCAGACCCAAAGCCCGCCAATCCAGTGACTTGTTGGCTGGTGCATTTCCTGTGTGTCTCGGACTTCCTGCAGCTGTTGCTATGGCTCCAGAGGGCGGGACTAAAGGCTGCTTTGCAGGGCTTGTCCTCCGGGTGGGCACACTTAGTACATATAATCCTGTAGCCCGTGACTCCCACGTTTAATGCCGCTTGGCTCCTACAGTGTTTACCTCTTAGGCGGTGCGTCGAAGAGCCGAAGAAAAGCTAGATTTTCGTTTGCCTTGGTTGAATCTAGACTTTTCCGACCAGTAGATGGTAGTGCTGCTCTTTGCTGCCGCCTGCTGCTTGCCCCCCCCCGCCCCGCCCATCATGCCTGGGAAAAAAAATGCAACAGAGCTGTTTTTTTTTTCCTCCCTCTCCTTTCATTTTTCCCCTCTTCTTTAAATTCAATAGATTCCATGGGATTTTCAGTGGGGGGTATTTTCAGGGTTCTTTTACCAAAACACAATGTATGTTTCTGGTTAACTCCATCTACTTTTCTCTTTATTGAATGTTTTGTTACTTTGGTTGTCTTGGCATGTAAGGATCTACTTTTGTATTGAAGCCACAGACTGTTTGATTCATAGACATCAGTTAACATCACTGTAGAAAATGAGGAATCCAGATTAGGTGTCCAGTCACTATGACCATAGTATCTTACACTTTTCCTTACAAATTTTTCATTCCTAATGGTGAAAGAAGAGAAAGTTTTTCTGGAGATGGTCCTGGAACACAGATTTAGGTTACCCCAAATACCATCTTTAGATATAGTAACGGTTTCATGAATTTTTATAGTAACAGACAAAGGAAATTACAATTGAGGACTCTTTTTCAAATCCATTTAGGTAGCCAGATTTGAGTGAGAATTCTTTGAAAGAAATCGAGTGCAAAGGCTTATTGACTTTAAAACCTTGTGGGGCATGGTAGGTAGATCTCTGTGAGTTGGAGGCCAGTCTGGTCTACATAGTGAATTTTAGGACAGCCATGGCTGCATAGAGAAACCCTGTCTCAAATAAACAAACAAACAAAACAACCCACCTCAGTGATGTGGAGAGGCTGGCGTGTTGCAGTTTCAGGGCCTAATTGCAGTTTATGGGTGATCTTTAGCCTACTGAATAGCCGTTTCTTTCCACTCTCTGTGAGACCTAACTTCCTAAAAACACATAAAACATTTAAGAAGGAGTTAACTTAACAAAATCCAAGTTTTTACCAACCAAAGGTGAAGAGTATTGTCACGTGGCATTGAAGGCCTACAGCAGGGTTCTACCTATCTTGTATAATCTGCCTGCCTGATGTGCCCAGTAATGCATTTGGAAAAGTGTCTTGATTTATGGACTTCTTTGTTCTGTCACTATAAAAAGTGTATGAAATTGCTACCTCATTGGAACATGGTATTTTGGGGAGATCTCAATCTCTGTTCCTGGACCATGGCAACTCATATTTGACTCCAGAATAAGCCACATCTCTTACTACTTTAAGGTGAGACCTGTTTCTTCCTTGACAGTGGCTATAGCGAGGGAGTAGGGGAGCTCTAATGTAGGCATCAGATACTGTTCTTAGCTTTTGGGACTTAAGTACTAGTCACAAGGATATTGAATCACATCTACTGAGTGGAACTCTATTTAGGAGTTATGATAGTCCAAGATAATTTGGCTTTGGTCCTGCAACATTCCAACTGTCTATAGCTTTGTAGAATGTTTAAAGTAGATGTGGCTTTTCCCCTGAGAACTTTAGTTTACACCATTTATCATTTATGGTAGAAAAGTTGAAAATATTTTAAAAACAAAAGTACTTGTTAAACACAATGAAGTTCATATTGCATAGTGGTTTCAACTTTTTTTAAAATGACATTGTTAACATGAAGTACTCTTCCTATTTTTTTTATAATAATATGGTTGTACTAAGTAGCCCTGGCTGGCCTGAAACTCATTATACAGACCAGGCTGGCCTTTAGTTCTGGGAATAAAGCCACTAACCATGTCCTTCTTATGTTTTTTGAAACACAGTTGTTTAATCTTTTCATTTATTTTCCTTAGTTAATGCCTAGTCTATTTTAGAAGAGTAGATGAACAGCAGTTAACATGGGTCAGTCAACACTGAGAGACTGGCATGTGCCATTCTGAAGGGGCAGGAGGTGGCTCTCCTTCTCCCTTGGCAGATTGAATGGGAGACAGATTCAGATCCCTAAAGCTGGAGTTGTGGAGATGGGGGTTAGGAGGCATCCAGTGCGGTAATATAACTGTTGATGGAGAATTATGTGTGGACTGAAGTGGGTATACTGAGACAGAAGCCATGCTTTGGAAAGCATTGTGGTTCTGGCAGCATCCACTGAGCGAGGGGAGAGGTTATATACATCCTGTGTCAGGCCAGACCCGTATGTACAGCAGTTGCCTCTGGTATGTTTGAAAATGAAAGAAAACAGGAATAGTAGATATTTCTAATGATTTTTGAAATGACCCTGAACACAATGCTGCCACACTTATACTATGATATGTATCTCTAGAAATATACTTGTGTCTAAGTTATTTGATTGCTATAGTGGTTCTTTATATAATAATGAAGTACCTTTCCTTTTTTTTTTGGTTTTTGAGATAGGGTTTCTCTGTGTAGCTTTGTAGCCTATCCTGGCACTCGCTATGGAGACCAGGCTGCCTCAGACTCACAGAGATCCACCTGCCTCTGCCTCCCGAGTGCTGGGATTAAAGGTGTGCGCCACCAATGCCCGGCTGAAGTTACCTTTCATTGCTATGTATATACCAAGAAATCCACTAGTCATTTTGTAGCGGTATTGACTTTTCTTAAAATAAAATGAAAAAAAAATGAAAGGGAGATGTCCTTTCCCTCACAACGATAATATAAATTCTACTGTTAAACTTCCTTTTATTTTTAGCATTGTTTGTACTTGTCACCAGCAATTTAATTCCTTGATGCCTTACATTAAGTTACCACTGTACCTATGGACATACCTTGACAGGATGGTCATTATTATAGCTTGTAGTGTTCACAGCTAGGTAGGACTATTCATGGCTTTTCTTTCCCAGCAGCCTGCACAGTACCTTTCATTAGTATGACAGCTAGCCTGTAGGGAGGAAGCTCCCCACTCAGTACCAATTTGATTCCTTTAAGGCCTGTGGCCAAATAGTGTCTTCACCTATAGGATTTTTTACAATCAAGTTCTAGTAGGCAACCAAGAGCAGTAGCAACAGACTGTGTTGTTTGGGAGAAGTCTGGGACAAGCCACACAAACAGCTTGCAGTGAGGCTTTTCATACCTGGCACTGCGATTTTTATTTGGCAACCTCTGGCTTCTGGGAAAAACATTATCCTTTCTGCAGCGTAACTCCAATTAAAGTCTTTTACACTTAAATCAGTTTGCACTGCCACCAATAGTTAATGAGGACTCACCTTTTCTCACAGCCTCACCAACCTTTGTTGTCACTTATTTTTTTTTAATCTTAGCCATTTCTGACTAGGGTAGATTGAATCTAAATGTGCTTTAAAGTTGCATTTCCCTAATGGCTAAGTGTATCAAATACTTAAAAAAATATTCCTAGCCTTTTGTGTTTGTTCTTTTGAAAATGTCATGTTCAGTTCCATAGCCAATTTTAAAATTCAGTTGTTGCTGTTTCATTTTTTGAGTTCTTTGTGTACATTAGACACTAGTTCTCTGTAAGGTGTAGATGTGAAGACTTGTGCCTCTGCTCCATGCTTTTGTGTGTTGACTCCAGTTAATTAATAGTTCTCTTGCAGTACAAAATCCTTTTGATTGTTGGTCCTATTTTCTGAGAAAGTCCTTATCTGAGCCTGTCCTGAAGTACACTCTCTAGAAGTTTTAGAGTTTCAGGTCTTAGGTGTCACATTGAGACCTTTGATCCATTTGGAATTGAGTTTTGCACAGGGTGTGGATAAAAGTCAAATTTTAATCTACTTTTAGATACCCAATTTTCACAACACCAATTGGTAAGGATACTGTATCTTCTCTAACGTGAATTTTTGACTTTTGTCAAAAATCAGGTGGCTGGGCTAGGGAACCTGTATGAGACTGGACTAGGCCCTCTGCAAATGTTTGATGTTTGTGTGGCTTGGTCTGCTTGTGGGACTTCTGGCATTGGGTGTGAGGCCTGTTCCTAATGCTTTGGCTGGCTTTTTGGGAATCTGTTCCTAATGCTGGGTTGCCTTGCTCAGACTTAATACAAAGAGAGGAGCTTAGTCTTACTGCAACTTGGTAAGCCATGCTTTGTTGGCACCCATGGAAGGCCTGCTCTTTTCTGAACAGAGGTAGAGGAGGGGTAGATTGGAGAAGGGGGCAGAGGAGATATGGGGGGGAAGGAATCAAAGGAAGGGGGAGGGGAAGCAGCAGCTGAGATGTAAAATAAATGAAAAATGTAAATCATAAAAACTTGAAAAAAGTCAGGTGACTGTAGGTGCATGTATTTATATCTGGATCTTCAGTTCTCTTTGCACTGATCCATTGCCTGTTTATGTGTCAAGTGCAATACAGTTTTCATTACTGTAGCTCTGTAATCTTTGAAATCGGGCATGATAATACTTCCAGCAGTATGTGTATTGCTCAGGATTATTTGTGCTACTCAAGGTCATTTGTACTTCCATATGAGTTTAAGATTGTATTTTCAATATCCATGAACAATTGCTCTGAAATTTTGGTGGAGATTACACTGAATCTGGAGATTGCTTTTGAAAGGATAGCCAATATTTTTTTACAATATTAATCCTATTCATCTATGTGCCTGGAGGTCTCTCCATCTTTTGATGCTTTCTTTAAATTTCTTCATTGTTTTAAGGTTTCATTTCCTTGGTGTATTAGTTATTTTTCTGTTGCTATGATAAAGTACTATTCCCAAAAGTGACTTATGGAAGAAAGAATTTAATTTGGGTTTATGGTTCCAGAAGGCTAAAGAGTCCATCGTGGCAGGGAGGCATAGCAGCATCAGACATGTCAGCTGGAGCAGGAAGTGGAGATCTCACATCCTAGCCATAAGCCGGAAGCAGAGAGAACAATTTGGAAGTAGGGCAAGGCTTAAAGCTCTCAAAGCCTTCCCACAGTGGCATACTTCCTCCAGCAAGGCCATATTGCTTCAACCTCCCTAAACAGTGTTGCCAACTGGGGACCAAGTATTCAAATATCAGAGCCTATGGGGTACATTTTTCCTTTTTTCTTTCTTTAATTTTATGGTGCTCTGTCTCCATGTATCTCTGCAGGCCAGAAGAGGGCACCAGATCCCATTATAGATGGCTGTGAGCCACCATGTGGTTACTGGGAATTGAACTCAGGACCTCTGGAAGAGCAGCCACTGAGCCATCTGTCTAGCTTGACATTTCTTATTAAAACAAGCATAGTTGGTTAGGTTTATTCCATGGTATTTTATTAATTTAAGTTTAAGGATATTGTGAAGGTATGTTTGCCTTTGGTATATAACAAGGGCATTGATTTCTGTATGTTGATTTTGTAACCTGCCACCTTGCTGAAAAGTGTTTATCAGATTTAGGGGAGTCTTTAGGGTCTTTGAGTTACGGAAAAATTATATGCAAATAGGAATACTTTGACTTCTTTTCAGTTCCTTCTCTTGTCTTAATGCTCTAGCTAGTACTTTAAGCACTATATAGAATTGGAGTGGGGAACATGGATACCCTTGTTTTGTTCTGATTTCAGTGGAACTTACTCCAACTTTCATCCATTTGGCTTTATGATTAATAGCATATTATGTTGAGATACATTCCCTTCATGCTAGTCTCTTCAGGGATTTTATCATGAATAGGTCTTAGTTTTGTCAAAGGTCTTTTTCTGTATCAATTGAAACCTTCATGTATATGTATACATAAGTGTTGATATGTATTTTATGTACTTTTAGGTTAATACAACATAAAATGAGTCACAGTTAATTTTTCAAATGTACTTTGTTGTTATTTGTTCTCCCTCGTTCTGCATTGTTCTTCTTCTTCCTTTCCCAGTTAAAACTCCACTCCTTGTTTTTCCTATTTTCCTTTTCATACCACTTATACCCTACTATTCCTGTCTCTACTGATTGTCCCCCACTACATGGTCCTTTTTTAAATTCTTGGTTACTGCAATTACTCAAGGTTATGTATTTACATCTGAAGATTTGGAGCTAGAAACCACAGATGACAGAGAGAACATGCAGTGTGTGTCATTCTGGTCTCAGTTACTCCACTCAATATAGTATTTTATAGTTCCATTTACCTGCAAATTTTATGTTTTAATTTTTCTTCACATATAGTGTCTACATTTTCATTATTCATTCATTAGTTATTGATATTTTTGATTTCCTAGCTTTCTTAGTTTGGGTTTCTATTTCTGTGAATAGACAGCATGAGCATAGCAACTCTTTTTGTTTGTTTGTTTGTTTGTTTGTTTGTTTTTCGAGACAGGGTTTCTCTGTGGCTTTGGAGGCTGTCCTGGAACTACCTCTTGTAGACCAGGCTGGTCTCTAACTCACAGAGATCCACCTGCCTCTGCCTGCCAAGTGCTGGGACTAAAGGCATGCGCTGCCACTGCCCAGCTGCACAGCAACTCTTATAAAGGAAAACATTTAATTGTGTTAATTATAAAGGAAAACATTTAACAGTTTCAGAGGTTTAGTCTATTATCTTCATGGCAGCACGCAGACCCACAAGGTGCTGGAGAAGAAGGTGATCCACAGTCAGCCAAATTGACTGTGTCCCACACTGGGCATGGCTTGAGCATATAAGACCTCAAAGCCCACCCCCACAGTGACACACTTCCTCCAGCAAGGCCACACCTCCTAATAGTGGTGCTCCCTTTAGGCCAAGCATTCAAACACATGAGTCTGTGGTGGCATACCTATTCAAACCACCAAACTAGCTATTGTGAATAGAGTGGCTATGAACACTGCTGAGCAAGCATTTGTGGAGCAGGATATTGAGGTTTTTAGACATATGCCTGTACCACAGATTCTAATTTTTGTTTTTGTTTTTGTTTTTTGTTTTTTTGTTTTTTTTGGTTTTTCGAGACAGAGTTTTTCTGTGTAGCTTTGAAGCCTATCCTGGCACTCTTTCTGGAGACCAGGCTGGCCTCGAACTCACAGAGATCTGCCTGCCTCTGCCTCCCAAGTACTGGGATTAAAGGCGTGCACCACAAACACCTGGTTCTAATTGTTCTTAATAATAAAAGAATCATAAATTGGGATTAATGCTGAGGATCAGAGAAGCAAAGCAGCCAGCTACTACAGAGTTCTTACCCCTACCTGTGCTCAGACTGCATCCTCAGACTGACTCTACTGCTCCTCAGACTACATCTCTCTCCTGCCTCCTGCCTTATATTCCTCTCTCTGCCCAGCCATATTACCCCTGTCTCCACCTCTCTAGTGCTGAGATTAAAGGTGTGTCACTCCAAGTGCTGGGATCACTTTTATGTGAGCTCTGTTTCTCTTTTAGACTGGATTAATTTTGTGTAGCCCAGGGTGGTCTTGAACTCACAGAGATAAATTTCACCACATATGCCAAGGAGTCCTATAGTAATATGTTAGACTTATTATTTATATTTGTGAGAATTCTTAAAACTGTTTGCAGAGTGGCTTTACCAGTTTTGAATCCCTCCAACAGTGAATGGGGGTTCTCTTTTCTCAAAATCCTCAACAGTATTTGTTGCTGTTTTTTTGTTGATCTTAGCCATTCTGCCTGGGTAAGGTGAAAGATTAAGAGTCATTACAATTTGAATTCCCTAATTGCTAAGATTATAAACATTTTAAGCTATTTTTAAATTTCTTTTGAGAATTCTGTTCAGATCCATAGTCTATTTTAGTTGGTCATTTGTTTTCATGACTATTTTTAAATATTTGGGATATTAATCCAAGCTGGCCAAGGTTCTCTCCTACTCTGTGAGTTTCTTCTTCACCCAATTGGTTGTTTTCATAGCTGTACAGAACCTCTTTAGTTTTGTTAGGTGCCACTTGTCAATTTTTGGCCTTAATTTCTGGACAAAGAGAGTCATTTCCTGGGCATTGGTGGCGCGTGCCTTTAATCCCAGCACTCGGGAGACAGAGGCAGGAGGATCTCTGTGAGTTTGAGGCCAGCCTGGTCTCCAGAGTGAGTGCCAAGACAGGCTCCAAAGCTACACAGAGAAACCCTGTCTTGAAAAAACAAAAAACAAACAAAAAAAGAATTGAGAGTCATTTCCTACACCTAGCTCTTGTAGGATACTCCCCAAATTTTCTTTTCTAAGTTTTAGCATTTCAGGTTTCACATTGAGTTCTTTGATTCATGTGGAGCTTTTTTTTAACCAGGGTGATATATAGGAGTCTAATTTCATTGTACATGTTTACCAGCACCATTTGTTGGGGATGCTGTCTTCTGTTCAGTGTATGTTTCTGGCATATTTTTTTGTCCTTTTTTTTGCTGTATAAAAAAGATCCCAGTATAAACCAGGGAGGGAAGAAGACAGAGACACCCACCCTTTAGTGTAGAGAGATGGGAGGACAAGAGGACAAGCCTCCTAGGGAGGGGAGGAAATGTCATTTAAGGGTTAAAATATTCTCTGTAAAAAACTGGAGGTGTCTCCACAGCCCCAAAGGAAGGCACAGGTTGAGGTTCTCATTGTTGCTCAAGTGTCCCGAGGAGAGGCAGCTACTCTTCTCACTCTAGGTTACTCTCTTCTTTGTGTAGGTAAGAGTGCTGCAGTGATTGGAAGGCAGAAGTATGCTTACATGGGTTAAAAGCATCTCCAGCAGCAGCTGCACTCCAGATTCCTCCATCTCCGGTATCACCGACTGCACTGGCCGCAGCTCTCTGGGAGAAAAGGCTCCTTGGGGAAGAGATACCTCTCGAGGCCAGTCATCTTCTGGGGGCAATCCAATGAGATCAAAGGTTTTACCCAACTGGTAAGCTTCAGAGTTTCCACAGAAGAGAGGCTTTCGACAGAACATCTCTGCAAAGATACAGTCAACACTCCACATGTCCACGGGTGTTGCGTATGTAGACTGCAGAAGAACTTTAGGAGCACGGTACCAGAGTATAGCAACCACAGGTGTGAGGGCCATCTGGTAGCTGTAGATTCTGGTCAGGCCAAATCAGCCAGCTTGACTGTCCCATTACTTGTCACCAGAATGTTCTCTGGTTTCAGGTCTCGGTGAACAATGCAATTTGCATGAAGAAAATCAGGCCGCTTAGAAACTGTCATATCAGGTCCTTAATGGTCTCAACCGGCAAGCCTGGTGGGGGTGCTTTATCCAGGTATGCTCTCAGGTCCTGGTCTATATACTCAAACATGAGAGTGACCTTGATGTCTCGATCAGTTCTGGAGGTAGTACAGACATCCATTAGCCGTACAACATTGGGGTGCTCAAAGGCCTCCAACATCCTCAGTAAGGCCACCTCGCTGACTGTGCTCATGGGAATGCCACCTCCAGCTCCCCCTCCGTTGGGAACTCCCACACTCTTGAGGGCCACAAAGTGGCCACTGTGGGGATCTCGGGCCTTGTATACTGTCCCATAGGCACTGACACCGATTTCAGCCACCTGTTCATAACGGGAGGTAGCCATTCTCGGAGCAGGGAGATCTCCTCTTGCCCAGCCAAGAGCTGTGGAGGTGGCCCTTTATCTGGGCCCGGGAGCCAGTTCCTGCGGCGCCATATACCGGGGATCGGTCCCAGGCAGCTGGACACTATGGGCCAGAACATAGACATGGGCTGTAAGCTAGAGAGGCCCCCCTCACCCCCACCCTCCCCATGTGACCTGTTTCTGGCAGGTTGTTGTAATGGAGATGTGACAGCTGTCTAGGGGATTGCTGAATTTGCTTCCTGACATGAACAAAGAATTGAATGACCAGGGAAGGCAGAAGACAAAGCCACAGATGAGGTGAAAACAACCTGTCACGATTGGAGAAGCCTAAGTCTGGAAGTCCATTAAACAGAGACTGACTTGGGTACTTTATAAGGGCTCTTGGTTCTTCTTTCCCCTACTGGTCCTGTCTAGTTATCTGCCCTGTACCTTCCTACTGTTTCTCCTTACAGAGTCTTCTGGCAACAAAACGCAGCCATTTCATAGAGCCTGCTTTTGCTTTCCTTGTTTACCTATGTCCTTTCAGCTCTGCTTAATACCCTGTGGGGGGTTTGCCTACGAATGGCCCTCATAAGCTCATATATTTGAATGCTTAATTACCAGAGAGCGACAGCATTCAAAACAATTATAAGAATTAGGAAGAGTGGCCTTGTTGGAGGAAGTGTGTCACTTGGGGTGGGCGTTGAGATTTCAAAAATCCATGCCAGGCCCAGTGTCCTTCTTTCTGCCTACAGATAAGGATATTGCTCTCAGATACTGTTCCAGTGCCTGTTGGCATGCTGTCATGCTCCCTGCCATGGTGATAATGACTAAACCTCTGCAAGCTCCCAATTAAATGCTTTCTCTTTTATGAGTTGCCGTGGTCATGGTGTCTCTTCATGGCAATAGAACAGTGACTAAGACACATCCCCTCTCAGAGATTTGTACTGACTGCTGATGGAGGGGTGGGTGGGTGTTAACTGCTCTATTTACTTACTTCTCAGAGGAAGTAGAATCTAGAGGTGTCAGTCCAAGTGAGGGGTGGTCCAGGGTACTGTGTCCAAATTCTAGTGGGCAGTGTATCTGGGGCTCCATCTGCAGGACCTTCTGTAGCAAGTGTGTGTGTGTGTACATATATGTATAAATAGTTTCAGTGAAGTAATCTCCCTTGGGGTACTAATGCTTCCTCAAAGAGCCATAGACTATCTAACAAATCCCACAGTATCAAGCCTGAGAAACCTTTCCTGTTGTTGGTCATAGGAGTCTAAGAGACTCCCAAAACAATATAGGCTATTGCTGTTGCCTTTGCCCCTCAGAAATTGAAGAGAAATCCCTAGCGTTGATGACACCTTGCTCTTTAGACACAGGACTTGGAGGATTTGAGCTGAACCTGACCTGAAAGTCTCTTCCCTGAGGGCTAGCTTTCATCATAATG
The DNA here is from genome assembly GCF_003668045.3 of Cricetulus griseus. Classification (NCBI taxonomy): domain Eukaryota; kingdom Metazoa; phylum Chordata; class Mammalia; order Rodentia; family Cricetidae; genus Cricetulus; species Cricetulus griseus. Next base: position 75,538,544 of record NC_048604.1, on the reverse strand, counting down.
GAAGGTGCTAGGCAAGCTGCTAAAAAGAGGGAAGCAGTCAATAGTGAGGCATATAACCAAAACATTAGCAGCATTGTGAAGGTATCTATAAATGTGCAATGGTGGCACTTATATTCTGGTGGCAACTAACTGTTGTCTAATTGGACTTATAGCCCTGCTCAACTATTGTCTGGTACTATAAACCCAGCCAACTACCTGTTGCTAATGAGGTCCTGGTTCTTCAAGGAGAACCTACTGGTGCCATGTCTGGTAACAGTAGTTTACTGCTAAGTGCATTTTAAATATTTGTCCTTGTACCCACAGATAAATATAGCTCTCACCCCTCATCAAAGAAGGTTCACTTTGCAAAAGACAAGAGACAGTTACAGAAAACTACATGTGGTCGAAGTGCAGAGAACAACTGATTGTGGGGTGCCCAACCCAAATTGATATATCTACCACACAACTCCCAAGTCTCAAGTTCATGGGACATCACAGAGGGGATGGAACGATTTCAAGAGCCAGAGGACTGGTAAGTTTGCTGTGAGATGGTGTCTACTAGAAGTGTCAGTGAAGCTACACCCATGATTCTTCAAAAATATTGCAAAGTGGACCTGAATAATGACCACACCAATGGGCATGCTTAGTTTGCAGGGGGAAATCTTCTGGGACTCCTCCCCTAGACAAAGAACTACAGGCAACTAATGAATGCTAAAAAAGGGAGAATTAGTCTTCCCCTAGGAATGAGCCTCTAAATTTGTTATCCACAAGGAGTCAATCCTGAAAATCATATACATACAAGTAACATTAAATAGACTCAGAAGATTGTATCTATATATTTATGTATGTACACATATGTATACATATGTACACTTACATATGTATATGAAAGAATAATAAAAAGGGGCCATAAATTTGAGAGAGAGTTAGGGGCAGACACGAGAGGGGTAGAGAGAGGAGGAGGAAATGATATAATTATATTTTAGATTTTTTAAAATTGCAAAAAAAAGCATGTCAGAGAGATGAAGCTCATCTCACACCCCTTATCTCTTGCATTATTTTTGGTCCCCTTAGGGGTGATTCTATGCTGGATCTAAATAGTTCTTTATATGCCTATATATTTAGAACTTGTGTGGTTACTGATGTCTATAAGCATACAAAGTTTTGTTTGTGTGCGAACTTTACATAAAAGGAACTAAGCAGGAAAAATGAGACAGGATTCAGAGCAATATATTAAAGTGATTAAACTGCCTCTTTTCTTTCCATCCCTCTCGCCTCCCTTTCCTCCTCTATCCTCCGCTGTTCACCCATACCTTTCCTCCCAGTCTCAATTTCTTGCTGCCTTACTCCATCCTTAGAGATGTGCAATTAGTTGTATGGTTGTTTACCTGTTTTCTTTATTGCTATCCTCTTGCCTAAAAGATCTCTTGTGCCAAAGGAATACTTCTGTACTAAATCCCTGTGACCTAAGAAAAGGCACTGGCAACAACACAGAGGTTTGCCGAAATATTTGCATATGGTGAGTATCCTAGTGTGTGCTCACGAGGGACTGGCTGGCCTTGGACAGGGTCCTGTTGCATTTTTCCAGGGATTAGGTGTGCATCTTGACTGTGTCTTGAAAGCATGTTGGAATCAGGAAAGGTGGCAACACCAGTCTCTGCAAGGCTCAGAGTGGAGATAGTGCCTACAGAAAGTAGATGTGCTCTACAGTGATTGCTTACTGTTGCTCTCCTTGTCAAAATGGACACAGTAATTTGGAGATGGGGTCATAGCTATTGAGTCGGGTATATTCTTATGTTTGAGGTGAGCAAGGACATGTCTTTGATCTACTATAAAATAGCCCATCGAGCAGCATGTGGCAGGTGAGGAGGTCAAGGTCAGTGCTTGGCTTTCTTGAGCTGTGTAACTGTCCTCATCCCATATGTGGGAGAGGAGTCAGGTCACTATGGGGAAGCAGATGTCCAGAACATAGGGTTTGCTGACCTATTTAGGCAGTTGAAAGTGGCACGTTATTGCTGAAATGAATGGTGACTTTGGGGCAGCAGAGTGTGGCTTTCTGTCTGCTTTCAGCCCGCTTTCCCATACTATGCTGCTGCTTTTGCTGCTATAATAGCATTGTTGAAGAAAGAGGTAATATTTGTCCTTCCCATGGGACAGTTTGGGAGCAATAGAGGTATAGGAATCAAAAACATAGTAGAAGACACTTTCTAAGAACAATTTTAGGTTATTCTTAAAGATACTCATTAGCAAATCTATTGGTATATATTTCTATTTGACTTCTTTTGCTGCTGTTACTAAGAAAAATTTCTAGCAACAGGTATACAATGACGTCAAAGAGAAAGCCTTTCAATATTGCCAAACCAAAGACAAAGAAATGCTCTCCTTCACCTAGCGCTTCTTTATTCCCATTGTGTGCTCCACCCTAGAATAACATGGCATTAAGCAGACAGTTCCTTAGCTTCAGGGATTTTGTACTCTGGTGTGTGTGTGTGTGTGTGTGTGTGTGTGTGTGTGTGTGTGTGTGTAATTAATGGGAGTTTTATACATGTATACAATGAAAGATGATTACATGTGTGTGTGTGTAATTAATGGGAATTTTATACATGTATACAATGAAAGATGATTACATGTAATCCCCAAGTGTGTGTGTGTGTGTGTGTGTGTGTGTGTGTGTGTGTGTGTGTGTGTAATTAATGGGAGTTTTATACATGTATACAATGAAAGATGATTACATGTAATCCTCAATTTCCTTTTCCAACTTCTGTCATGTTGCCCCAGCATGCCTCTTCTTAGCTTCATGTCTGTTTTTTGTAACCTTCTCAGCCCAATTATTGATTCCCATAGGAATCCCATAAGTAAAAAAGCCCCCAAACAATGATTCTCCCTCTCTCTACAGCTATCAGCTGCCTAAAGCTTTTCTTCTTTAAGGGGTGAATACAGAAGAGCACCCCTCTCTGAGTTTGGGCTGGCTTGATCTTATGCAGGTACACACAGCTTCTGTCAATTCATGATGGTGGTCACTGTGTCACGTCCAGAAGACAGCATCTGTTTGCAGTGACAGCAGTCAATTCGAAGATGCAAGATTGGTCAGAGTACCAAGAGTAAGGGACTATGTGCGATTTTCAGAGAGGTGGTGAGATGCAGTTTGGGTGAGTAGAATCTGTAACCAAGGATGATGGTCCTAGTGAGAACGGTGAGAGACATTTCCCATAGTGCATACTTGTATATAGTCGGCTTCTCGGGCTGTGTGTGTGTGTGTGTGTGTGTGTGTGTGTGTGTGTGTGTGTGTGTGTGTGTGTGTGTATGTGTGTGTGTGTGCCCGCTCTCACACTCTGTGTGTGTGTGTATGTGTTCTCCCTTCCACCCTGTGTGTGTAATAACAGTTAAAAAAAAAACAGGCCATGAATTTGAAAGAGCAAATAGGGGTATATGGGAAGGTTTGGAGGGAGGAAAGGTAATGAAGAACTATTTTAGTTATATTGTAACCTCAAATATAAAAGAAAAAAGGAAAATTAATAACAATGAATTAACTTAAGACACCAAAGGTGCAAAAATAAAGAAAGCAGGCTGGGCAAGCCCTGAGGAGTAGCACTCTTCCATGTTCTCTGTGTCAGTTCCTGCCTCCAGATTCCTGCCCTGACTTCCCTAGATGATGGACTGCAAGCTGTACAAAGAAGTAGACTTTCTCCTCTGAAGTTGCTTTTGGCCATGGTATTTTATCACAGCAGTGCAGACCCTGAGATTTCAGGTATGTAATTCTTCCCATGGATCAGGCCTCAAATCCAATCAGAAAATAATTGGGTACTTTCAAAGCAGTGTTGGCAGTATTGGACAAATGGGCGCATCTTGCCTTTTAGGGTCCTCAGGATCTAGAGCTGGGTAAGACCATTGCTTTCTTTTTCCCCACAGCCTGCATGGGACCTTCCAGCACTATGAACATCAGCCATCAGAGTGGAAGCTTCCAACTTAGTTCTAGCTTGATTTATTTATATGCTGCATCTGCATCCAAAGTCTGTGGTTTCTTCAGTAACATAGTCTTACCATCTAGTTCCGGTGGGTGACCTACCAATGGCAGTTTTGGGAGCCTGTAATCAACAACTCAGAAGGAAATAGCCTACAAGTGGTGTTGAGATTTTTCTTTCAAAACTCTTGTCGTTTGGGAGCAGTATTATCCATTCATTTAGGGTACCTTCATCCACAAATGTTAGCTCTCTAATTGGACTTAAGGCCTGCTCAATAGGAGGGAAACCATGCCTGGTACTGGTAGCATAGCCAACTACCCGGTGCCAGTGAACTCATGGATCTTGGAGGAGAACTGACAACCATCACTTTACTAAGCCATCGTAATACCTAACTATACTCTAAATCCTTATACTCACAGTTAAGTGTAGGCCTCCCTTACTCACCATCAATTTTATTTCTCTTTGCAACAGACATGGACTATTACAGAAAACAACAACTCATCAAACTGCAGAGTTGTGGAGCCCAGTCCCAGTGGATACATCTCCAAAACAACTAACTGCATCTAAGGCTCTGGGAGTATTTTGGAAGAGGGGCAAAAAGGTTCTAAGAACTAGAGGATCAGGGAACAAGCCGTGGGGCTATGTCTCCTAGTAATGCCGGAAGTTACCCATAATGTGTCAGCAATGTGACTGCCTAAACACGAGCAGAACAAGGACAACAATACACATGCCTAACTGGAATGGGGAAAGGTACTAGGCCTCAGCCCTATACTAAGAACAATAGGAAACTAACAAATATTGGGAGCTGTAGAGATAATCTTCCCCACAGAAAAGCACACCAACTGTTTATCCCATACCAAATGATCAGTCCTGGAGACATATATACAAGTAACATGATAAAGACTAAGCAGCTTATATTTAGAAATATGTATGTATATACACAAACACCTACACATATGTGTGAAACAAGTTAATGAAATAAGCCATTTATTTGAAAAAGGGCAAGGAGGGGGTATATGTGAGTCCTTGGAAAGAGGAAAGGAAAGGGAGGAAATGTGTGATTATAATCCCCAAAAGGACAACAATCAAGTCTTTTAGCTGCCTACTGAAGTCACTGACTTTCTGCATGTGTGTTGCCTATGTCCCCAGGTTTGGTTGACCCTTTTCCACCACGCCATCGCCCCTAGCACCTTCCCTGTTTAAGCCTTTCCACCCTAGTATCCCCCAGCACCACTTTCAGGTCACATGCACTTCCTATCCCTCCTCTCAAGACCTCCTCTCCTGGCTCCTTTCTTGCTCCCTGGCTTCAACAGACACTGACCCCTAGTTAAACACAGAAATTTAAAACTACGAAGCTAGGATTCACATGGGAGGGGACATATGCATCTTCTGAGGCCATTCTGACAAAGATGTCCCAAACGTACATTGGAGAAGAAGCAGCCATCTTCATTGACACACAGTCCTGGGGAAACTAGACATACACGTGTAGAAGACTAAAGCTGGGTCCCTGGCTCTTATCCAGAGAAGTCAGTTCTAAATGGATCAAGGACCTTCCTGCATATGAGACCTGAAATTCTGAACATGTCACAGGAAAATATCGGGAAAATTCCTCAAGAGAAGGGAATAGCCAAGAACTTTCTTAAAAGGTTCAGTAGCTCAGGAAATGGTCTCCATATTTGAGGGATGGGATTATGAGGAAGTAACAACTTTCTTCACAGCAAAAGCAAGCAGATTGCCAAAGTGAAGACACAGAATTCTGAATGGGTGAAGTGTTTCCTACATATCCATCAGAGAGAAAATTAATGAACATATAGATACTTCCAGCAAATACAAAAGGACCAAACAACTTAAAACCCAGTCACTAAACCCAACACATTCCCATGCATACTACATGCCGTGCATAGAAACAAGAGAACACTGTGATGAGGTAGAATAAGGAGACTAGTAGGTGGAAAGAATGCGGGCGAGGAGAAAGGTGAATCCATGAGGCATGGAAATGGTTAAGATGCATGTTCTGTTTGAACACAGTGAATTAGATCCATTATATTTGCAATGTTTGTACACCATTTCAAGAGGGGTGAATAGGTAGGCCTACCTCCTGAGGCCATGTTGGTGTCCAGGAGGCATGCTGCAGCTCTGCCATGATGACCTGGGTGGCCTACACTGCCATCAGGGTGCCATGGTGACATCTGGGCATGGGCTGCTGCAGAGGGACTTGTCTGGGTGTGTGTTAACATCCATGGCCCATGTTGCCCTCAAAGGTGGCAGATACCCAGGTCTGGCCTGCCACCTGTGGCCATGTTGGTGCTTGAGGCCCGGCTACCGCAGGAGCCATGCTGATCTGGGTGGTCTAAGCTGTCACCCAGGTCCCTGATGACATCTGAGCCTGAACTGCTGCCAAAGGCCATGATGGGACCATGGTCCTGCAGCAGCCAGGGTCTGTGTTGATGGCCATGGATGGCTTCAGTTGCCACTGAAGTTCATGCAGATGCCCGGGCTCCAGGCCTCCACATGAGGTCAAGATGGTATCTGAGGACCATGGTGCAGATGGGGTCACACAGATCTGAGTGGGCTGCCCAGCTGCCCTGGTGCCATCCGAGTCAGAGGTGAAGCCGGGGCCATATCTGGCACCATGGTCCTGCTGCAGCTATGGTCTGTGTTGGTATCTGTGGCTCCTGTTACCATCAAAGGCCATGTAGACATGAGGAGTCCGGACCACCACCTGGGGCCTTATTGATGTCAGGGGGACACACTGCAGCTGTTGCCTTGCTGATCTGAGTGGCCTGTGCTGCCACCTGGGACCATGGTGTCATCCATGTTGCAGAGGGTCATGTCTGGGTCCATAGCCCTGCTGCATCTGGGGCCTGTGTTGACATGTGTGGCCCATGTTACCACAGGGGCCATAAGAGCCATGCAAGATGAAATCCTAGGGCCAGGCTGAGCCAGAAGAGTCCTTCTGGCCCCAATGGCCTTGGCCCAAGAGAGCTGGCCCCTGCTTTGGAAGAGAGAGCTCCACCCCTCAGCACAGGTGTGGAAAACTCAGCCCTGAGGGCATGGGTGTAGAACAGCTAGCTCTGCCCTGTACCAGAGTGGGGCAGCCCCGGTGGCCAGGTCATACCAGCTCAACTACCACCCAGGCCTACATCCAGGCCTGCAATGGGCACCTTAGCATCTACCCCATATATGACGTGCTAGAGCATGTGAAGGGACTGGTCCTGTGGAAAGTTAATCACAGGATCTCCAAGACTCAGCAGCCCTTTGGATAACTGAGGCGTTTCAGAGAGGGTCTAGTGATGAATGTGTACCAGAAACCAGAGGCCTTGAACCAGACCAACGACTCATTGCAATGAACATTTGCAAGGAAAGCTGATGCAACAAGAGGGTGTATTGCCTGACACACTGTGGCTCCCAATGCCACTAGGACAAATGAAGAGGTGTTGGAGAGGCAGGAAATGTGGAGGATCAAAGTGGTTTTTAATTAATGACTTTTCCATCCAGACTTGTCAGTTTCCCCTCCCTGTCCTCCCAGTTCCTCCCCACCCCACCAACTCCCCTCTGTCACACATATGCAGAGGTCCTGGGTCAATCCCATGCAGGCTCCCTGGTTGTCAGTTCAGTGTCTGTGAGCCCCTATGAGCCCATATTAGTTGTTTCTGTGGTTTTCTAATGATGCCCTTGAGCCTCTGGCTCCTACAATCCTTCCCCATCCTCTTCTCCAGGATTCTCAGAGCTCAGCCTGATGTTTGTATGTGGATCTCTGCGTCTGTTTCCATCAGTTGCTGGATGAAGCCTCTCTGACGACAGCTGGGCTAGGCACCAATCTATGAGTATAGCAGAATATTGTTAGAAATCGTTACACTGACAGGTCCAGCCCCCACACTGGTGTTTGTGCTATCCTAGGTCTCTGGGGCATCCAGCCCCTGGGTCCCAGTGCTCTGGGCACTGTCGAGGACATGCTCACTACTGTGGCATTGTTTGTGTGTGTTTGGTTTGGATTTGGTTAATTTTATTTTTTTCCATTTAAATTGGGGATGCTAAAAGTGTAAAGGGTGGATGTGGAGGGACTGGGAAATGAGTGGAATTTGGGTGGATGGTGTGAAATTTCTAAAGAATCAATCATGAAATTACATGTTAAAAAACCCCAAAACAAACTGTGGGAGTGACACCCAACTTGATCCCAGGAGGTACACCATGGGTAAAATATGAATATGAAAAATATTTTTGACAGTGGGTGACTAGGAGGTAGAGACACATCTCAGAGATTAAGGGTATCTTTTTCTCTTGCATGTGAGAAGGTTCTATTCCCAAAACCACAGGACAGCTCACCAGCATCTGTAACTCTAGGCCAGGGGATGTGACCTCCTCTCTGGCCTTGAAAGCTACGGGCACACATGAAGTGCACATGCATTCATGAGGGCAAACAGTCATGCACACAACAATACAAATCAATAAATCATTAAACATGGTACCCCGGTGGTTTTCTAAAAGTAAGTATACATATGCCCTTGCAAAAGATGTAGTTGCAGTTGAGCAATCCTGTGTCATCTTTGTGTTGTTTGTAACTAAACACAGTGGTTGGTGTGGGAAGACATAGATGTACATGTTTACATTCACGGTGGGAAACACTCTCTTAGAGGAAAAACCGTGAGAGAGGGGGAGATGGGAATACAAAGCCTCTTCTTGAAGCACATGAACATGTGACATGTGGAGGAACAGCGGCACAAGGACAGCGGCTCCGGGAACCCAGGAGCCAGCAGTGGTCAGCACAGAGGACTGTGCTGGTAATGAGAGGACAGAACGGTCAGAGGAATGGTGTCTGGGGTGCTCCTTATGAAAGCTCTCACCACCATCAAGAAAAGGATGCATGGAGTCCATAAAGGGATGCAGACACGGGAGAGGCAAATGGGGAGGGGGGAAGCAGCAACAACTGACCAACCAGCAGAGAAGCCTGGCAACAGAGGGCAGCACATTTAAGAAAGAACAGACGAAGGAGCACTGTCTTACCTAAAATGGAGAGAGAAACAGAATTGCATGCTGATGGAAAACACAAAAAACCAGTGAGGGGAACTGAAAGGTGCAGGGTAACAGAGATTGCTCACAAGCATGAACATATAAACCAGTTAAAGACATGACAGGAACTAGGGAAGCTGGTGTGTTAAAGTTATGCCCCTCCTTAAAAAGAAATCCTGGCAACCCCCATTTCTCTATCTATCTGGGCACACTGAGAATGGAGGTTCAGCCGAGCCAGTGATGGGTAGAGATGAGCACGGAGGTTCGAATCTGCCAGATCTAGAATGATTACTACAGGGTAAGGTGGAGTGGCAGGAAGAGATTAAGGCACGTGCTTATTGAGGATAATTCTGGATCCCGGATACCCGTGTTTCTGTCCCTCTGTCCATATGCTTAGACCTAGAGGAAGTAGAGGTAGGTGGCAAGGTGAGAGAAAGGAAAGGAGGAGGTCCTGCAATACAGTCAAATGTTGGGGTGTCTTTCTCCTGGACAGAGGGAGAAAGCGGGGATTCTCAAGAACCAGCAGGGAGGGACTCTGTGCTCCTGCAGTGAATTCAAATGAAGTTTCTCCATATATTTATATGTGAGGTCTCTCCACAGGGCTAACATTTTTTATATAAACTTTTATTTAAATAAAAACAATGTTATTTTACATAGCAAACCCAGTTCCCTCTCCCCTCCTCCCATGCCCCCACAAACTCCCCCGTCCCACCCCCATCCACTCCCCAGGGAGAGTGAGGCCTTCCATGGAAAGGGACAAGCTCTCCTAAGCAAAGTGGAAGCACAGGGGAAGGGAGCTGGGTGAATGGGGAGGAGAACATGAGGGATCAGGAAGATCAAGGTGAGGGAAGGACAGAGAAGGAGAGCAAGAAAAGATACCTTAGTAGAGGGAGCCATTACAGGTTCAAAGAGGGCTCACATTCTTGTAGTGAGCACAAGATGGCTGCCGCTTCTTGGCCTCCAGGAACACACACACACAGCATTGGCTTCCTTGGCGTCTTGTACATTTGAATCACCTTGGTCACCTCCCACTGTTGGCTGAGCTCTGTTACACACATATGGCATGAACGCTTGGGAGTGTTGTTGTGTATTTGGGGCTGTGGGGTGTTAAGAAGCAGCAAAGACAAGGTAAGCTTCAACTTCCTGAGTTTCCATTCCTCCCTGGGATCTGCTCCAAAGGAAACATGGGTCTGGAGTCCCTCGGTGGGTGTGAACCATGGAGGAGTCACTGGCACATGGGCCTCAGGAGTGCATAGGATGGATGCAAACACCCATTGTAAAGCCCGATTGGTGGCAAGTGTTTGTGGCGTTCCCTTGCATGAAGGGCATAGCCATAAATGCAGGTGGCTCAACTGGAATGAAGAAGACTTTCGTGCACTAGGAAGGGGGCCAGTAGGACCCAGGCCAGAGGAAGTGCCTGGTGGGCGGTTGAGAACCAGGAAAGGACAGTGTGGCTGGACGAATGCTTGTCCACACATGCACTGGAATACTGAGAGTCAAGGGAGGAGAAGCCGGGACTTGGCCCAGCTTTTGTGCCATATCTTGTGACAAATTCATGCTGTCTCTCAGGCCTCTGCTAGGCTGACCAGGCTCTGAAACGGTGCGAGAAGACAAAGGTCACAGCCATCTCCTCAGCAGAAGTGGGTAGGGGGTGAAGGGCATGCTGAAGCAGTTAGTGTGTCTTCTACAAGGGGAAACTAGCAGTAACCTCCTCCCTGGAGTCTCTCTTTAAAGCCCTTTAGAGGAGGGGTTGACAGGAAATGAGAGCCTTACAGACTGATCTCCTCAGCTGGACACCAAGGCTCTCAGGGCACAAAGGAGAGGACAGGCACCTCTCCTGTCCCTCTTGACACCACTGGGGAGAATGCAAGTGTACCTCTGGGGTCAAAATTCTGCAACTAGGCTGAGATGTAGGTTTTTGTCTTAAAGTTGGCTGGAAACCCCAACAAAATGAGAGAGGCTGTAGGGTGTGGAAAGGGGGGAGCAGTTTGAGAGTGGCGAGAAGGCTAGGTGTGAGGGTCATAGTTGGGGGTAGAAACCACTATGGGTAAGGGGGAGACAGGCACAAGGTCTGCAAAGCACCCTGCTGCAGTATGCGGATGTCGCAATTCACCTCAGATCCCTGTACCTTCTTATCTGCCCCCACTGAGCAGCGATGGGAGGGCAGGGTGGAAGTGCGCAAGGTCCCATTTTCTCTGTAATAGAGGCTTGTGTACTGCAGAGGAGTAGGGAACACAGGCACTTCTCTTTTGTCTCATATTTAGTCCCTAGATCATGAGCCTCAGTTGCCATGGGAACCGAAGCTGAAGTGTGTGATGCATTCACTGGGCTGTGGGAGAAAAGCAGAGCTGGTCCTTGAAATAAAGCCCTCTGGGAATAGAGATTTTAGCAAAGTGTTCCCGTTAAAAGAATTAGTAATTTCTAGAAATATATCGATCCCTGAGAATAACAACAGATAGCAGGAGTGGAGGGCAGGAGAACAGGAAGGAGGGAGGGGGAGAGGAAAGTAGGGGAGAATGGAGAGAGGAGAGACAGGAAGAGGGATAATGGAATGGAGGGAGGGAGGGACGAAGGGAGGCACACACACACACACACACACAGAGAGAGAGAGAGAGAGAGAGAGAGAGAGAGAGAGAGAGAGAGAGAGAGAGAGCCCTCCCACCTTGGATGTATCTTTGTGGTGTATCACATTGACACTGCCTGGACCACAAGATTCCAGTGGGTGAGGCTACCATGAAAAGTAGTGGGGAATTTAATTAGAATCAAGACTGTTGGGGGTCCCCTGGAACTTGCTGTTTTGTCCATCTTGGCAGGGGAGGCGATGAACAGTGTCGCCCAGACATGGGTAAAGTGTCCTGTTAACAGGCCTGGGAAGCTGTTTAGTGACACACACAGGACAGGGAATGAGGCAACTAGTGCCCCTCCCCTTGGCTCCCCTATATGCTTTCAGAGGGTCCTTACAAAGGACCCAGGCTGGACCTGAGATGGAATGTCTCCCATGCTCTTCATCAGTGGCAAAATGAAAATTCAACCCATAGTCTATGAGAAAATCTTGCAGCACAAACTGGCAATCTAACAGTAAACAGATAAGCCATTTGAACCTGCTGCCTCCATGGCAACCTGAGAAAACATATATGTGGGGCCAGCCAGGAGAAGAGGCTGGGGTCAAGCTCACTAAGACATTGGCGGAGCTGCCTCAGTGATCTCTGGCAGGTCATGCTCTCCTCTGGTTTGGTTTTCTCCTTTCAGTCATGAAGGCAGGCAGGAACAGAGGGCATTGGAGAGGATGAAATGGCATTAGCCACGTGTCCTTAGGTAGATGGGGGTGGGGATGTTGGAGTGAGGACAGCATGTGGTGGGTAAGTGGGGCGGTTGTCTGCTGGACCCCGTGAGTTCCTCCATGGCGACAACAACATGCTGCATGGTACATCATGTCCTCAGAGGGCTCTAGGCTTGAGTCCTTACACTGCTACCTTCTGGCTATTGGCCATCAGACAGAGTGGTCTCCTTCTTGTAGCCTCTGGTTCCTCATGTAGGGGATGGGGAAAATCGATCTCCCCCCCCTCTCTGCAGTGCAGATCAATGAAACGTAGGCCAGACAATGAACTGCATATGAGTGGCCCAATAAGCGTTCTCCGTAGCCGGGGAGCACTAGGATCCTGGGCATCCCTTTTTCTTTCTTCTGTTTCAAAGTGGAGGAGGGGTCAGATGAGCAGGCCTGGGTGGAGGAAGAAGCTGTGTGGGAGCAGTCAGACCTGTGCTGCCTCAGACCCAGCACAGCCAGAGGCCTGAGAAATCACCTGCCACTCAGAACCTGGTGCCATGTGCTGGTGCTGGCTAAGTGGAGGAGGTGCATGGGAGCCCTTTGTCTCCTGTTGATGATGAGAGTGAGGAGTTGAGGCCTCCAGGTGGCCTGTCTGGCCTTCCTATGGGACCCACTGTCTCAGTCGTGGTTTCTATTGCTGTCATAAGCACCATGAACACAAGCAACTTGAGGAGGGAATGGTTTATTTCATCTCAGGTTGTAGCCCATGCAGTCCAAGGAAGTCATGGCAGGAAGCTGGAGGCAGGAGCTGAAGCAGACGGCATGCAGGGGTGCTGCTTACTGGCGTGCTCATCATGGCTTGCTCAGCTTGCTTTCTCTCTGCACTCAGGACCACCTGCAGAGCAGACTGCCATTATTTCTCTGGGTTACCAAAACCCAGGCCCTATCTTTTCATAGCCATGGCTGCCCTAAACTCCTGCAGTGTAGGGAAGCAGGAACAAATTTACTGTTAACCGTATCTTATCATATCAATTATTCAAGCTCTGGTAGTTCTTGGCATGTCTGGCAGGCACCAGGAAAGCCCATGGACAGCACAATGCTGTCAGTCCTATGGACGTGGTCTGTCAATGGTATCACAGAGAGGATTTCTAAGAAGTGAGTGCAACATTGAGTAGACCCAGGTAGAGCAGCCTAGGATGAGGCTGAGTGTCTCTGTCTGAGCCCTGGGTGTGAAACATAATCTTAAATCTCCTGAAAGCTGAATCTTGCTCATTTGGGACAGGTATTGTGATGTGGGTGTTCTGTTGTTCCATGGGAGGGGGAAAGGGACAGCCAGACACCCTGTCTCCTCCCATAGCCCTCTGGTTTAAAAAAAAGGCCAGAGCCCTTTGAACTAGAGCCCTGTTAAACACAAGGTCTAGATTGGATTCCTGCCTGCTCTCCCACATGATGGTCAGATCCAGGCATGGTGTCTGGTCCTATTGTTACTAGAGTCCAAATCCAACCCCTGTAGCCAAGCAATCTAAGTTCCCACCCCAACTCTTTTCCATTACTCCAGGTAAGCAGACTATTTGCTGCTTATCTAGAGTCCCAGAGCTCCCCATCCAGGACTCCTAAGTCCAAGCCTCAGCTTTGACTGGAATCAGCAGAGTCCTCCCTTCTATCCCCTCCCCCGCTAGCTCCACGTATCTCCTCCTGGTTTTGATCAGAGTGGCTCCTTGAGATAGGGTTTTTCAGAGCCGTCTCTGCCCCTGTTGTCTGAACCCTGATCCATTGTGTGTGCACGTGCCTCTCTCTCTCTCTCTCTCTCTCTCTCTCTCTCTCTCTCTCTCTCTCTCTGTGTGTGTGTGTGTGTGTGTTGTCTTCCAGCCCCTGCATCTCAATTTCAAGCCCACCCCTCCTCTCTCTGTGCATTCCATGTAGGTTCCTCCAGTTCAAATACTAGTCAAATCTAGACATCCAGAAGCCCCCTCTAAAGTTCCTTTTCATCATGGTGTCTCCTCTGTGATTACCTTAGCCAAGGCTTTGTCACTGACAGACCAGTCCCTCACACAGTCTCCTGTCCTGTCCTGCCTATGTCCTGCATAGCTATCTACCTGATGAAGGCTGTCCCCTCACCTCACCAGAGGTCCTGCCTCCGCTCCGTCATTCCCCCTCACTCCCACTTTCAAACTGAGCTCTTTCCTCCTTGGAACCCTCAGTATATCTGGGGCAAGCTGCACTGTGTAACCAGAGTACTCCATTGCTGAAGACATGAATGAAGCTCGAGACCAAGTCAGGGAGAAAGTGAAGCCTTCCTGGAGCAGAACAAGATCTTTGATTTCACTCAGCCAGCAATTATCCATGGAATGGCCTTTCCATGCTCCATGAGGTCTACAGGACCCAGCAGGCCATGCCAGAGAGGCCCCATGCTGTTTCTAGAATGCCCCAGCCATCCCCTGCCAGGGAAGGAGCAAGACCGTCAAGTCTGGGGAGGCTCTGGATAAGGCAGGATGGGTGAAGCCTCAGAATGTTGTGGCCACAGTTGTTGCCAAGGTCCAAACAGCCATAAACATCCTAGAACCTGAGGGCAGCCAGCATTGCCCAGCACAGTGCTGAGCCCTGGCTCAGGATGGGAGACAAGAGGACCAGGAAAGTGAGATATCCCTGTAATTTGCAGTCTCTCACTCTTACCTTTTCTTTCTCTCTTCCTCTCCTGTCCATTCTCCTCCCTTCCTCTCCTTTCCTGTCTTCTCATGTCCCCTCTCAGTCCTCTCCTCCTCATCCCTCTCCTTTGTGTGTCCATATTCCTCTACTATACACTTTTAGCATGTTTTGGTGACTCCATGTAGTTCCTATTCTCTGGTCTGGTTGGAGAATGCATTAGTCACTGCTTGTATGTTTCTTGCTGCCAAGAGCCTGCATGGGTAAAGTATGCATGGGGCTCTCTTGAATACAGTGTCTGGAAGCCCTGTATATATCTGTCATTTCTGATGTAGTTCAAGCACCTGGATGAAGGATATGAAAGCAGCGAAGAGGAAAGAGATCCTGCTATGGTCCCCTCCACCTGGATGGTACCTCAGCCCCCACTGACATCTTGGGCCCAGTTAGCACCTAGCTCAGTGGCCCCAACTTTGCAGATACATTGAGGCAAGTGTTGCGTCAGACCCTGAGCACTATGACCCTTCTGCGAAAGAATAAGTAGCCTGTCCCTCCAGTCTCTTTTCTTTCCTCCCTCACGGGCTAGCACTCTGTAGCTACCCATGCCTTGATTTCCTCTGGTGTTGCTCCTCCTACTCCAGGCAAGTAAGTTAGTGAAATACCTGATAATGAAGGACTACAAGGAGGCACCTATCAGGTAGGCAGGTGGCAGTCTGCGCCTCTGTGAACATCCTTTTGCTTCTGTTCCCCACTGTTCATGCTGTCATGATTTCTCTGGTCTCGGCTCGTTGCTCTGAATGGCTGCCTTTAGCTGGAACGGCCAAAGGGCTGAGTCTCTGAGGCCCCTGCTCAGACTAGGTGCATTTGCCAAGCATCCCTCTCCACCCGATCCTGCAAACATGCTGCAGGATGTCATCAGGGAATATGATTAACATTGCCCAAGGTCATTGCAAGATGCACCTACACGCTAGAAAAGGGGGAAATGATGGGAGAAACTTCAAGCTATAAGAACCCTCAGGCAGTCTGTGGACTGTCAAGTACAATTTCCCCTTCTGATTGCTCTAGAAGCCTCCTTTAGCCTACCACTGCTTGAGCTTCTAGTATACCAGCAGTGTAATGGGACACATGTCCTCTGTCCTGTCCTCTGAGAGTCTTTATCTCCAAAGGTAGATACTACTCATCGTCCCTTTTTGCCCTGTTTTTCTCTTGCAGTCTCACACAGGTGTGGACTCCTGACTGAGAGCCGAGGGAATTCCCCGACCAGGGCTTGACTGTGTGCATTAATACCCAGCATACAGTTTGAGTTCACTGGTTTCTCTGCAGGTAGAACTTTGGGATCCACCTGAAGGAAATAGACAAGGAAGAACATCCACTCTTGTCTACATGAGAGATCCTTCCACTGCCTTGGGGGAAGTAAGGAAGGGGAAGGGAATGCCACAGCCCTGTCCCTGCCCGTATGCTCTCAGGGAAACAGTAGTGCAGGACTCAAAGGCTCAGTAAGACTCTCACTCTCAAGGAACAGCACACAGCAGTTGCAGGTGAAAAGGCGACATTCTGGCCCAGGCCTGTTTGCTTTGGGGGTTTTGCATGCATGCACCCATGCCGGTACACACCTATACACATAGCTTGGGTGAAAAGCAGCTTGCTCCTTTGTCTGGGACTGACAGGTTAATTCTTCATGGAGATGCTTGCATATAGATCTTGAAACAGACAAGACTAGCAAACCCCCACATCTGTAGTTGTACACCCTCTAGCCTTCTGCCGAGCTTCTGCTCCCAGCTGTTCCCTGCCTTACCCAACACTGCAGAACCCAGGGAAGAGAGGATCGATTTGCAATTCAGTCCCAGGCTGGAGAGCTATGAATTGTCTATGTGGCAGGGAAGAATTGTCCTTCTGTTGAAAGAGGCTATTGGAGAGCTGGCTACAGTGTAGGGGAAGCAGGCTCCAGATCATGTCACTGTTCCTCCTTGTTAGAACCAATGACACTCCCAGCTGAGTTTCCTCTTGGTAATTTTGAGCATCATTTTCATGAATGGCAACTGAGGTGGGCAAAAGTGAGTCCTCCCCCTGTTGATGGGATTCTGCCCATCCTGTCATCCATGTGTATCGAACCCTTGCTCCCCAACTTCCTTTGCAGCTGTCCTCGGGGAGGCACTCCACAAAGTGAAGCAGTTCCTGTGCTTCAGCCCTCTCAGCAGAGGTTCCGGGATTGGCTTAGCCTGAGATGGGACTCTGATGCCTTGAGCTAGGAGGACAGCCAATGGGTCTTACCACAACAGATGAGTAGCTGTCTGGAACTCCAGCCCCCTCACAGATCACTGTCCCCAGAAGAGATCTCAGACAGTGAGACTTGGGACAGTGTCCATCCTTTCTGTCCGGTGTCTGGTACTAGTGTCCATGTGGCATCTGCTATGAGGGTGTAACCCTTTGTTAGGGTGTGCTCGTTCAGGGGGTGCCTGCACAATCTCTTGCTGCCACCACCACCAGTCATGCATGTCTTCACTTGCCCTCACAATGAAGTACCCATGTCTTTGTAATCTGAAGAAATCACTGATGGCTTTGTAAAGCAGAAGTAAGGGTTTTGAGCAAGTTTCACTCACGTGGGATCCTTGGTGCTGGTCAGGTGGGGAAGGCCATTCCCTAGGCCAAAGTGTAAAGTAGAGGAACTCTGGCCTCTGGTGTGGACATACATGGTGATCAAATATACTAGTGTCTTCCTTAGGGTTTCTATTTCTGTGAAGGGACACCATGACCAAGGCAACTCATATAAAGGAAAACATTTAATTGGGGCTGGCTTACAGTTTCAGAGGTTTAGTCCAATATCATCACGGTGGGAAGCATGGTGACATGCAGGTGCTAGAGAGGTAGCTGAGAGTTTTATATCTGAATCCACAGGCATCAGGAAGAAAATGTGAACCACTGGATCTCACTTGAGCTTCTAAAGCCTCAAACCCAAGCCCTAGGGACACCCTTCCTCCAACAAAGGCCACACCTACTCCAACAACTCTCTATGAGCCTATGGGAGTCATTTTCATTCAAACCACTACAGCTGGCATGTGGGAGGAGGGAATTCTGAGGCATTCTTGGGGGAAATGGAACACTGATTGACAGAGAACACTGCAGGGGCAGAGTATGATAGGACCACCATATCACTAAGCATTACCCTGCAGACTCACACACAAAATTCCCCTATCTTACATCTGAGAAGACTTGGGCTCTGAGATCAGAAGACTCTGAGCATGTTCCAGTGTCAAAAAAGCCAGGGCACACCCTTCCTTTGGTCCTTAGAGAATGTGCAAGTGCAGACACAGGCAATTGTGTGTACGTGCCATAACTCACAAAGTCACACAGTCACGGGTGCTTGTGTACACACAGAGAAGCACGGGGATTTAAGAGCACTGGTTTCTTCCTTTCTAGTCATTGTCTGTGTGACTTGGCCAGGGACCCTTGCACCCAGGTGTGCTCGGAGCAAAGGGCTTAAAGAATGACTCCTCTGTTTACAACACATTCAACAGAACTCTGGAGCCACTGTGATAAGAAGCAAAACTGTGGCTTTGCTGTGAGCAAATAGCCTACACAGATTCTGAAACGGACCACTGGCGTAAGGCCATGAAGCTCTTACTCTTGGACACTGGGGTGCTGGGAGAGTGAGTCAGGGCTTGGAGAGGCAGTGCAGACCCCCTTCTGCAAGCCGAGGCACATCACTGGGCTAGGAGAGGGTCTCCTGGAACTCACTGGGTCAGCAACAGGTCTGCTTGGCTAGAGGAAAAGGATATTTTCTTATTCCAGTGTTACCTGCAATCAGCAGATCCCCAACAGCACCTGATCGGAGTATGAGGTCCTTTGCAATCTCCGAGCCTGCCATGAGACCAGCAAGATGAGGGTCCCGAGACTCATTGCACAGGCACAGGCGACCTTCTGTGCCTTGCTTGGTCCTTGGCTGAAACCTTATGCAGTGACCCTATCACAAAGGAAGCTCTCAGAGGTCCATGAGGAATTTAGCCAGAAATTCATAGATGTCATTCTATGTGTTCTGGGAGCAGGAGGATTTCCAGCCCTGGCATACAACAGTAGGAGCTTGATTCCAGTCTAGGCTTTTTTTTTTTTTTTTTGCCATTGTGCCTAACACAGGAGGGTGTGGCAGCCAGTAGGTGCTCCCTGAATGTGGGTGCCCTGTCTTTAAATTTCTGTTTCCCAGGATCTCTGGGAGTGAAAGGGACAGTGGATGATGCTTTCCAGAATATGGATGTGGATATGACCAAAAAACATGCCAGGGCCCAGATGAGGACCCAGATGAATATTGGGGATGAAGCTTTGATTGGACCACAGAGCTGGGACAACATCCAGGCAAAGCTGCTGATCTGGAGTGAAGATATTTTGGTGATGCTTGGGCCAGGATCCCTTTTGCATTCTGGACCAGGTATCATCAGTGCATCCTAAATAGCAATGGTGCCAATGGGAGAGCCATATGGAGAGCTGGTGTCAGCAGCAACACCAAAGGTGGAGCAGACACCAGCATCCTGGATAGTCCCAGAACCTGCTACACTATCTGGATCAGAGATACCACCAGAGGTAGCACCAGCTTCTCCTACATGAAAGATCATCAAAGGGACATGATGCTCTAAGGAAGGGCAGAGGAACAGGGGGAGCATCATTGTTTCATTATTTGTGTCTCTCTCTTGTTGCTATGGGTTCGGTCTGTGTTCTCCTTTTTGTTCCCTGTGTTCCTGGGGGACATGAAGCCCTCTTCCGATATACCCACTGTGTCACTCAGGGTCCCTCTCACATGGCACCCTGGCCTTTCTCCCTGTGAGTCAGAGGTCATGTGTGAGGAAGGCTATTTTGCCCTTTGTGTTTTTCTTGCATGTTTGTGTTTTTGCTATCTCTGTTACCTTAAAGTTGCAAAAATTAACGGGGATGTCTTCCTTTACCTTTGCATGAGTTGTAGGAGGCCTGTGAATGGCTGGGCTCCTGACTAGGGAACTTGTACAGACCACCCAGAATCAGTGGACTCTGTGAAGAAAAAGGACCTTGGGGGTGTGTAGAGTGGTGTGTGGTATGGAGGTTCAAGCTGAGTGGGGATAACGAGTTCAGAGAGGAGTCTAGATGAAAACACACAACGGGTGCTCTGAAGCACTGGCTAGATGCCAAGAACATGAAGAAAAATTGGCATGGAGGGCTGGAGGTTGGGACCACTGCCCTTTCTCCAGGGATAGAATGCACAAGCACTCACCCACAAAGCCTACTTGCCCCCACATCCTGCTGTATTTGTGGATACAAGGTTCTGCAAGCTTTCACTCATCACTCTGATAGTAATTCAAGACTTCCTAGATGGGACAGGGTCTTAAAACAAGTGAGGCCAGCCTCACAACCATGCTATCCTCCTGCAGTCATTAAGAGGGCTGGGTACTGCTGACAAAGAAAAATATGAGAACAAAGCTTTCTGCACACCTACCCAGCCCAGTTTTTGATGTGGCAAGGGGCTCTGATGCTCTTTCCTGGAAACTGGTGTCTCCTGGTGATGCCAAGGCCAGACCTTTGACGCTGGTATCTTAAGGGATAAGTGATACCTGCCAAGGATGGGTATAGGGAAGCAAATTTCCCAGATACAAGGCAGTGAGGGAAGAGACAGACTGATGTCCTGAGAGAGATTCAGTGGCAACAGGGACAATGTCCAGAGATTCCTGGGCTGTCCAAAGAACACAGCCAAGCTGGAAAGAGCCCCATGAGGGAGGCAGTAGTTTGAGGGTCTCTGCCTCCACATTGCTTTTTTCATCCAAGAAGCTCCCATCCTATAAGCCACACCAGGATTGTGACTTGGAGTGTATGCATACATCGCAAGGCCTAGTGAAAAGTGAAACTAAGGTCTGTTGGCAAAAATATGGTTAAGAATTCCAACACAGTGACAGAACAGCACTATACCAGAGCCCTTTAGACTGTGGGGGAGAGGGGGGAATTGCAAAGGTACAAGACCTAGGACTCAGCTGTGTTTTTTGCAACTGACTTTGAGGTTGGGAGGAAATCTAACTTGGTGGCCTGTGCTGTTTATTTGGTGTTAGGTTGACATTTGGTCACATGACAATCACTGAATTATAACTTTTAACGGGTATACACCCCTGCAGAGACTCGCACGCATAGAAATGGAATCTTCCCTTTCAGTGCCCCCAATTCTGTTTGGGACTGTGAAAGACATGCCGGGTGCCTGAGACCCTAGGCCAGATGTGTTTTATTATACCCATGAGGGCTAGGTTGTCTTGACATATTCATAAAAAGTGTCAGCCCATGTCTTCCCTGGCATCAGGACAAGGACATGGACCACAGGCCACAACCCAAGAGTGTCAGCACCATGTGTAGAGGGTGCTTGACGTAGGGCATCACATATGGAGAGGAAGAAGAAATGGCTCTGAGAGGCTGTAACACCCCTTCCTGAGTGCTGGTACCCATCCTCCTCCCAGGACACTTTCCCAAGAACACCTAAGCAGAGAACCATACCTGCTACTACTTGACAGGGGGTGGTGCTGAGAGTAGGCAGAACAAAATAGAAGGGGCAGTCGAGGCAGACTGAGAAAATGGAGTGAGATAGCCTTGGCAATTGATCAGACGGTGGATGTGAGAGCTGGTTTTATGTCAACTTAAGACAAGCTAGAGTTATTTGGAAAGAGTGAATGCAAACCCAGAAAAGCCGCTATACAGAGTTATTTGGGAAGAGGAAACCTCAGTTGAGAAAATTCATCAAAAGATTAGCCGCTGGGAAAGTCTTATGAAAAGATATGTATAGATACTTTTTGATTAATGGTTGATGTGGAAGGGCCCAGTTCATTACAGATGGTGCCACCCCTGGGAAGGTGGTCCTGAGTGTAGAGAGAAAGCAAACTGAGCAAGCCATGATGAGCACGCCAGTAAGCAGCACCCCTGCATGCCGTCTGCTTCAGCTCCTGCCTCCAGCTTCCTGCCATGACTTCCTTGGACTGCATGGGCTACAACCTGAGATGAAATAAACCATTCCCTCCTCAAGTTGCTTGTGTTCATGGTGCTTATGACAGCAATAGAAACCACGACTGAGACAGTGGGTCCCATAGGAAGGCCAGACAGGCCACCTGGAGGCCTCAACTCCTCACTCTCATCATCAACAGGAGACAAAGGGCTCCCATGCACCTCCTCCACTTAGCCAGCACCAGCACATGGCACCAGGTTCTGAGTGGCAGGTGATTTCTCAGGCCTCTGGCTGTGCTGGGTCTGAGGCAGCACAGGTCTGACTGCTCCCACACAGCTTCTTCCTCCACCCAGGCCTGCTCATCTGACCCCTCCTCCACTTTGAAACAGAAGAAAGAAAAAGAGATGCCCAGGATCCTAGTGCTCCCCGGCTACGGAGAACGCTTATTGGGCCACTCATATGCAGTTCATTGTCTGGCCTACGTTTCATTGATCTGCACTGCAGAGAGGGGGGGGAGATCGATTTTCCCCATCCCCTACATGAGGAACCAGAGGCTACAAGAAGGAGACCACTCTGTCTGATGGCCAATAGCCAGGAGGTAGCAGTGTAAGGACTCAAGCCTAGAGCCCTCTGAGGACATGATGTACCATGCAGCATGTTGTTGTCGCCATGGAGGAACTCACGGGGTCCAGCAGACAACCGCCCCACTTACCCACCACATGCTGTCCTCACTCCAACATCCCCACCCCCATCTACCTAAGGACACGTGGCTAATGCCATTTCATCCTCTCCAATGCCCTCTGTTCCTGCCTGCCTTCATGACTGAAAGGAGAAAACCAAACCAGAGGAGAGCATGACCTGCCAGAGATCACTGAGGCAGCTCCGCCAATGTCTTAGTGAGCTTGACCCCAGCCTCTTCTCCTGGCTGGCCCCACATATATGTTTTCTCAGGTTGCCATGGAGGCAGCAGGTTCAAATGGCTTATCTGTTTACTGTTAGATTGCCAGTTTGTGCTGCAAGATTTTCTCATAGACTATGGGTTGAATTTTCATTTTGCCACTGATGAAGAGCATGGGAGACATTCCATCTCAGGTCCAGCCTGGGTCCTTTGTAAGGACCCTCTGAAAGCATATAGGGGAGCCAAGGGGAGGGGCACTAGTTGCCTCATTCCCTGTCCTGTGTGTGTCACTAAACAGCTTCCCAGGCCTGTTAACAGGACACTTTACCCATGTCTGGGCGACACTGTTCATCGCCTCCCCTGCCAAGATGGACAAAACAGCAAGTTCCAGGGGACCCCCAACAGTCTTGATTCTAATTAAATTCCCCACTACTTTTCATGGTAGCCTCACCCACTGGAATCTTGTGGTCCAGGCAGTGTCAATGTGATACACCACAAAGATACATCCAAGGTGGGAGGGCTCTCTCTCTCTCTCTCTCTCTCTCTCTCTCTCTCTCTCTCTCTCTCTCTCTGTGTGTGTGTGTGTGTGTGTGCCTCCCTTCGTCCCTCCCTCCCTCCATTCCATTATCCCTCTTCCTGTCTCTCCTCTCTCCATTCTCCCCTACTTTCCTCTCCCCCTCCCTCCTTCCTGTTCTCCTGCCCTCCACTCCTGCTATCTGTTGTTATTCTCAGGGATCGATATATTTCTAGAAATTACTAATTCTTTTAACGGGAACACTTTGCTAAAATCTCTATTCCCAGAGGGCTTTATTTCAAGGACCAGCTCTGCTTTTCTCCCACAGCCCAGTGAATGCATCACACACTTCAGCTTCGGTTCCCATGGCAACTGAGGCTCATGATCTAGGGACTAAATATGAGACAAAAGAGAAGTGCCTGTGTTCCCTACTCCTCTGCAGTACACAAGCCTCTATTACAGAGAAAATGGGACCTTGCGCACTTCCACCCTGCCCTCCCATCGCTGCTCAGTGGGGGCAGATAAGAAGGTACAGGGATCTGAGGTGAATTGCGACATCCGCATACTGCAGCAGGGTGCTTTGCAGACCTTGTGCCTGTCTCCCCCTTACCCATAGTGGTTTCTACCCCCAACTATGACCCTCACACCTAGCCTTCTCGCCACTCTCAAACTGCTCCCCCCTTTCCACACCCTACAGCCTCTCTCATTTTGTTGGGGTTTCCAGCCAACTTTAAGACAAAAACCTACATCTCAGCCTAGTTGCAGAATTTTGACCCCAGAGGTACACTTGCATTCTCCCCAGTGGTGTCAAGAGGGACAGGAGAGGTGCCTGTCCTCTCCTTTGTGCCCTGAGAGCCTTGGTGTCCAGCTGAGGAGATCAGTCTGTAAGGCTCTCATTTCCTGTCAACCCCTCCTCTAAAGGGCTTTAAAGAGAGACTCCAGGGAGGAGGTTACTGCTAGTTTCCCCTTGTAGAAGACACACTAACTGCTTCAGCATGCCCTTCACCCCCTACCCACTTCTGCTGAGGAGATGGCTGTGACCTTTGTCTTCTCGCACCGTTTCAGAGCCTGGTCAGCCTAGCAGAGGCCTGAGAGACAGCATGAATTTGTCACAAGATATGGCACAAAAGCTGGGCCAAGTCCCGGCTTCTCCTCCCTTGACTCTCAGTATTCCAGTGCATGTGTGGACAAGCATTCGTCCAGCCACACTGTCCTTTCCTGGTTCTCAACCGCCCACCAGGCACTTCCTCTGGCCTGGGTCCTACTGGCCCCCTTCCTAGTGCACGAAAGTCTTCTTCATTCCAGTTGAGCCACCTGCATTTATGGCTATGCCCTTCATGCAAGGGAACGCCACAAACACTTGCCACCAATCGGGCTTTACAATGGGTGTTTGCATCCATCCTATGCACTCCTGAGGCCCATGTGCCAGTGACTCCTCCATGGTTCACACCCACCGAGGGACTCCAGACCCATGTTTCCTTTGGAGCAGATCCCAGGGAGGAATGGAAACTCAGGAAGTTGAAGCTTACCTTGTCTTTGCTGCTTCTTAACACCCCACAGCCCCAAATACACAACAACACTCCCAAGCGTTCATGCCATATGTGTGTAACAGAGCTCAGCCAACAGTGGGAGGTGACCAAGGTGATTCAAATGTACAAGACGCCAAGGAAGCCAATGCTGTGTGTGTGTGTTCCTGGAGGCCAAGAAGCGGCAGCCATCTTGTGCTCACTACAAGAATGTGAGCCCTCTTTGAACCTGTAATGGCTCCCTCTACTAAGGTATCTTTTCTTGCTCTCCTTCTCTGTCCTTCCCTCACCTTGATCTTCCTGATCCCTCATGTTCTCCTCCCCATTCACCCAGCTCCCTTCCCCTGTGCTTCCACTTTGCTTAGGAGAGCTTGTCCCTTTCCATGGAAGGCCTCACTCTCCCTGGGGAGTGGATGGGGGTGGGACGGGGGAGTTTGTGGGGGCATGGGAGGAGGGGAGAGGGAACTGGGTTTGCTATGTAAAATAACATTGTTTTTATTTAAATAAAAGTTTATATAAAAAATGTTAGCCCTGTGGAGAGACCTCACATATAAATATATGGAGAAACTTCATTTGAATTCACTGCAGGAGCACAGAGTCCCTCCCTGCTGGTTCTTGAGAATCCCCGCTTTCTCCCTCTGTCCAGGAGAAAGACACCCCAACATTTGACTGTATTGCAGGACCTCCTCCTTTCCTTTCTCTCACCTTGCCACCTACCTCTACTTCCTCTAGGTCTAAGCATATGGACAGAGGGACAGAAACACGGGTATCCGGGATCCAGAATTATCCTCAATAAGCACGTGCCTTAATCTCTTCCTGCCACTCCACCTTACCCTGTAGTAATCATTCTAGATCTGGCAGATTCGAACCTCCGTGCTCATCTCTACCCATCACTGGCTCGGCTGAACCTCCATTCTCAGTGTGCCCAGATAGATAGAGAAATGGGGGTTGCCAGGATTTCTTTTTAAGGAGGGGCATAACTTTAACACACCAGCTTCCCTAGTTCCTGTCATGTCTTTAACTGGTTTATATGTTCATGCTTGTGAGCAATCTCTGTTACCCTGCACCTTTCAGTTCCCCTCACTGGTTTTTTGTGTTTTCCATCAGCATGCAATTCTGTTTCTCTCTCCATTTTAGGTAAGACAGTGCTCCTTCGTCTGTTCTTTCTTAAATGTGCTGCCCTCTGTTGCCAGGCTTCTCTGCTGGTTGGTCAGTTGTTGCTGCTTCCCCCCTCCCCATTTGCCTCTCCCGTGTCTGCATCCCTTTATGGACTCCATGCATCCTTTTCTTGATGGTGGTGAGAGCTTTCATAAGGAGCACCCCAGACACCATTCCTCTGACCGTTCTGTCCTCTCATTACCAGCACAGTCCTCTGTGCTGACCACTGCTGGCTCCTGGGTTCCCGGAGCCGCTGTCCTTGTGCCGCTGTTCCTCCACATGTCACATGTTCATGTGCTTCAAGAAGAGGCTTTGTATTCCCATCTCCCCCTCTCTCACGGTTTTTCCTCTAAGAGAGTGTTTCCCACCGTGAATGTAAACATGTACATCTATGTCTTCCCACACCAACCACTGTGTTTAGTTACAAACAACACAAAGATGACACAGGATTGCTCAACTGCAACTACATCTTTTGCAAGGGCATATGTATACTTACTTTTAGAAAACCACCGGGGTACCATGTTTAATGATTTATTGATTTGTATTGTTGTGTGCATGACTGTTTGCCCTCATGAATGCATGTGCACTTCATGTGTGCCCGTAGCTTTCAAGGCCAGAGAGGAGGTCACATCCCCTGGCCTAGAGTTACAGATGCTGGTGAGCTGTCCTGTGGTTTTGGGAATAGAACCTTCTCACATGCAAGAGAAAAAGATACCCTTAATCTCTGAGATGTGTCTCTACCTCCTAGTCACCCACTGTCAAAAATATTTTTCATATTCATATTTTACCCATGGTGTACCTCCTGGGATCAAGTTGGGTGTCACTCCCACAGTTTGTTTTGGGGTTTTTTAACATGTAATTTCATGATTGATTCTTTAGAAATTTCACACCATCCACCCAAATTCCACTCATTTCCCAGTCCCTCCACATCCACCCTTTACACTTTTAGCATCCCCAATTTAAATGGAAAAAAATAAAATTAACCAAATCCAAACCAAACACACACAAACAATGCCACAGTAGTGAGCATGTCCTCGACAGTGCCCAGAGCACTGGGACCCAGGGGCTGGATGCCCCAGAGACCTAGGATAGCACAAACACCAGTGTGGGGGCTGGACCTGTCAGTGTAACGATTTCTAACAATATTCTGCTATACTCATAGATTGGTGCCTAGCCCAGCTGTCGTCAGAGAGGCTTCATCCAGCAACTGATGGAAACAGACGCAGAGATCCACATACAAACATCAGGCTGAGCTCTGAGAATCCTGGAGAAGAGGATGGGGAAGGATTGTAGGAGCCAGAGGCTCAAGGGCATCATTAGAAAACCACAGAAACAACTAATATGGGCTCATAGGGGCTCACAGACACTGAACTGACAACCAGGGAGCCTGCATGGGATTGACCCAGGACCTCTGCATATGTGTGACAGAGGGGAGTTGGTGGGGTGGGGAGGAACTGGGAGGACAGGGAGGGGAAACTGACAAGTCTGGATGGAAAAGTCATTAATTAAAAACCACTTTGATCCTCCACATTTCCTGCCTCTCCAACACCTCTTCATTTGTCCTAGTGGCATTGGGAGCCACAGTGTGTCAGGCAATACACCCTCTTGTTGCATCAGCTTTCCTTGCAAATGTTCATTGCAATGAGTCGTTGGTCTGGTTCAAGGCCTCTGGTTTCTGGTACACATTCATCACTAGACCCTCTCTGAAACGCCTCAGTTATCCAAAGGGCTGCTGAGTCTTGGAGATCCTGTGATTAACTTTCCACAGGACCAGTCCCTTCACATGCTCTAGCACGTCATATATGGGGTAGATGCTAAGGTGCCCATTGCAGGCCTGGATGTAGGCCTGGGTGGTAGTTGAGCTGGTATGACCTGGCCACCGGGGCTGCCCCACTCTGGTACAGGGCAGAGCTAGCTGTTCTACACCCATGCCCTCAGGGCTGAGTTTTCCACACCTGTGCTGAGGGGTGGAGCTCTCTCTTCCAAAGCAGGGGCCAGCTCTCTTGGGCCAAGGCCATTGGGGCCAGAAGGACTCTTCTGGCTCAGCCTGGCCCTAGGATTTCATCTTGCATGGCTCTTATGGCCCCTGTGGTAACATGGGCCACACATGTCAACACAGGCCCCAGATGCAGCAGGGCTATGGACCCAGACATGACCCTCTGCAACATGGATGACACCATGGTCCCAGGTGGCAGCACAGGCCACTCAGATCAGCAAGGCAACAGCTGCAGTGTGTCCCCCTGACATCAATAAGGCCCCAGGTGGTGGTCCGGACTCCTCATGTCTACATGGCCTTTGATGGTAACAGGAGCCACAGATACCAACACAGACCATAGCTGCAGCAGGACCATGGTGCCAGATATGGCCCCGGCTTCACCTCTGACTCGGATGGCACCAGGGCAGCTGGGCAGCCCACTCAGATCTGTGTGACCCCATCTGCACCATGGTCCTCAGATACCATCTTGACCTCATGTGGAGGCCTGGAGCCCGGGCATCTGCATGAACTTCAGTGGCAACTGAAGCCATCCATGGCCATCAACACAGACCCTGGCTGCTGCAGGACCATGGTCCCATCATGGCCTTTGGCAGCAGTTCAGGCTCAGATGTCATCAGGGACCTGGGTGACAGCTTAGACCACCCAGATCAGCATGGCTCCTGCGGTAGCCGGGCCTCAAGCACCAACATGGCCACAGGTGGCAGGCCAGACCTGGGTATCTGCCACCTTTGAGGGCAACATGGGCCATGGATGTTAACACACACCCAGACAAGTCCCTCTGCAGCAGCCCATGCCCAGATGTCACCATGGCACCCTGATGGCAGTGTAGGCCACCCAGGTCATCATGGCAGAGCTGCAGCATGCCTCCTGGACACCAACATGGCCTCAGGAGGTAGGCCTACCTATTCACCCCTCTTGAAATGGTGTACAAACATTGCAAATATAATGGATCTAATTCACTGTGTTCAAACAGAACATGCATCTTAACCATTTCCATGCCTCATGGATTCACCTTTCTCCTCGCCCGCATTCTTTCCACCTACTAGTCTCCTTATTCTACCTCATCACAGTGTTCTCTTGTTTCTATGCACGGCATGTAGTATGCATGGGAATGTGTTGGGTTTAGTGACTGGGTTTTAAGTTGTTTGGTCCTTTTGTATTTGCTGGAAGTATCTATATGTTCATTAATTTTCTCTCTGATGGATATGTAGGAAACACTTCACCCATTCAGAATTCTGTGTCTTCACTTTGGCAATCTGCTTGCTTTTGCTGTGAAGAAAGTTGTTACTTCCTCATAATCCCATCCCTCAAATATGGAGACCATTTCCTGAGCTACTGAACCTTTTAAGAAAGTTCTTGGCTATTCCCTTCTCTTGAGGAATTTTCCCGATATTTTCCTGTGACATGTTCAGAATTTCAGGTCTCATATGCAGGAAGGTCCTTGATCCATTTAGAACTGACTTCTCTGGATAAGAGCCAGGGACCCAGCTTTAGTCTTCTACACGTGTATGTCTAGTTTCCCCAGGACTGTGTGTCAATGAAGATGGCTGCTTCTTCTCCAATGTACGTTTGGGACATCTTTGTCAGAATGGCCTCAGAAGATGCATATGTCCCCTCCCATGTGAATCCTAGCTTCGTAGTTTTAAATTTCTGTGTTTAACTAGGGGTCAGTGTCTGTTGAAGCCAGGGAGCAAGAAAGGAGCCAGGAGAGGAGGTCTTGAGAGGAGGGATAGGAAGTGCATGTGACCTGAAAGTGGTGCTGGGGGATACTAGGGTGGAAAGGCTTAAACAGGGAAGGTGCTAGGGGCGATGGCGTGGTGGAAAAGGGTCAACCAAACCTGGGGACATAGGCAACACACATGCAGAAAGTCAGTGACTTCAGTAGGCAGCTAAAAGATTTATTAAATTAATTATTTTGATAGAAGGTGTCCTCCATGGTTTGATAATGCTATTCCACACAGCCACAAAACAATGGAGGGTCCTCTCTTTAGATTAAATACCCACCAGAACTGGATTGTAAGACCATAGTATTGAAGAAACCACAGGCCTGGTTGCAGCACATTAATAATTCATGATAAAATAAGCTGCCAACTGGTGTTCTTAGTGCTGGAAGGTGCCATGTAGGCTTCATGTAAGGCCTCAGTGGCCTTACCCAGCTCTGATTTCAATGTAATGTGATAATACTCCACCCGGCAAGATGGTTTCACTGTGCAGCAGTGGCACAACTGCTTTGGAAGTAACCAACTATTTCATGGTTGGATATGAGGCTTAAAATCCCTGGGAAGAATTACATACCTTGAGTCTTGGGTTCTCTCCTGCTGCCATAATACACCAAGACCAATAGTGACTTTTGAAGGAAATTGTTTGCTCCATCTACATTCAGTGAAACCAGAATAGGAACAGAAGCAGAGGTCACGGAGGAGTGCTTCTTACTCTCTTGCTCTTCATGGTTTTCTCAGTCTGCTTTCTTACGTGCGTAGAAATACTTGCCCAGGATTGGCACTGCCAGCATTGGGCTGGGACTGCCTACATCAGTCATTAATTAAGACATTTCCCCAGAAACTTGCCTTCAGGCCAGTCTCAGGAAGACCTTTTCTCAATTAAGATTCTCTCTTCTCAAATATGTTTAGGTTTGTGTCAAGCAGACATTTTTTTTTTTTTACAATTTACTCCCTGACACCCTGTCTCCAAAACACTTCAGTTTTTTTAAGTTACCAGGCTGTATTTATATATTTATGCATTTTATATCTAACAATAACAATGAAAGAAGAGGACATGGAATTTTTTCATTTTTCCCTTTGTTGTTTACTTATTTTTGTATTTACATTCCAATTAAAGTTTCTCCTTTTCCAAGTTCCTCCTCTCTTCCCAGCTCCTCCTCTCTTCCTATTTCCTCCTCCCCATCCTACCCATTCACTCCTCTTCCACTGTTTTTCTTCATAAACAGGCAGACCTCCCATGGATACCAGACAGCCATGGTATATCAAGTTGCAATGAGACTAGCCACTTCCTCTTCTATTTAGGCTGGATTAGGCAATCTGGTAGAAGGAAAGGGTCCCCGAAACAGCTAATACAGTCAGAGGCAGCCCCTGCTTTCACTGTTAGGAGTCTCACATGAAGACCAAATTACACAACTGTCACATATATGCAGACGGTCTAGGTCAGTCCTAGGCAGGCTCCCTGGTTCTCAGTTCAGTGCGCACGAGCCCCTGTGAACCCAGGTTAATTGGTTCTGTGGGTCCTTGACAACATTGGGTCTTACAATGCTTCCTCCCCTCTTCCACAGGATTCCCCGAGTTTTGCCTATTAACTATGGGTCTCTGTATCTGTTTCCATCTTTTTCTGGCTGAGGAGTCCATGAATTTGAGAGGCAGAAATGCAGAGGATGGGAAGGGTTGGTGGAGAAAAGGGGAGGATGATGTAAATCTCTCTCTTTATATTGAAATACATTTATTGAAATACATTTTTATTGAAAATAGATTATTTTCTCATATATCCTGATTATGGTTTCCCCTCCCTCTATTTCTCTTAGTTGCTACCCACCTCCCTCCCATCCAGATTTACTTCTTTTATGTCTTTCATTAGAAATGAACAAGCTTTTAAGAGGTAACAACAAAACATAACAAAATAAAATGTACTATGCTAAAACAAGAACCATCACATAGCAAAGTTGGAAAAGGCAAACCAAGAGAAGGAAAGGAGTCCAAGCAAAGGCACAAGAAGTAGAGACCCATTTGTTCATACACCCATGAATCCCACAAAAACACTAAACTGGAAGCCATAATATACACAGAAGACCTGGTGCTGCCCTATGCAGGCCCTGTGCATGCTATGTCAGGCTCTGTGAGTTCACATGATCATTGCTCATGTTGATTTAGAGGGCCTTGTTTCCTTGGTGTCCTCCATTCCCTCTGGCTTTTATACTGTTTATGCCTCCTCTTTCACGGGATTACTTGAACTCTGAGTCGAGTTTAATGGAGACATCCCATTTAGAGCTATGAAAACATCATTTAAACAATAACCTTTCCTTTCTTGTTTATCCCCATGATTTCATATTAATATCACAATATAAAACACCCAAACTTGTACAAGTTCCACACTCATTAAAGTTTTTAACATTTAAAAGTCCGAAGTCTTTTTAATATATTAAAAGTCTCTAAAAATACAAAGTTTAACAGTGTAAAGCTAGATGCTTATTGTATGGGTTATACTCATGATCCTCTTGGTTACAAAGGGCCTTGGCAACAGCATGTCTCCATCCCTGTCATCCACAGCACACACAGCATGTCTCTTAGACTCATGTGGGCTCTCCTCCCTGGTTGTTGCTGCCCTTTTACTCTATTAGTGAAACTTTCCATTGAGGTTTTTTTGTTGACTTGTCGTTTCTCTGTCTTTTTCATTCGTCTTCATAAAATATACTTTGATCATGTTTTCCCCTCCCTCAACTCCTCCAAGATCCTGGTTTTATTGAGAGACCGGGTCTCTCTCTATAGCCCTAGCTGTCCTGGAACTTGCCATGTGGACCAGGCTGGTCTCAAACTCAGAGATCACTTACCTCAGCCTCCAGTATGTTAGGATTAAAGGCATGTACCTGACAAGTTTGTTTGTTTAGTTTGCTTTACTGAGTTACTCTTATTTAAAATTTCAAACTTAT
The DNA here is from genome assembly GCF_003668045.3 of Cricetulus griseus. Taxonomy (NCBI): domain Eukaryota; kingdom Metazoa; phylum Chordata; class Mammalia; order Rodentia; family Cricetidae; genus Cricetulus; species Cricetulus griseus. The sequence goes on along the minus strand of NC_048604.1, from coordinate 75,506,008 downwards.
TTTTTACTATTCTATCTCTTTATTGAATTGCTCTTTCAGATCCTGTATTAAATTCCTTATTTCATTCAATGGTTTATTTGTATTCTCTTTGAGCTCATTTTGAAGTTTGTGTCCTCTGATTTTGTTGAATATTCTCCTAATCATTTCAAATTCTTTCTCAAGGATTTCATTTAATACTTTCTTAGAGTATTAAGATCTACTACTTAGCAATTGGTAATTTTGGAAGCAGTCATATTACTGGACATTTCTGTGTGGTTTTCTTGTATTTATGTCATGGGACTTGGTCAGTTCCAAATTCTTTTTTTATTTTTTGATTGCTTATTTTCTTTAAGTTGAAATACTTTCAATTTCCAAATGAGACTGTGTTATAGTAGACACAAGGTTTCCTCCCCAGTGGATTAGGGGTGATGCTCAGTAGCTAAACCTTCAGCCCACATATTTGGGGCACCAAGCATGATCTAAAACCCTATAGTAAAAGGAGAATGCTGAATGCAGAAATGACCAAACTGATGGATAAGATAGCTATGAAAATAAAATAACTCCAATAACCTTTGTGTAATATAGGAAGTGAGTGTGTCCTAAGATATTCGTTAATGAAAATTTAAATATTAAAAAAACAAACATAATAATAATGATTACTATTAAAGCAACAGAGGAAAGTGCAAGAATGAAAAGGAAATAGGGACAGGAAACAGTATAGAAGAAGAGAATAAATAAGTTTAAAGTTACACTCAAACGAGAAATGATAAAGAAACCCAGCTACTCAGCCTCAGTACTTGGGAGTATGAGGCAGGGAGTTCTCAGACCAGGCTATTTAGAAAGGCTATATTTTAAAAAAGGAAAAGAAAAAGAAAGGAAATAAATAAAAGGAATAGGAGTATAGGACAAAGGTTTCCACAGAATTAAATTTAGTTATGCTACAATGGCTATTTCTATGCAGTGACTGTCCTGAGTCATTTGTCTAAGCACAGGTACAACAACAATGTCTTTGTATGTGTGGCCACTTGCATGAATTCAGGTCATGTGTGCTCACACACTGGATCTTATGTGTAGACTATCTCACACTCATGTGTGACCAGGTACAGACTCCATGTGACCATTTACCTGAGCACAGGTGCAGATGCCTATGTAGTTGATAGCCTGAAACAAGGGATGCATCCTGCTTCTTCACCATCCTGCTTATCTTTATGAGGCTGGCAAAGCACAGAGCTTTGTGCAACCATCATTCCTATGCCCATCTTTATGTTCCTTGCCTTGCAGACAGAGGGTGTGATTCATGGGCCATGCAGAGAGTATTATAACTGAGGGTGTTCTTTCAGTTATATACACTGGATAGAATGCTCAGAGGTTTTCTCTTCAGCCAGAGGCATTCTGTATGCTTTCCAGAGCCCAGAGACTAGTGTCAAGGTGGTCACTTCTCATTGTCCACTTGACACGATATAGAGTCACCCGGGAAGGGAATCTCAATGACAGAGTGTCTAGATTAGGTTTGTCTATGGACATGTTTGTGAGAGATTTTTCTCGATTGAGTTAGTTGAAGTAGGAAGGTTCTTCCTGAATTTGGGAGATGTTCTTTCATGGGCTTGGACCTTGAGTGAATTAAAGCTAGAGAGACAGACAACCAGTGGCATACAGGTGACTATTGCTCTCTTCTGACTATAAATGTAATGAGAGCAGTTCTTTCAAGCTTTTGCCACTGTGACTTCCTTCCTATGGTGTATCTGGAATAAGCCAGAGAAACTCTTTCTACATTAAGTTGCTTTTGTCAGCGCATTTTATCGCAGTAATGAGAAAGGAATCTGAGAAAAGTGCCCTGACATTTCCCTTGATTCCTAGAGTGGACTGTGCAGGGAGGGATCTTTGCTTCTTTAGATGCCTGGCCACTGACTCAGCAGGGGTCTTATCGAATGGCTTCTTGGCCCTGATACTATTAAATACTGAGAAGAGAGAATGTCACCAGTACCTATATAGTATGCGAAGCCCAATATTACTACTGTCTCCTTGTACTGCAAATCTGCTCAGTGACGCATCCAATGTTGGTTCTGCTTTATGTATAGTCATCCATTCATTTATTGAGACAGTAAACACAATCATGTGTTTTAGGATGGCCTCCTACTTTGAACCTCCTGTAATCTTCACTTAATTGCTGGGATGACAGTCGTGGGTCATCTTGCTCAGTTTAGTGCATCTTACACAAGCACTGTACTAACTGAGCTATAAATTCAGCTGGTTGTAGTGCTTTTGGAGTCTCTGGTTTTGCTTTGGTTTGGTCTGAATATGACTCTCTGCTGCCAGTTGTAGTTCCATGGAGCTGTGTGACAAGATTTTTCCTGAGAAGATGCAGCATATGTGTCTACTCACTTCACATAGGGAGCCCATGACAGATGAAAGCACAGATGCCACCACAGTCCAACTTGTTAAACCAATAAGTTTTGTTGGGGTTACTTACAGGACTATGGGTGAGCGGTTACTTACAGGAGCGGAAATAACCCAATGACAGCTTTGTCAACAAAGCCCACTCTAGGTAAGTGACAGCCCACCCAAACTGGAAATCTGGAACAGATTGCATAGCCTGCAGGCAACTCAACAGGTTGGTGAGTGTCCTTTCCAAGTTGGTCTAAACCTCTTCCAGGCATCTCTGCTTCTTCCAGGCAGCTAGTTTGGCCTCAGAGTCGTCTTTGCAACTTGTCTGTCTGAGAGTGACTCTTAGTAGTCTTTATCATTTACTCTTGGGAAGAAGGGGCCTAGTGAATCTGGTCAGTTTCAGGAACTTCTTGAAGCTATTTGAATTATTCACCTTTCTGCTAAAGGAGCTTCTCTGCAGGATGGAATGTTTCCTTTTTAAAATTATTTTTTAATGACTTATTTATTTTTAGTTCATGTGTATGGTGTTTTGCCTGCATGTATGTCTGTATGAGGGTGTCGGATCCCCTGGAGTTACAGACAGTTGTGAGCTGCCATGTGGGTGACCTCAGGTCTTCTGGAAGAGCATCCAGTGCTCTTAACCACTAAGCCATCTCTATAGTCCCAGAAAGGAATGTTTCAATCTCAGAGGAAAAACTTTACATAACTCATGGTACTTTTGCCTCTCCTGTGATCAATCGATCAATCAATCTCTGTCTCCTTTCTCTCCCCATCCCTCCTTCCCTCCCTCTGTCCTTGCCCTTTCTGCCTACTCTCTTTCTGTAAATTATCTGGTACTGAAAGTAAAGTATGCATTTTTCTGAGCTTTGTAATAAGTCATGATTCCAACCATCTGCACCTGCAGTCACATTGCACTAGGACCAAATCTCTCCTCAGGTGGGACTGAGCCATATGGAATGGACTCTGGACTCCCCTGTTCTGATTTCTAATGAGCTCCCTACCTTTTGTTTTGTTGCTGAAACTAGTTTTTTTCTCCCACTTCATAGGATAGCTTTTCTCAAACTACCCCTGATTTATTCCCTATGAATGTTAGAGGCAAAGATAAGGGGTGCCACCTTCCAGGCCATCCTGTAACATTTAATTTCCAAATTGAAGTCTCCATGTTTCTTTTCTTTGTAATAACTCAATTATCCTCTCTGACTTGTATGCTAACATATTTGCATATGCATGTTAATTTTAGTAACAACCGATGGGGGGTTGAGATTCCTTTGGATTCTTTTTCACTCATTAAAATTTTCTTTCTTCATGGATGTCAATGAGGAGGCCTCAGCACTCTAAGGGGCCCCAGGCAGTGGATCAGTATTTTCCCCTGGTATAAGAAGGGACTTTGAGAACCCATCCCACATGGAGGGATGCTCTCCCAGCCTGGACACAAGGGGAAGTGCCTAGGCCCTGCCCAGGATGATATGACAGAGTTTGGGGAACCCCCAGGGAGAGCCTTACTTTCACTGGGGAGCAGAGGGTGGCAGAGGTGGGGTGCTGGTGGGGGGTAGGAGGGGAGGGAGGGATGAGAAGAGATTGACATGTGAAGCAAGCTTGTTTCTAAATTGAACTAATAAAAATAATAATAAATATTTTTTCTTATATATAATATATTTATATAAATACATAAAATTAAAAAGTAAAAATATATAAATAAAAAATAATAAAATAAATAAAAAATAATAAAAATTTTTTTTCTTGCTGGGTTTTGGTGGTGGGGGCATGCCTTTATTCCCAGCAGAGACAGGCAGATATCTGAGTTTGAGGCCAGCCTGGTCTACAGAGAGTTCCAGGACAGCCAGAACTACACAGAGAAAACCTGTTTTGAAAAACAAAAACAAAAAAACCCAGAAATTTTCTTTCTTGAGAAAAATTCAAGAATCACAAAACACACCCTTTAAAAAGATGGAATGATACTCAGGTAGAGGCCTCCTGCTCAACCAGAGGCCATGCCTGCTGCCAGAACTCCAGGTAGGTCACCCTTCTGCAGAGCCCCTCCCTCTTTTGGTGCATGTCCACCTTACTCCCAACCCCCGCCCCTCCTCTTTTATGTGTCCCAGCCCCAGACTCGGACAGAGGCCCCCTACTTGACCAGAGTCAATGCTGGCCTCTGGAAGCCCAGGTAGGTTGACCGCTTGTGGACTCGCTCACTCTCTTGGTGACATCCCAACCCCTAATCTTACTACCTCCCCTTTGTCACCATGTACCAACCCCCATCTCAGGCGAGATCCCCTGCTCAACCAGAGGCCATTCTGGCCACCAGAAATCCAGCCCCCAACTCAGGTGGAGACCTTCTGTTCAGCCACAGGCAACATCAGCCAGAAGACCAGAGAGGAAACAGAAACCCTGCCCATCCTTGCTGCTGCCTCACTATTGGCCATTCAGCTCTTTATTAGACCATTAGGTGTTTTAGACAGGCAAAGTAACACAGCTTCACAGAGTTAAACAAATGAAGCATAAACAAAAGTCACACACCTTAAAATAATATTCCCCCAAACCATCCAAATTCCAACAACATTCTTTACAGACCTTGAAAGAACAATATTCAACTTTGTGGTGATATATTATTTATGATTTATTAAAGCTTGCTGAGGGTTAAGAAAACAAAGCCAACCTCAAGCTATAGGGATCTGGTGGTGGTGGTACACACCTTTAATCCCAGGACTCAGGAGAAAAGCAGATGGATATCTGAGTCCAAGACCACCCTGGGCTACCAGAGAGTGAATCAGAGCTCACACCTTTAATCCCAGGATTTGAGAGGTGTAAAAGGTAGAGGCATGCAGTCTGAGAGTTAGTCTCTAGCCATGTTGAGGAGATCATAGCAGTCTCAGTGACTCTGAAGAACAGTGAAGTCCGGAGCAGTCTTAGGATCTCCCCCTTGGTCTGAGGTAGAGGTAAGAGCTATTGGCCGGCTACTTTGCTTCTCTGATCTCAGCTTGAAGCTTGAAACCCCAATATCTGTCTCTGGGTCTTTTATTTATTGTGCTACACAACTTCATATGGAAACACAAAAAGCCCAGGATAGCTGAAAGAATCCTGTACAATAAAAGAATTTCGGATGTATCACCATCCCTGATTTCAAGCTCTACTACAGGGCTATAGTAACAAAAAGGCATGATAATGGCATAAAAACAGATAGGTGGATCAATTGAATTGAAGCAAAGTCCCAGACGTAAATCTACACACCTATGGACACCTGATTTTTATTGAAAAGCCAGAAGACACATGGAAAAAGAAAGCAATTCAACAATTGGTGTTGGTCTAACTGGATATAGAATAGTGCAAATTGATGCATCTCTGTCACCTGCACAAAACTCAAGTCCAAGTGGATCAAATATTTCAACATAAACCAGATACATTGAACTTGATAGAAGAGAAAGTGGGGAATAACCTCTAATGCACATTTCCAATTAGACCAGCAGAGACTCACAGCTAAATATTAGCCCAAAAGAGATAGCCCAAAGGCTCCATCAGGTCCCTCTCTCTCCTTGGATCTTGGGGAATCCCTCACAGAAGAAGGAGAGAAATCATTGTAGGAGACAGAGGGGACAAGGACATCAGGATAACAGGGCCCACAGAATCAATTAAGTAGGGCTCACAGAGGCTGAAGCAGCAATCATGGAGGCTGTATGGGTCTTAGATAGGGCCTCTGCATATATATTATGATTATTAGTTTGGAGTTTTGGGGACTCCTTACAGTGGGAGTGGAGCATCTCTGACTCTTTTGCCTGCTCTTGGGACTCTTCCTCCTACTGGATTGCCTTGTCCAGCCCTATTATGAGGGTTTGTGCCTAGTCCTATTATAACTTGTTTAGTTGATATCCCTGGGAGGCCTGCTCTTCCCTGAAAGGAAATAGAGGAGGAGTGGATCTGGGAGAGGGGAAATGATGTGTGGGGGGACTGGGAGGAGTGGAAGGAGAGGAAACTGTGGTTAAGATGTATTTATTGTCTGAGAGAAGAAGAAAAAAAGAAAAAAAAAAGGACTGCAATGTATTTCGGTATTTCAATGAGTTGTACAACCTCCACTCTGTAGGACGGCTTTTTCTGTAACATGAAAAATAAATGACCTAGAGACAGATATTGGGGTTCAAACTTCAAACTGAAGATCAGAAAAGCAAAGCAGCTGGCGACTAGCTTCTTACCTCTATCTCAAACTGAATGGGCTGATCCTGTCTCCATGAGCTCCCATGAAGCCTCAGACTGTAACCTCTACTCAGAGTGGCTGGAGAATGAATGCCTCATACTGAATATCCTGCTTCTATCTTTTATGGCCATCTAGTTCTGGGATTAAAGGTGTGAGCTATAATTCTCTTGTGTAGATCTGGGTGGCCACAGACTCACAGAGATCTGCCTACCTCTTAATCCTGAGTCCTAGAATTAAAGGTTTGTACCACCACCTCTTAGCTTCTGGCTGCTGGGATTAAAGGTGTGTGCCTAGCTTCTATGGCTTGTGAATGTCTTTGCTTTCTGAATCATCAGGCAAGCTTTAATAAATCATACATAATATATTACCACATTTTATCTCTTAATTATTTAACTTGGTTTTCAGAAATTCTCTTGTTTTGTAGTGTTTATTATGAAATGCAGGGCTACACACATGGTTTTACCAACTGGAGCAGCTTTTCAGTCTGAGTATTGTCCCACTTGCCTAATTTTAGTTGTCTTACTTGCGCATTCCTAGGAATTCATTGCAAAAGTCATGAAACTTTGAGGAGATCCCTGCAGGTGTCATGGCAGGCAGGGAAATGATCTATGAAGAAGTGAGAATGAAAATTCAGTTCAGCCTGACTTTGGGAGTTTGATGCCAGGCCATTTATTGCCCACACATTTAAACAGTACAATTTGGAAAAAAGTTTCCTAGTGTAATACAATCCCCAGTGCACAATGGGACATAATTACATTGCAACTCAACTCAAAGTACGTGTCATTTCTCCCAAGAAGATGGGTTCTAGAGATAGGCTACCAGTACCAGCTTAAGTGTCTGTGGAAGGATTTGGTCTGGTCTCAGTCAAACCAATAGTGTAGAGATCATTTGGGCTATTAGCCACCTCCAGTCTTGGTTGTGGGAGCTTGATATGGCCTGGCCCAACAGGTAGCAAAGATCGCCAGGCTGTTAATGACCTCCAATTCCCAACCCTTTCATGATTAACATTTTTCCCTGGAGATCTGTGGATGAAAGGACCTTCATGCTCCCAACAAAAATTTCCACCCATGTTTTCTAGAAAATACTTTCAAACAATATGTTATCAACGCTTAAAATACAACAATACTTAATGAATTTCTACAACTCAATACAAACAACTCCACAAATAAACTGATTTGAAAATAGGAAAAGGACTCAAATAGATTTTTTCCAAAGAAGACTAATGCACATTTACCAGATATATTAAAAGTTAATCATTGTGACTAATCAGCATGAAATTGCAAATTAAAACCACAATGAAATATCATCCCTTATGTATTAGGAGGGAAGTTCTGAAAAAAAAAGAAGATAACAAGTGTTGGGGAAGACGTCACAAAATTGGAACCATGGTACACTGTTGGTGACAATATGGAATGACATAGCCACTTTTGAATAGAGTGTGATGACTTCTCACACAAAATCGTTCTTGTGGCAAGATATCCCTACGAATTGAAATAAATACCTTAAAGTGGTATACACATTCTTATCTTTGTTGCAGTATTATTCCTAATAGCCAATATATAGAAACTATATGAAAAGTCCTAAATACCTATTGGCAGTTGAATGGATAAAAGACAGGAGGCCTGAGGTGAGATACAGTAGATTTTGGAATGAGCCTCGGGTTTGGAACTTGAATCTGTCTGAGCATCAATATGCTTGGCAGGGGCAAAATTGACACAAGAACCTCGCTAAAGTGTCAGAAGTATCTTTGTAAGTATGTTAGTTTTGACTTATTTTAAAGAATGGACACCAAGATTTTATTACACTGTTTAATAAACACCCCTTTTCCTCGTTAAAGAAAAAAATCTCCGTGGTCATGCATACAATGGAATATAATTTAGAGTTAGTGAAGTATATCATGCCGCATGTGATAACACAGATCAACTTAAAAGACAAAAATTTAAAAAGAAAACTTCTAAGAACATTCAGCAAAATCAAAGGGGATACAAACAAACTCCTGGATGAATTCAAATGCAGTACAAGTAACTGAATGTAAGAAAGAAGTCAATCTGTTGGCGAGCCTTACCTCGGAGTATGTTTTTTGACATCCTAAGTTTTCATTTCCAGTTATATTTCAGTTAGGGTTTTCTTCAGTGATTCTATTTCTATGTTAAATTCTACTTTCATGTCTAGGATTATTTTCATTATTTCATTTAACTGTGCTTTCACAGTCTTCATTATGGCATTTATTTAAATTATCTTTGAGGTCCTTGAACATATTCAGAATTTTTATGTTGGAGTTCTTGTCTTGTGCTTTAGCCTTTCCCAGGCATATTGCAATAGGGTTTCTGGCCTCCGGAGGAGACAGATTGTCTTGGCTCTTCATGTTGAATTTTCACACTGGGATCTAGGCATCTGGAGTTGTGATGTTTGAAGCATTTCTTGGTGTAGATATCTGGTTTCACTTTTGTTATGTGGATGCTCCATTCTTTGGTTGCCCTTGTCCATTCTGGTCCTAGCCAAATGCGGTGCCTATGGGGTCCCTGGTAGAGAGCTGTTCTTTTTGTCAGTGGGAGTCTCAAGGGTGTGTAGATGGGCTGGAAGGAAAGGTGGAAGGGGGCATCAGGGAAGAACTAGGGGGCTCTATCTTCACCAAGAGGCAGAGCCCCAAGGAGATGGAGGTGGGCTGGGAGTAGGGATTCAGATGGGTAAGCTGCAGGTAAATCTGGGGAGAACAGAATGGAACATGACCGGAGGAGGATAAATGTCATGCTCCCAAGTCCCAGCCTTTGTGAGTTTCCAGGGATTCAATCTCAGGTCACAGGGCTTATGTGGCAAGCACATTTGCTATCTCTCCAGCCTTATTTGTGTCTTCTTCAAGCTCATTGTTTTCTTTTTTTTAATTATGTGTTTTTAAAAAATTAGCTATTTTATGTGCATTGGTGTTTTGCTATGGATGCTGGGTCATCTGGAACTAGAATTACAGATAGTTGTGAGCTGCCATATGGGTGCAGGGAATTGAACCCGGGTCCTCTGGAAGAACAGCTCTTAACTGCTGAACTATCTCTCCAGCCCCTCATTGTTTTCTTTAGATAACTATTGTAAATTCTCTGAAACTTGTCTCATAGTGATTATTATTTAGCCAGTGTCTGGAACCTTATTTTAACTGTTAGATGAGGTTTGGCTTCTTCCTAAACAAACCTCACAATTTCTGTTGGCATGTAGTATTTTTCGCATATCAGAAGATTAGCTATTATTCTAGCCTTCGTAATTTGGCTCTGTGACTGTTTTCTAGAATTCTAAGCAAGCATCTTGTCTTTTGTAAGTTTGTCATTACTTCTGCTATTTGGGGCTTAGATAGCACCCACCCTAAATTATGATTTGCCCTGACTCTATTAGTGTGTTGTCACCATTTCAGCACTAGAGAGCAGCCCAAGCTTAAGATTGTCCATAATTTATAGTTAGTATCTGGTTCAACATGAATCAGGGGGATATTTGATTTCCTTAATGCTACTACATGTAGTTTCATGTATTCATCTGTTAAAATTGGTGTATCTATGGGGGATCCTATTTATTTACTCTATTTACATTTAAAGTAACTATTGATTCTTTTTTGGCTTATTATTGTTATTTTATATTTAAGAATTCAGTGTGTGTGTGTGTGTGTGTGTGTGTGTGTGTGTGTGTGTGTGTGTGTGTGCACATGTGGAGGTCAGAGGACAATCTTTGGGAGTTGGTTCTCCCCTTCTGCAATGTGGGTCCAGGAATAGAACCCAGGTCATCAGACTAGGCAGCAAGAGCTTTCTTTTAATCATGGAAGCATCTCCCTAGTCCTTACTGCTGTTTTAATTGTTTTCTATATTTTTTAAATCTTGGTTCTCTTCTATTTGTTGTTTTTGAGGTTTAATAATATTTTATAATGTACTTTTATTATTTTCACTTTATTTACCATAATTTCTTCTTTATGACTGCCCCGAAGTCTGCATAAAGGTTTTTCTAGTTCTTATATACTACTTGTAACTGGGAACTATTTCAATCCTGTATGGAACTATGCCCATCATAGTCCATACTGTGTATCCAACCAATTTTATCTCTACCACAAATCGTATTCTAGTAATGTTGGGATTCACTCCCTATCATATCTATTCATTAGCCTATTTTCAATCTTAAGCTTACTGTTTTAGTAGATTTTTTGTGATGTCAACATATCTGAAGAGTCCTTTTAAAAGGGAAGTTTATTTTGACTCACAGTTTCAGTTCATCATTTATTACATTTTAAACCTATTTTAAGAAGAAATATCAGCTGGGTGGCGGTGGCACACGCCTTTAATCCCAGCACTCAGGAGGCAGAGGCAGGTGGATCTCTGAGTTTGAGGACACCCTGGTCTACAGAGTGAGTTCCAGGACATTCAGGGCTACACAGAGAAAACTTGTCTCCAACAACAACAACATAGCAAAGAAACAAAAAACCAAAGCTGAGAGAGAGAGAGAGAGAGAGAGAGAGAGAGAGAGAGAGAGAGAGAGAGAGAGAGATAGAGAGAGAGAGAGAAACCAAAGACCACCAAAACCCAAACAAAAAAGAAACATCATGCTGAAAGGGAATGGCTAAGGAAAGATAGGAATAGGAAAGATCCCAGGAAAGAGAGAGTGTAAAAAAAATGATGTCTGAGCAACAGTCCAGAGGTGCAGCCTGGGACACAGACTTGGAGGTAAAGGCTCTAGCACAGCTGCCACTACCCCACCTAATAAATAAAAGAACAAAAATTTAAAAAGTCTGAGCAAGATGTACCTTTTAAGAGTATACTCCCAGGATACTGTTTCCACAAGCAGACCTATTTTACAGTAATGCCAACAGATGATGAGGGAGCAATACCCTCATTATCCCACCACCTCTTCAGTCTCCCTTCTGAGCATTACACTGGAGAACAAGCCTTCAGCATATGAGTTATAGGAGACATTATATGTGCAAAGCATGACAGTTATTGCCAATGCTTTTTGTATGTCAGTGATTACACTTGGACTAAAGTTTACTTATATACCACCATTGAAGCTTCACATGCATCTCTATCTTGTGTATATTAATATTTCCCAACAAGATTTTATACTTGTATATACTTTTATTATTTAGTATCTTTTCATTTTAACTTAAAAAATCTTCTGTTTATACTTTCTATAAGACATGTCCAGTGGAAGAACTCTGTTTTTGTCAAGGAGTCCTATAAGCCTTTATGCTTACAGTTTTCTTAACTATAGCATATTTTACTCATGGGTTTTTTATTTTATTTTCTATTAGCGCTTTATATTTTTGGTTGAGAGGTGATCCTTTAACGGCTGAGCCATCCATTCAGCCCTCTATAAGCACTTTAAATACACCATCTCACTTCTTGCATTCAGGTTTTCTGTAAAGAAATTGACTGACAGTCTTACGACAGTTTTTGCTGCCTGTCTCCTCCTCTCGGTGCTTACAAGTGTGTGCCACCATGCCTAACATTTTTTTCTTTCGGTTTTTCGAGACAGGGTTTCTCTGTGTAGCTTTGGAACCTTTTCTAATTTAAAACTTTAAATTTTCTTCTTGTTTTTATTTGAGTTATACATTTCCCCCACTCCCTTTCCCTCCTCCCCTCTCCCTTTCCACCCTCCCCCTGCCCCCCATGCTCACAATTTGCTCAGGAGATCTTGTCTTTCTCCCCTGCTAGAAGAATCCATGTATGTCCCTTTTAGGGTCCTCTTTCTTACCTACATTCTCTTAGGTTGTGGACTATAGGCTGGTTATCCTCTGCTTTATATCTAATATCCACTTATGAGTGAGTACATATTATATTTGTCTTTCTGGGTCTGGGTTACCTCACTTAGGATGTTTTTTTTCTAGTTCCTTCCATTTGCCTGCAATTTCAAGATGTCATTGTTTTGTTTTGTTTTTTTTAACCGAGGAATAGTACTTCATCGTGTAAATGTATCACATTTTCTTTATCCATTCTTCTGTTGAGGGGCATCTAGGTTGTTTTCTAAAACTCAAAATTTTTTTATTAAAATACAATTACATAATTTCTTCCCTCTCCTCCCTCTATACTCTCCCTCTCCTTCTCCTTAAATTCAAGGCCGCTTTTGCCTTAATATATATTTATTTATATATTTATCCATAAATATATAAAATATGACCTGATGACTTCATTTGGTGTCATTTGTATGTATATGTTTTTATGGCTGACCACTTGATATTGGATAAACGATTAGGATGTTCATCCCTAGTGAAAACTAGTTCACCATCTCCCAGTAGTCATTAGTTGCTTGTAGCCCTGCTTGTAGGGATGAGTCCTCTTGATGTTTTCCCCACTCATGTTAGTATGTCAATTGGAGCTGGAATTGCTTAGCTCTTGTTTAGACAGCCTTATTGTTGAGCTTTCATAGGTGTTGCTATCTCCCTTCTTTCTAACTAGTTCCTCTCCTAATTTCATGTCTTTTTCCCTTCTATTTTGTGTGTGCAGGTAGCCATAGATGGTGTGTGTTCACAATTGTAACAGCCATGCAATAATCCAAAAGAACAGCATTTCAAAGCATTGGCTTCCATCCTCTGACACTTATAAAAATTTGTCCCCTCTTCTGTGATGCTCCCTGAGCCTCAGAAGGGGGTGATATTGGATGTCCCATTAGGAATGAGTAGTCACTTATTTTTAACACTTTGATCAGTTATGGACCTCTGGTTTAACTGCTACCCACTGGAACACAGCTGAGAGCAGCAGTAGTCTAAGTAAAACTTTAGTTAGAAGACAGTTTAACTACATGTCTGTTTAGCAAAACCTCAGTATTAAGTTCCCACCTAGGACCTGTAACCAGCCTGGCCTGGTGGTTTTGATCACGTCTACATTCATTGGATTTCCTATGGACTCTCAAATATAATCAGAAAGCAGTTGGTTGCCCCCAAATAGCCATGTCATTGTTGCACCAGTGGGCACTTTCTGCTTCTAGGCCAGTATTGTAGCATTTGGGTCCACAGCTCAGTAATAGCTTTGTAAATTTTCTTCTACATTAGCCTGCATAGCATTCTTGCACTATGGACACTGAACAGCAGAGAGGAAGCTTCAGAACAGTTCCAGCCTGATTTTTCTCTGCCCTGAATCCCAAATGGGGGATGTCTTCATCATTAGGTCGTTAACCATCTATTTCTAGTGGGTGACCAAGAACAATGACAATAACTTCTACTGATTTTGGAGCCTCTGGGGGCCCCCTGACAAACAACTAATAGGGAAGTATCCTGGACCCGGTATTGGGATTTTTCTTGGAGAGTTTATGGTTTCTGGGAATGGCAGCATCCACCCATGTAGGGTACCTCTATTCAAACTCCCTTAAAAAGATTGTATGTTTTAATTATCTTTAAAAATTAATAGTTTCTCCTTGGGTTGTTTCATATATCCTGACTTTTGGTTCACTCTCATTCCTAAGCCTCCATCCCTATTTAACCCTTCCCACCCACATTACTCCCCTCTCTGCTTACATGGTACTTGTTTTACTACCCATCTCTTCTTCATCTCCAGATCTCATGACTACGTTTTTGCTCCCTAGTCTGCACATACACTCATTCAGACTTCAACATGGAAATTAAAGAATTTGAAATAAAAATTTGCATACGAGAGATGACAGATGTCTTTGTCTTTGTGGGTCTGTGTATCTCACTTAGTATAATATTTTTCAGTTTTGTATCTTTTCATATAAACTTAAAATTTCAGTTCTCTTTGTGCATTCAGATAAGTTCCAGCCTGAGTGGTACATCTGGGTGATATTGAAGTTCCCCCCATTCCCCACGTCTCTACCAGCATTATTATTTGTTTCCTTCACAGTAGCTATTCTAATTACAGTTAAATGGAATATCAGAATATTATTGAGTTTCTCTGATGGATAAGAATGTTGAATATTTTTTAAAAATGCTTGTTAGCAACTTGTACACTATCATTTATGATACACTTAAATAAATAAGTAGATAGATAAATAAAATATCTAAGAATAAGTCTTACCAAGGAGGTAAAAGCACTCTTCAATGAAAGTTTAAATCTCTGAAGAAATATTTTTAGGAAGACACTAGAAGACGGATTAGTATAATTAGTATTGTAAAAATGACCAAAGTTTACAGATCCAATACAGTTCCACTCAAAATCCCTACAACATTCCCCATAGAAATAGGAAAAAAATCCTAAAATTTGTATGGCCTTACAATAACCCCAAATAACCAAAACAGTTCTGAACAATAACAATAATGCTAGATGGGTTACCATACCACATTTCAAGCTAGTGTTAAAATCAGCGTGGTATTGGTATGAAACACAATGGAACAAAATAGAAGACACAAATATGAAAATCCTTATAATTTAATATATATATTTAGAAATATAAATTGATCTCGCTCTTTTTTTTAAGATAGTGTAGCTCTGGCTGTTCTGGAACTTGTTCTTTTTCCAGATTGGACTTGAACTCCCAGAGATCTGCCTGCCTCTGCTTCCTGAGTGCTGGAATTAAAAGCATGCATTACCACTGTCTGGCTAAATTGATCTCTTAAATCTGTAATCCCTGTAATCAAGTTTGTCACATCGTGTTTCATTTTTATTCAGTTCTAGGAACATTTTATATTTCCTTCGTGATTTCTTAAATATCGCATTCACCAGTCGATAATGTGCTTTTAAATTTCCAAGGATTTGCATATTTTCTGTAGTTTCACATGTTGATTTCCAGCATTATTCCACTGAGGTCAGATAATATACAAAGAGTTATTTCAGTTTTCCTACATTTAATTGTCTTGTTTTACGTCCCAATGTGTGATCTATTGAGTAAGTTCCACTGGCTGTGGAGAATGTTGTGCAGTCTGTAGTGTTTGGTTGCAATGTTCTGTAGATTATTGTTAGGTCTATTTGACATATATTGCCATTTAAGTCCAATGTTTCTCTGTTATTTTTTGTCTAAATGCCATGTCTACTGGCAAGATTGGGATATTGAAGTCATCCACTATTACTGTGTTTGTATTAAGCTGTGACTGCATTTCATAGTGTTTCTTTTAAGAAATTGTGTGAGCCTGTGTTTTCTTCAGGTATATTTAGAAGTATAATGTCTTGATGAATTATTCTTGATCAATATGAAATGAACTTCTGCATCTCTCTCGTCTAATTTTTGTTTGTCAGTTGTTTTGTCAGACATTACAATAGCAACACCTGCTTGTTTCCTGGTTCCATTGGTGTGAAATAACTTTTCACACCATGCCACACTAAGGTGATGTTTGTCTTTGATGGTGAAGTGTGCTTCTTATAGATAGAAAAAGATAGACCCCATTTTCAGACCCAATATGTCTGTTTCTGTTGATTGAGAAAGTGAAACCGTTAACACTCAGTTATTGCTGAAACATGTGTCACAGAGAGTTTCTTTTCTGGTCCTGTATGTTTGGTGTTCTGCATGCCTCTTGCATTTTGATAGGCATCTCTTTCTTTAGATTTGGGAAATTTTCTTTTATGGTTTTGTTGAAAACATTTTCTGTGCCTTTGGCCTGAGTTTCTTCTTTTTCTTCTATACCTATGATTCCCAAGCTGAGAGGCAACAACCTAACCTCAGCAAGATTGGTGTTTTTTACAGTGTCCCATAGTTCTTGTGTGTTCTGCTTCTCAGTTGTTTTAGAATTAGCATCTTTGACTGAGTACTCCATTTCTTCTATCTAGTCTTCAAGACTGTATTCTGCCTTCCACTTTCTCCAATTTACTGGTTTGGGTTTTGTCTGAGCTTTTTGTCTGTCTTCTTAGTTTTTAATTTTGAGTTTTAGTTCAGTTTGCTCCCCGACCCCAGAGATTCTCTTTATTAAATTCTACTTTTGTGTCTTGAATTTTTATCATTTTGTTCATACATTTGTGTTTTTGCACCTTTCATTCAGACATTTATTCATATTATTTAGTTCCTTGAAATACTTATAATTGCTCTTTTGAAGTCATTGTCTTCCGCATTGGCTAAGTTGCTTTTCTTGGGGAATATTATGATGGATATGCTAATTTCTTGAGGATACTTATGGTCTTGGTTATTTATGTTGTTTGTATTTTGTGATGGGATCTAGCCATCTAGTGTTAAGATGTTTGTGGGTTTTTTTGTATGGATATCTGGTTTCACCTTTGTTACATGAGTATTTGATCACTGAAGGCTGTTACCCCCACTTGTCAGGATTTTCAGTCTTGGGGCTGTTTTGGGGTTCTGGGACACATTCCACACAATTCTGGAGCCAGATAGTAGTAGGTTGGGGGGTAGGTGGTCAGGTGAGGAGACTGGCTCTGGGGGTTTCTACCTGGTGTTCTTGTTCTGATTCCAGAATGTCTGATGGCTAACCAAGTAAAGGAGGGGGACTGGCTCTGAAGGGGGGTAGTCTATCTGAGGTTCTGAGTCAGACTCCATGTGGTCCCACATCCAAATGTTGTGTGTGGTGGCTGATAAAAAAGTAGGTGGAGAGCTTGAATTCCACTTTCATATTCTGAATTGACTTCCTTATTGCATTTAGCTTTGTGTTCTTATAAAATGTGTTATAGAGTTTATATCTGCTCTCTTTAAAGTCATTCAGAAGTTTACTTATGTCCTACTTTATGCCCATAATCATATTTACAACTGCTCTTCTGAATTCCTCTCTGGAGTTAAATCTGAGTTTCTTTCATTGGTGACTAGTAGTTTGGGGAGGAGACGTGTGGTCTTGGTTTTTCATGGTGCTTGTTGCTTTTACATTTACACTTGTACATCTAGAGTTAGTTTCAAATGAGTTTCTTACCCAACTGTGTTGAGTGGACTGGCCTTGTATCAATGCTTACTGTGACCTCAACTCCGCTAGTTTTAGATTACCTAGATGAAGTTCACCCATGCAGATATTTACTATTGTTTCTTGAATATGGTAGCTGCAGTGATCTCCTATCATCTAGGGAGCATGTTTTTTTTTGTCCTCACAAGTGGGTGCTCTGCATGAACTAGCAAAGAGTGGGATGGGGTGCCTGGGTCAGCGGGGCTGTAGCTGGCTGCTGTAGTTGGCAGGGAGAAGATTAGCATCCTGAGCTTGGTTAGGTTTCTGTCTCTCAGCATGGGATCCAGTGAGCACTCTATGGAATCTTGGGTCAGATGCCTGGTATTGGCATAGTTATAGACCCTGGTGAATAACAGCTGCTCCGCTAAGTTTCTTGTGCAGTGGGCATTGGAATAGCAGGGTAGTAAATGTTGCTTCTGAGTAGCTAGCTGGGTGGGCACTCTGTGGGATCCTGTGGTAATGGGTGCTAGTGTTAGCCCTGCGGTGCTCTGTGGCAGTAGGGACTAAGAGTGTCAGGATTTGGCTATAAGGTGTCACTTCTGACTTGATGTGAGTAGGAAAACATACTTCTAGGTTCTGTCCTCAGTGGGAGTTTTGGTGCCAGGGTTTGGGTGTGTGTGTGTGTGTGTGTGTGTGTGTGTGTGTGTGTGTGTGAGAGAGAGAGAGAGAGAGAGAGAGAGAGAGAGAGAGAGAGAGAGACCTCTGACCAAATTAGTGATTAGGGTCTTTGTGGCGGTGAATGCTGGATTACTAGGTGTGGTCATTGCTGTGGTCTGGCAAATGCTTGAGCACTCGACTGGATTCTGTATGAAGTTGAGGATAGGGTACCAGTGGTAGACAGCAGTGTGGTCTCATATCTGGTGGATGGCTGGTGTTTCTCGGTGTGCTGCATTTAGTGTCCAGAATCAGGTTGCTGAAGGCTCACTGCAATGTGGTGTCTGACTCTAGGGTGGGTGGGCTCCCATATTCTGTGCAAGCTGGTAGTGGTTGGAGTGTTTACAAAGTTCTTAATTTTCTTGTAGAATCTTTCTTCTATCATGCTGATTTTCTCATCCATTTTGCTGATTTTTTTCCTCTGCATTGTTGACTTTTCAGTTTCTGGATTGAATTTTGCTTTTTTTAAAAATATACTTTTTGACATCATTGATCATTCTCACCAGAAAACTTTTGAAACCTTCATCCTGCATCTCACGTTTCAGCATTCTAAATTCAGTACTTGGTAAGTGAGGATCTTTTGGAGGAATCATGCTTCCTTTCCTTTCTATGTATCTCGTGCAACTTTTTACATTTTAATTTTAATATCAATTTCAGCTTTATTTGACATCCTTCTCATTAAGCGGCCTATTTGCAAAAGCACAACCCCTAATACCAGTGACAGAGGGGAAATCAGTCTGCCATATCAGCCTCAAGACATGAAGGACGTGGGAATACACTTAAAACTTATCAAAGCCACGACATCAATGACCGAAAAATAGAAAATGACAAATGAATGCAGAATGTGCCATGAAGTTACAAGATGTTTGGGTAAATTCTAAATGAGTGAGATAACAGGAAGGAGACAAATAAAGAATAAAAAGAGAGGAGAATCGATGTTAGATAGGTGCAAGAAGAAAAATCAGTGGAGAAGGAAAGAAAAGAAAAAAGGAAACAATTTTGCAATATCATTATATGTACAGTTATACACGAAGTAGTAGGGAAGATGGTTAAACTTGTGGAATCTTGTCTTCACTATTCTTTATGGTGCTATTGAGCCTGTACTGGCTAAACATCTGGTGGCCTTCAGAGATGTCTTTACTGTAGTATCTTCCCTTCTGCATGCCAGGAACCCTGGCTTCACTTAGCCCCGGGTGGCTTCCAAACCAACTGGTTAACGTTAGCTGTGGGTTTTCTCTCAAGTGTGTTGGCAGTGTGGTAAGCAAGTACAGCCTTGACACCTGTATAGATGGAAGACCTGTCTTTGCACTGTCAGGGACTTTACGATTAGTCAGCTTGATAGAGGCAGGGGCTTCGGCAGTCGCAGGCTCTGGTCTAATGTATGCAAAGGCTCCTGACCTTAGGCTCAGATATTAACCTCATGCTAGCCTCATTTGATGAGGTTTAGTCCTGGCCCCTGGAGGTGGGTTTGTACACATCCTTTCCAGCCAGCCATCTGATGCATCTTTTCTCAGCCCGTGAGGATGCAACCCTACCATTCTTCACAACTGCTTCCTGAGGCGATGCTACCTTTGGGGTTGTGACAGGTTCAACCCAGGCTCCCAGACTTGTTCCCCATTCTCATACTCCTATGATATATTGCTTTTAACAATGGATTATCTCTCAAGGTGGCCCCAAACCATGCCCTCTGAATCACATATAGATGGGAAAACTAGATTCTTCTCCCCACTCTGCTATCCCCCAGAAGAATCACATTCTCACTGAAACCTGTAAGCATATTCAAGTCTTGTGAGGGCCATGGCCTAATCTGAAGGTAGGCCTTCCAGTGTTTTTTCACCATGGTTGCCTTGATGAGCTTTTAGAGAATTCTTTCTTTCCCTGCTGGGTTGCTGTGTAACTGGAGATGCGTTTGCTTCTGCAACTCTTCTTTCTCTGTGGTTCTATCGCCACCTTTATCAGTTTCTGCAGCTCTTCTCTTCCTTTCTTTGGAATAGAGTCTGTTCCTTTTTATGCTGACCCTTCTCCTCAGCTTCTATTCTTCCCTCTCACCTAGAACTCTGCCCACAGTTTGAACCAAGTACTGTGCTGGCGTCATTTCTGTTTTGCTGCGGAGTTGTAGGAGTTCCTTATCTATTTAAATGTTGATAAATTAAAAAGATTTTCAACTATTTTCTCCCATTTCATAACTTGACATTTCATTTTACTGACTGGTTCTTTTGCTGCTTATTTTTTAACATCTCTGCAGTCCATTGATTTACTTGTGCTTTTGTTTCCCAAGATCTTACTGTCACATCTGAAATGTAAAACCAAAGCTTTCTTCAACAACTGTTATAATTTCAGATGTGTTGAATTGCTTCATTTATTTTGACTTGAACTGTGTGTATAGTGTAAGGATTTACTTTCAGTTTTTGTAGCAGTTTCCCCAACAGTATTTATTAAATACTACACTTCCTGATCAGATATTATTTTTGATGCTCCTGTAAAAACATTAGTCTAAAGCTGGGTGGTGGTAGTACACACCTTTAGTCCTAGCACTCTGGAAGCAGAAGCAAGAAGATATCCAAGTTCTAGGTCAGTCTGGTCTACAGAGCGAGTTCCAGGACAGCCAGGGCTACACAGAGAAACCCTGTCTCAAAAAACCAACCAACTAACCAACCAACCAACCAACCATCCAACCAACCAATTAACCAGCCACCACTACCAACAAAACCTAAGTCTACTGTATATCCTTGGATTGATTTCTTGGCTCTCTAGTCTCTTCTATTTTGTCTGTTTTTCTGGGAGTGTCATACATTTTGAGTCCTATAGCTTACTAGTATAATTTTGTCTGTTTTTGTTATCTTTTGTTTTGTTTTTAGACAAGGTCTCATTGTGCAGACCAGGACAGCCTTAAATTCTCATTTTTCCTGCTTCACCTTTTTTAGTACTAGGATTACCTAGTATGTGGCTTAATTAGAAATGAGAAAGTATTATACAAAGTTGAATACAGTGGCCTGTTCTTATAGTCCCAGCTGAAGATATATCATTTCATTACAGGAACTTGAGGTCATCATATCCATAGCAAGACTCAGATTCACAAAGAAAAGAAAAATAGAAAATTAAATTCATAAAAAAGAAAAAAAAGTGTTGGCTAGTTGCAGACCCAGGGACCACAAACCCTCTTTGTGTCACCTTCCCTTCTAACCTTCCTCCAACCTTCTGCCACTTGTCAACTCACAAACCTAGACCTGCAGTACTCTGTGTGAGAGCCTCCTTTCTTGGGTAAACCACATCTTCCTTTCCCCTGTGACTACCCCAGCATTTGGCATCTGCAAACTCACAACCCTGGTTCCAGACCTGTGGCTACAAATTCTCTACTTTTGTGAACTCATGTTGCCTGGACTAGCTGTAGACCATGGTCTAGGATCCATCTTTCCATGTGCTGATTAAATAGCTCATCCACATTAAGAACTTATTGCTTGTCCCAAGCTTTTGTTAAGATAGGTAAGTAGGTAGTTTGGTTCACAGAGCAAGCTTTTTTGTCATCTCTGCGCTAGGTCTCTCTCTATTCAATGTTCTTTAGCAAAGAAACCAAACACCCAAATATAATTTTCTCTTTTAGATCTTATTTTCCAATGGGGAAAACATTCTATAAACAATCTTGGATCTGATTTTCTAGTGGGAAAACATTCTATAAAACAGTCAACAATTTCCTAGGCAAGGTATATTTCTTCTATAATTAAAAGAAAGCAAAGACATTTTTCAAAAGAAGGTTATTAACACATCTACTTTTCAAATCTAAGCAAAATTTAAGTACAGAAATTCTAGAGATAAATACCCAGAAGGTTTTAGAAATGTTCATATAAGCACATATCAACAATTATTAAGGAATTAGCTCTAGGAAAATTACCAGAGATTTGTTGTAATATTTAGAACCAAATCCATTTACTTTTTATCTATAATATGAAAACTGGAGAATATTTAAACATTAAAAATATGAGATTTCTTTACCTTTTCTTTTTATTGTATTTTTATTATTTAAAATAATATTTAAATTAAAAATTATATATAATAGATACTATTATAATATTATATATATGTGCTGGGATTTAAGGTGTACACCATCACTGCCTGGCTGAATTTAAATATATTTTGATCATATTCATCTCCTCCCCCAAGTTCTTCTACATCCTCTCCCCCACTACCCAACTTTAAGTTTTTCTCAATAACAAACAGCAAAACACCAATATAACAATAAAACCAAGAAAACAAAATAAAATGACTCCCCCTCCCACAAAAAAACCCTACCAAACTGTAACCAAATAAAAGCAAACACACAAAAAGCTGTGGTGTCTATTATACATTGGTCAACTACTCCTGAACGTGAGGCCTGCCCTGGAGTGATTGATGTACTCAGCGTCACTCCACTAGAAAAAACTCATTTTCCCTCTTCCAGCAGGTATAAGTGACAGCTCAGTTATTAACCTTTACCCCAATGATTAGGTTTTCATTTATTCCTTATTAAAAAGATAACAAAATTTAATATAATAAGATTAATCAAAAACTACTACATCAAAGTTGGACTAGACAAACCACCAACAACAAAAACAAACAAACAGCTGAAGAAAAGGCACAAAGATCAGAGACCACTCATCCACACACTCAGGAATCCTATAAAAGCATTGAACTGGAGCCGTAATATATATTCAGAGGACCTGGTGCAGACCCGTGTGGCAGGTACTGTCAATTCTGTTCCAGTTTCAGTGAGTCAGATGAGTGTTTATCTTGGTTTAGAGGGCCTTGTTTTCTTGGTGGCCTCCATACCTTCTGGCTCTTACACTCTTTCTGCCTCCTCTTCTGGTGGGGTTCCTTGAGTCCTGAGAGGATGGATTTGCTAGAGACTGAGTGTTCCAAGGTTTCTCACTCTCTGCATAATGTCTGGCTGTGGCTCTCTGTATTTTTTCCCATCTGCAGCTGGAGGAAGCTTGTCTGATGGTGGCTGAACAAGGCTGTTCTATGAGTACAGCAGAATGTCACTAGGAGTCATTTTACCACTACACCCCCTTCTTTTAGACCAGTATTATTTGATTTAACCCTAGGTCCCTGGGATATCTAGTCTCAGGTTCTTGGTCATCCTAGCATGTCTGGTATGGGTTCCATCTCATGGAGTGGGCCTTCAGTCAAATCAGACATTGGTTGGTTACTCCCACAAGCTTTGTACCACCATTGTCCTAGCATATCTTGTAGGCAGGACACTATTATAGATCAAAGGGTTTGTGGCTAGCCTGGTGTTTACATTTCTCCTTCGGTAGAGTGCAGGGTAAGGTTCTGTACCAAAGATGCCAGAACACAGGGGTGAAGGCTCTATGTAGGCACCATCTTGAATTCTCAATGCTCAAGGAGTTATGTAGATGCTGTCTTCAGCAATGGGGCCTTGCTCTCAGTTTGTGGACAGCAACATATAGTCTTGGGAACAGCCTAGGTTCTTTGGTGATTCTCATGGGACTCCTTTGGCCAAAAACTCAATTAGATGTAACCCAGTTCAGGTACTGGGAGCTTTGGTGACAAGAGATGGCCAGCTAGGGCTCTGTCTCCTTCATTATTTGATATATGAAGTTTCTACTGTGTTAGGTTTTCATACTAACTCTCAAATGCCATTTTGTTTTAGTTGTCTGTCCCTGTATTCCCTCTCATGACCCCTTATCCTCTTCCCACGAAAGTCTGCTTTAAGAACAATGAGATACAGAACTGGAAATTCCCCCAAACAGCTGTATGCATAGAGAATCCAAACTTGAGAATTCAAGGGTGCTGCAATGAGTAGCCAACTCCTCTCACTTCTCTGGAGGCTATTTTCCTCCATCAGGTTAGAAGGTGAAGATGAGTCAGCACAGCTACCGAAATGAGCTGATAGGAAAAACTCTGGTTTCTGGATCTGGTTGTCATGGATGAGTTTGCTGAGGCTAGGCCTAGGCTGAGTGTTTACATCCCGAAACATGGTGACTAGCAGGACCTGGAAGCTCAGTTAAGAAGAAACCAGCTGCCTTTCTACCATACCACTCTGAGAGTTCGTAACCACACAGAACAACTGCCACACTATATACCTACTGTGCTTCTTATCAGCTGCAGGTTTGATACAAAGAAAGCTAGAAAAAGATAACACATCAATGAGGACCAGTACCTCTTCGGCCACTAACTGAAAGAACACCCCACTCATGAATTGCCTATATCATCTCTGCTTTGACATACATCCAGCCATAGACTCGTTTTGTGTTTGTTGGAGGAAGGAGGGGAGGGAGGGTAATATATACGTGGGTTTGTTACTCTCTCACAGAAACCCCCAAATGTAGACCTCAGCACTCTCAGTTTACATTCTAAGAAGCTGAGGCACAAATACACTGTATGACCCCAAAGGACCACTGAACCAGTGTGCAGAAAAGACAAAATGTGAGTCTGGGTCTTTTGGACTGCAACTCACAACTTCTACTAATGCTGGTCTGGGGACTAAGACACCCTCACAACTATATTGGAGCAACAGACCTCCCTTAGCCCAACATATGCCCAAGTAAATGTGACTTTTGCTTTAGGAGGCCTAACCCATGCTCTGAGATATATGTGGGCCCACCTAGATGTACGATCCCCCTTGGGATGTACTCTGCTTTTACTGACAGGCATCTTTCTGAGGGGTAATACTGTTACGCTGCCTCTTAGGACTTTTGGGTGCTTCCATAAGCTGCCAAAATCATCAGGTGGTTGTGTTTCTGCCATGGCAGTCTCTGACTCAGAGTAATTATTTGTCTGTGCTTCCTTCATCTCCTATGCCTGAGGCAGCTGTAGTAGGAGCTAGCTGGGTTTCCAAGTTCCAGGGCCAGAGCGCCTAGACTGTCTGTCAGTTATTGTTTCCTCTTCTTTGAGTCACTTGCCTTCTCTGGGCCTGGTTTACTCACTACCCAAAATAAGAATCACAGAAAGGGGGCCCTGTTCAAGGACACACAGCCTGCTGTGCTTCCAAGATGGCTGAAGAGACAAACGCAGAAAAAGTGACATACAGATACGAAGTGACTCAAACCAAACCCATAGGTTTCCAAAATCCAAGGCAGATTTTAGCGCGTTTCCCATTTATTCTGGCGTCAGCAAGGAGCCTGCATATGAAAGAAAGCTAATGCTAGGAAGGACTGCAGCATTTAGTCCCCAAGGGCCGACATCAATTCTGCCAGGCTGGATGACTTCCCTCATCTGTTGCATAGCAACCTCCTCTGTCAGCTGCCTGTTTTTCCTCAGCACTTCCTCTGTAGAGCGTCTGCAGTGGGACGTGACCAGACTCGGGAAAGGAGGTTGAGGTGCCATTTTATGTATTATCTGCTTCCATGTCTGTGTCTTCAGTCATGACGCAGATTAAAACTTTCATACTCCTCACCTACTGCTCCCTCCCTTCTCCAGTTCTCTACAAATTAACATCCTAAAATGTCCTTTCATAATTTATTCTTCTCAAAAACATCATTTATTTTTTCACTTGTTTTTTTTTCACCTCAGTAAATACTACTAATATATATTCTGATTTTCCAGTCAGAAACTTCTGAGTCATCCATCACCGCCCCCTCTCCTTCCTTTTCTAGTCTGAAGGCACCACACTCCTGAATATGCTACCTCACTGTATCCCAACATCTTTTTGTAGCATCCCTGCTTAGTCTGCTATTGTCTCCCTTCCAGTGCACTGACAGCCTGGCCCCCCTCTTCAGATCAGTTTCTTACTGCAGTAAGTTCTCAATTGTCACTACACTAATTGGAAAGTATATATCAAATCACCCCACCTCTCCACTTGTCTCTCCCATTTCTTTGAGTTAAAGTTAGAATCAAAATCACACTCTTTACTCTGGGCAAGTATGATTTCTTCATTTCCTTCCCTCACTGTTACTTTATTCAAACACTGTTAATGTTGACAATGAAATGAGTTAATGTTCTTGAGTAGTCATAAGCATCTTTGTGAAGTAGTGGTACTTTGCTGGCCTTTAACATGTATTTATAAATGGAATATGTATGCTTGGTTATAAAAATAAAATATAAATATATTGCTGCAAATAATAGAGTACGACCATACCAATCCAAATACAAGGCCTCATCCTACCATCCCTTCATCACATCAGAAAGTCTGGAAACCTGCCCATTTGATGCCTGCCTTGACCTGACTCTTCACTAGTAACACTTCCATCCCCTTCTCCAGTGACTACAAAGTTCTTTTCTCTCCTCTAACAGCCTCGGTATTCTAATTAATTTTGTGCGTAATTTTTTCTTACTTCTCACCCAGCCAACGCTTAACCATCCTGCAGAAGTGAGCCTAACTGCACTTGGCCAGAGTCATCTTCCTTGCCCATGTTGACTTGTTTACACTGGGACCTTTGCTCAGCTTTGGTGACCACCAGTCCCAGTTTTTCTACATAGGACTGGTCTGCACTTAAGTCATCATTGGTAAAACTCTGAGGTTAGCACTTCAACTTCTCTCAGTAGTGACAAGTCTGATAGATGTCCTTTGTGTTCCAGAAAATGGTAGACATTAGCAGACAATAGGAGGAAAGGGAATGACAGGAGAGGGGAAGAAAACACAAAAGTAGGAAAACTCAGAGAGTTCAGGCAGAGAAGAGATTATGAAAGATAAAGATTGAGAAGATGAGATAATGGGTTAAATGGAGAGAAAAGTGGATTAGTTACTTTTCTATTGCTGTGCTAAAACACCATGACCAAGGCAAATTATAGAAGGACGGGTTTATTTAGGCTCATTGTTCCGGAAGGATAAGCGGCTACCATTGCTGGGAAGTGTGACAACAGTCAGGCATGGTGGCTGGAATGGCTGAGGGCTCATGTCTCAAGTAACAAGCAGGAAGATAAGTGGGGTGCACTGGGAATGAAGCAAGGCTTTGAAAGTTGGAAGCCCACTCTAAAGACATACTTCCTCCAACAAGGCCACACCACCTCTACCGCCAAAACAGCCTCATCAATTGGTAAGCCTGAGGAACAAGCATAACAACACGGAAGAGGAATAATAGTTGAGGATGCCATGTGTAAACTGTGATGTTCCCATTAAGGATTTGTTTATTGGAAAGCAATCACAAGTATAATAGAAATAAGGCACTGTCCAAGATTTGAAGAGAACATCACACCCATGAGTTGGCAAAGAACAGTTCTAAATTGATGTGAGTGTATTAAGAGGAGAAGATAATTCTTATTTACTTATTCATTTTGAGTTTTGAGACAGTGACTCATTATGTAGCATTGGTTGCCCTGGAACTCCCTGCCTCTGCCTCCTGGATGCTGGGGATAAAGGTGTGCATCACCACTACCCTGCAGAAGTGAAGATAATTCTTAGGAGGACAGAGATGGACTGTTAAGGGAATTTGGCCAGGATACAGAAAGTTTTTGTTATGTTTTTCTTTGTCAAATTTTATTTAATTTTTTTTCATGGATTGTATTTTTATCCTATTCCTTCCCATCTCTCACCTCCCAGGTCCTCTCCACCTCTCTACCTACACAACTTCATGTTCTCTTTCACTTTCTCTTTTAAAAGAAAGAAAAAAAATCATGTCCACTCCTGCTTCTCAGGTCTGGGATATTTGTCTGGTTTGAAGAAGTGTGGGTCTTGTGCATGCTGTCACAATCTCTGTGAATTCATAAGAACACAGTAAGTTTTTAAAAGTCACATTTTTTTCTGTAGGTAATTATTGAAGGATATTTTTGTATTTTATATACATATTACTATATTCAATAAAGGGTTTCATTAGGACATTTTAATACACACACACACACACACACACACACACACACCTTGTGTTTTGATAGTGTTCTCCCCACTGTTACCCTCTCTTGTCCTCCTTCCACTCTGGCTAATCTTTCTTTCCTCCTCCCCCTTCCTCCTCCTCCTCCTCCTCCTCCTCCTCCTCCTCCTCCTCCTTCCTCCTCTCCTCCTCCTCCTCCTCCTCCTCCCCCTTCCTCCTCCCCCTTCCTCCTCTCCTCCTCCTCCTCCCCCTTCTCCTCCTCCTCCTCCTCTCTTCCTCCTCCTCCTCTCCTCCTCCTCCTCCCCCTTCCTCCTCCTCCTCCTCCTCCTCCTCCTCCTCCTCCTGCTGTAGTCCCTTGCTGAAGGAATTAATGTTTTCACAAAGCTAATATTGAGAGCACCACAGGAACTGACAACAGCAGCAAATGCCCCTTTTTACGTTATTCATATAGTGACAAACAAACTACTGCGCTTGTCACTGCTAAAAGGTTTCTGTTGGGAATTTTCAGGCTTTCATGGTGAAGTAGTCATGCCCTTTTCTGAGATGCTGGCATGTCTGCTAATTCACCCTCTTAGAAAACTGTTCATGCTTATATTTTTAATTCATTAAAATGAATGTATTAAATGGGGAATTTAGATGCGGGAATAATAAAAATGCTATACTTCTGGCACTAATAAATACTTATAATTCTGCTCATTAAACGAGAAAGCCTGGGTACAAAGCTGAAAGATGGTATTTATGTTTGCATGTCATATTATAATTCAGCATGATCTGGTATTATTTACACAGACCGATGAGTTTTAATGCTAAAAAATTCAGTATTCAAATGAATGAAATGGAAAAGTGCCTCCCATGCATCAATTTTAGTTGGGCCATGAGATTTTTCTGTTCACTTCTCTAAGTGAGTATGAATGAACACTTACTTTTTGGCCATTCCCATGGGGTTCAGTTTGAATGATAGCATCATGTGATGTGGGTTTGGTCTTAGCAGTGGCTTGAGGATGGCAAAGAGATACAACTTCACTAGAGTTTATGGGAACAGAGAATTGATTTTCCAGTGGCAAAAACTTTTATATAGCAGATAATTCAAGAGTGATTACTGAGATTATAAAGTAGACTACCTGCTCTGCTCTTAAGGGGTATATTTGGAAACTGATCACCAAATATAAATTTAATAATCCCATTTGATTATGCTTACAATGTACATGAACTTTCAAGAATGTGATTTTTGTGTGAGAGAAAATAATAGCAGTGTTACAGAACAGAATTTCAAATAGATAACTTATTGAAATATGAAAGTCCTTTATTCAAAAGGTTAATAGGTAGTCCTTATTTTAATAAAAATGTAAAATATCATATCCATAAAATAACATGAATGCAAGAAAAGCCAGTAATTAGGTATGTGATAATAATTATGAAAGGTGAACTGAAATGACCAATTACAACTGCCAGGCAAATAAGAAATGGCACAAATCAGCAATTTTCTCTGGCATGTACTCAGTACTTTGGATGCTTGTCAAGGTCAAGTTTGTAAGAGATAAAATGATGTCCAAATGAATGCAAATTGCTCACTGAAAGAACAGGGTAGAACCAGAAGTCAGGTTCAAAAACTGCGACACAAAAGGAAAAGTGCAGAGTTGGAAAGCTGCAAGAATTAAGAAGGCTTCCTGTTGATCAATCACTCATCCCTCTTTCTACTTACCTTGCCAGTAGATTGGTTGTTTTTGTGCCATTATAAACAAGGCATAGGAACAATAATAGATCACTTACTGATACGAAATAAAAAATGGTCAAAGAGGACAAAACTAATGAATGAATGGGCAAGAAGCAGAAAAATAAGAAAGAAAAGACGATTCTGCATATATTTGAAACAATTAAGAAACACAGGGTTTTCAACTGTATTCCATTCGTCTACCTGTCTATTTTTGTGCCATACAGGAATGTATGTTGGCATACAGAATACACTAATCACGCCTGCAAACATCCAATGCTAATTTTGGATAGGGGCTTATCAGGGAATATTTATATTAACCTGCAATAAGATAGAGGTCAATATTTGTAGTGTCAGTAATGAGACCCAAGCAGTGTTGGGTTAACATTTGTCTAGAGGTCTCAAGAATGCCTCACTCCTACCCTACACAGTTCTGCCACTCGGGTTTCTCCAGGAACTTTCCATAAAGGTTGCATACACACAGGAAACATATTGATCATTTTCTCGGCCAATTTTCAGTACCCCTTCAATATAGAGGGTTCAGGTCTAGCTGGGTTGGAGCACATGCTGAGTCACCAGAATGGAACAGGGTCTCTGATTTAGGACAGAGTCTCAAATCTGCAGTGAGAAGAAAAGAAGACAATGTGCTAAAGTCTTGGTCTAACAGTCAGCAGTGGTTTATCAGCTAATTTTGTATATTCCTTGTACCATTATTCTCATTATTCCAAACTTGGTTATTTCATGGTTATATAGCAAAGGAGAGGAAATCTCCACCTTGTAAAGACTTCTGCACTCCCATCTTCCTCTTACCATTATTCTCATTATCCAAACAGTTATGTCATTTAAATAACTGACAACAGACAGGTGCATAAAGAAATGTGTGAGAACAATACCACTAATACATACGTAAATTTATATAAACCCCAACAGCATTGGAACAATTAA
Source organism: Cricetulus griseus (assembly GCF_003668045.3). Taxonomy (NCBI): domain Eukaryota; kingdom Metazoa; phylum Chordata; class Mammalia; order Rodentia; family Cricetidae; genus Cricetulus; species Cricetulus griseus. The sequence continues at coordinate 75,475,625 of NC_048604.1, read as the reverse complement.
CATCAACATCAAACAAAGTGTGTTGTCTTGCCATTAAAACAATAACAGAAAATCAAATGGAAATATACCCAGGCTTGAAAATTAAACCGCATAATTCTATAAAGCCCATGAATCTAAGAAGACATCTCAAATGAAAGAAAATGAGATCAAAATATTTTAATGGGTGTACAATACAAAATAGAGATGAAAGAAATGTTCATAGAAATAAATTCTTAAGTTAAAAAAGTAAAGATCTAAAATCAGTTATCTAAGTTTCTATCTTAAGAAAGTAGAAAATAGATCAAAGAAAACAAAAACAAATAGAAATAAGGGAACAAAAGTAAGAAAACAATAATATTGAAAACAAGCAGTAATGTAGAAAATCAATGCAACAAGTTATTCTAATATTAATTTTATTCATATTTATACTTCATTTTAATACCAATTAAATTGATAAAACTATACATATATAAATTGATAAAAGTATATATAAAACATAACTGTAGCTCTTTCATGCATAAGATATAACAAAGAATGTGACAAGTTAATGTTCATTAAACCTATACCTTGGGGGAAAAATGGATAAGATTTGGGAAACACAAATTACCAAAAATCCAACTAAGGTGAGAGAAATATGTAACTATTTTAAAAAGTGATTTGTAATTTAAAGACTCCCTAAAGAGAAATCTATGAGCTCAAATGGCTTCAAATGAGGCTGTAGCTAACCATTAAGACAATTAATGCAAATATACACAATCTCCTTTAGATAACATAAGAACAGAAAACACTTTTAAACTAACAATATGAGCTGACCATTTTCTTTAAGCTCAGGAATAAGACAAAAATACCTCCTCTTCTAACCTTATATCTTCACCATCATGTTAAAAGTCCTAACAAAGGCAACTGGGTAAAACCAAACCCAGACAAAAAGTAAAAGGCATCTGTATTGGAACTAAACAGAAGTATCTTTCTTTACAGGTGACGTGATGATTCTTACATGCAGAAAATCCTAAAGATCATGCATGCATGCATGCACGCGCGCACAAACACACAGACATACACACGCACACACACACACACACACACACACACACACACACACACACAGAGAGAGAGAGAGAGAGAGAGAGAGAGAGAGAGAGAGAGACCTGTTGAGGGTTAAGAATGTAGAGTGCGTGGTACACACTACACAGAACCCTAGGTTTAATTCCCAGCACTGCATTAACCATACATGGTGGCACAGCCTGTAATTCCAGCACTTGGGAGGGAGAGGCAGGCATATCAGAAATTCAAGGCTACAGCTGTCTTCAGCTACATAGAGACTTCGTGGCTTGTTTGGGTTACATGAGACCCTGTGTCACAAAACAAACAGATCTACCAGCCCTAATAAGTTAATCAGAGTTGCAAGATACATAGCCAACATATGTAAATAAATTATATTTCTATGTAATAACAATGAAAAAATTAAAGAAATTAATAACTGCATTTATGTATGGTGCAATGAAAATAGTAAAGTACCTAGGTTAGTCCTATTCAAGATGGTGAAGGAAAACTAAAAATTATTAGATGAAGATACACACCAATGGCATTGGTGGCATACGCCTTTAATCCCAGCACTTGGGAGGCAGAGGCAGGCAGATCCCTGTGAGTTTGAGGCCAGCCTGGTCCCCAGAGTGAGTACCAGTATAGGCTTCAAAGCTACACAGAGAAACCCTGTCTCAAAAAACCAAAAAAAAAAAAAAAAGATTTTTCATGTTCATAGATTTAAAAAGCTAATGTGTTGTTTCTCCTTTGTATTTATTCTTTGTGTCTTTCACAAGTTAATGTATTTTTAATATTTCTGGTTTTGTCAACCTCTTCACTAGTGCACATTAATTATACATCAGTGGGGTTCATTCACGTTGCATTTTCAGATGTGCATATAATATAATTTGATCAAATTGACCCTTTCTTTCCCATGGTCCCCTTCCTCTTCCCAAATAGTTCCCTTCTCATTTCAAATAAAAACAGTTAAGAGATTCAACATAATCTCAACAGCATTTTTTGCACAAATATAAAACTATCATTCTAAAATAAATGTGGAAATTCCAGGTACCTGAAATAGAGATAGAAATAAAATAAGTAAAACTGGAGTAATCATTTTTCCTGAATTCAAAATGTATAACAAAACTACAGTAATCTAAACAGTGTTAAAGCAGGCAAGGCAGTATAACATGCCTAAAGTCCCAGTACTTGAAAGGCACAGGTGAGAGGGTCCCAACCTCAAGGCTTGAAAGAACCTGTCTCCAAAATCTAAGGGCTGGGAATGTAACTTGAGTTGTACAGAGTGTTTGTTTAGCGTATGCAAGGCCTCAGGATCATTCCCCAGAACCAGAAAAACACCCCACAAACAAACACTGTGTAGTACTAGTGTGAAGACAGACGTGCAGGCTAAGGAAACAGGTCAGAAAGTTGAATCACATTTTGGTTAAATGAGCCTTGACAAAAGTGCTCAGATCCCTCTGTAGAGAAAAGACAGCACACACACACACACACACACACACACACACACACACACACACACACACAGAGGAAGGTGGACTCTTATCACATACCATAGACAAAATGGGTCAGCAATGTAAGGGTGATACTTAAAAATGAAAAAAGCTTCATGGCATTGGTTTGGCAGTAAAGTTTTGGTTATGACACAAAAAGCCCGAGCAACAAAAACAAATGCTGCTACATTGAATTGAAATGTCTTTGTTCATGAAAGGACAGATAACACAGCAAAACATCAGCATAAAGAATAGAAAAATATGCTTGAAAATCATCTATTGAATATATAAACAAGTCCTACGACTCTGTCCAAAGTAAAATAATCTCATCCAAAAAATGAACAAAAGATTTGAAAATACACATTTCTACAAAGATAATATGCAAATGGCCAAAACATATTTAAAGTTCAATATCATTTGTCTTTAGCAAAGTGCAAATAAAAGCCACAGTGGGATATCACCTCATGTTCAAAAAACAGAAATTAACAAGTGAAGAAACTGGAACTTTTGTTCACTACTGCTGACCCTGCAAGCACTATGGAAAACAGTTTGATGGTTCCACTAAACATTAAAATACAACTATCACGTGATCAAATATTCTTACTTCTTGGATATATCATTGATAGATGAATGGATACAAATGTAGCTTGAGCATAAAATAGAATGTTGTTAATCTTTAAAAGTAATGAAATATTCCGATTTGAAAAATAATGGGAATCATTTAACTTTTTAATTATTTTTGAGAAGACCATAAAATAGGATCATATCTATCCCCCATTTGCCCTTTCCAATTCCCCACATATTTCCCCAATACGTCCCCCACAACTTCATCTCTTTTTTTATAACACACTAAATTCAGTTAGTGCTGTGCATGTGTGTGTGGGTATGTGATAATCCACTGGGGGCACAGGAAACCTATCAATGGGTACACATCTTTGCAGGTGATGTAATGGTGTGTGGAGAAAAATCCCAGAAGTTCTGCAAAAATACCTTGAAAAATTATTTAATGACTTAGCAATTCATGGTAATTCATGGTATTAGATCAGAACCTCTCCTGCTTCAGGGAGACTCCCAGCCCCAGCCCCCACACCTGAGTACGTCTTTCCCAGATGCTCCCAAGGGGAGGTTACAGGCAGGAGCTACTCTGTGTAACTTCCCTGATATGGGCATACTCCCCATCCATCTTTCTTCCCCTTCTCATGACCATCAAAGAGATAATTTTCTGCCTCCCTTCTGGGACAGGGTGTTTCCAGATAGCAAACTCAAATGAAGGAGGACTGCAAACATAGCTATCTCATCACATAATAACTAGGCCCATTTTTCTTCCAGATGGTCCTATCTTCAGAAATGCCCTGGGAACTTTATAAACACCCATTTCATTCAGAAATAGAAGAAACATAATATCTCTAAGTCTGATTTGGTGAGGACAGCTAACCTTGTACCCATTTTCTAGGTCACAACGCCTTTTTTGCTGTCTTATTTTCTCAAAAGGGACTTTAACAGAAGTACTTTTGCTCTGTGAGTGTGTTAAAGTTCTTGTTGCCAGGCTTCAGTCAGTTCTAATGAACCCCATTTCTGAAGGGGGCTCTAACTCTGTGCTTTTCTCTTGTACCCCATTCCTACTTGAACAGTTTGCTACTAAAAACTCAGGAGAGAGCTATCATTGAAATGGATCTCTCTGTGGCGTTTCTCCGGCCTTGCTTCTTCTTGCTCCATATCCAACACCACACCTTTGTCTTCCCCCAGTCTCTCTCTGACATTGGATCTTTGTCCTCCATTTGAGTATTTCCTGGGTTCTCTACTTGATCCCTAAAACCCCCAAAACAGACAGATATGTTTCCTTGGTCAGATCCGTCAAGTCAAGAAACAACTGTCGTTAGTCTTGGTCTATTGTCAGTGACCTCTCCATACTTCCAGAACAAAGCCAAGGAACACAGGGATGCTTGTCTTCCTCATGTCCTTTCTCTGGATCTGTTCAATTCACTAGGCCTCATACTCATTTCATCCCCTACACCGCCTCAGAAATTAAGAAAAAACAGCCCAAAACTATAGGAACCCCAAGTCCCTTCCGGAAGACTTCATTATGTCACTATTTAAGGTTTTTAATAGTAGAGACAACAACAATGGAAAAGACATCAGGTCAAATACCAATTAATTGCAACCATTGTTTCAGGACAGCTGAAGAAAACATCTCTCTCCTAACAGGATTCCATTAGGATCTTGCTTCAACTGTGGCCAAAGGCCACATCCACCCCCCAAAATATGCTCATTCTAGCTAAAAATCAAGAGACAAAAATAAAACAAACAAACAGACTAAAAACCAAAAACCTGATAGCTGATACTGCTTACTTTCAGACCTCAGGACCACTCCTGAAGCAATTTTACCAATTGTATCTGCAGTCCCTAGCCCCCTTTCTCTGTCCCTGCACAAACTTCTCATTTTACTGTGACTGACCTTAAGGATGCTTTAAAAAAAATCCATACCACCTGACCCTTCCTCACAAGACATTTTGCCTTTACCTGGACAGAGCCTCTGCCAGGATGGCTCATCAGCTGAATGCAATGGCGCATCCTCAGAAATTCTGGAACAGTCTCCACATCTTTGGGCAAGCATTGACTTAAGACTGTTTACAGGTTTCTTTCTCCTAGCGCTCTCCTCCAGTATCTTGACAACCTTCTTAGCAGCCCTTTCTTGTCCCTATTTCCTGTACCTTACTATATTTCTTTGCCCAAAAAGGATAAGGAGTTTCACTTTTAAAGGGATAATTCTTTAAAACTGGAGTTATTTCTTTGGAATTCCACATAACACCCACTCACCGAGGTCTTATTAAAAAAACAAAAAAAAAAAAACAAAAAAACAAATAATTACAGAAATACCTCTTCTCCAAAACAGAAACTTTTTTTTTCTTCTGGGCTTATCTAACTTTTTGCACCCTCATATTCACAATTTTGGCACCCTCATCAGAACATAAAACCGACTGGCTTCAGAGGACCTCATAAATTGCTTGGTCTTGCTGTTCCTAACAGAGGGCCTTTTCTCTTCTTAAAAAAGATCCAATTTCCGCATCTGCCTCACTTTGTCTGGTCCGTCTTAACTATTCCATCTTTATATACACGCTTAAAAGGTCTATACATCAAGATTCCCCAGATAATGGCATGGCCCTGTATGTGAATGATAACATATTTTTTCTAGACAATTAAGACAATCCTAGGATGGCCTTCTTGCCTACAAATTTTAGAGGCAAAAGCCCGTCTGATCCAAGAAACTTTTAAGTTGTTCCCTAACCACCACGTCTGTAGGTCTCCTTCTTTCAAGCCCCTTTTGATTCACCAAGAGACCTTTGAGCACCTCGCAGCAGGAACCATATTTAACCCTAGCCAAGGGATCATCAGTAAAATTTATACTGACTCCAAATATGGTTTCCACATTATTCATTTTTATGCTCCCATTTGGAGAGACATAAACCTTTTGAAGTCTAAGGAACTACTTATCATTAATAACATCCTAATCCTAAAACTTACAGACAACCCCCCTAACTCAGCAAGCAGCCATTCTCCATTGTAATGGAAACTCAAAGCTTATTGGCCTAGGAAATCACAAGGCTGATAACGAGCCTAAATTTTACCCTTGACCCATCTTCTAGTTGCCTTACTCCTTACTCATCTGAAGAAAAAGAAAAACTATCTCAAGAGGGTACCACTTTAATCAAGGTTGGTTCACAAAGGGAGAAAACTAACTTTACCTAAGAAGGAAAAGCTTGTCATCTTAACTTCGCTTCATGATTATTGGCCATCATCCAAGAGCTAACCTCTTTTAACGAATTGAGGACTCCTTTCTTATTAGAGATCTCAGTTCTGCCACATACTTCAGAAGTTTTCACTCCAATGGTCCACTAGAACTTTGTTCTTCCCAACTCAAGCCAGAGACAAATCCCTGGCCAAGACTTGCACATCGACTTTGTCCATTAAGAAAGCAAACTATTTATTAGTCTTAGTATATACTTTTTTGGGATGGGTAGAGGTTTTCCCTGTACATCTGAAGGGGCAGAGATGAGAATCACATTCTAATCAAAGAAATAATATCCAGATTTGGATTTCCCACCTGTCTATACTCTAATAGTGGGTTCGTATTCTTATTTAAAATTATACAGGGTTCTTCAACCCCCTTTGTATCACCTAGATGTTATGCATTCCTTATAGGCACGAACCATAAGATAAAGTAGAGAAAATGAATGGCCTTATGAAAACCATGTTACCAAATTAATGACATGAACATAAGGTAACTGGATTAATGTTTTTCCTTATCGCCCTCATGAGAATATCCCAAGCCTAAGTCTTTCTGAATTGACGGATGGAAAGCTTTTTGTATCAGACAATTTTCCCCTGCCCTCCAAAACCCTAGGCGATTATATCCCAGTTCTTTTTCACAGCCAGCATTTATTAAGACATATTGCTGGGGCTGGTGAGGTGGCTCAGTGCCTAAGATGCTGCTTTTCCAGAAGAGCTGGATTTAATTCTTAGCACCCACATGGTGGCTCACAACCCTCTGTAACTCTGATTCCAAGGGATCTGATACCCTTTTGTGACCTCTGCAGGCACAAGGCATGCATGTGGTGCACAGACATACATAATACCCATCCACATACAAATAAAAATAAATAGAAATTAAGACACAATGTTAAAAAACTCCTATTGAAGCATTCCTTTCAGCCATATCTCCCAGTGTACTCGGGAGACTTAAAACCCCTAACCCTCAAACCCTTCCAGCTGCTGTGGTCCAGACACCTCCTTCTACCTCTCATCATCCCCACTGCTGATAAGCTGCTGGCTCTCAGCTCTTGGATTCATTTTTATAGGTTAAAACCTGCTCATAGATTACAAGGACCACACCCTCTCTCCATACTTAACCCAGATACTGGCTCAATTCTTGATCATCCCAGAGGACAGGACTTGGAGAGTTACCCTTTGGGCAATTCCACCCATCCTTGTGACCTCCTGGAGGACCTCAAGTACCTATTCAAAAAACAACCAAATATGAGTGCTTCCTTCTTACTCCCCAAACCCTAGCCTCGGATGTTGCTGTGTCTCAAGGCAGAAGACTTCCTTCAGATAATTTCTGAATTCCTTTTTGCAGCAAACTTCAGGCACCACAATTCCTAAACTACTTGGATTTCAAAATTGACAGACAAAAGATGACCTCATAGATTCCACATAAATGAGTTGAATTCCTTACATTTGTTTTTTTTTATCCTGACTGATAACACACACATTCTATTGCCTGATTTCCCCTCTCTACTCCACTTGGCCTATTCAGCCCCAGAGAAAGAAGTTCTTGGTCTCTAAATTTCTAGACTATATTTTCGATTCCATCCATCACTTACATAATAACCTCAAAACCCTCTGGACAATGCCCGATGGCTGTCTTTTCCTTTCATCTCTGCACATACTGAAATCCCTACATCTCTGCTGGCTTGGGCAAGTTCGCAGGGGCCACTCTGGACCCGTAAACATGAGGGAACCTACTTTTTTTTTTAAAGAACATGATCTTTTATTGATTCCTTTGGCATTTCACATCGTAGATCTTACCAGGTTCTCATAACTGTTAGGGACACTCAGGTTCAATCACTCACCTTTTCTTATGGTCATGAGGAAATGGAGACTCCATCAACAAAACCTTGGGAAAGGGTCCCTTCCCTTTCTAACACCTTGTACTCACTGGTTGTGTGTCAGCTTGACACAAACTATAGATTCATCAGAGAGGAAGAAGATTCAGTTGAGGAAATGTCTCCATGAGATCCAGCTGTAAGGTATTTTCTTTATTAGTGATTGATGCAGGTGGACCCAGGCCACTGTGGGTGGTGCCATCCCTGGGCTGGTGTCCTGGGTTCTATAAGAAGCAGGCTGAGCCAGCCATGGGGAGCAAGCCAGTAAGCAGCACCCCTCCACTGACTCTGCATCAGCTCCTGCCTCCAGGTTCCTGTCCTATTTAAGTTCCTGTACTGATTTCCTTCAATACTGAACAGCAATATGGAAGTGTGAGCCAAATAAACCCCTTTCTCCCCAACTTGCTTTTGATCATGATGTTTTGTCATAGCATAAGACCCTAACTAATACACACCTCTTTCATCCTATTATCTAGATACAGACATTTCCTGTTCCTCTAATATATTTCAAACCCCAACCCTACTCTCACGATTCTCTTTCAGTATGTGAAATCGAACCTACCAAAAAAAATTACCAACTTTTCCATTTCTTCCTCTCCTCTTTACTACCTGTCTATTCAAGTAGGGCATCTTCATCAATGGCACCCCAGCCTACACCTGTCTTCCCACCAACTAGAATGGTACTTGTACCCCAACACACTTATGCCCAAATGTAGATGTGGCTCTCAATAACCGAAGCTTTTTAGTCCCCTTAATTGGTCACACATGCAAACAGATAATCCCTTTTCTTATCCCTCTACTTATAGCTTTGGGGATACCAGCAGACATTAGCACAGGAATAGGAGGCTTAGCTGTATCCTTAACATACTATCATGTTTATCTCAGGATATACAAGAATGTCTGGGCGAGATCTCTCAAAGCCTGATAAGAATTCAGGATTAGGTAGACTCATTGGCAGTGCTTATGATCCAAAATAGGAGAGGCCTAACTCCTGACAGGAGAAAAAGGAGAACATTGCCTCTTCTTGGAGGGGAAATGCTGCTTTTATAAAAGGAAACCAGATCAGCCTAACCTGAGATGCAGCAAAAATGTTAGCCAATGTTGCTTCAAAAATCAGACAGCAGGCATCAGAATCACAGGCCAAATGACCTCTACAGTCTGTGTGTTGACTCCATTTATCCAGACTAGTGTCCAACATGTTGCATGGACTCATGTGCACACTATCCTCCGAATGTATGCATTCAGATACCAGCTTCTGACTCAAACGCCAACTTCTGGCTACTCATCACCAAATTTAGGGAGGGGGAACTCCTAACTGAATAATGCCTTAAGCTCATGCAAAGAAGCCAGAATGAATGTGATGCTCACTAATCCTTTAGGGCCTCCTAATCCCCCTTCCTATAAAATCATTCCTCAGTCTTGTTTCTGTTTTATAAACAAAAAGTTAGAAATGTTAGATAAAAACATCCCCTAGCTGCTGTGAGGCACCACACAGACTCAGTCTCTGTCTGCCAGTCTGTCTGCCTGCCTCTCTCTCTCTTTCCCAAGTTCTGCCAGTCAGCCTGTCACAGCCTTCTTGTAGTCTTTGCTTCTCCTTTTACTGTTCTCACAAGAGCACAGTGTTCTGCCTTCCTCCTCCTCCCCTGACTGGGCATTTGCAGATAATAAACCCAAAGTGAAGGAGGGCTGGGAAGAAAATTGTTTCACCACATATTAACTAGCCCATTGTCCTTCCAAGTGCTCCTTATCTAGGCATGCCATTGGGACTTTTGAATGTCCATTTCAGTCAGAGATATACAAATTATGTTTCTAAATCTAACTTGGTGATATGAGTCAACCCATTTCTTTGGGCACAACCTATCTACTTTCTCACGAGCGACCTTGGAAGAACTAATTCTCTGCTCTCTGGGCATGTTGAAAGACTTCCTTCACTCTCACAGCTCTGTCTGACTCTCTACTAGCTCTTTACCTAAAGTTTGTTTCAACTTGGCATTTCTTTCTGGGACTCCAATCCTTCCTAAACCCCAATAAGCAAGAAACGAATTTTATGCCCAGAATCATCCACTTGTCTAACTCATATGTAGAAGAAGAAAATAAAGGCACAATATAATTTACAAGCATTTCAAAGCAAAGGGAATAGTGAGGTACAAACTAATAAATCACCTACATATACATAGAGAAAATATTGATGCGCTATATCTGAGAAGATCCAAATAAATGGACAGAATGAGAGGAGGAATGTTGAAAGACATCTAAATCTAAGCTTTTTTGTGGACTGGCCCAAATTAAAATCATATGAATATGCTGGTTTACATTCCTACCAGTGCTGTACAAATGTCCTCTTCCTCCACACATCCTCATTAGCACTAATTATTGTAGTCATTTGAGCAAATATGGTTGTGATTTTAGCTTACATTTCTCTGATAATTACTGATATTGGACTTCCTCTTTCTATATATAATATTTTGATTATTTGATAATTTCATACACACAAATAATATATTTTTTAAATTGATGCTATTCACCTCTGCTCATCTCCCAACTCCTCTCAGATCTACCTGTCTCATCCCTCCCATCTTCATGTCCTCATTTCTTTCTTTCTTTCTTTCTTTTTTTTTTTTTGAGACACGGTTTTTCTGTGTAACATCACTGGCTGTCCTGGAACTTACTCTGTAGACCAGGCTGGCCTTGAACTCTATGTGATCTGCCTGCCTCTGCCTCCCAAGTGCTGGAATTAAAGGTGTGCACAATTACATCTCACTATAGTCTCATTTCTTTTAAATTATCCACCAAGTCACATTTGTGCTGCTCATATCCTCGTGTGTGTGAGACCATCAACTGGAGCATGGCCATTTACTAGGCCACCACACCCTGAAAGAAAACAAACTCTGTCTCCCAGCAGAGGTCAGCTGTCAGTAGCTTCTCAGCTAGGGGTAAGAGCTCATGAGCTCCTTTCCATTACATTCTGGAATGTTGAATGGGTTGGTCTTGTGCATGCAACCACAGCTGCTGCCAGTTTATGGCTGCAGCAGTCCTGTCATGTCCAGGAGACATTGCTCTTTCATGACCTCTAGTTCTTACAATCTTTCTGTTCCTTGTCTTGCATTTTTTATGATGTGCCCAAACATGTACTTGTGCACACACACAATCAATAAATAAATGTAAAAATTGTAAGGAACGCTAGCTATTTGCAACAATATGGAGGGATTGAGAGAACAGTATGTTAAGTGAAGTGAGCCCACATAGAAATGTAAATAGCACATGATTTCACTTATATGTGAAATCTTTCAAAAGTCAGATCCGTAGATGCAGAGAGTAGAATGGTGTTTGCCAGGGCCTGGGTTTGAGGGGCAGGTGTAGTCAAGGAGTAGGAATTTTCAGTTAGCCAGGGTAAATAAGGTTCTAGAGAGCTAATGAATAGCATAGTACCATAGGTATTAACACTAGATTGTATATTTCAAACTTGCAAGAAGAGCAGATCTTAAATAGTAGCTTTTCTTACCACACATAAAACGACAACTACTTGAGCAAATGGATATATAAATTAACATTATCATGGAACATTTAACAATGTGTGTGTGCTTGTATACACACATTAATTCTCTCTCTCTCTCTCTCTCTCTCTCTCTCTCTCTATATATATATATATATATATATAAACACTGTCATACATATAACTTGAAAATTGTGCTTCATTGAAGCTGGAAAGAAAACACAGAATGATGAAAGCTAAAATACACAGATCTGAATACAGAATAATGCTTCAATGGGGTTGAAAGTAGTATCTGCTTTGGGGTGGATAAGAAGAGAATGGACTTGATCAGAGCATGCTGAGTGCATATGTGGAGATAGCATATTGAACCCCATTAATATGTACAATCAGTACATGTTAATACTAAATTCAAAATAATAAAACCAAAAGGAGTTATCTGATTTCCAAATTATAAAAATGTGCTAAAATGCCTTTTCAGATGATTGTTTCTTTATTCTTTTTTTCTGACTGTTTATTTTTATTTTTATTTATTTATTTATTCATTTATTTATTTGGTTTTTCCAGACAGGGTTTCTCTGTGTAACTTTGGAGCCTATCCTGGCACTTGCTCTGGAGACCAGGCTGGCCTCGAACTCACAGAGATCCACCTGCCTCTGCCTCCTGAGTGCTGGGATTAAAGGCGTGCGCCACCAACGCCCGGCTATTTTTTATTTTTAAATTTGTTTTTTTTGGGGAATTTATCATACGAGAATACTATATTCTCATGTGTGGTGCTGTGGCAGAGGCAAAGAAAGTTGAGGCCAGACCCCAAACTGAGAGATTGTCTCTGTCCTTCCCTGTTCTCACCCCTTCTGCAACAGTTTCACCATCAGGACATCCCCAAAGTCATCCGGACAACCCCTCTCAGGAGTGTGCTTGACACATGGTTTCCCTATAGGTATCTTATCCTGGATGAACACTAGCCAGAAATGGTCTTATGACGTTAGCACAATAGCAAAGAGAGCCTGGGAATATAGGTGAGTAGATAGAAATTTAGTTTCTCCCTCATCCACTCACTTTTATAGATGTATAAATGAGGATCAGAGACACAAGATACTTGCCCAGGATCACACCAATGGGAAAGGTGGAATTGGCATTAATGACTCTCTTTTTCTTATCTTTATAAATAAAATAATCTCACCAGAAAGATGTCAGAGGATCCCCAAACTGGAGGAAGACTAGAGAAGGTGACTTAAGAATTGGGAAGGAGCAAAACTCAAAGAGGAACAGTTTGATTAAGACACTGCTCTGGTTCTAAAATCACACAAATTATGCTTTTGCTCTTGTGCCAATCATTTAAGACTCAGAGGCCAAGCAAATATCTGGACATGCCATCTAACAAAGACTACATACTAGTTTTCTGCTAATGCATAACAGATGATCTCAGACTCAGTCACTAAACTAACATCTAGTCCTTATTACCTCGTTATTTGTAGGTCAAAAGTTCAGAAATGGTTTGGCTAAGTTCTCTGTTCAAGCAAGACTAAAATCAAGATGTTGGTAGGGCCTCTGGGTAAGACACTAATTCCAGTTTCACTTAATTTTTGGCAAAAATTCTTCACCCTGCTGCTGTAGATAAAATACTACGTTTTTTTCTTTCATGATTATCAGTCGGATAGTTTTTTGAGCTCAGAAGCTACTCACATCTTAAACAACAACAACAGCAACAACTACCTATGCAGCTCTTTATAGTGGGCAGATGCCTTTAAATCCCAGCACTTGGGAGACAGAGGCAGGCAAATTTCATTGAGCTCGAGGCTAGCCATAAACTCACAGAGAAACCCCATCTTGAAAAACTAACCAACCAACCAACAAGCAAACGAACTCATGCAGCTCTCACATCTCCAAATCTAGGAATGTGGAATTTCTGTGCATGAAATCTCTCTCACTTTTCAAATTTCTCTTACCAAGAGTATAGTCCCTTTTTACATCTTACCTGACTAGGCCTGCCCAGGATACATATTCTCTCTCTCTCTCTCTCTCTCTCTCTCTCTCTCTCTCTCTCTCTCTCTCTCTCTCTCTCTGTTTATGTCTCTGTCTCTCTGATACACATGGAGTTTTAAAAAATATTTTGAGAATAAGTTACAATTACATCCTGTTACAGAAAACAGGAAAATAAGTCCATTAACATTGAAGGCTTCGTTCTTGTTTTGCTAGCTGTACAAGTTGCACTAGAATTTTGTGAACAGAGAAGGAATAGAGTCAAATCCAGTCTGGGTGCGAACAGGACAGAACAGCATACTGAAGCCTGTGGTAGGATGCAGTTCATGGGGATAGAGTTAAAGGGGCTACCAGCAAACACTGGGGTTAGTCTGCCGGCTACTTAGACATCCCAGGTGTTTCACAACTCTCCAGTCCCTGGTGACACTTTCAAACTCCTTTGTCAGGCTCCTTGGAACTTCCTGGTCGCCTCCACACCTGTGGTGTTGCTATAACCGCATCGTCCTCTTATCCAATGTTTGTGGATGTGAGCAGCCCAAGACTCTTTCATCTAGCATGGCTTGAAGGATCCACAGCCCCCCTGTCAATTCTTTAAAAAAAATGATTTATTTTTATTTTGTGTGCATTGGTGTGTCTGTGTGAGGGTGTTGGATTCTCTGGAAGTGGAATTACAGATAGTTGTGAACTGCCATGTGGGTGATGGAAATTAAACCAGGTCCCCTCGAAGAAGCAGCTAGTGCTCTTAACCACTGAGCCATCCCTCCAGCCCCAGATCCTCCCCCTTTGGGGCAGGTACAGTCTGAAGGGTATAATCTGGGCTGTGGGTAGTGCTGAGGTGGTTAGAGCAATACTTCAGGGAAGACCTGTGATTATCTTGAGGCTTTGAGGACCTATTACTTGTTCTTTTCTGAAGCTGCAAAGCAACATCCATTTACCTGACTGTGGAGGAAGTGGAACACACACTGCTACAGGCCTGAGGTAGGAGGGGGTGCTCTGTACCCAAGCTGGCTGTTAACAAAGGACATGCTGAAAGCATCCTCCCACGTGCAATGACTGGCTCCAGCCCCAGACATCCCAGGTGCTCCACATCAACCAGTATTCAGAAATAGAAAGAAGCACAGTGCAGACCCATAGTCTCAGGGCTGTGACAGTCCCTGCCAAACAGATAGCAGGATGATTCTCCAGGCATACCTGAGAAGAGGGCCAGGATCCATGCCCAGCTGGAAGGAAAGCCGGAAGCAAGGACAAGAGGCAGTGCGGGGATTGGGGCCCGACAATTCCAGAGTAGCCTTGGGCTCTCTTAGAATGTGGATCCTACCCATGTATCTGAAGAAGCCTTGGACATTATTGAGCTCTTCCCAAGCAAATTATCATTGCTCTTGCTTTTTTCCCATCACCCAAATTTTCTGCCCCTGCCCTGCTCACATGCCCAAATAGCAGTTTTTAAGTAAGCTATGATCCAGGCCTAATTTTATTGTGGTGAGAAAGCCTCAGTAACTCAAGCAGGTCTGGTCCAGGTCATAGCCAAAGGCTATCTAGCGCTACTTGCAGCAGTTTTACTTTCTTAATCCTTTTTCTAAGCAAGGACTCTTCTTTCTCCCTGCAGGAGAGACTATTTTTTTTTTTAAAAAAATGTTTTGTGAGATTATAATTACATCATCCCCCCTCCCCTTTCCTCTCTCCACCCCTCCTCCCATAACCCTTCCTTGTTCTTTTCCAAATTCATGGCTTCTCTTTTCATTATTGTTACCACTTTTGAGGCCTCCTTCATAAACCCTGTATCTGTGATGAAGTACCCCAGTCTTGTGTCGATGGGATTATGATGGCTTCTGGAGGGGCAGGCTGCATTTCCAGAGACTGTACAGAGGTGATTTATTAGCTCAGCCCTTTATGGGTAACGTGGCCATGGGTATTCTCATAGAAGGGACTTTGGTACCTAGCTCATGGGGTTGTTCCTATTCTCGCCTTTATCCTGGAGTTATTTACTTTCCACATGGACATAATAAACATCTTGGAATCCCAAGCCACTGACACTTCATCTTCCATCCTCCACTCTTGACACCACTGGGTGTTTTACTTCTTTCCTGTTAAATGCAATTGTTTTGACCATCCATACCTTCAGTATTCCATTTCTTATACAGCAGCATTACCTATTACATGCATTATTTAGGTGATATTTAGTGAATAAACTACTATTTATACCAGTCCTTAGATATCATTAGCCCCTGTGTTCATACATTCCCTTCTTTGGTTCCCAATCCATTAGTTGGATCTACTGACATTTCCATAGGTTGAAAGCTGATCCGCCCTTCAGGTTAGAGCCAATAATTATGCTGATCTCTCTCTCTCTCTCTCTCTCTCTCTCTCTCTCTCTCTCTCTCTCTCTCTGGATGCGCATAAAAAAGGGGGGGCACATTTAATTCATTTGCAATTTCAACATTTATTTCTGATACCAAAACTTGACAACACACAAGGAAAAAAAAAAGTAACAGACAGAATAGCAAATAAATTTATCTTGCATGCCACTCTCAGTCAACAGGATGTGGCTCTCTAGATAGCTGTGTTTTGAAGGAATCTGAGGCTTCAGCCTCACTCAGAGGGAAAACTATTGCAAATGATGAGCAGGATCTGTGAATATAAGAAAAAGGGAAAAATTCAATAAGCTATATCAAGTAATAAGTAACATTAACACCAAATAGTACTTCTCTGTACTTTTTTCCCCACCATGGGTTTTACATTACTACTAGCTTAGGAATGTGAATACAATCCCCACTGACCATGTATCCCCCAAGAACCCTATCTGGCAAATTCAAAATGGTTTATTTACCTGATATTTTACTCAACCCAGAAGAAGCCAATGGCACCGAAGTTGGCGGCAAAGTTGGCAGTAGCGGTACCACTGGGGCCAATAATGGGGCCAGTAAAGGCCTGAGGAAATCGGGAGCGGGCATTCTGGTGGTATCGGGCCCAGAAGGTAAAGGGGATTCTGGACCAAGGATCTCCAAAATCTCCTTCCTCATCCCAGGTCAGCAGCTCAAACTCGATGTCATCCCAGCTCCAGGGCCCAGACACAGCCTCATCTCCGATTCCCATGCGGGTTCGTGCTTCAGCACGGGCCTCTGCCTCAGCTGCAGCAGCATCCAGAGCATCCAATGCTTCATCTGCAGCTTCCATGAACTGTGCAGTCCAGTCACGAGGGTCTCTCTTCTGAACCTGTGATGAGGAATAGAAAATAAAACCCAACCTCTTACAGTAGCCAAGACACATGATCAGTGTAAGTGCCCATCAATAGATAAATGGAAAAAGAAAATATTATATTACACACAGTGGAACACTATACAGTCTTCAAAAATGAAAATCCTACTACTCATGACAATATGGGTAAAACTGAGGGACATTTTACTAAATAAGTCAGTACAAAGAAACAAATATTGTATTGGCTATCTAGACTCATAGGAGTAGACTAGAATGGTGGTTGCCACCACAAACCTGCACTACTACATCTGGCTTTTTACACAGGTTCTGGGGTAAATTAATCTATCATCAGTTCCTCCATTACCTCTGCAATGAATCTCAGCACTTTCATCTTGCTAGTCTCATGGTAGGAACGGAGGCCCCAGAGGAACTCATACTCAGGAGGGTTGCTGTTGGGCACTCGTCTGTAATCCAGGTATCTAACAGGGTAAGAAAAAAAAGAGTCCATGTTTATGGGCAGTCTGCAAAAAATAGCTAACAATTCTGGATTGTGAAACTCTTTAATTCAAACAGAAGCCTTTTCCTCCAAAAGTCACTCATAAACATAGTTAGGGTACCTACCCTTTAAGAATCAGGTCTTTGAATTCTGATGCCAGTTATTCTATAATAGGCAGCCACTCAGAGCTGCAAGGGACACTTGTATGGGGGTCACAGAAAGGCAACGTTCATTTTAACCCTTCAGCCAACGTTGTTGCTTCAGGTTCTTATAATCTTGTCAACAAACCACAAATAGAACATTCCCATGATTCCAACATGACCCGCCTTTACTTGAGATTGTGTACTATAAGAAGAGTAGACAGGCTTCACTTATACCCACATTGTAGGAACATCCTACCTCAAAGGGTGCATTCAGTAAACACGTCTGAGTAAGGATCTATTTCTGTGAACCTATATCCAGGTGTGGTTTAAGTGGCATGTCTAGAAAGCCTTTTCGGATGCTGACCAAGCAGGGTCACTTACTTCTGCTTTACAAACTCGTAAGTCAGAAGTTTTCTCAGATCACCAAGGAGGGGATGTCGGACCCTGATGGTAAAAAAGAAAATGACAATCAAACTTTTCCTGAAGAAAAGAGGGGGGAGTTCAAGATTGTTTTCCAATCTATCCACATCATAATTTAGATATCCCCAAGGCAAACTCTCCAACCCCAGACCACCAGGCTAATGCAACCCTGGGACCATCCCCTGCTGCCAAAGGATAATTCAAACAGACAGGAGATGAAAGAGCCTAATCATACCCAGGACGTAGTCCCATCTTGCGTAGTGCCTCCCAAAGGACAGCTGTAATGGGAAGCAAGAGAAGATAAGGCACAGAAAGTGAACACAGGAATCAGGCTGTAGCTAACCCCCAGCTGTAAGTCCAGCCACTTACCCTCACTGGCACGGTTGCCATTCATGAAGATAATGCCCAGAATCACTAAGAGGAGGCCCAGCTTGGGCGTGTCTTTGGTCCTAGAAGAGTACAAAAGAATATATATACATATGTATATAGCCAGCAGCCATTTGCATGAAAACCCCCAGCAAGCTTACCAATTTAGCTTTTCCAGTATTCCTCAGTGGAGATCACTATGCCCCCACTGTGCCTATGACCTCCTACATGACCAAATACTGAAACTCTTAGGAAAAAGAAAGCATCACTGAGAAAGGCCATATTCCATCTCCTTTCCCATCTTACGTTCCCAGTATGCCAGCCAGGGACTCAGGGGTACTGATGAGAATGTACAGATGCTCTTCTTTGTCAATTTCCTTCAGCTGGATTCCAAATTTCTACAGGGGCAAGAAAACAGATTATGAAATACAGCATTTAGCAAATCTACCCATAGGCAGGCAGTCACAGCCTTGTTAAGCCTTGCCCTAAACTTCCAGTAGGAATCTCCTAAAACAGAGTTTCCCCATCATTCCAGTTTCTTAGGTTTGGCTTTTTACCTTCTCCAGGACAAAGCAGGCGCGTTCAATGATTTCTGGATAAACATCAGTGTATTCTCGGATGATATCCCTCAGCATTTCTGTAAGAGAGAAGGGTTAGCATTGAGCTGGATCATAGAGTAGCAGGCCCTTTGGCAGCCCTGGTGAGGGTAGCTCAGCCAGGGTCCTCAAAGGTAGAAATGAGGGAATCAGCTATGCAAGGGAAGGGATGTATAAACAAAAGATGCCTGCAGAGCACACGGACAGGGGAAGGACCTACCAGAGCGCTTGATGGGCACCTTTGTGTAGTCTTTAAGCATCAGGTACTTGACCAACTTATTTGCCTGGGGAGAAAGAAAGAATTAAAATTATGTTTGCAGGAAACTTGGCTGACTACAAGAGAAGGACAAGAGAAAATAAGTGAAGAGATCCAGCACTTACTCTTTCCTGAAGAAGGGCCACATCTCGGGGCTGGGGAGCACCCTGGTTCTGTGAGGCACGGGCGTTTGGGGTGGATCTCAGATTAGGTGAGGGTCGTAAGTTCTGCCAGTCAGGTGGAATCGGCCAATCGGCAGGGATCCAGTCAGGTGGAAAAGGCCAGTCAGTGGAAAATGACCAGTCAGGGGGCAATGACCAATCAGGGGGTATCTGCCAATCTGGAGGGCCTTGCCAATCTTGAGGGCCCTGCCAACTGGGTGGAGCCTGCCAACTAGGTGGGGTCTGCCATCCAGGTGCATTCTGCCAGGCCATTGGGTTTGGCCACACAATTGGACCAGGCCAGACAATGGGGTTTGGCCAGATCACTGGATTCTGCCAGATCACTGGGTTAGGCCAGATCACTGGATTCTGCCATGCAACTGGGTTCTGCCAAGCTGTTGCTGTCTGCCTAGCTGGGGGATTCTGACGTGCTGGTTGGGCCTGCCTGGCTGTCTGGTTTTGCCAGCCTGATGGGTTCTGCCAAGCCAGTGGGGTCTGCCACAGCACATTGGGGGGTGCGCCAGGTGGGTTCTGAGTGGTCACCGGAACTGGAGCAGACCTCCAGTTCCCTGAAGCTAGTGAGGCCCGCCTTTGATCCCCACTGCTGTTCTCTTCCACATTCAAGTTATTAATCTGCATCGTAAGAGAAAAGAAAATTCCAGAGTCACTATTAATCCTTGGTCCTCCCAGCAGCTAATCTAGGAAGTTCCTATGAATTTTCCACCTATAAGGACATTCTGACCCTTCACTAGTCATCGGTCACTTTATGTTTATTTTTCATTGTCTTTCAGGTGGGAGATTCATGTCCAAACCAGACCAAGAACAACCATAAAGTGGGGACTAGGGCTTCTCCTTTTCCTGTGTGACTACTGCTATCATCCTGAATTCAAGCCATCTCATTTCATCCTGTGTTTTCTCTAGCTAGTGAGGTGAAGCTTCAATGATAATTTGGTGTGAGCCAGCCTAGCTTACGACCTCACCCATGGTGTTTACTGTCAAAATGTAAAATGACCTATACACAGGTGGTACGGTGATCCAGATTATCTGTCCTTGTATAAACTCACCATCAACCTGTGGACAATCAGGGGTCAGGAATAAACATTTACCTCAACACCCCCTAAAACCTAGCCCCAATACAGGTATATGCGCCCTTTATTTTGTTTGGAGCTAAGTAAAGCTAGGAGGGATCTCACCTTGCGGGTCCTCTTGCCCCGAATTATAGTCCGAGACTCCACATTCTGAGCCTGGGAGCCATCGGCTGAGGTCTGTGCAGCTGCACCACCAGTTTCAGAGATACCTGGGCTGGTCCCTACATTAGCCATTTTGGCCTGGTTTACATTCTGGATCTGGGCATCAGCTGCAGGGACCTTAGTGGTATCATTCCAAGCCTTAGTAGCTGTCTTAGGCTGGTTGTTGATCATCTCATTGGCACTGGGAGACTGAGAGAAATTGTAGGTGGCACCAGGGCCTGCCTTAGTAGTGGTATTCTGGACCTTAAAGGCTATTTCAGACTTTTTAGCTGCTGATTTGCCTGTGGTTGCTCCGTGGGAAAAATTAGAGGCAGCATTTGGCCCTTTAGAGGTGCCATTATGTGACTTATAGGCCGCCTTAGACTGGTTCTTGGACATCTCCTTGGCATTACGTGCGTGAGAGAAATCATTTGGACCCTTTGAGAAGGTATTCTGGGCTCTAAAGCCTGTCTTAGGCCTAGCAGCTGCTGTTGAAACCCCAGTATCAGCCACCTGATTGGCAGTTGGGGGCTGTGAACTCTGGGGACTAACATTCTGCCCACTGGCAGCTGCTGTGGCCTGGTTGGTGGGTGGAGCCTCGGAGATCTGGATGGCTTCCATCAAGGTCTGCACAAGCAAGGCGCTGTCTTCTACAGAGGCCTCAGCCTGCAAATACAGGAGGGGGAATTTCAACCTCTGGGCCTTACAAGCCAGATCAGAAGGAGGGGCATACGCAGCAGGGGAGCTGTAGACACGCATCGCAGTTCACAGATCTGGGGGCACAGAAGGGTCAAAGGG
Source organism: Cricetulus griseus (assembly GCF_003668045.3). Taxonomy (NCBI): domain Eukaryota; kingdom Metazoa; phylum Chordata; class Mammalia; order Rodentia; family Cricetidae; genus Cricetulus; species Cricetulus griseus. Next base: position 75,454,316 of record NC_048604.1, on the reverse strand, counting down.
AGGCGGGGTGGGAACAAAATTTGGTTAAGAATAGAGGGGGCAGGACAAGGTGAGGGCAGTCAGAGGCAGCAGGGACTGGTGAGGAACCGTGGTGCAACCACTGACCCCAAACAGGTTCAGAGCCGGACTGGTTAGGCTTGCGGTGGGGAGCTCAAGACCCGAGGAGGAGGAGGGAGGAATCGCGGAGGATAAGCAGGGAGGGTGGAGGGGGAGTCTCGCGGCGTGGAGAAAGGGAGGGTGGAGGCGAGAGGTTGGGGGATGGGGCGACAGACTGCTCTACACGCGTCAGGGTTATGGAAAAAAAAATGGTTCCTTACCCAACCCGCATTCTCTGGGCAGAATGCCCTGACTAACAGGGTCTCCCCTTTCTCTAAGCAGGGACCGATGGCTGAAAAGGGACGCCCCTCCCCCCATTCGATAAACGCTAGACATTTGAGAGCCAGCGGAGTCTAGGCCGGAAGAAGGGCAAAATCAGAGCCTGCCATTTGTGCCACCAAAGGGGCCGGGGGGTGCGCGTAATCTGTCAGCAGGGAAAATGGAGGAATGGGGAGCGGGGATCTCACCTGGTAGCCGCGGAGGCCTGCACCGCCGTCCGGTTTCTGAGCCATAGCTCTTGTGTCTCTGGCAAGAGCAGAGCCTAGGGGGGTGTGGGAGAGGAACTAGGCATTACACTACAGAAGGAAAATACGTAGGGCCGAATTGTGTGTGCGTGTGTGGTTTGATGCTGGGGGCGGGTGAGGTGCTGGATAAGGGGAGAAACAAGCCTAATCAGAGCGGGAAAAGTAAATGAGCATCCTGATGGGCAATTTAAAAATTCCAGAACCCGATAGGGAAAAGCTTCAAATCCGCGTTCTGGAATCTGATAAGAGCTCTGAATGCGGCAGTTTTCGGGGGGCGGGGGAGAGCGAGGGGGAAAAATTCGCTTCTGGAAAGTTGGATTGAGGTTCTCAATCAAAAGGAATCTATAACGGATCAAGGTCGAGAAATTTGAGGATTCTGTGAAGGAATGGGATAAGGATTCAGAGAATGAACGGGGTTCTAAATTAGATGGGGGGGGGGGTAAGAATCAGGGATCGGGTAGTGGAGGGGGTTTCTGAATCCAGGGTAAAGGGATTGGGATAAAAGAATGGGGGAAGGATGCCACACCAGGGGGCAGATGCCCAGTCTGGGGGCTAATCTCACCTTGCCTCAGGCCCCAACCCCAACCCCCTTGCTGTCTCCCTTCTTCACGACTCAGAGGATCAGGATTGCTGTGCTCGGCTCTCAGCAGCCGCACTCTCTCCTTGTCCAGGAGAAAATGCCAGCGCGGCAGCTCGGGCGACCCCGCCTCTTCGCCTAATATACCACCCACCGCCTCAGGAAGCCTCGCGCATGCGCAATAGCTAACTGTCCAAATAAGAGTCCCGCTTGCTTTCCCAACAAAAGCTTCATCCTAGAGACCTTGTCGCGCATGTGCACTTGGAGGAGATCCCGCCTCTTTGCCAACACACTATCCCACCGCCAACCAGGTTGACAGTGTACGAAGGTTCCTCCCCTTCTTCTTACGCACCCACTCCTCCAACAGATGCGCAGCGCCTTTTGGTCCCACCCCCTTGCCCAACACACCAGCCCCCTACCTTTATCCGCAATGCGTCTCTCCTCAGTCCCTCCCTTCCCCCCCCACCCAGGACTCTCTAGCCAGGCCTGCAAGTACCTCCCACCCCTTGCTTAGGGCCTCTTAGGTAGGCCTCTGCGGGGGGTCTCTTAGTTCGCTGCAAGCTAGGCCTCTGCTGAGTTCACCCACTTTGCAACGCAGGAACCTTAAAGGTCGGCCTTGGGGGGGATACATTCCAGGAGGTAGCAAAGCAAGTGCCAGCCAGGGGGTAGATTTCCTCTGACCAGACTCAGAAAATGAGCTTTTCTCTTGCCGCCCTCCCCACCCCGTTTTCTTTTTATTTATTTATTTATTTATTTATTTATTTATTTATTTATTTATTTGCAGTTTTGCCATGGAAACATTTCATGAGGTGTGGGCCAGAGAGGGGAGGGAAAGGCATAAGGGCAGTGGGATCTGTCCTGGAGCTGGTTTTTCTCGAACATCAGCCCTAGAAGATTGATGGAGGGCAACATCTTCATTTTGCATACCAGGTAGCTAAATCATAAACCCACTGTATGAACCAGGGCACTGAGCAAGTAACAAACAGAGAGGGCAAAATTTGGCACAGCACAGTGGTGCACACTGGTAATCCCAGCACTCTGGAGACTGAGTGAGGAAAGCCACGAGTTCCAGGCCAGGTGCACAACGCTGAGACTTTATCCAAAAACCAAACATGGGGCGGGGCGGGGGGGTGGGGTGCGGATTTTCCTGACTGCAAAATCTATATAGCTATTAGTGCTGGTCTGAGAATCAAGACACCCCTTAATTTTTCATTGAAATGACAATCTTTCCTCTCCCCAATATTTGTTCCAAGTGGACAAAGCCTGTGTTCTAAGAGGCCTAGTATATGTGGGAACCCTTCAGGTTCACTCTGTACTCCCGTTGGCAGGCACTTGCCCAGAGTGAGACCCCAGGACTTGATGATGCTTGCTTGAGGCCGGAGCAGTCAGGTGTGTCTGTTCTGTTCTTGCAGAATGAACCTCGGCTGGGCTTTAGAATTGCGTGATTAGTGTCGGGACTATCTGTCCCTGGTTATGTGAGCCCCTGAGAATATAGTCACTTTAGTCAACTTTGGTAAGCCTGGTTTACTGACTACCCAAAATAAGAATCACAGAAAGGGGGCCCTGTCCAAGGACACACAGCCTGCTGTGCTTCCAAGATGGCTGAAGAGACAAACGCAGAAAAAATGACATACAGATACGAAGTGACTCAAACCAAACCCATAGGTTCCCAAAATCCAAGGCAGATTTTAGCGCGTTTCCCATTTATTCTGGCGTCAGCAAGGAGCCTGCATATGAAAGAAAGCTAATGCTAGGAAGGACTGCAGCATTTAGTCCCCAAGGGCCGACATCAATTCTGCCAGGCTGGATGACTTCCCTCATCTGTTGCATAGCAACCTCCTCTGTCAGCTGCCTGTTTTTCCTCAGCACTTCCTCTGTAGAGCGTCTGCAGTGGGACGTGACCAGACTCGGGAAAGGAGGTTGAGGTGCCATTTTATGTATTATCTGCTTCCATGTCTGTGTCTTCAGTCATGACGCAGATTAAAACTTTCATACTCCTCACCTACTGCTCCCTCCCTTCTCCAGCTGAATATCTCTTAAAAGTCTCAAAATTATTATTACCAAATTTATTCTCTTGTATATATCCTCCTCACCAGTATTTCCTTTAGTTATACTCTTTTTTGCCATATTAGAACGGGGGCTTCTTTAGGGAGATGGACTGTTGTCTGTTGTATTCGTTGTTGTTGTATCCTCAGCATGAGGAACAATGCCTAGTACATTTTATATTTTCAATGAGTAATTGTTGATGAATGAATAAATCACACAGTATACCACATTGCTAAAAGCAGAAAGTTGAAAGGATTTTTTTGCTTGATAAATTCACTTATTTGTTTTTGTCATATGCAGACACATAATACATACTCATTACGGGAACAGTTTATATGCATCGTTAAGGGTTGAAATATTATCTAAATGCTATAGAAGTGAAGGATTCATTTTCTAATCCTCATCATTTTGAGACAGTGGCTAAGGTTTTTATGCTACCTTTTCATATAGCATTTTAATCACAGACACACAGCTCTCCTTACATCCATAGTATAATATGCATATGGAAAATATTTTAAATTACAACTTTTTGCCTAATACAAATTCTTTTTGCAGCTTGTCGGAGGTGCATTGTTATCAGGATCTTTATATCTTTGCATGATCAAAGATACATGTTTTTTTCTCATTTGTCAAGAACTAAGAGCATATGCAATGTTTCATCTGATTTTCTTATCAAAAAACCTACCTCCGAGTCATTCTTCTTTTTTAAAAAAAAGACTCAGTTTTGTTATGTGTGTTTATGTTGTAACAAGGATCTTGGTGTTAGCTGAGTTCATTATGTGGGACAGGCAAAGGACTGACTTGTTCAGGAAAGACAAAAGACTGAAATGTAGGAAAAAGCTTTACCAAGTCAGGATCGCAGGTTCCTTCTTGGGACTTGTGGGAAAACAGGAGGTGGGAGTCTGAGGGGTGGGGAATGACTCTTGTCCAGATGTTTGTCCCTGAGAAGGCTTGTCTTTCTAACTTTCCCTCAATGTATCTGTGGCTTAGTCTGTGTGTGGTGCTGGCTTTTGGATGTCAGAAGAGAGTTGGACTCCCTGGAGCTAGAGTTATCTAGGTGGTTGTGTGCCACCTGGTGTGGGTGCTGAGAACTGAAGGCACATCAGTTAAAACAGCTGCTCCATCTCTAGCCCTAATTGCCTTTTTTTTTTTTACGTGTGTGTGTGTGTGTGTGTGTGTGTGTGTGTGTGTGTGTGTGTGTGTGTGTGTGTGTGTGCGTGTAGGTGCCTGGAAGAGGATGTCTGATCCTTTGAAGCTGCAGTCATAGATGGTTCACATGGCTGCTGGGAACCAAAGCAGATTGGGCTGGAAGAGCAGCAGGCACTAACTGCTGAACAATATCTCCAGCACCCTCTTTTTGTTTTTTTAATGGAGTCTTTTGCAAAGCAAAAATTTTAATCTTGCGGAAGTCCAATTTATTGATTTTTTTTTGTTTTTAGACACAGGGTTTCTCTGTTTGTTTTGGAGCCTGTCCTGGAACTTGCTCTGTAGACCAGGCTGGCCTCAAATTCACAGAGATCCACCTGCCTCTGCCTCTGCTGGGATTAAAGGCACGCGCCACCAACACCCGGCCAATTTGTTGATTATTTTTAAAGGACTGTAGTTTTCTGTGTGTGATAGAGTACATGTTTATAATTCCAGTATTCAGAAGAGTGAGATTGGTGGAGTGACAATTCAAGGCTAGCTAGGGCTGCATTGTAAGACCATGACTCAGACAAGTAAATAAATAAAAACATGGGCTGGAGAGTTGGCTCAGAGGTTAAGGGCACTGACTGCTCTTCCAGAGGTCCTGAGTTCAATTCCCAGCAACCACATGGTGGCTCACAGACATCTGTTATGAGATCTGGTGGCCTCTTCTGGTGTGCAGATATACATGGAAACAGAATGTTGTATACATAATAAATAAATAAAATCTTTAAAAACAAACAAAAGATGATTGTTTTAGGTCATTTCTAAGAGCTCTTCAACAATATTGAGGGTATGAATCTTCTTTTATCTTCTAGAATTCTTCTAGTTTTTTTTTTCCCCTGGATAGTCTATTACCCCATCTGTAAAACAGGCAGGTGATTTGGGTTGTAATTTTGAGGTTCTGCGTTTACCCACTGACCCAGTTCGGAGCTGAACCCACAGTTTACATATTGGAAGAACATACTTTTCGCAGTAAGCCTTTGCAACGTAGGAATTTGAATGAACGAGCCAAACTGAGAGTGGATGTAAAGGTGGAGGAGATGACAAACTTCTGAACGCGTTAGGCGGCTCGAAGGCGAAGTCTTCTAGTTTTAATTACAATGTCTGTCATTCATTTACTTTTGAGGGCTTTTAGAAAATTTGTTTTGTTTTCTGGTGCCATGAACTGAAACCAGGGCATTTAGGCAAGCCAAGTGTTGTGATAAAATGCCTGGACATAAAGCAGCTCATGGGTGAAAGGGCTTATTTTGGCTTATATTTCCAGAGGGATACATTGCATCACAGTGGGGAAGACATAACAATAGGCAGGAAAACATAGTGGTAGGAGCAAGAAGCCAGCTGATATTATTACATAAGCACACTGGAAGCAGACGTTAAAAAAGAAGTAAGGTCAGGCTACAAACACACCCCCCTTACTTCCTCTGGCAGAGGTCCACCTCCTAAAGGTTCCATAACCTGGCGAAACAGCACCACCAACTGGAGACCAAGTACTCAAACATAGAAGCCTCTAGGAGACAATTGACAGCCAGACCACACAGCACCAAGCAAGCACTAACACAGCCTCTAGTTTTTAAGTTTTGTTTGAGGTCTGAAGTTTAGGTTGAGGTTTGTTTTCCCCTTAGATTGAGGGAAAGTTAGAACTATAGATATCCAATCACCACAGTACAGTTTGCTTAAAGATATTTTCTATCTATTGTATCAGTTTTGCACTTCAGTCAAAAATCAATTGGCTTTATTGTTGTGAAGCTGTGTCTGTGTCCTCCATCCTATGGCACTGTTCTGTGTTTAGACACTCATCAGCACCACATACTAATCACTGTATATTAAGTAGAATATTTCTCTCAGTTTATTCTTCTTTCACAAAATTATCCTATTATTTTATTCATTTATCATTTTCACATATTTTGGAAAAATATTGTCAATATATAAAAACCATCTTTCTTGACATACTGGGTTAGGGATTAGAGAAAACTAATATTTTAATTATTCAATACTCTAATCCATAACCCAGTATGTTACACCATTGACTATGTCCTTTCATTTCTATGTTAAAATTTTGTGTGGTATTACTATAGAAGTCCTATTTTTAATTGATACATATATTTCACGTTTTAGACATCATAAATGGTATCCTATCATTAATTTTGATTTCCATGATTTCATCGTACACACACACCCACGTAATCTTTTAGTGGCCACATGAATAAGAAAGGAGGCAAAGTGCAATCATATTTACAGTTTACATTATTTGTTTATTTATTTTGGTTTTTTGAGACAGTGGTTCTCTGTCCTGGAACTTGCTTTGTAGACCAGAGTGGCCTCAAATTCAGAGATTCGCCTGCCCCTGCCTCCCCAGTGCTGGGATTAAAGGCATGTGCCACCTCACCCAGTTTATAATTTACATTATTTATATACTCTATAATAATATTAAATACATCTGGGCAATGACTTAAGTAAATATCAATGAACACTCCACTAATGTAAAGGTTATCAGAAGAGTCAAGGAGAAAGTTGCAAGTAAAATCTCAATGCACAAAGTTGGGATGCTTTTGTCTATCTCACTAGATGATCTTATCACACATGGTCCTCTGACATTTTATAACACAGACTCCATCTTCCATATGTCTGTGAAATCTATTCATCCATCCATCCATCCATCATCTGATATTTGTAATATGATTAAAGACAATTTGTGTTCTCAGTATGAAAATTAAAACTTATAATCCACTTAGTTTGAGAAACATGGAACATTAATTTTTAATGAACATGTAGGTGGATTCAGAAAAGTAATCACAAACAAACATATAACAAGTCTAGATTTAATTTTATGAAACAGAAAACGTCTGAAAAATAAGGAGGGAATTTTCTTTTCTTTTTAAATTGAAAATACAGTTTTTCATACAATATATTCTGATTATGGTTTCCCTTCCCCCATCTCCTCCCAGATCCTTCCCATCCCCCCATCCACCCAAATACACAACCTTTCTTTCTCTTTTTCTCTTTAGAAAACAAGCAGGCATCTAAAAACTAAGATAAAATAAAAAGAAACAAACCAGAATAGGACAAAACAAACAGAAAAAAGAGACAAGTAGCACAATAAACAAATATAGACACAGAGACAAATGCATTTGCATACTCAGAAATCCCATAAAAACACAAAACAGAAAGCCATAATATGTATACAAAAGACCTGTAAAGTTAAAAAAAAAAAGACCAGACAAAGCATTATGAGTCAAACAAAACAAAACAAAACAACAACAAAAAACTCCAAAAATACCACTCAGTTCATTTTGTATAGGCCCTTTACTATTGGGCATGGGGTCTGCTCTTAACTTTGTATGCCCAATGAGACTCCATTGGAGAAACTTTCTCCTTTGTGGAGCGGTTGTCAATTGGAGACATTTTCTGGGTTAGGGATGGAGGCTTGTGTTCTCTTCCCCTCAGTCATCCAACTCACTCATCACATACACACACAGACATTTTAAAGTAACAACATCATTCAAGACTTGATATTATCACAACATTCTGTTACAATTATATAGCATTTTTTGTGCCAAAATCTTTTTTCTAAGGAACTCAGAAAAGTATATTTAGGGACTAAAGTGTTTATAATTAGACTTGTTTAAAATTTTTTTATTTGGAAAAATGTAAACCATTGCATTCTTTTCTACTATTATTTCTCCATTGTTTTTAATGCTAGAGATAGCCTTTGCTATCCAAACGCCAAATACATATTCCTTTTTTTTTCTGAGAAGTAATTCAGAAATGTGTACTTAATATCTACAATTATGTGTTCTTTCCCAGTAATTTACCTTTGAAAACTACACAGTGGAGACTTACTTATACCCCAACTTTGAGCCCTGAGGTTTGAAGGCTTCCTTCTTGTTTCCTCTCATAACCCTTGTTTATTAGTGGAATGTTCACTAATGTTTAAGTCATTACCCAAATGCAAGTACAATATAACAGTTTACATTATTTAGGGTTCTCTAAAGGTACAGAGCTGATAAAATGAAATATATATATATATATATATTATATATATATATATATATCATGCACACTGGGGCGTGGTCAGAGTGAAGTAACAAGACTTTAAATATGAGAGTTGCACGCATGCAGCTCTTTCTATTCCATGGTCTGCCTGGTTGTACGGGACTGACTTGGTCACGTGAGTACTTTTCTATTAAAACATCTGTTCATCAAACTTGCTCTGACTCCTTAGCAATTCCCATTTATTGCGTCTTGCTTTATTTGGTGTCAGCACGGGATTTTTATTCTAAACCCGTGGGTGGGTAGTGGCTTTGGGCGGGATTTATTCCCCTGCCGCATTGGCACCCAGGTAATCTTTTATCGTCACCTGTGACCACAGTGTGTCTGGCACACTTCTCCATTACAACAGGAACCCTTCAGGACTATTCATCTTGTTTTGTAAGTCAGCAGTCACTTTCTTGTGGGTCCTGCATGTCCAGTTTATACAACAAAAACAGTCCAGGCAAGAGCAGTTTCTTGCCCAGATGGCTAATCTTACCATGTTGAAAGCAAACTCCATAATGAGTTTCTTCGATGCCCATCCTCCTTTCTGACATAACTGGTGTGCCAGGAGCAGTTGTGTCTCACTGCCAAGAAAAACCCTAAACAATTTAAATGCCTATTTCTGTAGGTCTTTGAAAGATTTGAAGAATATCTATCCATCTCAAATACATCTCTGTGTATGTAGAAAACCTAACTAACCTAATGATAAGTTCTGACTATTGTAGGTGACTATATAATCTGTATTTAATTATGCATATCACAAAATTAACCTTAAATTTGTATCAATAAATGAAAATCCATACTAATGCAAAGTATTCATTCCTATATCCTATTTCTCCATTTTCCTTTAAAAAGAGATTGACTGTGATCATAACCATTTATAACCAACCCCATTTAAATGAAAACAAACATTTATAAACAATATATGGGAATTTGGGCATCGTTCATTCCAAACTGCTTCCTGCTGGTTGGGGGCGATGTCCATACCATGGGGATCATGATAAAAAAACAGAAATCTGTCCAGGTCCTTGTTTTTGTAGTCTGCAAGACTGCAACATCTCAGCTGTTTTGGATGTAGGATCAGTTGGGCCACTGCTTTAGGGGGTCTTGCTTGATCAAATCATATTAGTCTGGAAGGAATCCACAGCTTTTCATTTTCTGTGAAAACACAAGCAAGAAATCTTTTCCCAAGTAGCCTTTCCTTATATTAAAACTTAGAAGTTAAAGCATTTTTAAAATGTGTAAGTTGGATTAATTTAGCAGCATTGATAATCAAATGTATTGTAGCAGCTTTTGCTCTTTCCTCAGCAATCAAACAATTTAAAGACAACACAATAGCATACAGTATCCAGACACTCTGTGTATTTTCCATCTTTACATGGCTTTTTATTATTCTATTTCTTTTACTTTCCCTTTTTCCTTTTATGAGACAGGGTGTCTCTGTGTAACTTTGGCTTGAATTCACTTGAATTCACTCTGTACACCAGGCTGGCCTTGAAGTCACAGAGATCTGCTTGTCTCTGCCTCCTGAGTGCTGGTATTAAAGGCGTGTGTCACCATACCTAGCTACTCTATTTCCTTCTTTCTTTTTCTCTCACAAGCCTACTTATATTTTTAAACACAGTGAAAACCTTTAGAGGTTTTTTGTTCATCTGTTTTTATTGTAAATCTTTACCCTTTCCTGGCCACCAGTCTTTTAACTGTTAAACACCACCACCAAGGAGACTTACTAGACCAGCGTAAAGGATGTGTCTGGATAGTCCAACAATAGCTGTCTCCTGACAGAAAAGCTTAAATCCAGTAGTTGTTTAGTCCATGAAGCTTAATTTCTCTACACTGGTACTAGAATTCTGGAGAATTCCAGAGAGCTTCTGCTTTTCACTCTAGGTCAGGATCCTGGAAATGTTGGATTTTAATATCAGCTATATCAACAAGATAGATGGACTTGCCAGCAAGAGGGCAAACTGGCAAAAAGCAGTCTCCTTCTTCTGTATATTTTTATGTGGGCTGCCACCAGAAGGTGTGGTCCAGATTTAGAGTGTGTCTTTCTATTTCAAATATTCTGAAATATCCCTCACAAGAGTGCCCACCAGATTGGGTTTTAGCTGATTCCAGATGTAGTCAAATTGACAACCAAGATTAGCCATCACACCACATATAAGAATAATGCTACTAACGAGAACAGTTTTAAGAGCAATGACTAAGAAAAGGCTTAGTCAAATGCCTGTTATATGTGGATATTCTTTAGGAGAAAGAACATTGCAGTATAATTTATGTGACCACAGCTTTTGCAAATGTTTTAGGAGAATTTCTGAAAGGAAGTCTTTTATGTATGATCGGTGTCTGAAGGCTTTTGTCAACAGCCAAAGTGGAATTCTCAGAGTACTCTGAGTTAAGAGAACACCTATAAATAGACTGAATACCAAGACATTCTTAATCACGGCATCAGTCACACTTGCTATCTGAGGACTCACTCCCGAAGATTCATTGGTTCATTATGGCACAAAAATATGGAAAACCTTCACATTTTCTCTCAAACTTAGAAATTTCACATAAACTATTTTCCAGTGCAATGGAAATTGTAGTGAGTGGTCAAGATTTTTAAACAATACAAAAATTCATGATGATCAGAAACACTATGGATGTATTGGCAGTGGGAAAGGATTCAGAATAAATTTAGACTTTTCATATAAATTTTATTTAAATTAGAAACAATATTATTTTAAATATTAATCCCAGTTCCCTCTCCCTCCCATCCTCCCATATCCCCCAACAACCCCCCCCATCCCCGTCCCCCATCCACTCCCCAGGGAGGGTGAGGCCTTCCATGAGGGATCATTAAAATCTGTCAAGTCATTTGTGGCAGGGCCTAGGCCCTCCCCTGTGCATCTAGGCTAAAAGAGTATCCCTCCATGGGAAATGGGCTTCCAAAGTCCATTCGTACACTAGGGATACATCCTGTTTCCACTGCCAGAGGCTCCATAGACTGCCCAGTGCTCCTAACTGATACCCACATTCAGGGGGCCTGGTTTGGTCCTGTGTTGGTTCACCAGCTGTCAGATTGGGGTCCATGAGTTCCTACTTGCTCAGGTCAGGTGTTTCTTTGTTTTTTCCAATGTATTCTTGACCCCTCTGTTGGTCACTCCTCCCTCTTTGAAACTGGATTCCAGGAGTTTGGCTCAGTGCTTGGCTGTGAATCTCTGCTTCTGCTTCCATCAGCTACTGGATGAAGGCTCTAGGATGGCATTTAAGGTAGTCATCATTCTCATTATAGGGGACAGGCATTTAAGGTAGCCTCTCCGCTATTGCCTAGGGTCCTATTTGGGGTCATCTTTGTGAATCTCTGGACATTTACCTAGTGCCAGATTTTTCTTTAAACCTATAGTGGCACCCTCTATTGATGTGTCTCTTTTCTTGCTCTCGTCTATTCCTCTCCCCACTCAATCTTCCTAATCCCTCTCCCCCCTAATCTCCTCCCCCTCCTCTTCTCTCCTTCTCTTTCTCCTAACTCCCTTCACTCCCCAATGCTCCCTATTTGTTCAGGGGTTCTTGTCCCTTTCTGCTTCACTGGGGGACCATGTATGTCTTTCCTAGAGTTCTCCTTGTTTCCTAGCTTCTCTGGAGGTGTGGATTGTAGGCTGGTAATCCTTTTCACTATGTCTAGAATCCATATGTGAGTAAGTACATACCATGTTTGTCTTTCTGTGACTGAGTTACCTGGGCCACTTAGGATGGTTTCTTCTAGTTCCATCCATTTGCCTGCAAATTTCAAGATTCCATTGTTTTGTTTTTCTGCTGAGTAGTACTCCATTGTATAAATGTACCACATTTTCTCTATCCATTCTTCAGTTGAGGGGCATCTAGGTTGCTTCCAGGTTCTGGCTATTACAAATAATTAAATTTAGATTTTTTTAAGCATGACAGACTTCATTGTGGAGAAATTTCCAATCCTTATAATGCACAGATAAAAGCATTCACACCCACATCAGAACTGACTAAACATGAGAAAGTTCAGAGTGCAAATATACTTCACAGTTATGAATATGGGAAAGGGCTTCTGGAGGCATTTATCTTAATAGAACACTAGAAAGTTCATAGAAATAAACAGATCCTTGAAATGTAATCAATATAATAGTGCTTTTTATCTAGATCAAATTATATTAATCATCAGATAATCTTTTGCAATGAGTATACAAAAACATTCAAACAGAAATCAATCCTTGCTCATCATCTGCAAATTCATAATGGAGAGAAACACTGTGCCTGTAATGAATAAGCTTTCAATTAGAGACTGAATTTTATACATCATCAAAGGATTCATAAAGACAAGACCCATTATGTATGTAAAATGATGGCTATGCTGTCAGCAGTATTTCAGCTTTATTTGACATCAGCAAGTCCATAGTAGGGAAAAATCTTTTACATGTAGTGAGTATAAGAAGTATTTCAATATGAAGTTTAATCTTACTCAACATCAGTCAAATAACAGTGACAAGATTCATAATATTATGGTAATGATATGGTAGTCTTTTGAGAAAATAAGACCTTGGTAAAAATGATAACTTCCCCATAAAAGTTAATTAAAATATTTTCATTCATTTCATGTACTTATATATCCACCCTATTGCCAAGCACTATAATATCAGTACAGAGTTTATTCTGAGAAAAATCATATAGGATTCTACACCATTATTCATCACATATGAAGAAACAAACACAAAAATACATAAGGTATAGCTATTTTTCCAAGATCCTGTCAGTGTAGAAGCCTAAGGTAGTTTAAATGTTTGGGGCTTATAGTGGCAATGTATGTTAAAAACATGAGGCTGTTACAAATAATGCTGCTATGAACATAGTTGAGCATGTGTCCTTGTGGTATGATTGTGGATCCTTTGGGTATATGCCCAACAGTGGTATAGCTGGGTCTTAGGTAGATTGATTTCCCACTTTGCAAGAAACTGTCATAATGATATCCAAAGTGGCTGTACAAGTTTGCACTCCCACCAGCAGTGTCGTGAAATCCCTTAAATGTCTTTACACCATTTGAGTTTCTTCTGTTGAGAATTCTCTGTTTAGATCTGTACCCCATTTTTAATTGGATTATTTAGTATTTTGGTGTCTAGTTTCCTGAGTTCTTTATGTATTTCAGAGATCAGCCCTCTGTCAGATGTGGGGTTTGTGAAGCTCTTTTCCCGTTCTGTGGGATGCCATTTTTGTCTTATTGACTGCATCCTTTGCCTTATAAAAGGTTCTCAGTTTCAGGAGGTCCCATTTATTAATTGTTGTTCTCAGTGTCTGTGCTACTGATGTTATATTCAGGAAGTGTTCTCCTGTACCAATTCTTTCAAGGGTACTTCCCACTTTCTCTTCTATCAGGTTCAGTGTAACTGGATAGATTTATGTTGAGGTCTTTTATCCACTTGGACTTGAGTTTTGTGCATGGGGATAGATATGGATCTAATTGCACTCTTCTATATGTCAACATCCAGTTTTGTCAGCACCATTTATTGAAGATGCTTTCTTTATTCCATTGTACATTTTGGCTTCTTTGCTAAAAATCAAGTGTTTGTAGGTGTGTGGATTAGTATCAGGGTCTTCAATTCCATGCCATTCTGTTTTGATGCCAATACCAAGCTATTTTTTATTACTGTAGCTCTATATTAGAGGTTGAAGTCAGGGGTGGTGATGCCTCCAGAAGTTCCTTTATTGTACAGGATTGTTTTGGTTGGCTATCCTGGTGTTTTTTTTTTCCTTATGAAGTTGAGTATTGTTCTTTCAAGGTCTGTGAATAATTGTGTTGGGATTTTTATGGGGATTGCATTGCTTTTGGTAAGATTGCCATTTTTACTATATTGATCCTACTTATCCAAGAGCATGTGAGATCTTTCAATTTTCTGATATCTTCTTTAATTTCTTTTTTCAAAGACTTAAAGCTTGTCATATAGGTCTTTCACTTGTTTGGCTAGTGTTACCCAAAGGTATTTTATGTTATTCGTGGCTATTGTAAAGGGCCCTTCGACTGAAGAATGGATAAAGAAAATGTGGTACATTTACACAATGGAGTATTACTCGGCATTAAAAACAACAAAAATTTGAAATTTACAGGCAAATGGATAGAACTAGAAAAATACTATCCTGAATGAGGTAACCCAGACCCAGAAAGAGAAACTCAGTATGTATTCACTCATAAGTAGATATCAGACATAAAGCAAAGGATAACCAGGCTACAATCCACAACCCCAGAGAAGCTAGGTACAAAAGAGGGACATATGTGGAAGGCCCCAGGAAGGGAACATAGTTAAGATCTCCTGAGAAAACTTCGAAAGGGATAGAAGGGAGGGGATGGGGGATGGGTACATGAGGGATAGTGGACAGAGTTGGGGGAGGGACGGAAGAGGAGAACAGAAAGGGGGGAGGGACAGAGGAGGAGAATAGAAAGATGTCTTTTTTGGCAGATTTTTTTATTTGCATTAGAAACAAGATTGTTTTACATGTCAATCCCAGTTTCCTCTCCCTCCCCTCCTCCCCTACCACCCCTCCAACTAAAACCCTACCTATCACATATCCTTTCTGCTCCCCCTGGATGGTGAGGCCTTCCATAGGGTGTCATCAGAGTCTATCATATCCTTTGGGATAGGGCCTAGGCCCATCTCCATGTGTCTTGGCTCAGGGAGTATCCCTCTGTGTGGAATGGGCACCCAAAGTCCACACCTATGCTAGGGATAAGTACTGAACTACTACAGGGGGTCCCGTAGATTTCTGAGGTTTCCTCACTGAAACCCATGTTCCTGGGGTCTGGATCAGTCCATTGCTGGTATCCCAGCTATCAGTCTGGGAGAACAGAAAGATATCTTGATAGAGGGAGCCATTATGGGGTTAGGGAGAAACCTGGTGCTAGAGAAATTCTCAGGAATCCACCAGCATGACCCCAGCTAAGACTCCTAGCAATAGTGCAGAGGTTGCCTGAACTAGTCTTCCCCTATAATGAGATTAATCATGGAACCTACATCCAGTAACTGATGGAAGCAGATGCAGTGACCCACAGCCAAGTACTGGCCTGAGCTCTTGGAGTTCAGTTGAAGAGAGGGAGGAGGGATCATATGAACAAGGAGGGGGGTCAAGAGCGTGACGGGGAAAACCACAGAGACAGCTGACTTCTCACGGACTATGGACTGACAGCTGGGGAAGTTGCATGGGACTGAACTAGACCCTCTGAATGTGGGTGACAGTTATGTGACTTGATCTGTTGAAGGGGGGCTGGCAGTGGCACCAAGACCTATCCCAGTTTCATGAACTGGCTTTTTGGGCTCAGCCTTGATAGAGAGTGGGAGGGGCTTGGTCCTGCCTCAACATGGTATGCCAGACTTTGTTGACTCCCCAAGGAAGGTGTTACCCCTTCTGAGGAGTAGAAGGGGGTGTGAATGGGGGGGGGAAGACGTGGGATGGGAGAAGGGGATGGAGGGGAACTGCGGTTGGTATGTAAAATGAAAAATAATTGTCTTAAATAAAAGAAAAACGTATAAAAAAACACAGGGGTGTGTCAACCCTTGTAAATTATTAAGTAACTCATTCCAGAAATCACATTCTCCTGCTTTTCTTCCATACATGCTTTGGAACATCATACTGAACATTCAAAACACAATGAAAAGTTAGCCCCTTCCCTGAAAACATTTCCTACTAACTCAAACTGGTTGACTCCTTTGATGTAAGTTTACATACCAAACTTCACTGCCCACTTTCGCCAGAGGAATCACATGGACCGAAGCCAGATCCTAGCACAAGACTTTGTGTGTGACATTGCTTCTTCGGGTCAAGTTTGGTGATCCTTTTCCTTTTATTGGGCCTTTCTCACAGTTTAAAAACATAAAGATGCAAACATACCCTGATTATGTTATATGTGTTCATGGTGATTTTTTTTCATGTAATTGTTCATGTTCCAATTTGTCTGCTGGCCAACTGTTAGCCTGTGCCTATGATTTAGCATATCTGTTATCCACATTTAAATAAATGTTATGTGGTAAGTTTATATTGTATGGCTCTGTGAAAGAGATTAAATCAAACTGGTTTCTAAGTAGACAAGAGTATACATATGGCTGGGCGTTGGTGGTCGCACACCTTTAATCCCAGCACTCAGGAGGCCGAGACAGGCGGATCTCTGTGAGTTCGAGGGCAGCCTGGTCTCCAAAGCAAGAGCCAGGATAGGCTCCAAAGTTACACAGAGAACAGAGAAACGCTGTCTCAAAAAACCAAAAAAAAAAAAAAGAGTATACATATGTTTAGCTCTGATTTTTAAATTAATAAAATATAACTATTTCATTTTGAAAAGGAATTTATTTTTTGTGTATGGGTGTTTTACCTGCATGTATGTATGTGTGTCACATGCAGCCATGTGTGTGGTGGCTGGAACCTGTGGAGGCCGGAAAAGAGTGTTGAATCTCCTGGAACTGGAGTTGCAGGTAGTTGTGAGCCACCATGTGGGTTCTGGGAATTGAACCCAGGTCCTCTGGATGAGCGACCAGTGCTCTTAACCACCGAGATATCTCTCCAATCCCAAGATGTAAACATTACTAACAAATTATTTTAAATTTACATATGATATTGCATAACAATGCCAGATAATTTAAGTTATATGTAAAAACTTTTAATCAATACAATTTAAACATTAATACCATTCCTGGACTCAACCCTGAGTCTTTTGCCCAGCATGTAATGCTGGTTTATTTTTCTCTTTTCTTGGTCCTCCAGAAAATATAGCCATTTGCTCTCTTGCTGAGTTCTTCAGGGGGACAAATGCCTTTTGTGTCCAAAACTATAATAGTAGTGTTAATACATAAACATCTGTGGCTTTCTGTGCATTTTCTCTCCTGTTTTTTTCTTGCTTACAAGATACTTACCTCTCCAGGGTCATTGGAAGATCTATTATCATGGTCAGTTTTGCTAAAATGTAACATTCAATAACTCCCAGATATTTGTGAGTCCATGAGAAGAGTATGTGAAAGAAGGAGCCTTAAAAATAGAAATGGAAATAAAGTCTGCTTAAGTCCTACAAATACCAGAACATGATAATTAAAAAATGCATTGGCAAGTAACCTTAGGTTGTACTATGTCACAAATGTAATTTGAATTAAAATCAGTGTAATTTGAATTAAATTCGTTTTTTAGTAAGTAGGTAGAATTGTTTATGTTATGTCCCTTAATATTAAGAGAGGAAATCAAATAAAAAGAATCAATGATGTATACAAGGATATAAATATAAGATTACCTTTTCTGTAATGAAAGGATAAAAAGGAAAATGCTTTTACATTAAAGAAATATAATAGATCCAGAGTTGGTGGTGCACACCTTTAATCCCAGCACTCCGGAGGCAGGAGGGTCTCTGTGAGTTAGAGGTCTACAGAGCGAGTTCCAGGACAGGCTGCAAAGCAATACAGAGAAACCCTGTCTTGAAAAACCAAAAAAGAGAGATACAATAGGTGCTATTTTTGCCCTAAAATAAAATATTATTTTTTGAAAAAGAGTAAGACAAAAGCAAACAGGCTAAACATGTTTCAGAGGGGTCTGAGTAAACTCCAAAAGGGTTTTTATAAGAAATAAGACTTTAAGAAAAGGATGGTACACTGGCTACACTTTAAAAAAATCTAAGGCCAGATATTAGGAGGGAAGTACAAAATCAAACAAACACTGTGAGCTAACTTTTAAATTTGACTTTGGGAATTTTAAACAACAAAAATAAAATGAAAATAATCCCAAGACGCAGGGAAAAGATTACAAGCAAGAGAATAAGTCCAGTGTATGTAACAGCTTTAGTCCTTGGGAATAATGCATTTTTCCCAGGTGGATAATAACCTGGTGCCTTAGAGAAAGTACAGGCTAATGACATTTTTAAAGGGGCAATGTTTGCCTTTGTTTTAAGATACTAGGCTTTTGTTTCAGGTCAGGATTGTGAGTAAGAAGCTGCATTCTTGGACGTTCCCCATCTTTATTACCTAGACATGGCCCCTGTCTGTCTGTTTATCAGGGATCTGTCTAACTCCCACTCTTGCACTTTACAAGCTGGCCAGCACACGGCAACACACTAAACAAACGTGTAACATGATTGCATTTAAATATTGAGAATGGCAAAAGATAGGGTGAAGGTCTATACCTGGTGAGAAAATGCAAGCATTTTTGATCAAGACAGCACATGGATTGATTGATCCAAGCAGTTTGCAGCTCCTAAGGTGAGGAGAGTATGGAAGGAGGAGGTGAAAAAATTATCTTTGGGAAAAGTGGCTCTGGGAGACAGCCATATCTGTCACACTGGCTGTCCTTGTAGGACTTTGAGTCATGGCCTAGAGGCTTCAGGATGGTCTATATGTCACTATGAGAATCTATGTAGAGAGTTTCTGTGTAGCCTGGATGCGAGTGTGTGTGGGAGCATTATGAAGGACAGTACATCCTACTAGAGGCAGAATGACAGAGACTTAAGCTGGGGAAATATTATAGACATTATGAGAACATTATAAGAGAGCATGAGGGCTGGAGAGATGGTTCAAAGGTTAAGAGCACTGGCTGTTCTTCCAGAGATTCTGAGATTCCCAGCAACCACATATTGGCTCAAAATATATCTATAATGAGATCTGGTGCCCTCTTGTGGTGAGCAGGTATACATGCAGGCAGAAGACTACATAATAAATCTTTTTTTTTTCTTTTAGATTTTCTTTTATTTTTTTTGGAGGTTGTCTTATTTATTTTCCTTGTTGCTTTGGTAAAACATGCTGAGAGAAACAACACAAGGGAGAAAGAGTTTATGCTGGCTCACAGTTCCAGGTTATACTCCATCGTGGCACGGGACGGGGTGGGGGAGTTACAGCAGAGGGAACATAAGGCGGTTGGCCACCATGCATCCCTAGAAGAAGCTGAGAGCAATGGATGTCTGTGTCCACTTTCTACTTTTAATATTGTCCAGAATTCCAGCCCAGAGAATACTGCCATCCACAGGAGGAGTCTTTCACCTTAGCTAATCATTTGGGATAATCTCCCATAGAAATGCAGAGTCCAGAACATTATAAGAGAGCATGAGGGCTGGAGAGATGGTTCAAAGGTTAAGAGCACTGGCTGTTCTTCCAGAGATTCTGAGTTCAATTCCCAGCAACCACATATTGGCTCAAAAAAATCTATAGTGAGATCTGGTGCCCTCTTGTGGCGGGCAGGTATACATGCAGGCAGAAGACTATACATAATAAATCTTAAAAAAAATCTTTTCATTAAAAGAAAGCATGAAGTAAGGAGTAAAAGAGGTAGGCAATATGGGCAGTATGGCAGAGTGACATAAAAAGAAAGAAATAAAAAGATAACATAGAAGAACACATGATGGAGAAGAAGAAATCCCTTTTATAGCTTTTCTCCAGAGGATGGGGAGCCACAACTCATGTTGTTGAGATTAGGGACAGCACATGTTTGCAAGCTTTCCACCATATCTATAAGACAGAGACTCACAAAGATAAGGAAAAACATTTATTTGCAAATTCCTAGGGAATGATGTCTGGGTTTGCCTTCCTGTCAGAGCAGAAGGCCTGTCAATTCTTTCTCCCCAAGAGCCAGACCAGAGGGGAAAGTGTGACTTGACTTTCCTAAGCTGTGGATCTGGTCTTAAAGTGGTAGGTAGGTCCCTAATCTAACCCATGACTGACTACAATACAAAACTGTGGACACCAAGGTTCAGGAGTGACTCCCTGCTTGACAAAACTAGCATGAAAGAAATACCTGGTAGCTTAGTAAAGTGGACCCATGAATAGAAATGTTTTTGAGTCCTTATAGCAAACAATCAAGCTTGAGGCTGCCCCTGTGGACAGCCTGTAACAGAACATACTAAAAATGAAGTATAAGAAACTGTTGTGAGGAAGCAAAGTGTTCCTAGGAGAAAATCCCCTTCTCCTTAATGCGCCTCGGTATGAAATGTCAGCAAAACCCCATTGATGACATCGTCTATCCTTTTTGTTACCCTGTAACAACCTATCCTTTTCACCTGGTTTCCTAAGTCCCAAGAGTGGCATTCAGGACACTTCCTTCTCTTAAAAAACATGTTTTTAATTGGAATAGAATTATATTAGCTTCTCCCATCTCTTTCCTCCCTCAAATTTCTACTATGCACCATCCCTGCTCTTAAATTGACAGTCTATTTTTCTTTGATTACTGTTGTTGCATAAATATGTGCATGTACATATATGCACATACACACAGACAGCTTGCTGAGTCCATTTTTGTTGTTGCTGTATATATGGCTTCAAGGCTGACCACTCTGCATTGAACAACCAACAAGGGCTCATCCCTGGAAAAGGCTCATACCCCTTCTGCCAGCAATTGTTAGCTGTCTGTAGTTGTTTGTTTAGGGTGGGACCATACAAAATTAATCCCTTTCCAAATTAAGAGGTATATTGATATTGCCACTTTTGTTTTTACATCCAAATAAAAGTTTCCCCCTCCTTCTCCTCTTCTCAGTTCCTTCCCCCTTCCTTCCCTGGACATTCCATTTTGCTTTTTGTTAATTATTTTTTTCATTTATTTTACATCCTAACCACAGTTTCTCCTCCTTCCTCTTGTTTGGTTTCCTCCCTGCCTCCCATCTGGCTCCCTCATCAATTCCTTCCCCTTTCTGTCCTTCCATGGGTGTTGTGGAATATTAGTTTAAGATATGTTTGTTTATGCTGTGGAACATTTGTTTAATGGTGCAAAGATGTATTG
The DNA here is from genome assembly GCF_003668045.3 of Cricetulus griseus. Taxonomy (NCBI): domain Eukaryota; kingdom Metazoa; phylum Chordata; class Mammalia; order Rodentia; family Cricetidae; genus Cricetulus; species Cricetulus griseus. The sequence continues at coordinate 75,433,130 of NC_048604.1, read as the reverse complement.
CATTCTTTTATGTTGCATTTGTTTAATTCTGTAAATCTGTGTTACTTTGTTTGTCTAAAATACCTGATTGGCCCAATAAAGAGCTAAATGAGAGAAGAGAGTAGAGGGAAGAGAGAGAAAAGGAGAAGGAGAAGAGAACACCAGGAGGCAGCCACCCCGTCCCACACAATCAGAAACAGAGTAAGAAGTAAAGAAAAGACATATAGAATACAGAAAGGTAAAAGCCCACAGGCAAAAGGCAGATGGGCTAATTTAAGTTAAGCAAAACTGGCTAGCAACAAGACAAGCTAAGGCTGGGCATTCATAAGTAAGAATAAGTCTTCGTATATTTATTTGGGAGATGGGTGGCAGGCCCCCAAAGAGTAAAACACAAAACCAACTACACATGGTGGCAACAAATCATGCCATATCAATTTGAGGTAGGACTAAATTCCTCCTTTTGTATTGTGGCATTTCAAGGCAGCTGAGTATGAGGAATATAGTTTACAAAATGCAGCTCAACCATTAGACAGGTCCTGATCCCAGTGCTAGGGAGTCCCACAAATAGACCACCCTACACAACTGTCACACATATGTAGAGGGTCTAGGTCGGTCATGCAGCCATTTCTATGAGAGACTGTTTCACAGCATACTTCCTGGTATGCCGGCCGGCTCTTACAACCTTTCTGTCCTCTCTTCTGCTATGTTCCCCCAGCTGTGGAGGCAGTAGCTGTGACGTAGATTGGGCACGGGCTCCCTATGGTCTGTTGATTTCTGCATTATGTGCAGTTGTGGTTTTCTGTGATGCTCTCCATTTGTTGAAATTAACGGGCTTCTTCGATGAGGGGTGGTAGCTATGCATATCTATGGATATAAGATTAAGACTTAGGATGCAATGTGGAACTATGCTAATCTAATGAAGTGGCAGCGGTACTTCCTTTTCTAAGGTCCCTGACCTCACTGGGCCTAGGAAGTTGGCTAGATGTAGGGAGACACCCTAGCCCTCTCACCTGCCATGCGGGAGGCCCGGCTAGCTCAGTTGGTAGAGCATGAGACTCTTAATCTCAGGGTCGTGGGTTCAAGCCACACGTTGGGCACCAACTGAAGATTAAGGGTTGGAGCATGTGCTCAAAGATGAACTGTGATCCGGGATGGTGAAGTCTCTTTAATCAAGAAAACACCAGGACAAGACGCAGACCAGAGCGAGGTTACAGGAAGCCAGCAAGCGCGGCCAGAAAAAGGCTAGGGTCTTCCAAGACGCAGACCAGAGCGAGGTTACAGGAACCCAGCAAGCGCGGCCAGAAAAAGGCTAGGGTCTTCCGGTGCAGCCCTTATAAAGCTCCCTTACATCACACCAGATTTCCTTCACCATGCCCTTATGGGCGAGTCCCGGGTCCACCTGGCACCTGTCCCATGACTATTGGGCGGGGCTAGGGTGTCTCCCTACAGCTAGGTTTCTAATAGTAGCCATGATTTCCCTCCTGTTGAATAGGCCTTCCATCCAGCTGCTGGTTGCCACAGACAGGTGAGTGACACTTATGGCACCTTTATGCATATCTTGCAATGCTGCTGATAACCATGGCTCATAGGTGTTACAGCTAGATAGGACCGCTTACTTGTGTTCCTCCCTTGACAGCTTGCATAGTATTTTCTGGAACAATAGAAGCTAAGCTGTAGCAAAGAGGTTTTTTTTTTTGTTGTTTTTTTTTGTTTTTTCAGGTTGGATACAGGTCAAATCATCTGAGTCGTGTGTCCCAGGTGTATGGTGTCTTCAGCAATAGGGGCCTGCACTCAACCCCTCAGAAACAAGCAATGAACACAGAAATAATCTGTATTGTCTTGGGAGTCACTTGGACTACCTTGTCCAGCTATTCAAAAGGAGCTTTCTTGTAGCTAATTCTAGGGTTTTTGTTAACCCATGGTTCTTCTGGGGATGACTGTCATCCCAAGTGGCTTAATTTCAGATATATATGAGTGTTAAGAGAGAAGCCAAGGAGCTCAGAAAGTAAAATATACCCAAAAGTATAAGATTTTCTAAAGAGAGTTTCAGGAAGTAATGCATATTCAAGTGTGGATACATATATCCACACATAATATATTTCAATTATACATATTTTATGTTAAAATTGCAGTGACTCCACTTAAGGCATGAATGCCTCTGATCTTGGGTTGGGTCTCAACTCCTTTCTCTAAACAATTTCTGGGAATTTTAAATAAGACTATTTTGCCCCACATCCCTATGATCTTATCAATCATAAACCTGGCAGGTATACTCATGAACCACGTTCTGATTCCATTTATCTTCCTTAATAACTGTAAAAAATACTAACCTTAAAATCCACCTAAATCCGATATAGAATTATTGTAAAGACAGTGAAGTACAGCTTTCCCCTGAGAAACCCATACCCACACTTGAATGTGCATTCCTTTCGGAGACTTTCTTTAGAAAACCTCACACTCACACTTTTGTGATTTTACTTTCTGAGCTCCTCTTTTTTTTTTCTCATAACCCTCAAGTTTACATTAATATTAAAATATCTTTAATAAAATCCCAACTCTGTTTCATAATGTTAGTTCATGAATCCGATTATCGGACTGAGGTGAGGTGTCTAAATAATTAGGGGAACTCTCAAGGCTGCTGTGGGCAACGGGATACAACTGTTATGCTTTCCTTGTCTTCCCTGACAGTTTCACTCATAGGCAAGCAATCACAGTCTCAAAATACTATGTGGGGAGTTTTACAAATAAATTGTGTCTCATTCTGACCAATTTGATGAAATCTCATGCCGTCTCCATTCTTTCACTGGCGGGGCATGAAGCATCATTTGTTAGCATTCACTTCTTAGTCACTTAGTGTGTAGGTTATCAGAATCACTGTGCGGCAGCGCTTGGATGTAGGGCTCAGTGTTATTCATAGTTTGAGCACCCACTAGTGGTCTTGGAAGGTAGCATCGGAGGCAGGATAGAAAGAAAATGATGGGGACATATGAAGAAAAAGGGGACTCTGGAATCTGGTTAAAACTTCAGAACAGATAAAACTAAAAAGTTTCAACCTAACTAGCAAGATTTGCTAGCATAGAGACAATATTTCTTTTAGGAATTGTAAAGGGTTGGCAAGATGGCTAAGAGAGACCTGACAGCCTAAGTTTGATCTCTGGATCTGACAAGGCTTTAGGAAATAATAGATTCCTGAGATGGTTGCCCTCTCACCACCACAGGCAACACACACACACACACACACACACACACACACACACACACACACACACACACACACACACACACACAGAGAGAGAGAGAGAGAGAGAGAGAGAGAGAGAGAGAGAGAGAGAGAGAGAGAGAGAGAGAGTTAAAATAACAAACCTTGGGTAGGATCTCCTTTTATGGATATATTTTTTTGGGGGGAACATCACAAATGCCAAGGTCCTGCCACAGCCTGGGTTCAGGTCCTGAGAGAGGGAAGGGGCATCAGCATGAAGAAACGAAGTGTCCAGCCACCAGATGAGTTTCACACAAGTGACTGGTCCCAAATAGTTTTCCCATACTAACAAACAAGTTTTTCCCCATTCTCCAACATTAACCTCCAGCAAAACCAAATATGTCAAGTATGTTTTTCTTAATATTTACATCAGAACATCTTTAAATCCAAGACAACATTTACCATTTTACTAGCCTGGCCAAATACTGAGCCAGGTACATCCTGACTTTACAAAACTGAAAGGTGATTGACATAGGCACACATTTTCAAGAACAAGAATCCCATTCAAAACATATTTACAGAAATAGGGGTGATGTACTTCATATCCTGTCAGCACTGAAATCAGAACAGCTCCTGGGGTCTGAAATGACAGCTGGAACCCCTAGACAAGGAACCTGACAAGCATCAGCTCTTAAAAAGTTTTAGGGGAAAATATTTAAGAAAAAATGGGGTTTCCAGGAATGAACACATCTGTCCCATGCATGACTGACAAATGACATTAAAACTGCCAAGAGAATCGTCAATATTACGAGAGAGAAGAGAGCATGCAGGTCTCATGGTCTCAGCAGTATTCTGTGCTGTCCCAAAGTCCACTGGTCTTTACTGAATGAGACTGTCCCCATGGGCTTTTGCCTCATCTGGAGACCCGTTGGACAAGCGCTCATATACTGGTCTGAAACCATGCCGCATGGTTCTCAACACACAAACAATACTATTAATCTTTGTTTATAGTGAAGATATCATAATCCTTGTATTCCTGTGATAATGGAGTTATATCTATCAATTATGATCCTGTCAGTTATAACTTCAGGCACTACCCTGGGTTGTAAGATATTATTTTAAGATGTTTTACATTCATTTATGCTGTGGAATATTTATTTCATGATGCAAAGATGTGTTGTATTCTTTATGTTGTATTTGTTTAACTCTGTGAAGCTGTGTGACTTTGCCTGTCTAAAACACCTGATTGGTCTAATAAAGAGATGAATGGTTAATGGCTGGGCGGAGAAAGGATAGGTAGGGCTGGCAGAAGAGAGAATAAATAGAAGGATAAAAAGGAGGAAAGAAAAAGGAGCAAGAACAAGGTGAGGTGGATGCTAGGAGCCAGCCACCCAACCAGCCACAGAGTAAGAGTGAAAGTAAGATATACGGAAGCAAGAGAAAGGTAAAGGCTCAGAGGCAGAAGGTAGTTGGGATAATTTAAGAAAAGATGGCTAGCAACAAGACAAGCTAAGGCTGGGCATTCATAAGAAATGATAAGCCTCTCTGTGTGGTTGATTTGGGAGCTGGGTGGCAGGCCCTCCAAAGAGCCAAAAGAGAAGGAAAAAACAAACAAACAACAAAAACCCTGTGATCTTATTTAATTTCCTTATCAACCCTTGGGAAATAATGAGTTTGGAACTCACCCAAATTCTACATATGGCTATTGTCAAAACAGAAGCAGGACCTTACTTTGAGAAGCCTGCACTTATGATTTCAGAAATGCCAAGCTTTAATACTACCTTTAAGTTACTATGGTGTTTCATAAGTCTCAGGTATTTGACTACTTGGTCCCCAGTTGGCACTTTGAGGAGGTTAAGGAGTTGTGATCTTGCTGGCCGGAGCCAGGTGGATTTGGTACAGAATTCTACCAGTCATCCAAACTAATACCATTATTCCTCAAATGATTCCACCAAACAGAACAAGCAAATTTTCCAAAATCCTTTAATGATGCCAGCACTACAGGAATAACAAAACAAGACAAAGACCCAACAAAAAGACAATTATACATCAATATAATTGATGAAATCAATTCTAAAAATTAGCAATAAAATATTTACAATTTCAAAAGACATCAAAAAGATTGTTCACAAGTTGGCTTCATTCTAGAGATGCAGGCATGGTTCAACATCTGCAAATCAGTAACTGTAATCCATCACATAAATAGACATAAGGACAGAAACCACATTACCATCCCATTAGATGCAGAAAAGACTTTTGACAAAATCCAACAACCACTCAATAAAATAATCTGGAGAATATAGGTCTATAGGGATATATCTCAATATAAAATACAATTCACAACAAGCCCACAGCCAACATCATTCTAAAAAGGGACTCAAAGCGTTTCTATCAAAATCAAGAACAATACAGGGATATTAACTCTATCCATTCCTGTTCACCATAGTACTTGAAGTCTTCCTAGAGCAATGAGACAAGCGAACACAGGTAGAAAAAGAAGAATTAAAGGTATATTTAGTTACAGAATATATAATTCTATACATAAAATGACTGAATGACTCTACCAGAGATCTTCAACTGATAAATAGTTTCATCAAAATAGCAGAATCCAAAATAATACCTTCAAAGCAGTAACCTTCCCATATACAAATGACAAACACACTGAGAAAGAAATAAAGCTAACACTCCCATTCACAATAGCCTCAATTTTCTCCATCATAACTAATTTTCCTAACCTCTTTAATTGCAATGTAAATACCTGTATTTCCCAGTGTTCTTAGGTGACCCACAAGTTGAGAGCCACTACTGTAACATACCATTCAACATTGTTAGCTCTCAGGGAAGTGCAAATTAAAACTACTTTGGGATTTTAGCTTAGTCAGAGTGGCAAAGACCTGAAAAACAAATGATGACAAATGATCGCATACATGTGTAGGAAGAGGAGCATTTATTCACGGCTGGTTGGAGTGAGAACTGGTGTAGGCATAATAGAAATCAGTATGACAGTTCTTCAAAATGCTGAACTACATCTACTCCATGATCCCACAATGTCAATTTGGGGTACATACCCAAAGAACTCTATGTCCTACTACAGAGATACTGGCTGTTTGTTCATCCTCATTGCTGCTTGATTCACACACACACACACACAAACAGGAAATGGAAACATCCCAGATGTCCATCAATGACAAATGGATAGTGAAAGTTTGCTCTACTTACATAACGGATATTACTCAGCGATTAAGAAACATGAAGTTTCTGGGAATGATGGTGCACGCCTATAATCACAGCATTCAGGAGGCAGAGGCAAGTGGATCTCTGTGAAGTTTGAGTCCTTCTTGGTCTATGTAGCGAGTTCTAGACTGGCCAGAGCAGTGTGACCTTTTCTCAAAATAAAACAAAAGCACAAAAAGAAAAAGTAAATTGGGTAGGGGAATAGATGGAGCTGGAAACAATTTTTAATGAGGTAACCCAGACCTAGAAAGACAAAACATCACATCTCTTTACTCATTTGTGTACATTAGAGTTGAGTCTTTAGATATGAGTGTTTCATTTGGAATTCACATAGAGGTCAGGAAACTACTAAGAACCATGAAGAGGGGCTTTCAAGGAAGGGGAACCAGAATACACTGGCCTGAAGATTGAAAGGGGAATTATGGAACAAGAAGAGATAAATTGGAATGGAGGAGTGTTGTAGAATATTATTTTAACTGGGCAAAGATGTGTTACATTTGTTTATGCTTCTGAATATTACTTTAACTGTGTAAAGGTGTGTTAGTTTGATTATGCTGTATTTGTTTAATGATATAAGGATGTATGTTACTTATGTAAAGATATGTTGTATCTGTTTCATGTTGCCTGCCTAAGGCAACTGACGGTCTAATAAAAAGTTTAACTGCCAGTAGCTGGCAGAAAAAGGATAGGCATGGCTAGAATGCAGAGAGAATAAATAGGAGGAGAAATCTAGGGTCAAATACAAGAATGAGAGGAATGAGTAAAGAAGGAGGAGAGAATAAGGAACGTGCCCAGGGGCTAGAAGCCAGGCAGAAGCCACCCAGCCAGCCAGACATAGAGAAGCAGTGAAAGTAAGCTACACAGAATTAAGGAAGGTAATAAGCCCCAAGGCAAAAGGTAGGTAAAGAGAAACTGAAACGTGCGAGAAACTAGCCAGAAATGTGCCTCAGCTAGGCTGGGCATTCAAAACTAATAATAAGTCTCTGTGTCTTAATTTGGGAGCTAGTTGATGGCCTAAAAGAAAAAGCCTGGTACAGAGGAGGGGAAGGCAGAGTAGAAGAGGGAAACAGAGGGATAAATAATAGTAAAGACTTTTCTAAAAAGGATATGGGAACTATGACTATAGACACTTCCTAAAATATACCTGTACACATGAGTGAAAAGAGTTAAAATGGAGTTATCCTATAACTGAGTGACAATGGCCTCACCTGACACCAGAGACTAACAAATACAAGGATCATTCCCAGGAATGTGTTTTTTTTGAATTGTTGGCCTCTGAGGTACCAAAGATTCCCAAACATTAAAGATGATTTCTAATGTTGTTGGCTACCCTTCATCACTTTTGTTTTGGTTTTTCGAGACAGGGTTTCTCTTTGTAGCTTTGGAGTCTGTCCTGGCACTCGCTCTGGGGACCAGGCTGGCCTCAAACTCACAGAGATCTGCCTGCCTCTGCCTCCCGAGTGCTGGGATTAAAGGTGTGTGGCACCAACGCCCAGCCCATGTGGCTTTTTATTACTATAGCTCTGTAGTAAATTTTGAAATCAGGGATGGTGATACCTCTGGAAGTTCCTTTATTGTACAGGATTGTTTTTAGCTATCTTGGGTTTTTTGTTTTTTCCATATGAAGTTGAGAATTGTTCTTTCAGTGTCTGTAAGGAATTGTGTTGGGATTTTAATGGGGATTGAATTGAATCTGTAGATTGCTTTTGGTAAGATTGCAATTTTTACTATGTTGATCCTACTTATCCAAGAGCATGGGAGATCTTTCAATTTTCTGATATGTTTTTCAATTTCTTTCTTCAAAGACTTGAAGTACTTGTCATACAGCTCTTTAACTTGTCTGGTTGGCATTACCCCAGGATATTTTTTGTTATTTGTGGCTATTGTACAGGGTGCTGTTTCTATGATTTATTTCTCAACACATTTATCATTGGTATATAGGAAGGCTATTTTATATCCAGTCACTAGACTAAAGGTGTTTATCAGCTGTAGGAGTTCCCTGGTGGAGTTTTTGGGGTTGCTTATGTATACCATCATATAATCTGTGAGTAATGATACTTTGACTTCTTCCTTTCCAATTTGTATCCCCTTAATCTCCTTTTAATGTATGTTTAGTGTTTTGATTATCATGTGGTGAGGAGATTTCTTTTTCTGATCCTATCTATTTGGTGTTCTGTAAGCTTCTTGTGTCTTTATAAGCATGCCTTTCTGGTGTCCCAGATTTCCTGAGTGTTTTGCCTTGGGAATTATTTATATTTAACATTTTCTTTGACTGATGTATCTATTTCCTCTATCATGTCTTCAATGCCTGAGATTCTCTGTCCTATCTTTTGTATTCTGCTGGTGATGCTTGCATTTGCAGTTACTGTTTGCTTACCCAGATTTTTCATTTTTAGGATTCCCTCTTTTTGTGTTTTCTTCATTGCTTCTATTTTCATTTTCAGTTTCCTTCATCTGTTTGTTTTTTGCTTCCTTTTGTGGGGTTCATTGGTTTCTTCCAATATTTTGTTTGTCTTTTCCTCAACTTCTTTATGGGATTTTTTCCTATCCTCTCTCTTTAAGGATCTCTATAATCTTTATAAAGTAATTTTAAGGTCATTTTCTTGTGCTTCAGCTATGTTGGATTGTTAAGGTCTTGCTGTTGTAGGATATCTGGGCTCTGGTGATGTCATATTGCCCTTTCTTTTATTGAATGTGTTCTTACACTAGCATTTAGGCATCTAGATTTGGGATGATTATAGGTCGGTTTAGCTGTTGGTTTCCTGCATTTGTCTTTTTTGGATGGGTTTTTGTTCCTTGGTTTCTCTTTCCTTTCTGGTCTTCTGGCCTCTGGTGAAACCAGTCTTCTTCTGAAGTTGTAGGCAAGGATGTGGAACCCAGGAGAGGGGCACAGTCTGTGGTCCCTAGATCTGGTCTGGCCTCTGGGGTCCCTAGGACCAGCCTGGCCTCCAGTACAGCTGTTGGGGCTGGAGTCCCTAGATCCAATCTTTGCTCTGGTAAAGCTGAAGTCTGCTTCTGAAGATGTATGCCTGGATATGGAGGCCAATGGACGGGTTTCAGTCTGTGGTCAACCCTTTGTACTGGCATCTCCAAAATGCTGGGGTCTTCTGCTGCAATCTGGCTGCACTTTCACCAATAGCCTCTCATAGGCTCTCTTCATGGTGCCAAGCCTTAATTTCTCTGCATAACCCCCTCACTCCTGGGTCTTCAACTGCCACTGAGGCTACACCTTCACTAATGGCCTCTTCTGACCTCTCACAGTGCCAAACCTCAGCTGCTCTCCATGACCCCTTCATGTCTTAGAATGTCAAGAATTTAAGTTAACGTCATGGCTAGGAAACATAATTATATTGCAGTTATATCACTTGTGGTCACCTAATGGCCTCCATTTTGAATAAGCTTATTTCTAAATACTGAAAAAAATAAACGATTGCTTACTCTCCAAAGAGTTGTGCCACTGCACCAGTAAGCATACCTTGCTTGTAAATGCAATATTGTAACATGCTATTTAGGTAAGACTGCTGATGAGATTTTTTCCCCCCACAGGAGCATGCATAGCACCTTCTGGTACTGTGTACGATAGACAGCAGGGAGGGAGCTAATAGCTCATTTCCAGAGCGTTTTCTCTATTAAATCTCACTATAATGTAAACATAGAAATATAACTATTTGAAATGAGAGGCAACATACGAGAAGGAACATACAGTGTTTGTCTTTCTGGGCTTAGATTATCTCACGCAATATAGTATTTTTCACTTCAATCCATTTCTCTGAGACTATCATGGTTTCATTTTTATGTTTGGATACAATTCTATTGTTTATGTATGACATTTTCATTATCTAAAATAAACCTTCTCTCCCTTAAGAAGTTTTTGTCAGAGTGTTTTATGACATCAATGCTAAAAGAAACTAAGACATTATAGTTTCATGGGGTTGTATCTATGCACTCTATTCAATTAAATTTACCCATGCGTCTGGTTTTGTGTCAGTACCTTGTGTTTTTTATTACTACAGCTGTGGAATAACAGGAAGTCAGATATGGTAATAGTGCCAGCATTACTATCTTTGTTCAGGATTTCTTGACTATATTGGAGCTTTCATGGTTCCATATAAATTTTAAGATTGTTTTTCTGGCACTGGAGAGATTGCTTAGTGGTTAGGAGTGGGTACTCCTAGGCAGAAAACCCTAGTTTGATTCTCAGCACCCATGTTGAAAGGCTCACAACTGCCTGAAACTCTAATTCCAGGGTATCCATCACCCTCTTCTGTCCTCTGTAAGCACTGAATTCATGTTCACAAACACACAGAGATATATGTATATAAATAAAAACAGAAAGCACTTCTTCCACACTGACTTTTCTTACTTGCCTATAGTTCTTTGAATAGCTTTGAGGTCTTTCAGGATTTCCTCCATCCACATTAGCCTGCCTATTATTGGTTGTTTTTCTTGTTCAGTTCATATTTAGGCTGTCATGTTGGTGAGACTTTATGGGTGTAATTTCTGACATTACTAGGAGGCATTATCTCACAGCAAACTCCTTGTTTCCCTAGCTCTATTTTTCCACCCTCTCTACTGCAATGATCGTAGAGACAAGTGCTGAAGTTATACTGTAGATTTATCCATTTGGACTGAGTTACACAACTCTGCACTTCGCTTGATTATGGTTTTCTGTAATGGTCACCATCTGTTGCAAAGAGAAGTAAACCTGATGAGGATTGAGAACTACATTCATCTGTAGGAATAAGGACAAATATTTAGAGTGTAGGTAGGGATTATGCTGGTTTAGTAAAGTAGTGGTTTTGGTTCTCCTCTAAGATCTATGACTTAACCAGTCCTGGGTGGTTGGCTAGGTTTCCAGTATGAGGCAAGATATTCCTTTTGTTGAGGGGCCTTAAGTCTAATTTGAGACATGTTGGTTACCTTCTAGGTATGCATGCCACTAGTTGCTCCTGTAGAATTATCATGCCATGCTGGTCATTGTTGCGGCTCATAGGTGTCATAGCTGGGTAGGACTGTTGGCTGCTTTCCTCCTCTAGAGGCTTGCATGATGTCTTTTGGTACCATGAAAGCCAGTCTTCAGGGAGGATGCTTTCTGGTTAGTTGTAGTTTAGATGTCTCAGGTCCCTGTGTTTGAAGTACTTGGTGTCTTCAGCAATAGGGACTTACCCTCTGGAGGGAACCAAAGACAGTTGCAATAGGCTGTATAGTTTGAGAGTCTCTTGGACAATGCTGACCAACAACTCAAAAAATCAACATCATATCTGATTGTGGGTTTTTTTGTTAGATGGTCTTGGGGGAATATTGTTAGCCCAGATGGGAAAATTTCATTTAAACTATGCATCCATTTACCTGCAAAGTTCTTGGCTTCATACTTTTTTACAGCTATATAAATGCCATTGGGTGTATATGTACCCAATTTTATTATCCATTCATTGGTTGAAAGGCATTAGGTTGTTCTTGTTTTCTAGCTGTGTGAACAGAGCAGCAATGAGCACAACTGAGCAAGTATCTGTGGAGTAGGATGTTGGGTCCTTTGGGCATATGACAAGGGGTGGTATAACTGAGTCACATGATAGACTTATTGTTAGAGTTTTGAGATTTCGCTATGCTGAATTCCAGAGTGTTTGGACCAGTTTGCAATCCCATCAAAGTTGAATGAACATTTTCCCACACTCTCTGCAGCATTGTTGTTGCTTGTTTGATTCATCTTTGCTATTCTCACTGTGAGATGAAACTTCAAGGCTGTTTTGATTTGCTAATTGCTAAGGAGATTGAACAGTTTTTGTGACATTTCTTAGACATTTTTTTTTTATTTTGAGAGTGCTTTGTTCAGGTCTCAGGTCAATTTTTGGAATGGGTCATTTGTTTTTGTGACTATTTTCACGTTCTTTATATGTTCTGTATATAAATTCTCTTTCAGATGTATGGCTGGCAAAGATTATCTCCTACTATGTGGGCTTCCTCTCACCCAGTTGATGGTTTCTTTTGCTAAGTAAACTCAACGGATCAAAAAAAAAAAAAGAAGTCATGAAATTAGGAGAGGAACTAATTGGGAAGAACAAAGAGTTCAGAAGTGTTGTGCCCAGATTTCAGAACGCCAAAAGAACCTGCTAACAAGGAGACGACTCACTGAATGCAAGGACAAAGGTTTCTTTATTGACTTGAGGATACAAACTGCAGCAAGGACCCCATTCGTTTGGGAACACATGGAGTCCCCACTTTCGACTGAGGGGTGTTTTTATAAGGGAAAATTGTAGGGCTGGAAGCCCCAAGATTACAAAACTTCTGTGGTTACACAGGACAGGACAAAGATTATATGCTTCAGGCAAGGTGCAATTAAGCAGGATGCTGCAGAGGAAATGAGTTTGTTAATTGTTTCCTGGGACTTCTACAATTGATAACTATCTGATTCTCTTTGGACCAGAGGAATGTGGACACCATTCTAGGGTGTGATATCTGGTCTAAGGGCTTGAGTCCTGTAGACCTTTGTTTAACCTTGTCTGCTGAGCTGCCTTTTGGTAACTCAGAGTTTTCTTTTTGGGCTTTGGAGTCTGGGTTTTAGACTTTTATTAATTTTCCCCTTTCAAGAAGGAGAGATAGAATGTATTTACAAAACATTGTATATGTGTATAAGAAATTGTTAAAAAGAGAAAAATAAATCTGGGCATGGTGCCACACACACTCAGTTCTCACACTTGGGAGGCAGAGGCAGGTAGATCTCTGGTCTACAGAACTAGTTCCAGAACAGCCAGGGCTACACAGAGAAACTCTGACTCAAAAAACTGAAAGGGGGGGGAGAGGGAGAATAAAGAAATTATACTAAGAAATTAAATTATGTTAAATCATCATAATAAAACATCCAATATTAAAGTAATTAACATATTTTATGAAGAACAACTGTATCTTAACAGTCATTGCTTGCAGCAAACCATAAGTGTTATTGCTTGCAGTTCTGCCAATTTCTTTAATGTTTCAATGTCTAACTTAATTTAGCCCAGAATCTCATATCTACTTATGTAGTCAGTTTATTATAACTCACATCATGTGTTTTAAAAGGATAATTTAAGTTAAAAAGATAAATACTAGCTTAGTATCTATCTAAAAAGCATTGATAAAAAACATAAAATGTGGACAGTTTTTAGAACTATTGTCTTTTGTGAATCTATTTATTAGAACAAAAAATTGAAGGGCATAGATCTTTATTAACCAAGAGGAGAACAGAGTGGCAATAGTGTTTTATATATACACAAATGTCCATGTCTCATAAGAAAAAAAAGACAAAAATTCTTGTGGACCAACTGACTTATATACCAAATAAGATGCTTTGAATTAGGTTTGTATCATAAAATAGTATTTATCCCTCTATAGTCATAGGCATAAACTTTTAAAAACGAACTATAAAAAATAATTATCAACATTTAAATTTGTAAGACTAGATCCAGACTGGATATAACTATAGTAATCATTGACTCATCACAATGGTAATTACCTGCAATTGGCCCAAACAATACAACCCTAAAACAAAATAGTTTCTGAGAGAGATGGAATCACTGTCTTTAGTTGTGTGCCTACTGCTGAGTCTATAAGACTCAAAATGATAACTTCAAGTCATGGTCATACAGACAGCCCTGAATAAACTCTGTGGATCACAAGACGAAATGAATAGACATGACTGTGATGGAGAGATTTGTGGGGAAGACAAGGCATAGGCAAGGATAGTAGGGAAGCAGGGGGTGAGAGTTGTCAGTGCAGGTGGGCAAATTTCCTAATAACAAATATGGTTAGTAGAATATTTAAAATAAGCATAACAAAGGAAAAGATTATAGTGAAGAGCCAATGTACAGAATGAGACAAACTATTTGCTAGTTATCTGACAGGAAATTAATATCCATTACATATAAAAAATTAAAAATTATGGAAAAATGAATAAGTCAATCACTATGTAAATGAAAGCAATGGGAAGTTATCAAAGATAAAGGACTAAAAACCTATAAATTTGTTTTAAAATCTCCAACATCCTGAGACATAAAGGAAATATAAATTCATCAAAGTTACAACTTTCTCCAGTCAGTGACTGACATTAACTCAATAAACAAGAGTAAGTGATGTCTTAGATGAGGGGGTGTAAGGATCCCTTATGTGACATTGCTGGAGATGAAAATTAATGTAGTGCTTCTGCAAATCAGAGTATAGATTCCTCAAAAAACTAAAAATAGCACTACTATATGAACCCTGGGGAATGAAAATCAACATGCCAGAGCTTTGGATATGCATGTACTTTGCTGCACTGTTCACTAGAGTCAAGTTATGGAATCAGTCTTGGTGTCTACCAGCAGATGAACTGATAAACATAATGTGTTACTGGAGAAACCCACAGAAACAGCTGGCCTGAACAAGGGGATGCTCATGGACCCCAGACTGACAGCTGGGAAACCAGCATAGGACTGATCCAGACCCACTGAATGTGGATGTCAGTTTGGATGTCTGGGCAATCTATGGGGCCTCTGGTAGTGGATCAGTATTTATCCCTAGTACATGAATGAACTTTGGGAGCCCATTCCACATAGAGGGATACTCTCTCAGCCTAGACCTATGTGGGAGGGCCTAGGCCCTATTCCAAAGCACATGACAGACTCTGAAGATCCCCCATGGAGCCTCACCCTCCCTGGGGATCAGAAATGGGTCAGAATAGGGGGTGGGGGGACAAGGAAGGAGGGGAGGGAGAGGAAACTGAGATTGACATGTAAAAGAAGCTTGTTTCTAATTTAAAATTGTTCTAATTACAAATATAAAAATAAATAAAAAGAAAATGTGTTACATGAATATACACAATTGAGTTTCATCCAGCTATAAAGAACAAAATCACATAATTTTATTTAAAAAACTGATGGGGCCAGGTATTGGTGGTGCACGCCTTTAATCCCAGCACTTGGGAAGCAGAGGCAGGTGGATCTCTGAGAGTTCGAGGCCAGCCTGGTCTACAGAGAGAGTGCCAGGATAGGCTCCAAAGCTACACAGAGAAACCCTGTCTCAAAAAACCAAACAAGAACAACAACAACAAACTCCCCCAACCTCCCAAAAAACAAAATAACAAACAACAAAACAAAACAAAAAACTGATGGAATTGGAGATCATTATTTTAAGGAAAATAAATCAGATACAGAGATACAGAAAGCAAAGTATAGTATTTTCTCTCATAAATGGATAACACATATACATGTGTGTGTGTGAATAGATGAATCCACACACAACATAAGATGGGATACTATGTAGGAGGAGGCAGGGTGTTAGAAAGAGGGGAAGGAGGACAGGTGATGGTAATGGGAGGTGAACATGCTCGACACATGTGATATACTTCAATTAAAATGTCATCATGAGGCCCAAAATTGTGTACTATGAAATACAAAATACTTTGTGAAAAATAACAAAATAGAAAACAGAGAAAAGAATTCCTGATATCTACAAAGGGCTTGCTTTGAATACTCAATGACTATCCACTATTGTATATGTAAAGCAACTATTACGGTAAAAGAGAGAGTCATTTGAAATGATTATAATAGTGTTTATTACTCACACTGGGCCAGGAATATTACCAGCCACCACTATGCAGCATAAAATAATTTCCATACATTATTACTTAGGTTCTACCTAACCAATCACAGCTCTTTCGGCACAAGTATACGAATGAGTGCGGAGGTCCTCTTTGTCTTTTCTGATTAGTTTTTGTTTGGAGTTTATTTGTCAGATAGGACAGCAATGCTTGCTCGCGTCTTCTTCCTCTTTCTCTTCCTTTTCTTCTATTTATTCTGCTCTCATACAATACATCCCAACCACAGCCTCCCCTCCCTCCATTCCTCTAATTTTCTCCCACATACCCTCTACTTCAGGTCCACTGCTCCTCTGTTTCACTTCAGAAAAGAGCAGGCTTCCCAGGCATATCAACCAAACTTGGGATAGATAACAAGTGACAATAAGACTAAGCACAAACTCCCACATTAAGGATGCAGGAGGCAACCCAGTAGGAGGAAAATGGTCCCAATGTTTGCTCACTGCTTGATCCCACTTTTGTGGAATACTTTTCCCCATCTTTTCCCCCTTCCCACTTAGGTGGTACCCATCTTTTAAAGCTGTGTTTCTTGTAAACAACAAATTATTGGATTTTGTTTCTTAATACACTCAGCTAGCCTGTGTCTTTGATTGGAGAGTTGAAGCCATTGATATTTAGAATTCTTATAGAAATGTATGTGATGATTGAAGTAATTTTGATATTTTTTATGGTTTGTGTTCTTAGCTGTGGTGTGTTTTTCATTCAGTTATAATTTTGTTTTCTTTCTAGAGTCTCTTGGCTGTGACTATTCCTCTCTTCAATTCAGAGTATTGTTTCCAGTATTCTGTTTAGTGGCTTTGTTGGATATGATTTTTTAGTTTGTTTGGATCTTGGAAATTTTTCTTTCACCTTCAATTTCAGCAGATAGTTTCGCTGAGTACAGTAATCTAGGTTGGCAGTTTGGGTCTTTTAGAACTTGGGGTGTATTGCCCCAAGCTCTTCTGGCTTTTGGAGTTTCCACTGGGGAAATTAAGAGCTGTTCTGATTATATAAAATTCTTTAGAACAAAGGAAATCTCATACCAGATGAAAACACAGAATTTCTAGACAAAAAATGAAGAGAACTGTAAATGAAAATTATGAAGATAAATATATACCTTATTATTACTTAAATATGTTTATTGATAATTTACAGTTTAGACAAGTGAAAATGGATTGTAACATTTATAACATACATATAAATAATAATACTAAAATACCAAAATGGATGTCAAGGTAGGATGAACAGGGATATACTATTCTAAGCTTGTCATAATATGGGACAGTTGGTATAATATCCCTTGAGGTAAATGATACACTGTACAAACTTCAAAGCAATCACTAAAATGAACAGAAAACAACAATGTATTTGACGACAAGGTGATGTCTTTAGCAATAGGTTCTCATTATCAGGTTGTGGAGGGGAACCAGTAGCAATGGAAATATCTTGTAATATTTGAGGGAATCTATGGGACCCCTTTGTCCAGCAACTCAAAAACATGTACCTTATGTCTGATACCGATGTAATCCAGACCCAGAAAGACAAAACATTGTATTCTCTCTCTCTCTCTCTCTCTCTCTCTCTCTCTCTCTCTCTCTCTCTGTCTGTCTCTCGCACGCAGGCACACACGCACACGCACACACACACACACACACACCTATCTTTGGATATGCATGTTTCAATTACAATAACTACAAAGGTTACTTCAGCAGTAGAAACCACGGAGGAGGGGGGATCTTTCAGAGAAGGAGAAATAGAGTATAGTGTTTTAAAGTGATAAAGGGGAAATTAGAATAGGAAGACTAAGTGGGGAGGTGCATGGGAGGGCAGGGTAGAGGAGGAGATTTGGAGAGAGAGAATTCATGTTAAAGGCCTTCTGAAAAGCCATATGAAAACCTATTACTGTAGAAGCTTCCTAAAATTTATACATATATAAATGGAATTTAAATAGAGTTGTCATATAATGGGGGAGAAAATGCCCCAACTAGACATTATATGCTGTTTTTAATTTTTTGAGGAATCTCCAAATGGATCCCTACAATGGCTGTATTAATTTGAGGCCCCCCAACAATGAATAAGGATTCCTTTCTCTCCACACCTTTCCTAGGATTTGTTGTCAGATATATTGATAACCACTCTGACTGGGGTAAGGTGGTATCACAAAATAGTTTTAATATGCATTTCCATGATGGCTAGAGATTGAACATGCTATAAAATAGTTATTGGCCATTTAAATGTCTTTTGAAAATTTCCTATTCACTTTACTAGCCCATTTGTTGATTGGCAGTTTTATTTTCTTGGTGCTTAACATCTTTAATTCTTTGTAAATTCTGCATATTAGCTTCTTCTCTGACATGTAGGTGGTGAAGATTTTCTCTCAGCTTGACTTTCATTGCTGATAACGGATCTGTTTAAGTTATTTATAACTTCGGGACTTAATTTTGATGATGCAATTTTTAAAAATTCTTCTATTTCTTAGAATAGACAGCTATGGATGGCTAGAGGGGCTGGAATATGAGGATCAAGTAGAGAAGAGGAGGAGAGAGGGGGCTGTGGGAGGAAATACAGGGAACAGCAGCTTAAATTAAATTAAGGGGCATTTGAAGGGTAGTATGGAAACTTAATACAGTAGAAACTTCCTAAAATATATACATATATTAAGGTGATTTAAGTGAAATTGCCAAATAATTGGGGAGACAGAGCCCCAACTAGCCATCTCTTGTCACCAAATGAAGCTTCCAGTACTGGAATTGGGTTACATCTAATTGAGTTGTTGGCCAAAAGGGCCCCATGGGAACTCCAAATAACTCAGGCTGTTGCCAAGACTATAGGTTGCTCTCCACAAACTGAGAACAGGCCTCATTGCTGAAGACATCACTCACACAACTCATTAAAGATAGAGAAATGGAGCTAGTGCTTATGTAGAGCTTTTACCCCTACATTCCAGCATCTTAGGAACAGGAACATACTTTGCACCCTACCAAAAGAGAAACATAGACAACAAGCCAGCCTCAAAACCTTTATCTACAATAGCATCCTGCCTGTAAGTTATGCTAGGGTAATGGTGGCCCAAAGCCTGTGGGAGTAACCAACCAATATCTGATTTGACTTAAGGCCCACTCCATGAGATGGAACCCATACTTGACACTACTTGAGTAACCAAGAACCTGATATTAGATAGCCCAGGGGCCTAGGGTAAAACCAAATACTACTGATACTACTGATAGATATAAAAGAGTAAAGAAAAATATAGTGATAAAATGACTCCTAATGATATTCTGCTATACTCATTGATCGGTGTCTTGTTCAACTTGCAGAAGATGGGAACAAATACAGAGACCCACAGCCAGACATTACACAGTGAATGAGAGACCTTGGAACACTCATCCCTAAATGGGATGTCTCCATCAAATCCTTCCTCTCAGGGAACCCCACAGAAGAGTGGGCAGAAAGAATGTAAGATCCAGAGGGGTGGAGGACACCAAGAAAACAGAACTTACAGAGACTAAAGCAGAATGCATAGCGGTGGCCTGCATGGGTCTGCACCAAATTCAGTTAGTGTTTTTTTATGGGATTCCTCAGTGTGTGAATGAATGGGTATCTGATCCTCATGCCTTCCCTTGGGCTTTTTTTGTTCTGTTGATTTGTCTTCTCCAACTTTATGTGGTAGTTTTTGTTATATTAATATTACATTATATTATATTTTGTTACATTTTTTACAAAGGAATAAATGAATGAATGAAAACCTCGCCACTAGGGTAAATGTTAACAACTGAACTGTCATTTATACCTGCAGGGAGAGGGAAAACCAGTTTTCTCCAAAAGAACGACACTGGTATATCAACCACTTCCCGGCAGACCTCATGTTGCCAACATATAATGGACTCCAATGTTTTTTTTTTGTGTTTGGTTCCAGTTTGGTGTTTAAAAAAGAATCTTTTTGGGTGTGGTTTTATTTTGTTTTCTTGTTTATTTGGGGGCGGGGGCTTTGTTGTTTTGTTTGTTTTTTTGAAAATGAACTTGAAGTTGGGTGTTTAGGGATAGGGAGACAATTTGGAAGGACTTGGGGGAGAGGAAGAATATGATCAAAATGTATTTAAATTTAATGTTGTTTGAAATAACAAAAATAACAATAAAAGGGGCTACAGAAAAGGAAATCACCTGAGTTACAGGAGACTGTGAGTTGAGAGGCAGGTATGCTGGGGATAGAGCAAAGGTCTTGTGTGTTTTTCTCCATAGAAGTCTATTTCCCTCTCTGTCAGTATTCCTTAGTTACCTGTAAAGATTGTAAGAGCCAAAGGAACATGGAGTTGGCCATGAGTTTGTATATCCTAGAACTGTCAGAATGTACCTATAAAGTCTTACTAACATGGCTACCTAAACATGACCTGAACAAGGAGTGCAGCAATAGACATGTTATTGTGGGCAGGGGGACGATCGGGAAGACTCAACCCTAGAAGAGGGGATTTTATACTGAACTAATGAAGTTACTGTAAAAAGTCATCAGACAAGCATAGAATTATGAGTATAACTATCAGATGATATAAGAAAATGTTCTGGATCCGAACTCAGCAGTGGGATCCAACACACCCAGACACTGATGAGGCCCCTGTAAAAGTTCCACCTCCATCCACCAGCTCAGGAAGTCCAGGGGCTGGTTCCGGTTCCGATTCTTTGGCCCTGCTCAGAAACATCTGACACAGGGGTCTGCTCACCAGATCCGAACTTGGCAGCAGGATCCAACACACCAGACACTGTCAAGGCCCCGGTAACAGTGCCACCTCCATCCACAAGAGAGGACAGACATCAGAGTATTGGATCTGTGTGCATCTACCAGAAGGGAACCTTGATCCCATACCCACCAGGAGAGGAAGAGACTCCTGCTACACCCACCAGAAGAAAGGATGAGAAGAGGAAAGTTTAAAAGCACATTCAACAACAGAAAACCCAATATGACACTACTGGAGACTAGGAACCATACACCAGCAAGACCTGAACATCACAATGCAGATGAAGCAGAAGAGAATGACCTTAAAACATCTTCATGAAAATGATAGAGAACCTCAAAGAGGACGTGAGAAAATCCCTTAAAGAAATGGAAGAAAAAACAAACCAAAAAATACAAGATATCAACAAGTCTCTCAAGGAAATAGTTCAAGACCTAAAAACTGAAATAGAGCCAATAAAGAAAGCACAGTCTGAGGGAATGCTGGAAATAGAAAAGCTGGGTAAATGATCAGGAACTACAGACACAAGCATAACCAACAGAATACAAGAGATGGAAGAGAGAATCTCAGGAGTTGAAGATACACTAGGAGAAATAGAATCATCAACTAAAGAAAATCTTAAGTCCAACAAATCCCTAACACAAAATATCCAGGAAATATGGGATACCGTGAAAAGACCAAACCTAAGAATAATAGGTATAGAAGAAGGTGAAGAAATCCAACTCAAAGGCACAGAAAACATATTCAACAAAATCATAGAAGAAAACTTTCCCAACCTAAAGAAAGACATGCCAATGAAAATACAAGAAGACTACGGAACACCAAATAGACTGAACCAAAAAAGGTCTCCTCACCACATAATAATCAAACCCCCAAACATACAGAATAAAGAGAAAATATTAAGAGCAGCAAAGGAAAAAGGTCAAGTAACCTATAAAGGCAAACCTATCAGAATTACACCTGACTTTACCACGGAAATTCTAAAAGCCAGAAGGTCCTGGATAGATATTCTACCTACACTAAGAGACCACAGATGCCAACCCAGACTCCTATATCCAGCAAAGCTTTCAATCAATATAGATGGAGAAAACAAGATATTCCATGACAAAACCAGATTCAAACAATACATATCCACTGATCCAGCCCTACAGAAAGTTCTGGAAGGAAAAATGCAACCTAAGGAAGTTAACTACAACCAGAAAAATATAGGCAATAGATAATCCCACTTTACCAACAGCCAAAAGGAAAAAGGGATAGAATCCCACACATAATTTCACCAGCAACACCAAATCAAAAACAAACAAGAATGAACAATCAATGGTCATTAATATCCCTTGAAATTAATGGTCTTAACTCACCTATAAAATAGACACAGATTAGAAGAATGGATAAGAAGACAGAATCCATCCTTCTGCAGCATTCAAGAAACACACCTCAACTTCAAAGACAGACGGTACCTAAGAATTAAAGGTTGGGAAAAGATTTTCCAATCAAATAGACCCAAGAAACAAGTGGGGGTAGCAATCCTAATATCCACCAAATTGGACTTTAAACTAAAATCAATCAAAAGAGATGAAGGAGGTCACTTCCTACTCACCACAGGAGAAATCCATCAGTATGAAATCTCAATTCTGAACATTTATGCCCCAAATATAAAGGCATCCACGTTTCTAAAAGAAACATTACTAAAACTCAAATCACACATAAAACCGCACACACTTATAGTGGGAGACTTCAACACCCCACTCTCACCACTGGACAGGAACACCAGATAGAAACTCAACAAAGAAACAAAGGAACTAATAGAAGTTATGGCACAATTGGACTTAACAGATATCTATAGAACATTCCATCCAAATACAAAACAATTTACCTTCTTCTCAGCGCCACATGGAACCTTCTCTAAAATTGACCACATACTTGGCAACATTGCAAACCTCCACAGGTGCAAAAACATTGAAACACCCCCCTGTATCTATTCAGACCACCATACTTTAAAGTTAGAATTCAACAACAACACGAATTACAGAAAACCTACAAACTCATGGAAATTAAGCAACACCCAATTGCACAATTCCTGGGTCAAGGAAGAAATAAAAAAGAAATTAAAGATTTCCTAGAATTCAATGAGAATGCGGACATAGCATACCTAAACCTATGGGATACTTTGAAAGCAGTGCTAAGAGGAAAGTTCATAGTGCTAAATGCCCACATGAAAAAACAGGAGAATAATCACACTAGATAATTAACAGCACAACTGAAAGCTTTAGAACACAAAAAAGCCAATACACCCTGGACGAGCAAATGCCAGGAAATAATCAAATTGAGAGCTGAAATCAATAAAATGGAAACTAGGAGAACAATATATAGAATCAATATAACGAAGAGTTGGTTCTTTGAGAAAATCAACAAGATAGAAAAACATTTATCCAAACTTACCAAACATCAGAGAGTGAACATGCAAATTAATAAAATCAGGAATGAAAAGGGGGACATAACAACAGACACAGAGGAAATCCAGAGAATCATCAGGTCATACTTAGAAAACCTATACTCCTCAAAATTCAAAAATGTAAAGGAAATGGACAATTTTCTGGACAGATTTCACTTACCAAAATTAAATCAAGAACAGATAAGCAACTTAAACAGACCTATAACCCCAAATGAAATAGAAGCAGTCATCAGAAGTCTTAAAAAAAAAAAAAACAGGGCCAGATGGCTTCAGTGCAGAATTCTACCAGAAATTCAAGGAACAGCTAATACCAATTCTCCTCAAAGTATTCCACATAATAGAAACAGAAGGGTCATTGCCAAACTCTTTTTATGAGGCTTCAATAACCTTGATACCCAAGCCACACAAAGACAACTCAACTAAGAAAGAGAACTACAGACCAATATCCCTCATGAACACTGATGCAAAAATTCTCAATAAAATACTGAAAAATTGAATCCAAGAACACATCAGAGAAATCATCCACCCTGATCAAGTAGGCTTCATCCCAGGGATGCAAGGATGGTTCAACATATGAAAATCCATCAATGTAATCCACCACCTAAACAGACTGAGGAAAAAAAAACACATGATCATCTCACTAGATGCCAAAAAAGCCTTTGACAAAATCCAACACCACTTCATGATAAAGGTCTTGGAGAAATCAGGGATAACAGAAACATACCTCAGCATAATAAAAGCGATATACAGCAAGCTGACAGCCAACATCAAATTAAATGGAGAGAAACTCAAGGCAATTCCTCTAAAATCAGGGACAAGACAAGGCTGTCCACTCTCTCCATACCTCTTCAACATTGTCCTTGAAGTTCTAGCTAGAGCAATAAGACAACAAAAGGAGATCAAGGGAATACAAATTGGAAAGGAAGAAGTCAAACTCTCACTATTTGCAGATGATATGATAGTCTACATAAGTGACCCGAAAAACTCTACCAGGGAACTCCTACAGCTGATAAACACCTTCAGGAAAGTGGCAGGATACAAGATTAACTCAAAAAATCTGTAGCCCTACTATAAACCGATGACACATTGGTGGAGAAAGAAACCAGAGAAACATCACCCTTTACAATGCCACAAAAAACATAAAATACGTTGGGGTAACACTAACAAAAAAAGTGAAAGAACTGTACCATAAGAATTTTGAGTCTCTAAAGAAAGAAATTAAAGAAGATACCAGAAAATGAAAAGACCTCCCATGCTCTTGGATAGGCAGGATCAACATAGTAAAAATGGCAATCTTGCCAAAAGCAATCTACAGATTCAATGCAATCCCCATCAAAATCCCAACACAATTCTTCACAGACCTTGGAAAAACAGTTCTCAACTTTATATGGAGAAACAAAAGACCCAGGATAGCCAAAACAACCCTGTACAATAAAGGAACTTCTGGAGGCATCACCACCTTTGACTTCAAGCTCTATTACCGAGCTATAGTCCTGAAAACACAGTTTGGTATTGGCACAAAATAGACAGATAGATCAATGGAATGGAGTTGAAAACCCTGATATTAACCCACACACCTACAAACACCTGATTTTTGACAAACAATCCAAATTTATACGATGGAACAAAGAGAACATCTTCAACAAATGGTGCTGGCATAACTCGATGTGGACATGTAGAAGACTGCAGATAGACCCAAGCCTATCGCCATGCACAAAACTTAAGTCAAAATGGATCAAAGACTTCAATATAAATCCAGCCACACTGAACCTATTAGAAGACAAAGTGGGAAATACCCTTTGAATGAATTGGTACAGGAGACCGCTTCCTGAACATTACACCAGTAGCACAGACACTGATATCAACAATTGATAAATGGGACCTCCTGAAACTGAGAAACTTCTGTAAGGCAAAGGACAGAGTCAGTAAGACAAAACGGCAGCCCACAGACTGGGAAAAGATATTCACCAACCCCACATCTGACAGAGGGCTGATCTCCAAAATATACAAAGCACTCAAGAAGCTAGTCACCAAAACACTAAAGAATCCAACTAAAAAGTGGGGTAGAGAACCTAATAGACAACTCTCAATAGAGGAATCTAAAATGGCTGAAAGACAGTTAAGAAAATGTTCAACATCCTTAGTCTTCAGGGAAATTCAAATCAAAAGAACTCTGAGATATCATCTTACTCCTGTCAGAATGGCCAAAATCAAAAACACCAATGACAGTTTATGCTGGAGAGGATATGGAGAAAGGGGAACACTCCTCCACTGCTGGTGTGAGTGCTAACTTGTACAGCCACTGTGGAAATCAGAATGGTGACTCCTCAAGAAAATGGGAATCAGTCTACCACAAGATCCAGCAATTCCACTCTTAGGCATATACCCAAAAGAAGCACATTCATACAACAAGGACATCTGTTCAACGATGTTCATAGCAGCACTATTTGTAATAGCCAGAACCTGGAAGCAGCCTAGATGCCCCTCAACCGAAGAATGGATAAAGAAATGTGGTACATTTACACAATGGAGTACTACTCAGTGGCAAAAAAACAATGGAATCTTGTAATTTTCAGGAAAATGGATGGAACTAGAAGAAACCATTCTGAGCAAGGTAACCCAATCACAAAAAGACAAACATGGTATGTACTCACTCATATGTGGATTTTAGACATAGAGTAAAGGATTACCAGCCTATAATCCACACTGCCAGAGAAGCTAGTAAACAAGGAGGACCCTAAGAGAGACATACATGGTCCCCTGGAGAAGGGGAAAGGGTCAAGATCCCCCTGAGCAAATTGGGAGCATGGCAAGAGGGGGGAGGGAGCTAGGAGAATGAGAAGGGGAGAAGAGGAGGGATGCAGAGGACATGAGGGAGCAGGAAGGTTGAGTCAGGTGAAGAATAGAAGATAACAAGAATGGAGATATCATAATAGAGGGAGACATTTTAGGTTTACAGAGAAATCAGGCACTAGGGAAATGTCTGGAGATCCATAAAGATGACACCAGCTAACAATCTAAGCTATCTAAGAGGAGAGGCTATTTTAAATGCCCTCCCCTGATAATGAGATTGATGACTGACTTATATGCCACCCGATAGCCCTCATCCAGCAGCTGGTGGAAGTAGAAGCAGACACCCACAACTTATCACTGAACCGAACTGGAATCCAGATGCAGAGAAGGACGAGTGAAAAGCAAAGGGTTCCAGACCAGGCTTGTGAAACCCACAGAAACAGCTGACCTTAACATCAGGGAACTCTTGCTCCCTAGACTGATAGCTGGGATACCAGCATGTGACTGATCCAGACCCCAGGAACGTGGGTTTCAGTGAGGAGACCTCAGAAATCTGCGGGACCTCCTGTAGTAGTTCAGTACTTATCCCTAGCATAGGTGTGGACTTTGGGAGCCCAATCCACATACAGGGATATTCTCTGAGCCAAGACACATGGGGGTGGGCCTAGGCCCTATCCCAAAGGATGTGATAGACTCTGATGACACCCTATGGAAGGCCTCACCATCCTGGGGGAGCAGAAAGGATATGTGATAGGTAGGATTTTAATTGGGTGGGGGTGCTAGGGGAGGAAGGGAGGAAGAAGGGAAGTGGGATTGACATGTCAAACAATCTTGTTTCTAATTCAAATAAAAAAATCTGCAAAAGGGCTGGAGAGATATCTCAGAGGTTAAGAGCACTGACTGCTCTTCCAGAGGTCCTGAGTTCAATTCCCAGCAACCACATGGTGGCTCACAACCATCTGCTATGAGGTATGGTGCCCTCTTCTGGTGTGCAGATATACATGGAAGCACAATGTTGTATACATAATAAATAAATAAAATCTTAAAAAGAAAGCTGTCTTAAAAAACTTATTTTAAAAAAAAATCTGCAAAAAAGAAAATGTTCTGAATCTTAAGTTTTCAAAAAATCATTTCTTTTATTTTTAAGATTATAATATAATCACAACATTTCTTTCTTCTCTTTCCTCTCTCCAAACTCTCCCATATACACCTCCTTGAACTCTTTCAAATTTTTCATTAATTGTTGTTATAACACATATACATGTATATATATAAATATGACCTATTCAATACTTATAATGTTACTCTTATGTGCGTTTCAAGGACAACAATAGGAATCCTAATGTGGACAGACAAAGCCCATGAGGCTGCAACCTTACACAAAGAACTAAGGAATGCTGAGATTGGGAAATAGTCTTCCCCAGGGAAGAGTAATACCAACTGGTCATCTAATACTTAGTCATCAGCCCTGAAAACATATACACATGGCAGGGGCAAGGGGGGGGATGTTGGAACAATTAATGAAAAAAAGAAGCTGACTCTAAAGTATATGAAAAAATTCAGAATCCTAAGAATAATTAAAGCATTATTGAAGAAAATAATAAAACTACATGACTTCTATGACAATACATATATTACAAAGTTATTTTAATTAAGGCAGTTATATTCATACAAGAATAGACAAAAATAGCAAACTCTAGAACCAACACATGTATCAATAATTGGTTTATGCCAAAGATAACATCACAATCAGGAAATGATATTTGCAGTAAATGCTTTGGGGTTGATTAGATGTCTATTTAAAAAACCCAGGCCTTTTACCCATACCAGTGAAGATAATATACACAAAAATTGGTTCCAGATGAACTCCAAATATAGATGAGAGATGGGACAACAACATAACATCATAATCTTGGTAAATACAAAGATTTCTTTTTAAAATATTTTACTTATATTTATGTATTCAGAGTTCTACCTATATGTACACCTGCAGGCCAGAAGAGGGCACCAGATCTCATTATGGAAGGTTGTGAGCCCCCATATGGTTTCTGAGAATTGAACTCAAGACCTCTGGAAGAGCAGCCAGTGCTCCTAACCTCTAAGCCATCTCACCAGCCTCCAATACAAAGATTTCTTAATCAAGCAAAAAAGGATTAACATAAAGAGAGAAAATGATGAATGTTACTAAAAATTGAGACACTCTGTTTATAATAACTCAATTAGAGACTCTAAATGCAAGCCCATGTGATTGCCAGCTGATAGATCTTATGCATTTTATATGGAAAATCTCCTCCAGGTAATAGCACCATGTTCAAGAGAAAAAAGTAGACAATAACCTTGAAGAGACACTTCATAAAATTTATACAAACAGCTAACAAGTACACAGAACATTACCAGAACAATGTAAAACAAAGACGCAGTGAGCTAACAGCTAAAACCTCTAGAATATCCATTATTTTTATTGAAACATGATGGCTAATAACAATATTCTAAAACAGTTTGTACTCTTTTTGTTGTTTGTGTGTATATGATTTTGTATTATTATTGATTACATCAGATAACCAATTAGGGGTTCATCAATGAGAAAGGATTTATGCATATATAAAACATAAACATAATAATTGTAATAAACAATAATAATGAAAACAGAGGTCATTAATTTGAGAAGGGATGGGGGGAGACATGGGAGGGCTTAGAGTAAGGGGACATGAGAGGGGCTGGAGAAGGGAAAAGCAGAGAACGGATGTAATTATATTTTAAAAAATTATTAGGAGTTTCTTAGTACAATTGCTTTGGTAAACTGGTTTTAGTAGCTAATAAACATAGTTAGATATATAAACTATGATTCAGCAATTCTACTCTTACATGTGTGTCAAGAAGAAATTTGTGCATCCATCACCAAAAGACATGCACTAAATCGAATCTTCATAATACAATTTGCAATTCAAATGTGGAGACAATCATGATGCCCATCTATAATAAAAGATCTAATTATACTGTAGTCTCTTCATATAATGAAATTCTACACAACAATGAAAATAAAGAAATTACTATTGTACTCAATAACGAAGATGAATTTATGTCATTTCGGCCCCCCTCCCTCCAACTTCTCATTTATCTCATTTAGTCACTCTCAAATTCATGGTCTCTTTCATTTATTATTGTTACATATATATGCAGAAATATATAAATAGAAGCTGTTGAGTCTATGTGGTGTTGCTGTGTGTGTGTGTGTGTGTGTGTGTGTGTGTGTGTGTGTGTGTGTGTGTGTATGATTTTCAGTGTTGACCACTTGGTACTGGATAACTGATTGGGAGCACCCATCTGCCTGGGAAAGACTAATTCTCCCTTGCTCAGCAGATTTTAGTTGCACACAGCTGTAGGGATTGGTCCCCATGAGATTTCCTACATCTCCATGTTAGCATGTTTATTGATGTGGGCATTGTTCAGGTCTAATTTTTTTAAGAAATGTAAATTCATTATTTTCAAGCTATTTTATAACCAATATATAGATGGGCATTGATATGAAAAATGCGTTTGATTAAAAAACAATGTCAATTAAGAGTAGGCTTGCATAATATAATTACAAATATTTTTACATAATGTAATTACCAGAACCAGAAATTGAAGGCATATTGGAAGTATCCTTAATATTATGAGGTCTATTTTTTAAAAATCTACCAATTCTTGAATGGATTTTACTCTGGAACTCTTTCTTGGCTGTATTTTGTTGCCTCTCTTTTAGTGTGTAATGGAATCTTTGAAACTCAGGTGTGGCATCAACAAAGTTAAGAAGTTAACCCAAACTGTCTTTTACAATAGGTAATTTAAATCTAGCATTTAGACAGTCTGCTTTTCAGCTCCCCATTTTGGCCAGATTCTTTTGTATTCTCACCTTTTGTTTTTGGGGAAGAACCTTTTATTTATCACTTGGATTTAACCATACCCTGTCAGTTACTCAACTTGGTTTCTAACTGTGCACCTTTCTCAAGAATTTCTCTATAATCCCAATCCTTTTTGTAAAGAAGATCTTCCTTATGCATTTGCTATTGTTAGTTGTTTACTTCATTCCGACTTTTTTTTATCCAGTTAAAAATTGCACCTTTCATTTGTAGATTTTAATCTTGGAAATGACCTTGTGTCTTTTATCCTGTTCATCCTCACTTTCTCCCCAAATTACAAGACTCTCTTCAAATTGTTTGCAGCTCAAAATAACACCTTGTTCCATTGGTTGAATCAAACTTGAAGTATTAGGGGGAAAGAACTTGTATTTTATTTGACCGTCTTCATTGACTAATGGTGCAGCAGAAGGGTGAACTGGAGAGTTGTCCAGAATTAAGACTACCCTGATTACCTCTTCATGAAATCTTAGATAATTAAGTTAAAAATGTTTGATCTCAGGAACAAAATTTTGAAAGAACCATTCTGAAAATAATTATCTTGTGAATCAAATGTCTTTATATATATCACAGATAATGTACTTGGGTCCTCTTTCACACTTTTGGGCACCTTTGCTTTTCCAATATGACTGATTTTAATTTGTGAGTTCCATCTGCATTTGGCCATATATGGGGAGACAACCATTCTTTGTTTATTTTCATTCCTGGCAGGCAGGTGTCTTTTCTACTTGCCTGAGTGCTCTCTGGCATTGACTTCCAACAAAAGGCCAGTCTCATCCCCACT
The DNA here is from genome assembly GCF_003668045.3 of Cricetulus griseus. Classification (NCBI taxonomy): domain Eukaryota; kingdom Metazoa; phylum Chordata; class Mammalia; order Rodentia; family Cricetidae; genus Cricetulus; species Cricetulus griseus. Next base: position 75,402,477 of record NC_048604.1, on the reverse strand, counting down.
GAATAGCTGTGCTAAATGTAGTTTTCGTCTTTAATTATCTAGATAGTTTTTGTCAAAATGGCTCAAAGTGTTCTGAAACTGAACCTCGGACATCTTCCTCACATGCTTTGGGGTTCCAAAAATTGCACGACTATTTCAACATCTAAAAACTCAACCAGTACTGGCCTTAAAGTTTATTCATCCCCAAACACTGTGTAAATCTTTCTACAGCAGCCTGGAGCTCCACACCTTTTAACAGATGAGCATCTCTGTACTATATGTATACTGCATCATCTACATCACCATACTTGGCTTCTGTTGGTCTTTTTCACTTTTCAACATAGCATATCTCGTTTCAGCACAAAATTCAAAATCTACTTTTATTGTCCTTAATGTCATAAAATGCTCATTTACTGATATCAAATCCACCCCTCACATTTTAAAGAGATTCCCTGGCTTCAGTCTTACTTAGAACCTTCATTTTCTTTCTTCTCTTGTTCGTTCTAAATTTGACTTAAGACAACCAACAGAAAAAAGAAAGGGGGAAAGCCTTAGTAAACTGGGGAATAGGTTTGTTTTTTTCTTTTGCAGTAGAAAGTGACTGACGAAAGAATGAGGGTTGTCCAAGTAATGTCTGGTTCTTACTATTGCAAGGCAGAGGGAGCCAGTCTTCAGAGCTCTGCTGCTTATTCTCCCAGGGATGCCAGGGATACCTGCATATTTTCCCTAACTCAGGCCAGGGAAAGGGACAACTCAGATAAGCAACTCAGATAAGCTACCCCAAGAACAGGTCTAGATAGGATGTCAATAAAAGGCAAAGCTTGAGAACAGTGAGGCTTGGGTGTATAGAGCCTTTGAAGTGAAGAAAAGTTAATGGGTTGTGCACATGAATTCGAACTAACTTTTATTTCAGTCAACACAGCAGTGAACTTTGAGTGGCACTAAATTCTGGAGGTAATCTGTAAATATGGAAATAGTCTTCCCCAGCATTTTTTCCATTATCAGATCTCCTTTGGGGATTCTAGATGTGTGTGATCAAGTGTTACTTTTCTGTAAAATGGTTTCATGCTTGGCATCTTACCAAGTTTCAAAATCATGAAAATTCTCACATAGGAGTCTATAAAGTTTGCAAAATATCTTACCAGAGTTTTAAAACATCTGTCCTTTCATTTGTTTTCCTAAATTTACATTATGGTGTTAAGCGATGTGTTTTGCATTTCAGAGTTGAGTATTTCTTCAGTGCATAATTTCTTTAATTTGAAGCAAGATTCAACTGTCTGCAGATTCAAATGCTGGCGTTGCTGATAAACTCTATCTGTGAGTTCTTCAGATGGCAGATTCTTCTCTAGCTTTCTGCCCTCAGCATATCTTTTTAGCTTTCCCTGATGCAGTTGAAAGGCATTTCAGGTCTTTTGAAATGGCCTGCTCTAGATATTTCATGGTTTTCATTCCAGATACACAACCTCATAGGAAGAACAAAAGTTGCCACTAGAATCCCTTCCAGGCACTTCAGGGAAGAATAATGATGGAAAAAAAGCAAACCTTATGACAACAGGAAGCCTACATTCTGGCTTAGCATCTGACATTTAGAAAATGTGTGGTACTAAACAAATCACTTCTTAGGTCTCAATTTCTTTGTCAAGGAAAATGCGATCTACTTCACAGTTTAAAACCGATTTCACACACACATACACACACACACACAGACATACACACAGAGACAAACACACACAAAAAGACACACACACACACACACACACACACACACACACACACACACACACACACACACATCCCAAAATAAAAACTAGTGATTGCAAGGAAATCATCACTCAACTCAGTAGGTATTCAAAATCATCCTCCTCCCAGGAAGCTGAGGACTCTGCCAGTGCAGCCTGAAACACGAAGGGCAGGGTCCAGGAAGTGAACACGGCATACAGAGGAGTGGCTGCAGACACTAGTGGCTACCAGCAGCCACCAGCAGCTCCAAAGGTAAGCATGGATAACCGAGAAGCAAGGTGGCTGTCCTTCCTGTCAGTGTGCAGGGCTACTCTAAGCCAAGGTAGTCATTCTTAAAGCAAGGAATCCATACATGAAAACTAAATGATTGTTTTTTTTTAAAAAGTTTAAAACCAATAAAATTATTATGCAGTGATAGAAGCCAGGGTTGGGATTCATTTGGAATTAAGGTGCAAGAGGAAGTTTATGTGTTTATGGTCTGGCCAATGCTGATCATGATTACATAAGTGAGCACACTCTGAGGAAATTATTTGAGTTGTACACTTAGCAATATGGAATTTCTCTACAAGCATTTATGTTTACTTAAAAATAATGCCTGTAAGCCTCAAGTGGTTAATCCAAAATGGACCAGAAAATGAGAGAGAACCAGAAACTGCTGTGGCAAGGGTTAGCAATTATTGTTCATCTAAGTTCTGACTATAAAAGCATTAATTGTAACCCTCTTTAACTTCTGGTACAATTTTGTTTAAATTTTATGTTGAAAAATATTCAGATTAAAAATAGTCATCAGAGATAGACTCATAATTCCAACACTTGGGCAGCAAAGGAGGACAGGGAGTTTAAGAACTTGTTTTCAAAAAATTAGAAATAAAAGGTTCGTTGTGCTTCTTAGCTAGGAAATTAACCAACTGCCTAGGAATAGGAAACTAAGAAAATATCAACACCTAGATTAAATGAGATGGAAGAAATCAGTAGATAGAATAAAAACAAAATCTAATGATAAATATGTATGAAAATAGCACAACTACACCCATTTCTTTTTGTACTAACTAAAATATAATTAAAAAGATAAAAGAACATATTATTCTTCAATCGCATATAGTATAATTTTTCTAAATTGATTTAAAAATAATTTTGAGTCTTCTAATTCTGATTTGCCCTGAAAATGATAATAATCACCATTTGTACAACTACTGTGATGATGGTTGAAATGGTGTTAAATTTATTGATTAATTTGTCACTTTTTTGTATAGAAACTACAAATCAATAACATTACACATCTCTCTACTTTTTTTTAAAGAGGGCACACATAATTTATTGTCATATCAAGAATATCAGTAGTTACTTGGGGAAGGGAAAAGAATTAGCAAAGAACATAAGAAAACATTTGTAGATAAAAATATTCAACATTGTTTTTGTTTGTGTATGCCAAACTAATCATGTCATAGAGCAAACATGTACAATTTATTGTATGCCAATTTTTTCTTAAAGAAGTTGTTGAAAGAACAAAATTCAGATACTATCCAGCATATTTGGTGCTAGGTCATCAAGCAGGAAGATGAAAATACAGTATTAAACTCAGATCATTTAGTTCATTTGGTTTGATCAAGTTCTATAGGGGTCAGAGAGTAGGTATTTTTGAGTATATTTATGGGACATATGGATTCTACTACAATACTTAACCAGTGTAGCAATAAAACAACCATGATAATGTGTAATTGAACATTTTGTTATTTCACAACAAAACTTTATTAACAAAAACAGAAGATGGGCCTATAGTTTGGTGACTATGATCTAGTTGAACACAGTTAATATACACAAACTAAGAAGTGAATTACTACACAGGCAACTGGTGGCAACATGTATAAATCAGAAGTGGGAGCATACATCTCTCTACTTTTTAAAAAATCATTTTTGTTTATAGAGATTAGGCTTTCTCTGTTGCCCAGGCTAGCTTTCAACTGCTGGGCTCACATGATCTTTCTGCCCTTCTGTCCTCAGTGGCTGGAATAATGGGCATGTACCACAGCACTCTGCTTGTTTATGTAGCTTTAAAATTTCTTTCATTAGTGTCTTGTAATTTTCTTTTTTGTTTGTTTTGGTTTTTTGAGACAGGATTTCTGTGTCTTGTAATTTTCAAATGTGCAATCTATACATTCTGTTTGTAAATTCATATCTATTTTTATTTTTGAGCTATCATAAATTGTATCATTTCAACAACAATTACATTGCTCTTGCCATTACAAATTTTGAAATTTTCATCACTAGTTTACAGTACATGTGTTTGATTGTGTGTGTTGACTTATTCTGAGTCCCTATTAAATTTGATTAGTATTTCTAGGGCTTATAGGTTTTGTAGATTTCTTGGTAACTATTTTCTAGAAAAATATGAAGTTTATTTCTTTTCCATGAGAAAATTCTGGTTGTCATTTCAACAAATTGGTGGGTTTTCTATTTGGCACTAAAATTAATTCAAGTTCCCACATGTTTTAAGCACTTTTTCTGATACCATGATATGTGACACATCATTGTTTACTATTTCTAAAATGATGTTGAGTAGCAGTGATGAGAAAACTTCTTTACTTTGCTGTAAGTTAGAGGGAAAACATCCAGTTTCTGCCATTAAGGATGATATTAGCTGGGGGTTTGCAGTAGAAGCTATTACTAGCTTGAGGGAAGTTTCTCAATTGTAGAGTGTTACGATAAATCTTTTCGCCAAATGCCATCCGAGCCCTACCACCACGTGAGTGCTTTCTGCCAGGCCCCATCCCCCTGAGTTCTGCCCGCCGAGTTAGGGACCCAAATAATACGCAGAGACTTATATTAAGTACAAATGCTGCTTGGCCAATGACTAGGATTTTCCATCTGTTAGCTCAGTCTTAATTATCATAAATCTATGTATTTTATAAGACTTATCTTATTTAGGATGCCTTCCATTGGCGTCCTCATCCCGGGATCACATGGTGACTCTGGAAGAAGATAGAAGGGGGCCCACTTCCTTCTTGCCCTTGTTTATGAATTTCCCTGCTATGTCACTTCCAGCGTGGATCACCACTTCTTTAGTACATTTCCCAGAATCTTATCCAGGGGAGTGTCATGACCGTCTTTAATGGCTTGATGCTCAAAGATATCTTTATTCAGATAAACACCAGCCAAACTCAAGCCAGAGCGTGCCAGGGGCAGCAAGGCAGACAGGCCAGAGAGAGGGGGCTCCCATGTGCCTTGCAGCCCCTTAAAAACCCATCACTCGTCATCCTGACCTCACCTTGACCATGCCCTGACAGGTGTGGTCAGGCACACCTGTAGCCAGCTTCTAGCAGGCATGGCTTACTGTCCCCCACAGTAGAGTGATGCCTTTTCTAAATCATTTGAGACAATGATCTTATTTTTTCCAGTGGACTATTAAAAGGGGATAGTTTACACTGACTTTTTGACTGTTGGCTAACTTTTTACAATAAGGGTAAACCCAATATTGTCACAATACATTGTACTTTCGTGAATTGAAAATCCCAAAGGAAAAAATAAAAAATCTCAAAAGGTCAAATGACTGAACTTGAAGATTATGGAGGTTTAAAATGTTGTAAATGAGTGTCAACTTATCTTCAGCTACTTTTATTCCCCTTGAAATCCACTCATTGAACACTCATGATCTAACCTAACATCTTTTTGACTATTAAAGTCCTAAAAAACCGAAGCACTAGGTTTCACCAATCTGAAAGCTAAGGAAGTGATCAGATAACACATGAAACCTATATCAGTGTTCTCCCTGGCTTGTTGTAACTTGTCTACCTGTGGTCACTTTTAACATATTTGACAAATAATTTTATGGTATTTTAAATTCTGTGTTTAATAAAATCTTACATAACTTTTTCCATACTGGACATACTTGTGGTGGTTTGAATGAGAATGGTCTCCATATGCTCGAATGTTTGAATGCTTGTACCCCAGTTGGTGGAACTGTTTGCAAAGGATTAGAAGGTGTGGCTTAGTTGGAGGAGGTGTGACACTGTGGATAAGCTTTGAGCTTCTAAAAGACCATGCCATGTCCAATCCCTTTCGCTCTGCTCATTCTTGTGGCTCAAGATGTGGCTTATCAGCTGTTCCCATTCTCAGACTTTGCTCTGCCATTATGGATTCTAACCCTCTGAAATCATAAACCCAGATCAAACACTCTCTTTAATTATTTGCTTTGGTCATAGCATGAGTCTTTTTTTATGTTCAATAAAATTTTATTTATGAACACTGGAGTTTGAATTTCATATAGTTTTCTCATGCTACAAAATATTTTTTCAATTCTTAAAAAACATTTGTTATCCTTTATTTCCCCAATCTTTTAAAAATCATTTTTAATTCACAGGCTGTTGTAGGTACAGAAGGTGGAGCCTGGACTACTGACCCCTAGGCTAGAGTTAAAGATCCCCCCCACACACTTAATCTTCAACAAGTAGAGCGTGAACCATGTTACCTGAAAAGGCCACAGTAGGATTACTACATCTATTTTATTTATTTGTACTCATTCACTCCATCCAAGCGCTAACTTGGCAGCTATCCCTATTTAGGGACTGTGCAAGATCTTTCTTGGGACACTGGAGGAAAATGCACGGCTCTTCTCTCAAACTCTCAGTCTGCACAGCATCTCAACACTGTGATTTCTCCAGAGTATCAGAAAAGGTCCGTAAGTGTGAAGTACCAAGCTGTTTTTGAGACGGTTGTAGCCAGTGCTTAGGCTGACTAAAACAAATTACCACAAACTAGGTGGCTTAGAATAGAAACTTATTTTCCACCATCATAGAAGATAGAAGTCTGAAATACAACAGCAACAGGGTGGGTGCCTCATGGAGGCTCTGATGGGAACTGTTTTATGGCCCTCTTTCAGGTCCTGTGTGTGCTTCAGGAAATTTCAAGACATGTTCGTCTTTGCCTCTATCCTCCACTGTGTCTGTGTTTCTCTCTTCTTTTCTCTTACAAGGACTTGTCAGTGGAGTTAGGGTCCACCCTAATGCAGGACGATGTCATCCACAGGTCCATATGTTTACCTGAAAATGCCCTTCTTCCAAATGAGGGAGGCCTGTACAAGCTATATACAGATGTGCCGCAGAGTACACTATTAAACCCAGTATAATACTGTTAGAGGATTCCTAGAAAATATGGTCAGGACCATTCAAATGATGTTCAGGAGGAAGTAATTGAAGCTGACTTTTAAAAGATGAAAGCTGGGTGTTAGTCAGACAGTCATGAGGGGGGAAAAGGGAAACCAGATTCAGGTTGTAGCCAGATCAGAGTCACAAAGCAACAGCAAATGAACATTCTGTAAACCACAGTATTTAGGCTTGGCTGGAGAAGAGGGTGTGAAGTGGGGCTGGAGTGAGCAGGAAGCCATAGAAGTCCACAGGAACTTTATCCCCAGTGCTGTGTGCTCTGAGGGTCAGACAAGGTCAGAGGGAAGCCTGTGGTCCATCCTCTTCCATGGCTAAGCACTTTAACTGGTTCCACCTCAGATCACTTATCAAGAAACCCAGACAAGACTGAATTAGATGACCTTCTCTCAACCATAGTGTATTTCACGATTTTAAATTGAAACCCATGGTCGCTTTCCACCATGAGTGAGATCAGTCCTCGGCTTCCTCTGGGAAGTACTCTTATTGCTCACGGTCCTCCCATGTCAAGGGATCGTTTTGCTTCTGAAACACCCTGTGCTTCTTGCTGCCCTTTCACTCCTGAAACTGAGAAAATGTGGTTTTCCTTCTACAACTACACTCACCCAAGATTAAATCAAAACAGAAGTTAATGGCACAATCACTGGTCATCTTATATACAACAGTTTTAAAAGCAGTTACACTTATGTACATAGACAAAAGTAAGAAAAGTACAACTGAAAAATACATAGCTGTCCCCCAGGAGAAAGAAAAATCATGTAATGTGTATATGCATTCCACAGAAATATATACAGGGAAAAATTCCAGAAACCTCAGTAAACAAGCCACACTTAGAAAAAGGAAAGTTGATTTTTATTTTATCAATAGCCATTGTTAAACATGAACATGCATACATAATATTCTACACACACATCACAGCTTTTAACATTAGTTAATAAAAGTTAAACACACAGCATACATCCTTACAAAAAAAAGTCAAAATGCAAACTTAAAACTTTAAACAAAATTCTTACTAATTTAAAAAAGGTTTGTGTTGGTTACTGTTTGTGCAACACAGTTAATTTAAACATTTCATTTTGGCTGGACATGAAAAAGCGGCAGTAGAAAATAAATTCATGAGGGTTTTAAATAGCAGAGTAGGCAGTTTTGCCATGCAGGAGAAGCAATATTAAATATTAGTTTTCAAAAAAAATCCACACTTAAAAATATTTAGTTCAAGTCACAGAACTTTTCTCAGTAGAGACCTCAATGCAATGCCTAATTAGCTGCCTTGGAAGGCCTGTTGCGAAAGGACAAAGGCCCTTCCAAAGCATAACTTTACTGATTTTGGCACAGAAGAGGAGTCTTGAGAACAAGAACATGATTAAAAAAGAGGGAAGGGGCAGAGGAAAGAAACCAAAGCAAGGATAATAAGGAGGACTGATAGCAATCACTAGGACTCTGCATTCCCAGTCATGAAGAACAGTGTGCTGCAGCAACGCCTGCTTCCCAGCTCTCACTGCAGCATGGACCTAACCTGCCTGGAGGTCGTCTCATCATTCAAATGTTTCGTTGTTTACCTGAGAGCATTGAGAAGACCTTCTACACTGTTAGGAGGTTAGTCCTTAAAAACTTTGATACAACCTTTCATATCAATTTTGGAAGTTTTGGCAAATGCTCCCACTGGATGGGCGTGGTCATAGAGTTTTATGATACCCACCATTACCCTCAAGCAGAACGATACTGTCTCTTCATTGGTAAATCTGCTCCTGTATTCCAACATCTCCAGCATGACTCTGCATACACTTGCCATGGTGCTTAAACAGTCTGTGGTGTTTTCTATTGGTAAATTCTTATTCTCTGATACAAATTTTGTTGTTGCATCACTTAAGGTTTTCAGCATGGGGGTGGCCTCAGCATAAAACAAAGACATTCGATTTGCCAACTCATTATTTACTTCATTTTCTCCTTCTGCCGGTACGTTGTTAATTCTCATCCGACTCAACGTCCTTCTGTAGTAGCTGAAGTCATTCTTTATTGGCAGGGTTTGTCATCTTGAGTTCATCAAAGCGGAGTGTGAAGTGAAGAATCTCTGCAAACTGTTTAGCAAGAGCCTGCTCTCGCCCTAGATACTGGGTGGGGGAGTACGGTGTGCTAGTCAAGGCTCCCAGAAGGCCTCTCAATGCTGCTTCTAGCCTCTGAGAAAATTCGTAAAACTTCTTTAATTTGCCTACTAGTGGCACAGCCGCACCCCATGCCTTCTCTTGCAGCTTCTCATCCGCTGGATGCTGGATTGCCTCTTGTATTTCGTGGCCAGCTCCTCTGTATGACTGCGAGTCCTCCAAGATGCCTTCTGCATCTTTTAATATTACATTCACCTGATTATATATTTCCTTCTCAGACTTTGTAGGCTGGGCATTTTCAAAAATCAAGGAAAAAATTTGGCCCCTGCTCAAGGTCTGTGCATGTCAAAACTTTAAGAAGATTCCCCATGTTAAGGTACCTTCAGCCAGTGCTGGTGATTCTGTCCTTGTCCTTCTATCCGCCGCGAGCTCGGGCGCTCGCTCGCTTATTCGCTTATTCGGCCACCGGCGGCTCCTCACGGCGCTGGGGCAGCCGCGGGCCCGGGCGGGCGGGCGGGCGAAGCGGGAGCAGGAGCCCCGGACCAGCCAGGCGGGCGGCGGCGGCGGCGCGGCGGCGGCGGCGGCGGCGGCGGCGGCGGCGGCGGCGGCGGCGGCGGCGGCGCGGCGGCGGCGGCGGCGAGGGCAAGCAGCATTTAAAACCTCAATGACACACCTCTTCCAAGGCCACATCTCCTAATCTTTCTCAAACAGTTCCACCAATTGGGGACCAACCAAGCTCTCAAACATAGGAGCTGTGGGGGCCATTCTCATTCAAACCACAATGGTATTTGTGAAAACCTGAGTATTTGTGTTCCAAGGTCATGGTCACTCATATTTGGGCCCAGAATAAGCTCTCTCCTATGTCCTGTGAGGTGAGAGTTGCGTTTTTGCAACAATATTTTCCATATATTATTAGGGTATTTTTGCTAGTAACTGATTTAGGAATTTTGTGTCTCCATTCATGTTTTTTTTTATCTTGTCTAAAACACAATTTTATAATGTGAGTTAGGAATTATTCTTTCCTTTCCTATTTTCTGAAAGCAATTATACAGGCTTGAAATTCTCCATTAAATATGTAATCAAATTCACCAGTGAGAATATTTGGGCTTAGAGACTTCTGTTTCAAAGTGATTTTAGCAGTGACACAACTATCATTATAGTAATTATAGTACAGTTCATGTTATCTATTTCATCATGGGTGAATTTTTGTTGTTTAATGCATTTAAGGTTTTGAATAATTTTTGAAAATTGCTATATATTCTTGATACTTGATGATAGAAATCTATACTTTATAATACTTGATAATAGAAATCTATCTACTTACCCCTGATATTTCTTTCCCTTTCTTAATCTTCCAGCTAAGTGGGTACTGTAATTCACTATCTATCCTCTTACTATATATTGCAACCCAGAGAGAAACCAACCTTCAAAATTCTAAGTAAAGTTTCTATTTCTAATGAATATGCATTGTTTTGGCACCATCGTAAGTGTTGATGGCTTTGCAAATCTATTAGCAGTTAGTGGTTACTAAGAGCAGGGAATGGTATCAACAAAGTCATATACCATAAATGAGAGTTATCACAAAAAATACATTACTCAAAAATTATGAGATATACCATAAAACAGAAACATGTTACTCCTGCACAGGAGCTAAAACGGTATACCAGAAATTGTTAATGAGATGGTTCAGATACCAGATCATTTAAATACATTTGTATTTTTGAAATTAAAAGATTTTTGTTTTATTTTTATTGCTCTTATTGCTTTTTATTTATTCTTCTCTCATATATTATATACCAACAGCAGTTTCCCCTCACTCCACTCCTACCAGTTCCCACTCCCTCCCCTCTCCCCTAGACTCACTTTTCCTTCATTTCCCTTCAGAAAAGAGCAGGCCTCCTAGGGATATCAACTGAATATAGCATAACAAGTTGCAAAAACACTAGGCACAAACCCTCATGTCAAGGCTGGGTGAGGTAACCCAGTAGGAGAGGAAAAGGGTCCCAAGAGCATGCAAAGCATTCAGAGACAGCCCCTGCTCCCCCAAGAACACCCAGCTACACAACCATAACATATATGCAGAAGACCTAGCTCAGACACACGCAGGCTCTGTGATTATTCAGTCTCTGTGAGCCCCTATGAGCCCAGGTTAATTGATTCTGTGGGTTTTCTTGTGATGTCCTTGACCCCTTTGGCTCCTACAATCCCTCCTCCCCTTCTTCTGCAGGGTTTCCTGAGCTCCACTTAATGTTTGGCTGTTGGTCTCTGCATCTGTTTCCATCAGTTGCTGAATGAAGCCTATTTGATGATGATTGGGCTAGGCACTGATCTATGAGTATAGCAGAATAACATTAGTAATCATTTCATAGAACTTTTTTTCAGTTCTGTTTGGTTCTTTCCTAGGTCTCTGAGCTAGCCAGGTTCTGATTCCTGGCTATCCAGGCAGTGTTGGGCATGGGATCCCTCTCATGGTGTGGGCCTCAACTTGGACATTGGTTAGCCACTCCCACAAGTTCTGTACCACCATTACCCCAGCATATCTTGCAAGCAGGACAAATTTTGGGTTGAAGGTTTTGTGGCTGGGTTGATATCCCAGCCCCACAACTGGAAACCTTGTATGGTTACAGAAGATGGCTGGTTCAGGATCTGTGTCCTCCATTACTAGAGTCTTCGCTAGGGTCACCCTTGTAGATTCTAGGGAGATTCCAATGCACTAGGTTTCTACATTGCTTCCCCAAATATCCCTTATACCAGTTCTCTCTCCCAGTATTCTCTCCTGTCATCCCTCCACCCCCATTCCTCCTGTTCTCATCTCTATCCATCCCCAGTGCACCCACAAAACCTATTTTATTTCACCTTCCCAAGGAGGTCCATACATCCTCCTCCCCCTTTGAGCCCTTCTTGTTAATTAGCCTCACTGGGTCTGTGGATTATAGCTTGGTTATCTTTTACTTAACACTAATGTTCACTTATACGTGAGTACATTTTCTCCTCCCATTTCCTCCCTCTAACCCCTCCCATGTGTCCCACTTGCACTCTCTCAAATTCATGACCTCTATTTAATTGTTGTTTTAAACACACACACAAATATGTATGTATATATACTAATTCATGCATATGTATGTATACTAATTCATATATATAAATGAATACAACCTACTCAGTCCACATAATGTTACTTGTATGTATATGATTTCAGGGCTTATCACTTGGTATTGGGTAACCAATTGGGAGGCCCTTCTCTAGAGAAGCCTACTCTCTTGCTCTCAGCATTCCTTAGTTGAGGCCCTATGGAATTTCTTCCTTTCATGTTAACATGGGTCTAATTTCATGTGTCTACATGTTGCAACACTAATTGTTGAAGATGCTGCCTTTTCTTACAGTCTATGTTTTTGGTATCAGATACAAGATTTAACAGACAAAATTCTAAATCAGCCATTATAAATAAAATATAAATTAATTAACCATGAGAAACTCCAATACCTAATGGAGGTATTGTTAGTATTTCATCAGCTAGAGAATATGAATAAAGTATGGAAATAATAACACATAAGTAGGAATTTTGGAATTAAAAAATAGAGCAAACAAAGTAAAACATTCATGAAAGGAACTCAACACTAATCTTGAACAGTCAGAGTTGTCATCAACCAACTTTAAGATAGATCAGTGTTATTCTCCAATCTGAGGCACAGAAAGAGGCAAGATTGTTGAGAAAAGAATAAAGATTCAGAGAAAGATGAGGCACCTGTTAATCCCATTAGCATATATATATATACACACAGTAAGAAAAAGAGAAAAGTATTCAAGGAAATTCCAGTTTCGGATTGAAGAACCTATACCAAGCTCGATGAACTCTAAGCATGATAAAAATAAAAACAGGCATAAGCACAAAAGGGTTGAAAGGCAAAGAAAATAATGAAAGAAAGAAGAGAACTATGTTTTAGAATGGTCCTAATAATATTGTCAACTGGCTTGTTATTGAAATAACAAATACCAGAAAACAGTGAGATGATATTAAGTGCTAAGAGAAAGGATGCCAGGAAAATTATGTGTATTTTAAATGCAACTAAGTTATACAGTATTTAAATGCAAGGAGTGCATCTTAGATAGTTTATGTCTATCACATGTTTTTCATACAGTTGGCTTAGTGATGAAAGAAATCGTAAATATGATTAATTTCTTTCACAGTGTTAGGTACTAAACCTAGTTTCAGCAGCTAAGCAAGCACTCTATCATGGAGCTGTATCTCTAACCCATAGAAAATGGATACAAATTAAGACCATCCTATTAACTGAACTAAACCAAACCCAGAAAGAATTCTATGAATTTTGTCATTTGTGAATTGTAATTTCATACATATATGTATTTCATGTATATATCAGAAAAATAGTCAAAAAGAGGAACGAGGACACTAATGAAAAATGGGAAAAGGTACACAAATTCACATTATAGTTAATCACTATTTAATGCCAACGATAAAAGAGAAAATGTTAAAAGCCCTAAGAGATAAAAGGTACATTAGGTACAGAGAAACACAATAACATCATTATATGTCTCAATGGGAACAATTCAAGTAAGAAAATATTGGACATCATTGACGTTCTAAAAGAAAAAAAGTCCAGGAAAATTCTATATCTGGAAAGGATATCTTCATAACAAGACAAAATAAAGCAGACAAAAGGCAAACATGTTGCCTATAAGGACTGCACTTAGTTTTTTTATTGCTGTGCTACCATTGTTTTTGTTTTTGTAGGAGTAGTAGGATTCATATGTACAATCTCATCTGTGCTAAGTTAGAGCTCTATCACAAAGCCTATGTGCAAAAAAAATACACCTATTTTTGAAGGTGCAAATAAGATAAAAGTGAAAGCTTTGATAAAAATAGTTCACATTAACCATATAGTAGCAAAGTTGGAAAGACTATGGTAAAGAATAATTCTTAATAGTGATAAAGCAATCAATTTAATAAGAAGACATGGTGTCTTGGGATACCAAGGAAGGAGAACAATGAGTTCCAGGTTAGCTTGGAGTATATTGTAAATCCTTGTCTAAATAAGTAAATAAGAGAGCACATCAGTCATAAATGCTTACATACCCGATAAATGAGTATAAAAATTTTTGGAGTAAATATGATAGAACTGAAGAGGGAAATATTAAAATCAATAATTGTATTCTGTCAATGTAAGCAGAAAGTCATCAGAGATATAAATTGAATAATACAATTAGCCTTCTAGACTTGACAGACATATATAACATATTCCACAACAATATTATGATATACATTTTCTCAAATACACATGGACTATTTACTAATATAAACCATATCCCTTCAAATTCAAGGCCTCAAATTATATACATATTTTCTCATCCAGCAATGGAAATCCATAATAGGATGATTATGTGAAATCCCTAAAATTTAGGAAACTAAATTAAGTTCTATAACTTATGGATCATAAGATAAATTAATCAGGAAATTAATGTTTTTTGCATATCAATCCTAGTTCCCTCTCCCTCCCATCCTCTCATGCCCCCCCACCCCCATCCCGTCCCCCATCCACTCCCCAGGGAGGGTAAGGCCTTCCATCAGGATCATTAAAATCTGTCAAGTCATTTGTGGCAGGGCCTAGGCCCTCCCCTGTGTATCTAGGCTAAGAGAGTATCCCTCCATGGGAAATGGGCTCCTGGAGTCCGTTTTTGCACTAGGAATACATCCTGGTTCCACTGCCAGAGGCCCCATAGACTGCCCAGTGCTCCTAACTGATACCCACATTCAGGGGGCCTGGTTTGGTCCTGTGTTTGTTCCCCAGCTGTCAGACTGGGGTCCATGAGTTCCCATTTGCTCAGGCAGGTGTTTTTGTTTTTTTCCAGTGTGGTCTTGACCCCTCTGTTGGTCATTCCTCCCTCTCTGAAACTGGATTCCAGGAGTTTGGCTCAGTGTTTAGCTGTGAATCTCTCCTGCTTCCATCAGCTACTGGATGAAGGCTCTAGGATGGCATTTAAGGTAGTCATCATTCTCATTATAGGGGACAGGCATTTAAGGTAGCCTCTCCACTATTGCTTAGGGTGCTAGTTGGGGTCATCTTTGTGAATCTCTGTACAATTCCCTAGTGCCAGATTTCTCTTTAAACCTATAGTGGCTCCCTCTATTGATGTGTCTCTTTTCTTGCTCTCGTCTATTCCTCTCCCCACTCAATTTTCCTGATCCCTCATGTTCTCTTCCCCCCTCCTCTTCTCCCCTCCTCTTTGGATACAGAAAATGTGGTACATTTACACAATGGAGTACTACTCAGCAGAAAAAAAAAACCAATGGAATCTTGAAATTTGCAGGCAAATGGATGAACTAGAAGAAACCATCCTAAGTGAGGTAACTCAGTCACAGAAAGACAAACATGGTATGTACTTACTCACATATGGATTCTAGACATAGTGAAAAGGATTACCAGCCTACAATCCACACCTCCAGAGAAGCTAGGAAACAAGGAGGACCATAAGAGAGACATACACGGTCCCCCAGTGAAGCAGAAAGGGACGAGAACCCCTGAACAAATGGGGAGTATTGGGGTAAGGGGGAGGTAGGAGAAAAATGGATAATTTTAAAGAAGTATCTAAAAGGAATTTTATAGTATTGAATATAGTAGAAAAGACAAAAGATTTCAATGTTTCACCCTTATCTCTTTATAGCACTAATATTCTATTTCTCCTTCCTTAGAAGATCCCCTCCTGGAACCTACATGGGATTGAACTAGGCCTTCTGAATGTGGGTGACAGTTCTGTGGCTTGGACAGTCTGTGGGACCCCTGGCAGTGGCACCAGGACCTATCTCAGGTGCATGGATTGGCTTTTTGGAGCCCACTGATATAGGAGAGAGGGGCTTGGCCCTGCCTTATCTTGGTATGCTTCTCAAGGAAGGCCTTACCTACTCTGAGGAGTGGATGGGAGGTGGTGGAAGGGGGTAGGTGGGGAGGTTGGGAGAAGGGGGAGGAGGAACTGGGGTTTATATGTAAAATAAAAATTAAAAAATTTAAATAAAAAATTAAGATCTCCTCCTCTACCCAGTCTCTTATTAGGTACCTAACTGACTTTGAACTTCTGATTCTCCTATCTCTACTTCCCAAATCCTTAAGTTACATATGGGTACTACAACATCTGGTACAATTTTCCATTTATTGTTGGTTATAGGTATGTTTACTCTTTACAAAAATATTTATAAGGTCATATTTTTATTTGCTTTATAATTTTGAGACTTTCATACATGGGTATTTTAGTTTCAATATTTCCCCCTCTTTTGCCTCCCCCAACTTATCTTATGTCCCTTCCACTCACTCTTGGATTCATGAATCTTCTCTAATTATTTTTATTACACATATATAATATTTATATACAAACACAATCTGCTGAGTTCATTTAGTGTTCCTCGAGTGTATACATGTTTAGGGCTGACCACTTCAGACTCAATCACCTATCAGAGGTCTTGTCCTTGGAAAAGAAAGATTTGACCTCTCTCAGCAGCCATTAACTGCTTGTAGCTCTTCTAGGGCAGTGGTTCTCAACCTTCCCAATGCTGCAACCTTTTAATACAGGTCTTCATGTTGTGGTGACCCCCAACCATAAAGTTATTTCCTTGCTACTTCATAATTGTAATATTACTATGTTATGAATTGTAATGTAAATATTTTTGGAGATAGAGGTTTGCCAGAGGGGTTGCAACTCACAGTTCTAGAGAGAAACTTATGAAATTTTCCCCATCTATATTGGTATGCCAACTAGCGTTATCATTGTGTAGGTCTTCTTACTGAGATTTCACGTATGCAGTTTGTCTGTCATATACCGAAGACACTACCCTGAAGCAAACATTTTGGTACTTACAATCTTTCTTTCTCTCCTTCTGGATGTATCTTGAGCCTTAGGTCAAAATTCAGAGAACAATTGACTATGGGGTGCCCAACCCCAGTTGTAGTTTTGCCTTTTTATGAGAAAATAAGCATAATTTTGTTTTAAGCAATTATATTCTTTGAGACAAGGTTTCCCTCTGTAAGTAACCCTGGCTGTCCTAGAACTGGCTCTATAGACCAGGCTGGCCTCAGACTCACAGAGATCCACCTGCCTCTGCCTTCTGAATACTTGATTAAAGACATTCACCATCATTGCCTAGTCTTATGCAATTATCTTTGCACTATATTTTACAATAAAATGTTTAAATGGGAAATACTGAATTTATCAAAACATAAATGTCATTTGTCCTAAAAAATATAGTGGTAAAAATCTTTGATTTAGTGATGAATTCTTTTAAGTTCTGTGCAGAGAGACTGGAGACAAGTGCTCGCTCAAAAACCAAGATTTTTGTCCAAAGTCAACTATTCTGGTTCAGAGAAGTGTATCTCTGTCCCTTTCACTGTGTGTCTTTGTCTCTGGCCTGCCTCTTGTCCCTTTCTGAATTCTATGAACGACAGATGTAAGGACATCCATCCACTGTTTCTCCTGTCTCTTTTAAAGTTATAAAAGCAGAGCACCCTCTGTTCTCTAACAGATACCCCAAGCAGCAATCTTGCTAATATTTTTATGACTAATTCAGTTGACTCAGAAGAAGGTAAAATTCCAAATCTGTCCTGTTTATTTGAATAAATTGCTTTGTGTGGCAACAGCCCCTGATCTTTGACAGATTCTCCTAAACCCATTTAAGGAAACCTATCCTATGTTCACAAAATGTCCTAGTACATGCCTGGGGCATTGTCCAGAAGTCCATCTTTATACTTTACCAACCAGTTTTTCCTATTAATTCCCTTTATTTCACAATAAATTAACCAAACAGATCATTACTAAAGGAAAAAGAATGAAGGGATATCTCAAGGCTTGGGAATAGCATACAGCTGTGTCAGCTCTAAATCGACCAATATCAAGGGCCTGATATTCCCATAATGTACGAAGAACACAGTTCTCAAATTCCCAGTCATTCACTTGGTTTGGAACGTCCTTCTTTGTTGTTGGGTTGATTTACAATAAATGTCTACAACTCTATCTAGAACAAGCAAATTGTATTATCCCCTGCTTCCCCCTCTCTGTTTGCTATAAGATAATTTACAAACAATGTTATGCAGGATTTAGAAAAAATGTCAACCTTTTCTGAGGGAGATAGTCTGTTGATAAGTGCCTTAAGGATTTTTTTCCACCCCAGAGGTCACAGTTGTTTTAATTGAGCTTAGAGAGCTATAGTTCCTTTTAACTATCACAGCTATATTGATATTCTTTTTTTTTTGGGGGGGGGGTCTAGACAGGGTTTCTTTGTGGCTTTGGCGCCTGTCCTGGAAGTAGCTCTTGCAGACCAGGCTGGTCTCTAACTCATAGAGATCCGCCTGCCTCTGCCTCCCGAGTGCTGGGATTAAAGGTGTGTGCCACCAACGCCTGGCCTATGTTGATTCTTATTGTAAAGCCAGTTCTGGTTTCAGGCTTTCAGAATGAAGCTGAAAGATCATGGCCGGTGATTCCTGGAGAAGTCCTGGTGAATAAGGCAGGTACACCCAGAATACAGTTGGCCGGAAAAGCACAAGTGGCCTCAGTCCACAGAATGAGCTGCCAGCTACGGTCCAGGTACTTGCACATGAAATGATTGGAACACATTGTTGAAGCATTGCCTTCCTTGGAAATTTAAAAAGATCTTTCACCCTATTCTTAATATGGAAGCTGATAGGGCACCAGTGGGAACAAAAATGCCTCTGGCTTTCAAATTAATAAGTGATGTTAAATTGCAATTACTATCTTTATTCATTTCGTAAGTCCCATCTAAGCACTACTTATTTCCCCCCTTGGGCTGCTTATTTTGTCTCCATGTATTCAATAGGAGTTTTCGTTTTACGTGAAAATTTTAGCAGAATTTGAAGTCAGGTGTATCTAAGGTTTTATCATTGGAACATGGTCAAATCATTCTCCCAGATCATATGAACCAAAGTAATTAGACAATCTCATTTTAAAAACTGTACTTCTGGACTTAGCCTGTCTGGGAACTAAAAGGGGACAAACCTACGGATGGCAGCGAGGGGTCAATTCACCACAGGCGTTGGGTCAGGGGTGGAGAGAGTCGGAAGTGATTGGGATTTGGGGGAGGAGATTCGCTTACACACAGGCTCAGAGCATTGAGCGGCCATATCTGCCGCTGCCGCCGCTGCTGCCGCCGCCGCCGCCGCCGCCGCCGCAGCTGTGGATGCAGCATCTGTACTTGGCTGCCTCTGCACCGCTGAGGTTCGCATAGTTATCTGGTGGCCCTTGGCTGCTGTCCCTTGCTACCATCGGTGGAACTAGCTCGTTCTGACCTGCCTACCCACTCCTTCTCCGCCGCACCCCGGCTGCTCAGACCATGGATCTCGGCAGTAGCAGCGACTCAGCTCCCGACTGCTGGGATCAGGTGGACATGGAAGTCCCGGGTTCGGCTCCGAGTGGGGATGGATTCACCTCTGCGTCCACAGCAGCGGCTGAGGCAGCGGAAGCGGAGGCCCAGCGCCAGCATCTCAGCATGGCCTTCAGCAGTCAGCTCAACATCCACGCCAAACCTTTCGTGCCTAGAGTAAGCGCTGCGGAGTTCGTGCAGTCCTTCCTGCCGGGATCGGCCCAGCCACCCGCCCCCACAACCTCCAGCAGCGACGAAACCTGCACCGGCGCCGGAGACCCTCAAGGTAAAAGGCTGGGATGGGGAGCACCTGTGGAACCTTCCAAAGATGGACCTTTAATGTCGTGGGAAGGTTCCAATTCAGCTGTTACCATGGAACTTTCAGAACCTGTTGTAGAAAATGGAGAGGTGGAGATGGCCCTAGAAGAATCGTGGGAGCTTAAAGAAGTAAGTGAAGCAAAGCCTGGGGGTTCTTTGGGAGATTCAGGGCCCCCAGAAGAAAGTGGCAAGGAAATGATGGAGGAGAAAGAGGTAATAAGGAAATCCAAGTCTATGGCCATACCATCTGGTGCTCCTAAGAAAGAACACGTAAATGTGGTGTTCATTGGGCATGTAGATGCTGGCAAGTCAACCATTGGAGGACAAATAATGTTTTTGACTGGAATGGTTGACAGGAGGACACTTGAGAAATATGAAAGAGAAGCTAAGGAGAAGAATAGAGAGACTTGGTATTTGTCCTGGGCCTTAGATACAAACCAAGAGGAACGAGACAAGGGTAAAACAGTGGAAGTGGGGCGTGCCTATTTTGAAACAGAAAAGAAACATTTCACAATTTTAGATGCCCCCGGCCACAAGAGTTTTGTCCCAAATATGATTGGTGGTGCTTCTCAAGCTGATTTGGCTGTGCTGGTTATCTCTGCCAGGAAAGGAGAATTTGAAACTGGCTTTGAAAAAGGTGGACAGACAAGAGAACATGCGATGTTGGCAAAAACAGCAGGGGTAAAATACTTAATAGTGCTTATTAATAAAATGGATGATCCCACGGTAGATTGGAGCAGTGAGCGATATGAAGAATGCAAAGAAAAACTGGTGCCCTTTTTGAAAAAAGTTGGCTTCAGTCCAAAAAAGGACATCCACTTTATGCCCTGCTCAGGACTGACGGGAGCAAATATTAAAGAGCAATCAGATTTCTGCCCCTGGTACACAGGATTACCATTTATTCCATATTTGGATAGTTTGCCAAACTTCAACAGATCAATTGATGGACCAATTAGGTTGCCAATTGTGGATAAGTACAAGGATATGGGCACTGTGGTCCTGGGCAAGCTGGAATCAGGATCCATTTTTAAAGGCCAGCAGCTTGTGATGATGCCCAACAAGCACAATGTGGAAGTTCTAGGAATAGTCTCTGATGATGCTGAAACTGATTTTGTAGCCCCAGGGGAAAACCTCAAAATCAGACTGAAAGGAATCGAAGAAGAAGAGATTCTTCCAGGCTTCATACTTTGTGAACCCAGTAATCTTTGCCACTCTGGACGCACATTTGATGTCCAGATTGTGATTATTGAGCACAAGTCTATCATCTGCCCAGGTTATAATGCGGTGCTTCACATTCATACTTGTATTGAGGAAGTTGAGATAACAGCCTTAATCTCCTTGGTAGACAAGAAATCAGGAGAAAAGAGTAAGACACGGCCCCGCTTTGTGAAACAAGATCAAGTGTGTATTGCCCGATTAAGGACAGCAGGGACTATCTGCCTGGAGACATTTAAAGATTTTCCTCAGATGGGTCGTTTTACTTTAAGAGATGAGGGTAAGACAATCGCAATTGGCAAAGTTCTGAAACTGGTCCCAGAGAAGGACTAAGCGATTTCAAATTGATGCCTCTGCACTATAATGTCTGAAAGATTGACTGCAATTTACTGCCCATTGACAGACATTTGTTCGCATTTTGCAGAGAAATGTCCACCGCAAAAATCCATGTTTTGTCAGCTTTCTCATGTTGAGATCTCAGCTATATCACTCTTGAATGCATACTCCAGTTTCTTCCCTCTGCACCACTCTGCTTCCTTGGACAGATCAGTAATAGCTTTGTAAGTGATGTGTATGTAATTGCCTACAATACTAAAAATAATATATTTTACATTTTTAATTTCCCTTTGGAATATCTAGACATCCTTTGTTCTGTGCAGAACAATCAGTGTGTCAGTGTGCATATGTTAATGAAGACAACTAACATGTAAATAAAGTGTTTCATTTGAAACTTCAGTATTTGAAATGTGTTTGAATAATGCTTGGATTTATATGCAGTACTATCTCATTAGGTTATTTTCTCAAGTAATTAAGTACGTTATTACTTGGGCTTAAAAAGTATCTCCCCTGTTTGAAATGAGGAACTGGTCAAAACCACACAGGTTTTGATACACAGGTGTGTATCAAAGGAAAACTTTACTATGGAAGAGACACTCTATCTTAGTGCCCTTCCCAGTTAGCTGTGTTTTCTGTGTCTAAGTTCAATTAGTAAAGGAGTTCTTCAACTTACTCAGTTATTATTTGAAAATGAAGGTTATCTTTTTTTTTTGTCTTCCATTAGGTCTCATAATGTTGAGCACGGCCAAATCACATGTGTTCCTAAGGTTTCAGACTATATACATGTTGAATAGACACTTGTCTACTCCATCATCTTTAACATGCTTTGGTACCATTCACTGTGAAATTTGGGGTGCAAGACACAAAAATGGGCACAGTTACTGAAAAGGTAAATTGTTGAAATAGGACTATATGTTACTTACTAAAACAAAGGACTTGACATGGGAAATTAGCCTTTCTTGTGGTTTAGGATTCATTGTAATCTGTTTTCCAAACAAATTCTTGAGAACATCAACTGTGGATTCTAAGGTAGTTAGACTCATTGCCAGAAGAATGACTTTATGACCCTCAGAACTGTCAACAGCTTGGAGAATTATCTGTCTTGGTAAGTAGGTTTAGTGTAAACATCTTCCCAATGGTATGTAGAACCAGTATTTTTTTAGGTACAGCTCTATACTTGGAGTAAGAAACTTCTTTACTAACTGTCATGGGCAGGCTGGTAGATGTAGACACTGTGGCCACAACACCCTGGGCCTATGCTCGGGTAATGGCAGTGTCTTCTCCATGGTCTCTTTGTTTGTGTAAAGGCAGTGTCTCCTTCTCCATGCTCCTTTTCTTTGTGTGCCCATGAAACTTCTATCTCATGGTATTAGATCATTACTGACTGTGTTGCATTATCAACAGCATGACTTTTTTGTGCATCATCCACCACAGGTCATCAGAGCACCCATTAAGAAAAAGATTTTAGCTTGTCATGCATCAGCTAACCTAATCCACAGGGAACCCCATGTGGTGATGGATGCAGTCATTTAATCATGAGTGTAGGTAGCAGGAGTGTTGTTTCATCTTTTGTCATAAGAGTGCCTCCTTTTGGTTGTGTGCTAAACTTTGTACAGCAATCAGGCCAGTATTTCTTGATAAACATTATACCTTAACAGTCACTTTATTGAGGTTGTCCCCCTAGCCACATTAGCCCCACTGTGTAACCTGTGTATCTTTAGCGTTGAACTTATTATAGATGTAAGCCACTACATCTAGCTCTTGGCAGTCATTTGAAAAAATTAATGCTGTTTAATGTCATAGTAATTTTAGTAACTTACCAATAGCTCTCTCTCTCTCTCTCTCTCTCTCTCTCTCTATATATATATATATATATATATATATATATGTGTGTGTGTGTGTATGTATATATATATATGTATATATATGTATATATATATATATGTGTGTGTGTGTGCATTCTAGTCATATTCACACATACAAAACACACACACCCATACACATACACACTCTCTTTTCTACCAATTGGCTAAAAGAAAAGCCAGAACAGAACTGTTTCCACATGATTTGGATATTTTTTCAAAAACTAGTTCCTAAATGATTGTGAGAGAGACACACACATATAACTTTCAGAGAAAATGTCATCTTTGTGTCTATTTTAGAAATTATTCTTTTGCAGTCCAGTGAGAATCATACCATTCAGGATGTTGGGGACAACAGAGACTAGCTCTGTTTTTTTGTTTGTTTGTTTATTTTGTTGTTGTTTGTTTGTTTTTTCGAGACAGGGTTTCTCTGTGTGGCTTTGGAACCTGTCCTGGAATTCTCTCTGTGGACCAGGCTGGTTTTGAACTCACAGAGATCTGCCTGCCTCTGTCTCCTGAGTTCTGCGATTAAAGGTGCCACTACTGCCTGGCTGACTCTAGCTCTTTTAAGACAGTAGATATGAGCCCAGCATTGTGATGCTGGCTTGCAATGTAAGTACTTGGATAGCTGAGGCAAGAAGATAATGTGTTCAAAGCCAGCCTTGGCTACACAGTCAATTTGAGAACAGCCTGGCAACCTGTCACACAGAAGCACCAGTAGATGAAAAACATAGAATAGCATTTCTTTCTAATTTCTAGGTACTTTCCTTTAAAGTTTTTAGCATGTAATAGTTTTCAATATTTCAAATTAGGACCATTTGCCAGTACAGCATTAGTTTGCCCAGTACACTGAACTACTTGTAAAGCTAAAATCAGGGGAGTGCCCCTTTACAGAATTTCTGCAGTCTCAAACTCATATTAAATTAACTTTTGGATGGTTTAAATAAGAATGTCCTTCAAAGGCTCATGCATTTGAACACTCAGTTGTCAGTTGGTGGTGCTGTCTGGGGGAGGTTTAGGAGGTGTGGTCTTGCTGGAGGTAGTATGCCACTAGGGGTGGGCTTTGAGTGTTTGTAGTCTCACCCCACCTCCAGTTGCTCTCTCTGCTTCCTGCTTGCAGTTGAGGATGTGCACTCTCAGCTTCCTGCTCCAGCCGCCATGCCTGCTGCTTGCTGCCATGCTTCCCTGCCATGATGATCGTTTATCTGTCTGGATCCGTGAGCCTAAATAAACCCTTCATTCTGTAAGTTGCTTCTGGTCATGGTGTTTTATCTCAGCAACAGAAAACTCACAGAAGTTGGCAACTAGAGAGTAAGCTATTGCTGTACAGGACATGACCATGTTGTTTTAATTTTAGAGGAGTGTGGAAGACTGAGGCTTTGGATTTAGAAAAGTAGTTGGATGCTGTAAGCAGACATTAGTAGGACCTTTGAAGACGCTAGTGCTGAGAGGAACGCAGAATGTAGCAGCCTGGCTCACAAGGTTTCAGAAGGGACCAATATTAGCAATTGGACTAGAGCCCATTTCTGTGCTGTCTTGGCAAAGAAACTGGCTGCTTTCTGCCCCTTTCTTAAGGACTCTGCCTGAGGCTAAGTTTTCAAAAGTGGACTAGAAGTTCTACCCAGGAAAGTGTTGCACATGTTTTGACATTTCCATCCTCCCTCACATGTCTTCCTCTGGTAGTTTCAGGTCTTCCATTAAGGCATTGGATCCATTTGTGTTGATTCTGGGACAGAGAGAAGGCTTCATCTTTCATTCTACTACATGTGAGTTGACACCATGTTTTTTTTTGACATCTTTTTAAGGATAAGTTGCTTCTAAACGCACACCATTATTTCTCTATTTTATTCCACTTCTCTCTGTGTTTTTTATATGCCAATGCCATGTTTCATAGTTATTTCCATTTGGAATATGCAATACTTCCAAGCTTGGTTCTTTTTTTTCCTCAAGATCATGATTCTGGGACATATGTGCTTCCATATAAATTTTTAGGGTTGTCTTTCTAGCTCTGTGGACAATGCCATTAGTCTTTTGACAGGGTTTGCCTCGAATCTAAAAATTATTTTAGACAATATAGATAATTTAATAATATTAATTTGTCCAGTTCATGAAAACTGAGGAGTAATTTCTTTGGCAGAGGCAATTGCAATGCTACATAATGCTGAGTTTGTGGCATGACTTTTATTGATAAGGCTTTTACAGGTCTGTGATGAAATAGAGAAGGTGGGATAACAAGAAATACAAAGACAGTTTGGAGAGATAGATTGGCTGGAAGAGGTAATATAATTGTTAAGGAGACTAATATCACTAAGGAGAGGCCTGCTCTGCACTTGAATAAATGTTACGGTTCCTTCAGGGCAAGACTCCACCCAGCTAACCTTCTGACTTGGGAAAGAGAGCCTAGAGTGGTTTCTGCTTCTAGAAAGCAACAGCAAATAAAAGCCTGCTGCATGAGGTTCAGGGAAGTGTGGGTTCATCCCGAGCTGGCAGCCTAACTTGTCAGTATCATTCATGTGGTACTGGGTTTAGAGGCATGAAAGATGCAAGAGTGAAGGAGTTGTAGATTCCTCTTCTTTTGTGTTTACAGAGAGCCCAGGCAGTGTGTGTCAGGGGAGTCCCTGCATGAAGGCCCTGAGAGAAGTTGTGAAAATGAAGCCTGTCCCCAATATGTTAGTGATGTCCGACTTGGGAGATATCTGTCCAGGAGAGCTGCATACATAAAGTGAAACCAGCCTAAGAAGGAGATGTATGTTGTAGGTACCAAAGCTGAAAGGACAGAGCCTTCTAAGGCCTTTAATGTGGAACAATAAAGCTACAGGATTTAGTATTTGCCATTCTGGGTTCCTGTCTTCCTTTGGCCATTTTTTCTACCTGTGCCTCCTTTCTTCCCTTTGGGGATGGTAATGCATATTCTGTGCCATTGTATGTTGGAAGTATGTAATGTGCCTTTTTTTATTTACAGGGAGCTACAATTAAGAGATTGCCTTGAGTCTCAAAAGAGACTTTGCACGGTGGACTTTTAAGCAGTGTCAGGGCTTTTAAAAACTGGGGACATTTTAAAGAATGACTGGATGCAGTTTGCAATATGATATGACCATGAGTCTGTGGAGGCCATGGAGTGGAATGTGATGGTTTGAATAAAAGTTTTCCCCTAGAGGCTTATGTATTTGCACATTTGGTCCCCAGTTTGTGGTGCTATTTAGGGATGGTTAGGAGGTGTGACCTTTCTGGAGGAAGTATGCCACTGGAAACAGGTTTTGAGTGTTTATAGTATCACCCTATGTCCAGTTCGCACTCTCTGCTTCACACTTGTAACTGAGGATGTGAGCTCTCAGCTTCTGGCTCCAGCTGCCATGCTTGCCTCTTGCTACTGTGCTGCCCTGTCGTGATGCATGATGGATGTTTATCCCTCTGTACCCATAAGCCAAAATAAAGTCATTATTTTTCTATAAGTTGTGTTTGTCATAATGTTTTATTACCACAACATATACCTAACTAATGCACTCTTAAAGAGCTTTATTTCAAATTTCTATCAACTAAGATTATGCATAATTTTCCCATGTCTTATTGCATGCTAAACACACAATGCACTCTGCTCTTCAGGATTTATCAGTATGCACCCATTGGCTTTTAGCAACTTTGTAAAATACTTTTATTTATTCTTCAAAAATTTCATAAGTATAGTGGATACATTTTTGAGCATATCTGACACCACCTCCCTCCAAATCCCCTAATACCTTCTTCTCCGTCTCCCTCCCCAATCCTTCTAGCAACTTTTATCCTAACATTCCTACTCTTCTTCTCTGGACTTTATCGGACAGATCTGAGGAAATGTTACATGAAGAAAGGGGTGGATCTACATTCCATGGCATATATACATATGTATATATGTATATGTATGTATTATATATATATAATGCATATGTGTATACATACCCAATTATAGATATTTTTTCACATTTGGGACATTGAGTTATGTGCATTGTTTTTTTTTGCCTGCATGAGGGTATTGGGTACCCTAGAACTGGAGTTACACAAAGCTGTGAGTGCTATGTGGATGCCTGGGAATTGAACCCGGGGTCCTCTGGAAGGACAACTAGTCTTCTTAACCACTGAGCCATCTCTCCAGCCCATAGGTCAGTGTTGTTAAAAGATCACTCTATTCTCTAGTGGAGGCCTAGACAAATTATGTTCCAAGTCTAACTTGCTTTAGTGTAGTCTAACTGAACTTTATCTACATCGATAAATTTACATGGGAAGTGACCAATAATGACCCCCAAAGATTCAGCAGGCTTAGCTGGCAATTCCTGGGTTAAATTTTAATGTTTGACTTCCATAATTATATTTGTTTTTATGCTTTTCTTAACTGATGTTCTTATGACTAGTTTTCTAAACTGTCTTTAAAACAGTTTTTTTTTTGTATATAAATGAATAGGTGAAATGAAATGTTCCTCCTTATCCCTGGTGGTCAAGGCATGACTAAAAACAAACATGCAAACAACCTCTGTATGAAAGGGCTCATGAATCACATACACATTTCTTTTTTTGAAATTAAATTATTTATTTATTGTGTATGTGCTCACATGTGTATGCATGTGTAGAAAGAGATCAAAGGACAACTTTTTGGAGTCAGCTGTCACATTCTACTTTGTTAAAGCAGGGTCTCTTTTGTTTCTGCTGTGCAGCATACACCAGGATAGGTAGCCTGGAAGTTTCTAAATTCTCAGGGCCCTGAACCCCATACTGTCATAGAAGTGTTAGGTTTACAAATATATGTTACCACATCTGGCTTTTTACATGTGTTGTGTGAATCAAACACAGATTGTTGTGCAAGCTCCTTTACCTGTTAGCCTCCAAACATAAAAATCTTACATTCAGCTGGGCGGTGGTGGCACATGCTTTTAATCCCAGCACTCAGGAGGCAGAGTTTGAGGCTAGGAGGCAGAGTTTGAGGCCAGCCTGGTCTACAGACTGAGTTCCAGTACAGCCAGAGAACAAAAACAAAAATCTCTCATTCAAGAAGAGAGCAGGTTCTGAACAACAAGAGATATATTAAAGAGTCCTGTACAATGCACTGATTGACTATAGATAAGAGATGGTGTATAATATCATGGTAGTGAGTAAAATAGTGTAATGTTCAATGGTTAACAGTTATAAATTCAAGAATTCTTTGCAATTAAACATAGTGTTGGCTTTCCCTGCTATGTGCAGCCCAGACCCAGCCCTTGGAGTCCTCCAGCTGCCAACCTCCACCCCCAGACTACACTGGTAGCCAGGCCTGACCCCTTGAGGTGCTCTATTGGCCAGCTCCACCCCCCCCCCAGCTCCCCCAGCTAGGCCCTGCCCCTGAGGAGTTCCAATGGCTAGGCCCCACCCCCCAGATTTCTCTAACATCCAGGTCCCGCCCCTGAGGAGCTTTAATGCCAAGCCACTCCCCTAAGGAGATCCAACAGCCAGGCCCCGCCCCTGAGGAGCTCCAATGGCCATGCCCTACCTCCCTAGACTTATAGCCATAGCAGCCATTTCCAACTCTCGACCTCCTAGGTAGGACAGTGGCCAAGCCCCACCCTACAGATAAAAGTCCCACCCATCTCTGAGCTTGTCTCAAGATAAGGCCACAATTATCCTACGAATCTCATGACACCCGGGAAAGCTTCCCCCCCAAGAAACCCTACTGTCCAGACCGCCTAGACCAGCAAGGAAGACCCAACGCTGAGACTCTTCCTTAAGCAGTTTACTCAGGAAACTGAAACAATCTTCTGACCCTGGGGAAAGACCCCCCACAGCTTAAAAGCACTCTTGCCAGCCAGCCCCAGAATGCCACATGGCTAAGGCGGATAGGCTCGCATTTGTTGGTGCAAGTTTGAATCTTAGACCAAGCCAAATAAGGAGTTGCTTATTCCAGAGAGCGCTCACCCTCGGGATGGTGGAAGGTGGAAACTGGCGCCATCTTCTGGCGCAGCGCATAGCAGCTCTCCACAGTTCCCCCTTCTTTATTAAAAAACAGAGCTGGTGAAGATAGAGGCCCGATCCCCAGTGTGCAAACATGGGATAACGTATTAGTGACACCCACAAACTCTACGCCTGTGGTGACCCAAACCCATCCCGTACCTATTTTCCCAGGGGAAGGATCTTGGGTACAACCTTCATGCAATCGGGCTTGTCTTCCGAGGGCAGCCTAGCCGCATACAAGCAAACCCTCGTGCAGTTCTTAGCCTTGCACCCCGCTTAAGAGAGCATTTTAGTTCTTAATAGTGGCCAACCAGGCCTGGGAGGACTGCCCTGCCTCTATGGCAGTAAAGGCTTGAATAATCATAGCTGCATCGCGCTTTTGCGTAGCCCTAATCCTGCATATACACCACAGGCAGACCAGGGAGACCATAAGCAAGAGACCTGCTAACGCTCCCATGCCCGCCCACTCTTTCAAATGATCCATGGCGGAGTTCAACCAGGAAGTCAGGCTGCTCGCAAGGGATAGGTCTATTCGGGTGGAATTCACATGCACGATAGCCATCCTGAATTCTCTCATGGTGTCTTCAAACTAGGATGACCAATTCTGTAATAGAAACTGAGATAATCTTTTAAACTTCAATTGGTGGTAAAAAGGCGTGGGAAAACCCCTGCATTATACATCCCCCATCTCTGCTCTACCATCCCCAGTTGCCTCATCATGGGAAGGAGCAGAAGCATCACCACGTTGACACGCATGGTGTTCCTCATGTTGGATTTTCCTGATCAATCGTTCGGGCACCCACACCGGATCCTGTTGGTCCTGTGGAAAAACACAAACAGAATCTCGTGCCCATGTCAGCACAGGATCAGGCCCGCGCCAGAGGCCTGTCAGAATATCCTTCCATTTAGCCATCCCTTTAGCAGGGCCATGTGGATCCTGATGTCTATCAGCCGCAGAACAGCCTTGAGCATCCAAATTTAAGAAATTAATAGTAAATAGGGCGAGAGATAGCCTCTCCTTAGGAGTACGGCCGTGGTCTATTCCTCCTTTTTGTTTTTGCAGACATTCCTTTAACGTGCGATGGACACGTTCAACAATGCCTTGGCCTTGAGGATTATACGGCAATCCATGGAGAAGTTGCACCTCCATGCGTTGACAGAATGAAGTAAAAGTCTGAGCCATATAAGCTGGTCTATTATCAGTTTTTAACTGTTGGGGTTTACCCCAAGCAGCCCAAGCTTCCAGGCAATGAGTGACAACATTGCGTGCCTTTTCTCCTGTTAGAGGCGTGGCGTGTATGACGCCTGAACAGGTGTCCACAGACACATGTACATATTTTTGACTTCCAAATTCAGATACATGTGTCACATCCATTTGCCACACTCTCAAAGGGAGTAGACCTCTTGGATTCACTCCTGCATTGGGTGGATGTTGAAAAATTACACATTGAGGGCAATCTAGAACCACTTGCCGAGCATCAGCTCGAGAGAGATGAAATTTCTGTTGTAGTGCCCTAGCGTTCACATGAAAGGTCCTATAAAAATCTCTTGCCTTTTCCAAGGTGGAGCTCAAAAATATACATTCCATTCTGGTCCACTGATAGATCTTATCATTACCTTCACTTAGTGATCCTGGCAGACCTGTATGAGCTCTTATATGTTGCACAAAGAAACAAGTTTTCCTTTGCCAAATTAAATTTTGAAGTTGTTGAAATAAAAGGCAAACTGGACTGGCACTCTTTATAGGCCCAGCCACTTCCAATGTCTTAACAGCATTAACAACATAAGCTGAATCTGAGAGTAAATTAAAGGCAAAAGGACAGGCCTTAAAAACTTCTAATACTATTTTTAATTCCACAATCTGAGGGGAGCCAGGTTGAAATTGGTGTAACACAGGCTTATGCCCCTTAATCATATAGGCTCCACAACCTGTCTTAGAACCATCAGTAAACACATTCGGGGCTTCCACAATTGGTTGAAATGAGGTTATCCTTGGAAATATCACGGGATGTTCCCTAAAAAACCCCAATAATGGATGTTTAGGATAATGATTGTCTATATCTCCATCAAATCCACACTGCAGGATGGCCCAATCATCAATTGTGGCGCAAACTTGATGACTGGAATAAGGCACCACAATCATATTGGGGGCTATGCCAAAATATTTAAGCATTGCTAGATCCCGTTTAAGGCCAATTTTGCCACTGCAGTGGGATAATACTCAATGGATTTAGCAGGAGATATTTTAGGGTATATCGATAGCAGCGGCCCCTCTTGCCAAAGCAAGCCTGTAGGTTGATAATATGTAGGAAGAATACACATAGTGATGGCTTGTCCTTCTTCACACCTCTTTAAAAAGGCATTTTGTAATCTTTCCTCTACATTCTGTAGGGCATTTCTTGCTTCAGAAGTCAATTGTCTAGGGGAATCTAGAGCTGAGTCCCCATTCAACACATTAGACAAAGGTTTCAACCCATAATTCGGTAGCTTCAAATAACACCTAACCCAATTTATATCTCCTAATAATTTTTGAAAATCATTTAGGTTCTTCAAATTGTCCTTCCTCAATTCTACCTTTTTGGAATAATACGGTTTTCACTAATCTTTGTTCCCAAATAGTTTACATTTTTTTCTTTCTGAACCTTTTCAGGGGCAATAAATAGCCTTTTTCTTTCAAGCAACTTTACTAATTTTACATAGGCCTTCTCTAACATTTTTTCTTCCTTAGCAGCCAATAATATGTCATCCATATAATGAAGACATCCTAAAGTAGGAAATTCCTTTCTCAGTGGTCCAATAGCCTCCCCAACATAAAGTTGACACATAGTGGGGCTATTAGCCATTCCTTGTGGCAACACCACCTATTCAAATCTCTGATCGGGCTCTTCATGATTACAAGATGGAATGGTGAAGGCAAATCTTTCACTATCCCTAGCCATTCCTTTTCCCATGAAGGGACTGTAAGCTGTCCAGTGTTTGCAAACCAGGGTGCTATTATGTTCACCTGCTCTAAAAAATTATCTAGGGTGCTTCGTTTTAGTTTTAAGCCCTTCGAGCGAAGCAACTCATTTAGGGCCACAAAAATTGGGTGCAAGATCGACGCGCCCATATTTAGCACAGCACAAATTTTCCCCCTTTTCTCTTTATCTACGGAGAAAGGAAAACTTTATCACCGCTCTAGTCGTGGTCCGTAGATTTATTTATTTATTTATTTATTTATTTATTTATTTATTTATTTTCTCTCCCTTTCTCTTTACCTACAGCGAAAGGAAAGCTTTATCACCGCTCTAGTCGCGGTCCGTAGATTTTTCCGCCCTCTTCACAGGCCCTTAATTTTATCCCTCTTACCTGGGACTTACCAGTGCACTGCCCTGGCTGCAGAAGGTTCTGAGTCTCTTCAGAGGAGGAATTCCCCGTATGGGCCACCACTTGTCTCGACCGCCTCGACCAGCAAGGAAGACAATGCTGAGACTCTTCCTTAAGCAGTTTACTCAGGAAACTGAAACAATCTTCTGACCCCAGGGAAAGGCCTCCCACAGCTTAAAAGCACTCTTGCCAGCCAACCCCACGCCTTAGCCACGCGGCTAAGGCAGATAGGCTCGCATTTGCTGGTGCAAGTTTGAATCTTAGACCAAGCCAAATAAGGAGTTGTTTATTCCAGAGAGCTCTCACCCTCAGGATGGTGGAAGGCGGAAACTGGTACCATCTTCTGGCGAGGTGCATCACAGCTCTCCACACCCTACATAAGGCCTGCCTTCTGTTCTGTTCTCTGTTGCCTCTCATCCAAGCAGAGGCAGCCACCTCCCTGAGTTTTCCCTCCCAGCAAGTCTCTTGTGTGAAGTTTGTTGTGCAGTGTGACTTTGTGGTAATCCTTGGCTCCAGACGGTCAAGATACCTTTTGCCTCTGAGCTGTAACACTTAATATTGATGATGTGACTCTGATAGGCTCTCCTGGTGCCTGTGCCCTCAGGGCCTGAGCCACACTGGGACCCTGTACCTCACCTCTGGTCTACCCACAACAGACTCACCTTCCAGCTTACCAATTGCTTGACACCCCACCCACCAGTATCAATTAGGTAAATTTCCCCTTTAGTTGATGTAAATGCTTCCCTGAGTCTGAGGAAGTGACCATTGAGTACCTGGCACCTCTCTGGTGGAGGTATCACCCCCCAGCCATGGTCTTTGAGGTTATGGCTGGCCGTCTTCTCCTGACCCTGGCCCCCTATCCTTGAAGCTGTAATCCTGCAGTTTCCTTAGGCCCAACCAAGCTATTGTGCCCTTCCTGCCTTCTTCTCCTGCCTTCCCTTCAGAGCTGCCTGTCATAATCCCACAACTCCTCTAGACCCTCGTAGCTAGACGATTCCTTCCTATGACTTTCCCAGTAAATCTCGTGTGTGAAGTTTGTGGGGTGTGACTTTGTGGTATTCCCTGGCTTCTAACAGGATACCTTTCCCTTCAGAGCTGTTACACCCCTAGAGTGAAATTGAAGTCATGAACAAAAAAATAACACGATTTTCCTAGCAGAATGAGTTGTGCTCCAAGGTGGTTAGTGATGAATGCCCATTAGAATTATTTCTGTAACAAGAGAAAGCTGTTGGAAATACAAGCAACATGAAGCTAACTCTGAGAACAGATTAACAAGCCTTTGAAATTCTAAAGAATAAATATGAAATCCCGTGCTATCCATGGGTATCTGAGTTAGTGGAACACAAGATACCACGTATAACTAGAGTGTGCAGGCTTGTAAGCATTACTATGAGAGACAAGTTCTGTCCTATACTACCCTGAGGTCCCAGACTCCGCCAGCAGCTTCCACTATTGGAAGAGTGGCTACAATTTAAATGTGCTCTCTTCATGACATGACATATTCTGTGCAGAATAAGCAAATGGACTTCTTTCTCTTTCTCTGCTGATATTTCCCATGGTAATCTTGCCACAGGGGAAAAGTAAGGCCTTAGGGAACTGCTTATTAGAACCTCGAGTTAAAAAAAAAGAAGAAAAGAAAAGAAAAGAAAAAACCCTCCTTTGTGAATTTCTGGTTCCTTGTGCATAACATGGAGATAATGTAAGTCATTTGCTTTGTAGGACGTTTCTGAGGACTGAATAAGACTCAGGCACAAAGGGTTCTTTGATGTAGGGTGTGGGTGGGCATGTGCCAAGTTATGCCTAAGTACACGCACAGATAATGTGTTGGAGGTTCTACAGAAGAGACAATTTTTATTTATTTATTTATTTATTCATTAATTCATTTATTCATTTATTTTTAGCCTATGTATTCTTCACCTTCCACCTGAGGCTTTTTTATACTAGATTTTTTTCTTCATTTTTTATTTGAATTGGAAACAAGGTTGTTTTGCATGTCAATCCCAGTTCCCACTCCCTCCCCTCCTCCCCTGCTCCCCCAACTAACACCCTATCCCATCCCCTTTCTGCTCCCCAGGGAGGGTGAGGCCTTCCATAGGGGTCTTCAGAGAGACAATTTCTTAAAAGAACACATATAAGAGGATTCTTGAAATGTAGTAGAAGACCATGCCATGATGCAGTAATTTATTTTAGAAAATGCATAAAGTGAATCCTAATATAGGGGCAACTTAAGCATATATAATAATAAACATTATCACATTGAGCACCCAAACTAGAGCCTATATATGACTCCCCAAGTGTCTGGATTCCAGAAGAGTGACAGGCATCATTCTCACTTCCCTGAGGAAGTTTACAGATCTCAGGTTGCCAGACTACACTGGATGTCAGAGAGTTACTGGTGGTGACATACCTCCACCTTTCTTGTGGATACACCTCAACTAGATGTGCTCTTCTTTCTCTGCATTCGGTCCATATTCTCAGAATCAAATCAAATATTCCTTCCAAGGAATTCTCTCCTCCCTCTGCTGCCCAGGGGTCAGAGAGAGAGAACCTGGTTGCCGTCTAGTTCTGTGACACCTTCCCCTTTCCTCTGACACCTGTAAGGAAGGTAGATCCCCCATTCAGATTCATTTTTCTCCAGCTCCTCTGCCATGCCATAACTGCCTGTCTGTGTGTATGTTCAAGGCATTAGCAACTCTTCTAATAAATACCTACCACAGTTTCTTTTATAAACTAAATATTTTATTCTACTTGCAGTAGGAAGTTGAACTCACTTATAGGAGTCAGGATTTCCTTTAGTGAAATTAAGGTTTTTATTTTTAAGTTTAGAAACGTGACTTGAAAGGCAATACACTTTTTACTAGAATTAAAAGTCTATCATTTATGAGGTTACCACAATCTTTATTTTAAAAAGAAGAATTCTAATTTTGGTCTTAAGGCTTTTCTCCCCTTAAAAAGCTAACATGGTATTTTTTTCTTTTAGCTTTAAAGGGGAACATATGTATTAAATATAGGGAATATATGTATTTCAAAGTATTTTTAGCAGCTGGAGAGATGGGTCAGCAGCTAAGAGCACTGGATAGTCTTCCAAAGGACCTAGGTTCAGATCCCAGGAGCCATATGACTGCCCACAACTCCAGTCCCAGGGGATCTGATGGTCTCTTCTGGTCTCTATGGGTACTGTATGGACACAGTGCACAGACACACGCAGACAAAACAAGCATACATGGAAAATAAAAATAACTGGAAACATTTAAAATCTGAAAACATTTCAACAATCTAAAGCTTGAAGTTTTCATTTTAAAAAACTGTCTCAGTTGGAAGATGGCGCCGAAAGCGAAGAAGGAAGCTCTTGCCCCTCCCAAAGCCGAAGCCAAAGCGAAGGCCTTGAAAGCCAAGAAGGCAGTGCTGAAAGGCGTCCACAGCCACAAAAAGAAGAAGATCCGCACGTCACCCACCTTCCGGCGGCCCAAGACCCTGCGGCTCCAGAGGCAGCCCAAATACCCGCGAAAGAGCGCGCCCAGGAGAAACAAGCTTGACCACTATGCCATTATCAAATTCCCCCTGACCACTGAGTCAGCCATGAAGAAGATAGAAGACAACAACACACTTGTGTTCATTGTGGACGCCAAGGCCAACAAGCACCAGATCAAACAGGCTGTGAAGAAGCTCTATGACATTGATGTGGCCAAAGTCAACACCCTCATAAGGCCTGACGGAGAGAAGAAGGCATACGTTCGCTTGGCTCCTGATGATGATGCTCTGGATGTTGCCAACAAAATTGGGATCATCTAAACTGAGTCCAGCTGGCTAATTCCAAATATACTCTTTTTCACCATAAAAAAAAAAAGTGTCTCAGTTGTGGGTGCCTGGAAAAAAAAAACAAGCAAAAAAGCAAGTTAAATGGGAAGAAACAGTCACATTCAAATCAAAGCAAAAGCAAATATCAAATCTTGTAAATGACCCTGTGTTTGCAATGTCTGGGATTCACTCATGATCTTCTGAGTCCAAAGGGCTCAGGTAACTCCACGTCCCTGGCTCTGCCATCTTCAATGCATACAACTTGTCTCATAGGCTCAGGACAGCATCACTTCACAGCTACTGCTGTCTTTGATGGCCACCCCACAGTTGTGGCATCTTCAATACACTGGGGCCTATACAGCAACTGAGGCTAAACCAATAGCCTCTCTGAGGTTCTCGTCAGGGACTCCAACCCTGCCACATGGTACCAAGCTGTAGCCTATTTTCATGACCATTTCTGAGGGGCTGCCTGCAGGTTTATACCGAGAAGCAGACCATGCAAAGAAATAAGAATGAAAACCCGGTGTAGACTGACTTCCTCAACACGTATCAGACTTCAGGGAGTCTAATAACAGGTGGTTTATTCTCAACATATTTAAGCCCAGTGCAATTTGAAAAAAAGTCTCACTGTAACTTGATATGCCATGTTTTGTTGATAACCATGGGAAGCCTGCCTCTCTGTGAACAGAAACAGAGGAGTGGATTGGGGAAGGGCAAAGAGGAGGTGAGGGGAATAGGAGAAAAGGAAGTAGAGGAAACTGAGGATGGGATGTAAAATAAATAAACACATTTAATTAATAAAAATATTTCCTGGTGTAATATAACTCTCCATGCAGAAAGAAGAATAATTACATTGAAACTCAATTCAGGGTACATGTCATGACTTCCAAGGAGATGGTTTCTAGAGATAGGCTATATGTACTAGCTTAAGGGCCTAAGGGTTTGGCCCTGTCTCAGTCATACAGATAAGCACAGAGGTCATTTGGGCTGTTAGCCACTTCCACTTCCGCTAGAGGTTGTGGAAGCTTCTGGCTATCAGGGCCATTTATATTACTAGCCACCTACAGGCTTGCTTATAAGAGCTTGATATGGCCTGGCCAACAGATAACACACATCACCATGCTGTTTATCACTCCCAAGTCTTAGTTTTCTGGACAAAAAACCCAGGTTTTTCATCTTTCTTGTTGGAAAGACAATCCTGTGTGCTTAACATTCCTGGTTTCTCTGAAGATCTGTGGGCACAAGGACCTTCATGCTATGCTGCCAACACCTTTCAATCCTGGGTTCTCCACTGCAACTGAGGCTGTCCCTTTACCAGCAGTCTCTCATGGTGCCAAGCCTCAGATATTCTCTAAGACTCATTTGTACCTTCAAAACAAGTACCACGGAGGATACTCTTAGCCTTTACGAAGTTTGACTGTTAGCATGAGATACAGCATTAGCCACCCTAGACCGTACTGTTTGTGTGCTGATCCTGAGGAAATATTTCCAGAATCTTTCACCTCAGTGATGTTTGTCTCTAAATCACAGCTGATTTCTGATCCCCAGTTTACCAGCATCAAATTGTTCCAATAAGGCAAAGGTTTCCCTTCAGTGCTGCTGGTCTCTTGCTAATGATAGCTGATTCTTCAGTCCCAGCTGACTAGGAAGCACAGATTAATACAAACTAGCACACAAATGGTACTGATGGTATTTGAGGGACTCTTGAACTTCCCTCTGAAACATCACAAGCCAGGCCACCATCATCTGTACTGCTCTCAGCATTATTATCTTCCAAGTTCCCATAACAGCTCATCAATCTCTGAGCATTCAATGACCTTAATTTTTATTGCTTCTCAGAGACACTATGACCAAGGCAATTCTTATAAAGGAAAACCTTTAATTGGGGACTTGCTTACAGCTTCAGAAGATTGGTTCATTATGGCAGCAGGTAGGCAGGCACAGCACTGGAGCAGAAACTAAGAGGTACATCCTGATTCACAGCAGAAAGTGTGTGTGTGTGTGTGTGTGTGTGTGTGTGTGTGTGTGTAAGAGGGAGAGAGAGAGAGAGAGAGAGAGAGAGAGAGAGAGAGAGAGAGAGAGAGAGAGACAGACAGACAGACAGACAGACACAGAGAGAGACAGAGAGGGGAAGGAGCACCACTGGCCCTGGTATGGGCTTTGAAACCAAAGCAAACCCCTAGTGACACACTTCCTCCAAGTTCATACCTCCCAATCCTTGCAATCCTTTCAAACAGTTACATCGTTACTCCATGGTGACTAAGCTTTCAGATATATGAGCCTATGAGGACCTTTTTTTTTGAAAAATAAAAGCACCACAATCTTTTAGCTCAAAGCTTCAAACTCTTCCACAATCCTCTCTGAAACAACGTGGTCTGCTATGTCACAGCAATACTTCATTTTAGGTACCAATTTCTGTTCTACTTTGTTTCCTATTGCTGTTCCAAAACATCATGACCAAAAGCAACTTGAGGATAAAAGGGTTTATTTCATCTTATGGATTACAATCTATCATGAAGGGAAGTCGGGGCAGGAACTCAAGCAGGAATTTGGAGGGAATAATTGATGTAGGGACCATGGAGAAATGCTACTTATTGGCTTATTCTCTGGGCTCAAGTTCAGTTACCTTACTTAATAGCTCTAAGGACTACTTGACTCAGGGTGGCACTGCATTCAGTGGGTTGAGTCTTCCTACATTGATCACTGTTTTAGTTAAGTGTTTCTATTGCTGTGAAGAGACACCATGACCATCCAACTCTTATAAAGGAAAACATTTAATTGGGACTGCCTTACAGTTTAGTGGTTTAGTCTATTATTTCCATGGCAGGAAAGCACACAGGCAGACATGGTACTGGAGAGGTAGCTAAGAGTTCTACATCTGGATCGGTAGCAGCAGGAAAAGTGAGTGAGCCACTGAGCCTGTCTTCAGCTTTTGAAACTTCAAAGCCTACCCCCAGCGACACACTTCCTCCAACAAGGCTGCACCTGTATCAACAAGGCCACGGGTCCTAATCTTTTCAAATAAAACCAACTCTGATCCGTTGGGGGACATTTTCATTCAAACCACCTCATTCCACTTCCTGGCTCCCATAATGCAAAAATGCATTCAGTCCAACTTCAAAATTCCCCATAGTCTATCACAGTCTCAATTCTTTAAAAGTTCAAACTCTCTTCTGAGACTCATAGCAATCTCTTAACTGTAACTCCCTATAAAATCAAAATAAAAAAGCAGGTCACATACTTCCAACATACACTGACATACAACATACATTGCCATTCCAAATAGGAGGAAATGGAGCATAGTGAGGAAATACTGAACCAAAGCAAGATCTAAAACCAGCTGAGCAAACTCCAAACTCTACATCTCCATGTCTGATGTAAAGGACTCTTGAGATCTCCAACTCTTTTCAGCTCTGGAGACTGCAACACACTTCTTTCTCTTGGGCTAGTTCCACTCCCTGTTAGCAGCTTTTCTAGGCAGGTATCCCATGACTCTGGCATCTCTAACATCTTGGGGTCTCCAAGGAAATGCAGGCTTCACCATCACAGCTTCACAAATTGGCCTCTGTAGGACTCCATGCAGGCACATCTCTGACACATGTCTGGTCTCAGCAGCTTTCCTGAGTCACAGATGGAGATTCCATCACCATTTCTTGTATCCTTGACTCTGAAGCTAGAACCACGTGGTCAAAGCTGTCAACTTCTGTTGCTTGCTGGGGCTCCTGTTGTTCAAGTACATTTTCACCAGCTTTCTGCTTTTAATGATTTCATTCACTGCCTAAGCTTGGATGGCTGTGAACTCACTCTGTAGACCAGGCTGGCCTTGAACTCTGAAATCTGCCAACCTCTGCCTCTGGAGTGTTAGGATTAAATGTGTACAGCACCACACTTGACCCTAAACTTTTCTTTACTTCATTTTCATAGGTTTGGATATTTAGCTGGGTGGGGTCTTCCCCTGATGCCACCATTCCCTTTATTTTGTTTAGCATCACGTTTTTTTCTTTAAACATTTTATCTACATTTTGTATTTTTCCTTGATCAGCTTGCTCCTTTTCATTATAGATCTGTGTAAGACTGGCCACTAGTAACTAAGTAACACAGTCATTACTAGGCTGTCTGGAAATTTCCTCTGCCAAAACTGTTAATCCACAACCCTTTAATTTATCCTCAGCCAGATTTTTTGAACAAACACATAAAGCAGCCACACACTTCCCCAAAATATCAGAAGAATGGTCTTTAGGCCACATACTAATATTCTTATCCTCTGAAACATCTTGATCTGGGCCCCAATAGGTCAAATCACACCACTGTCTTCCATGCTAGTATGGCCAATTAAGCCTCACTTAAAGTATTCAACTGCTTTTCTAGTCCAAAGTCTCAAAGTGTTCTTCCTGCTGCCTGACAATCCAAACAAAAGCATGGTCAGGCCTATCACAACAATACCCCAGTCCCCAGTACCAACTTCTGTCTTAGTTGGGGTTTTATTGCTGTGAAGAGACACCATTATCAAGGCAATTCTTATAAAGGAAAACATTTAATTGGGGCTAGCTTATAGTTTAGAGGTTTAGTTCATTTTCATTTTGGCAGCGAGGATGGACAACATGGTGCTGGAGGTAGCTAAGAGTTCTACATCTGGATTGCCAGGCAGCAGGAAGACAGAGTGCCAGTGGGCCTGACTTGGGCTTCTGAAACTCAAAGCCCAACCTGTGACACATACATCTTCCAATAAGACCATAGATCCTAATCCTTTCCAATAATGCCACTCCCTATGAGCCAGTGGAGGCCATTTTTATTCAAACCACTACAGGGTGCATTCATCAGAAGCATCTCATTCACTGACCCAGCTTGAGGCTGGTGTGGTGTAGGTTCCTTTGGAGCAATTTGTGGCCCACAAACTGAATCCTGGATGATGTCTGTCAGGGGAGTTGAAATATGCTTGAACAGATGCAGACTAGGGACAAAAATTAAAGTTTAGGAACTTAAAGGAAAATCCTACATTTGGGACTTCTCTCTCAAAAATAGGCAGTAGATGGAGAAGCTTAGGCTGTTGATTGTCAGGAGCACTTATATGGAGTCTGTTTGACTGTGTCAGATGGATCCAAGTCTTAGACCGAGAAAGAAATGAGGGAACCATCTTTCACAAAAGAGTAAAATAAAAAAAGATCTCAGGGGAACTTGGGGGAACTCTAACCAAGTAAGTTAAATATTTATATAATAAAACATTAAGACATTGAAGAAAGAAGTTGAATAATATATCAGAAAAGATCACCCATGCTCATGGATCAGTAGGATTAATAGAGTGAAAATTG
This sequence comes from Cricetulus griseus, assembly GCF_003668045.3. Taxonomy (NCBI): domain Eukaryota; kingdom Metazoa; phylum Chordata; class Mammalia; order Rodentia; family Cricetidae; genus Cricetulus; species Cricetulus griseus. The sequence goes on along the minus strand of NC_048604.1, from coordinate 75,360,966 downwards.
TCATCCTATCAAAAACAATCTACAGATTCAATGCAATCCCAATCAAAATTCCAACACAATTCTTTACAGACCTTGAAAGGACAATTCTCAACTTCATATGGCACAAACAAACAAACCAAAAGTCAGGATAGCTAATACAATCTTGAATAATAAGGGATCAAAGTAATAAAATTGAAGACACAGACATAATTTCACAGAACCGTAGACAGATAACTGGTTTCTGATAAAGAAGCTAGAAATATACACCAGAGAAAAGATAGCATCTTCAACAAATGGTACTGTCACAGTGGATGTCTGCATGTAGAAGAATGCAAATAGATCCATATCTAGCATCTTGTACAAGACCTCAAATGGATCAAGGACCTCCACATAAGACCAGCCATCCTGAATCTGGTAAAAGAGAAAGTGGGGAATAGGCTTGAACTCACTGGCCCAGGAAAAGACTTTCTGAACAGGACACTGATAGCACTGGCACTAAGAACAATTAATAAATGGGACCTCTTGAAATTAAAGAGATTAGTACAACTATTATGGAAAACAGTGTGATGGTTCTTCAGGAAGCTGGGAATAGGTCTATCACAAGATTCAGCTATCCCATTCTTGGGAATATACCCAAAGGATTACACCCTATCACAGATACTTGCCCATTCTTGTTCATTGTTACTCTATTCTTCATATCCAGAAGTTGAAAACAGCCTATGTACCAGTCAAAGGATGAATCCATCAGTAAAATGTGCACATGTGCACATCAGAATATTATCCAGCTGCTAAGAAAAATGAAATTATGCAATTTACATATAAATGGATATAGTTAGAAATAGTCATCTTGGGTAAGGTAACTCAAAGCCCCAAAGACAAATATTGTATTTGTTTCTCTTGTATGTGAATTTTAGTTTTTAAGCTTTCAATATGTGTGTTTCACTATGAATAACCACAGAGGTTAGGTACCTAGTAAGGGACCAGGGGGTAGGAAGCAATCTTTCAGAGAAGGAGAAATATAGTTTAGTGCCATAAAGAGATTATGGGAGAACTAGAATAGGAGGATTAAATAGGAAGAGGGATGGGAGGGGGGAAAGGAGGGATTATTGGGAGGGACAACTAACACTAAAGATCTTTTTAAAAAGTCACATGGAAACCTACTATTGTAGAATCCTCCTAAAGTATATACACATGTGAAATGAATTAAAATGGACTTAACATACAATGGAGGAGATAATTTTCCAGCTAGACTTCTTATGCCACCAAGTAAGACCTCCAGTGCCACAAATGGGTTATGTCACATACCACCCCCCAAATATCAAAGCCTATTGTCAAGATTATTAGTTGGTCTATATGACGTGATGGTAAGGCCTTATTCCTGAAGACACCACTTATTAATGACATAATACATGGAGAAATCAAACTGGTGCCAAAATAGAATTTTCACTCCCTATGGACTAACATTTTTGATACTGAAACGTACTCTGTATGGCACTGGAAGAGAAAGGTAATCATCCATATCACCCAACTACAAACCCTGAGACCTAAAACAGCTATGTGCCTGCAAGATATACTGGTGCAATAGTAGCACAAATAATATGGGAGTGACCAGGCACATTTTTTGGTTTTTTTTTTCGAGACAGGGTTTCTCTGTATAGCTTTGGAGCCTATCCTGGCACTCGCTCTGGAGACCAGGTTGGCCTCGAACTCACAGAGATCCGCCTGCCTCTGTCTCCCGAGCGCTGGGATTAAAGGTGTGCACCACCAACACCTGGCGTGACCAGGCACTTTTAAAATTGGATTTAAGACAAGATCTATGAGACAGAACTCATACTTGACACTGCTAAAGTGGCCAAGAGCCTGAGAATAGCTAGGTCATGGGCTTAAGAGGAAAGCCTACTACTATTATTCTGCTAAAGAAACACAGCAATGAAGTGACTCCTAGTGACATATTATTAGCCCCATAGATCAGTGCATCACTCAACCCTCAACAGAGAGGCTTCTTCTTGAAGTAGATGGAAATTAACCCAGATACCCACAGCTGGACAGTGTGCAGTGAAAGAGATGGAGCACTCAGCCATAAATCATTTATCTTTATAAACTCTTCCCCTCAAGGCACTGGGATCTATCTATGTGGAAAGGAGAATGAAAGAGGTGGAGGATGATTCCAAGAAAACTGAGTCTTTTACATACAACGAGGGCTGGTACACATGTAGACTCACAGAGGCTCTGAAAACACGCAGAAGACCTTCATGGGGTCAAAACAGACAAAATCCCAACATGAATATGAGGAAGGAGACACATGGTGTCACTCCTAACCAAGAAACTATTTTCAACTGGGAAAGGGAAAATTTATTTTCTCCAATGGGGTGTCACTGGGTATATACTCTATAGCAGGCCCCGTGCCCAGGAGTAGTTGGTTAACACAAAAAGTACACTTTGGTTTTGTTTTGGAAGTTTATGTCAGTTTTGATTTTTGTTTTTCTGTTTTGTTTGTTTTGAGGAAGGGAGGGGAGAACAAGTATGAAATTAGGTGGGGAGAGAAGTGGAGAGGATCTGGGAGGAGTTCAATAGGTGAAATAATATGATCAAAACATATTGTATGAAAAACTTAGTAAGAAATTCCATGAACACGTAATTCTGACAGTAAAAATTGGAAAAAACACATTATGTAAAATTCTGAGAGAACTGGTAAAATATCTTAAGAATAACACATAAAGCTTTTATTGAGTACTTCCAACATCTATAAAATTTTAAACCCCAAATGGATCATAGGCCTAAAAGTTAAAATCAAATGTACTTTTAGAAGAAAATATAAGAGAAAGTCCTTTATTTATTTATTTATTTATTTTAGGTAGCTGAGCAGTTCATATATTTAACACAACAATTTGGAAGACAATATGAAAGAATTAGCAAATACAAATCACAAAATGGGAGAAAAGCCTTAAAATTCAAATACCTGGCAAAGAACTTGTCCTGACAATAGAAAAGGAAATATCAAAACTAATAAGTAGGACAGAAACCATTCTACAGAGCTTACATGCATGAGAAACAGACACATAAAATGTTGCTCAGTGTGAGGCTGAAGATATGGACTCACAGTTAAGGAGATTTGATGATCTTGCAGGAGAGCCAGGTTCAGTTCCTAGCACCCATTTGTCAGCTTACAGCTGTCCATACCTCTAGTTCTAGGGGATCCAGGGCCCTCTGCTGGCCCCTGCAGGCACCACATACAAATGATACACAGAATGCATATAGGCAACACATAGAAACGCAAAATAAAAATAAATCTTAAAAAATATATTGTTCAACATCACTAGTTACGAGGGAAGTGTAAATTAAATCTATTGGGATGGGGGAAAGGCCATGGGCAGTATCAAGCGCTGGTGCACAAACTGAACAGCTAGACCTCTGCTGACCTGGGCGCAACTACAGAAACACAGCACAGTAGTTTTCTAAGCATCTACTACCACATAACCCTAAACTCCCTGTCACAGATACAGTTGCCCTATTGGGAAGTCTGTCAAAATCCACAGTATCACAGATGGGTGTTGTGGCACTCATCTGTAACCCTGGAAGGCTGTAGTGGGAGGCAGGGAGGATCAGCATTTGAGGGCGACGTAGAGAGACCTTCTCTCAAAAAATTCACAAGAGTATGCAAGTGTGCACTTTTCTGTAAGTATAGCATTATACCTAGACTTTTAAACTAAAATATACAGATATTATAGGTACATTGGAATAATTGTAACTGTGTAAATCAAAACATCTCCACATGTCTTCCAAAGCACTATACAGATCTACACCAAGAGGTTATATAAGCACACACAATCAATGCTTCCAGTGTAACTTTCAGCACAAAATACAGACTGTTATCAATTTCTCATTACTGTCTTTCAAACCTTTGCTATGAATTATTCTGGAATGCAATGAAGGCTTTTTAAAGAAGGTGGGAAGGGGACGTGAAATAATGCTAAGAAAGCGTGGGGAAAAGTCCAAACCTGAAATATAAAAGCACTAAAAAAATTACTAGGTATATTTGACTAGCAACTATAGAAATGGCCTGGTACCCATGGTGCTGGCCACAAAAAAGCACTGTTTCTGTGGGAAGAAAAGGGTACAAAGGAACAATGCAGTATTATTTGAAGATTTGGTGATGGCAGGAAGAAGCCAGAAGGGGAAATAAAGGTTCTTCAAAGAAAGAGCAGCAAAACCAAAAGCAAATAGTCCAGCACCTTCACACTTGCTTGCGATCCTACAGGCTGAAGCAAGAGAATCACGAGTGGGAGGTCAGCCTGGGTTACATAGTTAGATCTTGTCTTGGTTAAAAGAAGAAAGAAGAAAACACAGACCACACACAGTACCTCTCTACAATGTCCAGCAAGAAAGGCATCCACTGAAGAGGCTTTACTCTCGCTGCCAAAATCTAGTGCTCTTGAACTATGGTGTAGGCTGCACAAACCTCTAATCCTGGCTTCAGAACCAATAGAAGAAAATAGTCTACATCTATCTAAAGCTCTTACTGGGGCTCCTCTTGGATATCCTGTTGCCGTCCCATGTCATCGGATATCCTGCTGTTTTAGATATGTACGTCCCCCTCTTCATCTGCTCCAACAGTTCATAGATAAGGTGGATGTTGGGGTGGGCCAACTCATAGCCTTGGTTCTGGGCTTGGGTGGTAGCTGAATTGGTCAGCTTGCTGGCTTTCCCTTGTCATCATTACCCAGATGAGCTCTCCAGGACTGCCCCCAGGAAACCCATCCAATGCCGCCTGCAGCAAGGAGCAGGGCCAGTTCTCCTGCTCAGGCTCTCAGATCTGGGTTCCTCTTACTCGTATTGCCAGAGCCAGCTCTAATTTTTTGCCCAGGCAAGGTGCAGAGCCCACTCTCCTGATTTCTGTAGGAGGGAATATTGAGGGGGCAGGGTCAGCTCTCCTGCTATCGTACCATCAAGATTGGCTCACTGACAACAGGGTCAGCTCTATCTAGTGTGCTATCCATACAGGAAGCAGATGCTGCTTTCTCATGCACAGTAGCCTGTGACGGTCTGGGTCAGGGCCAGCTCTCCTACTCTTGTGACCCCAGGCCCAGCTCTCTCACCTGGATAACCTGCATCTTTAAAGCTACTCAGATGCTCTTTGGGTTTGCAGCCTCCTCTATTGAAAATTCACATTGCTCACTCCAAGTCTTGTTTCATGGACTGAATTCTGCTCTTCACAGCAAGTAGCACCCAAACAGGGACATTGATTGATCAGTAAGTCACTTCACCAAATTGTTGCCAGATTGGGAAGTTTTGAAGGCTGGGTATAGTTTACATTGCTTAAATAAGCAGGGGATGTGGTCACTCTTGGGAATTTACAGGAGCTGTTACAATGGCTAATTAGGCATGCTCATGGTTCCCAAAATAAGGGTGTACTACAAGTGGAAATGTGGACCATATTGGTGAAGTACTTAAGAAAGAACAAAGACAAGCAAGTATGGATAGAAAAAAATATATATGGGAGCATAATGAGCCCATATGTCTCAAGAAATAGCACATTCCTGTATCCTTGAGCTGGAAAGCCTGCTGTATGGACTATTTCCTTCTGTCCTTAGTGTGCCAAGGGTCAGAATGCTCTTAGACATAGAATGTGTTTCTGTCTCAAGCGAGGTGACAATAATAAAGGTGCAACAAAAATTACAAATCAATGCCCATGATAAAGACAGATGCAAAATTTCCCAACAAATGCTTCACCCAGAATTCAAGGATATACCAAAAATGTCATTATGAACAAGTTGACTTTATCTCAGCAATACAGGGATGGTTCATACATTTAAATACCTATGTGTTATAAACTACATAAATTGACTAAAGGACATGCCAATCATTACACACAGAAACCACTTTTGACAAAGTCCATTATACCTTCAGTTTTGAATATTCCGAAGAAACTCAGAGCAGAAGTAATATATTCCAAGATAATAAACAGTATAAATGACAAGCCAACATTATATTAAATGGGTAAAATTGTGGTACTTTTCACTTGGGGGACTGAACAACTCTGTAATAGGGCTTGCTGCCACTTAGTGGTAGGCAATTCACTCTTGGTACTATAAATTTAGCCAATTATCTGTGGTTAGAGAGATCAGAGACCCTAGAAGAGAACACATCACTGCCATTTCCCTAACCAATAAAATTTCTAACTTTATACTAAATACTTACTCTTATACTCACAGTTGCGTGTACCACTCATCCCTCATAAAAGAGGCTTCATTTCACAGTAGATGGAAATTATTACCAAGACCCACAGCTGGTAAAAATGCAGACAAAGTATGACCATGAGATTCCTGGACACAATTGATACATCTACAATGAAACCCCAACACACAAGCCTCAGGAAACATCATGGAAGAGGTGGTGAAAAAATTGTATGATCCAGACCAGGATCCCTGCTGCTAGGGTGTGTCTTCTAGATATGAGAAAGATGCTGTGCAGATGAATTCACAACAATTTGGTTGTCTAAACGAGACTTCCACATAATGACAAAACTAGTCTACACACATAAAGGAATGGAAAAATTTTCACAAGCACACTTTTAGAGGAAGAACTATAGTTTATCAATGACTACAGAGAAAAGGAGATTCAGTTTTCTTCAGAGATGAGCCCCCTATTAGATTATCTGACCTCACGTGCTCAGTCATAAACACAAGCACACACAAGTAACACTAAATGAACTCAGTAGGTTGCATGTGCTTGTGTGTGTGTGTGTGTGTGTGTGTGTGTGTGTGTGTGTGTGTGTGTGTGTGTGTGGTATTGTATTGGCACAGTTAAAAGCTGTATCTGCCTTTTGAGTAAACAAGGTTAGCTCTTGGGGATTCTGTAAAGCTGTCTTTTGTTCTTTTGTTTGTGAGTCTATGTCTTAACTATCTTTAGCCCTGAAAGGTGGTCATGGAAAGAGTGGATTTTTCAGGAGTCATTGTTTTACCTGAAGAAGGTGGTGATAAACAACAGTCGAGTCTGTGGGACCTGAGGTTCCTCTATTGTTGAGATTATTGGGCTAATATAGTTATTTCAGTTATCAAGTTTAGGAATATTTTGGGACCATAAAAAGAATAACACAGCAGTAGGCCTGGTTTCAAAAAGGAGTTTTACACTTTGGGGATGGTGGCAAGAAGACAGATGGCTGTAATTACACAAGGAAAGAGAACTGAGGCTTTTTGGGTCCCCAGAAGATAAGATAGAACCAAGATAGGTGACAGATTTAAATTTTTCCAGTGTGTACTAGTTTTCTAGTGATGGAGCATCCCCAAGAAGCCTTCCGTGTATCGTGGAGGGTCTACAAATGACAGGAGACTGTGGATTCTAATTGCTCCTAAAGGAGCAGATATTTTCCTTTAGGGGGAGTACTACGGCATAGGAGTGGATGGATGTCTGGAAATTTTATTTCTAGTGTGCCCTGATGGGCTTTCTTCCACTCTTGTCATTTTCCTTATGTGGGATCCTATCCTGGTAGGAATCACCTGAAGCCTGAAGATTAAGGCTCTTTAGATAACTTTCATTGGTTCTCACAAAGTGGACCCAGCTATAGGATTATATTAAAGTTTAAATTTCCAACTTTTGGTCAAATTTTGTCCTCAGTAAGATTATATTGGGACCAGAACCTGTAAAATATTTATCTCTGTTTCTTTAAATTCTTAAGATCTACCTTGTTTTAGTTCTTGAGGATGCCCTGTGGCATTTACTTCAAGGGCACTGAATGTAGACACAGTACTAGAGACTCTAGAGTGGAGAGTAGCATCACTCTTATCCATTCTCATCATCCTTAGAGAGAACACGTGGTAAGAGCACAATTCCTCCCCTAATATACTCCATCTAAGTTTCCTTGAGGTGTCTGAACATACCCACAAAGAAATCAGGAACACTGCTTTGTACAAGTTCCAGATGCTCTGTGTCTTACCTTTACCCCAGTCAGAGTTTTAGCTACATGTCCCACACAATGTCTCTTCCCCAAGATCAACTCATACAAATGTATAAATGCTATTTCCTGCTATGAGAATTGTTGGTGCATCTAAGCCCTATTTATTAAGAAGCACAAACAAAACAAAGAAATACTAGGCTCAAAGAAGACACTTGCTTCTATGGTGGCCTTTTCTTTCTTTCTTTCTTTTTTTTTTGTTTTTAGAGACAGGGTTTCTCTGTGTAGCTTTGGAGCCTATCCTGGCACTCGCTCTGGAGACCAGGCTGGCCTCGAACTCACAGAGATCCGCCTGCCTCTGCCTCCCGAGTGCTGGGATTAAAGGCGTGCGCCACCAACACCCAGCTATGTTGGCCTTTTCTGCTTGAAATCACCACACAGGCTAATGGTGTGAATATGTGAAATTTGTTCTCTAGTTCTCAAAGAAACACCTATATTACCTGGGGAATTAAAGCCATGCCCTTATACCTTTGGAGACAGTACTGTCTGAAGTAAATGAACAGACAGGAGCTGGGAACAGTTAGAGCATGATGAAACAGAAAAGTAAACAGATCACTGTGGTAGAAGAGTCTAGAGTCAAGTTGAGATGCAGCAATACAAAAGCTTTAGGAAGCCCTGTGACATACTCAAATTTCAGGGTGCCTTAGAGTGACTTTAGCTCCATTGGCTCTTGATAAGGATGGCCAATAATTTGGGTTGACTCATTTTATCTAAATTGTAAAAAATTCCAATGACAACAATATTCATTTTACTTTGAGAACTCATGCTTATTGATTGGGTTTATTGAAGAGTCTTCAAGGCCACCCATAGTAGAGTTTGAAGGGATTTTATTTAATTAAACAACACTCATATTTTGACAATGAAAACCAAATGGCAATATTATAGAGCAACTCCCATCAGAATCCTATTTCTCATTTTGATTATAAAATAAATAAGATTAGATTATGTCCTCAAAAATGTATGGAAACCCCAGTTTCTCATGATTTTGACTCTTGCTTTTATAATAGCTGCTAACATTTGGTAAGTAGTGAAAAAGATAATTTTGTTAGTGAGAAATTTGAAGTGATCATAATTGCTGATTTTCCTGCAATGTGACTAACCATTTATTATCCCAAACTGGAACTTGATGTACTGTCACAATATTATGACAAATGAAATTATTGATTACAAATAAGAGTTATAATAATTTAGATAGTAAAGACAAATATTTTAAAATCAGAGACAGCCACTTCACATGATATTATAGGTATGGAATCAAAGTGGCCAGATAGAAAACTAAAATTAAAAGATAAAATGTTATTTCCAGTACTCCAAACATCAAATGTAATATTTCACAAAGTACAGGTAACTACAACACAGAGGATAACAGGTGGTCAAGAATATGATGACTGGTCAGACAATAAGCCTGTTTCCCTCTACTTCTTGTGCCCTGGTTGATTTAATTTGAACATAATAAACCCCCTTATGTCATATGCAAATGATATGCCACATATAGGCATCGAAATAAAACAAATGGCATACAGACCATAATGCCTGGTAAATTCAATGTGATCTGGGGATTTATTCCTTAAAGGCTACAACTGTCTCGTTTCTAAAGACTTTTCCTGTCGGCACAGAAGTGTTTTCATCAGACTCTAGGAGTGAGCCTTGCTAGAACTGGGACACAGAACAATATTTGGTCTCTGCCAGTATAATGCTTGGCCAACTGGAGGAACTGTAAACAAAAGTTCCCAGAAAAAAACAAAAACAAAAGGCATATTTGTATTATAGATTCTACCAGGCCAAATGACTGAACTTTGTGATTATGGAAACAAAATGTTGCAGACTGGAGCCAAACTACCTTGGACTATTTTTAGTTTCTGTGACAGCCATTTGCTGCCCATCCCTTGTGACTTTTAAAACCTCTGAAGTGTAGTCTTAACAGGCCACTAGGTTTCAACAACCCTGGAGCTTTGAATGTCATCAGATAGCATCTGAAATGTCTGACAGTAATTTCCTCATTTTTCTGTAACTCACCTACCTGTGTTCCCCACCTCTACATTTAACAGATATCTTTATTTATGATTCTCTTTGTTCTGTAGTTAATACAATCTCATTTAACCACAGTGGAACATGTCTTTCAGAGAAGCCTGAATCCGTGTTCTCAGTCCATGGTCATTCATATTTGGGTTCAAGAATGCATTTTCTCAAAGAACAGCAATCTTCGCCAGGCCTATAAGGTGAGAGGTTTTTTTTTCTCTCTGTGGAAGAGGGACATGGAAAAGACTGACCTTGTTTTATCTAGGCAAAGGGGGTGCAATAAATTTTCCAGTGTCCAGCAGCTTTGTCCACAGTCTTGGCCAGGTCCTGGCAGGCGGCAGGTATCACATCTGAGCATCTCGCTCACTGGTCCAGGTGCAGGAACTGGGGTGCCTCATAATCTTCTTTGGAGACTTTGGGTCACTGTCAGGATCTGGCAATCTGTCTGATATTATAAACGTTAAAGATAACAATTTAAATGCCATGTTCTGAAGATCTCTGAAACATTAGAGGTCTGTTTGTCTGTTTTAGTTACTTGCCTTAAGCATACAAGAAGCATACAGGTGGCTAGGTAAGGTCTTATTTCTGTAATTGATTTTCAGCCTGACTGTAACTGGTTTTAACTTAGTAAAATGTTTGAAACTTAGCACAGCTGAATTTAAGACTGCATAGAGTTACCTTATAGTCCTTAAACAGTAGCTACATGTACACATTTTAGCTGCTTTTGTTTAAACTTATTTCTGAGACAGCGTTTCTCTGTGTAACAGTCCTGGCTGTCCTGGAGACAGCTGCCTCCAACGGTAATGGAGAAATTTGGGTATGGCTAACTGTATATGGACTGGCTTCTAACTGGCTTCTGTCACTTTTTAGTAGATTCAGATAGAATATACCCTTCTCAGATCTCTGAAGTATTACTGGTTGTCAGCTTGACAGCACCAGACAGTCAGATCCACTATAGACTATAGTCAGCATGTTAGCTGATAAAATAATGACTACTGTTCAGGCACAAGCTCAAGGTTTTTAGGTTTATTTTGGTTGTCATCTAAGTACAAACTTAAAGGGCTTTTCATCAGGCCAAAGGCACCTTTTCCAATCCATACCTGGCTCTCTGGACAGAAGGAAAATGTACATTCTTATAGCCCAAATCTGTAGTTTTTGCTAGGACTCAAAGTTATAAATATGTTCCTGCTGTTTGAACAGATATCCAGATATCTGCTTTTTCTGCACTGTGGGCTTCAGTAAATAAGTTTTAACCTCTGTTCCTAGTTTAAACATGTCTTAAACAGGTTTCTGCTTCTGGCAGACATCTGAGTATCAGTTGCTGACTACAGGCTGTTCTAAGTAGACTGCGAGCCCTGGACTTGCTGTGGATGTGAACCAGTCCAGCTGATGTGGACAACCCCTGTCTCTGCAACAGAGTCTGCCAACAGCCCCTGATGGATTCCCCATTGCCTAAATTCCCATTTTTGCTTTTGACTAGCATTTCAAACTTCTGGGGTCCCTAACTTCGTCCCAAAGTCAGCAGGAAGTAGCTTGGGAAAGAATTCGCCGCCCATTTTCCCCGGTTAAAATACTAAGTCAGAAGGAACTCCCTTGCATGGGGATGCCAATATCTCTCACACCCTGATGGGGGTGCTAGAGAGACAACAATTCCATGATTGGAATTTCCAAAAAAGAAAATGGGGGAATGAAGGGACCAGCTCCCCATTTCGGCATCCATGACAGTAACACGTGCTCGCTATGACCTTGTCTTAGTCACTAGAGGTTAGGTGCCTGCCTCGTGACAAGGAACCAATCAGAAGTTAGCTGGTGGCGCTACGCTTTACGACCCTGGGTGTGCTTTACGGACAAGTGCACAGCAATGGTGCACAGAGCATAGCAACCACCCTGGGAGGACCTATGGGCCATAACAACCAGTTGGACAATCAACACAGGGCAAGCCCTCCAAGCCTGGAGGCACACCGATCGTGAGTCTCTGCGTACCCCTAGACACTCCCCTTACGCTGCTCTACAAGATCTCTCTCTGCAGCCGGTTCGAGCTGTCTTTTGCAAGCCATCCACCATGGCAGGTGGGTGAAAGACCGGAGCTAACATGGGATTAGCTCGTAAAAAAATAATAAAGCCTCATGCAGTTTGCAGAAAAAAAAGAATACATTTTCTCTTATAGCTGTTGAGGTTAAAGCTGTGTGTTTGTGTTAACACTATTAAGGGAACTAAAAAGAACCAAAGGTAATTTTGCTCAGGTTCTTCAACATTCCAACTCTCCACAACAAGGAAGTAGTAACAGTGACATGTATGTGGCTTTTCTTTGAGAAGCTCAGTTCACATTGCTTTATATATATATATATCTGTCCTGTCAAACCAATTATCAGAAAGACCAGTATTTGCTTTCTCACTCTGACTTTGTCTATGAATGTCACAGAGAAGATTTTACTTTCTTACTCTCCCTGCCCTTTGAGTCAAGAGCCAAGTGAAGTTAAAGCATGGAACATTACTGTATAAAATTCAGATCCTCACCATCGCACAGGTTCCACTGATTTAGAGACTGCTTGGAGAACACAGTCTGCAGTTTAACATGTGTCTGTTCTCCATTCTCCTTCACTAACAGTGTAGTATTGAAACATCTGACATGACATCAATTGTGCAGTAACATTTAGAAGGCTAGAGACCCCTCATTTGAAAAGATCCCACAGTTGAAAGCTGTATCATAGACAAATTCTAAGAGAATGTTGATGATCATAATGTATGATCTGTTTCTATTTCAAGACTCATGTCCAAATTAAAGTAGAAGGAAAGATCTCATTCTTAATCTGAAAAGCATGGAAACCAGAGGACTAGAAAAAGTTCAAGTCTCTACTTAATGTGCTTCTTTGTTTTCTGATTTTTAGTAATTTTAAAGACCCCAGAGAATCCACTGGAATGTAGGTACAATTTTCCACACACACAGGACAATGCTATAGTTACTATGTACAGTTTCTGCTTGTGGGAATGTATGAATCCCATGAGTAAAGAAGTCTATGACATATGATGCTGTCTACTACTGTTTTCAGAATATGGGATGCCCCACACTTTCCTGTCTCTTTAAAATATCAAATGAAAAAACTTATTAACAGAAGGAAATATTTAAAAATTAATCAGAAGTGGTTACTTTTTTTGAACTTATAGCTCAATTTCTATGCTTGAGTCTAGTCATCTAAAGACTGCTTTCTCCACTATGAAAAATTAATTGACCATCTGATATCTGGATGATACCAAGGGCTGTTCTGAAGGCAAGTGTACCAGGATAACAGATGCTATGCAACTTACAAATAAAGTGCCAGTATAATTACCACCCAGTGATCTGTCTTTGGCTGAAGTAAACTCAGTGGGATTGTCAAATAATAATGTAATGATTTGTACCATATATCAATAATTGGCTCTAAATATAGACATGTTTGGTAATAAATATCTAGGAACTTCTCCATTAAAACAACTTCAAGTGAAGCGTATTATACTGTTTCTTTTCTTCTCCTTTTCTTCCCCCCTCTCCTCCTCTCACCTCTTCTTCCTCCTTCTGTTTTTGATAATATGTATATGACTGAGATGGCATCTGAAAATATATCTCGTCTTAAGTTCTCTAAACTATATTTTAGTAAATATTCAATTACAAAATTAATTTATCTATTTAAACTTTTGTCTTTTATTGAAAAAATATTTTCCATATAAATATATCCTGATTACAGTTTCCCCTCCTTCTACTCCTCCCAGTTCCTTTTCATCTCCCCTTCCATTTGGATCTACAAACTTTGTCTCTCATTAGAAAACAAAACATGCTTCTAAGGGATAATAATAAAATATAATAAGATAAACTAAAATCTAACACATTGGAATAGGACCAAACAAATAGAGGGAAAAGAGCCCAAGAAAAAGCACAAGAAGATATAGATTCAGAAATCCACTGGTTTGCACATGCGGGGATCCTATAAAAAACACTAAACAGAAGCCATAATATGTATGTAAAAGACCTATAGGTTAAAAAAGAGAAATGCATACATGTGTGTATGTGTGTGTATGTATGTATGTATGTATGTATGTATGTATGTATGTATGTCTGTATGTATGTATGTTTGTATGTATTTATGTCGTTTTACAAAGAAAAAGAAAAGGCCTGACATGACATTATAAGACAAGGCACCTCCAAAGATGCCATTTTGTTGTTTTCTGTGGCTATCCACTGCTGGGCATATTTCTATCCCTAAGAGGGGTTTGTTTCCCCACAGTGACTCCTGTGGAGAAAATTAGCCAGGCCTTCTAAACACAGCAGAACAGATGCACATATGAATTCAGAGACAAAGTGTGCAGCTTAATTTCATGTCAACTTGACACAAGTTAGAGTAATTAGAGAGGAGGAAAAATTATTGAGAAAATGCCCACATAAGATTGAGCTGCAGGAAAGCCTGCAGGTTATGTTCTTAATTAGTGATTGATGGGGGAAGGTCCAGCCCATAATGGATGGTGCCATCCCTGGGCTGGTGGTCCTGGGTTCTATAAAAAAGCAGGTTTAGCAAGCCATGATGAGCAAGCCAATAAGCAGCTCTCCTCCATTGCCATCAGCCCCTGCCTCCAGGTTCTTGCTTCCTTCAATGATAACAGTGATGTGGAAGTGTAAGCCAAATAAACCCTTTGCTCCCCAAGTCGCTTTGATCATGGTGTTTTATTACAGCAATAGTAACCCTGACTAGGACATGGATGCAGCATGCACAGGGCCTGCATGGGTCTGTATCAGATGGACCCTAGAGCTACAAATTTTAAAGTGGACAGAACAAGCTCAACCATTGTTGCGGCAAATAAAAGGACCTCCTTCATAATGATAACATGATAAAATTTGCATTTCTATTTTGTTGTTGTTTGATATGTATGAATATTCTCAGTTGCTTGAGCACAGTTACCTTGAAAGACAAATGATATGGCTCAACGAAGTGGTTTGAATGAAAGGTGGATGCCACTGAAAGACTGAGTCAAATCAACTGTCATTTTAAACATACATTGTAGCCAAATAATGAATGTCATCATGTCTTTAGTCACACTTTGGTGGTATGTTATAGTAATGTGTAAATCAGTTGAGATGGACTTTGAAGTGAAAGAGTATAGATAGGGGCTTTATATAGTCCAGGCTTAGTGAGTATAGGAAGAAAGTGACTGTCAATGATTCATACCCATAAACCATCAAAAAAAGGAGAAAAATAAATGGTTAGAAAAATAAGAAGTTAAATGTGCAGACTGAAATGTGATGCCATCTCTCATTCAGTTTCCCTGCTTATGAAATTTGGGAAAGGAGGTGAATATGTTGGCCTTGGGCAGATACATTTGTGTTCAAGTTAAGTAAAAACCAATAAATAAGAATGCTCTAGTAGACACAGTGGGTTTATTTTTTTAAAGAAAAGAATATATGGAGCTTGGGGGAATAGAGGTGGGGGAATTGTGGAGGAATTGGAGTGGAGGAAAAGGGGGAAAGCCTTGATCAAAACAAGTTGTATGCAAGCATAAAATTCTCAATGAAAAAGTGATTCATGCTGTACATGATTTATCACCAGGGTCCTATAAAATAATAGGAAAATGACAATGGAAAGTATTTCAGAACTTACAGCAATTACATTACATGTGCTTTCATAGGAGGGTGGATAGTCACAATATATTATCCCAATTGTACATTATAAAGGACGGATTTGCATATATGAAGGGCTGGTGAGCTCCTGGAAGTGCTGTATGTCTGTCACTCCAACTGCCTTCAAGAATAAATGCTTGGGAACCCGGTGTACACCGGTAATGCCAGCATTCAGGAAAATGAAGTGGGAGGATCTAGAGTTCAAGACCAGCCTGGGCTATGGCATAATATCCCGTCATTAAAAGGAAAGCAAAAAAAAAATAAAAGAAGCTTTCGAGGGGATGTAGCAAAAGGAAAAATTACCCTTGCACTCTTATGCTCAGAATACTTCTCAAAATAAATATGTCTGTGCTAGATATGCTTGGCTGTGCTTCAGTCTCTATGCCATGGATGTGCAAGTTGAGTCCACGGGGCCGGAACCTGGGATATGGGTGCATATGGAACTATGGCTCCAAGATCTGAGATGCAGTGGAGCTGCTTTAGCAATGAGAAAACTATCGAGGGCGTAGGTGTTTCTGATGATGCAAAGAGGAAAATGTCTGATCAGCTTTCGTGTGGCACTGGTGGTGCTGGAGTGTGGGGCATGGGTGCTTGCGGATCAACCACAGACTCACAAGTATGGGCACAGATATGTGCAAGAGGACCACAGCTCAGGGGGCTGAGATGCAGCCTTGGTGTAGAAGGCATAGGAGTGCCTACTGTGGTGACATGCCAGATCCAAGTATTCACAAAGTGACTTTGGAGGCAAGGTCTGGGACACACATGCACACAAACAAATTGAAAACTGGCTGCAATGTCTTAAAATTTGAGCCAAGGGAGGACATTTTGCTAAGGGCAATGCGTTTCAATACCAAAACATCACATCAGTTCCATGAGCACATACAAGTGTTTTGTTTGTCATCCATATACTTGTTCGTGCATATTATATGCATATTTCTTGCTAAGAAATCTTGGTATTCTTCAGATTTCTATAGAATTTTCTAGTTTTCTAAGATCCCCTTCAAATCTTTGAGCAGGATTCCATTCTCAGCACTCACAGAGCAGCTCACAATTGTCTGAAACTTCAGTCACTGTGAATCTGACATCCTCTTCTGACCTCTGAAGATGCTGCTTGCATGGGGTGCACTCACATACATGCAAGCAAAACACTCATATACATAAAATAAAAATAAAGAGAAATTAAAGTAGAAAGGCTACCTTTAAAACTTGTTATAAATATATTGAAAATAATATGGAAAGTGTATCTAAAGAGGCAAAGTAAACCACAGAAATTACGTCTCACAAAACAGACAATATAAAACACTGAGTTAGAAACCACATAGGAACTCTGGAATGGAAAAACACAGTAACTGCAATGAAAAATCACTGGGAGAACTCACCAACGCATCTGAGCTCTCAGAAGAAAGAATGAGTGAATTTGAAGATAGGTCAATAGACACTATCCAGTCTCAGGAACAGAACAACTAAATAAGGAAGAAAAATTAGCAGAGCCTCAACCTACCTACAAAGTGGTATGCCATCAAGTATACAAACATGCATAGCTGGAGTGCCAGAACTAAAATAAACTGCTGAAACTGCCTCTCAACTTTCATGAAAAATCAAAAAGAAGACATAAGCATGAACATTTCAGAAAAGCAGCAACCTCCATGTAAGATAAGCTCAAAGACAACCACATGATTATTATAGTGCTAAGAGTAGAAGATAAAACCACTTGAAAGAAGAGAGAAGTGAACTCCCATAAACAAATAGTGACATGATACTAAACAGTTGATTTTTAATTGGGAGCCATAAAAGGCACAAGGAAAGTAAGAAGACAGGTGAAAGTGCTAAAAGCAAATGTTAGTTACATCTAATGATGTCTCACCTCAAAGACAATGGAAATTAAGACAGTCTCAGGCTCAGGTAAATAAAACCTGAGTCTTCCACAGAGCTAGTAATACTACAGAGAATATTTCTGGCTGATTTACCATACAATACACCGAATGGAAACGAAAATGGCTATAACTGTTTTTTTAAAGATGAGAGGGACCATTCATGTGAGTGTATAGATAAATATGAAACCCAGAATATAAAGTATTTTATAGAGGCAATATAAAGGCAATGCTATCAGACTAGAATAACAAAGATGGAATTGGTCCATCAGTAAAAAATTACAAAAGATAGGTGAGAGGATTATTGGATGTTGGAGCAAAATTTTTTATGGAATTACAACTGGATTGTTTATGTGAAAGTGCTCATTATAATCTGGAAAAATATAATAGAGATGATAAGATAATTAATTTGCAACAAAAATTCATTACAAAAGCTAGTAGTATCAACGACTAGAAAACCAAATAGACATATGATACATGAAAAAATAAATAAGGAAATGGAAAGTATAAATGCTATCTAAAAGAATTTTAAGGCTAAGTAATTATTGCTTTAAGGTAGAATGGATGTAATAAAGCATTATCTATGGTAAATTTTGTATCATGTGTCCATTTAATGAAACAAAAGGAATTAAAATAGCTTACTATATGCTGCTATAAAATACATTTTTTAGAATCAAATGCACTAATAAGTTGACATAAAACAATGGAAAATTTATACCATACAAACAACAATGATAAGAAAGTTGAACATGGGTAATAATATGGTTTGAATGGAAAACAATGTTACTAGTGACAAAGAAGTATATTTTGTGATGACAAAAACAAAAAGATCCAGACAGGCATTTGTGACACACACCTGTTATACGATTTATTAGGAGAATAACATGGGAGGATCATGAATTTGAGGTCATACGCACACAATAAGGAGCTCTGAATTATCCATGAAACAGTATCAAAATTTAAAACAGAAAGAAAATATGCACAATATGCTCTCTGGCCAAAATGGAATCATATTATAAGTGCATAGAAGAAGGGAATGTGTGGAATTTACAATAAGTGAAAAAAGTGGACATCTTAATAACCACTGAGTCCAAGGCAAATTGCATGTGCAAATGAAAACAAAATAAGAAGAACAAAAATATCATGTATGGTCTGGAACGTTACTGGACAAGGGAAACATATGAAACTACATAGAGATAATTAGGAAGACATAAAATGGTCACTATGTGCACATTCTTTAAGGGGAAAAATCAAGACTGGAAGTTAACAATGTCTAATTTCGAGACTTATGTGAGCAGCATAGTGATGAAGATAACATGATGATGGCAGAAAAACAGACACATAAATGAATGAAATAGAATAGAGACTGCAGAATATAAAGTCACACATCTCCACTTAGCTGGATCTCTACAAAGATAACAAATATTTGGAGAGAAGAACTTTTTAATAAATCATGTTGAGAAAATTGGAAATCTTGTATGCACAAGATTGAAACTCAAACACTGTCTCTCATTTTTATAAAAGGCAGCTGTGGTTGCCTATGTGGAGGAGAATTACATTTCTTTAGGAGTGTGGGCATTAAGGAGTATATAGAGAGGGTGACAGTGAAAGCCTGGCACCGAGAGCAGGAGAGCAGGTGACACAGAGCAAGAACACACCAGTAAGAAAAGCATGCTTACATCAATTAAGCTTCAACTGACAGCAGTATGACTCAACCAATCGTGCCATAGCTTGGGGACAAATGTTCCGTATCCTCACTGAAGACACCATTTCTTTCAGAAAAGAGGCAAGAGTTTGCGTTCAAATATTGACAGGCAGATTTTACTCAGAAGGCCTTTGAAAGAAAAAGCTGCTCTACTAAAATCAGGAAGAACAAAGTAGCTCATCCCTACATTAACCAGCTCGTTTTCTACTCCATATTGGCCTCTGGTGCATTTTTCCAATAAATATATATGTGTGGTGACCTCATGGACTTAGACTCAGCAAGGAAAAGGACATGACCACAAGATGGCAGCAGCACACATCAGAACAGTTACTACTGAATGTTAACTACTAGAGCATTTTGTAACATTTGATGTACAATAGTGATGCTACTCCTGAAATGAGGCAAAATAGATGGTGGCCCACTACCTGCTGGGGTAATGGCAAGAACTGATGATATGGGTATCACGTGATTTGAAACACAAGGTGGCTCCACACTGTTTGGGAGGGCATTTATGAGTCACAAGCCTTATTGTAGAGTGTGGCTCAGCTGGAAGGTAGTTGCTCCTAGCAGACAGGAGAAGTCGTGTACACGGTGCTGATGTTTCTGGATGTGTCATTAGGACTGACAGACACAATGGCTGATTTCTCTTGTTCCCAATATGACTTGGACTGTGTCTCCTTTGGATGAATTCCCATGCATATCTTGATGGTGAGAGGGTACACACCCCCAGAAACGAGGATAATGATCACCAGGGACAGGCTAAGCACTGATTGGAGTATAGCTGACTTTGTGAAGATAGGAAGCTTTCATGTAAGGAAAGGGGACAGCAACAGTGCATAGGTTTAAAAGTTGGAGTTTGATGCCCTGAGCAGATTGGGAGCATGAGGGGAAGAGGGAGTTAGGAGAATGAGAAGGGGAGAAGAGGAGGGGTGAGGAGGACAGAAGGGAGCAAGAAGTTTGAGTTGGGGGAAGAATATAGGAGAGCAAGATAAGAAATACCAAAACAGAGGGAGCCGTTATAGGTTTAAAGAGAAATCAGGCACTAGGGAAAGGTCTGGAGATCTACAAAGATGACACTAACTAACAATCTAAGCAACAGAGGAGAGGCTGCCTTAAATGCCCTCCCCTGATAATGAGATTTATGACTGACTTATATGCCATCCTATAGCCTTCATCCAGCAGCTGGTGGAAGTAGAAGCAGACACCCACGCTAATCACTGAACTGAACTGGAATCCAGTTGCAGAGAAGGATGAGTGATGATCAAAGAGGTAAAGACCAGGCTGGTGAAAACCACAGAAACAGCTGACCTGGACAAGGGGGGACTCTTGGTCCCCAGACTGATAGCTGGGAAACCAGCATGGGACTGATCCAGACCCCATGAACGTGGGTGTCAGTGAGGAGACCTCGGAAATCTATGGGACCTCTTGTAGTAGATCAGTACTTATCCCTAGCATAGGTGTGGTCTTTGGGATCCCATTCCACATAGAGGAATACTTCCTGAGCCTAGACACAAGGGGTTGGTCCTAGGCCCTATCCCAAAGGACATGACAGACTCTGAAGACCCCCCTATGGAAGGCCTCACCCTTCATGGGGAGCAGAAAGGGTATGAAATAGGTAGGCTGTTAGTTGGGGGAGGGTGGGGAGGAGGGGAGGCAGAGGGAACTGGGGTTGAGATGTAAAATAATCTTGTTTCTAATTTAAATAAAAAATGGAAAGAAAGAAAAAGAGTTAGAGTCCTGTGTCCAGAAGTAAGGGGTTGGCTTGTCCCTTGGATGTCATCTCAAGGGTGTTATTGGATCCAGGGGCAGCTGTTTCCCTTTTCTAGCTGTTGAGATAAGGTCAGTATCTGCTCCATGGTGCCCTTTAGTAAAGTGCATTGGCAGAATATGTGGCCGATTCTCTCGCCACACACTGTTGACTCACTGTTTGGCTGATGCTGCATGAGGAGCAGACCCAGACAGAGAACTGAGGGGATCCCAGGAGTCCTCATGAGGACTGAGACAGAAAAGGCTGGGCTGGATTTTCTGTGAGGTAGCAGGAAAAGCTGAAAGTGTCTGGGCCCTGTGTCAGGGCCCCAAAATATTGATTATAATATTTTAGGGTCCAAACCTCAGCTCGATTCCAGGAGCATGCATCTCCCATTGTCTTTCAGATGCCAGGTAATTACCACCAGATGCCTTGGCCTCAGTGGAGAATGTCTCCTAGGCCCTGGGTGGGCCCACACCTATTCTGAGGGCTTGCAGACATGCCTAGAGACTGGTGATAGGTGGGTGGAGACATGTGGTTTTAGCGGTGCCTCTAGGATTAAAGGAAATATTTGATATCAGCTTTATACATGATAATAGATGTCTTCTGATATCACCCCACTATTGGAAAGGTATTTAAAAGGATGCTTAAAAAAAACATGGACTCCAGTCTCCAGTATGGACTGAGAGCCCTCCTGAGATGACAAGATGCCTCTGTCTCATCTTTATTGCCATTGGGTAGCTAGGAGTTTCCCTGTCCACACACTCTCATTCAGGGATGGACCCGAGGCTGTTCGGCTGGCTCTGATTGTAGCCCTGAAGACATCAGTCTGGAATAGATGGCTTCTGTAGCGTGGGACGGACACAGGCTGAACCCCAGCAAAATGGTGCCAAAAAGTGGGACCTGAGAATGGGGGAAGAAGTGATGAACACCACAGAGGAATGGACACCACAGAAGAGTGGACACTGCAGAGAAATAGACACTGCAGGTGTACGAGTCTGAGAAGAAGCACGTGCAGAAAAAAGAAAAGGAAGTCAGGTGTGGTGAGTGAACAACGTTAAGTCAGGAGTAAAACTGTATATAATTGTAGACATAGGTAACAGATAATTGTAATATAAAACAGGAAGATATTAGTTGACAAATAAAGTGGGTTGGTTAACCCCAAGGTTAAAAATGTGCACAAGTGTAAATATGAGACAGAGAAATGTCAGTCAGATGATAAAGAAGTGAAAAGTAATGAGTTAGACTCCGGAGTGAAAAATGCGGATAACTGTAGATATAAAACAGAGGAATATTAGCCAGATGATAAAGAGAAGTAAGTTAACCTTAAGAGTAAAAATGTATGTAGTTAGAGATATGAGGCAGAGAATTACTAGTCAGGTGATTGTATATTTACTTGGGCATATTTTAGTAGCCAGGTGAGCTGAAGTAAAGCAGAAACAAGTACAGAAAAATTTAGATTTTAAGAGTTTTGAAAGGATTCTTCCCTTTCACAGAAGCCACCGCCACAACTGTGTCAGAGATGCACAGGGGCTTGGCGAAATGAAGATGTTACCACGCATATGTGCAAGACAGCTGGCAATAACTGCCCCTGAACTGGTTAGGAATGTAATGGAGAGCAGAAGCCTCTGTGCCCACTAAGGAGTGACTGGATGAGAAAGAATATAAAGGGCAGAATGTTTGGGATGAATAAGAGAGAGTTGCTAAGTATCAAGATGGAGAGTTTTCACCTCCCTCATTTTTAACTGAGAATACAGAGAGGCAAAAACCTAATGGTAAAATTCAGCAAGAATCAAGAGGCTTAAAAAAAATCTAGTGGAATCGCTCTCACAGGAGATAAGAAATTTGCAAGTTTCCTCAGATCAGAAAAATGTTCTTTTGTCTATGATAGCAACAAGCATAGATCAGCCTAAGGTACAGGCACCCCTCAAGTCATGGCGGGCAGCCACAATGGGTTAGGTGTCTCCAATGCAAGCTAGTGTTAGAGAAGTGGTGGATAGAAAAATGCTCAGGGATTTCAGACATTTCCTGTATCTGAGCATAGGGATACTCAGAGAAACATAAGCAGGATGCATGTGCTGACACCATTTAAGCAGCTCAAGGAACTAAAGATGGCTTTTGTTCAGTATAAACCAACAGCAGTTTTTACCTAGATGCTAATAGAGAATATTTCTGTAGAAGCCTTACCCCCAGAAGATTGGAAGCAGATAGCCAAGGCTTGCCTGTCAGGGGGAGATTATTTGTTGTGGAAAGCAGAATTTGCAGAGCAGTGTCAAATCACAGCTGAAAAAGATAGAGCCCATAGCCTTCCTGTTTCTTATGAGATGCTTGCCGAAGAAGGACAATACAAAGATATAAATCAGCAGTTAGGTTTTGAGATAGCAGTGTATATGCAGACTGGTGAAGCTGCCAAGAGAACTTGGAACAAGCTTCCAGCTGTTAGAACACAGACCAAAGGCTTTGTAAAGAGCAAGCAAGGACCTAGGGAGTTATTTCAGAATTTTGTCTCTAGACTAATGCAGACATCATCCAAAATAATGGGAGATACAGATGCTAAGGTTTTGATTGTGAAACAACTAGCTTATGAGAATGCTAATACAGCATGCCAGGCCACACTAAGGCCTTATGGAAAGGAAAATGACATAGATGAATTTATTAAGATTTGTTCAGATATCAGGCCAGAAGGAACTTCAGTTAAGGATATGTTATTCCTACAGAGAAAGCAAGGAATAAGGAGGAAGAAAGGCACAGAGCCTTCTAGAGGTTGCTTTGGATGTGGTCAGGAAGGGCACCCGGTCAGACAGAGACCCAGTGGAAGAGGAAATAGGGAATCAGGCTTATGCCCGAGATACAGGAGAGGAAGGCAGCTACAGATGATCTACAGCGGGTCAGCCCAGGCCCAGAGGGCAAAAGGCAAAATATAGGTCAAGGCCATAACCTAGGAAACTTGCAGACTCTAGAGCTGCTACCATGGCTGATGACCAACCAAATGTATAGAAAAAATTATTAATACAGCCAGGCAGAAACTGCTTTAAGACCTTATAGAGAAAGGAACACAACATAGATAAATTTGGATTTGTTCAGATTTTGGATGCTCACAATTCAAGGATTGGCTATAGCTGCTATGTTACAAGAGATTCCAATAAAGGATTTTTCATTTCAACAAGCTAATCATAACCTAGGCAAAAGGAGAGATGTGAGATGCATGCAAGTTATAAATGTATGGTATGGCCACACCGGTATGTGTGAAATGTGATTGTGAATGTGTGAATGTTGACTAAAGGAACCGCTTAAATTGCCTTGGATATGATTAAAGAGATACTTATATTGCTTTGGGTATAGTAAAAAGCTACTTAAATTGCTTTGAATAGAGTTTAAAAAAGAGCATTCAATCAGTCAGTCAATGTCTTAACAAGATAAGGTTGGTGATTTGAGCCCTCAGAGCCAGTCGGTGGAAAAATAGCAGAAGCCTACAACTTTGATTTAAGAGCAAAAGAAATCTATATGGATGATTCTATAGAGTTTAGCAGAGGAGAGGATACAGAAGTCCTCCTAAATTTTTATTGGTTAGAAAATGAAATCTAGAAAATAGAAAGTTAATGCATGATTTCGAAAAAGGTTTTTGAGAAGAAGCCTTGAGACAGCCGCCCTGTTAGACCTCCCACCTGGAATGGTGCCAGTGTAGATGCAAATTAGGCCTTGTCAGTGAGTAAGAGCCTCACAGGTTGGATTAGTAAAGACTACTCACAAACTTTAAGTAATTTTCAAAAGTTGTTTGGGACATATGTTACGTTCTAAAAGAAATTAAGCCTTAAAAATTAGAAATCAGAAAGCATAGTTTACAATCTTTGATTTTTCGGAAGTTGTTGGGAAATATTCAGTGGTTACATCCCTTTTTAGAGCATCTACTGATGATTTAAAGCCTTTAAATGAGATTCTAAAAGGAAATGGTGATCCCAGTTCATTTAGACAGTTAACTAAAAAGGGTAGACAAGTTCTACTACTGTTAGAGAACGTAATCCAACATCAACAGATGTTATATTATCAGTACAAAACCATGGAAAGCTTACGCTGGCTTCCCAGCCAAAGTGTTAAATCCTTATTTTGAAGCAATAGCATATATAATATAGAGATGCCATGTGGAATCTAGGATATATTTTGGCAAAGAGCCAAATATGATACATAGTCTTTATACCAAGCAACAGGTTGGTTGGTTGTTTCAAAATAACAATTCATTGGGCAATTGTTTTTGCTGAATTTTCAGGGAAAATTAATAATCAATTTACAGCTCATAGGCTGTTACAGTTTGAGATAATCCATCCTTTTACATTCCCCAAAATAGGAAGAAACAGTCCTGTAAAAATGCTATGTTAGTTTTTACTGATGGTTCTTTTAATAAAAGAACAGCTTATGTTATAGATGGTAAAAAAATATGTGGAGTAAACGGCTCCAGCTACAACTCAGATGGTCCAGTTGTGAGCTGTTACAATGGCTTTTCAGCTTCTAATAAATGATTCATTTAATTTGTATACTGATAATCATTATGTTTTTAAAGCTCTTTAAGTAATAGGGACAGTTCAGTATATAGGAACTAGTAATGATCAGGTTAAAATGTTATTTTAACAAATTCAAAATAAATTCACCTAAGAAAATTGCCATGTTTCATGGGTCACAGAAGAGCTCATTCAGACCTTCCTGGCCCAATGCCTAAAGGGAATGAGTCAACAGATTAACAAAATTGGTCAATTTATCTCAGGTAGAAAGAGTTTTACAGTCTCATAACTTTCATCAACAGAATAGCTAAAGTTTAAGAAAGCAATTTGGCTTAACTAGAGAGACTTCGACAAATGGTCAAACAATGTGAGATCTGCCCACAACATTTACCTATGGCTAATTTAGGAATAAACCCTCGAGGCCTACTTCCTAATCATTTATGTCAAATGGATGTTACTCATATTACAGAATTTGGCAAGTTAAAATATGTACACAAGCCAATTGATAGGTATTCAGGTTTCTAAATACGTGATACATCATTATTTAGACACTTCCTTCCCCCTCTGCCTCCCTGAACTCTCCTGAGCCCTACTCCTGCCCCAGGTCCCCATCACCCCAGGATCTCTCTGGGCCTTTGGCTGCATAGAGTGGACCCACCCAGACAGGAAGGACCTTGGTGAGTCTGGAAATACCTCACTCTTCCTTCCCCTTCTGCCGCCCCAACCTCTCCTGAGTGAGGAGACTACCAGGAGAGGCAAGATCATCCATACCTACAGACATTGAAGTCTTGGCCCACACACAGCACCAGGTGACAAGAGGAGATAGAGAGACCCCACTTGTACCAACTGGAAGAAGAGATGGGAAGAAGGCAGAATAAGAACACACTCAACAAAAAGACCAATATGACACCACCAGAATCTAGGGACTCCACACCGGCAAGATCTGAAAAGCACAGCACAGAGGAGGAAGAAGAGACAGACCTAAAAACTACTTCATGAAGATGTTTGAGACCCTTAAAGAGGAAACAAGAAAATCTCTTAAAGAAATAGAAGAAAGAACAAACAAAAATTCAAGAAATAAGTAATTCTCTTAAATAATCTAAAGATAAAACAACCAAAGAAGTGAAGGAAGCACTGGAAACAGTTCAAGGCATGAAAGCTGAAATAGAAACAATAAAGAAAACACAGAATGAGGGGATTCTGGAAATACAAAGTCTGGATAAACGATCAAGATCTAAAGATGTGAGTATAACCAATAGGATACAAGAGATGGAAGAGAGAATCTCAGTTGTTGAAGACTCGCCAGAGGATATACAGTCATCGATCAAAGAAAATCTCAAGTCCAATAAATCTTTAACACAAAATATCCAAGAAATATGGGACACCGTGAAAAGGCTGAATCTAAGAATAATAGGTATAGAAGAAGGTGAAGAAATACAGCTCAAAGGCACAGAAAACATATTCAACAGAGTCATAGAAGAAAACTTCCCCAACCTACAGAAGGATATGCCTATGAAAGTACAAGAAGCTTACAGGACACCAAACAGACTGGACCACAAAAAGAACTCCCCTCGCCACATAATAATCAAAACACCAAACTCACAGAATAAAGAGAAAATATTAAGAGCAGCAAATGAAAAAGGTCAAGTGACATATAAAGGCAGACCTATCAGAATCACATCTGACTTCTCAATGGAAACTTTGAAAGCCAGAAGGCCCTGGAGAGATGTCCTACGAACATTAAGGGAGCATGGATGCCAACCCAGACCACTGTACCCAGAAAAGCTTTCAATCACTATAGATGGAGAAAACAAGATATTCCATGACAAAACCAGATTTAAACAATACATATCTACAAATCCAGCACTACAGAAAGTCCTAGAGGGAAAACTCCAACCCAACAAAGATAACTACACTCATAAAAACATAGGCAGTAGATAATCCAACTTTACCAAACAGGAAAAGAAACAGGAGGGTCAAAGCCACACACAATGACACCACCAAAAATAAATCCCAAACAAACAAGAACCAACAATCAATGGACATTAATATCCCTCAATGTCAATGGTCTTAAACTGCCTATAAAAAGATAAAGGTTAACAGAATGGATATGAAGACAGAATCCATCCTTCTGCTGTATACAAGAAACACACCTCAATTTCAGAGACAGGCATTGCCTCAGAGTAAAAGGTTGGGAAAAGATTTTTCAATCAAATGGACCCAAGAAACAAGCTGGTGTAGCAATCCTAATATCTAACAAATTAGACTTTAAAGTAAAATCAATCAAAAGAGATAAAGAAGGACATTTCATACTCAGCACAAGAAAAGTCCATCAAGATGAAGTCTCATTCCTAAACATCTATGCCCCAAATACAAAGGCACCCACATTTGTAAAAGAAACATTACTAAAGCTCACACCACAACATAAAACCACACACACTTATAGTAGGAGACTTCAACACACCTCTTTCACCACTAGACAGGACCACCAGACAGAAACTTAACAAAGAGTCAAAGGAACTAACAGAAGTTATGACCCAATTGGAATTAACAGACATCTATAGAACATTCCATCCAAACACAAAAGAATATATCTTCTTCTCAGCACCACATGGAACCTTCTCTAAAATTGGCCACATACTTGGCAACAAAGCAAACCTCCACAGATACAAAAAAGTGAAATAACCCCCTGTATCTTATCAGACCACCACGCTTTAAGATAGGAATTCAACAGCAACACAAATTGCAGAAAACCTACAAACTCATGGAAATTGAATAACACCCAATTGCACCATTACTGGGTTCAGGAAGAAATAAAAGTGAAATTAAAGACATCCTAGAATTTAATGAGAATGTAGACACAACATACCCAAACTTATGGGACACTCAGAAAGCAGTGCTAAGAGGAAAGTGCATAGCACTAAGTGCCCACATGAAGAAACTGGAGAAAAGTCACATTAGAGAACTGACAGAACAACTGAAAGCTTCAGAGCAAAAAGAAGCAAACTCATGGAGGAGTAGACGCCAGGAAATAATAAAATTGAGGGCTGAAATTAATAAAGTAGAAACTAGGAAATCATTACAAAGAATCAATGAAACAAAGAGTTGGTTCTTTGAGAAGATCAACAAGATAGACAAACCTCTATCCAAACTAACCAAAAGGCAGAGAGAGAGCATGCTAATTAACAAAATCAGAAATGAAAGGGGGGATATAACAACAGACACTGAGGAAACCCAGAGAATCATCAGGTCATACTTTGAAAACCTGTACTCCACAAAATTGAAAATCTAAAGGAAATGGACAATTTCTGAATAGATATCACTTATCAAAATTAAACCAAGAACAGATAAGCAATTTAAATAGACCTATAACCTTTAATGAAATAGAAGCAGTCATCAAAAGCCTTCCAACCCCCCCCCCCAAAAAAAAAGCCCAGGGCCAGATGGCTTCAGTGCAGAATTCTACCAGAAATTCAAACAAGAGCTAATACCAGTACTCCTCAAATTGTTCCACACAATAGAAGCAGGAGGGACATTGCCAAACTCTTTTTACAAGGCTACAATTACTTTGAAACCCAAGCCACACAAAGATACAACTAAAAAAGAGAACTACAGACCAATATCCCTCATGAACATCGATGCAAAAATACTCAACCAAATATTGGCGAATCGAATCCAAGAACACATCAGAAAAATCATCCACCACGATCAAGTAGGCTTCATCCCAGGGATGCAAGGAAGGTTCAACACATAAAAATCCATCAATGTAATCCACCATATAAACAGACTGCAAAAGAAAAACCACATGATCATCTCACTAGACGCTGAAAACGCCTTTGACAAAATCCAGCATCCTTTCATGATAAAGGTCGTGGAATAAATCAGAGATAAGAGGAACCTACGTGAATATAATAAAAGCTATATATAGCAAACCAACAGCCAGCATCAAACTAAATGGAGAGAAACTCAAAGCGATTCCTCTAAAATCAGAAACAAGACAAGGCTGTCCACTTTCTCCATACCTCTTAAATATTGTCCTTGAAGTCCTAGCTAGAGCAATAAGACAACAAAAGGAGATCAAGGGGATCCAAATTGGAAAGGAAGATGTCAAACTTTCACTATTTGCAGATGATATGATAGTCTACATAAGTGACCCGAAAACTCTACCAGGGAACTCCTACAGCTCATAAACACCTTCAGCAAAGTAGCAGGATACAAAATTAACTAAAAAAAATCAGTAGCCCTACTATATACAGATGATAAACAGAATGAGAAAGAAATCAGAGAAACATTACCCTTCACAGTATCCACAAAGAACATAAAATATCTTGGGGCAACACTAACCAAAAAAGTGAAAGACCTGTACAGCAAGAACTTTGAGTCTTTAAAGAAAGAAATTAAAGAAGATACCAGAAAATGGAAAGATCTCCCATGCTCTTGGATAAGTAGAATCAACATAGTAAAAATGGCAATTTTGCCAAAAGCAATCTATAGATTCAATGCAATCCCCATCAAAATCCCAA
Source organism: Cricetulus griseus (assembly GCF_003668045.3). Lineage (NCBI taxonomy): Eukaryota > Metazoa > Chordata > Mammalia > Rodentia > Cricetidae > Cricetulus > Cricetulus griseus. The sequence continues at coordinate 75,331,034 of NC_048604.1, read as the reverse complement.
CACAGTGCTTCACAGACATTGAAAGAACAATACTCAACTTTATATGGAAAAACAAAAACCCAGGATAGCCAAAACAACACTGCACAGTAAAGGATCTCCTGGTGGCATCACCATCCCTGACTTCAAGCTCTATTATAAAGCCATAGTTCTGAAAACAGCTTGGTATTGGCACAAAAATAGACAGATAGACCAATGGAATCGAATTGAAAATCCTGATATTAACCCACACACCTATGAACACTTGATTTTCGACAAAGATGCTAAATCTATACAATGGAAAAAAGATAGCATCTTCAACAAATGGTGCTGGCACAACTGGATTCGTATATGTAGAGGACTGCAGATAGATCCATATCGGAAACCAAGCACAAAACCTAAGTCCAAATGGATCAAATATCTCAACATAAATTCAGCCACACTGAACCTTCTAGAAGAGAAATTGGGAGATACCCTTGAACGTATTGGTACAGGAGACCGCTTCCTGATCATAACACCAGTAGCAAGACATTGAGATCTACAATTAATAAATGGGACCTCCTGAAACTGAGAAGCTTCTGTAAGGCAAAGGACACAGTCAGTAAGACAAAACAACAGCCCACAGAATGGGAAAAGATCTTCACCAACCCCACATCCGACAGAGGGCTGATTTCCCAAATATACAATGAACTCAAGAAGCTAGCCACCAAAACACCAAACAATGAAATTAAAAAGTGGGGCACAGAACTAAATAGAGAATTCTCAACAGAAGAATCTAAAATGGCTGAAAGACATTTAAGAAAGTGCTCAAAATCCTTAGCCATCGGAGAAATGCAACTCAAAACATTACACCAGCCAGAATGGCTAAAATCAAAAACACCAATGATAATCTATGCTGGAGAGGATGTAGAGAAAGAGGAACACTCCTCCATTGCTGGTGGGAGTGCAAACTTGTAAGACCACTCTGGAAATCAGTATTGTGGTTGCTCAGGACAATGGGAATCAGTCTACCTCAAGATCCAGCAATTCCTCTCTTGGGCATATACCCAAAGAATGCACATTAATATGACAAGGACATATGTTCAACCATGTTCACAGCAGCCTTGTTCGTAATAGCCAGAACCTGGAAGCAACCTAGATGCCCCTCAGCTGAATAATGGATAGAGAAAATGTGGTACATTTACACAATGGAGCACTACTCAACTAGAAGAAACCATCCTGAGTGAGGTAACCCAGTCACAAAAAGACAAACATGGTATGTACTCACTCATATATGAATTTTAGACATAGAACAAAGGATTACCAGCCTACAATCCTCTTCACCAATGGAACTAGGAAACAAGAAGGACTCTAAGAGAATAATGCATGGTCCCTGAAGAATGGGAAGGGCCAGAATCTCCTAAGCTAATTTGGAACCTGAGGATAGGGGAGAGGGAGCTGGCAGAATGTGAGGAGGAGAAGAGGAGGGGAGAGGAGGAAATGGAGGAGCAGAAAGGTTGAGTTGGGGGAAGAATAGAGTAGAGCAAGATGAGAGATATCATAACACAGGGAGCCATTATAGGTCCGAGGATAGATCTGTCACTAGGGAGATTTCCTGAGATCTACAAGGATGATACCAACTGACAATCTAGGCAATGGCGGAGAGGCTACCCTAAATGCCCTTCCCCTATAATGAGACTGGTGACTACTTTATATGCCATCCTAGAGCCCTCATCCAATGGCTGATGGAAGCAGAGGCAGACACCCACAGCTATACACTGAACTGAACTCTGGAACCCAGTTGCAGAGAGGGAGAAATTAAGAGCAAGGGGGTCTGGACCAGGCTGGTGAATCCCACAGAAACAGCTGACCTGAACAAGGGGAAGCACATGGCCCCCAGTCTGCTGTCTGGGAGGCCATCACTGGACTAATCTAGACCCCTGAAAATGGATGTCAACGAGGAGGCCTTGGCACCCTATGGGGCCTCTGGTAGTGGATCAGTATTTTTTCCTGGTGTAAGAAGGGACTTTGACAGCCCATCCCACGTGAAGGGATGCTCTCTCAGCCTGTACAGATGGGGGGAGGGCCTAGACCTGGCCCAGGATGATGTTGTGGAATTTGGGTAGCCCCTGTGGAGGGCCCTACTCTCTATGGGGAGCACAGGGGGAGGGGGGAGGGTTGGTGGGGGTTGGGGGGAGCAGGGGAGAGGGAGAAGGAATTGACATGTGAAATTATTATTTTGTAAAAGGAAAAAATATATAAAATCATTATTTAAAAAATGTTTTGCTTAAATGGGAGTTCCGAAAGTGATAAAGAACAGACAGTAGATCTAGATATTATAGTAAGACATTTCAGCTATTTTGTACTCAATGGAAAATTGATCAAAAAACAAGAATTCTTTATAGTCCTCCAGGATGAGGAATTGTGAAGCGTGTTTGCAGCTCCCTGAAAATGCAGCTTCAAACAATTAGAAGGGGGAGTAATGTCCCTAGTCTTGACATGATGCATTAAATCATGAACTCTGTATTTAAAATTTTTAAATATGGATGCCAGTGAGCAATCTGCTGCAGACAGATCCTGGCATGATGGAACCTGAGAGACTTTTGCTCAGGTCAGATGGAGACACCTCTACACTAGACAGTGGAAAAGACCCAATTTGGTGTGGAGGAAATGTTTGTGTTTTCTTGTAGGAAAGGAATAAAGCGAGATAGCTGCCAGACCATTTGGTGAGATGTGTGGAGCAGAGGAAAACCGGACCAAAAACTGTAGGAACCTGCCCAAGCCAGTTCGAATGAAACCCGATGAACCAGTGTTTCTGACCCTTGATGTCATGGAATCTACAGCCTGAAGAGGAGAGGACCCACTCAGTTCCAGAGTTCCAGTTTCTCAACAGGCTGGCTATATCCACCTCTCTAGACCAGTGAATTCTCATCCAAGAGCAGACAAAGGACTGGAGGACTAGTAGCTTGGCTTTTGCCACAACTTGAGACACAGAACTGTTTTGCCAGCATTTTCCAAAGGACCCATTTACAACAACTAGACACTAGTATGGACTGTGATGAGTGGCAAAAGCCCCTTCTCAGTTTTTAAACAGGATTTGGACAAAAAGTTTTACAGTTAACTTTGAAGGACTATGATATTACAAACTTTATTTCAGAATTTTACAACTAACAGAGCATTGGACTTTAGACAAGAAAAAGAAAGTTCACAGAACATTGGACTCTAGATAGGGAAAAGAGAAAGCTCCCAGGGCACTGGACTCTAGACAGCGAAAAAGCTTAAAATTGTGGAGTTGTTCACACTCCACCCATCTTGAGAACATTTTATTGTCTTTGCATTGTAACTCACCCAAATGTACATACTGGAATTGTTAATGATTGTAACCTTGTTGTATGTGCTATGCAAATGTTTATGGATACAAGAAGTCAGTGTTCATTCTAACAGGAAGGTACCATGTAACTTACAAGTCTTAGGGTAGAAATGTGTTTAGAAAGGCAAAACTTAGGTTTTAAAATAACAAGAGTTACTCGAGACATTCCCACGCTAGTTTTAAAGGGCCATCTTAATTATGCTTATCCATACCTTTTTACAGGAGATCACTACAACCGTGAAAGCATAGGTGTTGTTTCCTGATGAGCTCCCATTGAGAAAATGGTTCAGAGGCATACAGCGTTGAACCGTATCCCATCCCCCTTAACATTCTTTGTTACAGAGACTAGTTAGTCAGAGATGGGAGAAGTTTTCTTGCCTCCAGGGAACCTAAGGCAGAACACACATGACAGAATGCATGATTTGATGACGGGTAAAATGGTAGGTTAAACAAAGCTGCCTAAGCCAGGCATAGTATTCTGTCTTGTTGCAGAAGCACAGGTATCTTTTTAATAATTTAAAAGGGGGAAATTGTTGGGGCCCAGAAATATCGATTATAATATTTTGGGGTCCAAACATCAGCTCAATTCCAGGAGCATGCATCTCCCATTGTCTTTCAGATGCCAGGTAATTACCACCAGATGCCTTGGCCTCAGTGGAAAATGTCTCCTAGTGTGCTCAACAACAGACCTAGGCCCTGGGTGGGCCCACAGCTATACTGAGGGCTTGTAGACATGCCTAGGGACAGGTGAGAGGTGGGTGGGGACATGCAGTTTTAGCGGTGCCTCTAGGATTAAAGGAAATATTTGATATCAGCTTTATACATGATAATAGATGTCTTCTGATATCACCCCCATGGTTGGAAAGCTATTTAAGAAGATGCTTAAAAAATCATGGACTCAGTCTCCATCATGAAGTGAGAGCCCTCCTGAGATGACAAGATGCCTCTGTCTTGTCTTTATTGCCATTGGGTAGCTAGGAGTTTCCCTGTTCACACTCTCCCCCACTCAGGGATGGACCCGGGGCTGTTTGGCTGGCTCTGATTGCAGCCCCCAAAGACATCAGTCCGGAATAGATGGCTTCCTTAAGTGTGGGACTGATACAGAATGAACACCAGCAGCCCTGGATTCTCAATGTGAGAGAAGGAAGCAGTGAAATTACCAGGCAGGATTCCTTTGTTGTAGGGGTTGATGGCAGGGCTCCCATGCTCATGAACACTGGAGTGATTGGTGTCAGCACGTTCACCAGCACAAGTTGCAGTGTCTCTGTCTGTGGCTCTTTTGTTGTAAATGAAAATACAGTGGGTGTATGTGTCCTTTGTGGACATGGATCTAACATAACTATGACTATGGTGTTTGGCTAACTGGGATGTTACTGTCCCCCAGTTTTCCAAATGGTCTTAATTTTTGAATCACATTATGTCCTTCAAGGATACCTAAAACTGAAGCACCATAAACTCAGTGAGGGAATCCCAGGCAAAAGTTGTCCTGCAATTGCCTTGTTGCATCGTCTTTGCAGAGAGTGGGAGCCTTAATCTGACTTGCTGCTGAGATAAGCAGCCTTCAGCAGATCAGGAACTGAAGGGGAACCACAGAGTTGGTGGACTAATCAATTGACTTTTCTATCTGAGCAAGTAAGATTTAATTCTTTGGACCAGCAAGAGGGCAATACTTAATTCTCTAGGGCTGGCATAAAAGGGAAACACACACACACACACACACACACACACACACACACACACACAAACACACACACACACACACACACACACACACACACACACACACACACACCCCTCCAACATGTCAGGGTCTCACCTAGGGTGCTGGTAAATGGCAAATATTTAGCAGGTCAGAGAAACTGAAGAGGAGACACAGAATTACTGGACAGTCAGACACATGAGGACTTTTCTGAGGGTCAAAGTTAGTTCTTCATTTTATCATTCTTTCTGTTATTTATTCTAGTCTGTTCTTTTTCTGTTCTGTTCTTCTATCCTGATGTTTCCCTTCTATGTCTTTATTTTTTCCATACACCTTATATTCACCAGCAAAAGCCTTTAAGCAATATAAAATTACAATATGGTAACATTTTATTTTTAAGTGAATGATTACAATGCTTACAAGTAAAAAACCAACCTGATTCCCTTTTCCCTTACATGATTGAACATTTTATAGGTAAAAATCCAAATTATCCCCAAGAGTTCACATACAGTTAAACATTTATCTTTTAGAACTCTCATAGATAGGAGCATTTCAACCATAACGTTTAAATAGGCAGGAATTTTTAATAACTGATAGAGAAACAGGTTACTTGTTTCACTTTTTCATAGTTTAGAGTTCTGTCCAATTATCTTAACTAACCATTCAATTCTTTATTTTCTAGTTATATGAAATCAATTGTTTAAAGATCTGTTTTAGCTTTGATGCACACCAAAACCCATGAACACGTTTCCCAGTATCAAAAAGAACTTGAGCTAACTCCTGGGACTCGATTGTTTTTCCTAATCATTAACCTAATCCATAGGCTATACTGCTCCTCAAGAGAAACTCATAAGTCCTAGCTGTGAGACATTTCCTTGTTTGTATTTTCTATCCCCTGCAGGCTCTACCTTACCAGAATGGGAGCAACACTACATACTACTTCTACTTATATTAATTTCCCCCCAAATCAATCTCTATCATAATCCCTTAGAATATTTTTTAGAAATCCTTAATCATCAGTAATTTTATTTAAAGTAACACTAGTTTTGTCTAAAAACCATTAGTTCAAAAAACGGTATGGCTTAAGAGGAAATAGTCTTCATCATAGCCCACAGGTAAAAATGCCAAGCAGAAAAGGATATTTCCATGAGATAATCACAGTAAATTGAAGGCAGTGGAGATCCCCACACAGACCCACACCATGCCAGACGCCAGAGAGAAATGACAGCAGCAAAAAGGCACAGTAGTAGCAAGAGACATTCTGGAGCTGAAGCCCTTGGGGCCATGTCTATCCAAGATTTACCCATCAGGCCTTGCATTCTGGTGGGCTGAATTCCTGAGGCTCCAGTGCCATGTGCTACTCGTCTGACATGGCCACCAGCACTGACTAGTTGACTTTGGTAGCCTCAAATGATTAACAGGCAAAACTCATGGAACTCGAGATGTGGCTCAGGGATAAAGAGCTCTGACTGCTCTCCCTGCACCTTCATTGGGCAACTAAGAATGGCGGGAAATCCAGGGGGTCGATTTCCTCTTTTTACCTCCAGTAGGTATTTGCACACACACAACAGGCAGTCACACAGACACACCCACATATACTCGTGAACAAAAGTTAAAAAAAAATCCTTAAAGAGTGACCCGAGATCTATTCCCAGCACCTAGAGGCAGCTGACAACGCTTTCTCACTCCAGTCCCAAAGGATGTGACACCCACCTCTGGCCTTCAACAGCACTGAAAATGACCATGGCTCACAGAATTACATGCATCTCTCTCTCTCTCTCTCTCTCTCTCTCTCTCTCTCTCTCTCTCTCTCTCTCACACACACACACACACACACACACACACACACACACACTTTTGTTTGAATTTAATATGTTTGTAGGTCACACATCAATAGCATTAACGGAGGGTGATGTCAATCCAAGTAAGTCTCAATTAAGCCTGTTTAGGTGCTTTTACACCATCCAGGCATACGCAGTAGTTCGTACTGATTCAGGGACAGGCTCAATGAAAGGGGCTTGATTTGCCAATTCTGATGTGGGCCCTCCAGCAATGCATTTCTGGCAAGCAGTATAACCCCATGTGGCTCTGTGTCAATGTTTCTCTGCTGAGTTGTTTCCTCATTAAGTCTCTACTTGCAATGGCCCCAAAGCTCTGAACTCTCATGAGCCTACCTGTAAAGGGTGTGATATGGTTCTACCCAGATTCTAGGGGTTGAGCATCCTTCAAAAGGTTTAACTGCTGGGTTGGCTCTTTCAGAAGCTTCAATGTTGTTTCCTGTATTCACATTCCTTACTTTGCTTTGAGCTAGTAACCCCACCAACCAAATATTTTATTGTGTCAAATATTTGGACTGGCTCCCTTCATTCTTGTGCTGACAGCATTGATAAAAAAAAATAATCCCCCAAAACATTACTTTCCTTGTTAGGAAATTCTGGCCATCCTCTGCTCAGTCCCACATTAACTGAGAGCACGTGTGGATGATGGGGGCAGTTGGCCAGCTGACCTGGCTGACATGGCCAGTAGCTCTTTCCTCAGGCAGCAGTGACACCCAAGCAGGGCTAGGCTCAGCTCAATCATCTCGACACCAAGCTCATTTTAATAAACAGGATTTTGCTGCCAATCCAATTGGATGCTCATTTGTTCCCCTGACAAAGGCACAATAGAAACCTTGATCCAGGCCGCAATGGGGTCTGCCTGGGAACGGACTTTGGTTTTGGCAAGTGCACTGGCTGTGGTCAGGATGAGGTTCTCCAGTAGTGAGCCCTTGTCCCTGAGTCTGGGAACTGCTTGAACCATTTCCACAAGTAGGCATCTCTGTCCATTTGGCCCTGGATGCTCAGGAAGCATATTTCAGGGTGACAAAACAGTTTTGGAGAGCCAAGGTAGTAACCTCCCCTTGCTCATCTAGTACCTGGTGCTCGGATCCATGCAGACAAGTGAATGGATTTCCTTTAGCAACACTGTGTTCAGGAACAGCAAGTGCTGCAAGTGAGGACCACGTTGTGCTAGAACCCAATCATTACCAGCAAGTGTTGCAGCTTCATTGTCACTGAGGGATTACGGGAAGACTGTCTTTGTTGGATTAGAAAGAGGTCTCTCTTGTACCCTCTGTGCCTTGAATGCCAATCCTCTCTAGACAGGCCATTTATTCACTGTTTGAATGAAACAATGTGCTCATTATTGACGTCCTTGTCTGAAGTCATAAAAATATTGGCATTTGCAGGATTGAGAACAGATTGAGTACAAAGAGCAGAGACAGAAGCACCAGGTGCCTCCAAAGCTCTGTCCCCCAACTTCTTGTAGGAGATGAGTCTTGACACGATATCCACATGACAGAAGCTTTTATTGCCTAGTACTCTTTGGGAAAGAGAAAAGCATGACCTCCAAGAGGTTCACAAATCCTCATCCCACCCAGGTTTCCAGGGCTTATTCCATTGCCTGTTGGCTTTGGATTCAGGGGAGGTCCCTTCCTTACTCTTGAGGCTTCTTCTACCCCCTCTCTCCTCTGCTCAGGCTCACACATCTGACAGCCACCTGACTTAGGTAACCATGTGGACAGCTTGTCTCCTTCACTGGGTAGTTTGCTGCCTCTGTCCCTAAAAGCAAGCACTAATGATAGCTGTTAACACAGCTCTGGATGCTATTCCTCTGCCATGCCAATGAGGAACACAGGGAAACTGAATTTAAAAAGAATACTGTGAAGCAGAGAAGCAATGGGAAACAGGAGGGCGGATTGACTCAGAGCCATTCAAAACATCGACTCTTGGCATCTGTGGTCGCCCAGGATTGTTTTGCCAACCTACTGTCAAGAGTTTTTTTGCCAATTAACTGGGCTGACTTCTTGTTTCTCCTCACCAATCCAGAGTTCCAAAGGGATTTGAGGACTGAGCAAATGAAATGGCTAAACCACAAGATGGCAGCATCACACAATGCCTTGTATTTGCCTGTGCTTTGCTAGAGGGGGCAATTCTCTCTCCAGGACCTTCCAGAGGTAGCAGCTGGAGTCCCCACCAGAAGGCTAAGGGAACAATGTAATTCTATAGAAAAAAGGGAGTGGAGGAGCCTGCTCACTCCACCCACAAGGAAGCTCAAGGACTTAATTCTGTGCCTCCAGGGTGCTGAGCATCTGGTGGAAGGAGGGATGGAGAGGTTAGCCTCAGCAGCTGCAGATGTGTGTGTGTGTGTGTGTGTCTGTGTGTGTGTGTGTGTGTGTGTGTGTGTGTGTGTGTGTGTGTCTTTTCTCACACAGCAGTGTCCTACAGTAGTACAGAGCTCAGTTCCATCCTCCAGAGGCCAGTTCCTATTTGGGAACAGATGGCTGTCACCATCCAGTTTTGTGGGCACCTCTCTCCAGGGCATGACAGGAATTCTCTGTCCACATGGTAACTAGTAAAGTAGAAACTTACCTTTTCTTGTTTTTTTACTTGTTTTTTTTCCTTCTGGAAAGTATGGAGTCCTCACACAGACCCACAAGGCAAGTAAGAGCAGAATGGAGACCTGCTGTCTCTTCTCCTCTACTTGGCAGAAGGAACAGCCACACCTTAACTTTTCCTTTGAGTCTCCTTGTGGAGTGGGGGCCAACAGAGGCAGTCAGGATGACTATCCTTTCTGGCAGAAGGCAGTCATTCAGGAGCTGAGGGCCACACACTGAAGGGGAAGTAATCCTCCCTGAGAGCCAGGTTGCTCTCCCAGCTATGACACTGGGAGACTTCAGAACATCTTTCATGTCATGTACTGCTACAAGGATGGGCAGAGCCACCCCTTGACTAGCACTGCTAACTTATGCACAATTTGAACCCCAGGCAACAGCTCTCTTCTGTACATACCCCATGCTCAGGCTCAGCAACTCCAGGCTAAACTGGTAGCCACTGTAAGCCTATATTTATTAATCCTCCCAATATGGCCACACTGGACAAATCTCCTCTCTGCTTTTCACCATACTCATGTCCCCACTTAATCCGTGCATTCCAGATGGGTGCCAAAGCCTAGCTAGCTGAGGCTACTAGATCCCAGGCCTTTGTATCCCAAACTAAGGTAACACTAACGGTTGTGTTGATGCACAGAAGCCCTCCCTTTGTCCCTCTCTCCCTTCCGCCCTCCCTCTCTCCCTCTTTTCCTCCCTCTCTCCCTCTCCAGACTATCCAATCAGAAAAAATTAGAAAGAAGGGTAAAGAGGGATCTATCAGCTCCCATTCTTACTCTCCCTGACACTGCTCTCATAACACACATTTTAGATTCCCACCTAATACACTTCTGCTTTCACTGGAAAGAGGAGAGAGAGAGAGAGAGAGAGAGAGAGAGAGAGAGAGAGAGAGAGAGAGAGAGAGCATTCAGAGATTCAGGGAAGGTTCAACACACACTAAAAACAATCAATAGAATCCTCCATATAAACAAGTTGAATGAAAAAACACCATAAATGGTTATCTCATTAGATACTTCAAAACCTTTGACAAAATTCAACACCCCTGCATGATAGAAATACAAGGAGCAAACCTGAATATCATAAAGGCAATTTACCAACAAGTATTTTCACTATACTCATAAATAAGTCAAGGCAGTCCACTCTCTGTATATCTATTCAATATTGTACTTGAAGTTCTAGCTAGAGCAATAAGACAACTAAAGGCATCAGTGGAGTCAAAGTGGCAAGGAAGAAGTCTACGTATCATGTTCACAGATGATATGATATCATACGAAAGCGACTCCACACGCACTACCAGGGACCTCCTACAGCTGATAAACACCTCCAGCAAAGTGGTGGGATACAAGATTAATTCCAAATAGATCAGTATCTCTCCTATATACAAATGACAAAATGGCTGAGAGAGAAATGAGGGAAACAACACACTTCACAATTGCCACAAATAATATAAAATATCTTGGGGTAACCCTAACCAAGCAAGTGAAAGACGTGTATGATAGACTTGCATGTCTATGAAGAAATTTCAGTAGATAACAAAGGATGGAAAGTCTCCCATGCCCATGCAGTTGCACGATCAACATAGAAAAAATGGCCATTTTTCCAAAAACAATCTACAGATTCAAGGAAATCACCATCAGAATCCCAGCAAAATTTTTTATAAACCTTGAAAGAACAATATTCAACTACATATGGGAAAAACCTGAAAAACCCATGATAGCTAAAACAATCCTGAACAATAACAGGACTTCCAAAGGTATAACCATTCCTGAATTCAAGATGTGCTACAGAAGTATAGTAATAAAAACCACATTTTATTGGTATAAAAAAGACAGGTTTATCAATGGAATCAAACGGAAGAGCCAAGCTTCACAGACTCATAGACACTGGAGATTTTGTGGTGATATTTTGTTTATGCTCTAACAAATAAAGCTTGCCTGAAGATCAGAGTGCCTAGCTAGCTCCATTAGTAAGTCATAGAGACCAGGCACTGGTGGTACACACCTTTAATTCCAGCACTCAGGAAACTGAGGCAGATGCATCTCTGTGAGTTAAAGGCCACCCCAGGGTACATGCGAGTGAATCTGTTTCTAATAGAAACAGAGCTCACACCTTTGATCCCAGCACTTGGGATGACATGCCCTTTTTAAAAATATGTTTTGAATTAGAAACAAGATTGTTTTACATGTCAATCCCAGTTCCCTTCTCCTCCCCTAGCACCCCCAACTAAAAACCTACCTATCATGTACCTTTTTTGCTCCCCAGGGAGGGTGAGGCCCATAGGGGGTCATCAGAGTCTGTTGTATCCTTTGAGATAGGGCCTAGGCCCACTCCTGTGTGTCTTGGCTCATGGAGTATCCCTCCATGTGGAATGGGCTCCCAAAGTCCACACCTATGCTAGGGATAAGTACTTATCTCCTACAGGAGGCCCCATAGATTTCCGAGGTCACTGACACTCATGTTCCTGGGGTCTGGATCAGTTCCATGCTGATTTCCCAGTGATCAGTCTGGAGGCTGCTTTCTCAGCTATCTGTCTGGGATCCAAGAGCTCCCCATTGTTCAGGTCATCTGTTTCTATGGGTTTCACCAGCCTGGTCCTGACCCCTTTGCTCATCACTTGTCCTTCTCTGCAACTGGATTCCAGTTGAGTTCAGTGATTAGCCGTGGGTGTCTGCTTCTACTTCCACCAGCTTCTGGATGAAGACTCTAGGATGGCATATAAGTCAGTCATCAATCTCATTATCAGGGGAGGACATTTAAGGTAGCCTCTCCTCTGTTGCTTAGATTGTTAGTTGGTGTCATCTTTGTATTTCCTTAGTGCCTGATTTCTCTTTAAACCTAAAATGTCTCCCTCTAATATGTTATCTCCATTCTTGTTTACTTCTATTCTTCCCCTGACTCAACCTTTCTGCTCCCTCATGTTCTCCTCACCCCCTATCTTCTCCCCTTCTCATTCTCCTAGCTCCCTCCCCCTCCCTCCATGCTCCCAATTTGCCCAGGAGATCTTGGGGATGAAATGCCTTTGACCCCAACACTAGGCAGATACATCAGGCAGGAGCTCAGTGCATTTTGAGTTTTGGTGGAGACAAATGCAGTCGGATTCAATCTGAGGATTCCTGGAGCCAGGATCACCCTTTCAGTATGATAGGTACAGGTAAGATATAGTTGCTGGCTGCTTTTCTTTTCTGATCTTCAGCTTGAATCCCAGTATCTGTATCTTGGTTTTTATTATTCATGCTACATTTTTTGTTAAAAAATAAGAAATACACACTAGCCCTTTCCGTGGACTCACCGCAGACCAGGTGAGCCACCCCCTGCTTTTACCCAATTCTTGTCCTAAGCGCCATCCACCCAGATCCCTCCAGGCTCGTCCCTGCTTGAAACAGACACGCCCAGGCAGGGTGGAGCTTCCTGAATCTGGCTTGGTTCAGGACACTCTTCCTTCCCTTTCCGTGGACTCACCGCAGACCAGGTGAGCCACCCCCTGCTTTTACCCAATTCTTGTCCTAAGCGCCATCCACCCAGATCCCTCCAGGCTCGTCCCTGCTTGAAACAGACACGCCCAGGCAGGGTGGAGCTTCCTGAATCTGGCTTGGTTCAGGACACTCTTCCTTCCCTTTCCGTGGACTCACCGCAGACCAGGTGAGCCACCCCCTGCTTTTACCCAATTCTTGTCCTAAGCGCCATCCACCCAGATCCCTCCAGGCTCGTCCCTGCTTGAAACAGACACGTCCAGGCAGGGAGGAGCTCCCCGAATCTGGGTACAGGCCACTCTTCATTCCATTCCCGGCGACCGATCCACCAAGAGGCCTAACGCCATCAGAGTGAGGAGGCTACGAGGAGAGGCAAAACCATCCAGAGCTTCGGACATTGAATTCCTGGCCCACACACACTACAGAGTAACAAGAGGAGATAGAGAGATCCTACCTGCACTCACTGGAAAAAGATATGGGAAGAAGACAGAATAAGAACCCGCTCAACAACAGAAAGACCAATATGACACCACCAGAATCTAGGGACTCCACTCCAGCAAGATCTGAAAAGCCCAACACAGTGCATGAAGAAGAGATGGACCTCAAAAATTATCTGAGCAAGATGATAGAGACCTTCAAAGAGGAAACAAGAAAATCCCTTAAAGAAATAGAAGAAAAAGTAAGCAAAAAATTACACGATATGGAGGAAAAGACAAACCAAAATATTCAAGAAATAAACAAATCTCTTAAAGAAGCTAAAGAAACCCAAGATAAAACAACCAAACAAGTGAAGGAAGCTCTTGAAACAGTTCAAAACATGAAAGCTGAATTAGACACATTAAAGAAAACACAGAATGAAGCGATGCTGGAAATGGAAAGGTTGGATAAACGAGCAGGATCTAAAGATGTGAGTATAACTAATAGAATTCAAGAGACAGAAGAGAGAATCTCAGCTATTGAAGACTCGCTAGAGGATATACATTCATCAACCAAAGAAAACCTCAAGACCAACAAATCCCTAACACAAAATATACAGGAAATATGGGACACCGTGAAAAGACCAAACCTAAGAATAATAGGTGTAGAAGAAGGTGAAGAAACACTGCTCAAAGGTACAGAAAACATATTCAACAAAATCATAGAAGAAAACTTCCCCAACCTACAGAAAGATATGCCTATGAAAGTACAAGAAGCTTATAGGACACCAAACAGACTGGACCACAAAAAGAAGTCCCCCCGACACATAATAATCAAAACTCCAAATCTACAGAATAAAGAAAAAATATTAAGAGCTGCAAAGGAAAAAGGCCAAGTAACATATAAAGGCAAACCAATCAGAATCACACCCGACTTCTCAATGGAAACTATGAAAGCCAGAAGGTCTTGGATAGATACACTACAAGCACTAAGGGAGCATGGATGTCAACCCAGACTACTGTACCCAGCAAAACTTTCAATCACTATAGATGGAGAAAACAAGATTTTCCATGACAAAAACAGATTTAAACAATACATATCCACAAATCCAGCACTACAGAAGGTTCTGGAAGGAAAACTCCAACTCAAGGAACATAACTACATGCACAAAAACACAGGCAATAGATAATCTAATATTGCCAAACACAAAAAGAAGCAGGAGAGCAAAATCCACACACAATGACACCACCAACAATAAATCCAAACCAAGCAAGAACCAACGAACAATGGACATTAATATCCCTAAATGTCAATGGCCTTAACTTACCCGTAAAAAGATATAGGCTAACAGAATGGATACGAAGACAGAATCCATCTTTCTGCTGTTTACAAGAAACACACCTCAACTTCAAAGACAGGCGATACCTCAGAGTAAAAGGATGGGAAAAGATTTTCCAATCAAATGGCCTCAAGAAACAAGCAGGTGTAGCAATCCTAATATCTAACAAAATGGACTTTAAACTAAAATCAATCAAAAGAGATGAAGAAGGGCATTTCATACTCATCACAGGAAAAGTCCATCAAGATGAAATCTCAATCCTGAACATCTATGCTCCAAATACGAAGGCACCCACATTTGTGAAAGAAACATTACTAAAGCTCAAACCACACATAAAACCACACACACTTATAGTAGGAGACTTCAACACCCCCCTTACACCACTAGACAGGACCACCAGACAAAAACTTAACAAAGAAACAGAGGATCTGAAAGAAGTCATGGCCCAACTGGGGTTAACGGATATCTATAGAGCATTCCATCCAAACTCAAAAGAATATACCTTCTTCTCAGCACCACATGGCACCTTCTCCAAAATTGACCACATAGTAGGCAACAAAGCAAACCTCCACAATTACAAAAGAATTGAAATAACCCCCTGTATCTTATCAGACCACCATGCATTAAAGCTAGAATTCAGCAACAATACAAATGGCAGGAAACCTGCAAACTTTTGGAAAATGAATAACACCCAATTGCACCATTCCTGGGTTGAGGAAGAAATAAAAAAACAAATTAAAGACTTCCTAGATTCTAATGAAAATGCAGACACAACATACCCAAACTTATGGGACACTCTGAAAGCAGTCCTAAGAGGGAAGTTCATAGCACTAAGTGCCCACATGAAGAAACTAGAAAAAAGTCACATTAGAGAACTGACAGAACAACTGAAAACACTAGAGCAAAAAGAAGCAAA
Source organism: Cricetulus griseus (assembly GCF_003668045.3). Lineage (NCBI taxonomy): Eukaryota > Metazoa > Chordata > Mammalia > Rodentia > Cricetidae > Cricetulus > Cricetulus griseus. The sequence goes on along the minus strand of NC_048604.1, from coordinate 75,315,442 downwards.
CTCACCAAGGAGGAGTAGACGCCAGGAAATAATCAACCTGAGAGCTGAAATCAATAAAGTAGAAACTAGGAAAACATTACAAAGAATCAATGAAACAAAGAGTTGGTTCTTTGAGAAGATCAACAAGATAGACAAACCTCTAGCCAAACTAACCAAAAGGCAGAGAGAGAGCACACTAATTAACAAAATCAGAAACGAAAAGGGGGATATAACAACGGACACTGTGGAAATCCAGAGAATCTTTAGGTCATACTTTGAAAATCTGTACTCCACAAAATTCGAAAATCTAATGGAAATGGACAGTTTCCTGGATAAATATCACTTACCAAAATTAAATCAAGATCAGATAAACAATTTAAATCGACCCATAACCCCTAATGAAATAGAAGCAGTCATCAAAAGCCTCCCAACCAAAAAAAGCCCAGGACCAGATGGCTTCACTGCAGAATTCTACCAGAAATTCAAACAAGAGCTGATACCAATACTCCTCAAACTGTTCCGCACAATAGAAGCAGATGGGATATTGCCAAACTCCTTCTATGAGGCTACAATCACTTTGATACCCAAGCCACACAAAGATAAGAATAAGAAAGAGAACTACAGACCAATATCTCTCATGAACATTGATGCTAAAATACTCAATAAAATATTGGCTAATCGAATCCAAGAACATATCAGAAAAATCATCCACCACGATCAAGTGGGCTTCATCCCAGGGATGCAAGGATGGTTCAATATACGAAAAACCATCAATGTAATCCACCATATAAACAAACTGAAAAAGAAAAACCACATGATCATCTCACTAGATGCTGAAAAGGCCTTTGACAAAATCCAACATCCCTTCATGATAAAGATCTTGGAGAGAACAGGAATAACAGGAACATATCTAAACATGATAAATGCGATATACACCAAACCAATAGCCAACATCAAACTAAATGGAGAGAAACTCAAAGCATTTCCTCTAAAATCAGGAACAAGACAAGGATGTCCACTCTCTCCATATCTCTTCAATATTGTTCTTGAAGTTCTAGCTAGAGCAATAAGACAAGATCAGGATATCAAAGGGATACAAATTGGAAAGGACGAAGTCAAACTTTCACTATTTGCAGATGACATGATAGTCTACATAAGTGACCCGAAAAACTCTACCAGGAAACTCCTACAGCTGATAAACACCTTCAGCAAGGTAGCAGGATACAAAATTAACTTAAATAAATCTGTAGCCCTACTGTATACAGATGATAAACTCAATGAGAAAGAAATCATGGAAACATCACCTTTCACAATATCCACAAGCAACATTAAATATCTGGGGGTAACACTAACCAAAAAAGTGAAAGACCTGTACAATAAGAACTTTGAGACTTTAAAGAAAGAAATTAAAGAAGATACCAGAAAGTGGAAAGATCTCCCGTGCTCTTGGATAGGCAGAATTAACATAGTAAAAATGGCAATTCTACCAAAAGCAATCTACAGATTTAATGCAATCCCCATCAAAATCCCAACACAGTTTTTCACAGACATTGAAAGAACAATACTCAACTTTATATGGAAAAATAAAAAACCTAGGATAGCCAAAACAACTCTTTACAATAAAAGATCCTCTGGAGGCATCACCATCCCTGACTTCAAGGTCTACTATAGAGCCATAGTTCTGAAAACAGCTTGGTATTGGCACAAGAATAGACAGATAGACCAATGGAATCGAATTGAAGACCCAGATATTAACCCACGCACCTACGAACACCTTATTTTTGACAAAGGTGCTAAATCCATACAATGGAAAAAAGATAGCATCTTCAACAAATGGTGCTGGCACAATTGGATTCGAACATGCAGAAAATTGCAGATAGATCCATACTTGTCACCATGCACGAAACTTAAGTGCAAATGGATCAAAGATCTCTCCATAAACCCAGCCACACTGAATCTTTTAGAAGAGAAAGTGGGAACAACCCTTGAACAAATTGGCACAGGAGAACGATTCCTGAACATCACGCCAGAAGCACAGACACTGAGGTCTGCAATTAATAAATGGGACCTCTTGAAACTGAGAAGCTTCTGTAAGGCAAAGGACACAGTCAGTAAGACAAAACGACCACCCACAGAATGGGAAAAAATCTTCACCAGCCCCACATCTGACAGAGGACTGATTTCCAAAATATACAAGGAGCTCAAGAAGCTAGCCACCAAAACACCATACAATGAAATTAAAAAGTGGGGTGCAGAACTAAACAGAGATTTTTCAACAGAGGAATCTGAAATGGCTGAAAGACACTTAAGAAAGTGTTCAAAATCCTTGGCCATCAGAGAAATGCAACTCAAAACAACTCTGAGATACCACCTCACACCTGTCAGAATGGCTAAAATCAAAAATACCAATGACAACCTATGCTGGAGAGGTTGTGGAGAAGAAGGAACACTCCTCCATTGCTGGTGGGAGTGTGAACTTGTAAGACCACTTTGGAAATCAGTATGGCAGTTGCTCAGAAAAATGGGAATCAATCTACCTCAAGATCCAGCCATTCCTCTCTTGGGTATATACCCAAATACTGCATTGTCCATACAACAAGGACATATGTTCAACCATGTTCATAGCAGCATTGTTTGTAATAGCCAGAACCTGGAAACAACCTAGATGCCCCTCAACTGAAGAATGGAAAGAGAAAATGTGGTACATTTATACAATGGAGTACTACTCAGCAGAAAAAAGCAATGGAATCTTGAAATTCGCAGGCAAATGGATGGAACTAGAAGAAACCATCCTGAGTGAGGTAACCCAATCACAAAAAGACAAACATGGTATGTACTCACTCATATATGATTTTTAGACATAGAGCAAAGGTTTACCAGCCTATAATCCTCTACCCCAAGGAAACTAGAAATCATGAATGACTCTAAGGGATAAATGGACCCCAGGAATGGGAAATGGCATGAACTCCCGAGCTAATTGAGAGCATGAGGGTAGGGAAGTGGGTGCTGCCACAATAAGAGCACAAGATGAAGAGTAGAGGAGAAGAAATGGAGGAGCAGATATATTGAGTTGGGGGAAGAATAGAGGAGAGAGAGCAGGATGAGAGATACCATATCAGAGGGAGTCACTATAGGTCCGAGAAGAGATCTGGAACTAGGAAGATCTCCAGAGACCTATAAGGATGACACGATCTGACAGTCTGGGCAGTGGAGGAGAAGTTGGCCTAGAAACCCTTCCCCTAGAATGAGATTGATGAATACTCTCTATGCTATTCTAGAGTCCTCATCCAGTGGCTGATGAGAGCAGAGACAGACATCCACAGAAATACACTGAGCTGAAATCTGGAACTCAGTTGAAGAGAGGGAGGAATGAAGAACGAAGGGGTCTGTACCTGGTTGGAGAAACCCACAGAAACAGTTGGCCTGAAAAAGGGAAAGCATATCGACCCCAGATGCTCTTTGGGAGGACAGTACAGGACTAATCCAGCCCCCTGATCATGGATGCCAATGGGGAGGCCCCTGCACTCCTGGGATTTTTAGACATAGAGCAAAGGCTTACCAGCCTATAATCCTCTACCCCAAGGAAACTAGAAATCATGAATGACTCCAGAGGGAGGTGGACTGGCGTTTTGCCCTGGTGGGTGGGAGGGAATTCGAGAGCCCATCCCACTTGAAGGGATTCGCTCTGTCTCTGAACACATGGGGAGGGGCCTAGGCCCAGCACAGGAAGATTTGGTGGACTTGGTGGAACCCTGGTTGGGGGCCCTACCCTGCCTGGGGAGTGGCGGGTGGATGGGGTGGGGGGTAGGTTGGAGGTGGGGGAGAAGGAATGGGGGTGGGGGGAGGGAGAGGGAGAGGGAAAGTATATGTGAAAATATTAATAATTTAATAAAAAAAGAAAAAAAAAGAAATACACACTAGACAAAAGACAGCATCTTTAACAAATGGTGATGGTCTAACTGGTATGTATAAAATTCAAAGTGATCCATATCTATCACCCTGCAGAAAACTCAAGTCCAAGTGGATCAAAGACCTAAGCATAAATCCAGATACCCTGAACCTGAAAGAAGAGAAAGTGGCAAATAATATTGAGTGCATTGGAACAGAGATAAATTCCTGAACAAACCACCAACAGAACAGGTACTAAGACCCACAATCAATAAATAGGACCTCATGAAATTGAAAAGTTTCTCTAAGGCAAAGGACACCATTAATAGTATCAAATGGCAGCCTACAGAACGGGAAAAGATCTTCACCAACCCCACATCTAACATAGGGATGCTTTTCAAAATATATAAAGAACTAAAGAATCTAGATATCAATAAAGCAAATAATTCACTTAAAGTTGGGGCACAGAACTAAACAGAGAATTCCCAACAGAAGAATCTCAAATGGTAAGAAACACTTAAGAAGATGTTTTCTGTCTGGTCTACACGGATGCTGACACATCAGATGAGGGCACCAGATGGTTGTGAGCCACCATGTGGTTGCTAGGAATTGAACTCAGATCCTCTGGAAGAGCAGCCAGTGTTTTTAATCTCTGAGCCATCTCTCCAGCCCTGTAACTCATTTCTGACATTTGAGATTTCACTTCATGGTAAAAGAACTGCACAGTGAGAAGTGATTTTAAGCTCTTTCCTATCCTCCATTACTGTCTATTCAGGACCACCCCCAGCACTGTAACAACATGTTTGCAACTGCCCCTCCTCCCACCTCATCTCCACTCACTGGAGACCCCAACTCTTGGTTCAGGCCTAGAGTCCCAATAGCCCTTTCATCCCTGTCTCTCTAGATCATTCTCTGTCTTACTGGAACCTACTTTCAGGCACTCCCCCTCTCCCCACACTTCCAGCTTCCTGGGGACCAGCACTTTTCTCCTAGGCCATCCCTATTCCCTCCTGTCACATACTGACCTGCAGAAGGGCTCTCTACCAGGGAACCCACAGCCACCATACTTTTCTAAGATCCAGAAAAGGGAACAGAAACCAGGGAATTGAACACCTGCCCAACAAGAGCACCCAGAGTCACTGCAATCATCTTAATCTCTGATGTCTAGATACCAGTATACAAACACAACCAGTAACAGCCAGGACAATATGCCTTCACCAGCACAAATTAATGGCTTAATGATACAACTCAAAAAGTTGTTAAAACAAGAAAAAACTAAATCCAAACCAAGTCCATGGTAAAAAAATAATAAAAATCAGAACAGAAATCAATGAAATAAAACAATGAAAAGAATACAAAGAGGCAACAAACCTAAGAGCTTGTTTTTTGAGAAAGGTAAAAAATTGACAGACCCTTGACCCAAGTAATCAAAAATTAAAACAAAACAATACAAACCCCTAAAACCTAAAACCAAAGCAAAACTTCAAGCTTCACAACTTCATAATGGCTATTCTAAATGTATGGAAGTCATTGAGATTCATAGACTCTGGATTTGGTTAATTTTGATGTATGGCATTTATTTTACTTCTATTTTTCATAATAAAGCTTATAAAATTAAGTAAAAAAACAAAAAACAAAACAAACAAAGAAGATGCTCAACATACTTAGCTATCAAGGAAATGCGAATCAAAATGACTCAGAGATTCCCTTTCTTACACCTGTCAGAATGAAAAACATCAAAAAACACAAGTGACAGGGAATGTTGCAGAGGATGTGAAACAAGGGGAACACTCTTCCAAGGATGGTGGGAGTGCAAACTTGTATAGGCACTTTGGAAGTCAGTGTGGTAGTTTCTCAGAAAATGTGGGAATCAGTCTAAACCAAGACCCAGAAATACCAAATCTTGGGCATATATCCAAAGGATACTCAATCATACCATAAGGACATTGCTCAACTATGTTCATGGCAGCTTTGATGGTAATAGCCAGAATCTGTGGAAAGAACCTAGATGTCCCTCAACTGAAGAATGGATAAACAAAATATGGTACATTTACACAATGGAGTATTACTCGGATGTTAAAAAATGACATCAAGAAATTTGAAGGCAAATGGATAGAACTAGAAAAAAACTCTTAGTAAGGTAAGCCAGACCTAGAAAGACAAATATAGTACGCACTTACTTTTAAGTGGGTATTAGCTGTCAGAAAAGGATAATCATGCTCCAATCCACAGGACTGGAAAGGCTAAGTAACAATGAGGGCTGCAGTGGAGACACATGGATCTCCCTGTGCAGGGGAAATAGAATTCATTTTGCTTTTGACCTGGGGGCAGATGGAAATGGGAACAGGAGAGATCATCTGGGATCAGGTGGGGTGAAGGGGATGGAAGGAGAGAGTACTGGAAGAGGTCACTGAAATTGGTGGGCATTTTGGTTGTGATGTGGTAACCTAGTGCAGTAAATACTGCCAGGATATTACAAGGGTGACCCTGGCAGGCCTACTAGTAAAGAGGATACAGAGCCTGAACCAGTCATCTTCTGCAACCCAGCAACTTCAGTGGTGGTACTGGGCAGCATCCCAATCAGAAAACTTTCAATCTATTATTATCCTGCCTGCAAGTTTTGCTGAGGCAATGGTGGTGCAGAACTTTGTGCGAGTGGCCAACCAATGAATGGTTTTATTTGAGGCCTATGCTGGGATAGGGAGTCAATGCCCAACTCTGCTTGAAAGACCAGGACCCAGAGGCTGGAGAGTCCAGAGACTAAGAATCTAAAAAAAAATCAATAAATTTATTCCTAATGATATTCTGCTGTACTCACAGCCCAGTCAACATCAGACAGCCTTCCTCCTGCAGCTGATGGGAGCAGATGAAGATTACCTTAGCCAAATATTACATGGAGAGAGAGAGAGAGAGAGAGAGAGAGAGAGAGAGAGAGAGAGAGAGAGAGAGTCCAATTTGTAGAACTCTATTGGTTTGTTCTCCTTCAAGCTGTGGAAACCCCATGGAAGTGGGGTAAGAAATATAGGAATCAGAGGGGTCAAGGACACCAGGAACCATGGTCTAGAGAATTAACTGGCAGGGTTCATAGGGGACCACAAAGGCTGAAGCAGCAATCACAGAGCCTGCACTAGGTTCTCTGCAGATATGGTATGGTTGTGAGCAAGGTCTTTTTGTGATACTCCTAACAATGGGAGTGGGAGTGTCTCTGATGCTTTGCTTGCTCTTGGGAGATTTTACTTAGACTGGGTTGCCTCAGCAAGCCCCAATATGAGGGTTTTTGCCTAGTATAATTGTATCATGTTATCCTGAGTTCAGTTGCCATCACTGGAGGCCTGCTCTTTTCTAAAAGGAAACAGAGGAGGGATATATCTGAGGAAGAGAGGAGTAGAAAGGCTTGGAGGAGATGAATAAGGCAAACTCTGTGGTTGGTATGTATTGTATTAGATAAAAAGAAAGACAGAAAGAAAAAGGAAAGAAGAAAGAAGGGAAAAAGAAAGAAAGAGGGTGAGGAAAGAAAGGAAGTTAAGAAGGAAAGAGAGAGGGAGGGAGGGAGGAGAAAAATCTCCATTGTGATAGAATGAAGAGACTAGGCCTTCTGAGATGTAATGAAACCAGGAGAGCAGAGTCCACATGAATAGGTATTTGCTTTCTATAAGAGCTTGAGGAAATTAGCTTGGGCCTCATATGCTCTTCCTCCTTCTGCTCCATAAGGACAAAATATCCAGAATATTCAGAAGGCAGAACAACCAGAGCCCGTCTTCAAAGCAGAGACCTCAGGCCATCACCAGACACTCAGCATGCCAGCATCTTGATCTTGGACTTTTCAGCTTACAGAAATGTGATAGTTACATTTCGGTTACTTATAAACTACCCAACTTTGGTATTATGTTGCAGCAGGGAACATGGAATTTGATATTATGTTACATCAGGGAAGATGAGGTCAGATACCTTCCTTGCTTGCTTGTTTAGGTTTTCCATCCCTTGGCAAGCAATTTTCTGTATATTGTCTTCTTATTTAAAGTATTTCTGGTGATTTACGGTTTTCTGTTTAAACTCACAATCCAACAACTTGTGACTGTAATGGGCACTTGAAAGAACAACATAGGTACAAGTGACAATAGTATAACTCACCAGCAAGGGGCAAGATCTCAGGATCAGAGAGCTCCGTGGCCAGCAACAACATAGGGCCTGTGTCACCCCTGAGTTGTTTTCCCCATGTTTGGCAAGCATTGGGTGAAGTTTTTGATGTACACAAAGCAGGCAAACTCTGAATGATTATAAAAATGTTTCCTGGACTATACTGAAAGGCATTGCATGTGTAAATGTTTGAGGTTCAGGCTGACGGGCTTCTCACTAATGGTACAAGCCTGCAGTGAAGAAGTAATCAACATAAATGCTAATAAATAGAGGCCATCATTATCCTAGCATACAACAACATGTCAGTCAGTCAGCCACTTTGATGAATCTGAATGACAGAGTTGATTCCATAGGACTTAATTACTTGAAATGTTACTGTACCTATAAGGAACATAGTGAGATGGCCCATATTCTTCTAAGTAACCACAATAAAACTAATTGTTTCACCAGGGTGGACTTTGGTGGAAGCTGTAATTTGGTTTGTCATGGGCTTCCTATGGGGGGAGAATAGACATGTGTGTAAGGCCTAAGTTTGGTCACTCAACAGGTGGCAGGGAGATATTTTTGGGGATGACTGGAAGAGCCTGAGGACTAGGAGGACTTCTAGGAGATTTGTCTTCTCTATATGACAAGAGTGGCAGTTATGTAATGTTAACAATATGGTTGTCTAAACATGACTTGTTCATTGATAACACCAGTTAACATTGATCATGGCTGAGGGAAATCTCACAAGGCCCACCCCTTTAAGAAGAGCCAAGGGCAATTCATATTGGTAAAAGGAAAGTCAGTTTTCCCAGAGACAACTCCCTGATATTTTATCCCATACAAAGTATTCACCCCAAACAAACACAAATATATATGAGCAGCACTAAATAGAATCTGCTGGATGGTTCTCTCTCACTCTGTCTGCCTCTCTGTCTTCTCTCTATCTTTCTGCCTCTCTCTCCTCCCTGTGTGTGTGTGTGTGTGTGTGTGTGTGTGTGTGTGTGTGTGTGTGTGTGTGTGTGTGTGATTAAGAAAGAGGTCACAATCTTGTGAGGGAGTGAAGAGTGGAGGGGAGCAGATTTGCTGGAAGGGGAGATGTTACACAATATAAATACAGTACACGTGAAATTCTTAAAAAAATATTAACCCAATAAATGTTTAAAAAGCAAGAAAATTCAGGCAAATTTACCTCCAGAAAACTAGTAGAAGCTGGAGCTAAACCCAATTTCAATCTGTCACACCAGGCTTTGGATAAAATTGTTTGTTAGTTTCTGTTTTGCTTTCAAGCTAGTTCATTTGAAAATGTACCTAAGAAACATTAGACGTTACATTCATCTACACTGGATAGCAAATAAGGTGGAAAGAAAGGATATAAATCACAAACACTAGATAAAATAGACTTAAATAGATAAAATGAAATTAAAATGTCTATAAAGTCAGTGGTGAGGTATTGATTTCATTGGTCAATAGAGCCTAATGGAAAGGCAAATGCTACATGGGAGTCAATTATCTTACAGTCTTTACACAGAGTGATGGGATTCATTCAACCTATCATTTTCTTTCATCAGGTTTGGTTCCATTACCAACTCATGAGTCTACTCCCTTTGATGGGGGATGCTCTTCTGTATATGTGTTTCTCTTATTGGTTGCTGAATAAAACACTGATTGGCCAGGCAGGAAGTATAGGCAGGGATACCAGAAGAGGAGAATTCTGTCGAGAGGAGTCAGGGAGGAGCCTCCAGAGAGATGCCATGTAGCAACTGGGAAGGTAAGGATGACCAGGCATTCTCCAGTAAGATAAGGGCACGTGGAAACACATTGATTAGTAGTCATAGGTTAATATTTAAGAGAGAGCTAGCCAGAAAGAAGCCTAAGCCATTGGCCAAACAGTTTACAATTACTATAAGTCTCTGTGTGTTTATTTGGGACTAAATGGTGGTGAGACCAGGCAAGAAAGAAACTCTGTCTACACCATTTCCTTTACCCCCTTTCTATTGCCAACTAGACCTTGACATACTTTCATGTCAAACACACACACACCATGAGAGAGAGATATGTAGAGATACAGACAGATAGACAGACAGGTAGGTAGATAGATGGAGTAGTTAGGGGAGGGAGAGATTGTATGTGAGCAAAATACATGATTCTTGTTTTTCTGAATGTGGTTATATTTTTCCTGGAAATTACAAATTCCTGTGTTTCTTTATGGCTAAACAAATTCCTATTGTATAATGATATCACATTTTCACCATCCATTCTTTTGTACATGGATAACTAGGCTGATTCTATGACTTAGCTAATATAAATAATACAGCTGTAAATATGCATAAACTTGTGTGTATGAGGTACACAGATTTAAATCCTTTTTGGTATGTTTCTAGGGGAGCTAGAGCTGCATTTTATGATAGTCCTAATCTCAGTGGAAATTCGATACTTATGGCCAGAAAGGCTGGACTAATTTAAATTCCCACTAGCAGCTTTCCCCTAGGATCCTTGCCAGCATTGGTGTTGTTTTCTTAACGAGTATGCCATTCTGGCCAGAGTGACTTGGAATCACAGTGTGGTTTTTAGCTATGCATCCACGATGGCTAAGCATATTCAATGTTTTCATGCACTTATGTAGTTATTGGCCATTTGGACTTAACATCTGGGGAATTGTTTGTTGCATTTGTGCATTTATTGATTAGCTTATTTGGAGTTGGAGTGTTCAATTCTTTCAGTTCTTTACTAATTCTAAACACTAAACTCCTCTCAGATGCATTCTTGTAGGCAGATCCCTTCTTGCAGGCTGTCTCTGCACCCTACTGAGCAAAGCAACTTCCTGATCTGGGGCTGTATACTTACTTCCATGCAATCCCATTTGTCCACACTTGCTTTCCTTTCCTGAAACATTGAATTCCTTTTCAGAAGTTTTGTCTATGCCTAAACCTTGAAGGGTTTCCCTCATCAGGTTCAGAGTTTTGGGTCTTACATTAACGTCTGTGATCCCACTGAACTGACTTTTGTGCAGGCTGAGAGATGGGGGAATCTACTTTCATTCTTCTACATGTGGAAATCGAGTTTTGTGAGCGCCATTTGTTGAGTGTCTGTTGTTCCTCCAAAGTTTGTGGTTTCTGCCTCTGTCAGAATTGAGTGGCTGTAGCTACATGGATTTAATTCTGGACTTTCTATCCTGTTCCATGATTGACATGCCCTTTTAGTGTCACTATCACCGTGGTTTGGTCATTAAGGGTCTGTGTTGTAATTTTGAGATCACCTGTTGTGATTTACCCTAGGACTGTTTCATTCAGGAACACTTGATCTACTTTTGGTCTCAGTACTTTCACATTAATTCGAGATCTGTTTTTGGCCCTCATTCTCTGATTAAATATGTTACTGAGATTTTGAGGGTGTTATATTTCCTATATGTCACTTTTTGTAATATAGTGTTTTTCACCATATGAATTCTGCAAATCCACAAACATGGAAGACCTTCATACCTTCTAATGTCACGTCCAAGTACATTTTAAGTGCACCCCTTTCTCTCTCTCTCTCTCTCTCTCTCTCTCTCTCTCTCTCTCTCTCTCTCTCTGTGTGTGTGTGTGTGTGTGTGTGTGTGGTGTGCATATGGGCATGTGAGAGAGATACAGAGAGAGAGAGAGAGAGAGAAAGAGAGAGAGAGAGAGAGAACAGGGATTGAAGCTGATTCCTTACACATGATTGGTGAGATCTTGGTCACTCAGCTATATACCTAGTCTTCCTTTTTACCTTTTGTTTTGAGACATTAAGTCTAATTATGTTTCTAAATATGCCCTTGAACTTGGGCTCATCTTCTCTTGGCCTCACCAGTGACAGAGATGCACGTCTGTCCCATTAAACAAGGCTCTTCTATATTTTAAAGATTTTAAAATTTGATTGAGAAAGTCATTTTCCTCTGTTAAGATTACTCCTAGATGTCAGTTTGTACAGAGCAAACTATAGTCTTGGCAGCATCCTGGATTGTCTGAAAATTCCCATGGGGCCACTTTGGCCAACAACTCTATTAGATGCAACTCAGTCCCAGTACTGGAAGCTTCCCTTATTGAGAAGACATGATCAGTTGGGGTTGCCCCCATTATTTGGAGATTTCACTTAAGTAACATCTATCTATCTATCTATCTGTCTGTCTGTCTGTCTGTCTGTCTGTCTGTCTATCTATCTATCTATCTATATCTGTTTTATCTTTCCATAGTACCCCTCAAATGCTCCTTAATTTTTGCTGTCTCTCCCAGTGGAACCCCACAGAAGGTGAAGCAGAAAGAGTCCAAAAGTCCCAGTGGAATGAGGACACCAGGACAAATCCCTTCTAAATCAAAATGAGAAAAGCTTATATGAACTCACAGAGGCTGAGGCAGCATGTATAGGGCCAGGAAGGGTCTGTGCACCAGGTGCTTTGCATGTATGATATGGCTCCCAACTAAATGTGTTTATGACATTCCCGAGGGGATGAAGGAATGGGTCTCTGCTTCTTGTGCCTTCTCTTGGGCTCTTTTACTTCTTTATGTCTGTCTTATCCAAATTTAATGTGATAGTTTTGTGTTATCTTTTTACATTTTATTTTGTTGTTTTTTAATGACTGACATAATGAAAGAAAGAATAAATGAATGGATAACTGATATGCTATGGTAAATGTTAACAACTGAAATGCCGCTTATACCTGTTTCGAGAGGGAAATCATTTTTCTACATTGGAGTAACACTAGTTATATCAACCACTGCAAGGCAGGCCCCATGTTTAGGAGTAGCTACTAACGTATAACAGACACCACAGGCTTTGTATTTTCATTTGGTTGCAGATTGGTGGTTTCTTTTGATTTATTTTTAGTTATTTTCATTTGGGGTGTTATTTTCTTGGTCTTGGATGTTTTGTGGTTGCAGGCGGTTTTTGTTTCTTCAGAGATTTTTTTGGAAGAAAAACTTGAAGTTTTGTATGCTGTCTTTCTATCAGACTATTTATCAGGTGTAAATATTTCCAGGTGCAATCTTTAGGGTGTTTCAAATATAGGATCATATAATCCTCAAGTCAGGGTAATCTTTCTTCTTCCTTTTCTAATTCCATTCCTTTTGTTTCTTCCTCTTGACTTTTGGTTCTACTAAAAACCAGGCACTGTGCTGAGTAAGAGTGAAACCTTGGCTGATCCCTGAGTTTAGAGGAATGATTTCAGCATTCTCAATCTAGAACAATGTTGACCTAAGTCTGCTGTAGATGGCTTGTCCATGTGAAGGTAGGTTCCCACTGCAGGACCATGGAAATTTGTCAAAGTCCTTTTGTGCATCTATTCAGATGATCATATGACTTCTGTATTTGAGTTTACCTACATTGGTGTTATTTTGAGGAGATTAAAAAACATCATCTGCTGCTAAGACAGACAGTACCAACAACAGTCCAAAGAATGACTCATTCAAAATCATCTCTAGAGTAAAACTTGTTTTTCAGGGGTTATTTGCAGAGTGGAGGGTGACTTATGGATGGCTGTGCTTTCTCAAAGTCATCCATCAGCCTCCAACCAACCACACTCAGCTTGGCAAGTTCTTATTCCTGGTGACTCAGAGTCTATAGCAGAACGCATATCAACCTGAATTCAGGGTGTTATAACCCCCCACAGCAGTAGAAGTGACTGGAGACTCAGATGACACAAGGCACAGAAAAAGCAGGACTCTGGTGATGTTATATTTTCATGCATGTTTCACCCTTACCAGGGATTCTCTGGGTGTTGCAAAGACTGTACAGTCTTGGGAAAGGTCACTTGTTTTGTGTCCATCTGGGTCATAGAACAAACAGGAAAATGATGCCTTAATTCAAGATAGAATGACTCTAATAAAAATTAGGAGGTGTTGCTTCAATACATATGCACTGTTTCACATTTACCGATATATACTATACACATTACATGCCTGGAATGAAGTCAACTTGGCCATGGTGTAGGATCTGATTTAATGCATTGATGAATTTGATTCATAAGGGTTTTTTCAAGATTTATTTATTTATTAGAGCACCAGATCTCATTAGAGATGGTTTTGAGTCACTATGTGGTTGCTGGGAATTGAATTCAGGACCTCTGGAAGAGACACTGAGCCATCTCTCCAACCCCAAATAGGTTGTTAAAAATTCTTTTGAAGAGCTTTTGTGAAGGCTCATGTGTTGCACAAATTCTAATAGGTCTTAATAATACAAACTCATAGTCAGCTATTGGAGGGCAGGAGTTAAAACGAGAAAAGCAAAGCAGCCAGTCACAAACTCTTAATGCTTCCTCAGACCAAATGGGCAATCCTGTTCCATAAATCCTCAGTGTGAATGTTTAGACTGACTACCTCTAACTGACTACCTAGACTGCCTAGACTACCATGAGTTCCTTTCTCCTTCTACCTTATATTACTCTCTCTACCCAGCCATATGACTTCCTGTCTCAACCTACTTACTGCTGGGATTGAAGACATATCACTCCAAGTGCTGGGATCACCTTTGTGTGAGCTCTGTTTCTCTTTTAGATTGGATCAGTTTTGTGTAGCCTAGGGTGGCCTTGGAAAACAGAGATCCATCTGCCTAATCTCCCGACTGCTAGGATTAAGGGTGTGTACTACCACTGCCTGGCCTATATGGCTGGCTAGTGTGGCTTCGGGGATTAAAGGTGTGTAGCACCACTGCGAGGCCTCTGTGGCTAACTAGTGTGGTTGCAGGGATTAAAGGTGTGTGACACCACTGTCTGGCTGGCTAGCTTTTCAATCTGCTCTTCAGACAAAAGTAATTTGTTAGATCATAAACAAAATAGCACTACACTCATGAGGTGAATTGCTCTCAAAATTACTTTTTTGTTGGTGGTTTCTTATGCAGCTTGAGTATCTGGGTAATACGAATTTCAAAAGCTGTGATTGCTAGTATTCCTTCCTCTTCCATGGCATGGGCCAATTTGAGCAGCAGGGATGAGTCCTTTTATGGCATGGTGGAATTCAGGTTATCCTATGTGATCCTGAGCCTTTCTAAGTTGACAAGTTTGTTATTTCTTTCAACTCCTTTCTTGCCACCAATCTCTGCATATTGCTCATATCCACTTGGTTTCATTTTTTCCGATCAAATGTATGTAGACTTTTATACAGTGCTTCTACATTGTTTGAGAGGGAGTGGGAGGGCAACCCGAGGTATCAAATGTGGTGGTGGTGGGGAAGTGACGTCAGGAAAATCAGGTAGCCATGTATGAAATCCTCATAGATAATAAATGTTACCAAACACAGAGTCCCTCTAGCGCTCAGCATGGGTCAGCCTCTTAACCCACACCATGCTATGTTCCATCTTCAGTGTGCTGGCTGCTGGCTCTTCACATTTTCCACCTGTACATTACATGTTCAAAATTCTGAGGGACTGCATGCTTCCATTGAACTTTGCAGATGGATAATCTTCTCCTAACATGACTCAGCTGCATTTAAAAATGTATTACATTCCTGCTTCATGAGAGGGAAGGGCTAGCCCTGCCCTTCACAGGCTGCAGCACTAGGGAGAACAGGCCCTGTACCTCTAAAGGGCATCAAAGTAGTGCTGGCCCATTAAGTGGGGACCTGGGGGAGCCTGCCCAGTGATCGTGGGAGTGGAAGAGCTGGCCCAACCTCTCCTCTGACATGTGGTAGTGAGGGAAATAGAAAGATGCTCTTTCCTCTTGTCCCTTGCCACCTGCAACAAGCAAGAGTTTGTACTTTCCCCCTCAAAAGATAAAGTGCTCAGGAGAACAGGCCCTATCCCTATCCTAGGCAACACAGTAAAGCTGACCAGGTTGACCAGGTGGGGCACAGGTGAGCCAACCACACCAATGTAACTGTGACAGATCTGACCCTGCCCCTCATCTACCTATAGTGGCATGGAAAAGGGAGAGAAGGCCCTGCCCTGCCCCTCTCCAGGCATCGGGCAAGTGGGAGAGTTGTCAGTGTGGTCATAAGAGAAAGAGACCTGGCCCTGTCTCTCACCAGCTGTAGAATCCTGCAGAATGGACCCTACCCCCTGCCTGGACAACAGAGTAGAGGTTGCCCAGAGGACATGAGAGCAAGAGAAACACCCCAACCCCTTGCTGCTTACTACAACTGGGGTGGTCCTGGAAAGCTCACCCTTGTGTTGAAGATGAGGGAGAGTTGGCAGGTTAACCAATCCAGCAACCACCCAGGTCCCAATCCAGGGCTAGGAGTTGGCCCATGCCATCATCCACCCCATCTATGATTTGTTGGAGCATGTGAAGGGCCCAGCCCTGCAGACCCAAGGTTGCAGGATCTCCACGACACAGGACAACAACAGGATATCCAAGAGGAGCCCAAATGAGAGACCAGTATGGATGATGTAGGGAAAACCAGAGGACTCAAAGCAGACCGATGACTCACTGCAATGAACACTTGCAAGTAAAGATATATGGACTAAAGGGTGTACTGGGTGACTCACTGTGTCACACTATAGCTTCCACGAGAAGACTTTTCTTTCCTTTTAGTTCTTTCTCTTTTCTTTTAAATTTTATTTTGTTTTTTCCTGGTTGGGGAGGGTGCAAATGAAGAGGGCAGATTGGAAGGGATGGGGAGATGAGAGGGATAGAGATGCATGATGTGAAATCCACAAAGAATCAAGAGATACTGGAAAAATAATGTGAAATTTGACCTAGAATCCTGAAACAAACCCGCTTCACAACTACAATACCCTTGGAAATGAGCACATTTGTTAGAACTGAGACCATTATGTATTCGTCTCTGTGTGGGGATAATAGATGCTTTTAGATTGGAACAAATACAAAATACCTGTATTTTTTCATCCAATGTGATCTCCTAAACTACTTTTGTTCAATTTTACAATTTTGTCAGATAGCTGAGAATGACATAAAGATTCTCTTAGCCCCCGACTTGCTTATCACATTTGTTTATGTATTTATTTGAGTATTTGTGGTCATGTGTGTCTATGTGCCTGTGTGCATACCTAGGTTTCTGTGTGTGGGCTGCTCATGGTGCGCATGGGAACGTCAGAGTAAAACACCTGGGAGCTGGTTGCCTTCTTAATACCATGTGGGTCCCTGGTATCAAGCTGAGGTTGTCATTGGCAGCAAAAGCCTTTGTGGCCAACCCCTTCATATGTGTGTCAGGCTGCTTTTCTACCAACAGCCCTCAGTGTTTGCCTAAGTATACTTGCGACCGCATCGCCACCAGTCATGTCTACAATGCTCTCAGGTCAGTCATTCACATAGTCACTGGAAGGGGTCTATGTGGAAGTCCGGAGAATTAATAGTCCTGAATGTCATGCATTCGTAGCAGAAAGACTGGAGTGTAGAGATTCTCTCAGGATCAGTTCCCTCTAGAGCACAAATGTACCTGGAATGGAAAATGGCTAACTCTAAAGCTTCCATAAGCCTAATAACTGACTAGAATTTCTGTAATAGTGAAGAGGTTGGGACATTTCCAGTCCACTACTCAAGCACACTTTATAATCAGCCATTTTTAAACACTACGGTAGCCATGTTATGCCCAGCTCTGTGCCTGACTTCATATCCTTGTGACTATCGGGTGCCTTGGAAATGTAGTAACTTAACAAACCACTGGCTTGCAACAAGTTGAGGGATTGCAGTGTTACTAGATAGCATCTCAGGCCTGGCCTGTAGCACAGATTTACCCACTGTGTTGTAATCTGCCCACATGATAGTTCCTACAACGTATTTCAAAAAAATACCTTGACTCGTGACTGTTCTTTGTTCTGGCATTATAAGAACGTGACAGGCTTGTGGCCATGCTGGAACATGGAATTTGAGGTAACGAGTATTTGAGTTCAAAGGCCATGGTCACTCATATTCAGGTGCAGAATAAACCAGCTCTTGTCACCTCGGAGGTGAGAATCATGTTCCTACATAGAGAGGCTTCTCCACCAGCCTTGTTGGTAGAGAGTTAGGGGGTATCCCCCTTTCCCTCTCTTCTTATTGAACTTTACTTTAAAAACGAATAATAATCAGAATCCCGATGGCATCAGTTGTACCTATTTGTTTACTTTAATGTGTATTTTCTACAGTGAGTCATATTCTCAAAATATTTGTTCACTTTCTCTGAATGTGTTTTTTCTTCATCGTTAGCAGCAATCATCTCATACTTGTGATCCTGCCTCGCACTTTGATGGTTAGGGGCCCCCTTGAGTCACCTAGGAAGGACAAGTGCTTCCAACATCTGATGTCTAAGTACAACTCTGGAGTGGGCTCCGGTTGCTGAGACGGTGAGTGAGTAATGAGCAGCTAATGCAAATAACACTGGAAGAGTCCAGGACTCCTAGGAACAAACCGGTTAGGCTTTTCCACGAGCAAACTCCAACCAATTCTGTTCCCAGGCTTTTTCCTCCACGCACACGTCCTTCACACTCAAGGTCTCCTATCCTGTTAGATCTTGGGTATGAGCTTCAGGTTTTGCCATGTACAATGCAGGCCAAGGACAATATTCTGAGTTGAGAGGTGGAGGAGAGAAGTAAGGTACTCATCCTGCTCTGACCTGCCCTAGACAATCTGGAGAAGCTGAGCAAAGATGTTCACCAAAGTCCACAAGTTGACTTGTTTGGGGAGGGAGACCTTGCGCCTGCATTCCTGTGATAGATGGTCATAACAGCAATTGCTCCAGGTATGATCCGGGCAGCTGCAGGCAAAGCTTTTCTAGTGACAAAGGTGACAGTGTGGCTTGCCAAAGTCTTGCTTCAGGCCCTGCCTTCTGATTTGACCAAGAGCACACACATCACCTCACAGAGAACAGGGAAGTGAAATGACCCAATGAGGTCCAAGACCATTTGAGGATGCCTGACCATAGCTTGGGGCCCTTAGAGAGCTGAGGCTGTTATTAAACACAACAGTCACCTGGCCGGAAGGTGGATACAGAGGTAGGCATGCAGTGATTATGAGTTTTGCGTCCTCCCAAGGCTCATGAATGAAAGTCTAGTTTGCTCACTTCCCATGTAGCATTCTGATGAGTTAAAAAACATTCTCCAGACATAAATGTGGGTGAAATTGTTCACACACTTGAAAGGCCAGGTCTCCATTCTTTCAAACAACAATGAGCAAATGTGTGTGATAGTTTCACCATGGCGACCCTATTGGCAGACAGTGAGGAATGTCCCCAGGGAAGGCTGAGACTCTCAGTCCCCACTGGATTTTCTGGCTCCAATGAGGAGTTCCTAAAAGACCGTGTGTAAAGAGCCATCAGACCAAATGAGTTCCTCTCCAGCAAATATTCATAGCTTAACAGAAGATTGCAAGTTTGTAAATGGGAGAGATCTGAAACCGTCAAAGCCAATTATTCTTTGGGGTTTTTCCATTTTAAAAGGATGAGGAGACTGCACCCCTGAAAGAAGACTTCGACCACATCAGAGGCCAGGCCCACATCTCTGTCTTTGCTTTCCACTTTACAGAGGCCGGGCAAGCATCCTGAACCCCAGGTCAGACGGATCCTGCTCTGTTACTGTCTGCCCAACACAGTCTCAACTGCCCATCTGCCCATTGACAAAATATCCTGGCCCACACTCCTCTGATAGAAGCTTTTGTTTCCATCACAACCCGGGCCAGCTTCCTGAGTACCAGGAATGACCACCCCGCACCATGTCCATGCTGGAGTAGCTTATTTCCAGTTGCTCCTTTTCTCCTCCTCCTCATATCCTTGTCTAGAGTTCTGGTAGAAGCCTTCTATCACATCAGAGGCCAGAACAGCTTCCTGCAGACCATGTAAACACCCCCATTGCCCTAACCATGCCTGCCCAACTTCCGCTCCTGTGCTAGTGACTACATACCCTTCCACACCTGTGGGGGAAACCTCCTCTTCATCCAGAGTCCAGGCCAGCATCATGAACCATAGGCAATACTGTTGCTTACACTGTTGGCACTCACCCAGTCTATCTCCTACTGCCCCTCCTCTCCTCATAAACATATCCAACCCATACATCTCCTGTATGCTTTCCATCCCACCAGAGGCCAGGCCAGAATCCTGAACCCCAGTTTCTTTTTTTAATAAAATTTCATTTTTATTTTTCTTTTTTAATTTAAATTACAAACAAGCTTGTTTTACTTGCCAATTCTAGGTCTCTCTCCCTCCCCTGCCCCCCAGTAACCTCCCTGTCTCATCCCCTTTAGCTCCCCAGGGAGGGTGATGCCTTCCTTGGATGATCTTCAAAGTCTGTGCTATCATTTGGAGCAGGGCCCAGACCCTCCCACATGTGTCTAGGCTGAGACAGTATCCCTCTATGTGGAGAGGGCTCCCAAAGTCCATTTGTGTACTAGGGATAAATAACGATCCATTACCAGAGGCCCCATATATTAACCAGACCTCAAAACTGACATCCTCATTCAGGGGTCTGGATCAGTCCTATGCTGGTTTCCAAGCTATCAGTCTGGGGTCCATAAGCTCCCCCTTGTTCAGGTCAGCTGAAACCCCAGTTTCTTAATTAGGGTTTTGATTGTTAGTTAGAGTTGCATGGACACAGCAACTCTCATGATGGAATACATTTAATTGAAAGAGATTGCTCATAGTTTCAGATGTTCAGTTCACTATCTTCATGGCAGGGGGCATGGTAGCAGGCAGGCAGACATCTTGCTGGAGGAGTAGCTGAGTCTTACACCTTATAGGCAACAGGAAGTTGACTGAGACAGTGTGTGTGGCTTGAACATAGGAAACTTCAAAGCCTACCCCTTCATTGACACACTTCCTCCAACAAGGATATGTCCACTCCAACAAAGCCACACCTACTAACAGTACCACTCCCTGTGATATTATGGGGGCCAGTTACATTTAAAATTCCATATTTTACTCTGTGCACCCATAAGCCCATAACAATATCATGATACAAATTTCACTTAGTCCAATATCAAAAGTGTCCATAGTCTATCAGTCTCAACAATGTTTTAAAGTGCAAAGTTCAAAGTGTCTTCTGAGATTCATGCAATCTCTTAATTGTATCCACTATAAAATCAAAATAAAAATCAGATCATACACTTCCAACATATAATGGCTCAGGATATACATTACCATTCCACAACATAGGAAAGGAAGCACAATGAGGAAATTCTACAACACAGCAAGACTGAAAACCAGCTTGGCAATCAACAAAGTCTGCATCTCCATTCCTGATGTGAAATCGTTCTCCAGATCGCCAACTCTATTCGTCTCTGTAGACTGTAACAACTTCCTTCACTTGGGCTGGCTCCACTCCATTGGAGGTATACCATGAGAAGCCAGGTTCTCAAAAGCTACAACTGGTTCCTAGATAGAACCATGGAAGTACCTCTTCTGCTTATCTGCATTCTCCACAGGACTAGGGAGAAACAGACACTCGAAGCTACCAGACCTTGGCACTAGGTATGAATCCTTTGCTAGAGTCATGTAGATTATTAGGGGGGACAGAAAACAACAGCAGCATGCTTATACTGCCTTTGTATGCAGGTCAGGAAGCAACAGGTGTGGGACACTCAGGTTGTGAGTGCCAAGATACAAAGTCTAGTGGATCCCTCCTGGTCCATGCCACATGGGTAACTACTGAATTCGTTGTCCTACAGGAGTGGATTGTCATTTAGAAAGCAAAGGGTGGGGCATTAGCTCCAAAAAAGTCTGGTTCTGTATCTGTTTGATTCTATTAACAAGAACAGCTGATTGAATACCTATTAGTGAGAGAAATCCAGGGAACCGGGCCCAAAGAGTTGGTCCCAGTTGCAATTTCAGATTTTACATAAGTGAATCACCACTGCCAGGGTGACAGATGTGCCAGGCAGCAGTGGGAAGAAACATTTTAAGAATAAACTCCTTTCAGTGGTATAGTCTGGGATTAAGTTTCTGTTATCTAAAGAAGACAGAACACCAAAAGTTCAAATGAGAGAACAGGCAGAGGAATGATATCAGCCTCTTCATTTCCTCAGCCCATCTCTGTCATTATAACTTACATTTTTGGTTGTGAGCCTAGCCTTTAATGGCTGAGCCATCTCTCTAGCGCTGTCATTGTAACTTGAAAGCAAAATAAAATAAAGCACACCTAGGGATTGGTAGGGCAGAAAAACACAAAAGAGAGAAAAAAAGATAAAAATAAAACTTTCAACAGAAACAAAAGAATCCCAAGAAGGCAAAGTATTCTCTTTCTCCTTTAGAGACAAACAGGTTTGGAGACACTCAGAAAGAGCAGGCTGTTACAGCCAGCATAGCCTGCATCCAGCTGCCACACCAAGCAAGATGAAGTTTCTTGGCCTCCAGCTGTTGTTGCTGCTCCCTGCAGCAGCTTTTCTAGCACCTGGAAATCTATCCTTTGGGTCCTGTTTGGGATGTGCCTTCCTACATTTTCCACGAGTTACTTGAATTCCCATGAGATTTCCAAGTCTAGTTGTCACAAACAGCCAGCTCATTTGATGCCCAGCTAGTGAGAGAGGCAAGCGTCTGGGAAAACTTTCTAGAAACTTTTAACTTTAGCATATGAAACAACGTATCACAATTAAAAAAAAAAAACAAAGCTAAAAGCAAACACCAGTACAATAAGTCACCAAGGAGGTCTGATTTTCCACCCTTAGTATGACCAGAAAGGGGTATGGTAACCTCCTGAAGGATCAGTAGCCCTGGAGAGTTTTATAGGTGCCACAATTTTGGTTCATGCCATGTGACTGCATTAATGCAGATGGTTGTGGAGTAGCCTGACCTTTGCTATCTACATGATGGCACTAACCAATATGATGCCATTGCATGTGGCTGTCTCATGATGTCATGGCCAGCCAAGATCCATCTGAGTCACACGTTTGCCTTGATGAGCTCTCCAACCATGATGGTGAGATCTGATGGTTATTTTTGATCATGGTGAGCTCAGGTCAACAATAAAATGAGCTCATTTCCCCATAAGGACACTTGTCATTGTCGGATTCATCTCTCTGACCCAATAAATGTGGACAGTCATTCCCTTTCCTTAGCATGGATATAGGAGGAAATGGTACAAGGTACTGGGTAGCCTAGTATCTTGGAAATAAGGAAGCCAAGAAGAAGGAAGTAATTTCCTAGTCTCAATTCCATAAAAGTGAGTTCATATGTCTCACCAGACACATTTTAACTGTGGGTGCCAGGAAAGGTTGTCTAGCTCTTCTTTTGACCTTGCTTCCTTGCCTAGGTACAGCCTGTTACTTGGAAAGAAAATGAGGGAACAGGCAGGAAAGGGGAGGTGTGCTCAAGGCCCACACCTGGGACTGTTGATCTAGGACCAAATGGAGAATCTAAAGGACAACAGTGTCTTGGCACCCTGTTGTCCCAGTCAAACACGTTGTAGACCAGGACCAGACACATCTGTGTCCTCCATGTTTGCTGGACTCCGAGTTGCTTAGAAGCAAACTTGTTAAAAGATTAAAGCCAATTTTAAAGCCTCTAAAGCTCTTTGTGGCACCATGACCCCCTTAGAAAAGCAGCTGTCTGGGACCATGTGGGGTTTTCTTCCTGTCTCACTTTGGATTATTATTACTGTGAAGAGAGAGTATGGCCATAGAAACACTTATATGGAAAACATTTAATTGGAATGATTCAGAGGTTCAGACCATTTTCATCATGGCAGCAAGCATGGTGGCGTGCAGGCTGACAAGTTGCTGGAGTAGTAGCTCGGAGTCCTACATCTTGCAGGCAACAAGAAATTCTGAGACACTGGGAGGTATCCTCAGCATAGGAAATCTCAAAGTCTGTCCTCACAGTGAGACACTTCCTCCAAAATGGCCATACCCACTCCAACAAAATCACACTTCCTCATAGTATCACTGCCTATGAGATTATGGGGACATTCAAACAACCACCCCTCCCTTCCCCAAAATCTGACCCAAGGTCGCCCAGGTTCCCTAAGGGGACTGGGTAAACAGGGAAAGCAATGGGAATCCCGTGCTAGGAGAGGGAGAGAGTAGGTAGTGAGTTAAAGTTAGGCTTTAGGGGGCCTTTGCATCAATAAATCTCATCTTAGTTGGGTCAGGGAAGCATGTTTGAATTGGGTTCGTAGTTGAGTCTGTGCCAGCCAATGGGATTGATTTCTCCCTGGTTTGGGGCATCTCCTTCTGTCTTCATTTTTCTGGGCCTCAATTTCGCCTAAATGCTTCCTGTTTCTGCCTCTAATCCACAGAAGCTCAGTCATGATCTCCCCTAACCCCACCCCAGAACCAGTCCCAGTTTCCCTAAGGAGGCCATTTCCTGCATCTAAATTGAGAGTCCCTTTTAGTTCCACAGGAGACTGGAATAGTGACCTTTTATGGCTGTGATTAGACTAGAGAAAAGAGAGTTTAATTCACTTATGGTTCCAGAGAGTTAGATTCTCTGATGGTGGAGCAAAGGCATGGCAGGAGGAACAGCTGAGCACACATCTCAAAGGGGAGGCTTCTTTGGAAGCCTCAAGCCTTGCCTGAAGGGACACATCCCCTCCTACTAGGGAGCACCTCTGTGCTGGCTAGATGTGTGTGCTGGACACAAGCTAGAGTCATCTCAATGGAGGAAAACGTCAATGGAAGAAATGCCTTCACAGGGTCGGAAGCAAGCCTGAAGAACATTTTCTTAGTGATTATTGTGGGAGATCCCAGTCAATTGTGGTTGGCACCACCAACCCCTTTCTGGTGGTCTTGGGCTCTATAAGAAATAACAGAGCACATGAAATAAGACATTTCCCAGCAGGACTTCATGTCCTGAAACCTGGCTCATGATCCCTAGACTGTTCTGTTCCTGACCTGACTACATTTGATGATCCAGTGTGATAAAGAAGTCAAGAGCCAAACACACTTTTTTTCCAGCATGCGGTCTTTTTAGTTATGGTGCTTTATCACTCCAGCTAAGAGAGAAATTGGTCCCAGTGTCCTAGAGTCGGTGTTGTGGTGACAGACCTGAACAGGCTGGTTTTGTGAAGATTTTCGAAGAACTTTGGAATTTGGGGCTGGAGAATCCATTGAGTGTTGAGTGTTCAGGGGCTGTTTGTAAAATCATGGGAGAGAAGAATGTTGAGAGCAATGGCAGACAATAGCACCCTGATTGTGAGATTTCTGAGGGAAGGATTAGTGTCTCTTAAAGAACCTCTCTGGGCCCTAGTGTTGTTTTCCATTGGCATCTGTGGTTATGGACAGCTGAGGTGGAAGAATCAGCTGTGGTCACCAACAGAGAAGCAACACTGAGGTACATCTTCTGATGAAGTATTTGTTGGGTTAATATCAAGAGAAGCTGTTTTCCAGAGGGAGCCAATATTGTTCTTCTCGATGACAGCCAACCTAAATCATGTGTAATAGTCTCCCAGATGGTACTTGTTCTTAAGGCACAAAGGGATCTCAAAGAGCACCCGAGGCTTGACACTGTGAGCAGCCAAACAGGCAATTTGAAGGCATAACCTCAGTAGCTATTGTGACCTAGGATTGAATGGTGTCTTGCAGAGAAGTTGAGTCTTGGCACCATGAAGAGAGGGTGTGAGATGCCCATGGAGAATGTGTGGTCAGTTGCGGAAGGAGATTGCAGCGCTTTGGAGATGCCTGTGGGATGTGATGGTTGCCAAGGACAGCAACAAGCCCGGAGCTGGCCGGAGCCTCTGATGCAAGCTGTTTGTGTTGTGACAAGCTGTGATGGAGCTCTGAAGATCCTGAGTGAACCCAGAAATCTCACACTGTGCTTTATACTGTTGGAGTTTGCTTTCGCTTTGTGCAGGTTAAGTCCATGCCCTGGTTCTCCCTTCTTGGAACAAGAAATTCTTTAACTTATTGAAATTTTACAGGAGACCCCAGACTGAACATTTACAGGAACTGGATTTTTTAATTTTTAAAAATTTTGATTGATACATAACTGTACATACTTATGGAGTAAAGTGATGTTTCAATAACTATACAATGGATAGATGATGAGCAAAATAGACTAATGAACATCCCATAACCTTAAACATTTATCATCCTTTTTAGTATACACAAAACTCTCCCAGCTATTCTGTTATTTACAATAATTGCCCTGCTGTACAGAAGAGAACACCAGAATTTATTCTAACTGCAGCACTGTACCCAGTAAGTTGTTTTTAAAATCTATTTTCTCAACAACAGGCATCAAAATGTCCACTACTGTGATAACAGCTGTTCTATATTAGAGGGCTGGAAATCACTGGGCTCTTATTGTGACACAAAAGGATTAAGGTACCATGAATTTACAGAATGCATACTCCAAAACCTTCATGAAATGAAGGTTCTGATTTGAGGCTTCCAGTAAGAACTCCCCTATCTCTTAACAGATCAGGCTTCCCACTATTAATGAAAACGACAATCTTTAGGACCCCTTCAATTCCTAATTATTACAAACTCCTAGTGGATGTAGGGAGCTAGGGACCGAATCTGAGCTCTCATTCATGCATGGTACATTCATAACGTGTAAAACAAGTATTCCAAAATTCCCATTTTTCAGGACAGACCATGGGCCACCTGGTGTGACATGTCTGTAACCCTCAGGCTGTAGAGGAGGCTCACCAGCAGCTCTGACCTAGCACAAAATGGTAGGCCTCAAAATGCCAGGTGCATGGCTCACACCTGTAAAACCCCCCTCCCCCTCCCAAACTTCAGAGGGAGGCAGGGAGATTATACAGAGTTCAAGGGTAGTTACTTTCTGTTGTCTACTGGATACAATGTCAAGTTATCTGAGGGAATCTCAGTTGGGGACAAGTAGCCTCATCAACAGTCTATTCCAGGCTATTCTGACCATACAATGAGACCCTATGTCTCAAAATGGAAGAGGGGAAATAACAGAATGAAAAACAAACATCCAATGGCCATACATATGGGATGAAATTTGCTTAAAATGGAGGGAAAAATTATAGGTCTAATTTTATTTTTGATAATTGAATTTTATTTAAGGATCATAGTGAATAATATAACCTTACATTTTTTTGTTGTGTGTGTTGTTTTTGACTCACGGCCTTTCTATGTAACCCAGGATAGCTTTGAAATTACAAAAGTATGAGCCATGTATAGAAAAACCTTCAACTTTAGTAAGAAGGAGCAACCTATTTAGCAAATTGTAGATAACCTTAAGACAATACAAAAGATGTTAAATTCAACTGTTAACAAGGAAAACAACATGCTGGTAACAGGTGGTTCTCTTTCCACCTACAATTCTGCCCCTTACTAGAGTAATTGATTTAGCTAGACATGTTGGTACAGCCTTTTAATATCAGCACCTTGGGAGACAGGAGCAGGCAGGTCCCTGTGAGAGGAACTGGATTTTTAAGAGAGATTTTAATATCTTAGAGAATTTGGACTTTAAGTGCTTGGGTGTTTAAAAACTGTGGGACTTTCAAACTTGGAGTTTTATATTATGGTGGTTGTAGGCAGTGATTTCCTGTCCCACTGCTGCTTTCAAATAACCACTCAGAGGCTTAATACTAATTACAGGTGCTCGGCCGATAGCTCATGCTTGTTACTACCTACCTCTTACATTTAAATTAACCCATATTTCTTATCTAAGCTTTGCCACATGGCTCATGGCTTGGAACCTCATATTCTACACATCTTGCCTCTTCATCAGCTGCCTGGTGTCACCCCTGATGTCACCCTTCCTCCTCCCTGCATTCTCAGTTTGGCTGTCCTGCCTACACTTTTTGCCTGACTATGGGTCAATCAGATTCTTATTAAACCAGTGCAAGTGACAAATCTTTACAGTGAACATAAAAGTATTCCACAGCAGATGGTGATGTTAATGTGTGATCCTGGGGACGAATGATAAGGGATAGCTTACCTCTGATCAGTGATGGGATGTGTATCCACTTGACAACGGTTCACTTTGGGGGCTTAGTTTTTTATCAAGGTGACACAAGCTAGAGTTATCTCACTTGAGGAAAGGCCTCTTTAAACTCAGGCTGCAGGCAGGACTAGCGGACATTTTATGAATTAGAGATTGATGGAGGCAGGACACATCCCACTGTGGGGTGTGCCACCCCTGGGCATGAGGTCCTGAGTTTTATGAGAAAGAAGATTGAGGTTGCCTTGGGGACCTATCTAGTAGGTGGCACTTGTCAGTGGCCTCTGCATCAGCAGCTCCTCTAGGTTCCTGTCTGTCCTGTTTGTGTTCCTTCCCTGAATGCCTTAGAGCATTGGATTTCAACCTTCCTAATTCTGTACCTCTTTAATACAATTCCTCCTGTTTCCGTGACCCCAACCATACATTATTTTTCCATTGGCTACGTCATAATTGTAATTTTGCTACTGTTCTGATATGCAGAAATCTATTCTGTGACCCCTAAGGGTGTCAGGGCATGCAGTGTGAGAATCCCTGCCTCCGATTATGTATGGTGATTCAGAATAGTAAGCAAACTAACTCTTTCCCTCCCCAAGTTGCTATTAATTGTGTATTTAATCACAGCAATAGAAACCCTAACTCAGACGACTTTTTAATCCTTCCTAAACAGTTCCAGGAAACTGGGAGGCAAGTACTCATACATATCAGCCTATGGCTGTCATTCTCATTCAAACCAGCTATTCTATATTGTGACTCCCGTGGTTGCCAGGACACATCATAATGCAAAATACAATTTGTTCAACTTCAAATGTCTTTCACAATCTTAACAATGTGTAAAAGGACAGAGTCTGAGATTCAGTATTACTTTAACTCGGTAAAGGAGTGTTACATTCGGTTATGCTACATTTGCTTAATTATGAAAAGATGTATTACATTTGTTTATGCTTTACTTGTTTAATGATGTAAACATGTGTTGTGTGGCTAACCACTGAGCTGAACTCTGGCATCCAGTTGCAGAGAGGGAGGAGTGATGAGCAAAGGGGTCGAGACCAGGATGGAGAAACCCACAGAAACAGCTGATCTGAACAGAGGGAGCTCATGGACACCAGACTGATAGCTGGGAAACCAGCATAGGACTGTTCCAGACACCCTGAATGAGGATGTCAGTTTGGAGGTCTGAACAATCTTGGGGGCCACTGATAGTGGATCAGTATTTACCCCTAGTACACAAATGAAATTTGGGAGCCCACTCCACATAGAGGGATACTCTCTCAGCCTAGACACACAGGGGAGGGACTAGTTCCTGCTCCAAATGATATGACAGACTTTGAAGATCCCTCATGGAAGGCCTCACCCTCCCAAGGGAGCAGAAAGGGTTTTTATACGGGGCCAGTGGGGGCAGGGGTGGAGGGCAGGGAGGATGACCTGAGATTGACATGTAAAAGAAGCTTTTTTCTATTTTCAATTAAAAAAGAAAAAATAACATGTTGTATGCTTGCCTAAGACACCTGATTGGTCTTCATAAAAAGCTGAATAGACAATAGCTAGACACATGAGGTATGGGTGTGTCTGGTGGGCCAAGAGAAATACTAAGAGAAGGAGTCTTTTCTGGTGGGGAACGAGAAGAAGAAGAGGAAGAAAGAGAAGGAGATGCCAGGAGCCAGCTACCCAGGCAGCCACCAACTAGCCAGACATGGAGGAACCAGTTCAAGGAGGACATATAGAAAAGAAAGAAGGGTAAAATTCCCTGAGACAAAATGTAGACGAAGAGAAACAAGTTAAAAAAGGGCAACCATAAGATAAGGCTGTGCATGCATAACTGATAATGTCTCCATGTCAGGATAAAGCCTGTTTCGGTGCCTCTTATGAGACTCAATGCAATCTCTTTCATTGTAATTCCTGTAGAAGTCAACAAGCAAATTATAGACTTCCAAGATGTAATGCACAGAGCATATATCACCATCCATAAAGGGAGGGACCTTGCCAAAGTGAGGAAATACTGGACCAGAGCAAGCCTGAAACTCTTGAGGGCAAACTCCAAATCCTATATCTCTGTGTCTGATGTAGGGTCTTAGATGGCTCCATCAGTTTTCCTGCCTGTGACATCTTTCTCACACTTGGGGTGATTCAACTCCCTGTCTGCCCTCTCCTTTGCAGATATCTCTTGGGTCTGGCATCTCCAGCATCTTGGGGGCTCCAGTGCAATCCATACTTTACTTTCAGAACACCACACAGAGGCTTCTCAGGGCCTCCGTGCAGGGACACCACTTCTATAAGCCTGGCTTCGGAGCATCGCCATAAACATGGAAGAAGAGTGCACTGCCTCTTTACTAGTGTATCCTTCATGACTTAAAGCCACCTCACACAGACATCACTGCCAAGATTGGCCAAAAACTTGGGGGAGCCCTCAACCATGTGATACACTTTTGAGCATCCTTAATTGGTTGCTGCTTTTTTGGGACAAAGATACCTTTGGTCTGTTTTTCCTTCCACAAGTTGGAAGTTTAGCTGTGTGGGACCTGACCATGAATGCACCCTTCCCTTACTTCTCATGGGAATCAGGAATCTGTTTAATTACTATGGCTTTCCGCATGAGCCTGGCCTCCAACTTCCCGGATGGTCCTTTCTCCTCATAGTGCACTTATGGTATTTATTTATTTATTTTTTTACTGCTCTTGCTATTTTTATTTTTTTATTTTTATAACTGCAATTAGACCAATTAGAAATTAGAAACAAGCTTCTTTTACATATCACTCCCAGTTCCCTCTCCCTCCCCTCTTCTCTGGCCCCCACCCCCTATCCCAACCCCTTTCTGCTCCCCAGGAAGGGTGAGGAGGGTGAGGCCTTCCATGGGGGAATCTTCAAAGTCTGTCCTATCTTTTGGAGCAGGACCTAGACCCTTCCCTGTGTGTCCAGGCTGAGAGAGTATCCCTCTATTTGGAGTGTGCTCCCAAAGTCCATTGGTGTTCTAGGGATAAATATTGAACCACTACCAGAGTCCCCAGAGATTAACCAGACCTCCAAACTGACATGTTCCTTTAGGGGTTCTGGAACAGTTCTGTGCTGGTTTCCCATCTATCAGTCTGGAGTCTGGGAGCTTACCCTTGTTCAGGTCAGCTGTTGGTGTGGGGTTCTCATTCCTGTTCTTGACTCCAACTCTTGCTATTTTTTGTTGCACACCTTCAAATTGTGATTAGTGATAACATGTGGCAGAGTCAGTATCAGGTTGTCTTGAAAATTTCTCAACCAAAAAAATCCATCCATTGCCATCTAATCTACTTTCAAGTGTGAGCCAAGAGGGGCAGAAAGCAGCCATATTCTTTGCCACAATAATCCCAAGAAAGGTCCTCTTTCCCACTTGAGCAGGGCCTCCAATCCTCTCATAGCCTTCAGTACTACTGTCTTCCAAGATCCTTCGAGGTCGACCCATCAAACTCCACTTACAGAATTCAACAGCCTTTCTAGTAGAACCACATGGTCAAGTCTCACACAGCAACAGACAATTGCAGGTAACAACTTCTTCATTAGTTTCTTTTCTATTACTGCAGTAAGACACCAGATCCAATGCAACTTAAAGAAGCAACAGGTTAATTGGGCTTACAGTTCCAGAGGGTCAGAGGCCACAGTGTCAGAGCAAAGGAATGGCAGACAGCGAGAAAGCTGAGCTCACATGTCCAGCCACAATCCGGAGGCAGTGAGCTCCCTGCCTCCGGTCGAGAAGGCAATGGCAGGAGTCTTATTTTTTTTTATTTCGTTTTACATTCCAACAACAGTTCTCCCTCCCATACCTCCTCCTACCTCCTTGTCTCCTCACACCCCCTTACCTCCTCACACCCTCCCTCACCTCCCCAACTAGCCCACCCCTTGTCCTCTCCTCAAGGGTAGTGGTCTCATGAGGAGTCAACAGAGTCTGGCACAATAGGTGGGGGCAGGGCTGTATGTCTCTCCCATGCATTAAGACTGAGCATGGCATCCCACCACAGGGAATGGACTCCAACAAGTTAGCTTATGCGCCTGGTTTGTATCGTGGTCCTACTGCTAGGGACGCCTCTGATAATCCAAGCTTCACAACTGTCTCCCACATATGGAAGGCAGATTCACCAGACCCAATATGAATGATTAATGGGGGTTTTATTGGTGGAATAACTTACATAGAAAACAGTTAGCGACTGTCATGATGTTCCTGCTCCAAGGATGCAGTCCTGCCACCTGGATGCAATCCTCGACCTTAGGGGCTCTCTGAGCCCTGATCCTTTCCCTTTATCCTGTCCAGTCTGCACATGTAACCACACCCAAAGGGCTTGTCCACTGGTACAGGTGCCCAGGCAAATATATTACTACCCACTGGAGTCTCCAGTTGTGGGTCTGTAGTTCATGTTTCCATGAGCATTGTTCAGTTGTCTCTGTAGATTTATCCATCATGTTCTTGACCTCCCTTGCTCTTATGATGCCTCCTCCCTCTCTTTGCCTGGATTTCCGGACCATGGCCTGGTTCTAGCTTGTGGGTCTCTACATCTGGTTCCATCAATTACTGGATGAGGACTCTATGATGATAGTTGGGGTAAGCCAACCATTCTGATTACAGGGGTAGGCCAGTTCAGGCATCCTGTCTACTATTGCTAGGCGTGTTAGTTGGGGTCCTCCTTTAGTACCAGACCCCGGGACACGCCTCCACCATCAAGGCCATACTTCCTAATCCTTTTCAAAATGTTCCATCTCCTGGGGACCAAGAAAGGAAATTTTGAGCCTATGGAGGCCATTGTCCTTCAAACCTCCTGAGGGTACAACTTCTCCTTCATTTATGCTCAACCTCTTGAATACTCTGACCACTGACCAAATACTTCGCTATTCCACAGGGCAATATTTTCTTGTAGGCTATCCTCAGACTTGACTGGTAGCATAGGTGCTTGGTAGGGCTCCTTCCCATTGCTCAGGAACATTCCACCCCTGGGTCCTTCCTCATCCAGATGGCTATAGTTGACCTGAGACCCTCAGGTCACACAACACGGTAGGATACCAATCTCTCCAGAGTGAGGAGAACTAAACATTCTCCCGGATAGGTTTCAAATCCAGAATATACCCTCCCCCACCCAAATTGTTAAGAACATCAAATAATCTCAGCATTGCACACACAAAGTGTGTTCTCTCAGGTAGGCAAGTCTTTTGGTAAACAGGATGTGTCAGAACCTAATCTGGGCTATTAACACACTGAGGCCAATATAGCAGCATCCCCAAACATACGTTTATCCCTGATGTACATGGTTAACTGTACCTTATACTGCAGGCGGTAACTTCGAATTTACAATCTTCTGTGATTGTTTTCTTGACCCAAATGGTTGTGGGATGTTCAGGAAGTATGAGTCTTTTTTGGAATTTGTTAGCCTTTGTTGTTGCTCTTTGTTTTAAATAACACTGCTCACTCTACCAGAGGGAGGCAGAGTTTGAAAGAAGAACTTTACTATGGGGTGCTGAAGACAGAGGATTTAGGAAGAGCTTCTGTACAGCAGGATGGGTGTCTGGTAGTGTGACAGCATTGAGCCTCCTTGCCTTGGATGGGGGAAGGCAATGTCAGGGGATGATCTGGTCAGTCCAGTTCTCCTTCCTGGTGTCCAGGTGCCTTGTAGTTTCAGTCAGTGTGGTTTCCTTCAGAAGGTACTCCTGGAGGGGAAAGTGAAGAGGAAGAGCCATAAGCCCTGCTAGACAGTCTCAGTCCATGGCAGAACCAGAGCCATTTTAGGTATAGACACTCCTGGAATTTCTGGTCTTTGGCAAAAGTGAGGCCTGCAAAGAGCCCAAAATACTTTCAGCCTTTACCAAGGAAAGACACTGGCCGCTCTTCTTGAGGTCATGGAACCCCCAACTGCCTAGACCGTCTCTCCCTCTTGCTGGCCTCAAGGCCCCCGTGTGGTACAGGCAGAGGGTATGGCTTTCAGTATCCTGCTCTCTAGTGCCCATCTTCTGACAGACCTGGCAGGTATACTGTAGGCCCTGTGGTTTTCCTCCCAGATAATAATAAAATTGTCCTTGGGTTTCCTTCTGAACACACACACACACACACACACACACACACACACACACACACACAGACAGACAGACAGACACACACACACACACACACACACACACACACACACACACACACACTATTGAAATGGAAAGTGGAAAGCCCTATTTTCCCCAAACAGGAGATACTCTCTGTAGGGAAGAAAGCATGAGAGATGAGAACCAGAGCCCAGCTGTGAGACCACTTGAATCAACACTACTTGACTACTTGACCCAGTGAAGCTTTGTCTGTGAGAGCAGGGCAGAAATGTAAGGAAAATGCTGCTCCTGGCACACACTGGACCTGTAGGATGAGAAGCTGTCCTGGTGGGACACAGAGTACCTAGGGAACAACTACAAGAAAGGATTTACAACCCCCGCTTCTCCACATGCCAGAACAAGACAGACTATGTGGGCTGCAGAGACGAAGGGCTCTCATCTGTCCCTCCCTGACACAGCACCAAGTGGTACCTTTGGAACCAGCTGAACCTCAGAAATTCACTTTTCCAGTCAGAGCAGCCGTGCCAACAATGCTCTATACACCCACGGATTTCTGCTGTTCTCGGGCTTGGCCAAAGCCACAGCTTTTTGTAGTGGGCAGGGGTGAATGCAGAGACTCATCCCTGATCAAACAGGCAAGCATCAATGACCCTGGGGATGTCATTCCTAAATGGGATTTGTGTATCCCACCCCACCCCAACCCCAGGCTTGGGAACACCACAGAAGAGGAGGCAGAAAGAATGTAACAAGTGAGGATGGTGCACATGACATTTGGCCACAGCAGTGGAGAACTCACAGTGCCTGTGACAAGCCCCACAGGAGATCAAGCCAGCCACTTTTCCAGCATTGGTTGTGGGAAGAGGCTCAAGACTCCAGTCTCCTTACAGAAACGCTATTGGTAGTTGACGGATGTTGAGGAGAGGTACAGTCGTTTTTCTTCGGGAGTGTGGCCTCTGGCAGATTGCCCAGGCTCAGGTGGCTGGTTCCACAGACATCTGGGCAGTACCAAAGAGACTAGTGTATTACTTTTAAAAGAAAACCAGAAAACATGAAGCTGGAAGGGGGTTTGAATGCCTGGGTGGGGATGGGAGGAAGAACTCCTAGCAGAGAGTGGCAGAAGGCATTGAGGGTGGATGGAATCAGGATACATTGTATACATGTAGAAAATGTTCAAA
This sequence comes from Cricetulus griseus, assembly GCF_003668045.3. Lineage (NCBI taxonomy): Eukaryota > Metazoa > Chordata > Mammalia > Rodentia > Cricetidae > Cricetulus > Cricetulus griseus. The sequence continues at coordinate 75,280,515 of NC_048604.1, read as the reverse complement.
GAGAAATTGTAAAATCTACCTTTAATATATTTTTAGAGTTTTATGCCTACCTAAAATGTTCTTAAATGCTAAGATCTTCTTGAGAGGATAGTCAGGCATTAAGCATGCGTCTATCTCTCAATACTGAAAAGGAACATCATCACACAAGCCAATCCCAGTGTCACAAAGGAGCCTTCCTTCATACCATCGTGTGAGGAACTGCTAGCTTAAACGCATTGAACTGTGCTGCAAACAGCTCAGATACTGTTGATATCCAAATAGTCATGTTTGACACTCTTGGCCTGTAGCGATCATGACAGCGAGGGCTTCAAAATACATGGGTAGTGCCATACACGATTCTAATACCTACATAAAACACCATGACATGTAATAGAGCACATAGAGACCACTAGTCCACGCATATGAAGGTACTGGATACTTGTGCTACCAGTGGCACTATAAGCCAATTGGAGAAGAAGGGATCTGTCAGTGTGTGGTTTCCTGAGAACATTAGCTATGCATATAAAGAGAATCCTTCACTAGGATAAAGGAGACTTCACTAGGATAAAGAAAGCCCTGACTGTGAGAGGCAAGCACACTTATAACTTAGAAGGCCATGTGGAAATTAACGTTTGGACATTTCCTTCCTCCCTCCTTCCTCCAATCCATCTTCCATTCTCCCAGGCATCAAACCCAGGCTACTGTGGGTGCTTGGCAAGTGGGACAAGACAGAGCTATTCTCCCTTGCTCCAGAATCCTTTCTCTCTATTCTGTGTTTGTGTTTACTTTGTGCATTCACATGCAAAGTATCAGAATCACTGTTGACTCTTCCTTGCATAGCTTGTTTTTGTAGTTTCTCTGGACCCCTCTTAGCCTTCATGGCCCCACTGCCCCCACCTCCAGCCTTTGGAGTCCTTTCACCCCAGCAGTCCCCTTTCTGCTTTCAGGTCACATGTGTCTGTCCATCACCAGCCCAGCCTGCCTCAAGATCTCTATTGTCCCTATGGGGATCCCCTTTAGTCCACAAAGTATGTTTTACTACTGTCATCTTTAAAAGGAAAAAGCCTAGCCACGAGGCCTCTTTTTATGTTCACATCTGACTATAACAGTACCAAGCTTCCCGCCTGTTCACACAACACAGTACAGAGCAGGTACAGATTCAAGAACAAGGCCCTTAAAAGAATACTGTGTCCACACACTGGGACTGACATTTAAACTTATAACCAGCCAAAGCGGTGATCACAAATGGGAAACAGGACCTAAACAGCTGAACAGAGTTCAATCTGCTCCAGGCCTTGCACAGAAGAGACTAGACAAAAGATTCACAAGTGTGAGAATGTGTGAAAGCTTAATAGTAATCGGAGTGTGACCACCTCCAGATGGAAAACTTCTTTTGATATCTGGTGTACCTGTGGCAATGGGATTTCTCTGTTTTGCTGGTGTGACTGAAGACTGCCGCAGAAAACACATTGGGGCGGCCTGAGCTACAGACTGAGATCCCTTGTCAGATATCTACAAGCCACAAATTACAACAGCCCAAGCTGTCATTGTTTGGTAAAGCTGGTGCTATGCATAAGCCACAGACCAGTCAGGAATTCTAATTTTTGGAGGTATGTAGGGAGAGACCCCAATACAGGTATGTAAAGGGTAGGATAATTGGGAGGAGGAGCCGGGCTCCCTCTCTCTTTCAGGGCTCAGCCTGCTTTTTGGAGCATCTGGGACCAGAATTCTCAGAGTGCCAAATCTGGTTACTGATTTTTCGTGTGAGTATTTATTTCCCAATAACCTATCTCAGGTCCCATTTTGTTCCTCGTTTATTTTTTTTTATTTGTTTTTTGGAAGCAGGGTTTCTTTGTGGCTTTGGAGGCTGTCCTGGTACTAGCTCTCGTAGACCATGCTGGCCTGGATCTCACAGAGATCCACCTGCCTCTGCCTCCCGAGTGCTGGGATTAAAGGCGGGGGCCACTGATGCCTGGCTCTTGTTCCTCATTATCTGGTGTCAGACGTCAGGACCTGGGGAAGTAAATTTAACCCGGGGGGAGGGGGCTACTACCCCATGGTTGCTGTGTTCCCTCCTCCTTCAAACCCTGGGTTCCAACCTGACCCTGTTGTCAGGAGCAGTTAGCTGAAGTGGTGCATGTTCTAATTACACTCAGGCCAGAGCTTCAGATAAGAACTTCAATCAAAACAAGGACTTCCATCAAGATAAGGACTTCCACCAAGAACTTCAATCAAGCACCTCCAGCCAAACACAGGCTGGATACAAGTGTTGTAGATAGTCCACTCTAGACTTTCACTACACTAACAATTTCTTCCTACAGGACCCCATGATGCTATTGTCGTCCCATTTCAGCAGGGAGTAACTCTGAGAATACTAGAGCCCCTTTCCCCACTGTGGACCCTAAGGATAGCATACACCTAGTTAGGCTAGATTCCTACTGTTTAGGGTTGGGTTTGGAAGGAGGTGTTCAGGCTTGGACATCTCTTTCAGATGACTTTAGAGTTTAGATGGAATAGACATATTTAGGATGAGATAGAGGTAGATTATTAAATTTTCTTGTGATTCACCTTTATGATTATTAACTATAGACAATTTACACTGTTTAGATCTTTGGATGATGTAACTTATGTATAATTTGTTGGTCACAAGACTTTACTTTGTAAAGTCTTCTCTCTACTTAAGATGATGTATGCCCTTATATATGTCAAGATATTTTGCACACAATTTAGTTTTGTATGAAGATTAAATCCTTTTTAGACTAAAAGGGGATTTGTAGGGAGAGACCCCGATACCTGTGTGGCTGACCATGCCGGGTTGTGCTGGTCACCGGTACATTAATGGTGGGATAAAGGGTGAGGAGGAGCCAGGCTCCCTCTCACTCGGGTTTCAGTCAGCTTTTAGGAGCATCTGGGAGCTTACTTCTTGGAATGCCAAATCTGGTTACTGATTCCTCATGTGAGTATATATTTCCCAAGAAACTACCAGTTAATAACCTACCTCGGGTTCCATTCTTGTTCCTCATTAGAGGTATGCTCTAGAGAGGCTTTTACATGTGTCTTCCATGGGTAAGATACCAAAATGCTCATGATAGTCGTAAAAAACTGGAAAGGACCCCACTGGCCATTTACTGTAGAATGGCAGGACTCCTCACCACGCTGTAAGCATATGCCTGAAGGCTAGTCAGCAATGGTGAGGATTTATGCTATGAGGCCCTGTATAGGCTATATGGATAGTCTGGACATATAATACAACACAGAAGAAGCGAGCCAAAAAAGGAAGCGTGCTGTGTGGTTTCAAGTACATAGCTCCACGTCAACTGCATTGTTTAGAGGTGTGCTGCCTAAAGCATTCCGCAGGGAGGAATCAGGAGCTGGCTGGATTTTCCAGAGTTCATTATCAATTGCTTCAATCGCCAGGTCTCACACCTGCAGGCCAAAGGGTGCAGGCCTGTTTTGGCCCCATTTCTTATTTTGACTCCTGCACTAGGGGGACAAAAGCCTAAGTATGTGAAATTTTTTTTTACCAGGGACCTGACTTGGCTGATGATAACCAAAGGTGAGTATTCCAAGGTAGGTGTGTGTGTGTGTGTGTGTGTGTGTGTGTGTGTGTGTGTGTGTGTGTGAGTGTGTGTGTGCCTGCCTGCCTCTGTGTGTGTGTTTGTGTGCCTGTGTGTATGTGTGCCTGCCTTCCTCTGTGTGTGTGCCTGTGTGGTGTGTGTGTGTTTGTGTGCCTGTGTGGTGTGTGGTGTGTGTGTGTTTGTGTGCCTGTGTGTGTGTGCCTGCCTTCCTCTGTGTGTGTGTGTTTGTGTGCCTGTGTGTGTGTGTGCCTGCTTTCCTCTGTGTGTGTGTGTGTGTGTGTGTGTGTGTGTGTGTGGTGCCTGCCTGTGTGTGTGTGTATGTGTGTTTGTGTGCCTGTGTGTGTGTGTGTGTGTGTGTGTGTGTGTGTGTGTGTGTGTGTGTGTGCGTGCGTGCGTGTAGCCCGCATCTGGACCAGAAATGGTAAGGTTAAGGTAGTTTATTTAATGCGGGCAACATATAGTTGATCCTGTGAGAAGTTTTCTGTACCCGGCAGTAAACACCTTCCAACATACCCACCGAGAAAGAAGTGCCAGGGAACATGCTGGGCTCTGGCTCTGAGAGAGGCCGCGATATGTTTATTTGCTACACACAGAGAGGTGGGGAATGGAGTTGTTTTCATTGGCTAGGTGTCTAGGTGCCTGGGCAGCGTCCTGGATGAACTGTCATTCTCCCTTCACTTGGGGAAGACCTCGACTACTTTGTAACACAAACCGTGGAAGTTGTTCCTTGGCCTCAGACTCTGCCTCTGGGCCGTGTGTTCTGTCCCAGAGACACGGTACCAGAATATTTAAATCACTGTGGCGTTAAATACGTTTTAATATCTGATAGGGCCAGTTTCTGCGCATTGCACTTTTTTTTTTTTCCTTTCAGGAACGTGTTCGGGCCCGCGGCAGGGGGCGGGGTCGCGCCTCCGCCTCGGCTCTGGTTCCAGCCGAGCCTCACCGACGCCGAGATGGAAATCCCGAGGCTGCTCCCGGCTCGCGGGACACCACAGGGCGGCGGCGGCGGCGGCTGCTGCCCCGCGGGTGGCGGCGGGGTCCACCGAGCCCCGGACTCTCGGGCTTGTCAGGCCCCCACGCGCCGCCTCCTACTGCTCCGGGGGGCCCAAGATGGCGGGCCGGGGCCGCGGAGCGCAGAGGCCCAGAGGGCCTCGCGGGGCCTGGGCCCGAGCCCCGGCACGAACCGGTTGGCGCCGAGGCCGGATCACCCGAGCCGCGGCGCGGCGGCGGCGGCGGCGGGAGGCGGAGGCGGCGCGGCGGCGGCGGCGGCGCGCGGCGGCGCCTGCGGCGACGACTTCTTCCTGTTGCTGCTTGACCCGGTGGGTGGCGATGTAGAAACAGTGGGCACGGAGCAGGCCGGAGGGCCGGTGTGGAGGGAGGAGGCCGAGGCAGGCCCGGGGCCCGAGCGGCGCGAGAGCGGTGCCAACCCCGCGGGCCGGCCCGAGGCGGGCCCCCGCTGCCTGTCGGCCGTCCCGGCTCCGTCCCCGCTCCCCGCGGCGGGCCCGGGCCCGGGCCCCGCGGCGGCCTTCGCGGGCACCATCACCATCCACAACCAGGACTTGCTGCTGCGCTTTGAGAACGGCGTCCTCACCCTGACCACGCCCCCGCTGCCTGCCTGGGAGCCGCCGGGGGTCGCGCCTTTCCCGCAGCCGCAGCCGCAGCCCGGGGGACTGATCGGCCCGCAGGCCGGGTTTCCGCCCGCCGCCGCCGCGCAGCTGGGCGACTGCCCCGAGCTGCCACCGGACCTCCTGCTGGCGGAGCCGGCGGAACCCGCGCCCGCCCCGGCGCCTCCGGAGGAGGAGGCCGAGGCCCCGGCCGCCGCCCAGAGCCCCCGCGGGCCTCTCGCCGCGGGCCCGGGCGTGGTGCTGTACCTGTGCCCGGAGGCGCAGTGCGGACAGACCTTCGCCAAGAAGCACCAGCTGAAGGTGCACCTGCTGACACACAGCAGCAGCCAGGGCCAGAGGCCCTTCAAGTGCCCCCTGAGCGGCTGCGGCTGGACCTTCACCACGTCTTACAAGCTCAAGAGACACCTGCAGTCGCACGACAAACTGCGGCCATTTGGCTGCCCGGTGGAGGGCTGTGGCAAGAGCTTCACCACCGTGTACAACCTCAAGGCGCACATGAAGGGGCACGAGCAGGAGAACTCCTTCAAATGCGAGGTCTGTGAGGAGAGCTTCCCCACGCAGGCCAAGCTCAGCACCCACCAGCGCAGCCACTTCGAGCCCGAGAGGCCTTACCAGTGTGCGTTCTCTGGCTGCAAGAAGACGTTCATTACTGTGAGTGCCCTGTTTTCTCATAACCGCGCCCATTTCAGGGAACAGGAACTCTTTGCCTGCTCCTTCCCTGGCTGCAGCAAGCAGTATGACAAGGCTTGCAGGCTCAAGATTCACCTGCGCAGCCACACGGGAGAGAGGCCTTTCCTTTGTGACTTCGATGGCTGTGGCTGGAATTTCACCAGCATGTCCAAACTCTTGAGACACAAGAGGAAGCACGACGACGACCGCCGGTTCACCTGTCCCGTAGAGGGCTGCGGGAAGTCCTTCACCAGGGCCGAGCACCTGAAAGGCCACAGCATAACCCACCTGGGCACGAAGCCCTTCGTGTGCCCCGTGGAAGGCTGCTGTGCCAGGTTCTCCGCCCGGAGCAGTCTCTACATCCACTCCAAGAAGCACTTGCAGGACGTGGGCACCTGGAAAAACCGCTGCCCGGTCTCCACCTGTAACAAACTCTTCACGTCCAAGCACAGCATGAAGACCCACATGGCCAAGAGGCACAACCTCAGCCAGGACCTCCTGGCCCAGCTGGAAGCTGCCAACTCCCTCACACCCAGCAGTGAACTCACCAGCCAGGGCCAGAACGACCTCAGTGGTGCAGAGCTAGTGTCTCTGTTCTCGGATGTGCCTGGCCACAGTTCTGCTGCCGTGCTGGACACGGCCTTGGTCAATTCCGGGATCTTGACGATTGACGTGGCCTCTGTGAACTCGACCCTCGCGGGAAGTCTCCCTGCTGATAACAGTAACCATTCCTTAGGGCCAGCGGTGGACCCCCGGGCCCTCAGGGCCCCCACTGACCTTCCCCAGAGTCTGGATACCTCTCTCTTCTTCGGAACCTCGGTGGCTGGCTATCAGCAGAGCCCCTTAGACATGGACGATGTCTCCGGTGGAAACGTGGGGCTCTTTGGCTCCTTGGCTCTGAAAAGCTCCAGCCTGGAGCCCCAGGCTTTGACACCCAGCAATAAGTTAACTGTGGACACCGAAGCTCTGACTCCCTCCAGCACCCTCTGTGAAAACAGTGTCTCAGAACTACTGACCCCTGCCAAAGCCGATTGGAACGTGCACCCCGAGTCTGACTTCTTTGGGCACGAGGAAGAAACCCAGTTTGGATTCTCCAACCCGGCAGGAAGCCACGCTTCTCAGAAAGAAACAGACCTTATCACGGTGACTGGCACCCCGTTTTTGGTATGAACCTACTCGGCCCGTGCCCTGACGGGTGGCTCGCTTTCATTGATTACACTCCAATCTGAGGATGTCCTGTTCTGGACGGAGTGCTGACTTACCTGCGGTCCTTTCTTGCTGCTTTGCAAAGGAGCGCATCTGTGGACTATACAGATTGAGAGATTGAAATTCTCACCCCGAGTCTGGAACTCATGAGTTCTGTGACCGTGAGCAAGTCTCTTAACCTAACTGAGCCTTAATTTTTTCTTTTTATGTATAAAGAAGGTTGTTTGTTTAGATTGCTTCTACTCTCTTTTCAGCTCTTTAGGTTCTTGATAATAAGTGTTTTTTCATTGAAATTTATTGTGACACCCCAACAATGATATGCTCCTATTTTGAATATAATGTAAATTAAGTTATGTGATAGTGAATATATACTTTGCACTTCATGAATTGTAAACCCATGCATCATCTTATTTGTCTTTTTCACTGCCCTTTTTTTAGTATTTTTTAAGGACTACCAGATATTAGTTTATTCATATATATTCGTTACAGAGCTGCAGAATACATTGGGTCTAGAGAAAAGTTTATTATAATAATTTTTGTATCAATGAAAATCCATGTTTTTAACTTCATATTGTCACATAATTGCTACCTGGTTTAAAACTGCTTAATGTTCTGCAATATATTTTAATCTGTACATTTCATTTCCCCCCTTTTCTTAAGATTTTATTCATTGAAAATAATTATTTTTGAGTAGATTTTGCCACATCCCATCTAATTTTTGCTGATTGTATCCTGTTTTCACTCATTTTCTCAATTTAGTAGTTAATGACTTGATCATATTTAAATATTATTTTTGCATGGATGTTTTATAGATTACCCTGCATTCTTTTACAATTTGCTTATAATGTCTCCTTTCTCTTTTTGTGATACTGAGAGCCTTTACTGATCAGGACATTTGGTTGTGATTACTCTTGCTTCTGATATGTTCAGATGTTCTTGTACAATCGCTAACACTTAGGGGAGGAGGAAATGTTGTTTAGAACACTTAGGAAAGTTTAATAGAAATACTATTTAGTGCCAGAATATTTTCTTAAATGGTGGTAAGACTGACAAGACAAATAGCAAAGAGAATTGTGTTTGTTCTTGTCATTGTTGATATTTCTGACATCTTTTGGTGGTAGTAGGGAGGCTGTGTTGTCGAATTGCCATCCAGGACTTTGACATGAAAGCTTCGGAGTCCAGTTTGTGCTCTCTGGTATTGGAGAGGTTGTCTTGAAGATATTAGTCTCACTAAACCTCAGTTTCCTGTTTACTGACTAATGTGTATGCACATGACTAACATTCCTTAGACTTTTCTTCTCATACAGTTTCAACACATAAGAAAAAGTATGTATTTCAGTACATTTTGATCACTTTATATGCTCTTTTTACACTTTGAGTTTTTTGTGTTAGGTAAAAAGGCCTAATTCAGCCCTATTGGTATTCAAGTTAATAAAGTGTTGTGAGGTTTAGAATGAAAAGGAAAGGATCTCTTTATTCCTTACCCTGAATAATTTTCTTTCCTAAAATGTTTGGGAAAGCCAAGAGTGGAAACACTGCTCACGTGGTTATCTCCATACCTCTCTATTTGTTCAGTCTGTCAACATCCTTGTTCTGTTTCTAACACTAGGCTTCTCTCTGTGACTGTGGAGCTCTGGTTCTTTCAAAATCTGATAAAGGAGAAGAGGGTGATCATATCCCTTGTGATCTGAAGAGAGCGTTGTTTATACTTTTCCAGAATTGAAATGAAAGATTGAATCTCAATATTGTGTAAACTCTGTGCAGAGACTATAGCGTTTTTAGTTTGTGGAATGTTTTCATACCTCATGTCTTTTATTTTTGTTCAGAGCAACTCTGTGAGGTAGTTTTAGCAAAGTCTGTGCATGTTTCATATTATAGTTTAGCCAACTCACATTCCAACTGGTTTTGGCTATGACCGACACTTCTATATATAGCTTCACAAAAGAAGAAAATATTTTCACCTCTCCTGTCTGCAACTTCCAAGATTCACTTTCCTCTGTCATCACTGGTTGCTCTGTTCTAACGTAATTGGTTTCTGTTAGCTTCTGCTTACTTTTTCTATAGTATACTCTCTTGCCTGTGCATTCTACTCCTTATACACCTTTCTTTCTTGTTTGTTTTTTTAATGAATAGATATCTTTCCTGTGACTATCCCTTCAACATCTTCCTCATGGCACATTTTCTTTCAGTGCTAGCATTCACTAAGTGTGTACTATAGTTCTGTGTGTACAGTAAAAAGCTATTTTCTGAGCTTAAATAATACTGTGTGTATATATGATTCAAAGCATAAAGGAGATTATTTTTTATGCTGTTCAACTGAGAAATGAATTTCTGTGTCATTGTTTCTATTTAAAAAGTTTTTGCCAGGGAGTTCTGCTAATACTTTCTTATTTGTTCTAGTGTACTAGTCTAGTAGCATTTGCATGTAGATGTCTATGGATGACAGACTTTGGAAATGCACTCAAAATTTGCCACTATGAAATGTTTCTCTGTTGTGTGTGTGTTGGTATTTATACACACCCACAGATACTCGAAAATATTTTAAAAATGGTTGTACGCATTTAGTGAAGATGAAAAGTAGACATACTTTTATAAATCAAAAAATGCTTAGAATTTTATTTTGTCTACCCATTTGACAGTTTTCCATGTTTGTGTTGAAACTATTTGTATTCATAAAATATATTTCAAAAGTGTTATTCATTTGAACGTTCCTAAATAGACCACTATTTTTTGTGTTTGGCAAATAAGTCTGTCAAGGATGAGCTGAATACACAAGTCATGAAAATAAAGTAAATTTATAAACATGAAGATAAATTAATGCTGTGATTTTATTTCTTTAATTCTTCAAAGCAACTTTTTTCCAATATAAAAGCATAAACTATATTTCCCCTACCTACTCCTAGAAATTTCAAAGGGCAAATGCTACTAAAGATAGCAGATTTTATTTGTCCATGTTTTCACAAAGTTTCATTGAACTAAGTTTCTCAAATTCTATTTTAACATGTTTTTTTATAGCGAAATGTTGAACAGCTTTGTGTTTTTAAGGTAAGAAAGTTACTTTCTGTTGATGAGGGTATAAAATTGTCAGCACTCCTTTTAAATAATAGTGCACTGTTAATTTTATTATTTTATTTCCCTTTCCCTTTGCTTCGCTTTAATTTTTGGTTTATTTTGCTGATTGTAAATCAGTAACAAAATGGCTTAAAAGGAAGTCTGTTTTCAGGGGCTCTATTGATCACATTGATAATGAAGTAAAAGAATATTGGCCTTTAGTTGAGAATGTGGTGCAGTGGTAGAACATTTGCCTAGCCGGCATGAAGAATTTGATTTTTCCCACCACAAAAGTGTACGTATGTATGTGTATGCCACAAAAGCACATATGTGTGTGTATGTATGTTTTTCTGTAAAAATACTTTTGTGGGTCTTGTGTTTTCCAGTCAGCATAATGAAAAACTACTTGAACAGTAAGCATGAACCATAGATAGACTATGATAACTTTGTCTTTATGCTCCTATTGAGGAAACAGATGTAGACACAAATTGTAAGCAAGATATTGCTGCACTGCACATATTTCAAATTAACATTCATTTATGCATGTAACATATTGAAGATTCTTGACAGAAATACATATATATGTATATATACATATATATATATATATATATATATATATATATATATATATATATCTTGACCTTTGAACAAATCAGGCTTGAAAGGAGAAAATAGAAAATTAATGTATTATACAGTTACAAAGTAAAAATAAGTTTAACTTTGTATCAGAATGATGGAAAATGAAAAACAGAGTGATGTGAAATTTGTTATGAACACGTAAGAGAGCCAGTAAATAGAGAAGTCAATGATAATGATGTTTTCTAAAAGTTAACTTAATAGGCCTGTGCAGGTGTACATAGAAAAACTTGAATAAAAACCAAATGTTTTTGACAGTTACAATGAAGATAAGGAAGTGTGAAGCCATGAGAGGTGTCAGTGAATTTGAAAGAGAAAGCACATATATTAGAGATATTTTTGAAATTTCTCTAGCACACTAAAAGAATATTATTTAATATATTAGCAAGATAGATATAGATGTTATTATAAAAAGACTGACAAGAGAAACTGGGAATGGTAACTCAGGTTCCCTCGGGAATTATAATAGGATGAGAGGAGTAAACAAAGAGCACTTTTTGGGAATGAGCATATAAGTTTAGTGTATTTAATTAAATGACAAGTGATAGCACAATTATTCATAAGCTGTCAGTATTGTTTATTTGGATTCTGTATAGCAGCAGAAGGCCACTTCCTCTTTCTTGGTTCCTTCAGGCCTGTGAACTAACCTATACACAGTTCTCATTGTTATTTCCCCCTGAAGTGCAAGAGGTATTTTCATCAGATCTGTAACTGACTAGTATGGTAGTGATTAGTCTTAAGGACTGTTAAGTATGTGAATTGTGACTTGTACAAGGGAGAATTAAATTAATGATTAATGTTTAAGCTTTAATTTTAAAACTGTGGCAATATAAAATACTGGTTTTCTGTTATGACCAACTATATTGTTCTGGTAGGATTACATTTCACTTTGGCCATGAGAAGTATTTTCTTTTGTTCTCTTTTCTCTTTAAAAGTTTTTTTTTAATGTAGTCTCGGAAAAACTTGATATCCAAATTGAAATTTATTGTTAATTTAAAATTAAAACCAGACTTTAAAGATAATAGTATAAACATTTAAGTATTTTATTAGTAATTGCATGAAGAATGCTATTTTGAATATATTTGTCTAAAATATTAGTACTTTCTAGTTGTTTTTACTACTTAAATTTGTTTCAATTGATTTTTTTTTTGAGAAAGGGATTCTCTGTATAGCCCTGGATGTCCGGGTACTTGATCTATAGACCAGGCTGGCCTCAAATTCAGATATCACCTGTCTCTGCTTCGCAAGTGCCAGGATTAAAGGTGTGTGCCACCACTGCCCAGCTAATTGCTTGATTTTTTTGTAGTAGGATATTGCTATGTAGCCAAGGCTAGTCTCAAATTTACTTCAATCTCTTAAATTTTGAGATAACAGGCATGTACTAATACACAAAATATTTTAACTTTCTTAATGTAGCTACTAGAAAATTGAAAATTATGTAAATAACTCTTGCCATACTTACAAAATAAAGTAATATATAAAATTATACTTTAAGCTGTCCTTTTATTAACTGTATCAGTCTGGTTGTTACTTATCTCCCTCCAGCTGCTGTATATAAAAATCAGGTACTCTACCTCTTCTGTCTGTTTGAGGCTCTATTTTCCAAAAAAAAAAAATCAGTCTTTTACTTTATGCTTAAGGTAAATAACAACAGCAACAATAAATCTTAATGTGTTATAAAGTACTGCATTATAATTTAGAGGACAGTATTTTGCTACTGACTTCAGCAATTACTTTATTGGCATATAAGCATTAGATTTCCTTACACACAAAATTTGTTTTTGTTGTTTCTTTTCTCCCATTCTCATTCCCTAATGTTTGTTTTCATACTTTTGTATTTTCCCTCCTTCCCCAACCCCTGGTTGCCCTCTATCTAGTTTCATAACTTTTACTCACTCTCACACCTCCTTACTTACATACATGCAAACATCAAAAGTTAGGATCTGCAAATGATAAAGAATATATGATTTTTATCTTAGTCACCTTGCTTAATATAATATTTTGCAGTTCTATCCATTTCCTGCAAATTTTCATGATTCAGCATTCTCTATGGCTGAGTATAGCTCAGTTGTGTATATGAACCATGTTTTCATTATCTATTTATTAGTCGAAGGACATAGAGACTGTTTTCATTTTCTTCCTACTTTGAATAATGCAGCAATAAATATGCATGTACAGTCATCCATAGTAGGATATAGAGTCCTTTGAGAATTTGCCAGAGAGTGCATATTCCTGTATCATATGGTAGTTCTGTGTCTAGCTATTTTTTGTTGGTGGTGGTTTTTGTTTGTTCAAGACAGGGTTTCTCTGTGTAACAATCCTGGCTGTCCTGGAACTCACTTTGTAGACTAGGCTGGCCTCAAACTCACAGAGATCCACCTGCCTCTGCCTGCTGAGTACTGGGATTAAAGGCGTGTGCCACCATGCCTGGCTCTATTGTAGCTTTTGGAAGAGCCTCCACACTGATTTCTGTAGTGGCTGTACAAGTTTGTACTTTCACCAGTAGTGAATAAATGTTCCCTTTCTCCACATCCATGCCAGCATTGTTGTCATTCTGGTTTTTAGTCTTAGCCATTCTAACCAGAGTAAGATGAAATCTCAAAGTAGTTTTAATTTGCATTTACCTATTGGCTAGTGATGTTCAACATTTAAAAACATATATTTCTCAGCTATTTGTATCTCTTTTGAGAATTCTCTGTCTAGTTCCATGTCCCAAATTTAATTGGGTTCTTTCCTTTGTGTTCATTTTAAGGGGATTTTTATTATTTATATATTATAGATAACTTTCTGTCAAGTGTATGGCTTGTAAAGATTTTTTCTCAATGTTGTAGAAATGCCTGCTGTTTCTTTTAAATGATGGTGTCTTTTGCCATACAAAAGGTTTTTAATTTCATGGGATCTCATTTGTCAAATTTACCTTTAATGCCTCTACTACCATGGTCCTGTGCAGAAAGTACAGTTGAATGTACATTTCTGTGCCTATGAGTTCTGTGCCTAAGAGATCCTCTTTCACATTCAGGGTATCAAGTCTTATGATGAGATCTTTGATTTTTTTGGACTTGAATTTTGGAAGGGTGTGAGATAAAGATCTAGTCTCATTCTTCTACATGTAGCTTATCCAGTTTGACCAGTACCATTTGTTGAAGATGCTGTCTTTTCTCCAGTGTGTATTGTTGTCTTCTTTCTCAAAATTCAGGTGGCTGTAGTATAATTGAAATTGGGGATGGTAGTAATAAAACCTTAAAGGTACTGGCATAAAAACAGGCACACTGATAAACAGAATTGAGAACTCATCCATAAACCTATGCTTCGACAGCCACCTGAATTTTGAGAAAGAAGACAACAATACACACTGGAGAAAAGACAGCATCTTCAACAAATGGTGGGATTTTTATTATTTAGAATTTTTTTAATTATCCTGGCTCTTTTATACTTCCATATGAATTTTCAGGTTACTTTTCTGTGAGGAAATGAAAAAGTTTTAGACTTTTAATGGGGATCACATCAAATCTGTAAATTGCTTTTGGTAGGATATTCATTTTCACAAAATAAAATCCTACCAATCTATGAGCACGAGATGTGTCCCATCTTCTGATGTCTTCTTCACTTTCTTACTACAATGTCTTAAAATTTTTATTTTACAACTATTTAATTCGCTTGTTTATAGTTATTACAAGATTTTTATTTTGCTTTAATATATTTTATTTGAGGCCATTGTAAAGTGTATTATTTTCCTGATTTCTTTTCAGTATATTTGTCATGTTTTATATAGGAAGAATATTGACTTTTATGTGTTGATTTTGTATCCTGATACTTTGGTGAAAGTGTTTATCAGCTGTAGAAGTTTCCTGGTGGAGTCTTGAGGGTCTTTTATATATAAAATCATCATCTGCAAACAGGATTATTTTGACTTCTTCATTTCCTATTTGTATCCTCTTTATATCCTCTTGTCTTATTGCTGTAGCTAAGGCTGCATGCACAGGTGTAGAGTGAGCAGACATCATTCTCTTGTTCTTGACTTCAATGAAAATTCTAGGAGTGTTTCTCTGTTTGGCACGATGTAAACAGTGCATTTGTTGTATATTGCTTTTATTATATTGAGATATATCCCTAGACTCTCTAGGAATCACAAAGGGAAGTTCAATTTTGTCAAAGGCCTTTTCTGCATCTCCTGGTATCATTATGTAATTTCTGTCCTTTACACTTATTATGTGGTTGGTTATATTTATTGATTTGTGAATGTGGAATTGTCCTTGGATTTCTGGAATGAAACTGACTTTACGTGGTGGGTGATCTTTTGATGTGTTCTTGAATTTAGTTTGTGTGTTATAGAGATTCTTTCCATCTATGTTCATCAGGTATGTTGGTCTATACCTTGCTTTTTATTGAGTTTTAATCTATTTTAGCATCAGAGTAATAGTGTTTTGTAAAATGAATTTGGAAATATTTATTGCTTTTCTATTTTATGGGATAATTTGAGCAGTTTGTTGAAGGTCTTAAAATTCTGTACTGACTCCATCTGGTCCTGGATATTTTTTAGTTTCTGATTGGATCTCATTGCTTGTTACGGCTCAATTTCAATTACTTACTCAATTTTGATTTAAGTTTGGTAGGGTATATGCATCTAGAAATTCATCCACTTCTTTTATACTTTCTAGTTTAGTGTAATACAAAATTTTAAAGTATGTCCTTATGATTCCATGGATTTTTAGTGTCTGTTTTAATATCTCCTCTTTCATGTCTAATTTTATTAATTTGTGTCTTATTTCTTTTTCTTTTGGTTAGTTTGGCTAAAGGTTTTTTTAGTCAAGTTTATAACAGGCTTTCTTGAACCATTAGCCACCAACCATAACTCATTATTATTATTATTATTATTATTATTATTATTATTATTATTATTATTATTTGTGAATGCTCAGCCTTAGCTTAGGCTTGTTTCTAACTAGCTTTTTTTAAAATACTTAAATTAATCCATTTCTATTAATCTATGTGTTGCCCTGAGACTGGTTTACTGCATTGATGTACTGTCCATCCTGCTTTCCTGCTTTCTCCATGTCTGGCTGGCTGGTGTGGTTCACTGGCTGGCTCCCCTTTTCTCTCTGCCCTCCAGCCCTGCTTGTCCCTCCTCTGCCTATCTATTGGCCATTTTGCTTTCTTTTAGACCAATCAGGTGCCTTAGGAAGGCAAAGAACCACATCTTTACATTGTTAAACAAACACAGGATAAACAAAAGCAACATATCTTTACATAATTAAACAAATATTCTGCAACAAAACAAATGTAACACATCTTTATATAGTTGAACAAATATTCTGTTCCACAACACAAGTTCATATTTTCAAGGAACTATTTGTTTCTTGATTCTTTCTCTTTTTTCATATCTATTTGATTAATTTCAGCCCCGATTTTGATTTCTCTTCATATCCACTTTCTTATCATTCTTGTTTTTCCAAGCCTTCAGGTGCATTACTGTCAATTTGAGATTTCTAATATTTTCTTCATGTAGATATTAAGCTATAAACATTCTCTTAGAATGGCTATCGTTATATCCCATAGATTTGAATATGTTGCATTTTCATTTTCACCCATTTCCAGGGAATTTTAAAATTTCTTCTTCATGTTTTTTTCTTGGCCCAATTCTCATTCAGCAGCATATTTCATAGTCTCTATTAGTTTGTTGTGTACTCTCGGTAGTTCCTCCTATTGCTATTGATATCTAGCTTTATTCCATTATAGTCAGATAGAATTCAGGATGTTATCCCACGTTTCCTGTTCTTGTTGAGACTTGCTTTGTGTCCTAATATATAATTAATTTTGGAATAATTTCCATATGCTTCTGGGAATAATATGTATTCTTTACTGTTTCAGTGAAATATTCTGTAGATATGTTAGGTCCATATGGTTTATGGTATCATTCATCTCTAGAGTTTGTATATTAGTTTTTGACAGCCTGCCCATTAGTGAGAGTGGGGTATTGAAGTCACCCATGTATCCCATATTGATGTATCTGTGATTTCAGATATAATTAATACTTCTTTTATAAAATGGGGTACACCTGTTTGGGTGCATGTATATTGGTAATTGTAATAGCTTCTTGGTGGGTTATTCTTCTAATGAGTATGAAGGGTCTTCCTTGCCCCTTTTAACTAATTTAGGTTTGAAGTTTCATTTGTCAATGATCAGAATTGCTACACCTGCTTGTATTTTACCTTCATTTGCTTAAAGTACCTTTTTTCATCATTCTATGTTAAGGCTACGTCTTTGAAAGTAAAGTCTATTTGTTGGCGGCAGAGAAAAGATAAATCATGCTTTCTAATCATGTGTTCTAATCTGTGCCTTTATTAGGTAATTGAGTCCACTAATATTCAGAATTACCAAAAGATAATCAGAAAGATATGCATTCTTTCATTAAATTTATTTTGCGGTGATTCTTTGACCTCTTTTGGTCTATTTTCCAGGTATTATTTATTTTTCTATTGGTTGTGCTTATCCTTCTTTTTTTGACTGAAATAGTCCTTCAGTATCTCCCATAGAGTTAGTTTAGTGGTCACAAATTCTTTTATTTTCTTCTTGTGGAATTTTCATTTTTCTATGAATTTTGATAGTTTTGCTGGGTATAACATTCTGGGTTTACAGTTATGTTCTTTCAGAGCTTGAAACATATTTTTCAATGCTCTTCTGACTTTGAAATTTCTGTCAGATGATCAGGAGTTATTCTGGTGGGCCTGCCTTTATAAGTGACCTGACCTTTTCCTCTGGCAGCTTTCAATATTCTTTCTTTATTCTATTTTAATGTTTTTATTATAATATGTTGTGGAGAGTTTCTTTCCTGGCCATATCTGTTTGGAGTCCTGAGGCACCAGTATGGGCATCTCTTTCTCTAAATGTGAACATTTTTATATGATTTTCCTGAAAATAGAATCTATGCCTTTGGTGTGATAATTCTCCTTTTCTCATGCCTATAATCTGAAATTTAGGTCTTTTCATGTTATTCAAGAGTTTCCCCTTCTTCTGTTCATGGGAGATTTGTTATTGATGTTGTTTGTTTGTTTACATTTAAAACTTATCACTAAATTTTAAAGTGATAAGTCTTCTCTACTTTGTCTTCCAGCCTTTCCAGCCTTGATTTTTCCCATGATCCATTATATTGGTAAGGTCTTGACATGAAGCTTTTATTTGACTTACGTAGTTTTTCACTTTTGGCATGATTTCAGTTTAGTTTTTCCTCAGTAGTTCTGTGTCTTCTTGAATCCTATTTTCATATCATATATTAGCTTCCTTACTCCGTTTATCTCTGATGCTTTACTCTGAGTTTTCTGACTCCAGTGTTAACCAGTCTTTTGAATTTCTTGTCTGCCAGTTCTTCAAGGTCATTCTCATTGACTTACATTATTATGGGACTAGTAATTTTTGGAGGACACATATCTTGGATTTTATGTGGACTTTTTATTTCTATTTTTGTGCCAAGATTTATGCATTTGGAGTTAGTTGGTTGAATGAGATTGTGGGCCTGGGGATGATTGTCTGGGGAGTGCTTGGGAGTCAGCACCAGGAGCTGGAGAAAACTATGCCACTGGGCAGGATATTTAGGGTGCAAGATACTTTATTAGGACTTAAATTTATTTTATTGCTCAACTAAATAAGTAGACAGATAAATAATAAATAAATAATTTATTGCTCCAGGGGCACAGTAGTTGGGGCCTGCCTTTCCCTAGTCTCTCATGCAGGGAGCTGGGTAAATTGCCAGGTGCAGGTTGAATGGTTGGGGGCTTGGTGGGCTCTTATTTCTATGTGGTAAGAGCTAAGCAGATGAGGAGGTATATGCAGTAAGTATTTTTAAGAGATTTTAAAATTGTGTGTGTGTGTGTATGTATGCGCACACATACATGACTTTGCATGCCTGAGGATGCCTATGGAGGCATCAGATATTCTGGAACTGGCATTACAGGAAGTATGAACCACACTACCTGGGTGCTGAGACTTAAACTCAGGTCCTCTACAAGAGCAGTAAGTGTTTTTAACTGAGCCATCTATCTAGACCCTTCATAGGTAGTTTTAAAATGTGATGTTGTATTAAGTTTGCACATACTTTACTAAAAATGTTTGTGTCTATATTCAAAAGGGAAATTAGAGGATGTTTTTGTGTTGGTTGTGTGCCATTTACTGATTTTTTTACTCATAGTAAAATTACATTATCTAACAAATTTAATAACTTTTTTCCTTTTTATTTTATGAAAGAATCTGAAGAGCAATTGTAAATTTCAGGTAAAATTCAGCATTGAATCAATCCATCTATGTATTTTCTTAACTGTACAACTTTTTATTGTTGCTTTAGTTTTGTTGTTTGTTCTAAGTTTAAGTTGTTTGTATATGATAAGTATTGTATATAGAAATGGATCAGTTGTTTCCTAGATTTTCCTACTTATTGGAATATATGTTTTCAAAATATTACCTAGTAATACTTTGATATCTGTTGTAAAGTCCTTCTTTTCACCTGTAATTTTAATAATTTTGGTATTCACTCAGTTTTGTTAGTTTCACAAATGATTTTTCTATCTTGTCTTTTACAATAACCCACTTTATTTAATTAATTCTTTCTATTGTTATTTTATTAATTAAATTTATTCATTTATTTTTTATCCCAACCAAAGGTAGCCCTCCCTCCTTTCGTCCCATTCCCCCCGCCCACCTCTGCCTGCCCCACCCCCAATTTGGGTGTCAACAAATCATGGCATATCAAGTTGAGGTAGAGCCCAGCCCATATAAGAAATAGGTTCCCAAAAGCCAGCCAAAACATTAGGGACAGGCATTACTCCCACTTTGAGGAGTCTCACAAGTAGACCAAGTTATACAACTGTCACACTTACATAGAGGACCTAGGTGGATCCCATGCAGGCTCTCTACCCATTGGTCCAGAGTCTGTGAGTATTGTTCTTTTAGTCAGTTGTTGTGTGATATTTTGTTTGTGTTCTGACAAATAAAGCTTGCATGCATATCAGAGGATGGAGCTAGCCACTAGCTAACCATAGAGGTCTGAAGGTCTGTACAAACAGACAGGAAGTAATAAGGCTGGGCAGAGAGAGGAAGTGATAATGTAGGAGGAGACAAAATCACAACCCTTTTGAACTGAGGATTCGGACAGGTAGGAAGCAACTGGCAGCTGTTCCTGGTTCTCTGATCTTTCAGGTCCCCCCCCCAATGATATTTGACTCCTGAATCTTTATTGATTAAGATTAATTAGATTCCTGTGTCTGTCAGTCTCCATTTCATTAATTTTCCTTTGGTCATCATTATTTCCTTCTGTCCACTAATTTTGTGTTTGGCATTTTTTCTGTGTTCTTAACAATTTGAAGTATATCATTAGATTATATAAGTTTTATCTGATATTTTAAATACTTATTTTATATGCATTGGTGTTTTGCCTGCATATATGCCAGTATGAGGGTGTCATATCCTCTGGAACTGGGGTTACAGACAGTGTGGGCTGTTTATGTAGTTGTTTGGAATTGAACCTGGCTCTTCTGGAAGAGCCACCAGTGCTCTTAATGGCTAAGCCATCTCTTCACCCCCATCTGATTTGTATTGGAAATGCCATCTTGTATTCCAAAGATTATGGTAGAATATATTTGCATTTTAATTTTGTTCTAAGAAACTTTAAATTTCCTTCCTGTTTTTTTAAATTATCCATGGATCATTCAATCTTTGTGTATTTGTGTAATTTTTGTAGTTTCTCATGCTGTTAACTCCTGGTTTTATTCAATTATATGTAAGACATAATATTTTTAGTATTTGTTAAAACTTAGCCTATAGTATGCTATAGTTTAGAGAACGTCCATGGGCTGTTGAGAAGCATGTATATTCCATACTTTTTGTGTAAAATATTCTATGGATGTCTATAAATTTCTATTTGCTGTATCATTGAGTTTGACTATGAGTTTCTGTGCTGATTTTGGGGGGTTGTGGTCACAGGTACATAGAAAGTATGGGATAAAAGATCTGGGAAGGAGGCACTTAGCCTCTTTTGGGGTTCCGATAGGGTCTCGAAAGGCTGCTGAGACTAACGTGGGTTTCTGGTGTAAGTAATCTTCCATAATAAAATACCAATATATTCTTATTACATATCCTGTTATAGTTCTGCTACAATAACTCTCCTGGGAGCTGGGAAAAGGGTAGAAAATTCGTCCAAAACACATTGTATGAATATCTTAAATAATTAGCTGTGGTGATACATTATTTATGATTGATTAAAGCTTGACTGAGGGTACAGAAAACAAAGCCAACCACACTAGTTAGCTCTAGAAGCTAGGCGGTAGTGGTACACACTTTTAATCCCAGGATTCAAGAGATAGAGGTAGACAGATCTCTGTTAATTCAAGGCTACTCTGACTACAGGAAATTGATTGAGTCCTAAAAGAAACAACGCACATAAAGGTGATCCCAGCGTCTGGGATCATACACATTTAATCCCAAGACTAGGGAAGTGGAGACAGGAGTGATATGACTGAGTGGAGAAAGGAATATAAGGAGGAGACAGGATCTGAGAGCCTTTTGCCTCTGAGGATTTGTGGAGACAGGGTTGCCATTTCAGCTGGGTAGAGGTAAGATCTACTGGCTTCCCTGCTTTGCTTTCTGTATCCTCAGGCAAGCTTTAATAAATCATAAATAATATGTCACCACAATTAGTACAAAAAAAGTATTCTCAAAAGAAAAAAATTCACCTGAGTATAGTAATCTTTTGGATATTTATTTACCCGCACAGCTTAGATTACATTATTTCTTACTGTTCTGGATTTTTGGTATTTCTACCAAAATAATGTTCTAAAGGGTTTCACTTTGTATGTAAGCTGACAATTTTCTTTTGTAGTTTTTTTTTTTAAATTTATCTTTTGTGTTTTTACTTTAAATTAGAAACAAGCTTCTTTCCCAGTTCCCTCTCCCTCCCCTACTCCCCTGCCCCCAATAACACCCTACCTTTCCCATACCATTTCTGCTCCCCAGGGAGGGTGGGGCCTTCCATGGGGGATCTTCAAAGTCTGTCATATCAATTGGAGCAGGGCCTAGGTCATCCCCCATGTATCTAGGCTGAGAGAGTATTCCTGTATGTGTAATGGGCTCCCAAAGTCCATTCTTTTGCTAGGGATAAATACTGCTCCACTGCCAGAGGCCCCACAGATTGCTGAGGCCTCCTCACTGACACCCGTGTTCAAGGGGTCTGGATCAGTCCTGTGCTGGTTTCCCAGCTATCAGTCTGGGGTCCATGATCTCCCCATTGTTCAGGTCAGCTATTTCTGTGGGTTTAGCCAGTCTGTTATGGACCCCTTTGCTCATCACTCGTCCTTCTCTGCAACTGGATTCCAGGAGTTCAGTTCAGTGTTTAGCTGTGGGTGTCTGCTTCTGCTTCCATCAGCTACTGGATGAAGGCTTTAGGATGGCATATAAGGTAGCTATCAATCTCATTATAGGGGAAGGGCATTTAAGGTAGCCTCTCCTCTGTTGCTTAGATTGTTAGTTGGTGTCATCCTTGTAGATCTCTGGACATTTACCTAGTGCCAGATTTCTCTTTAAACCTATAATGGCTCCCTCTATTATGATATCTCTTATCTTGCTCTCCTCTATTCTTCCCCCAACTCAACCTTCCTGCTCCCTCATGTCCTCCTCTCCAATCCTCCTCTCCCCTTCTCTTTCTCCTACCTCCCTCTCCCCTCCCTCGTGCTCCCAATTTGCTGAGGAGATCTTGTCCCTTTCCCCTTCTTTTGGGGACCATGTATGTCTGTCTTAGGGCCCTCCTTGTTTCCTAGCTTCTCTGGTGGTGTGGATTGTAGGCTGGTAATCCTTTGCTCTATGTCTAATATCCACATATGAGTGAGTAGATATCATGTTTGTCTTTTTGTGACTGGGTTACCTCACTCAGGATGGTTTCTTCTAATTCCATCCATTTGCCTTTGAATTTCAAGATCCCATTGTTTTTTTTTTTTCCCACTGAGTAGTGCTCCATTGTGTAAATGTATCACATTTTCTCTGTCCATTCTTCAGTTGAGGGGCATTTAGGTTGCTTCCAGGTAGCTTTAATATTTTTTTGTTCTGTGGTTTTAGTGTTTTAACAGTGTAACATAGACAGTTTTGTAGCAGGCTTTCTGAGACTACCAGCTCCCAAATAATGACATGGAGACTTATTATTAATTATGAATGCTTGGCTTTATCTTATGCTTGTCCCACTACCTCTTATAACTTAATTTAACCTGTTTCTCTTCTTCTGTATTTTGCCTTGGGTCTTTTTACCTTTCATTCTGCAAATCTATTTTTCCGGATTCTTCCACGTCTATTGGCTGCTGACTGGCTGGCTGGCTGGCCGGCCCTGGATGTCTCCCTCTCTTTGTCCCTCATTTCCCTTGTCAAGCCTAGATTCCTCCTCCTACTTATTCTCTCTGCTTGCCAGCCCTGCCTATCCCTTGCCAGGTATTGGCCGTTTGACTTCTTATTAGACTAATCAGGTGCCTTAGACAGGCGAAGTAACACATCTTTATGTCGTTGAACAAATGCAGTATAAACAAATGTAACACACCTTTACACAGTTAAATACTCCACAACAGAGGTTCTTTTCTGGCCTTGACTTGAAGTGGTTTAATTCCCTCCAGTACTCGTATCCATATCATTTTCTGGCTTTTAGAAATGCTATCCTATAGTTTCACTGAATAGACTTTCTGTGCCTTTTGTTTGCTTCTCAGTTCCCTTTCCTCCTTGAATTCTTAGGTTTGTCTATTCAGCATGTCTTAAACTTTTTGAAAGTGCACATTCACAGTCCTGGTGTCTCCAACATTCTTGGGTCTCACTTAAACTTAGACTTTACCTTCACATTTTCATGTAATGGCACCGAGTTCCCTTTGCAGAGGCTCCAACCCTATTGAGGCAGCATGCATAGCTGGAGCCCGCACAGGTCTGCACCAGCTCCCCTGCATACATATTATGGCTTCCAGTTTGGTGTTTCATGGGACTCCTGAGTGTGTGCATGAGTGAGTCTCTGATTCTTGTGCCTTCTCATGGGCTCTTTTCCTTCTTCGGTTTGTCTTGTCCAACTTTGATGTGATAGTTTTTGGTTTTATTTTATTTCATTTTGTAATATTTTATTCTTATCTCTTAAAAGCCTGTTCTTTTCTAATGAGAGACAGAAAGGGAGTGGATCTGGAGGGAAAGGAAGTAGGAAGAAACTGGGGGGGGCATTTATATGTCAGGTTATATTGTGTGAGAAAATGTGTTTTCAATAAAAGAAAAAAAAAACAAAGCAAAATGAACAAAAAAGAACAGATTATTCTCCAAGCTACAGTTTCATCTGAGTAAATCTATTAAAATGTACATTTTTCTATACTAAAAATAAGAAATAAAGCACCATGGTCCAATTTTTATACGATGTATTAGATTTATTACTTATCAATGAATTATAGATAAACAGTAAGTGTGGGGCCCTGTCCTTCCTAAAAGCTGTTGCCTAGTTGCCCAGGTGCTTTAAGTATATCTTAAAGTTAAAAAATTAGACAGCTCCACTATTTGACTAAGCCCATATATCACGTTGCATAAGGGAATCTTGAACCACAGGAATATGGTAAAATTGGGATGAGGGCTGTGTTGTAACTACCCTAAGTATCCAGCCAGAGGAGAAGAACGGACAAGAACTTAAAATTAGGATTATTAAAAGCACTAATCCATACCTAGCAGGATAGCTTTCCAGCACTGTCATGGTTACTACTCGCTGTTCTTATTCAGGTATACTATGAGAAAGAAACTAATAAGTAGAAAAACATGAAAAATCTTCCATTTGATAGCAAATTGTTCACTGTTGTAGACAGGGTGGACACTGAAAAGGCAGATGTAATTGTTAAAGAGATGAATGTCATTAAAGACAAATCGAGTACCTTACACTGAAACAACAGCCGCAATGGTCTAAGAGTAAGACTGTCTATCAACCCAGCCTTTTATTTTCTTTGTTTTGTTTGGGCTAGTGCCATTTTTTGCTGAGACAAAATTAAACTATTTTGATTTCATTGTAGTACTTTGAATTAGTTATTATGGAGTAAGGGTCTTACTTCTCAGAAACACTTGCACATACATGTTTGTTGTTGCCTTATTTGCATTAGCAAAGAAATAGAATTAGCCTAGATCTCTACAAACAGATGAATGGATAATGAAAATGTGATCAGATTATACAGTGCAGTTTTATTCAACCATAAAGCAAGGTAAAATTTGTAGGAAAATTGGTGAAACAGTAAAATATTGTATTATATAAGATAACATGCTCAGAAATATAAAAACTTCATGCCCTTTCTCATATGTGGATACTGGCTTCTAACTATTATTTGTGTGTATTTATGTGAGAGTATGTGTATACAGAGTCCAGAAAACTATAATGGGGCCTATAGAGGGACAAGAAGAAGCCTTATTGAAGGTTCTGAAAAGGATAATAAATCACACACGTTATAAAAGTGGGAGAGGGAATATTGGGAGAGGAGGGTAGCAGGCTGGAGGTTGGCATGAAGATTGAGGTGTGGGTGAGAGTGAGAGCAACCCAAACTAATTACCTATGAATATCCCATAAGGGAACCTGTTACTTTGTATTCTAATTAGAAATGAAATTAAAAGTTTGGAAGTAACATCATCCAGTTTCATAGCAAACTTCGTATCAACTTTTCATTCTCATGGTAAGGCTTATACTGAGCTGTTGCCATCAAATATTAGAGCTAAATTTCATATTTTTCTTTTATTGAAAATATATTTTTTCTCATATAACCTGATTTTGATTTTCCTTCCCTCTACTCCTCCCAGATCCTCCCCACCTCCCCTCCATCCAGATCCACTCCTTTTCTGTCTCTCATTAGAAAATAAACAGGCTTTGAAGGGATAATAATAAAACAAAATAAAATAAGACAAATCAAAATCAAACATATCAGAATAGGAAAAAACCACAAAAAGAATGGAAAGAGCCCAAGGAATGGCACAACAAACAGATATAGACACAGAGACCCACTTGTTCACTCACTTAGGAATCCTATAAAAACACATACTCAGAAGCCATAATATATACCCAGAGGACCTGTAAAGGGAAAAAGACGGAGAGGGAGAGATAGATAGACAGAGAGACAGAGAGACAGAGAGATGTAGTTAGTGATATTTTGTTTGTGATCTAACAAAAGAAAGCTTACCTGAAGATCAGAGTACAGAGGTAGCCACACTAGTTAGACATGGAGGTCAGGCAGTGGTGACACACACCTTTAATCCCAGCAGCCACACAAAGGTGATCTCACCACTTGGGAGGAGGTGGAGACAGGAAGGCATATGGCTGGATGGAGAAAGGAATATAAGGCTGGAGGAGACAGGAGCTAAGATGCAGTCTGAGCAGCAGGCAGTCTGCAGCAGTCTGAGGATGCAGTCTGAGGACAGGATTGCCCCTTTGGTCTGAGCATTGGTAGAAGTAAGCACTCTAGTGACTGGCCGCTCTGCTTCTCTGATCCTTCAGCTTTCACCCCCCTGATAGCTGACTCTGAGTTTTTATTATTAAGACCAATTAGAAGAGAAGGTGTGGAGAGCAGGAGGACAAGAGGGAGAGGGAAATGGGATTGGTATGTAAAATAAGATTTAAAAACAAAGAATGAGAGAGAGGATATTTTAAAAGTTAAAATTTACAAAAACTTCAAAAGAAAATGTTCCTGACACCACATTATCAGACAAGGAACTTCCAAAGATGCCATGAGTTCATTTTGCATTGGCCATCTACTTCTGGACATGCAGCCTACCCTTAAGAGTAGTTTGTTTCCCCAGTGAGACTCCATTGGAGAAAACTAATTTTTCATTTTCAAATAGTTATCAATTGGAGCTAGCTTCTGGGTTAGGGATGGGGGCATGTGTCTACTCCTGTCAGCTCTGGGACCCCATCTGATGCAGATCCATGGATGCCCTATGCATGCTGCCTCAGTCTCTATAAATTCATATGTGCATTGGTCCTGTGGTGTTTAGAAGGCCTTGATTCCTTGGTGTCTTCCATTTCATTTGGTTCTTATGCTCTTTCTGCTTCCTCTTCCACAAGGTACACTAAACCCCAAGGGGATGAGTTTAATGTGGGTATCTCATTTAGGGCTGAGTGTTCCAAGGCTTCTCACACTTGGCATATCATATGACTGTGGGTCTCTGTATTTGCTCCCATCTGCTGCAGGAGGAAGCTTCTCTGATGATGGCTGAGCAAGGCACTGATCTCTGAGTTAGCAGAATATCATTGGGAGTCATTTTATCACTACAGGGTTTCTTTTAGATCAGTAATATTTGCTTTTACCATAGGTCTCTGGGCTATCTAATCTCAGGTTCTTGGTCATCCAAGCAGCTCCAGGTATGGGTTTTATCTTGTGGAGTAGCCCTTAAGAAAAATAAGGTATTGTTTAGGTATGTCCACAAGCTTTGTGCTACCATTGCACTAGCACATCTTGCAGGCACGACACTAGTGAGGATAGCTAAGTTGGTAGTTGCATTTAAAGAACCTTTCAATACCAAGAACACTAGCCTTTAGGTAGACACTAGCTCAACTTCTCCACATTCAGTGAGTTGTGTAGGTGTTGTCTTCAGGAATGGGAGCTTGCAGTCAGTTTGTGGAGAGCAACCTATAGTCTTGGCAACAGCCTGCGTTGTTTGGGGTTTCCAGGGGACCCCTTTGGCCAATAACACAATTAGATATAACAATTTCCAGTACTGGGAGCTTCATTTGGTGGCAAGAGATTCCAGCTCGGACTCTGTTTCCCCCATCATGTGCCCGTTTCATTCATTTAGATTGCCTTCATATATGTATTTTAGGAAGCTTCTATTGTATTACATTTCCATACTACATCTCAAATGACCCTCAATTCTAGCTGTCTCTTCCTGTATTCCCTCCTTTGTCCCCTACTTCCCCCCTCCCAAAATTTTGTCAATATAAGATGCATTTATGGGTACAATGTGGCAATTCAGTATGTGCATGAAATGTGTAATTATCAAAGTAGGATAATTAGCATTTTATTATCCCTAAGCATTTTATCAATTTTTTGGTGAAAGCTTTCAAATTCTTCTCCTTTAAAGTTTTTATAAACTATCTAATAAGGTGTTTTAAAGTAAGTAACCCTGTTGTGCTATAGAGCATTAGGTTTATTCTTTCTGTGCTACCCATTAACCAGTTTGCTTGTCTCCCTCTATCCTCTTACTATTCCTAACTTTAGTGACATCCATTATGTTCTTTTATGCTCCCACATATGAGCAAGAACATGTGGTATTTATCTTGCTATGGCTCATTTCACTTAATGTAAGGTCAGCCAGTTTCATCCTTGTTGCTGCAAATGACAGGATTTAATTATTTTGTGGCTAAGTACCATTCCATTGCATATATTTTTGTGGCAAAACATCCATGCAAAAAACTACATAAATATGAGTGTTGAATTTTCACAAATGCAACAAAATGTTGACTTGCTCAATAAATAGAACCAATTCCCAACACTTCAGCTAAATCTATTATGTCCTTTCAGTCTCAGAGTTTTCAGTGTTCTCCAATGACTACTTTCTTGACTTCTAACATTGTAGACTTATTTTGCCTATTTTATACAATTTAGTAATGTAGTAAATGTTGTTTTGCCTTGCTTCATTTGTACAGGCTTATGTTTGTGAGATTCATTCAAGTTACTGAGTGTACAGAATCATGCATTTGAATTTTTATATAGAATCATACAAGATACATTCAAATGTCAATATAGGCTACAAGAAACAGTGTTTCTCATATATATATATATATATATATATATATATATTTGTATTTTCCTATAGCAGAGTTCTTTGTTACCATGTATATACTTAGAAGTTATGGATGGTTTTCCAAAATGTTCTTAAAATGTCTAAGATTCTGTCATTGATAGTATTTTATCATAGCATAACATTTTCATTTTCTGATGACTAAATGTTTGATAAATTTTTCAAGTTTATTATACATTTGAATTTCTTCTTTTTGAAGAAACTTTTCTAGTTTTATGTTATCTAAGTGGGTAAGAGTTTTTGTCTTATTACTTTTATGCATTTGAAAAATATGTCCTCAAGGTGTAGCCATGTATTGGATAGACAAATACTAAACCTATTTTGTTCTTTTGTCTCCTGTAAATAGTATATATTAGTGAACAGAAATTTTAATGTTACCCAGTTTTTATAGTAAAAAATTGTTTGTCTATTGTTTTTTCTCTATTATTAAAACAATATTGCTATTCCCAAGGCTATGAAGATATTCTCCTGAGTCTCTATAGAAGACATAACATATCTGAAATTCATTTTTACAAATCACATGAAGTAGGCTACAACACCACTCATTGTTTTTTATCATTTAGGTATGTAGTTTACCAAATAGCATGTATAATTTTTGTAAAAGATTCATTAAAATTTTAAACCCAACATTGTCTTGTCTTCCTACAACTGAGGGTACAGGTAACAGTTGTTTTGGGAAACTGTGTGCCTAAGCATACAATGGGGAATTGATATATGTGGATTCCCACATCTAGAGTATAAAATAACTCAGCTATGTGGTTGGAGGCTTCTCATCCTACCTGCCAGTTCCAAAATAACTACTCTAAGGCTTAACATTAATTACAATTGTTTGGCCAGTGGCTCAGGCATATTGCTGACTAGCTCTTACAATTAAACTAACCCATTTCTATTATTCTATATTTTACCACAAGGCTCATGGTCTGTTACCTCTCATCTTCATTCCCTGGCAACTACATGACATCTTCCTGACTCCACCTTCTTTCTCTCTACATCTTTTTTTTCCTGTTTTTGTTTCTCTCTACATCTTGGATTGGATTTCCTGCCTAGCTTTATTCTGTTTGGCCATTGGCCAAATCAGCTTTATTTATTAACCAATAAAAGCAACATATGCTCACAGCACACAGAAGGACATCCCACATCACAGCTACTAGCAATTTCTAACACTCAAAGCTCTAGAAGCATTTATCTTCAAACTTGTCAGTGGTGTGGGTCCACATTTTCCATTAGAGAGGTGGTTACAAAACACTGTATAGATTTGGTAACAGCAGACATATTGTTTTTTTCTCCTGGAACATTTGCACCTACAACGATAACTTAAATTTGTACTTGACTTACTGAGCTATTCATTTCTGTGACTTCTTTTTTGTTCTTTTTCTTTTCTACTAATTTTTATTTCAGTTAGAAACAATCTTATTTTACATACCAATCCCAGTTCCTCCTCTCTCTCCCATCCTCCCACTCGCCCCACCATCCCCTGCCCCACCCTCCATCCACATCCCAGGGAGGGTGAGGCCTCCGATGGGGGATCACCAAAATCTGTCACATCATTTAGGGTAGGGGCTAGGCACTCCCCCATATATCTAGGCTGAGAGAGTATTCTTCCACAGGGAATGGGCTCCCAAAGTCCATTCATACACCAGGGATAAATACTGGTCTACAACCAGAGGTCCCATAGATTGCTGAGGCCTCCTCACTGACACCCACGGTCAGGGGGGTCTGGATCAGTCCTATGCTGGTTTCCCAGCTATCAGTCTGGGGTCCATGAGCTCCTAATTTTTCAGGTCAGCTGTTTCTGTGGGTTTACCCAGCATGGTCTTGAACCCTTTGCTCATCACTCCTCCCTCTCTACAACTGGATTCCAGGAGTTCGGCTCACTGTTTAGCTGTGAATCTCTGCTAAGCTTCCATCAGCTACTGGATGAAGGCTCTAGGATGGCATATAAGGTACTCATCAATTTCATTATAGGGGAAGGGCATTTAAGGTAGCCTCTCCACTATTGCTTAGATTCTTAGTTAGGGTCATCCTTATGTATGTCTGGACATTTCCCTAGTGCCAGATTTCTCTTTAACCTATAATGGCTCCCCTATTGAAGGTATCTCTTTTCTTGATCTCCTTCTCTATTCTTTCCCCAAGTAAACCTTTCTGATCCCTCATATTCTCCTCCCCCATCCCCTTCTACTCCTCTTCTTTCTCCTACCTCCCTTCCCATCCCCCATGCTCCCAATTAGCTCAGGAGATCTTGTCCCTTTTCCCTTCTCTGGGGATCCATGCATGTCTCTCTTAGGGTTCTCCTTGTTTCCTAGCTTCTCTAGGGTTGTGTATTGTTGACTGTTTATCCTTTGTTATATGTCTAATATCTACTTATGAGTGAGTATATGCCATGACTTTCTTTCTATGTCTAGGTTACCTCACTCAGGATGGTTTCTTCTAGTTCCATCCATTTGCCTGCAAATTTCAAGATTTCTTTGTTTTTTCCACTGAGTAGTACTCCATTCTTCATTTGAGGGGCATCTGGTTTTCTTCCAGGTTCTGACTATTACAAATAATGCTGCTATGAACATAGTTGAACAGATGTCCTTGTTGTATGAATGTGCATCCTTTGGGTATATGTCTAAGAGTGGAATAGCTGGATCTTGAGGTGGACTGTTTCCCATTTTCCTGAGAAACCACGATACTGATTTCCAAAGTGGCTGTACAAGTTTGTACTCTCACCAAAAGTGGAGGAGTGTTCCCCTTTCTCCACTCCACCTAGCCACCCAGCTATACAGCAAGTCACAGAGTAAGAGCAAAAGTAAGATACACAGAAGTAAGAAAAAAAAAAGCCCAGAGGCAAAAGGCTAATTTAAGTTTTTTTTAAAAAAAAAGTTCACTAGAGGGCCGGGCATAGGTGGTGCACGCCTTTAATCCCAGCACTTGGGAGGCAGAGGCAGGTGGATCTCTGTGAATTCGAGGCCAGCCTGGTCTCCAGAGCAAATGCCAGGATAGGCTCCAAAGCTACACAGAGAAACCCTGTCTCAAAAAAACAAAAAAAAGTTCACTAGAAACAAGCCAAGCTAAGGTAAAAATAAGCCTCTATGTGTGATTTATTTGGGTCCTGGGTGGCAGGCCCTCACATTCCTAAGTGGCTGGGTGGATGCATTATGGTCATTGGGTGGGCTATGGATGTTTGTTACTGTTTACAGGAGCTGGTTATAAATTGTTATTGGTAATGGTCAGAAAAAAGAACTGAACAATGGAAATTAGATTCAGGGATCTCTTTCTGAAGACAAAAATGGGGGATATAATGTAAAAATGATGAGATAAAAAGGTGGGCTTTTGAGTCTATTTTTAAACAATCACTAGTCTCAAATATTTTACATTGGTATGAATTTTTGTATATTGATACAAAAATTAGAACATAGTGTACATACATGTTTAGGGTATTGTAACTATGTAGCTCATTTAACAATGTATGTAAATTTCTAGTCCTTGAAAATTATTACAAACTAGTACAAAAAAGAAATATAGGTTAGTAGTTAGTTACCTATAACAATTAAACTTGTAGTCATG
This sequence comes from Cricetulus griseus, assembly GCF_003668045.3. Taxonomy (NCBI): domain Eukaryota; kingdom Metazoa; phylum Chordata; class Mammalia; order Rodentia; family Cricetidae; genus Cricetulus; species Cricetulus griseus. The sequence continues at coordinate 75,248,411 of NC_048604.1, read as the reverse complement.
TTAGGTATATTTTCATGATCAGTCAGAGTTATATTTTAGATAGATAGATAGATAGATAGATAGATAGATAGATAGATGATAGATAGATAGATAGATAGATAGATAGTTGTCCTTCAAACACTTTAGAGACCTACAGAATCTGGCATTTAAAATGTTTTGTTAACATAGGCTTCTTCATGACAATGATACAGGTCCACTCCTCATAGAACCAATTTACTTCAGAGAAGATGATGAGCATTGAAGAAACTCCATAGGAATTTGCTTTCAATGTGTCAAAGCCAGCAATTTTGGCAAGAAACTGTTCTTCTCTTGACTGCTGACAGTATGCTGTAAAGACTAGACAAACAGAACACAAAGTAAAAAAATCTATGAACTTTGCCAAGATAAGGTAGGACAGTCCTTCAAATTTCCTGCTTCATAGAAAAGTCTGCCAGGTATTCTGCAGGACACAGAGGAAAGTGAATGCTGAACTTTGTCAAAACAAAGTGGGACAGTCCTTCAAAATTCCAGCTTCACAGAATAGTTTTTCAGATATTCTAGGTCTGTAAGCTGAAGATGGATGCCCCAGCATTGCAGAGAAACTTTAGGGTGACTGTACAGGCAGGCAGATATCTCTGTAGTTTCTTAGTTTTGGAAGTGGCTTGCACTGCACTTCCTGTTTTCTCAGGTAGTATTATATCTCTCTGGTGTCATTGATGGAATCGAAGAGTACATAGTTATAAAACTTTGGACTCATTAAGAGATGATAGATAATGGAATGTTTTCTCTAAATTTGCCATATAAAAATGGACTGGATATTGTAAATGTAATTATCATTTGATAATTTTTCTTACTGTATATAGTTTTACTATGTTAGAGGTACACTGTGAAGATGTGTCACTCTGATTGGTTTAATGAAAATCTGAAGAGCCAATAGCTAGGAAGGATTTGGGGTGGCAGAGAGAATGCTGGGAAGAAGGAGGCAGAGTTGCCAGCCAGATGCAGAGGAAGCAGGGCATTCAGGAGGAGAGGTAACAGCCATGAGACTTGTGGTAGGATGTAGATTAATGGAAATGGGTTAATTTAAGTTATAAGAACTAGTTAGAGTCTTTTCTCTCCTTCTCCAAGATGATGGAGGTCAGCGGCACTGAGGCGGGATCCGAGTGAGCTGAGTGAAGACCTGGTCCTGTAGATGGGAAGGAGCCTGGACACAGTGACCCAGCACATTCTGAAAAGCCCTGCAGGACCACCATAGCTTATGATGACTCCAGGAAGAAAGAAGATTGCTTTGATGGTGATCACAGCTTTGAGGACATAGTACTTGTAGCTGGCCGAAACCAATGAGAAAGAAGCAGTCTTAGAAAGATTTCTTAAGGGAAGAGGAAGAAGTTGCTGCACAGGTCAGGAGTTCCTCCAAGAAGTCAAAGGACAGTGAGTTGTTCTTCCTGGGAATGGACACACACAAGAAGAAGAGGAAGCACTGCCCTCATGATTACTGTTATGGAGGACAGTGGTTCTTGTTCTGAGTGCCAATAAACCAGTGTGAAGGAGGAGAGAGGTAGAGGGCTGGTATTTTGGAGGATTCAGCATAGAGGAACAGTCTTCATTTGTGATACACAAGACATTTCGATTTTGGAATCATCGCAAAAGAAAAAGAAAAACTCCAGCCCGCAGTCTGACGACAAAGCAATGGACCTGTTGAAAGCTATCACCTACCCACTGGCAGCAGGAGCCAAGTCCTCCAAGAAGACAGGGGAGAAATCCTCCAGTTCTTCAAGCCATTTGGAGAGCAGAAAGGAACACCATAAGAAGAAGGGCAACGGAAACAGTGGAGAACTCTCACTGGAGGACAGCAGTGCCCACAACCCTCCCCCCCAAAAAATGAAGCCACTCTATGTGAACACAGAGACACTGACTCTTCATGAGCCTGATGGCTTAAAAATTAAACTTATTCTCTCACCAAAGGAGAAGGGAGGCAGCTCAGTGGAGGAGGAGGCTTTTCAGTACCCTGCCTGACAAGCTTCTCTGAAAAAGTCCTCCAAGAAATTGGCTCTGGATGAGTAAGGTGCTTTACTCTTAGGACACGAGCTACAGAGCCTCCTGAAAACAGCCAGAAGAAGCCCAAGTCATCCTCAGACTCACACATCTCTCCTGGCCCTGAAGGCTGTGGGGCTGATGCCTCCCAGCTTCCAGAACCCCACAGTGCTAACCTCGACATTACAGGGCTTGACCCCATTCTAGTAGAATCAGAGTCATCTCTGGTGGTAAACTGGAAGGCGGTGAGCTGGTGATAGATGATTCTTGCTGAGAAATCAAGAAGAAGTTGAAGAAGAGCAAGAAGAAGAAGGACAAGGACAGACACAAGGAGAAATGGCACTCCCAGACCAAGAGAAGCTCAGGGCTGGTTGCAGGTGCTGCCCAAGAGCACAGTACTGCTCAGGAGCATTCAATGACACCCAGCCCTGCCCCCAGTATCCCCACCCTGCCACTTCCTGCTCTCCACACAGATGAACATGGAGAAAAAAAATGAAAAAAGAAGAGAAGGACAGAGAGTGAGAAAGGGGAGAAAAGCCAAAAAAGAACATGTCTGCCTACCAGGTATTCTGTAAAGAGTATCGGGTAACCATTGTGGTTGACCTTCCAGGTATAGATTTTGGGGAACTTAGTAAAAAAAAATGGCTGAAGTATGGAAGCAGTTGCCAGAAAAAGACAAACTGATCTGGAAGCAAAAGGCTCAGTATCTGCAGCATAAACAGAACAAAGCCGAAGCCACAACTGTGAAAGGAAAAGCTTCCAGTGCAGAAGGTTCTGGAGAAGTCAGAGCTTCTTCTGTGGGAATACTGTCATCCCAAAAGAAGTCCCTACCTACCACAATGCTTTTGCCAGCCTCACCAGCCAAGCCCCTGAGACAGAGCCCATTGATGTTGCTGCTCATCTCTAGTTGTTAGGAGAGTCCCTCGGGCTGATTGGACACCGCCTGCAGGAGACAAAAGGCAGTGTTCCGCAGCTTGTCAATGCTCCTGGATTCCATTATCTGTGCTCTTGGCCCTTTGGCATGCCTGACTACACAACTACCTGAATTGAATGGCTGTCCCAAACAAGTCTTGTCAAACACGCTGGACAACATTGCTTACATCATGCTTGGACTGTGACCTCCAAGAAGCCTGGGACAGAAACCCGTCTACTCCTTCACTAGTTAATGTATATATGACTGTTCTAGATCCTTCACTGATCTCTGGGTGTATGTCTTATATCATATATATATGATGTACAGTATATACATAGGATTATAACTACTTTGCTTTTAATAATTTTATGAAATGGCAAGGGTTTAGCTAAAGAGGAAACTTTGGCATGAATGTGGGTTTGAGATTATTTTGTGTGAAAAAGATCTGCCTTAAAAATCAGTGTAATTTGGGGACTAGGGGCTTATTCCAGGTGCCATGTATATCTCATTATAGACAGCTAAAATGTGATTTTTTTCCGCAAGCTTGGTTGTACCTCCAGACCCATCACTGACCATTTACCTTACCTGTCTTATAATTGGAAATATAGTAAAGATTATGGGAGGAGACCAGCTGACTACAAACTATTTGACTCAAAGTGACCTGAGGGGAGGTAGAGATGGCTTAGGCAGACTAATAGGGGACTCATTCCATTTCTACTAAACAGGTATCTGTGTCTCCAATTTTATTGTAACCATTGTTACCACAGAGTCATTGATACCACCGATAGCCTTAGTTATGTGATTCTTGGCAGCAGAGAAATAGCTTGGAGAGGCCAAAGCTGTTGGTGCCACCTGTTGAGCCTACATTGGCTGGCCAAGAAGGCTTGGTCTGTAAAAACCAAAGCTGGTATCTTTTGTTTTCTTGGTTGGCCACCAAATCCTGGGAGATTCTGCAGCTTCTTAGTTCAGCTCTGGTTCCCCTGATGGGCAGATTGTGCTCCGCATTCCTCACACATGTGGATCACAAAGGAACCCTCGGTTCTCAAAGGGGTTATCTATGTGTGTATGTGAGTATATATTTTAATTATGTGTATTTAACTCTTTAGAATATTTAGATTTTAATTTATCCTGTAAATTTCTGTATATACAATTTAATAACAAGCCTCCACCAGCAGCAGCATGTGGAGCATACAGACTTGTCATTTCTTCGTGTCTGTCTGTCTGAAAGCTCCAGGTCATCCATATGTTAAGGTGTTACGACTCAGAAAGGAGCTTCATGGCCCTCAATAATGTTAGCAAAGTGAAGCAGAAAGAAATGTCACAATTCCCAACTGCCCTACTCCCAAAGACCTGCTTCCCCATTAGAAGATAGTTGAGCACTCCATGGTTGTTTGGAAACTTGGTGTGAGATTCCCTTCCCTGCCAAAACCATGCTGAGGTAACCATGCTTTCTTCCTTTGGCCTAAATGGGACAGGGCAGCATCATAGTAAGCTTTGGGGACCATGTAGTCAGCTTCCATCCTGTTTAATTCCTTTCCATATAGCCTCACTGTGTTTCACAGCTTACTGCCTCACAGGCATTCTGGACATCCAGTCTTTCTCAGCTCAGAGTAGTTTTGAGATGTAAATCTGGGAGAAAGAAACAGGAATATGTGGGAACTGAAATTAAGAAGAACAGAAATTTAAATTTCAGCTAACAGGTCAGAACCACATTTGAACCTGCAGAAGTTTCCTTTGAGAAACAGGGCATGAAGGAGAGGCCAAGAAGACAAACATAGTGCAGGAAGCAGCCAGTCCTCCATTGTCATTGTTACAGACAGCAGTGAACTCCCGGTGAGAACCGGCTTTTTTTGTGTTCATTTTCCTCTGAAACCTAGCCCTGTTGTATTTGTATTAAAGATTTGTACACATTTGTATAATAATCTGTAACTTGTGGCATTTGGTACTATTAGAAAAAATACTTTGGATTCAGGTCTTCTTGCTTTTTTATCATTGTTTTATTTTGTGTTTTAAATAAATCCTAGTGGCTTTATCCAAATCCTATTACAGTTGTATAAAAAAAACAAAATTTTGTACTTACATTAAAGATATCATTTAAAAAAATGAACTAGTTAGAAACAAGTATAAGTATAGGCCAAGCTTTCCCAATTAATAAGAAGTCTCATGACTTGGCCTACACTTACACTTTTGGGAGCTAGCTGGCAGGACAGAGAAAGACTTGCTACAGAACTGTGACCAAACTTTTGACAGTCTCCTCTGAGCTGTCTTATCAACCAGGCCTAAACTTTGGCTGATATAGAGTTTAAGGCACATTATCATTTTTTTTAAGTGAAAACTCCATCTTTTGGATGACTTTAGTTCACCTCAAAGTTCCTGCCTTTAAAACACTTAAGAATTGAAATTTGTTTCTAGCTTACATTTTGTTTTGAAAGCCTCCACATAAAACGGATTCCTGTACCAGAGTGGCTAATAATAATACCCTATAAAGAAATGAAGGACCTTGAATATTGATATGAGTGCATTCCTTATGTTAAATCTTTTCTGTTGGTTTTGTTTCTCTGAAAAACACCTGATAAAGAAGTAAAGGGAAAGAGAAAGAGTGAAGGGAGTGTCAAATGGGGGAGAGGAGAAGTATCTTAGGATTTCTATTGCTGTGAAGAGACACCATGACCATGGCAACTCTTATAAAGGAAAACATTTAATTGGGGCTGGCTTACAGTTTCAGAGTTTAGTCCATTAACATCATGGAAGAAAGCATGGCAGCATTCAGGCAGACTGGTGCTGGAGAAGGAGTTGAGAGTTCTACATCTTTATCCACAGGCAGCAAAAGGAGACTGTATGCCACACTGGGTGTAGCTTTAGGATATGAGACCACAAAGCCTGCCTGCACAGTGACAAACATCTCCAATAAGACCACACCTACTTCAACAAGGCCACACCTCCTCATAGGCCATTCCCTATGAGCCTAGAATTCAAACACATCAGTCTATGGGGGCCACTTCTATTCAAACCACCAGAAAAGGGAAGCACAAATGAAACCCACTAAAGTAAAGGGTCAAAATTTCACCCCCAATTGGAGATACTGAATGTAGTAAAATAATGTATACAACAAAAGACAAATAAAAAGTCAAGATGTAGGACACCAGAGGAGTAAGAGGTCCCTGGACCTTTCTCCAGTAAGATAAGGCCACAAGGAAATACATGGATTATTAGAAAATGGGTGAATAATTAAGTCTGAGCTAGCAAATAAGAAACCATAGCCAATGGCCAACAGTATTCAGAAATAATATAGCGTTTGTGTGTTTCTTTGGGGCAGTGAAGGGCTGTGGGACCAAGCCGGGCCAAAAAAGCTTATGTAACAGACAGTAGGGTCTAACTTACCATAAGCATTTGATGAAAATAAGTCAACTGCCAAATATGACTTCAACAAGGCTGAAATTATAATTATATTTAGTTATCCCACTGAACTGAAGCAAAAATAGTTCCTGCAATCCTAAGACTATAAGACTTAAAGTATGCCTTACTTTAACTATACTAACTATATAGCCTTGCCTAAATCCCCCATGTTAAAATATGCTGTAGTTGTTGTGGATGATCTTATTTGATGAGTAATATAAATTAAATGTTTGATACAAATTTTCTTGGTCAAATGTAATCCCCATGGATCACCTCTCCTAGTTAAATAGATGCTCCTATAAAGTAAATAGCCATTCAAGGATTGAATCCTATTAAATAAGACCTATTTAGAAGAGAGGTGATTATGGTCTCTAATGTTTCTCCAGTTAGTAACCAAATGATCTGGTTCTTAACACTATGAAAATTATTAATTTCATAAAATCAGAAAATATTTTACTATTATAAATTTGGCTAATATGATGTTCATAAATTATATATGTTTAGATGTTTGTATAGTTACAATAAAAAATAAAATAAAGAGAAAATATAAAATCTAACAGAGTCAGGAGGATGCAAACCACAGGCCACCCACAGGTCTTGCACTGGTGGGAAGACATCCACAGGACTGCCAGGAGGGTGGGCCTCATTATAATGAGCAAATATGTGGTGGAGAAATGGGAGACACAAAGAAGCAGAATGATTCGTGTGCTGTGGAAAGAGGCAGAATGGAAGAAGTGAAGGTGTTAAGGAGCAGGCTGATGTGGGAGGCCATACAGCCACCAGGACCATGGTGACATACAGGCTTGGGCTGCTGCCAAGAGCCATGTCTGGATCTGTGTGGTCATCTATGGCCCATGTTGCCACCAAAGGCCACAAGGATGCATAGTGTCTGAGATGCCACTGGTGGCCATGTAGGTACCCAAGAGCCACACTACTGCCAGAGCCTCACTGATCTGGGTGACGTGTGCTGCCATCCAGGGCCATGGTGTTGTCCATACCTGGCTGCTGCCAAGGACTATGTCTAACTCTGAGTCTGATGCATGGTATCTGGGGCTGTGTTGGTGTCCAAGAGCCATGCTGCAGCTGGGTGGCCTGCTCTGCCATCTGGAGCAATGGTGACATCCAGACCTGGTTGTTGTGGAGGACCATGTCTGAGTCTGTGGTTCTACCACTGCTGGAGTCTTTGTTGAAGTTTGAGACCTGTGTTGCCACCAAAGATTACTTTCAAGCCCAGAGTGCAGTTGCAACTTGTGGCCTTATTAGTGTCCAAGGACTGTGAGGCCTGAGGCCACCAGAATCATCCTGATCTGAGTGGCCTGTGGTTCCATACAGAGGCAGAATGTTGTCCAGGCCCAAGCTGCTGTCAAGGACCATGTCTGGGTCTGTGGTTCTGCTACAGCTAGGGTCTGTGTTCATGTCTGTGGCTCCTGTCATCTCAGAGAGCCATAGGAACCATGCCTGATGAAATCAGAGAGCCATGCTGAGCCAGCCCATCCTTTGCTGGTCCTGGGATAGCTGGCTGTGCCCCACACCGGACATTGAAGCGAGAGAGATGACCAACCCTCATGGGAGAGCTGTCCTCCCCTCTCCCTGCACATGGGAGAGATGGACCACCACTCACCACCTGTGAGGGAGAATTGAACCTGATGGCATGGGTGAAGGGGAGCTGGCTCCACCCCTCTCCTTAGGTGGGTAGTCCCAGTGGTCTGAACTGACCAATTCAACTAACACCCATCCCACGGCCTTGGATTAGCTTACCCTAACAACTACCCCATGTAGGACCTGCTGGAGCTCGTGAAGGGACTGGTCTTGTGGAAAGATACCTGAAGGATCTCCATGACTCAGGGTGGCTGTGGGATATCCGAGAGGAGTTTCAGTGAGGGTCCAGGATGATGGTGTACTAGAAACCAGAGGCCTTGAACAAGACCAGTGACTCATTGAAATGAGCATTTGCCAGTAAAGCTGATAGGACAAAAGGGTGTACTGTGTGACACACTGTGGCTCCCAAATCCACCAGGATGAATAAAGAGGTGCCAGAAAGGCAGAAAAGATGGAGAATGGAAGAGACTTTTTCTTTGTTTGATTTGTTGGTTGGTTTGATTTGTTTTGTTGTTTTAGTTTGATTGTTTGCTTATTTTGATTTGGTTTGGTTTTTTTGAATTTTTGGGGGGTGATGCAGAGTTAAGGGGAGGATATGGAAGGATAAGTTAGGGGAATTAGGGTGCATGGTGTGAAATTTCCAAAGATCCAATAATGAAAGTGTGCTAAATAAAAAATCTATCAGATATGCCTTCTTCCTATGAAAAGATTAGCCCTCCCTATTAGGAAAATGAAGAATGTTTTTTCTTTTGCAAATAAAATTCAGTATAGACCATCTTCTGCATATTTATCTAAAACATTCAGGAGATGGAGCAGTCAAATGTCTAAAATGTTAGAAAAATTATTTCTGTTACTGTGGATGATGAACAAGTTTTCAGTGCTAGGAAATCCCTGGTCGTGGATCAGTTAGGATTAGGATGTCACTGAGTAAAAGAGCTATCCTATTAAAGGCACACGATGAAGACTAACTTGCTTCTTTTCCTGTCAGAGTGGGGCTGCTAACCACAATTTACCTGGGAGCTCTCAAAGTAGGATGCTAACCCACACAAACAATAAATTATTTTAGCAGCATTGAGTTTTTTTTCAGGTACACATTTTGAGGTGAGTAGGCATGTTCTTTAGATGAATTTTTGAGCTGTTAGAAAATATTAGTGTTTGGTCAAGTTTTTATAGGCCAAATTGAGGCCTGAATTTGAAAAACCCATGACATTCATTTTCCTGTAGTTATAACAATCAGCTTGAGGGCTTAATGCATATTTATTCTTTCACAGTAGATTAAGTCAGAAGTCAAAATAAACATTACTGGGAATGAATGAATTCTAGCTACCTGGAATCTATGATTCCAAAGTGGCATTCAAGAGTTCTGTGTTTTTATAGATTAAAAATCACAAGCAAAACTATAGCAAACTGTTTATTAATAATACAATTAATACAAATCAAAGTGTTATCAATATCACTCCATTAGATATAACTGGGGAGAACCTTCATGTTCACTTTTTTTCTAGCTTCTAGAAATGTATTTCTTACATGATTTGGTTTATGGTACTCTTGCTTTATCTCCAAAGCTATCAGTGCAGCATTTTACTTCATCACCACATTTTTTCTGCTTATGTGATCAAATACTCCATGCCTCCTTCTTATAAGAACACTGTAACTATGTTACATATGATACTTACATATCACAGTATTATATATCTACATATATTATTATACATTATTAATTGAGGATTCATCTGTATAATCTAGAAAAAAATTTTCTGAAATTCTTTCCTTAATCCATTCTTTTATCATACAGTTAAAACTTTACAGTTTCCAGATATTACATCCAGATATCACCTGAGCACTGTTAGTTAGATTATCATATATGACATATGAAGAGTGTGCTGGCTAGTTTTTGGTTAGCGTGTCAAAAGGTTCAGTCATCTGGGAAGAGGGAACCCCAATTTGGAAAATGCATTTATCAGATTTGTATGTAGACAAGCCTTTAGAATATTTTCTTAATTAATGATTGATACGGGTGGATCCAGCCTACTGTGGGTGGTGCCACCTCAGGCAGTTGGTACTGGGATATATAAGAAAGCAAACTGATAAGTGATATCTGTCCAGAAAATTGTCCATTTCCTTTAAATTTTCCAATTTTGTGGAGTACAGGTTTTCAAAGTATGACCTGATGATTCTCTGCATTTCCTCAGTGTCCATTGCTATGTCCGCTTTTTCATTTCTGATTTTGTTAATGTGCATGTTCTCTGTGCCTTTTGGTTAGTTTGGATAAAGGTTTGTCTATCTTGTTGATTTTCTCAAAGAACCAACCCTTTGTTACATCGATTCTTTGAATTGTTTTCTTTGTTTTGACTTTATTGATTTCTGCCCTCAGTTTGATTATTTCCTGGCGTCTACTACTCCAGGCTGAATTTGCTTCCATTTGTTCTAGAGCTTTCAGCTGTGATGTCAACTCTCTGGTGTGACTATTCTCTAGCTTATTCATGTGAGCACTTAGAACTATGAACTTTCCTGTGATGTCAACTCTCTGGTGTGACTATTCTCTAGCTTATTCATGTGACCACTTACAACTATGAACTTTCCTCTTCATACTGCTTTCAAAGTGTCCCATAAGTTTGGGTATGTTGTATCTTTGCTTTCATTGAATTCTAGAAAGTCTTTAAATTCTTTATTTCTTCCTTGACCCGGGAATGGTGCAATTATGTCTTGTTGAATTTCCATGAGTTGGTAGGTTTTATATAATTTGTGTTGGTTTTGAATTCTATCTTTGAAGCATGGTGGTCTGATAAGGGGGATTATTTCAATTTTTTGTACCTTTTGAGGCTTGCTATTTTGCCAAGTATGTGGTCGATTTTAGAGAAGCTTCCATGAAGGATCTCCCATGTTCTTGGATAGGTAGGATCAACATAGTAAAAATGGCAATCTTGCTAAAACCAATCTACAGATTCAATGCAATCCCTATCAAAATCCTAGCACAATTCTTCACAGACCTTGAAAAAACAATTCTCAACTTTATATGGAAAAACAAAAGACCCAGAATAGTTTTAAAAAAAACCTGTACAATAAAAGAACTTCCAGAGGCATCACCACCCCTGATTTCAAGCTCTATTATAGAGCTATAGTCCTGAAAACAGCTTGGTATTGGCACAAAAATAGACAGGCAGACCAATGGAATTGAGTTGAAAAACTTGATATTAACCCACACAACTATGAACACCTGATTTTTGACAAAGAAGCTAAAGCTATACAATGGAATAAAGAAAGTATCTTTAACAAATGGTGCTGGCATAACTGGATACTGGCATGTAGAAGACTGCAGATAGATCCATGTCTATTGCCATGCGCAAAACTTAAGTCCAAATGGATCAAAGACCCCAACATCAACCCAGCCACACTGAACTTATTAGAATAGAAAGTAGGAAATACCCTTGAACAAATTGGTACAGGAGACCACTTCCTGAGCATAACACCAGTAGCACAGACACTGAGATCGACAATTAATGAATGGGACCTCCTGAAACTAGGAAGATTCTGTAAGGCAAAGGACACAGTAAACAAGGCAAACCACAGCCCACAGACTGGGAAAAGATATTCACCCATCCCACATCCGACAGAGGGCTGATCTCCAAAATTTACAAAGAACTCAAGAAGCTAGTCTCCAAAACACCAAATAATCCAATTGAAAAGTGGGGTACAGAACTAAATAGACAATTCTCAATAGAGGAATCTAAAATGGCTGAAAGACACATAAGAATGTGTTCAACATCCTTAGCCATCAGGGAAATACAACTCAAAACCACTCTGAGATACCGTCTTACTCCTATCAGAATGGCTAAAATCATTAACAACAGTGGTGTTGAAGATGTCATTGATGCCCTTCCCCTATAATGAGATTGATGCCTACCTTGGTTACCGTTCCTAGAGCCTTCATCCAGTAGCTTATCAAAGCAGAAACAGGCACCCACAGCTAAGCACTGAACCATACTCCTGGAATCCAGTTGTGGAGAGAGAGGAGGGTTGAGCAAAGGAGCTAAGACAGGGCTGGAGAAACCCGCAGAAACAGTGGACCTGACCTACTGATAGCATGGAGACCCTAGTCATAAAGTTGGGGAAACAGCATTGGAGCAAACCAAGCCTTCTAAATGTGGGTGCCAGCTAGGAGGCTAAGACAGTCTATGGGACCTCCAACAGTGGAGCCAGTGTTTATCCCTAGAGCACAAATGGACTTTGGGAGCCCATTCCTTATGGAGGGATTCTATTGCAACCCAGATACAGCAAGGAGGGCCTAGGCCCTCCCCCAAATTATATGACAGACTTTGACAGTCCCCCATGGAGGTCCTCACTATCCCTGGGGAGGAGGTGGGGAGTTGGTTGGGGGGAGGCTGGGAGGGAACATGGGAGGATGGGGGTCGAGGGAATGGGGGGATGGGTAAATATGAGTGCTTCTAAAATAAAAAAGTAAAAAAAAAAAAAAACCCAAAACAAAAAATTCTGCTTCGCAGAAAAGTCTGCAAGGTGTTGTAGGCCTATAGGAGGAAGGTAGATGCCACAGTGTTGCAGAGGAACCTTGGGTGACTGGACAGTCACACAGCTGTTTTTGTCATTTCTCACATTTCTTGGGAGTCACTTGATCACACTTCTTGCTTATTCAGTTAATATTTTTCCTTCTTGGGTCTCTGAAGTAGTTGACGACTAGATAGTGACATTCATAGTTTTTCTTGTTTATCAGACTCAGAAAAGTAACTCATCAAAGTGTTGTAAAGTGTAAAATGTTGAGAGACTTTGAAAGATAATTTGATAAAGCAAATTAGAATAGAAAGTAAATAGGTACATGACTTTGGACTCACCAAGATAGGACAGATAATAATGTATTTTCTATGAATTTGTCAATGCAAATGAGCTAGACATTGTTGGTGTCCTTACTGTTTGTATATATTATATACACTTATTATATATAGTTTTTATTATGTTAGTTATAACCTTTTTTAAATTTTTTGAGAAAAAGAGGTGATTTTTTTTCATGATCTAACAAATAAAGCTTGCCTGAAGATCAGAGTGCATAGCTAGCCACACTAGTCAGCCATGGAGGCCAGGCATTGTTAACCATAGAAGGTGGGTGGTGGTGGTACATGCCTTTAATCCCAACACTAGAGACCAGGTGGAGACAGGAATGCAGTGTATTAAGTCTTCAGTCACACTAAGGACAGGATCATCCCATTGGTCTGAGCCTGTGTAGAGGTACGAACTCTCTAGTAGTTGACTGATTTGCTTTTCTAATCTTCAGCTTGAATCCACCCCCCAAAAATACTTTATTGGAAACCATCAACTGACTATTAATTCTCAAAGGTTAACTGTTGAAAGCCATAAGTTGCTAGGAAAGCTCATTCCTAGGTAGCCATTACTAATGCAGTAGTAAAAAAGAAGGCTGTAGTCATAAGCCTTGTGCCAAATCATAGCAACATGGGACTCATGAATGCAAGAGAGATCACATTATGCAATTTGTGAATTATATAATCATCAGGCCACAACTATTTTACTGGGTTTTTTCCCCTCACACATAGGATGAAGCAAAGACAATTTAAAAGTCCCCCAAATACATCCATTAGGACATCATTTTTAGTTAAACTCAGAATTCATATCTGAGAATGGCTTTTATTTCTCAATCTCACCAGCTGAAGATACTTGAACAATTCAATTTACACCAGCTTTGACAATTTACACCAGATTTGACAAATGCATACAATGTAGTGTAGAACTTGACCTGAAAAGCATTCATCTGAGTGCAATAAAAAGTATTGTTTTGTAGAATAAATTCCTCCCTGGGAATCCAAGAAATAATTTGAGGCTATGGGGTTACCAAGAATAACATAGCCAAAAGACTCAGGAGATCTGTGTTGTGCACTAATGCATCTGGCAGCAAATCCAGGAATTGTATTAAATGGCTCCTCTGCCCAGAGCCAATTCATAGTCATGCATTTGAATTCTGGCAGCTCTTGCTGAATTATTGAGGTTAACTCTTCCAAGAAACTCACATCCCTGGAAGTGTTGACAACTCTTATCGACATATTAGACTAGGCTTCATTATGATAGTCTACTATTGATAAGACTATTTTTTGTGACTATGATGCTGAATAAATTCTTGGATAAATTCATGGTAGAAAATTATTGGATATTAATAAGGTAACATAAAAGGCAGTATTCTCTAATATGTCAAAATTAATGAATTAATACCTTTAGGAATGAGTTTCACAACTGCACCAAGTGCTACCAAAGTGACACATAACTGGCAAAATATACTGCTAAAATTTAAAAGTTCATCGGTTGGTAACAATTTGGCAATGTTCTTAAACTAGAGAGTTAAGTAAGCCAGGTCAAAGTCCAACTCTGGCAATCAAATCTAGAAGTTTGAGATATTGGGAATGTATATGAGAACCACATGTTCTATTATTGTGTGTGTGTGTGTGTGTGTGTGTGTGTGTGTGTGTGTATGAATGCAGGGAAAAGGGAGCTTCATGTGGGTGTAGTGGTCAGAGGACAACTTATGGGAGTTGACTTTCATGCAGATCCTAGAAATCAAACTCAGATTGTCAGACTTGCAAACAAGTACTCTTAAGTTCTGAGCCCTCTCATTGACCCAACATACTTTTTTATAAATATTTTATAGATTTAGGGAGTGAATAAAAGGTTGTTTTATCCAGGGAGATTTTCCAGTCTGACCACTGTCCTTAACACTTCATCAAGCACTTTAAGAATACCTCACCTCCTTTGATTTTTGCTCGAATCTCTATCTTTCCCTGAATATGTAGAATGAGGTTTTACATCAACTGTAGTTAAAGTTTCCAGAGAAGGTAGTGATCCACACCAGACTGGGTGCCATTTTAAAATGAGAAAAATATAAACTCTACCCTTCGCTTTTGCCTTACAAAAATATTGGTTAACAGTATCTTAAAGGGCCCCTTACAATGAGATTGGAAGGAGTCCTTCACTTGATACCACTTTCAAAAAACAAAATTTTCAGGTGAAAAGACATGATCCTTAATACTTTCATCCCACAGGGCCCCACTGTTAAGAGTGCTTAGACGAAATGTGCATACACCACAAATATACAACACACACACACACACACACACACACACACACACACACACACACACACACAAACCCTATCAGATTTTCAACTTGGAGTTTATATTGTTCAAGTTATGTGTTCCAGATATCTAGAGGACTGAGAACAAGTTCAAGGGACATGTTTGAGAATTGAGCACATTGACAAACTGACCAAATTATTTATTCAAAGAAATGTGTTACCTAATCACCATGGAATTCCAAAGAATTCCTAAGAGGGAATAATTGTAGTTGTTGGTTTTTTTCTCTTTGTTCTTTGTGGGCCTGCCACCCAGCTCCCAAATAAATACACAGAGATTTATTCTTTCTTATGAATGACTGGCCTTAGCTTGTCTTGTTTCTAGCCAGATTTTCTTAAATTAGCCCATCTACCTTTTGCCTTGAGTCTTTTACATTTCTCTATTTCTGAATGTTTCCCATTCCATGTCTGTTTGTTTGGCTGAGTGGCTGGCCCCTGACATTTTCCTCTCCTTCTCTTCTCACTCTTCAATTTCTCTTCCCAGATTTCTCCTATTTATTCTCTCTGCCTGCCACCCCTCCTATCTTTTCTCCTGCCTAGCTATTAGTTGTTCAATTCTTTATTACACAAATCAGGTGTTTCAGACAGGCAAAGTAACACACCTTCACAGAGTTAAACAAATGCAACATAAAAGAATGCAACACATCTTTGCATCATTAAGCAAATATTCCACAGCATAAATGAATTTAGCACATCTTAAAATAATATTCCACAACAAACTGTCTTCCCTAGATGGATTCTTTCTCCATTTATACTGTAGCTCTGTAACATAGATATGCTTCAATTCAATCAGGAAACATGCAATGTTCTAAAATGCATTCTTATATCTGACATGGTAGCAGCTGCACAACATGTAACTGTCATATCTCCAAAGGTCCCGGGAGAAAGAAAAGTGTCTCTGTGATATATGCAATGGCTTTTCAGAATTATGTTTAGGACAGATAGAACAACAAAAATATACATTTTGTGCATTCATAGATATTTTCAAATAATTTTACTTTACAATATCATTAATTTATTGGGTTCCAATGAGCTCACTCATGAACATTTTGTAAAAAGATAACTGAATTCATGTAAGAATTAGTCATTTGGCTGTCCATAACATAAACTAGTTCCATGAGAGAAAATTAATACTCTTTTTTTTTGGAGGGGTTAGAGACAGGGTTTCTCTGTGTAGCTTTGAATCCTATCCTGGCACTTGCTCTGTAGATCAGGCTGGCATCAAACTCACAGAGATCCACCTGCCTCTGCCTCCCGAGTGCTGGGATTAATGGTGTGTGCCACTAACTCTTTTTTTATACTTGTAATTCTGTCTCTCTTTCTGTGTGTCTCTCTGTCTCTGTTTCTCTCTCTCTCACACACACACAAAAACATACACACAGAGACATACACAGACTCACTCACTTGCTCTCACCTTCTTACAATAATATTTTGGCGCAGTGAGTCATGAGACTAGAGGAATTTTACTCCTAAAACCTTTCATTGAATTATCTTGCTTTCATAGATTAAATTTAAATCTTTTAATCCCATAACAATTGGGTTTCATATGAAATATTTACTGAGGTTTCATAGTTTTTACAAAGATTTTTTTGCTGTAAGATGAGCTGGCTCTTGCCAGAGAAATGCTATCAAATACTTAATGCATCCTGCTAGGTGAGAGCCATGTTCTACTGGAAACCCAAACTATAAGCTAAAGTCACCAGCTGAAGAGGAAAGTTGATCCCAGAAAGCTATGGATGAACTAGAATAAGTTTCCAGAATCTGAAATAAAAATATTTCCAAAATGTGCAGTCCAACTTGTCTATCATTTGCCCTGCAATGCTGGAACTGTGAGAAGGGTTTGGTAGAAGCTGAATCCACTCTGCCTTAACCCTTCAAGTTTAAGGTGGTTCAGAAACCTATGGCCAGCTCCAGAGAAGGGCTGCTGGGCCCTAAAATTGAGAAATCTGCAATTCATCCCTCTACTACCCAGTAGAGAAGGGATCAACTGGGACCCCAAGAAGAGTACTGCATGATAACGAATCTGGTCTTGATCCTGATAGGAGCGACAAAGCCCAAGCAGTACAGACTGTGGTAGCAGCAGAAGTGTGAAAAGGGAGTTTGAAGCTGAGAAATTCCCAGAACTCCACACCTAAGCCATTAGCAGGGAGGAAGTGTACAAATAACAGGAAGTTACAGAATTGTGCACTATCATAATGGATGAACTAAGGTGAACTCAAGTGGCAGGCCCTCCCACAACCAGGAAGTAGATTAACTAAGATCATATTTTTCATTCATGTTTATATTATTCTAATCTTAATTTCAATTTCCTATTTTGTATGCATATGTTTATAACTTTTTTTGCACGTGTGCTTTTGTGCTTTGAGTGGTCAACTGATACTTATAAGATTATCTCATTGGAGAAGACTTATGTCTGTTTTTTCAAACCTCACATAGAATAGCTTTTCTGTTGCTCTTTTATACTGCTAATCCATATCCATATTCCTTTTTTCCTCTATCCTTTTCTTTTTATAGTATATTATTATGGTTTATCTAACCTAAAGGCACAATTTAGAGTGAGGCAATAGACTATAAATACAACAAATAAAACATACAAATAGCCACATTTAGACATCCATGTCATATGGCACACAATGGCTTGTGTAAAAGAAAGTGAAAGCAAGCTGTTTTTGGTGGTGCATGGCTTTAATCCCAGCCATGCACCAGGCAGAAGCAGATATATACATATGTATCATTGTGAGTGCAAGGCCAGCCTATTTTACATACTGAATTCCAGGACAGCCTGAGCTACATAGTTAAGACCTTGTCTCAGAAGGAAAGAAAGAAAGGAAGGATGAAAGGAAGGAAGGAAGGAAGGAAGGAAGGAAGGAAGGAAAGAAGGAAGGAGGGAGGGAGGAAGGGAGGGAGGGAGGGAGAGAGAGGGGGGAGAGGGTGAGAAAATAAATGAAAGAAAGAAAGAGAGAGAGAGAGAGAGAGAGAGAGAGAGAGAGAGAGAGAGAGAGAGAGAGATGAAGATGGTGGAAGGAACATTCTTGGCCCCATTTTCTTCCTCCCTTCCCTCCTTGTACCTGAAGAGAATGGTTGTTCCCTGAAGCAGCCTCCTTTCCCCCTGCTCAGTCCTCACTCAAACTCTGCTTCCACATTTGCTGGGAATTGCATGGCTGTCCCTATTCCCTATATCTCCATGTGGCTGCAGATAATGGGTGCTTTTAGGGGGTTGTCTTGGCTGACATCTGGGCTTCCCTTTGATGTTACAAACCTCCCCTCCCTCTTGTCCTCCTCCAGGTCCCTCAGGGGGTAGTTGTAGAATCCTCAGCTGTGGCCTCTCTTCATATTCCCTATTCTCCTCATTGCACCCTGACTAGATGTGCATTTACTCTCATTGCATGGTGAATGTCTGCATGTCCCCTCTCATTCCCCAGTGACTAGGCTGCATGTCCACTGTCATTGCACAGTGACTAGGCTGCATGTCCACTGTCATTGCACAGTGACTAGGCTGCATGTGCACTGTCATTGCACAGTGACTAGGCTGCATGTCCACTGTCATTGCACAGTGACTAGGCTGCATGTCCACTTTCATTGCATGGTGACTAGGCTGCATTCCACTCTCATTGCATTGTGACTAGGCTGCATTCACTCTCATTGCACGGTGACTGTGCTGCATTTTCACTAACTTCTGCACTTGTGTACTTTCTGTCTCCTGGTTCATCCAACCCCACTGCCCTGGGCTTTGCTGTGTCTTAGTCTCCTGCCTGCCTCCTACACAAGGCCTTTTCCACCATTGTCATTGTTTTCATTTCCCCCTTCTCTCTCTGCAGTTTTCTATTCTGTGGCTTCCCGGATCCCACATTTTTTACCTCCTCCTATCCCAAATACCATTTTCTTAGTAGTGGTAGTGGTGGTGTCTTCCATCTGAGGTGTACACATAGTTAAATCCACCGGCATCTTACCCTTCACTGTGGCCTTCGTTCACTCCACTATGAACTGTGGTAGCCTCCACTACTCATGAAGGACCTTTGAGGGTGCCCCGTAGCTACTACTTCTTTCAGTTATTACTTCTAGCTGCTATATAAACTTGAGAGAATATGTTGAGGTATGTAGACCACAAAGGATATCATTCCTTTGACTTTATTCTCACAACACTGATTAACTTACAATGTTAGCTAGTCACACAGAAGAGTACGAGTAAGAATCATGCCAAGAACCATACTGAAGTTGTTTTGGGGAGAATTTTATTCCTGTTTTTCTAATCTTAAAACAAACCAACTTAGCAGGTAAAATATTACACAGTTCTCCACAAGCAATTGTTGAAATTTATGACTAAGAAGTATTTTAAAATCTGGAGACATTTTTAGAACATAGACATCTGTGTTCTATTAGTAAGCATCATATAAATTTTCTTTTGAATATCTGTAGTAAGGAAGGAAATAGTAGTAAGACAGAAATGGAAGCCAGGGATGGGATAGCTCATTATCATAGAAAGTGGTCCGAGAAATATATTGTACAAGGTTTACAAACTTGAAGAGGCCAACAGAAATAAAAGGGCAATGTTGTGGCATAATCTTTTTGTACACTGTAAAGATGTGTCTCTGCCTAAGGTACCTTCTGATTGGTTTAATAAAGAGCTAAATGCCCGATAGCTAGGCAGGAGAGAGTAGGTGGGACTTCCAGGGGCAGAGAAACTCAGGAAGAATCAGAGGTATGCGGCATTAAGCCAGCAAGATGTGGAGGGAGTCTGATTTACAGAAAGGAAGAGAGGTAAAGAGCCACATGGCAGACAGTAGATTAATAGAAATGGGTTAATTTAAGTTAAAATAGTTAAATGGGAACGAGCCTAAGCTAAGGCCAAGCTTGCATAATTAATAAGTCTCTATGTCATTTGGGGGAGGTTGGTGGTCCAAAGAAAGTCTGATGCAAAATAACCCTGATACAGGGCAAATATTAAACATGAACCTCAGAAAATATGAGGAAGCTATAAAAGAAGTAATCTGTAACTCATCATCCCAATGAAGTAAATGTACTCTAAACTATCATCCTATAAAAATTCTGAAAAAGGTTTCATATATAACTTTCTTATTTCTATTAATGAGACAGTTTTTAAAGTTTCCAAGAAATCATCATTTTTCACCTTCCCTTTTTCTTCTGATTGAATATATCCATTAATATACTCTTAAATAAGCCACTGAAACAGGCACTTAGAAGCTAATTTTGTTTTAAAAATTATGCAGTAACACTTGGACCCATAGATAAATAAGAGCAAAATTAAAGTTTGACACTTGGTATCCTTTGTTCTTGCTCCTACACTTTGTTTGAAGGTAAATCATTGTCCAAAATCTGTAATCACCTTGGATTCCTGGAAGCATAAAACTCAAGAGGATAGGATCCTCTGTCCCCCCTCACACAAGATCCATTAGGGCAAGATGTAATCAACTTTCAGGAACCATATTGACCCCCTCAAATGGTAAGGAGTTCTTGGGACAACTTTGCGGAACCAGAACTGAGACAATGATCAACTAAACCACATCTTGGTCCAGGGCTGCTATATTTTGCACTCTTGCTGCAATTCTTCCTCTATTTAAACCTAGGAGAGATGACCCAGAGATTAATAGCCCCTACTACTCTTGCAGAGGACCCAAATTTAATTCCCATCATCCACACTGGGCAGTTAAGCACAGACTGTACCTCCAGTGCCAGGGGCATTTGTTGCCTCTGGCCTCTGGGGGTACTGCATTCACATACACATAGACAAACACAAATAAAAATAATTGCAACAAATCTTTAAACCTAAACCCAATTCCAGTACCTTAATGGCAGACTGGACCCCTTTATTTGTTCCTGTTCTCCTCTTCCCAGTCTGAGCACAGTAAATAAATATCTTCTGTTTTTTACTGATACTTGTCTCTGTCTTATTAGGGACTGGTAGCCAGTGACAGAGCATAGTTTGCTGGGGTAATGAGAACAGAGGCTTCCACTGTAAACACTCCATTAGTATTAGTTATATTTGTTTCCTCAATAGCTGTCTCTTCCTACTACCATTGCATTTCAATATTTTACTCTGAAATTCATAGATTCCCAAATAATTTTCCTATCATGCTGCCTTCAAATATCCTTTGCTTATATTTATCATATTAATCTTATTATATATTCATATTTTTATTTTTTCAGATTATTCAGGCTTTAAAGCACATCCAGAATAAAGTCTTATATAATCTTATTTGTCTTCATACTCCTGTTGAAATTGGGTTCATACTATCATTCTAGCCCTAAAATCCAGCATTTACCAAATGTAAGTTTTGCATTTTATTGTGACAAACAACAAAAACTTAAGATATGTTACATTCATTTACACTGTGGAATATTTGTTGAATGATGCAAAGATGTGTTGCATTCTTTTATGTTGCATATGTTTAACTCCGTGAAGCTGTGTTACTTTGCCTGCCTAAAACACCTGATTGGTCTAATAAAGAGATGAATGGTCAATAGGTAGGCAGGAGAAAAGATAGACAGAGCTCCCAGGCAAAGAGAATAAATAGGAGGAGAAAAGGAGAAGAGGGAGGAGCAAAAAAGGGAGGAGAGAAGGATGCCTAGAGCCAGCCACCCAGCCACAGTCAGCCACAGAGGAAGAAGAAAAGAAAATACATAGAATAAAGAAAGGTAAAAAGCCCAGAGGAAAAACCTAGAAGAGAAATTGGATAATATAACTTAGAAAAGCTGGCTAGAAACAAGCAAAGCTAAAGTTGGGCATTCGCAAGGAAGAATAAGTCTCCATGTATTTATTTGGGAGTTTTGTGGCAAGCCACCAACGAATAAAAACAAACAAATAAATACTACAGTATTTGTGTTGCTTTACCAAATATTGGTAGCCAATTCCATTTTGTGATCTTTCCTTGTGTTTTCCTCCTTAGGGGAACAGACCAACTTGTTCTCTATATAAATAAATTTCCTACCCCTCTTCTTCTTCTAAAACATTATTTTATTGTCTGAAAATACTTACTGTGAAATGTTCAGTATGAATAACTATGCCTTCTCCAAATTTAAGATATGACTTACATTTCACTGGTTTCCTATATTCTTAGTACTCTGCCTTTCACTCCACATAAACTCCATAAATTAACTTGAAATATGGGAACTGTTTTTCTGAGAAATTCTGTTTGAAGCTTGCCTTTACAAGTCAAACTTTCACCTAACCTGTAATCAAGTTAATAATGTGATGTGAGATCATTTATAACTATGTGCTTATTCTGCATACATACTATGTACACAACCTATTCAGAATTAACAGCCATCTACGAGAAACATTGTAACCAATCTTACATACTTTGGACTTTACATTGCTATAAGCCCTTACAAACTCAGCTGAATGCAAAGCTTTAGTGTACCATATTCCCTATTTTTCTTTTGTGAGCCATTCATGCCTTGTCTCAGGCCAAGATAAATGTTCATGAGGTGTGATGGCTATATCTAAGAACATTTCTAAAAACAACAATGTGTTTAAAGAAAAATATGAAAGCAACATATAGGTATAGATTGATGATATTTTATTATTGCTTTGTTTATTGTATGGATTAAATAGGGCCTCAAACCAATTTCCTCCCTGTGAAATCCTTGTAAAAGACTGATTTAGACAAAATTTCATCATTCCTTTTCAATACCACATTCACTGTGCTGTTGAATAGAAAGAATGACCTTTATTTGAGAGATCAAATCAGAGGAGAGATTAGAATTCTTCTGTACAAAGCAGACTCACTCTTAAGTAAATGACATCAAGGGTCAGCACTTTTTCTTTTGAACTGTGCTGCTGAAATAGACAATAGGATCTCTAGTTTAAAATTGTTATTACAGTTCATATGAAGTGAAAAAATGGAAAAATAGGAAAAGGGCTCCAGATGGGATGTCTATACAGAAGGAGAAGGAAGGTCAAGGAGCAAATAACACCAAGGTTGTTTGATAAGGTCTCTAGGAACCATTTTATATGTACTTAAAACTATACACAATACATATAAATGTACAGAGAGAGACAGATGTATAGATAGAGAGAATGAGAAGAGAGAGAACTCAAAATACTAAGAATCAAAAGCAAAAATCAAGTGATCCATTCAAAAAATGGGGCTGCAACCTGAACAGAAAGTTTTCAAAAGACAGGTGAAATGCTAGGAAATACTTTTAAAAAATGTTCATAGTCCCTAGCAATTAGGGAAATTCAAACCAAGTCAACTACAAGGTTTCAAATTATCCCAATCAGAATGGCAAAAATCACCAAAACAACCAACAACGAATGCTGGAGGGGATGTGGATGAAAGGGGATCCCCCTCCCTGTTGGTGGGATGGCAAACTGGTGCAGCCACTCTGGAAATCAGGGTGGAAGAGTCTCAAAAGCTACAAATAAACCTACCAAAGGAGCCAGCTATACCATACCTTAGCATATGCCCAATGAACTTGCCATACTTCTTCACACATACTTCATCAGCCACATGCATGGCTGTTCTATTCACAACAGCTAGAAAATAGACACAACGTAAATATCCTTGAAGTGACACGTGGATAAGAAATGTGGAACATATACACTATAGAATATTATTCAGCTGTAAGAAAAAAAATGACATCTCAAAATTTGGATGGAACTAGAAAAGATCATATTGAATAAGGTGAGCCAGACTCAGAAAGACAAATGCTGTATGTTCTCTCTAATCTGAGACTCCTAGCTGCAAATCTTCACATGTGTGTACATTTCCTGGAGGAACTACAGAAACAAGGAAAGTAAAGGGGGACCATCAGTGAGTTGGGGGAGTGTCTGGGTAGCCATAGATAGGGGGAAAGCAGTGAACAAGTGATCTAAAAGGGAAATGTGAAAACTGTGAGGGTCTTTAATTACAGAAGGGCTAGGAGATAAATACAGCAGGAGGGAGTAAAGATGTCTGAAAAGGTCATAAGGATAACACCTAAAATAACTATAGTACATATAAGTCAGTATATAAATATACATTTATAAATTAAATGAAAAATTTCCATCTGGACTGGCAATGCTCTGTACAAGAGCTAAAGATCATTCAACAAAATCCCCAACACCAGGGATGTGAATCTCTCTTTTGAGTTGTTGATCAGGGCTGTCCAAGAGACTCCTAAAACTTCACAGGCTACTGCTATTTCCCTTGGTTGCCCCCCAGTGCAGAAGACACCCACATTCATGGATCTTATCGGAGAACCTATAACCATCACTTTACTAAATCAGAATAAACCTTAACTGCATCCTAAATATTTGTTTTTATACATACTGATAAGTGTAGTCTCCACCCCAATTAAGGAAACATCTCTCTGCAACAGACAGAGACCAGTACAGAAAACCACAACCAATCAAGATACAGAGCTGTAGAGCCCAGTTCCAACAGATACATCTACAACACAAGTCCTATACCTAAGGCTCAGGGATTATTATGGATAGGGGCCAGAAAAAATTCAAAAGCCAGGATAACAGAGCTTGCTGTGGGATTGTGTCTTCTAGGAATGTCAGAACCTACACCAGTAAGTCTCACCAACATGACTGCCTAAACATGAGCTAAACAAGGATGACACCAGTAAACATGCAAACATGTAAGGGGAGAAGCTCAGGAGATGTAAGGGGAGAAGCTCAGGAGAACTCAGCCCTAGACACACACACACACACACACACACACACACACACACACACACACACACACACACACACACACAGGAGATGTAAGGGGAGAAGCTCAGGAGAACTCAGCCCTAGACACACACACACACACACACACACACACACACAACACACACACACACACACACACACACTACAGTCCACTAAGGAATTCTGAGAACAGGAAGAAAACACCAACTGGTCATCAAATTATCAAACAGTCAGTTCTGAAAACATATATACAAGCAACATGGTACAGACTGAGCAAGTTGTATTTAAATTTTTAGGAATAAATATATGTATGAAACAACAATTAATAGAATAAAAAGCCATGTATTTTAAAGAGAGCATGGAGGTTTTTATGGGAGTGCTTGGAGGGATGAAAGGAAGAAGAAAAATGTTGTAATTATAATCTCAAAAATAAAATAATTTGAAATTATATATAATGTAATACAAAATTTACATTGAAAAATAATGATGACTTGAGGAAAATAATTACATTTTAGTTTACTCAAGAAGACATTTCTAGTAGATAAGTCCAGCTACCTCATGAGCAATTAAAATACTCATTAACAGCCAAAGTCTTAGTTTTCCATGTAAATGAGAATATTTTATGCTCTTAGGGGATGGGATGTATATCCTTAAAATATTTCTCTGAATCATTGAACAGATCTGGAACGTTTTGAAATACTCTTATAGACCATCTATATCCACTGTTGCAAATATTTTTAGAACAATTTCAGGGGTAATTTAGAATCAAAGAAACACTCTATTCCTGGATATAAAATCAAATTTGGAGAGACTGACATTTCTAGTTCTCTGCCAACCATAATATCACAGCAGTGTATTATGCTTAAAACCATCATTCGAATGGATTCTGGAAGCATTTTTTCAACTACACAAAACCTAACCACTTATAACAATTATGATGTTATGAAAATCATATAAACTTCTTAGCAATTCATATTTTTCAGTTTTAAAATGAGGATAATAACACCTATAAGCTATTCATAAGAACTCTGTACATGATAAAGCAGTACGGGTATAGCATCTCTTATCTGCAACCTTTGTGGAATGCCATACTGTAATGGTTAGTACTAGTTCTCAACTTGACAGAGTCTATGATCACCAGATAGACGGTCTCTGGGACCCTTAGGGAATTGTGTTGATTAGGTTAATTGATGTAGAAGTTCCATCTTAATTGTGGGTGGGGCTATCATTCCCTGAGGAGCAGATCCTGGAATATATAAGTGGAGAAATGATCAGCATGCATTCATTCCTTATTCTCTGTTCCTTATTGCATACATGATGTGACTGGATCCCTCAGGTTCCTGCTGCTTATTCTCCAGTATGATAGATAATAATATGCAACTGTGAGCAAAAATAAACTCGTTCTCCCTTAAAAAGAAGTAGAAGAAATAAACCTGTATTTTTCAAAAGCAATGCACACACATTTTAATCCAATTTAACATTTCAATTATGATGTATTTTGAGTGAGGTATATAAGCTATATTTTTGCATTATTAAATACCCAAGTGGATACTCTTTTAATACTAAAGTATTATGAATAGCTCTAAACACAGCTAAACTCTAAATATTTTGTTATTCTAAATCTTCTTTTCCAGATGGAGATATGAAGCATTTTCTGAAAGATGACCTGACAATCTATCAAATTTTATTTCTACTACTCAAGAATTTCAATTATTTAATATTATAATGAAATAAGTTGCAAAATACCAAGATTAACATCTTTTATATGATCAAGTAGGCTTAACAGGGCCCTTTGAAAACAAACTTCCTATAAGACATTGTTATTAACACAATTACATTGGCAAATTTTAACAAATCAAGAGACTGAAAAAATCACAAAAGGTAAAGGAGATAAAACTAACTCATGACTCATCATTTTTAAAATGACAAATTTATGTTAACAACAGAAATACAACCATTATGTTTGTAGTCACATCTCTGACTGCAATTACAGTCATTCCACCATCATGCTAGGGCAATGTTCATAGAGAAATCATAATGATAACATGACTTTTATCAAGAAATTAAAATTTATCCTTTGGATATTCTACAGAATATAGGTAAGAATGTTTTGTTATAGTCTTTAATTGGAAAAAATGTAAAAGAAACAATATCTTTATGGTTATATATCTTAATAAATGCTTATGAAATGTGTGTTTACCTCAGGCCTTTGCAGTCCTTGCAAAATGAAATGAGAAATGTTTGTTTTAACTCATGAAGATACATTCTAAAACAGTCTTAAAAATCTTTTCAAAGTACTAAGGGAATAATACTCTTAATGCTTGGACACACTAAAATTCTGAATACTTCTTTAAACTACAAATCAATGTCTACTTTTTACCTTTTCATTGAATAGGTTCAACCAATTTAAAAATTATAAAGATAGTACATAATGCATTTCAAAGTGGCAAATTATATATTGCCAAGGTGCTATAAAAACTATTTTCCTCATGAAAACAGTATTGAACTTGAATGTTTTAGGACAACTATATGCTAGTAGAAAACTTGGTGAACAAATTTGGAGAGGTACTTGTCATCAGACCTTATAGAAAAAATAACCCCATTATCATCTGATTCCTGTAAACACACTTGTAATCTGGATTCAGAAAATACCTTCTCATTGCATACAATGACTGCAGTAATTATTGTGAATAAAATTAGATCATGTGACAAAGGGGTGACCAAAAAGAAGTGTCTAATTAGAAAAAAGGTAGAGGCATGGCACAGATTGGTATGTATACCAAGGACTACAGTAACGGGGGTGGGGCAGAACTGCATAAAGGAACAAGTATATACTTAGGAGGAACAAAAGACTTTGCTCATAAGCAAATGGTCACGGAATTCAGAACAGCAGAATGAGAGAGGTAGAAATAGTTCCTCTTCTATTTGAACTACAAATAATATTTACTAAGTGAACTCCATTTGTCATAGGTCAGGAAAGTGTTAATATCAGTTGAAGTTCACACTTTCTCATGAGGATTATGACAATCAAATATATTAGATATGAAATTTCTATATAAATCATAAAATGCTACACTCGTGTTAAAAGTGACAGTATTTCAAAATGCACAGCAAGCCTCTCATTCCAGAGAGCATTAGGAATGAGGGCCCCAAGACAAAAGAACATTTCCTTCTGGTTCATTCCCAAATTTTATTGAACTAGTAGATTCAGGCCAAGAGCTGGCTTTGATACTGAACAGACCCCAGTAAACTGGTCAAATGGAACTGTGACCAGTGTCAAATAAGAACTCTATAGAGAAAGTCCTCCTCAATCTGTGGAAGGTACAAATCCCCATGTATGCTTAATGCCTATAAATTTTAATGGATGCAAAACTACGACATAAACATTTGCTAATTTTTGTTTAAGAGATGAAATATGGAGGCAAGAAAATTAAAGATTGACAAAGCCAAAACATGTATTTTCCCTTCAGTAACAATCCCAAGCATAAAAAAGATCCAAAATGATTGCAAACAATGTGCATTCCTATGACCACTGTAAAGCTAGGAAAGTAAGGCTCAGCAAGACAGAATGACTAATATAAGGCCACTTGTTCAATGTTAAGAGGCAATATTTTAGAATATGCTTGCAATATATCAAAACCCTGACATTGTTCAACATGAAAATAAAACCTCCTATAGAAAGACACCACAAGTAGACAAAGATCAAACAAACAAATAATATTCCATATTTTTGCACTCTACTGATATTATGGATATTGTGGACATGAGGTAAGTTTCATATTAAAAGTTAAAAACACCAGTTCATCTAGCACTGATCATTTAATGTTCAAAGGGATCAAAGCCCTTTTCATTACATTACAATTATATGTAAACACTATAAAATACTCTAAAAATTCACACCAAAGGAGTACAAAGAATGGAAATACCGTTGAAAAGGAAATAGAAACAATCTAAACAAAACACCTAATTTTATAAATAATGAATTAAGGCTCAGTTAGGTTAAGAGACTTGCTCACGGTCACAGAACTCATGAGTTCCAGACTCGGGGTGAGAATTTCAATCTCTCAATCTGTATAGTCCACAGATGCGCTCCTTTGCAAAGCAAAGCAGCAAGAAAGGACCGCAGGTAAGTCAGCACTCCGTCCAGAACAGGACATCCTCAGATTGGAGTGTAATCAATGAAAGCGAGCCACCCGTCAGGGCACGGGCCGAGTAGGTTCATACCAAAAACGGGGTGCCAGTCACCGTGATAAGGTCTGTTTCTTTCTGAGAAGCGTGGCTTCCTGCCGGGTTGGAGAATCCAAACTGGGTTTCTTCCTCGTGCCCAAAGAAGTCAGACTCGGGGTGCACGTTCCAATCGGCTTTGGCAGGGGTCAGTAGTTCTGAGACACTGTTTTCACAGAGGGTGCTGGAGGGAGTCAGAGCTTCGGTGTCCACAGTTAACTTATTGCTGGGTGTCAAAGCCTGGGGCTCCAGGCTGGAGCTTTTCAGAGCCAAGGAGCCAAAGAGCCCCACGTTTCCACCGGAGACATCGTCCATGTCTAAGGGGCTCTGCTGATAGCCAGCCACCGAGGTTCCGAAGAAGAGAGAGGTATCCAGACTCTGGGGAAGGTCAGTGGGGGCCCTGAGGGCCCGGGGGTCCACCGCTGGCCCTAAGGAATGGTTACTGTTATCAGCAGGGAGACTTCCCGCGAGGGTCGAGTTCACAGAGGCCACGTCAATCGTCAAGATCCCGGAATTGACCAAGGCCGTGTCCAGCACGGCAGCAGAACTGTGGCCAGGCACATCCGAGAACAGAGACACTAGCTCTGCACCACTGAGGTCGTTCTGGCCCTGGCTGGTGAGTTCACTGCTGGGTGTGAGGGAGTTGGCAGCTTCCAGCTGGGCCAGGAGGTCCTGGCTGAGGTTGTGCCTCTTGGCCATGTGGGTCTTCATGCTGTGCTTGGACGTGAAGAGTTTGTTACAGGTGGAGACCGGGCAGCGGTTTTTCCAGGTGCCCACGTCCTGCAAGTGCTTCTTGGAGTGGATGTAGAGACTGCTCCGGGCGGAGAACCTGGCACAGCAGCCTTCCACGGGGCACACGAAGGGCTTCGTGCCCAGGTGGGTTATGCTGTGGCCTTTCAGGTGCTCGGCCCTGGTGAAGGACTTCCCGCAGCCCTCTACGGGACAGGTGAACCGGCGGTCGTCGTCGTGCTTCCTCTTGTGTCTCAAGAGTTTGGACATGCTGGTGAAATTCCAGCCACAGCCATCGAAGTCACAAAGGAAAGGCCTCTCTCCCGTGTGGCTGCGCAGGTGAATCTTGAGCCTGCAAGCCTTGTCATACTGCTTGCTGCAGCCAGGGAAGGAGCAGGCAAAGAGTTCCTGTTCCCTGAAATGGGCGCGGTTATGAGAAAACAGGGCACTCACAGTAATGAACGTCTTCTTGCAGCCAGAGAACGCACACTGGTAAGGCCTCTCGGGCTCGAAGTGGCTGCGCTGGTGGGTGCTGAGCTTGGCCTGCGTGGGGAAGCTCTCCTCACAGACCTCGCATTTGAAGGAGTTCTCCTGCTCGTGCCCCTTCATGTGCGCCTTGAGGTTGTACACGGTGGTGAAGCTCTTGCCACAGCCCTCCACCGGGCAGCCAAATGGCCGCAGTTTGTCGTGCGACTGCAGGTGTCTCTTGAGCTTGTAAGACGTGGTGAAGGTCCAGCCGCAGCCGCTCAGGGGGCACTTGAAGGGCCTCTGGCCCTGGCTGCTGCTGTGTGTCAGCAGGTGCACCTTCAGCTGGTGCTTCTTGGCGAAGGTCTGTCCGCACTGCGCCTCCGGGCACAGGTACAGCACCACGCCCGGGCCCGCGGCGAGAGGCCCGCGGGGGCTCTGGGCGGCGGCCGGGGCCTCGGCCTCCTCCTCCGGAGGCGCCGGGGCGGGCGCGGGTTCCGCCGGCTCCGCCAGCAGGAGGTCCGGTGGCAGCTCGGGGCAGTCGCCCAGCTGCGCGGCGGCGGCGGGCGGAAACCCGGCCTGCGGGCCGATCAGTCCCCCGGGCTGCGGCTGCGGCTGCGGGAAAGGCGCGACCCCCGGCGGCTCCCAGGCAGGCAGCGGGGGCGTGGTCAGGGTGAGGACGCCGTTCTCAAAGCGCAGCAGCAAGTCCTGGTTGTGGATGGTGATGGTGCCCGCGAAGGCCGCCGCGGGGCCCGGGCCCGGGCCCGCCGCGGGGAGCGGGGACGGAGCCGGGACGGCCGACAGGCAGCGGGGGCCCGCCTCGGGCCGGCCCGCGGGGTTGGCACCGCTCTCGCGCCGCTCGGGCCCCGGGCCTGCCTCGGCCTCCTCCCTCCACACCGGCCCTCCGGCCTGCTCCGTGCCCACTGTTTCTACATCGCCACCCACCGGGTCAAGCAGCAACAGGAAGAAGTCGTCGCCGCAGGCGCCGCCGCCGCCGCCGCCGCCGCCGCCGCCGCCGCCCGCCTCCGCCGCCGCCGCCGCCGCCGCCGCGGCTCGGGTGATCCGGCCTCGGCGCCAACCGGTTCGTGCCGGGGCTCGGGCCCAGGCCCCGCGAGGCCCTCTGGGCCTCTGCGCTCCGCGGCCCCGGCCCGCCATCTTGGGCCCCCCGGAGCAGTAGGAGGCGGCGCGTGGGGGCCTGACAAGCCCGAGAGTCCGGGGCTCGGTGGACCCCGCCGCCACCCGCGGGGCAGCAGCCGCCGCCGCCGCCGCCCTGTGGTGTCCCGCGAGCCGGGAGCAGCCTCGGGATTTCCATCTCGGCGTCGGTGAGGCTCGGCTGGAACCAGAGCCGAGGCGGAGGCGCGACCCCGCCCCCTGCCGCGGGCCCGAACACGTTCCTGAAAGGAAAAAAAAAAAAGTGCAATGCGCAGAAACTGGCCCTATCAGATATTAAAACGTATTTAACGCCACAGTGATTTAAATATTCTGGTACCGTGTCTCTGGGACAGAACACACGGCCCAGAGGCAGAGTCTGAGGCCAAGGAACAACTTCCACGGTTTGTGTTACAAAGTAGTCGAGGTCTTCCCCAAGTGAAGGGAGAATGACAGTTCATCCAGGACGCTGCCCAGGCACCTAGACACCTAGCCAATGAAAACAACTCCATTCCCCACC
This sequence comes from Cricetulus griseus, assembly GCF_003668045.3. Taxonomy (NCBI): domain Eukaryota; kingdom Metazoa; phylum Chordata; class Mammalia; order Rodentia; family Cricetidae; genus Cricetulus; species Cricetulus griseus. The sequence continues at coordinate 75,216,616 of NC_048604.1, read as the reverse complement.
TCTCTGTGTGTAGCAAATAAACATATCGCGGCCTCTCTCAGAGCCAGAGCCCAGCATGTTCCCTGGCACTTCTTTCTCGGTGGGTATGTTGGAAGGTGTTTACTGCCAGGCACAAAAAACTTCTCACAGGATCAACTATATGTTGCCCGCATTAAATAAACTACCTTAACCTTACCATTTCTGGTCCAGATGCGGGCTACACGCACGCACGCACACACACACACACACACACACACACACACACACACACACACACACACACACACACAAACACACACACACCACACACCACACACACACACACACACACACACACACACACACACACACACACACACACACACACACACACAGAGGAAAGCAGGCACACACACACACAGGCACACAAACACACACACACAGAGGAAGGCAGGCACACACACAGAGGCACAAACACACACCACACAGGCACACAAACACACACACACCACACACCACACAGGCACACAAACACACACACACCACACAGGCACACACACACACACACAGAGGAAGGCAGGCACACATACACACAGGCACACAAACACACACACAGAGGCAGGCAGGCACACACACACTCACACACACACACACACACACACACACACACACACACACACACACACACCTACCTTGGAATACTCACCTTTGGTTATCATCAGCCAAGTCAGGTCCCTGGTAAAAAAAAATTTCACATACTTAGGCTTTTGTCCCCCTAGTGCAGGAGTCAAAATAAGAAATGGGGCCAAAACAGGCCTGCACCCTTTGGCCTGCAGGTGTGAGACCTGGCGATTGAAGCAATTGATAATGAACTCTGGAAAATCCAGCCAGCTCCTGATTCCTCCCTGCGGAATGCTTTAGGCAGCACACCTCTAAACAATGCAGTTGACGTGGAGCTATGTACTTGAAACCACACAGCACGCTTCCTTTTTTGGCTCGCTTCTTCTGTGTTGTATTATATGTCCAGACTATCCATATAGCCTATACAGGGCCTCATAGCATAAATCCTCACCATTGCTGACTAGCCTTCAGGCATATGCTTACAGCGTGGTGAGGAGTCCTGCCATTCTACAGTAAATGGCCAGTGGGGTCCTTTCCAGTTTTTTACGACTATCATGAGCATTTTGGTATCTTACCCATGGAAGACACATGTAAAAGCCTCTCTAGAGCATACCTCTAATGAGGAACAAGAATGGAACCCGAGGTAGGTTATTAACTGGTAGTTTCTTGGGAAATATATACTCACATGAGGAATCAGTAACCAGATTTGGCATTCCAAGAAGTAAGCTCCCAGATGCTCCTAAAAGCTGACTGAAACCCGAGTGAGAGGGAGCCTGGCTCCTCCTCACCCTTTATCCCACCATTAATGTACCGGTGACCAGCACAACCCGGCATGGTCAGCCACACAGGTATCGGGGTCTCTCCCTACAAATCCCCTTTTAGTCTAAAAAGGATTTAATCTTCATACAAAACTAAATTGTGTGCAAAATATCTTGACATATATAAGGGCATACATCATCTTAAGTAGAGAGAAGACTTTACAAAGTAAAGTCTTGTGACCAACAAATTATACATAAGTTACATCATCCAAAGATCTAAACAGTGTAAATTGTCTATAGTTAATAATCATAAAGGTGAATCACAAGAAAATTTAATAATCTACCTCTATCTCATCCTAAATATGTCTATTCCATCTAAACTCTAAAGTCATCTGAAAGAGATGTCCAAGCCTGAACACCTCCTTCCAAACCCAACCCTAAACAGTAGGAATCTAGCCTAACTAGGTGTATGCTATCCTTAGGGTCCACAGTGGGGAAAGGGGCTCTAGTATTCTCAGAGTTACTCCCTGCTGAAATGGGACGACAATAGCATCATGGGGTCCTGTAGGAAGAAATTGTTAGTGTAGTGAAAGTCTAGAGTGGACTATCTACAACACTTGTATCCAGCCTGTGTTTGGCTGGAGGTGCTTGATTGAAGTTCTTGGTGGAAGTCCTTATCTTGATGGAAGTCCTTGTTTTGATTGAAGTTCTTATCTGAAGCTCTGGCCTGAGTGTAATTAGAACATGCACCACTTCAGCTAACTGCTCCTGACAACAGGGTCAGGTTGGAACCCAGGGTTTGAAGGAGGAGGGAACACAGCAACCATGGGGTAGTAGCCCCCTCCCCCCGGGTTAAATTTACTTCCCCAGGTCCTGACGTCTGACACCAGATAATGAGGAACAAGAGCCAGGCATCAGTGGCCCCCGCCTTTAATCCCAGCACTCGGGAGGCAGAGGCAGGTGGATCTCTGTGAGATCCAGGCCAGCATGGTCTACGAGAGCTAGTACCAGGACAGCCTCCAAAGCCACAAAGAAACCCTGCTTCCAAAAAACAAATAAAAAAAAATAAACGAGGAACAAAATGGGACCTGAGATAGGTTATTGGGAAATAAATACTCACACGAAAAATCAGTAACCAGATTTGGCACTCTGAGAATTCTGGTCCCAGATGCTCCAAAAAGCAGGCTGAGCCCTGAAAGAGAGAGGGAGCCCGGCTCCTCCTCCCAATTATCCTACCCTTTACATACCTGTATTGGGGTCTCTCCCTACATACCTCCAAAAATTAGAATTCCTGACTGGTCTGTGGCTTATGCATAGCACCAGCTTTACCAAACAATGACAGCTTGGGCTGTTGTAATTTGTGGCTTGTAGATATCTGACAAGGGATCTCAGTCTGTAGCTCAGGCCGCCCCAATGTGTTTTCTGCGGCAGTCTTCAGTCACACCAGCAAAACAGAGAAATCCCATTGCCACAGGTACACCAGATATCAAAAGAAGTTTTCCATCTGGAGGTGGTCACACTCCGATTACTATTAAGCTTTCACACATTCTCACACTTGTGAATCTTTTGTCTAGTCTCTTCTGTGCAAGGCCTGGAGCAGATTGAACTCTGTTCAGCTGTTTAGGTCCTGTTTCCCATTTGTGATCACCGCTTTGGCTGGTTATAAGTTTAAATGTCAGTCCCAGTGTGTGGACACAGTATTCTTTTAAGGGCCTTGTTCTTGAATCTGTACCTGCTCTGTACTGTGTTGTGTGAACAGGCGGGAAGCTTGGTACTGTTATAGTCAGATGTGAACATAAAAAGAGGCCTCATGGCTAGGCTTTTTCCTTTTAAAGATGACAGTAGTAAAACATACTTTGTGGACTAAAGGGGATCCCCATAGGGACAATAGAGATCTTGAGGCAGGCTGGGCTGGTGATGGACAGACACATGTGACCTGAAAGCAGAAAGGGGACTGCTGGGGTGAAAGGACTCCAAAGGCTGGAGGTGGGGGCAGTGGGGCCATGAAGGCTAAGAGGGGTCCAGAGAAACTACAAAAACAAGCTATGCAAGGAAGAGTCAACAGTGATTCTGATACTTTGCATGTGAATGCACAAAGTAAACACAAACACAGAATAGAGAGAAAGGATTCTGGAGCAAGGGAGAATAGCTCTGTCTTGTCCCACTTGCCAAGCACCCACAGTAGCCTGGGTTTGATGCCTGGGAGAATGGAAGATGGATTGGAGGAAGGAGGGAGGAAGGAAATGTCCAAACGTTAATTTCCACATGGCCTTCTAAGTTATAAGTGTGCTTGCCTCTCACAGTCAGGGCTTTCTTTATCCTAGTGAAGTCTCCTTTATCCTAGTGAAGGATTCTCTTTATATGCATAGCTAATGTTCTCAGGAAACCACACACTGACAGATCCCTTCTTCTCCAATTGGCTTATAGTGCCACTGGTAGCACAAGTATCCAGTACCTTCATATGCGTGGACTAGTGGTCTCTATGTGCTCTATTACATGTCATGGTGTTTTATGTAGGTATTAGAATCGTGTATGGCACTACCCATGTATTTTGAAGCCCTCGCTGTCATGATCGCTACAGGCCAAGAGTGTCAAACATGACTATTTGGATATCAACAGTATCTGAGTGTTTGCAGCACAGTTCAATGCGTTTAAGCTAGCAGTTCCTCACACGATGGTATGAAGGAAGGCTCCTTTGTGACACTGGGATTGGCTTGTGTGATGATGTTCCTTTTCAGTATTGAGAGATAGACGCATGCTTAATGCCTGACTATCCTCTCAAGAAGATCTTAGCATTTAAGAACATTTTAGGTAGGCATAAAACTCTAAAAATATATTAAAGGTAGATTTTACAATTTCTCTTTGAACATTTTCTACATGTATACAATGTATCCTGATTCCATCCACCCTCAATGCCTTCTGCCACTCTCTGCTAGGAGTTCTTCCTCCCAACCCCACCCAGGCATTCAAACCCCCTTCCAGCTTCATGTTTTCTGGTTTTCTTTTAAAAGTAATACACTAGTCTCTTTGGTACTGCCCAGATGTCTGTGGAACCAGCCACCTGAGCCTGGGCAATCTGCCAGAGGCCACACTCCCGAAGAAAAACGACTGTACCTCTCCTCAACATCCGTCAACTACCAATAGCGTTTCTGTAAGGAGACTGGAGTCTTGAGCCTCTTCCCACAACCAATGCTGGAAAAGTGGCTGGCTTGATCTCCTGTGGGGCTTGTCACAGGCACTGTGAGTTCTCCACTGCTGTGGCCAAATGTCATGTGCACCATCCTCACTTGTTACATTCTTTCTGCCTCCTCTTCTGTGGTGTTCCCAAGCCTGGGGTTGGGGTGGGGTGGGATACACAAATCCCATTTAGGAATGACATCCCCAGGGTCATTGATGCTTGCCTGTTTGATCAGGGATGAGTCTCTGCATTCACCCCTGCCCACTACAAAAAGCTGTGGCTTTGGCCAAGCCCGAGAACAGCAGAAATCCGTGGGTGTATAGAGCATTGTTGGCACGGCTGCTCTGACTGGAAAAGTGAATTTCTGAGGTTCAGCTGGTTCCAAAGGTACCACTTGGTGCTGTGTCAGGGAGGGACAGATGAGAGCCCTTCGTCTCTGCAGCCCACATAGTCTGTCTTGTTCTGGCATGTGGAGAAGCGGGGGTTGTAAATCCTTTCTTGTAGTTGTTCTCTAGGTACTCTGTGTCCCACCAGGACAGCTTCTCATCCTACAGGTCCAGTGTGTGCCAGGAGCAGCATTTTCCTTACATTTCTGCCCTGCTCTCACAGACAAAGCTTCACTGGGTCAAGTAGTCAAGTAGTGTTGATTCAAGTGGTCTCACAGCTGGGCTCTGGTTCTCATCTCTCATGCTTTCTTCCCTACAGAGAGTATTTCCTGTTTGGGGAAAATAGGGCTTTCCATTTCAATAGTGTGTGTGTGTGTGTGTGTGTGTGTGTGTGTGTGTGTGTGTGTGTGTGTGTCTGTCTGTCTGTCTGTCTGTCTGTCTGTCTGCGTGCGTGCGTGCGTGCGTGCGTGCGTGCGTGCGTGCGCGCGTGCGTGTGTGTGTGTGTGTGTGTTCAGAAGGAAGCCCAAGGACAATTTTATTATTATCTGGGAGGAAAACCACAGGTACCTGCCAGGTCTGTCAGAAGATGGGCACTAGAGAGCAGGATACTGAAAGCCATACCCTCTGCCTGTACCACACGGGGGCCTTGAGGCCAGCAAGAGGGAGAGACGGTCTAGGCAGTTGGGGGTTCCATGACCTCAAGAAGAGCAGTCAGTGTCTTTCCTTGGTAAAGGCTGAAAGTGTTTTGGGCCCTTTGCAGGCCTCACTTTTGCCAAAGACCAGAAATTCCAGGAGTGTCTATACCTAAAATGGCTCTGGTTCTGCCATGGACTGAGACTGTCTAGCAGGGCTTATGGCTCTTCCTCTTCACTTTCCCCTCCAGGAGTACCTTCTGAAGGAAATCACACTGACTGAAACTACAAGGCACCTGAACACCAGGAAGGAGAACTGGACTGACCAGATCATCCCCTGACATTGCCTTCCCCCATCCAAGGCAAGGAGGCTCAATGCTGTCACACTACCAGATACCCATCCTGCTGTACAGAAGCTCTTCCTAAATCCTCTGTCTTCAGCACCCCATAGTAAAGTTCTTCTTTCAAACTCTGCCTCCCTCTGGTAGAGGGAGCAGTGTTATTTAAAACAAAGAGCAACAACAAAAGCTAACAAATCGCAGAAAGGACTCATACTTCCTGAACATCCCCACATCCCTTTGGGTCAAGAAAACAATCACAGAAGATTGTAAATTCGAAGTTACCGCCTGCAGTATACGGTACCGTTAACCATGTACATCAGGGATAAACGTATGTTTGGGGATGCTGCTATATTGGCCTCAGTGTGTTAATAGCCCAGATTAGATTCTGACACATTCTGTTTACCAAAAGACTTGCCTACCTGAGAGAACACACTTTGTTTGTGTGTGCAACGCTGAGATTATTCGATGTTTCTAACAATTTGGGTGGGGAGGGTATATTCTGGATTTGAAACCTATCCAGGAGAATGTTTAGTTCTTCTCACTCTGGAGAGACTGGTATCCTACCGTGTTGTGTGTCCTGAGGGGCTCAGGTCAACTATTAACTAGTGTGCCAATGCTGAAAATCTTCTCCTTTCTGGATGCCTTCAGCTTGCTCCAAGCTGCCCAAGTGAACAAGAGCTGGAATGAAGTTGCAAGCACTGACTTCCTCTGGAGGAAGCTGTGTCAGAAGAGGTGGTTCTTTCCAGACATGCCTCGAAAGTGCTGGCATAAACAGACATTGAAGCAGTACTTCCTTTGCCAAACTAGGCAAGAACACTCTATATCCCGGGTAAAGCTGGAAGACTTCATCTACAAAGAAATGCCCAGGGACTTTGGATTTCAGGGATATGTGAGCTATCTCTCAAAGGGTGGCTTAACAATGGACAGAGAAGGAAAATCGGTTATCTGTGTGGTGACTTCCATGACAAGGCTTACTGCCTGGGATATTGGAGAGGGTGCTATGACCTGCTTAAGCCCAGTATAGCCCATCGATATCCTGAAACTGGCTTCCCTCCCGGAGATGCATCTTATGATCACCTTAGATATGGATGCAACCGTCAAAGTGTGGAATTGTTGTGACAGGGATGCTTTGGCGACTAACATAATGTTATCTCCCTGTCCATCACTGAAAGCTGTCATTACAAGGGATGGTCCTGTCGTCTTGACTGGTGGCACTTCTGGTGACCTCTATACATATCAGATTCCCGACTTACTGCTCATTTCTGCAGTCCATGCATTGGAGGCCCCCAATAACCAGCTACACTGCTCTCCTCACTTGAAGTGGGTTTTTCTGAATAATAAAGAGCCTCGTGTCTTGCCAAAGGTGTTTTTCATGGACAGCTTACTGAGGCGAGCAGAATACCCCCCCTTGTGTTTTGTGTTATTTCATTTACATTATGCATCAAAGGCTTCTGGACCTCAAGGAGGGAAGACCGGATAACGCTGATGTACCAGAGAGGCGCCCACAGAACTGCGGGATTTGTCACATTTGATATAGAACTGGAAAAGACAGAGGGCAAAATAAATGTTGAAGCACGTGCTGCAGCAAGCTTCAAGCTGTCACCTCACATGCAAAGCCCAGAGTGGATGGGCGTCAGTGATAAGAGTGTGATTGTGTGTTCAAGTGGGCCATCTCTGTTAGTCTACACCATGACTGGGCTCCAGCGGCAGAGATTTCAACACTACTCGGAAGAGAACATGCAATTACTGGTGAATCCCATATATGTCATCGTCACATTTATTGATGACTGTTTGGAAGTGTACAAGTGGAAGGAGAGAAGTTATTACCTCAAGAAGTGTTACCGCCTGCAAAATGAGAGACATCTGGGGCAACAAAGCATAGTCCCCAAAACCCTGTGCGATGATGTGAGCATAATCCAAGTGTTGACAAAGAGGGCACAGTGCTGCTGTTTTCTGCTGGCCTACATTATGAAGCTCTGCTCTTGAAGACTAACTGAATGGGCCATGCGTTCTCTTCCACACTGTAATAAACCTCTATTTCCAAGGCAAAAAAAAAAAAAAAAAAAAAAAAAAGCCGAGCATTGGTGGCACACGCCTTTAATCCCAGCACTCAGGAGGCAGAGACAGGCTGATTTCTGTGGTTTGAGGCCAGCCTGGACTCCAGAGCGAGTGCCAGGACAGGCTCCAAAGCTACACAGAGAAACCCTGTCTCAAAAAACAAAACAAAACAAAAACAAAAAACAAAAAAAGGAAGGACCCAGGGATGGAAAGTTCCTGAGCAATGGGAAGGAGCCTTACCAAGCACCTAGGCTACCAGTCAAGTCTGAGGATAGCCTACAAGAAAATATTGCCCTTGTGGAACAGCAAAGTATTTGGTCAGTGGTCAGAGTATTCAGGAGGTTGAGAGTATATGAAGGAGAAGTTGTACCCTCAGGAGGTTTGAAGAACAATGGCCTACATAGGCTCAAAATTTCCTTTCTTGGTCCCCAGGAGATGGAACATTTTGAAAAGGATTAGGAAGTGTGGCCTTGATGATGGAGGCGTGTCCCGGGGTCTGGCACTAAAGGAGGACCCCGACTAACACGCCTAGCAATAGTAGACAGGATGCCTGAACTGGCCTACCCCTGTAATCAGAATGGTTGGCTTACCCCAACAATCATCATAGAGTCCTCATTCAGTAATTGATGGAACCAGATGCAGAGACCCACAAGCTAGAACCAGGCCATGGTCCGGAAATCCAGGCAAAGAGGCATCATACGAGCAAGGGAGGTCAAGAACATGATGGATAAATCTACAGTGACAACTGAACAATGCTCATGGAAACATGAACTACAGACCCACAACTGGAGACTCCAGTGGGTAGTAATATATTTGCCTGGGCACCTGTACCAGTGGACAAGCCCTTTGGGTGTGGTTACATGTGCAGACTGGACAGGATACAGGGAAAGGATCAGGGCTCAGAGAGCCCCTAAGGTCGAGGATTGCATCCAGGTAGCAGGACTGCATCCTTGGAGCAGGAACATCATGACAGTCGCTAACTGTTTTCTATGTAAGTTATTCCACCAATAAAACCCCCATTAATCATTCATATTGGGTCTGGTGAATCTGCCTTCCATATGTGGGAGACAGTTGTGAAGCTTGGATTATCAGAGGTGCCCCTAGCAGTAGGACCACGATACAAACCAGGCACATAAGCTAACTTGTTGGAGTCCATTCCCTGTGGTGGGATGCCATGCTCAGTCTTAATGCATGGGAGAGACATACAGCCCTGCCCCCACCTATTGTGCCAGACTCTGTTGACTCCTCATGAGACCACTACCCTTGAGGAGAGGACAAGGGGTGGGCTAGTTGGGGAGGTGAGGGAGGGTGTGAGGAGGTAAGGGGGTGTGAGGAGACAAGGAGGTAGGAGGAGGTATGGGAGGGAGAACTGTTGTTGGAATGTAAAACGAAATAAAAAAATAAGACTCCTGCCATTGCCTTCTCGACCGGAGGCAGGGAGCTCACTGCCTCCGGATTGTGGCTGGACATGTGAGCTCAGCTTTCTCGCTGTCTGCCATTCCTTTGCTCTGACACTGTGGCCTCTGACCCTCTGGAACTGTAAGCCCAATTAACCTGTTGCTTCTTTAAGTTGCATTGGATCTGGTGTCTTACTGCAGCAATAGAAAAGAAACTAATGAAGAAGTTGTTAACCAGCAATTGTCTGTTGCTGTGTGAGACCTGGCCATGTGGTTCTACTAGAAAGGCTGTTCAATTCTGTAAGTGGAGTTTGATGGGTCGACCTCGAAGGATCTTGGAAGACAGTAGTACTGAAGGCTATGAGAGGATTGGAGGCCCTGCTCAAGTGGGAAAGAGGACCTTCTTGGGATTAGTGTGGCAAAGAATATGACTGCTTTCTGCCCTCCTCTTGGCTCACACCTGAGAGTAGATTAGATAGCAATGGGTGGATTTTTTGGTTGAGAAGGTTTCAAGACAACCTGATACTGACTCTGCCACATGTTATCACTAATCACAATTTGAAGGTGTGCAACAAAAAATAGCAAGAGTGGGAGTCAAAAACAGGATGGGGAAACCCACAGCAACATCTGACCTGAACAAGGGGGAGCTCACGGATCCCAGACTGATAGATGGGAAACCAGCACAGAACTGTTCCAGAACCCCTAAAGGAACATGTCAGTTTGGAGGTCTGGTTAATCTATGGGGCCTCTGGTAGTGGTTCAGTATTTATCCCTAGAACACCAATGGACTTTGGGAGCACACTCCAAATAGAGGGATACTCTCTCAGCCTGGACACACAGGGAAGGGTCTAGGCCCTGCTCCAAAAGATAGGACAGACTTTGAAGATTCCCCCATGGAAGGCCTCACCCTCCTCACTCTCCCTGGGGAGCAGAAAGGGGTTGGGATAGGGGGTGGGGGGCACGGAAGAGGGGAGGTAGAGGGAACTGGGAGGGACATGTAAAAGAAGTTGGTTTCTAATTTCTAATTGGTCTAATTACAGTTATAAAACTTAAAAAAAGGAAAAATAGCAAGAGTGGTAAAAAAAAGTAAATACTATAAGTGCACTCTGAGGAGAAAGGACCATCCGGGAAGTTGGAGGCCAGGCTCATGCGGAAAGCCATAGTTATTAAACAGATTCCTGATCCCCATGAGAAGTAAGGGAAGGGTGCATTCATGGTCAGGTCCCACACAGCTAAACTTCCAACTTGTGGAAGGAAAAACAGGCCAAAGGAATCTTTGTCCCAAAAAAGCAGCAACCAATCAAGGATGCTCAAAAGTGTATCACATGGTTGAGGGCTCCCCCAAGTTTTTGGCCAATCTTGGCAGTGATGTCTATGTGAGGTGGCTTTAAGTCATGAAGGATACACTAGTAAAGAGGCAGTGCACTCTTCTTCCATGTTTATGGCGATGCTCCGAAGCCAGGCTTATAGAAGTGGTGTCCCTGCATGGAGGCCCTGAGAAGCCTCTGTGTGATGTTCTGAAAGTAAAGCCTGGATTGCACTGGAGCCCCCAAGATGCTGGAGATGCCAGACCCAAGAGATATCTGCAAAGGAGAGGGCAGACAGGGAGTTGAATCACCCCAAGTGAGAGAAATATGTCACAGGCAGCAAAACTGGTGGAGCCATCTAAGACCCTACATCAGACACAGAGATATAGGATTTGGAGTTTGCCCTCAAGAGTTTCAGGCTTGCTCTGGTCCAGTATTTCCTCACTTTGGCAAGGTCCATCCCTTTATGGATGGTAATATATGCTCTGTGCATTACATCTTGGAAGTCTATAATTTGCTTGTTGACTTCTACAGGAATTACAATGAAAGAGATTGCATTGAGTCTCATAAGAGGCACCGAAACAGGCTTTATCCTGACATGGAGACATTATCAGTTATGCATACACAGCCTTATCTTATGGTTGCCCTGCTAGTTCTTATAAAGTATTTTAACTTGTTTCTCTTCGTCTACATTTTGTCTCAGGGAATTTTACCCTTCTTTCTTTTCTATATGTCCTCCTTGAACTGGTTCCTCCATGTCTGGCTAGTTGGTGGCTGCCTGGGTAGCTGGCTCCTGGCATCTCCTTCTCTTTCTTCCTCTTCTTCTTCTCGTTCCCCACCAGAAAAGACTCCTTCTCTTAGTATTTCTCTTGGCCCACCAGACACACCCATACCTCATGTGTCTAGCTATTGTCTATTCAGCTTTTTATGAAGACCAATCAGGTGTCTTAGGCAAGCATACAACATGTTATTTTTTCTTTTTTAATTGAAAATAGAAAAAAGCTTCTTTTACATGTCAATCTCAGGTCATCCTCCCTGCCCTCCACCCCTGCCCCCACTGGCCCCGTATAAAAACCCTTTCTGCTCCCTTGGGAGGGTGAGGCCTTCCATGAGGGATCTTCAAAGTCTGTCATATCATTTGGAGCAGGAACTAGTCCCTCCCCTGTGTGTCTAGGCTGAGAGAGTATCCCTCTATGTGGAGTGGGCTCCCAAATTTCATTTGTGTACTAGGGGTAAATACTGATCCACTATCAGTGGCCCCCAAGATTGTTCAGACCTCCAAACTGACATCCTCATTCAGGGTGTCTGGAACAGTCCTATGCTGGTTTCCCAGCTATCAGTCTGGTGTCCATGAGCTCCCTCTGTTCAGATCAGCTGTTTCTGTGGGTTTCTCCATCCTGGTCTCGACCCCTTTGCTCATCACTCCTCCCTCTCTGCAACTGGATGCCAGAGTTCAGCTCAGTGGTTAGCCACACAACACATGTTTACATCATTAAACAAGTAAAGCATAAACAAATGTAATACATCTTTTCATAATTAAGCAAATGTAGCATAACCGAATGTAACACTCCTTTACCGAGTTAAAGTAATACTGAATCTCAGACTCTGTCCTTTTACACATTGTTAAGATTGTGAAAGACATTTGAAGTTGAACAAATTGTATTTTGCATTATGATGTGTCCTGGCAACCACGGGAGTCACAATATAGAATAGCTGGTTTGAATGAGAATGACAGCCATAGGCTGATATGTATGAGTACTTGCCTCCCAGTTTCCTGGAACTGTTTAGGAAGGATTAAAAAGTCGTCTGAGTTAGGGTTTCTATTGCTGTGATTAAATACACAATTAATAGCAACTTGGGGAGGGAAAGAGTTAGTTTGCTTACTATTCTGAATCACCATACATAATCGGAGGCAGGGATTCTCACACTGCATGCCCTGACACCCTTAGGGGTCACAGAATAGATTTCTGCATATCAGAACAGTAGCAAAATTACAATTATGACGTAGCCAATGGAAAAATAATGTATGGTTGGGGTCACGGAAACAGGAGGAATTGTATTAAAGAGGTACAGAATTAGGAAGGTTGAAATCCAATGCTCTAAGGCATTCAGGGAAGGAACACAAACAGGACAGACAGGAACCTAGAGGAGCTGCTGATGCAGAGGCCACTGACAAGTGCCACCTACTAGATAGGTCCCCAAGGCAACCTCAATCTTCTTTCTCATAAAACTCAGGACCTCATGCCCAGGGGTGGCACACCCCACAGTGGGATGTGTCCTGCCTCCATCAATCTCTAATTCATAAAATGTCCGCTAGTCCTGCCTGCAGCCTGAGTTTAAAGAGGCCTTTCCTCAAGTGAGATAACTCTAGCTTGTGTCACCTTGATAAAAAACTAAGCCCCCAAAGTGAACCGTTGTCAAGTGGATACACATCCCATCACTGATCAGAGGTAAGCTATCCCTTATCATTCGTCCCCAGGATCACACATTAACATCACCATCTGCTGTGGAATACTTTTATGTTCACTGTAAAGATTTGTCACTTGCACTGGTTTAATAAGAATCTGATTGACCCATAGTCAGGCAAAAAGTGTAGGCAGGACAGCCAAACTGAGAATGCAGGGAGGAGGAAGGGTGACATCAGGGGTGACACCAGGCAGCTGATGAAGAGGCAAGATGTGTAGAATATGAGGTTCCAAGCCATGAGCCATGTGGCAAAGCTTAGATAAGAAATATGGGTTAATTTAAATGTAAGAGGTAGGTAGTAACAAGCATGAGCTATCGGCCGAGCACCTGTAATTAGTATTAAGCCTCTGAGTGGTTATTTGAAAGCAGCAGTGGGACAGGAAATCACTGCCTACAACCACCATAATATAAAACTCCAAGTTTGAAAGTCCCACAGTTTTTAAACACCCAAGCACTTAAAGTCCAAATTCTCTAAGATATTAAAATCTCTCTTAAAAATCCAGTTCCTCTCACAGGGACCTGCCTGCTCCTGTCTCCCAAGGTGCTGATATTAAAAGGCTGTACCACCATGTCTAGCTAAATCAATTACTCTAGTAAGGGGCAGAATTGTAGGTGGAAAGAGAACCACCTGTTACCAGCATGTTGTTTTCCTTGTTAACAGTTGAATTTAACATCTTTTGTATTGTCTTAAGGTTATCTACAATTTGCTAAATAGGTTGCTCCTTCTTACTAAAGTTGAAGGTTTTTCTATACATGGCTCATCCTTTTGTAATTTCAAAGCTATCCTGGGTTACATAGAAAGGCCGTGAGTCAAAAACAACACACACAACAAAAAAATGTAAGGTTATATTATTCACTATGATCCTTAAATAAAATTCAATTATCAAAAATAAAATTAGACCTATAATTTTTCCCTCCATTTTAAGCAAATTTCATCCCATATGTATGGCCATTGGATGTTTGTTTTTCATTCTGTTATTTCCCCTCTTCCATTTTGAGACATAGGGTCTCATTGTATGGTCAGAATAGCCTGGAATAGACTGTTGATGAGGCTACTTGTCCCCAACTGAGATTCCCTCAGATAACTTGACATTGTATCCAGTAGACAACAGAAAGTAACTACCCTTGAACTCTGTATAATCTCCCTGCCTCCCTCTGAAGTTTGGGAGGGGGAGGGGGGTTTTACAGGTGTGAGCCATGCACCTGGCATTTTGAGGCCTACCATTTTGTGCTAGGTCAGAGCTGCTGGTGAGCCTCCTCTACAGCCTGAGGGTTACAGACATGTCACACCAGGTGGCCCATGGTCTGTCCTGAAAAATGGGAATTTTGGAATACTTGTTTTACACGCTATGAATGTACCATGCATGAATGAGAGCTCAGATTCGGTCCCTAGCTCCCTACATCCACTAGGAGTTTGTAATAATTAGGAATTGAAGGGGTCCTAAAGATTGTAGTTTTCATTAATGGGGGGAAGCCTGATCTGTTAAGAGATAGGGGAGTTCTTACTGGAAGCCTCAAATCAGAACCTTCATTTCATAAAGGTTTTGGAGTATGCATTCTCTAAATTTATGGTACCTAACCCTTTGCTGTCATGCTAAGAGCCCAGTGATTTCCAGCCCTCTCATATAGAACAGCTGTTATCACAGTAGTGGACATTTTGATGCCTGTTGTTGAGAAAATAGATTTTAAAAACAACTTACTGGGTACAGTGCTGCAGTTAGAATAAATTCTGGTGTTCTCTTCTGTACAGCAGGGCAATTATTGTAAATAACAGAATAGCTGGGAGAGTTTTGTGTATACTAAAAAGGATGATAAATGTTTAAGGTTATGGGATGTTCATTAGTCTATTTTGCTCATCATCCATCCATTGTATAGTTATTGAAACATCACTTTACTCCATAAGTATGTACAGTTATGTATCAATCAAAATTTTTAAAAATTAAAAAAAATCCAATTCCTGTAAATGTTCAGTCTGGGGTCTCCTGTAAAATCTCAATAAGTTAAAGAATTTCTTGTTCCAAGAAGGGAGAACCAGGGCATGGTCTCCACCTGCACAAAGTGAAAGCAACTCCAACAGTATAAAGCACAGTGTGAGATTTCTGGGTTCACTCAGGATCTTCAGAGCTCCATCACAGCTTGTTACAACACAAACAGCTTGCATCAGAGGCTCTGGCCAGCTCCGGGCTTGTTGCTGTCCTTGGCAACCATCACATACCACAGGCATCTCCAAAACGCTGCAATCTCCCTCTGCAACTGGATCGCACCTTCTCCAAGGGCATCTCACACCCTCTCTTCATGGTGCCAAGACTCAACTTCTCTGCAAGACACCATTCAATCCTTGTTCTTCAACATCTTGAGGTTATGCCTTCAAATTGCCTGTTTGGCTGCTCACAGTGTCAAGCCTCAGGTGCTCTTTGAGATCCCTTTGTGCCTTAAGAACAAGTACCATCTGGGAGACTATTACACATGATTTAGGTTGGCTGTCATCTAGAAGAACAATATTGCTCCCTCTGGAAAACAGCTTCTCTTTGAATTGACCTAACAAATACTTCACCAGAAGATGTACCTCAGTGTTGCTTCTCTATTGGTGACCACAGCTGATTCTTCCACCTCAGCTGTCCATAACCACAGATGCCAATGGAAAACAACACTAGGGCCCAGAGAGGTTCTTTAAGAGACACTAATCCTTCCCTCAGAAATCTCACAATCAGGGTGCTATTGTCTGCAATTGCTCTCAACATTCTTCTCTCCCATGATTTTACAAACAGCCCCTGAACACTCAACACTCAATGGATTCTCCAGCCCCAAATTCCAAAGTCCTTCAAAAATCTTCACAAAACCAGCCTGTTCAGGTCTGTCACCACAACACCGACTCTAGGACACTGGGACCAATTTCTCTCTTAGCTGGAGTGATAAAGCACCATAACTAAAAAGACCGCATGCTGGAAAAAAAGTGTGTTTGGCTCTTGACTTCTTTATCACACTGGATCATCAAATGTAGTCAGGTCAGGAACAGAACAGTCTAGGGATCATGAGCCAGGTTTCAGGACATGAAGTCCTGCTGGGAAATGTCTTATTTCATGTGCTCTGTTATTTCTTATAGAGCCCAAGACCACCAGAAAGGGGTTGGTGGTGCCAACCACAATTGACTGGGATCTCCCACAGTAATCACTAAGAAAATGTTCTTCAGGCTTGCTTCCGACCCTGTGAAGGCATTTCTTCCATTGACGTTTTCCTCCATTGAGATGACTCTAGCTTGTGTCCAGCACACACATCTAGCCAGCACAGAGGTGCTCCCTAGTAGGAGGGGATGTGTCCCTTCAGGCAAGGCTTGAGGCTTCCAAAGACTCCTGCCTTTCCGGTGTGCTCCCCGCTTCCTGCTTCCCCTTTGAGATGTGTGCTCAGCTGTTCCTCCTGCCATGCCTTTGCTCCACCATCAGAGAATCTAACTCTCTGGAACCATAAGTGAATTAAACTCTCTTTTCTCTAGTCTAATCACAGCCATACAAGGTCACTATTCCAGTCTCCTGTGGAACTAAAAGGGACTCTCAATTTAGATGCAGGAAATGGCCTCCTTAGGGAAACTGGGACTGGTTCTGGGGTGGGGTTAGGGGAGATCATGACTGAGCTTCTGTGGATTAGAGGCAGAAACAGGAAGCATTTAGGCGAAATTGAGGCCCAGAAAAATGAAGACAGAAGGAGATGCCCCAAACCAGGGAGAAATCAATCCCATTGGCTGGCACAGACTCAACTACGAACCCAATTCAAACATGCTTCCCTGACCCAACTAAGATGAGATTTATTGATGCAAAGGCCCCCTAAAGCCTAACTTTAACTCACTACCTACTCTCTCCCTCTCCTAGCACGGGATTCCCATTGCTTTCCCTGTTTACCCAGTCCCCTTAGGGAACCTGGGCGACCTTGGGTCAGATTTTGGGGAAGGGAGGGGTGGTTGTTTGAATGTCCCCATAATCTCATAGGCAGTGATACTATGAGGAAGTGTGATTTTGTTGGAGTGGGTATGGCCATTTTGGAGGAAGTGTCTCACTGTGAGGACAGACTTTGAGATTTCCTATGCTGAGGATACCTCCCAGTGTCTCAGAATTTCTTGTTGCCTGCAAGATGTAGGACTCCGAGCTACTACTCCAGCAACTTGTCAGCCTGCACGCCACCATGCTTGCTGCCATGATGAAAATGGTCTGAACCTCTGAATCATTCCAATTAAATGTTTTCCATATAAGTGTTTCTATGGCCATACTCTCTCTTCACAGTAATAATAATCCAAAGTGAGACAGGAAGAAAACCCCACATGGTCCCAGACAGCTGCTTTTCTAAGGGGGTCATGGTGCCACAAAGAGCTTTAGAGGCTTTAAAATTGGCTTTAATCTTTTAACAAGTTTGCTTCTAAGCAACTCGGAGTCCAGCAAACATGGAGGACACAGATGTGTCTGGTCCTGGTCTACAACGTGTTTGACTGGGACAACAGGGTGCCAAGACACTGTTGTCCTTTAGATTCTCCATTTGGTCCTAGATCAACAGTCCCAGGTGTGGGCCTTGAGCACACCTCCCCTTTCCTGCCTGTTCCCTCATTTTCTTTCCCAGTAACAGGCTGTACCTAGGCAAGGTCAAAAGAAGAGTCAGACATTTCCTGGCACCCACAGTTAAAATGTGTCTGGTGAGACATATGAACTCACCTTTCTGGAATTGAGACTAGGAAATTACTTCCTTCTTCTTGGCTTCCTTATTTTGGTTCAAATGACTAGGCTACCCAGTACCTTGTACCATTTCCTCCTATATCCATGCTAAGGAAAGGAAATGACTGTCCACATTTATTGGGTCAGAGAGGTGAATCCGACAATGACAAGTGTCCTTATGGGGAAATGAGCTCATTTTATTGTTGACCTGAGCTCACCATGATCAAAAATAACCATCAGGTCTCACCATCATGGTTGGAGAGCTCATCAAGTCTAACGTGTGACTCAGATGGATCTTGGCTGGCCATGACATCATGAGACAGCCACATGCAATGGCATCATATTGGTTAGTGCCATCATGTAGACAGCAAAGGTCATGCTACTCCACAGCCATCTGCATTAATGCAGTCACATGGCATGAACCCAAATGGTGGCACCTATAAAACTCTCCAGGGCTACTGATCACTCAGGAGGTTACCATACCCCTTTCTGGTCATACTAAGGGTGGAACATCAGACTTTCTTGGTGACTTACAGTGCTGTTGTTTGCTTTTAGCTTTGTTTTGTTTTAATTGTGAAACATTGTTTCACATGTTTCTAAAATGTTTTCCCAGACATTTGCCTCTCTCACTAGCCGGGCATCAAATGAGCTGGGTGTTTGGAAATCTCATGGGAATTCATAGTAACCCATGGAAAATGTAGGAAGGCACATCCCAAACAAAAAAGCTGCTGCAGGGAGCAGCAACAACAGCTGGAGGCCAAGAAACTTCATCTTGCTTGGTGTGGCAGCTGGATGCAGGCTATGCTGGCTGTAAAAGCCTGCTCTTTCTGGGTGTTTCCAAACCTGTTTTTCTCTAAAGGAGAAAGAGAATACTTTACCTTCTTGGGATTCTTTTGTTTCTATTGAAAGTTTTTTTTCTAATATTTTGTCTCTTTTGTGTTTTTCTGCCCTACCAATCCTTAGGTGTGCTTGATTTTATTTTTGCTTTTAAGTTACAATGACAGCGCTGGAGAGATGGCTCAGCCGTTAAAGGCTAGGCTCACAACTAAAAATGTAAGTTACAATGACAGAGATGGGCTGAGGAAATGAAGAGGCTGATACCATCCCTCTGCCTGTTCTCTCATTTGAACTTTTGGTGTTCTGTCTTCTTTAGATAACAGAAATTAATCCCAGACTGTACTACTGAAAGGAGTTTATTCTTTAAATGCTGCTTAACACTGCTGCCTGGCACATCTTTCACCTTGGCAGTGGTGATTCACTTATGTGAAATCTGAAACTGCAAATGGGACCAACTCTTTGGGCCCGGTTCCCTGGATTTCTCTCACTACTAGGTATTCAATCAGCTGTTCTTGTTAATAGAATCAAACAGATACAGAACCAGACTTTTTTTTCTGAATGACAATCCACTCCTGTAGGACAACGAATTCAGTAGTTACCCATGTGGCATGGACCAGGAGGGATCCACTAGACTTTGTATCTTGGCACTCACAACCTGAGTGTCCCACACCTGTTGCTTCCTGACCTGCATACAAAGGCAGTATAAGCATGCTGCTGTTGTTTTCTGTCCCCCCTAATTATCTACATGACTCTAGCAAAGGATTCATACCTAGTGCCAAGGTCTGGTAGCTTCGAGTGTCTGTTTCTCCCTAGTCCTGTGGAGAATGCAGATAAGCAGAAGAGGCACTTCCATGGTTCTATCTAGGAACCAGTTGTAGCTTTTGAGAACCTGGCTTCTCATGGTATACCTCCAAGGAGAGCTGCTAGTATGGAGTGGAGCCAGCCCAAGTGAAGGAAGTTGTTACAGTCTACAGAGACGAATAGAGTTGGAGATCTGGAGAACGATTTCACATCAGGAATGGAGATGCAGACTTTGTTGATTGCCAAGCTGGTTTTCAGTCTTGCTGTGTTGTAGTATTTCCTCATTGTGCTTCCTTTCCTGTGTTGTGGAATGGTAATGTATATCCTGAGCCATTATATGTTGGAAGTGTATGATCTGATTTTTATTTTGATTTTATAGTGGATACAATTAAGAGATTGCATGAATCTCAGAAGACACTTTGAACTTTGCACTTTAAAACATTGTTGAGACTGATAGACTATGGACACTTTTGATATTGGACTAAGTGAAATTTGTATCATGATATTGTTACGGGCTTATGGGTGCACGGAGTAAAATATGGAATTTTAAATGTAACTGGCCCCCATAATATCACAGGGAGTGGTACTGTTAGTAGGTGTGGCTTTGTTGGAAGGAGCATATCCTTGTTGGAGGAAGTGTGTCAATGAAGGGGTAGGCTTTGAAGTTTCCTATGTTCAAGCCACACACACTGTCTCAGTCGACTTCCTGTTGCCTATAAGTTGTAAGACTCAGCTACTCCTCCAGCAAGATGTCTGCCTGCCTGCTACCATGCCCCCTGCCATGAAGATAGTGAACTGAACATCTGAAACTATGAGCAATCTCTTTCAATTAAATGTATTCCATCATGAGAGTTGCTGTGTCCATGCAACTCTAACTAACAATCAAAACCCTAATTAAGAAACTGGGGTTTCAGCTGACCTGAACAAGGGGGAGCTCATGGACCCCAGACTGATAGCTTGGAAACCAGCATAGGACTGATCCAGACCCCCGAATGAGGATGTCTGTTTCAAGGTCCAGTTAATCTATGGGGCCTCTGGTAATGGATTGTTATTTATCCCTAGTACACAAATGGACTTTGGGAGCCCTCTCCACATAGAGGGATACTGTCTCAGCCTAGATACATGTGGGAGGGTATAGGCCCTGCTCCAAATGATAGGACAGACTTTGAAGATCATCCAAGGAAGGCATCACCCTCCCTGGGGAGCTAAAGGGGATGAGACAGGGGGGTTGCTGGGGGTAGGGGAGGAGGGGAGGGAGAGAGACCTAGAATTGGCATGTAAAATTAGCTTGTTTTTAATTTAAATTAAAAAAGAAAAATATAAAATGAAATTTTATTAAAAAAAGAAACTGGGGTTCAGGATTCTGGCCTGGCTTCTGGTGGGATGGAAGGCATCCAGGAGATGTATGGGTTGGAAATGTTTATGAGGAGAGGAGGGGCATAAGGAGATAGACTGGGTGAGTGCCAACAGTGTAAGCAACACTATTGCCTATGGTTCATGATGCTGGCCTGGACTCTGGATGAAGAGGAGGTTTCCCCCACAGGTGTGGAAGGGTATGTAGTCACTAGCACAGGAGCAGAAGTTGGGCAGGCATGGTTAGGGCAATGGGGGTGTTTACATGGTCTGCAGGAAGCTGTTCTGGCCTCTGATTTGGTGGAAGGCTTGTACCAGAACTCTAGACCAGGTTATGAGGAGGAGGAGAAAAGGAACAACTGGAGATAAGCTACTCCAGCATGGACATGGTGCGGGGTGGTCATTCCTGGTACTCAGGAAGCTGGCCCGGGTTGTGATGGAAACAAAGGCTTTTATCAGAGGAGTGTGGGCCAGGATACTTTGTGAATGGGCAGATGGGCAGTTGAGACTGTGTTGGGCAGACAGTAACAGAGCAGGATCCGTCTTACCTGGGGTTCAGGATGCTTGCCCGGCCTCTGTAAAGTGGAAAGCAAAGACAGAGTTGTGGGCCTGGCCTCTGATGTGGTCGAAGACTTCTTTCAGGGGTGCAGTCTCCTCATCCTTTTAAAATGGAAAAACCCCAAAGAATAATTGGCTTTGACGGTTTCAGATCCCTCCCATTTACAAACTTGCAATCTTCTGTTAAGCTATGAATATTTGCTGGAGAGGAACTCATTTGGTCTGATGGCTCTTTACACACGGTCTTTTAGGAACTCCTCATTGGAGCCAGAAAATCCAGTGGGGACTGAGAGTCTCAGCCTTCCCTGGGGACATTCCTCACTGTCTGCCAATAGGGTCGCCATGGTGAAACTATCACACACATTTGCTCATTGCTGTTTGAAAGAATGGAGACCTGGCCTTTCAAGTGTGTGAACAATTTCACCCACATTTATGTCTGGAGAATGTTTTTTAACTCATCAGAATGCTGCATGGGAAGTGAGCAAACTAGACTTTCATTCATGAGCCTTGGGAGGTCGCAAAACTCATAATCACTGCATGCCTACCTCTGTATCCACCTTCCGGCCAGGTGACTGTTGTGTTTAATAACAGCCTCAGCTCTCTAAGGGCCCCAAGCTATGGTCAGGCATCCTCAAATGGTCTTGGACCTCATTGGGTCATTTCACTTCCCTGTTCTCTGTGAGGTGATGTGTGTGCTCTTGGTCAAATCAGAAGGCAGGGCCTGAAGCAAGACTTTGGCAAGCCACACTGTCACCTTTGTCACTAGAAAAGCTTTGCCTGCAGCTGCCCGGATCATACCTGGAGCAATTGCTGTTATGACCATCTATCACAGGAATGCAGGCGCAAGGTCTCCCTCCCCAAACAAGTCAACTTGTGGACTTTGGTGAACATCTTTGCTCAGCTTCTCCAGATTGTCTAGGGCAGGTCAGAGCAGGATGAGTACCTTACTTCTCTCCTCCACCTCTCAACTCAGAATATTGTCCTTGGCCTGCATTGTACATGGCAAAACCTGAAGCTCATACCCAAGATCTAACAGGATAGGAGACCTTGAGTGTGAAGGACGTGTGCGTGGAGGAAAAAGCCTGGGAACAGAATTGGTTGGAGTTTGCTCGTGGAAAAGCCTGACCGGTTTGTTCCTAGGAGTCCTGGACTCTTCCAGTGTTATTTGCATTAGCTGCTCATTACTCACTCACCGTCTCAGCAACCGGAGCCCACTCCAGAGTTGTACTTAGACATCAGATGTTGGAAGCACTTGTCCTTCCTAGGTGACTCAAGGGGGCCCCTAACCATCAAAGTGCGAGGCAGGATCACAAGTATGAGATGATTGCTGCTAACGATGAAGAAAAAACACATTCAGAGAAAGTGAACAAATATTTTGAGAATATGACTCACTGTAGAAAATACACATTAAAATAAACAAATAGGTACAACTGATGCCATCGGGATTCTGATTATTATTCGTTTTTAAAGTAAAGTTCAATAAGAAGAGAGGGAAAGGGGGATACCCCCTAACTCTCTACCAACAAGGCTGGTGGAGAAGCCTCTCTATGTAGGAACATGATTCTCACCTCCGAGGTGACAAGAGCTGGTTTATTCTGCACCTGAATATGAGTGACCATGGCCTTTGAACTCAAATACTCGTTACCTCAAATTCCATGTTCCAGCATGGCCACAAGCCTGTCACGTTCTTATAATGCCAGAACAAAGAACAGTCACGAGTCAAGGTATTTTTTTGAAATACATTGTAGGAACTATCATGTGGGCAGATTACAACACAGTGGGTAAATCTGTGCTACAGGCCAGGCCTGAGATGCTATCTAGTAACACTGCAATCCCTCAACTTGTTGCAAGCCAGTGGTTTGTTTGAAGTCAGGCACAGAGCTGGGCATAACATGGCTACCGTAGTATTTAAAAATGGCTCATGATAAAGTGTGCTTGAGTAGTGGACTGGAAATGTCCCAACCTCTTCACTATTACAGAAATTCTAGTCAGTTATTAGGCTTATGGAAGCTTTAGAGTTAGCCATTTTCCATTCCAGGTACATTTGTGCTCTAGAGGGAACTGATCCTGAGAGAATCTCTACACTCCAGTCTTTCTGCTACGAATGCATGACATTCAGGACTATTAATTCTCCGGACTTCCACATAGACCCCTTCCAGTGACTATGTGAATGACTGACCTGAGAGCATTGTAGACATGACTGGTGGCGATGCGGTCGCAAGTATACTTAGGCAAACACTGAGGGATGTTGGAAGAAAAGCAGCCTGACACACATATGAAGGGGTTGGCCACAAAGGCTTTTGCTGCCAATGACAACCTCAGCTTGATACCAGGGACCCACATGGTATTAAGAAGGCAACCAGCTCCCAGGTGTTTTACTCTGACGTTCCCATGCGCACCATGAGCAGCCCACACACAGAAACCTAGGTATGCACACAGACACATAGACACACATGACCACAAATACTCAAATAAATACATAAACAAATGTGATAAGCAAGTCGGGGGCTAAGAGAATCTTTATGTCATTCTCAGCTATCTGACAAAATTGTAAAATTGAACAAAAGTAGTTTAGGAGATCACATTGGATGAAAAAATACAGGTATTTTGTATTTGTTCCAATCTAAAAGCATCTATTATCCCCACACAGAGACGAATACATAATGGTCTCAGTTCTAACAAATGTGCTCATTTCCAAGGGTATTGTAGTTGTGAAGCGGGTTTGTTTCAGGATTCTAGGTCAAATTTCACATTATTTTTCCAGTTTCTCTTGATTCTTTGTGGATTTCACATCATGCATCTCTATCCCTCTCATCTCCCCATCCCTTCCAATCTGCCCTCTTCATTTGCACCCTCCCCAACCAGGAAAAAACAAAATAAAATTTAAAAGAAAAGAGAAAGAACTAAAAGGAAAGAAAAGTCTTCTCGTGGAAGCTATAGTGTGACACAGTGAGTCACCCAGTACACCCTTTAGTCCATATATCTTTACTTGCAAGTGTTCATTGCAGTGAGTCATCGGTCTGCTTTGAGTCCTCTGGTTTTCGCTACATCATCCATACTGGTCTCTCATTTGGGCTCCTCTTGGATATCCTGTTGTTGTCCTGTGTCGTGGAGATCCTGCAACCTTGGGTCTGCAGGTCTGGGCCCTTCACATGCTCCAACAAATCATAGATGGGGTGGATGATGGCATGGGCCAACTCCTAGCCCTGGATTGGGACCTGGGTGGTTGCTGGATTGGTTAACCTGCCAACTCTCCCTCATCTTCAACACAAGGGTGAGCTTTCCAGGACCACCCCAGTTGTAGTAAGCAGCAAGGGGTTGGGGTGTTTCTCTTGCTCTCATGTCCTCTGGGCAACCTCTACTCTGTTGTCCAGGCAGGGGGTAGGGTCCATTCTGCAGGATTCTACAGCTGGTGAGAGACAGGGCCAGGTCTCTTTCTCTTATGACCACACTGACAACTCTCCCACTTGCCCGATGCCTGGAGAGGGGCAGGGCAGGGCCTTCTCTCCCTTTTCCATGCCACTATAGGTAGATGAGGGGCAGGGTCAGATCTGTCACAGTTACATTGGTGTGGTTGGCTCACCTGTGCCCCACCTGGTCAACCTGGTCAGCTTTACTGTGTTGCCTAGGATAGGGATAGGGCCTGTTCTCCTGAGCACTTTATCTTTTGAGGGGGAAAGTACAAACTCTTGCTTGTTGCAGGTGACAAGGGACAAAAGGAAAGAGCATCTTTCTATTTCCCTCACTACCACATGTCAGAGGAGAGGTTGGGCCAGCTCTCCCACTCCCATGATCTCTGGGCAGGCTCCCCCAGGTTCCCACTTGCTGGGCCAGCACTACTGTGATGCCCTTTAGAGGTACAGGGCCTGTTCTCCCTAGTGCTGCAGCCTGTGAAGGGCAGGGCTAGCCCTTCCCTCTCATGAAGCAGGAATGTAATACATTTTTAAATGCAGCTGAGTCATGTTAGGAGAAGATTATCCATCTGCAAAGTTCAATGGAAGCATGCAGTCCCTCAGAATTTTGAACATGAAATGTACAGGTGGAAAATGTGAAGAGCCAGCAGCCAGCACACTGAAGATGGAACATAGCATGGTGTGGGTTAAGAGGCTGACCCATGCTGAGCGCTAGAGGGACTCTGTGTTTGGTAACATTTATTATCTTTGATGATTTCATACATGGCTACTTGATTTTCCTGACATCACTTCCCCACCACCACCATATTTGATACCTCAGGTTGCCCTCCCACTCCCTCTCAAACAATGTAGAAGCACTGTATAAAAGTCTACATACATTTGATCAGAAAAAATGAAACCAAGTGGATATGAGCAATATGCAGAGATTGGGGGCAAGAAAGGAGTTGAAAGAAATAACAAACTTGTCAACTTAGAAAGGTTCAGAATCACATCAGATAACCTGAATTCCACCATGCCATAAAAGGACTCATCGCTGCTGCTCAAATTGGCCCATGCCATGGAAGAGGAATGAATACTAGCAATCACAGCTTTTGAAAGTCGTATTACCCAGATTCTCAAGATGCATAAGAAACCATCAACAAAAAAGTAATTTTGAGAGCAATTCACCTCATGAGTGTGGTCCTATTTTGTTTATGACCTAACAAATGACTTTTGTCTGAAGAGCAGATTGCAAAGCCAGCCACACTAGTCAGCCGCAGAGGCCAGACAGTGGTGTCACACACCTTTAATCCCTGCAACCACACTAGTTAGCCACAGAGGCCTGGCAGTGGTGCTACACATCTTTAATCCCGGAAGCCACACTAGTCAGACATATAGACCAGGCAGTAGTGGTACACACCCTTAATCCCAGCAGTGGAGAGACTAGGCAGATGGATATCTGTTAGTCCAAGGCCACCCTAGGCTACACAAAACTGATCCAATCTAAAATAGAAACAGAACTTACACAAAGGTGATCCCAGCATTAAGGAGATTGAGACATGTAGGCATATGGCTGGGTAGAGAGAGGAATATAAGGTAGAAGGAGAAAGGAACTCATGGTAGTCTAGGCAGTCTAGGTAGTCAGTTAGAGGTAGTCAGTCTAAGCATTCACACTGAGGATTCATGGAACAGGATTGCCCATTTGGTCTGAGGAAGCATTAAGAGTTTGTGACTGGCTGCTTTGCTTTTCTCGTTTTAACTCCTGCCCTCCAATAGCTGACTATGAGTTTGTATTATTAAGACCTATTAGAATTTGTGCAACACATGAGCATTCACAAAAGCTCTTCAAAAGAATTTTTAACAACCTCTTTGGGATGGCTCAGTGTCTCTTCCAGAGGTCCTGAATTCAATTCCCAGCAACCACATGGTGACTCAAAACCATCTCTAATGAGATCTGGTGCTCTAATAAATAAATAAATCTTGAAAAAAACCTTTATGAATCAAATTCATCAATGCATTAAATCAGATCCTACACCATGGTCAAGTTGACTTCATTCCAGGCATGTAATGTGTATAGTATATATCAGTAAATGTGAAACAGTGCATATGTATTGAGGCAACACCTCCAAATTTTTACTAGAGTCATTCTATCTTGAATTAAGGCATCATTTTGCTGTTTCTTCTATGACCCAGATGGACACAAAACAAGTGACCTTTCCCAAGACTGTACAGTCTTTGCAACACCCAGAGAATCCCTGGTAAGGGTGAAACATCCATGAAAATACAGCATCACCAGAGTCCTAATGATGAGTTTGAATGAGTCATTCTTTGGAATGTTGGTACTTTCTGTTCTTAG
Organism: Cricetulus griseus; assembly: GCF_003668045.3. Classification (NCBI taxonomy): domain Eukaryota; kingdom Metazoa; phylum Chordata; class Mammalia; order Rodentia; family Cricetidae; genus Cricetulus; species Cricetulus griseus. Next base: position 75,189,523 of record NC_048604.1, on the reverse strand, counting down.
CAGCAGATGACACTTTTTAATTTCCTCAAAATAACTCCAATGTAGGTAAACTCAAACACAGAAGTCATATGATCATCCTAATAGATGCAGAAAAGGACATTGACAAATTTCCATGGTCCTGCAGTGGGAACATACCTTCACATGGACAAGGCCTTAATGTAAGACCCAAAACTCTGAAACCGATGAGGGAAACTCTTCAAGGTTTAGGCATAGACAAAACTTCTGAAAAGGAATTCAACGTTTCAGGAAAGGAAAGCAAGTGTGAACAAATGGGATTGCATGGAAGTAAGTATACAGCCCCAGATCAGGAAGGTGCTTTGCTTAGCAGCGTGCAGAGACAGCCTGCAAGAAGGGATCTGCCTACAAGAATGCATCTGAGAGGAGTTTAGTGTTTAGAATTAGTAAAGAACTGAAAGAATTGAACACTCCAACTCCAAATAAGCTAATCAATAAATGCACAGATGCAACAAACAATTCCCCAGATGTTAATTCCAAATGGCCAATAACTACATAAGTGCATGAAAACATTGAATATGCTTAGCCATCTTGGATACATAGCTAAAAACCACACTGTGATTCCAAGTCACTCTGGCCAGAATGGCATACTCGTTAAGAAAACAACACCAATGCTGGCAAGGATCCTAGGGGAAAGCTGCTAGTGGGAATTTAAATTAGTCCAGCCTTTCTGGCCATAAGTATCGAATTTCCACTGAGATTAGGACTATCATAAAATGCAGCTCTAGCTCCCCTAGAAACATACCAAAAAGGATTTAAATCTGTGTACCTCATACACACAAGTTTATGCATATTTACAGCTGTATTATTTATATTAGCTAAGTCATAGAATCAGCCTAGTTATCCATGTACAAAAGAACGGATGATGAAACAGGATATCATTATACAATGAAAATTTGTTTAGCCATAAAGAAACACATTTTGTGGTTTCCATGAAAAATATGACCACACTCAGAAAAACAAGAATTATGTATTTTGCTCATATACAATCTCTTCCTCCCCCAAATACCCCATCTACCCTGCCTGCCTGCCTGCCTATCTGTCTGTCTGTCTGTCAGTCAGTCAGTCTCTATCTCTACATATATCTCTCATGGTGTGTATGTTTGACATGAAAATATGTCAGGGTCTCAACCATGTTCATAGCAGCATTGTTTGTAATAGCCAGAACCTGGAAGCAACCTAGATGACCTTCATCTGAAGAATGGATTAAGGAAATGTGGTACATTTATACAATGGATTACTACTCAGCAGAAAAAAGCAACAGAATCTTGAAATTCGCAGGCAAATGGATGGAACTAGAAGAAACCATTATGAGTGAGGTAACCCAGTCACAAAAAGACAAACATGGTATGTACTCACTCATATATGAATTTTAGACATAGAGCAAAGGATTACCAGTCTACAATCCTCTACACCAAAGAAACTAGGAAACAAGAAGGACTCTAAGGGAAAAATGCATAGACCCCAGAGAATGGGAAGGGGCAGGAAATCCTGAGCTAATTGGGAGCATGAGGGTAGCGGAGAGGGAGCTACCAGAATGAGAGGAGGAGAAGAGAAGGGGAGAGGAGGAAATGGAGGGCCAGAAATGTTGAGTTTGGGGAAGAATAGAGGAGAGCAGGATGAGAGATACCATATTAGAGGGAGCCATTATAGGTCCAAGGAGAGATGTGACACTAGGGAGATTTCCAGAGATCTACATGGATGACACGAACTTCAATCTAGGCAATGATGGAGAAGATAACCTAAATTCTCTTCCCCTATAATGAGACTGATGACTACTTTTTAATGCCATCATAGAATCCTCATCCACCGGCTGATTGAAGCAGAGGCAGACATCCACAGATATACTCTGAACTCTGAACCTAGTTGCAGAGAAGGAGGAATGAAGATCAAGGGGTCAATACCAGGCTGGTGAAACCACAGAATCAGCTGACTTGAACAAAGGGGAACACATGGACCCCAGATGCTGTCTGGGAGGCCAGCACAGGACTGAATCAGACCCCTAAACATGAAAGTCAATGAGGAGGCCACCACACTCTAGGAGGCCCTTGTATTGGTTTATAGTATTTTTCCCTGATATAAGAAGGGACTTTGAGAGCCCATCCCACATGAAGGGATGCACCCTTGGCCTGGACACATGGGGGAGGGCCTAGGCCCGGCCCAGGATGACGTGGTGGACTTTGAGGAGCCCTGCTGAGGGCCCTACACTGCCTGGGGAATGTAGTGTGGATGGGGTGGGGGCAGATGGGTGGTTGTGGGGAGGGTTGGGGGGAGGAGAGGGAGAAGGGATTGACATGTGAAGCAAGCTTGTTCCTAATTTGAACTAAAAAATTAATTACAAAAAATAAATAAAATAAAATTAAAGAAATAATAAAAATAAAAAAGAAAGTATGTCAGGGTCTAGTTGGCAATAGAAAGGGGGTAAAGGAAAGGGTGTAGATCGAGTTTCTTTCTTGCCTGGTCTCACAGCCATTTAGCTCCAAATAAACACAGATACTTATATTAATTGTAAACATTTTGGTCGATGGCTTTAGCTTCTTACTGGCTAGCCTCTCTTAAATATTAACCCATAACTATTAATCGATCTATTTCCATGTGGCCTTTTCTTACTGGAGAATGTCTGGGCGTCCTAACTTCCCAGTTACTACATGGCATCTCTCTGGAGGCTCCTCTGTGCCTCCTCTCCTGAATCGTCTTCTGGTAGCCCTGCCGATACTTCCTGCCTGGCCAATCAATGTATTATTCAGCAACGAATAAGATAAACACACATACAGAAGAACATCCCCCATCAAAGGGAGTAGAATCATGCATTGGTAAATGGAATCAAGCCTGAGGAAAGAACTTAATAGGCTGAGTGAAACCCATCACTCTGTGTAAAGACTAATATAGTTGACTCCCATGTTACATCTGTGTTTCTATTAGGCTCTATAGACCAATGAATTCAGTACCTCACCATTGACTTTCATTGATATTTTAAGTTCATGAAGTCTATGAATGCAGAGTTCTTTTATCTAGTGTTTGTGATTTATATCCTCTGCTTCCACCTTATTTGATATCCAGTGTAGATGAATGTAATTTCTATTGTTTCTTAGGTACATATCGAAATAAACTAGCTCTAAAGCAAAACAGAAACTGACAAACAATTTTATCCAAAGCCTGTTGTGACAGATTGAACAGCTTGGGTTTAGCTCCAGCTTCTACTAGTTTTCTGGTAGTAAATTTGCGTGAAGTTTCTTGCTTTTTAAACATTTATTGGGTTACTATTTTTTTTTTTTTAGAATTTCACGTGTACTGTATTTATATTGTGTCCATCACATCACCCTTCCAGCAAATCTGCTCCCCTCCACATTTCACTCCCTCACAAGATTGTGACCTCTATTTTAAAACACACACACACACACACACACACACACACACACACACACACACACACACACACAGGGAGGAGAGAGAGGCAGACAGAGTGAGAGAGAACCATCCAGCAGATTCTATTTAGTGCTGCTCATATATATTTGTGTTTGTTTGGGGTGAATACTTTGTATGGGATAAAATATCAGGGAGTTGTCTCTGGGAAAACTGACTTTCCTTTCATCCAATATGAATTGCTCTTGGCTCTTCTTAAAGGGGTGAGCCTTGTGAGATTTCCCTCAGCCATGATCAATGTTAACTGGTGTTATCAATGAACAAGTCATGTTTAGACAACCATATTGTTAACATTACATAACTGCCTCTCTTGTCATATAGAGAAGACACAATCTCCTAGAAGTCCTCCTAGTCCTCAGGCTCTTCCAGTCATCCCCCAAAATATCTCCCTGCCACCTGTTAAGTGACCAAACTTAGGCCTTACACACATGTCTATTCTCCCCCCATAGGAAGCCCATGACAAGCCAAATTACAGCTTCCACCAAAGTCCACCCTGGTGAAACAATTAATTTTATTGTGGTTACTTAGAAGAATATGGGCCATCTCACCATGTTCCTTATAGGTACAGTAACATTTCAAGTAATTAAGAATTACTATGGAATCAACTCTGTCATTCAAATTCATCAAATGGATGACTGACTGACATGTTGTTTTATGGTAGGGTAATGATGGCTTCTATTAGCATTTACGTTGATTAATTCTTTATACTGAGGTCTTTGATCCACTTGGACTTGAGTTTTCTGCAAGGTGATAGATATGGATCTATTTGCATTTTCTACATGTCAGTTAGACCATCACCATTTGTTGAAGATGCTGCCTTTTGTCTAGTGTGTATTTCTTATTTTTAATAAAAATGTAGCATGAATAAAATAAAAATCAAGATACATATATTGGGGTTCAAGCTGAAGATCAGAAAAGCAAAGCCACAAGCGACTAACTCTTACCTGTACCTCATACTGAAAGGGTGATCCTGGCTCCAGGAATCTTCAGATAGTATCTGACTACATTTGTCTCCACCAAAACGCAGACTGCACTGAGCTCCTGCCTAGTGCTGGGATCAAAGGCATGTCGTCCCAAGTGCTGGGATCAAAGGTGTGAGCTCTATTTCTATTAGAAACAGATTCACTCGCATGTAGCCTGGGGTGGCCTTTAACTCACAGAGATCCATCTGCCTCCATCTCCTGAGTGCTGGGATTAAAGGTGTGTACCACCAGTGCCTGGCCTCTATGGCTAACTAGTGGGGCTAGCTATGCTTTCTGATCTTCAGGCAAGCTTTATTTGTTAGAGCATAAACAAAATATCTCCACTAAAACCCCAGTGTCTATAAGTCTGTGAAGCCTGGGTCTTCCGTTTGATTCCATTGATAAACCTGTCTTTTTTAATGCCAATAAAATGTGGTTTTTATTACTATACTTCTGTAGCACAACTTGAATTCAGGAATGGTGATACCTTTGGAAGTCCTGTTATTGTTCAGGATTGTTTTAACTATCATGGGTTTTTTAGGTTTTTACCCATATGTAGTTGAATATTGTCCTTTCAAGGTTTATAAAAAATTGTGCTGGGATTCTGATGATGATTTCCTTGAATCCGTAGATTGCTTTTGGTAAAATGGCCATTTTTTCTATGTTGATCGTGCAGCTCCATAGGCATGGGAGACTTTCCATCCTTTGTTATCTACTGAAATTTCTTCATAGACATGCAAGTCTATCATACACGTCTTTCACTTGCTTGGTTAGGGTTACCCCAAAATATTTTATATTATTTGTGGCAATTGTGAAGTGTGTTGTTTCCTTCATTTCTTTCTCAGCCATTTTGTCATTTGTATATTGGACAGATACTGATCTATTTGTAGATCTATTTGTGGGATAATCTTGTATCCTACCACTTTGCAGGAGGTGTTTATCAGCTGTAGGAGGTCCCTGGTGGTGTGTGTGGAGTCGCTTTCATATGCCATTGTATCATCTGCGAACAGTGACATGTAGACTTCTTCCTTTCCACTTTGTATCCACTGATGCCTTTAGTTGTCTTATTGCTCTAACTAGAACTTCAAGTACAATATTGAATAGATATACAGAGAGTGGACTGCCTTGACTCATTTCTGAGTATAGTGGAATTGCTTTGAGTTTCGCTCCATTTAATTACTTGTCGGTTATAGTCCTGTTGTAAATTGCTTTTATGATGTTCAGGTTTGTTCTTTGTATTTCTACTCTCTCTGGAACTTTTATCATGCAGGGGTGTTGAATTTTGTCAAAGATTTTGTGGTATCTAATGAGATGACCCTTTGTCATGTTTTTTCTTTCAACTTGTTTATATGGAGGATTCTATTGATTGTTTTTAGTGTGTGTTGAACCTTTCCTGAATCTCTGGGATGAAGCCCACTTGGTCATGGTGTATGATTCAATTTCTAAAGGTGGTCCTCTGTCCTCCACATAAGAGTGTGAACTCTCTCTCTCTCTCTCTCTCTCTCTCTCTCTCTCTCTCTCTCTCTCTGTGTGTGTGTGTGTGTGTGTCTGTGTCTGTCTGTCTGTCTGTCTGTCTGTCTGTCTGTCTGTCTGTCTGTCTGTCTGTCTATCTGTCTCTCCTCTCCTCTTTCCAGTAAAAGCAGAAGTGTATTAGGCGGGAATCTAGACCGTGTGTTATGAGAGCATTGTCGGGGAGACTAAGAATGGGAGCTGATAGATCCCTCGTTACCCTTCTTTCTTATTTTTTTCTGATTGGATAGTCTGGGGAGGGAGGGACGCAGGAATGAAGGGAGGGACGAGGGAGGGCTCCTGTGCATCAACACAACCGTTAGTGTTACTTTAGTTTGGGATACAAAGGCCTGGGATCTAGCAGCCTCAGCTAGCTAGGCTTTGGCACCCATCTGGAATGCACGGATTAAGTGGGGACATGAGTATGGTGAAAAGCAGAGAGGAGATTTGTCCAGTGTGGCCATATTGGGAGGATTAATAAATACAGGCTTACAGTGGCTACCAGTTTAGCCTGGAGTTGCTGAGCCTGAGCATGGGGTGTGTACAGAGGAGAGCTGTTGCCTGGGGTTCAAAGTGTGCATAAGTTAGCAGTGCTAGTCAAGGGGTGGCTCTGCCCATCCTTGTAGCAGTTCATGCCATGAAAGATGTTCTGAAGTCCCTCAGTGTCAAAGCTGGGAAACCAACCTGGCTCTCAGGGAGGATTACTTCCCCTTCAGTGCGTGGCCCTCAGCTCCTGAATGACTGCCTTCTGCCAGAAAGGATGGTCATCCTGACTGCCTCTGCTGGCCCCCACTCCACAAGGAGACTCAAAGGAAAGGTTAAGGTATGTCTGTTCCTTCTGCTAAATAGAGGAGAAGAAGAGATGCAGATCTCCATTCTGCTCTTACTTGCCTTGTGGGTCTGTGTGAGGACTCCATACTTTCCAGAAGGAAAAAAAAAGTAAAAAACCAAGAAAAGGTAAGTTTCTACTTTACTAGTTACCATGTGGACTGAGAATTCCTGTTATGCCCTGGAGAGAGGTGCCCACAAAACTGGATGGTGACAGCCATCTGTTCCCAAATAGGAACTGGCTCTGGAGGATGGAACTGAGCTCTGTACTACTGTAGGACACTGCTGTGTGAGAAAAGACACACACACACACACACACACACACACACACACACACAGACACACACACACACACACACATCTGCAGCTGCTGAGGCTAACCTCTCCATCCCTCCTTCCACCAGATGCTCAGCACCCTGGAGGCACAGAATTAAGTCCTTGAGCTTCCTTGTGGGTGGAGTGAGCAGGCTCCTCCACTCCCTTTTTTCTATAGAATTACATTGCTCCCTTAGCCTTCTGGTGGGGACTCCAGCTGCTACCTCTGGAAGGTCCTGGAGAGAGAATTGCCCCCTCTAGCAAAGCACAGGCAAATACAACGCATTGTGTGATGCTGCCATCTTGTGGTTTAGCCATTTCATTTGCTCAGTCCTCAAATCCCTTTGGAACTCTGGATTGGTGAGGAGAAACAAGAAGTCAGCCCAGTTAATTGGCAAAAAAACTCTTGACAGTAGGTTGGCAAAACAATCCTGGGCGACCACAGATGCCAAGAGTCGATGTTTTGAATGGCTCTGAGTCAATCCGCCCTCCTGTTTCCCATTGCTTCTCTGCTTCACAGTATTCTTTTTAAATTCAGTTTCCCTGTGTTCCTCATTGGCATGGCAGAGGAATAGCATCCAGAGCTGTGTTAACAGCTATCATTAGTGCTTGCTTTTAGGGACAGAGGCAGCAAACTACCCAGTGAAGGAGACAAGCTGTCCACATGGTTACCTAAGTCAGGTGGCTGTCAGATGTGTGAGCCTGAGCAGAGGAGAGAGGGGGTAGAAGAAGCCTCAAGAGTAAGGAAGGGACCTCCCCTGAATCCAAAGCCAACAGGCAATGGAATAAGCCCTGGAAACCTGGGTGGGATGAGGATTTGTGAACCTCTTGGAGGTCATGCTTTTCTCTTTCCCGAAGAGTACTAGGCAATAAAAGCTTCTGTCATGTGGATATCGTGTCAAGACTCATCTCCTACAAGAAGTTGGGGGACAGAGCTTTGGAGGCACCTGGTGCTTCTGTCTCTGCTCTTTGTACTCAATCTGTTCTCAATCCTGCAAATGCCAATATTTTTATGACTTCAGACAAGGACGTCAATAATGAGCACATTGTTTCATTCAAACAGTGAATAAATGGCCTGTCTAGAGAGGATTGGCAGTCAAGGCACAGAGGGTACAAGAGAGACCTCTTTCTAATCCAACAAAGACAGTCTTCCCGTAATCCCTCAGTGACAATGAAGCTGCAACACTTGCTGGTAATGATTGGGTTCTAGCACAACGCGGTCCTCACTTGCAGCACTTGCTGTTCCTGAACACGGTGTTGCTAAAGGAAATCCATTCACTTGTCTGCATGGATCCGAGCACCAGGTACTAGATGAGCAAGGGGAGGTTACTACCTTGGCTCTCCAAAACTGTTTTGTCACCCTGAAATATGCTTCCTGAGCATCCAGGGCCAAATGGACAGAGATGCCTACTTGTGGAAATGGTTCAAGCAGTTCCCAGACTCAGGGACAAGGGCTCACTACTGGAGAACCTCATCCTGACCACAGCCAGTGCACTTGCCAAAACCAAAGTCCGTTCCCAGGCAGACCCCGTTGCGGCCTGGATCAAGGTTTCTATTGTGCCTTTGTCAGGGGAACAAATGAGCATCCAATTGGATTGGCAGCAAAATCCTGTTTATTAAAATGAGCTTGGTGTCCAGATGATTGAGCTGAGCCTAGCCCTGCTTGGGTGTCACTGCTGCCTGAGGAAAGAGCTACTGGCCATGTCAGCCAGGTCAGCTGGCCAACTGCCCCCATCATCCCACACGTGCTCTCAGTTAATGTGGGACTGAGCAGAGGATGGCCAGAATTTTCCTAACAAGGAAAGTAATGTTTTGGGGGATTATTATTTTTTAATCAATGCTGTCAGCACAAGAATGAAGGGAGCCAGTCCAAATATTTTAGACAATAATATATTTTCTTGATTGTGAGGTCAACCTATTTCGTCCTGCTCTGCTCATCCCTTTACATTGTATACTATCTAGATCAAAGCAATGTAAGGAATGTAAATATGGGAAACAACATTGAAGCTTCTGAAAGAGCCAACCCAGCAGTTAAGCCTTTTGAAGGATGCTCAACCCCTAGAATCTGGGTAGAACCATATCACACCCTTTATAGGTAGGCTCATGAGAGTTCAGAGCTTTGGGGCCATTGCATGTAGAGACTTAATGAGGAAACAACTCAGCAGAGAAACATTGACACAGAGCCACATGGGGTTATACTGCTTGCCAGAAATGCATTGCGGGAGGGCCCACATCAGAACTGGTAAATCAAGCCCCTTTCATTGAGCCTGTCCCTGAAGCAGTCCGAACTACTGCGTATCCCTGGATGGTGTAGAAGCACCTAAATAGGCTTACTTTAGAATTACCTGGGACGACATCACCCTGAACTAATGCTATTAATGTGTGACCAACAAACATACTTAAATTCAAACAAAAGTGTTTGTGTGTGTGTGTGTGTGTGTGTGTGTGTGTGTGTGAGAGAGAGAGAGAGAGAGAGAGAGAGAGAGAGAGAGAGAGAGAGAGAGAGAGAGATATGCATGTAATTCTGTGAGCCATGGTCATTTTCAGTGCTGTTGAAGGCCAGAGGTGGGTGTCAGATCCTTTGGGACTGGAGTGAGAAAGCGTTGTCAGCTGCCTCTAGGTGCTGGGATTAGATCTCGGGTCACTCTTTTAGGATTTTTTTTAACTTTTGTTCACGAGTATATGTGGGTGTGTCTGTGTGAGTGCCTGTTGTGTGTGTGCAAATACCTACTGGAGGTAAAAAGAGGAAATTGGACCCCCTGGATTTCCTGCCATTCTTAGTTGCCCAATGAAGGTGCAGGGAGAGCAGTCAGAGCTCTTTACCCCTGAGCCACATCTCGAGTTCCATGAGTTTTGCCTGTTAATCATTTGAGGCTACCAAAGTCAACTAGTCAGTGCTGGTGGCCATGTCAGACGAGTAGCACATGGCACTGGAGCCTCAGGAATTTAGCCCACCAGAATGCAAGGCCTGATGGGTAAATCTTGGATAGACATGGCCCCAAGGGCTTCAGCTCCAGAATGTCTCTTGCTACTACTGTGCCTTTTTGCTGCTGTCATTTCTCTCTGGCGTCTGGCATGGTGTGGGTCTGTGTGGGGATCTCCACTGCCTTCAATTTACTATGATTATCTCATGGAAATATCCTTTTCTGCTTGGCATTTTTACCTGTGGGCTATGATGAAGACAATTTCCTCTTAAGCCATACCATTTTTTGAACTGATGGTTTTTAGACAACAATAGTGTTACTTTAAATAAAATTATTGATGATTAAGGATTTCTAAAAATTATTCTAAAAGATTATGATAGAGATTGATTTTGGGGGAAATTAATATAGGTAGGGGTAGTATGTAGTGTTGCTCCCATTCTGGTAAGGTAGAGCCTGCAGGAGATAGAAAATACGAACAAGGAAATGTCACACAGCTAGGACTTATGAGTTTCTCTTGAGGAGCAGTATAGCCTATGGATTAGGTTAATGATTAGGAAAAACAATCGAGTCCCAGGAGTTAGCTCAAGTTCTTTTTGATACTGGGAAACGTGTTCATGGGTTTTGTTGTGCATCAAAGCTAAAACAGATCTTTAAACAATTGATTTCATATAACTAGAAAATAAAGAATTGAATGGTTAGTTAAGATAAATGGACAGAACTCTAAACTATGAAAAGTGAAACAAGTAACCCGTTTCTCTATCAGTTATTAAAATTCCTGCCTATTTAAATGGTTATGGTTGAAAGACTCATATCTATGAGACATCTAAAGGATAAATGTTTAACTGTATGTGAGCTCTTGGGGATAATTTCTTTTTACCTATAAAATGTTCAATCATGTAAGGGAAAGGGGAAGCATGTTGTTGTTTTTTACTTGTAAGCATTGTAATCATTCACTTAAAAATAAAATGTAACCATATTGTAATTTTATATTGCTTAAAGGCTTTTGCTGAAAAATAAAGACATAGAAGGGAAACATCAGGATAGAAGAACAGAACAGAAAAAGAACAGACTAGAATAAATAACAGAAAGAACAATAAAATGAAGAACTAAGCTTTGACCCTCAGAAAAGTCCTCATGTGTCTGTCTGTCCAGTAGTTCTGTATCTCCTCTTTAGTTTCTCTGAACTGCTAATGATTTGCCATTTATTAGCACCCTAGGTGAGACCCTGACGTGTTAGATGTGTATGTACGTGTGTGTGTGTGTGTGTGTGTGTGTGTGTGTGTGTGTGTGTGTGTGTGTGTCCCTTTTATGGCAGCCCTAAAGAATTAAGTCCAAAGAATTAAATCTTACTTGCTCATATAGAAAAGTTAATTGAGTGATCAGTCCACCAACTCTGTGGTTCCCCTTCAGTTCCTGATCTGCTAAAGGCTGCTCATCTCAGCAGCAAGTCAGATTAAGGCTCCCACTCTCTGCAAAGACGGTGCAACAAGGCAATTGCAGGACAGCTTTTGCCTGGGATTCCCTCACTGAGTTTATGGCACTTCAGTTTTAGGTATCCTTGAAGGACATAATGTGATTTAAAAATTAAAACCATTTGGAAAATTGGAGGACAGTAACATCCCAGTTAGCCAAACACCATAGTCATAGTTATGTTAGATCCATGTCCACAAAGGACACATACACCCACTGTATTACAAAAAAAGAGCCACAGACAGAGACACTGCAACTTGTGCTGGTGAACGTGCTGAACCAATCACTACATGATCACCAGTGTTCATGAGCATGGGAGTCCAGCCATCAACCGCTACAACACAGGAATCCTGCCTGGTAATTTCACTGCTTCCTTCTCTCAAATAGAGAATCCAGGGCCCAAGCACTTTCATCCCTTCCTTTTGCCTCCCAGAAAATCCAGAGCCCAGGCTTTTCTGTCTCAGTCCTCATGAGGACTCCTGGGATCCCCTCGGTTCTCTGTCTGGGTCTGCTCCTTATTCAGCATCAGCCAAACACATGAGTCAACACTGTGTGGCAAGAGAAGCGGCCTCATATTCTGCCAATAAAGTTTACTCTGCAAAGGGCACCATGGAGCAGATACTGACCTTTTCTCAATAAGCTAGAAAACAGAAACAGCTGCCCCTGGATCCAATAACACCCTTGAGATGACATCCAAGGGACAAGCCAACCCCTTACTTCTGGACACAGAACTCTAACATTTTTCTTTCTTTCCATTTTTCATTTAAATTAGAAACAAGATTATTTTACATCTCAACCCCAGTTCCCTCTGCCTCCCCTCCTCCCTTACCCTCCCCCAACTAACAGCCTACCTATTCAATACCCTTTCTTCTCCCCATGAAGTGTGAGGCCTTCCATAGCGGGTCTTCAGAGTCTGTCATGTACTTTGGGATAGGGCCTAAGCCCACCCCCTTGTGTCTAGGCTCAGGGAGTATCCCTTGTGTGGAATGGGCTCCCAAAGTCCATTCCTATGCTAGGGATAATTAGGGATAATTACTGATCTACTACAAGAAGCCCCATAGATTTCTGAAGTATCCTCACTGACACCCATGTTCATGGGGTCTGGATCAGTCCCATACTGATTTCCCAGCTATCAGTCTGGGAACCAAGAGCTCCCCCTTGTTCAGGTCAGCTGTTTCTGTGGGTTTCACCAGCCTGGTCTGGACCCCTTTGCCCATCACTCCTCCCTCTCTGCAAATGGATTCCAGTTCAGTTCAGTGATTAGTTGTGGGTGTCTTCTTCCACTTCCACCAGCTGCTGGGTGAAGGCTATAGGATGGCATATAAGTCAGTCATCAATTTCATTGTCAGGGGAAGGCATATAAGGTAGCCTCTCCTCTGTTGCTTAGATTGTTAGTTGGTGTTATCAATCTACAGACATTTCCCTAGTGCCTGATTTCTCTTTAAACCTATAATGGCTCCCTCTGTTTTAGTATCTCTTATCTTTCTCTCCTCTATTCTTCCCCCAACTCAAACTTCTTGCTCCCTTCTGTCCTCCTCACCCCTCCTCTTCTCCCCTTCTCCCATGGTTGCCTTTCCTAGTATGTGTACATATACAAGCAAACATTTCTCTGCTAACTGTTTATGTTTGAGTCACACACAGTCAATGAAGACCTGCCTGACAGCAATCCCTGGACAGAAAATGGGCCACACCTCCTTGACTGCACTGGATCCAACTTGCTCCATTTCAACTGACACTCTGGCCAGAGGTTTGGGTACTGACTTCAATAAAGTTGAGGATTTCAAGTGAGATTTTCAATCAAGCAAATGTCATCTAACATGGACTGGATACAATTCATTCAAGACTTTCACTATACTAACATTTTTTTCCTACAGGACCCCACAATGTTATCGTCGTCCCATTTCAGCAGGAAGTAATTTGGAGGATGCTATGCCCCCTTTCCCCATTGTTGTCACTTAGGATAGTGTATATACCTATTTAGGGATAGCTTCCTATTTTATTGTTGGGATTGGACACCTCTTTCAGTTGACTTTACGGTTTAGTTAAAATAGATAGTTAGGATGTGACATAAGCAGATTGTTGTATCTTGTTATATTTCACCTTTATACTTTACACTGTTAAGTCTTAATCCTCTTTTAGACTAAATAGACAGTTGTAGGGGAACCTGTAGCCACGCCTGCTTAGGGGCTGGCTACAGGTCTGCCTGACCATGCCTTCGAGGTCAGGGTGACATAGAGTAAGAGTTTCAGTTGGCTGCATTTCACTTTCCGTTTTCACCCCTTTCAGCTTGGTGTACAGACTGCTGCCACGCCGGCTGGCTAGGTCGCTCTGTAAGTAAGGCTTTTCCCTATTAAATACCCTTATATTTCTAACTGACTCCGTATTGGTAATTTCCCACTATATCTGGTAGTGGATCAGTATTTATCCCCGGCATAAGAAGGGACTTTGGGAGCCCATCCCACATGGAGGGATGCTTTCTCAGCCTGGACACATGGGGGGAGGGCCTAGGCCCTACTCAGGATGATATGACTGACTTTGGTGAACCCCATGGTGGGCCTTACCCTCCCTGGGGAGCAGAGGGGGATGAGGTGGAAGGCTGGTGGGGGGTTGGGAGGAGGGGAGGGAGAGGGAGAAGGGATGGCCATGTGAAGCAGCCTTGTTTCTAAAATGAACTAAAAAAAATAATCTCTTGGGGAAAAATTTGGTAGTAACTGCTCTGATTTGTGCTTCTGCCATCTTGTGGTCATGTCTTTTTCCTTGCTGAGTCTTTAAGTCCATATTTATTGGAAATATGCACCAAGATGGAGTAGAAAATGAGCTGGATAATGTAGGGATGAGCTACTTTGCTCTTCCTACTTTTAGTAGAGCAGCTTTTTCTTTCAAAGGCCTTCTGAGTTAAATCTGCCTGTCAATATTTGAATGCAAACTCTTGCCTCTTTTCTGAAAGAAATGGTGTCTTCAGTGAGGGTACGGAACATTTGGCCACAAGCTATGACAGGATTGGTTGAGTCATACTGCTGGCAGTTGAAGCCTAACCGATGTAAGCATGCTTTTTTTACTGGTGTGTTCTTGTTCTGTGTCACCTGCTCTCCTGCTCTCGGTGCGAGGCTTTCACTGTCACCCTCTCTATATACTCCTTAATGCCCAGCTCTCTTTCTTCCCTTTAAGCTGCTTTAAGGAGAAAGATGGTGAGCAGTGAGACTGAAGTTTCTCTGTCCCCAGGACAGAATAAAAGTCATGTGAATGTTGCAAAACTTGCTCTGAGGGGAGAGATTCAAATTTTTCCAGATCTTTTGAGTGTATTTTAGCACGGTTGAGATTTCTAGGTTGCAGTACTGCCCTTTTGTCTGATCCAATGATCACCAAACACACTCTTTTGTCCCTTTAAACTAACCTATGTCATGTTTTTCCTTCCAAGAAAATTGTATTCTACCAATGATTCATTTGTCAATGAGAAAGAAACATTCAAAATGACCTAGCACTAAATCTATCTGATGACCTTCCCATGAGTTCTACCACATACAAGCATCTAGTATTATTGACCAATAAGCAAGTTGTCAAAACTTGCCTTAAAATATTTCTGTTTTAGTTTCCCTCCCCACACCCAGGGCTATCACACTTTAGCGATTGGGTATGGTACTGAGTAAACATGGACATTCAGATATATGCTATTGTTTCATCAGCTTCATTTCCTCAGCATATACATGCAGAAGCGGGATAACCATATCCTGCATCATCATTTGGTAGATATCCTTTAGATTTTTGAAGGACCCATACTGTTCTCCACAATGGCTGAATGGCACATGCTTTTAATCCCAGCATTCGGGAGGCAGAGGCAGGTGGATCTTTGTGAGTTCAAGACCAGCCTGGTCTACAAGAGCTATTTCCAGGACAGCCTCCAAAGCCACAGAGAAACCCTGTCTATACATGTACACAATGCCCTTTGATTGTATTCACACTCTACTTCCTTCTTCTAATTCCTCTCAGATTCCCCCAGCATGTTCCCCTCCCAACATCATGTACCCCTTTTTAAACACTCTGAGTCCAATTAGTGATATCTGTATGTGTGAAGGTTCATCCACTAGAACATGGACAATGATCAGGGGTCACATCCCTGAAGAAAACCGAGTTTTCCTCCACCAGCAAGCACCAATGGCCAATGGCTCCTTAGGTATAGAGAGGCTTCATAGCCCCACCCCCTCCATGCTGGAATTTTGAAAAGCTTGACATTTTGAAGGCAATCACAGCCACTTCGAGTACATAAGGGAAATGTTCCTGTCACAGCCAAGACACAGCATTTCCCAGCAGTCCACCGTGTCTGTCCTCTGCCTCTTACAATCTTCCTGCCTCTTCTTCTGCATTGTTCCCTGAGCCTTAGGGTGTGAGGTGTGATATAGGTCCCATTTGGGACTGAGAACTCTACAAGTATGTGTTTTCTGCAACTGACTTCTGCATCTCTGTATTATGAAGGTGAGAATGTAATTATATCACTAGAGCCAAGATAAATGATAAATGGAGTTTATTGGGGAACAATTACACAGGAAAAATGCAAAGAACCGCGAGAGCATTTCCCTGCTCTTCTTACCAGATCCACCATTGCACCAGAAAGAGCATGCAAAGGAAAGCCACACCACAATCTCCTCTGTTTCTGCTTCAGTCAACCTGATTGTAAACCACATGCAAAGTGGTGTGGCCACCATTACAGGTCCACAGATCAGATGCCTACAGTATTAAATGCCATCTTCTTCAAAGATAGGCTTTTCTAGTGAGGATGAAGCACTGCTCTATTCTATGGGTAGGAAGACAATAATTTAGAAGGCAGTTTGATATTATATCCAGTTGGCAGATTAATAGTCATAGGTTCTTTCCTAGGACTATGTCCTCCTTAGACAAGGGCACTTGGCCTGCTTTACAGTAACAGACATGACTTCTATTCTGTACCTTAGCTGTTATTGTCACTCCCATATTATTCATGCCACTCTTGCACTGATGTGTTTCTTGTTCATGTGATCAAGAAACATATTCTCTTAAAATGTAAAATACTTTGAAGGTTGTTGTCATTGGAATTTTGTACAGTTTAGATAAAATGAGTCAACCCAAATTATTGGCCATCCTTATCAAGTGTCAATGGAGCTAAAGTCACTCTAAGGCACCCTGAAATCTGAGTATGTCACAGGGCTTCCTAAAGCTTTTTCATTGCTGCATCTCAACTTGACTCTATACTCTTCTACCACAGTGATCTGTTTACTTTTCTTTTTCATCATGCTCTAACTGTTCCCAGCTCCTGTCTGTTCATTTACTTCAGACAGTACTGTCTCCAAAGGTATGAGGACACGGGTTTAATTCCCCAGGTAATAAAGGTGTTTTCCTTGAGAACTAGAGAACAAACCCCCATATTCACACCATTAGCCTGAGTGGTGATTTCAAACAGAAAAGGCCACCATAGAAGCAAGTGTCTTCTTTGAGCCTAGTATTTCTTTGTTTTGTTTGTGCTTCTTAATAAAGAGGGCTTTGATACCCCAACAAATCTCATAGCAGGGAATAACATTTATACATTTGTATGAGTTAATCCTGGGGAAGAGACAATGTGTAGGACATGTAGCTGAAACTCTGACTGGAGTAAAGGTAAGACACAGAGCATCTGGAACTTGTACAAAGCAGTGTTCCTGATTTCTTTGTGGGTATGCTCAGACACCTCAAAGAAACATGGATGGAGCATATTAGGGGAGGACATGTGCTCTAAACATGTGTTCTCTCTAAGGATGATGAGAATGGATGATAGTGATGCTACTCTCCTCTCTAGAGTCTCTAGTAGTGTGTCAACATTCAGTGCCCTTGAAGTAAATGCCACAGGGCATCCTCAAGAACTAAAATAAGTTTCAGTTGTTTCTGAATTTTTCTGAAACATTTCTAAATCAATTTCTACCAATCATTTTTAATACTGCCATTGCTCAAATAATTCAGAGGATTGAGGAGTGTAAACACTTTGGAAATATTTTATAATATTTGTATAATATCTGCCCAATCTTGCAGATAGCTTTAAACTCTTGTCCAGTGAAATGAGTTCTCTGATCACAATGCAATTCACCTGGAATGCCCCAAGTAAGAATAATTCTAACAGTTTTCCCTCTGTAGCCAAGGAGGTAATTTTCCAGCAAGAAAAATCTTCAAACTAACATGCAAACATTCAAACTAGCACCAAGGCATGTTTATATCCTTGTGTTGGAGGCGCTTGGATAAAGTGTAGTTGCCAGATTTCAAATGGCCCATTGGTAAAGGGAAATGTCCTTGTGTCCCACAAAGTAGTTTATCAGGGTAGTATTCAGAGGCAAATAGGGCATCTTGAATATGCTTTCTAAGTTACTGTTAGGGAGGGCTTCCACAATTATTGTTTACTCACAGAGATCATTTTTTCTGGTGTCTAATGAGTTAAACTATTATGTATTCCAGAAGAAGCAATTGGAAACTGAGTATTAATGAGCCTCCAATTTGTACCCAACCAAAGATGACCCTGGGAGGCGAGATCGCCACACATTTTCCCCAAGTGTCCTTTTCTTGTTGTTCTGTGAGAACATTGGCAGCCAGCCCTAACTTGATGACACTGTGGTTACTACTTGCTCTAACCCAGTCAATTAGTGACTCTTGCCCCAGAGTGCTCAGACCTGCATAATGATTTTCACATAACTCCTCTGTCATGGCTAAAGAAACTTAATATGGTACCAGGCAACACTTAAGGGCCTTTGGCTTTTACTCTGGAGTGCCTGTGAGATCCTGATGGCCCGCAGGTGAGATAAGAATAGGATAATGGTGATCCTGCTGTGAGGTATTTAGCCACTTGCTTTCTGCCTTTGTAAACTGGCTTATGGATTTGGGACTGAGATGAGTGGTCTTTTTTTATTACTGTACAATGGCAAAGAAAAACAACCAGGGGGAG
Source organism: Cricetulus griseus (assembly GCF_003668045.3). Lineage (NCBI taxonomy): Eukaryota > Metazoa > Chordata > Mammalia > Rodentia > Cricetidae > Cricetulus > Cricetulus griseus. Next base: position 75,171,143 of record NC_048604.1, on the reverse strand, counting down.
TAAAACAATTTTCTTACTCAGCTGTGGATTCCATAGATAATTGTATTGTATGCCTTTAGAAACCTTTCCTTCAGTGCCCATTTTCATGGCATGCTATTTGACTCTAAGGCTGCCATCCTTCTGCTAGCAGTAATCTAAATTTGAACTGAGTCTAAGTCTTTGGTCTTTCCCAGTGGATTTGAATGCCACAGCAGTGGCACCATCTGTTGAGCCTGAAAGAAGTGGTCAGAGATAGAGTGGGAATAACAAATAGAACAGCCTCTGTTGGAACGTGCAGTTCCATGTAGTGCAGCCCTCTTTGCTGCTTTATCAGCCAAAATATTACCTTTTGTTTCCTCACCCTTTGCTTTAGAATGTGCAGGATTTCAATGATGGCTAATTTGTTTGTGCAAATGGGTATGGTCCAGTAATTCTGAGGTTTGTATACTATTTCAACTAGACTGCCAAAGTAACTCAATTTTTTGCCTCCAAAGCATGTCATAGTTGGGTATTACTCCAAATACAATGTGTGTGTGTGTGTGTGTGTGTGTGTGTGTGTGTGTGTGAGAGAGAGAGAGAGAGAGAGAGAGAGAGAGAGAGAGAGAGAGAGAGAGAGAGAGCTGTTTTGCTTTCTGCTAAATGGCACACTGGTTAAGGTTTTAGCTACCTGGGCAGACTTAATCCAAGGCAAATTATGTCACAAATATAAGGTAACTTAGAAGGTAACTGCATATTCTATCCCAAATGTCATTTTTCTTTTTTAATTTAAATTAGAAACAATCTTATTTTACATATCAATCCCAGTTCCCTCTCTCACATCCTCCCATGCTCCCACTGACCCCCCCCCCATCCCACCGGTCTTCTGCCTTCCATGGGGGATCATTAAAGTCTGTCACACCATTTGGGGCAGGGCCTAGGCCCTCCCCCATGTATCTCAGCTGAGAGAGCATCTTGTACTAGGGATAAATACTGGTTCCACTGCCAAAGGCCCCATAGACTGTCCAGGCCTCCTAGCTGACACCCACGTTCAGGGTGCCTGGTTTGTTTCTATGCTGTCTTCCCAGCTATCATTCTGGGGTCCATGAGCTCTCTCTTGTTCATGTTACCTGTTTCTATGGCTTTCTCCAGCCTGGTCTTGACCCTTTTGCTCATCACTCCTCCCTCTCTGCAACTGGATTCCAGGAGTTCAGTTCAGTGTTTAGCTGTGGGTGTCTGCTTCTGCTTACATCAGCTACTGGATGAATGGCATATAAGGTAGTCATCAATCTCATTATAGGAGAAGGGCATAAAATAGTCTCTCCACTATTTCTTAGATTCTTAGTTGAGGTCATCCTCTGGACATTTCCCTAGTTCCGTATTTCTCTTTAAACCTATAATGGCTCCCTCCATTAAGGTATCTCTTTTCTTGCTCTCTTCTACCATTTTTCATCTTATAAATAAATCAAGTTCTCCATTTTTGATAAATGTCTCCTAAAGATTTATCCTAGAGGAAGAAGTATATCAAGTTTTTGAGTACAGTCATGTTTATCCTCTCCTAATCCACATCATAAAAGGAGTAAGGGAGAAGGGGTTTTGAGAGTTGAGGCATACCAGGAAAACAGGAGGTGAAAACTCAGGGACAGCATAAGTAATTAGATGACTCACTGAATAATGCTGGTTGTGTGTGATGGGAATTTAGTAAAAATTCTAAAACACAGGGCACATAAATGGTGGCCAGAGATCCTAAAGTGACTTCCCAGGATGTTTTTGTAGAGCAGTAGTGGCAGAGATGACCCTCATACACAGAGGGTGTCCTTTCACGACTGGATCAAATTGCTGACTGAGGTACCCTAAGGGCCTGTGTCTTCCCCCATGTTTCTGAGTTACCAAGCCCAATGCATTTCCCTCTTTTTGAGGAATGAAAATAAAGAAGGGAAGGTTATAGTTTGCCTGTCCTAGGACATGGACTTAAGTGCTGCCTCTAAGATCCTTCAGGCCTAGATATAAGTTATTCAATTGGTCCTATTGAAGTTTCATATATAGTGGCTGGGCAATTAATAAGTAGATGGGAATGTAGTTCCAACAATAAAGACTTAGTTCTAAGAATCCCATAATTACCTTTTGTCTTGTTTTGAGGGTAGAAAATTCTAAATAGGAAAAACATAAAGACTTATGAACAGTCTCAAAGGAATCACTATATAACCTAAGTATTTAACTTCTTGTTGGAAAATTTGTATTTCATCCTTTGACACTTTAGGGCCCCCTTTAGTTAGTTGCTGTAATAAGAAGATGGTATATTTGAGACAGGAATCATATGAGGAGGTCATCCACATATTAGATCTAATCAGATTTATAAAAAAAAAGCACATCTGGAAAATCAGGTTTAAGAATTTGAGAAAAATATATGGCACTTTCAGTGTGTCCCTTTGGTATGACAATGAATGTATATTGCCATTCCTCCCATGTGAATGCAAATAAAACTTGCTATTTGATGTAACAGAAATAAAACAAACAAACCAAAAACATACTGTAAAGATCTATTATTGAAAAAATAGACTGTATTTAGAAGGATGCTATATAACAAGGTATGGAGATCACACACCATTAGAAGGTAGGGATGATTTTATTATTCATACAAAAATCTCCATCCTTTCCCATTTGGTTTCTTTATAGATAATATTGGGGTGTTTCAGAGTCTGGTGCAGTAGATTGTAAGCCCTTTTCTTGGTATTCTTTTATGATGAACGGTATTCCTGTTAGATCTTCTTGTCCCAAAGGATGTTTTACATTAGGCAAGGCTTTGTGTTTACCTTCTGTTATCTGTGCTAGCTAGTTTTCTGTCAACTTGACATATGCTAGTCACCTGAGGGAGGGAACCTCAATTAAGAAGCTGCCTCAATAAGATTCATCTGTAAGGCATTTTCTTAATTAGTGACTGTTGTGTTAGGGCCCAGACCACTGTGGATGGTTCCATCCCTGGGCAGATGGTCCTGGGTTCTATAAGAAAGCGGTCTGAGAAAGCCAGTAAGCAGCACCAATCCATTGTCTCTGCATTATCTCCTGCCTCCAGGTTCCTGCTCTGTTTAAGGTCCTGTCCTGACTTCCTTTGGTGATGAACAATAATATGGAAGTGTAAGTCAAATAAACCCTTTCCTTCCCAACTTTCTTTTTGGTTTCATTACAGCAATAAAAACCCTAACTAAGATGAATTGGTACCAGGAGCAAGATATTGCTCTGATAGACCTGACCATGTTGTTTTGGGGAAGATTGTGGAAAGACTTTGGAACTTTGGGATAGAAAAGCCACTCAGTGTTCAAGGCTTTGACCAGTTCATTGAATGATCTGTTCTGTAGGAGCTTGGAAGATACAAATGTTGAGGGCAATGTAGAAGATGAAGACCTGGCTTATGAAGTTTCAGAGGGAAGTTTAAAGACTCTACTGGGCCCATTTGGTATTTTGAATTAAGATTCTGTGATTCTGGTTAGATGAGGCTAAAGAATCAGCTGTGATTAACAAGAGACCAGAACTGCTGAAGTGAAACTTTTGCTTCACTGGTATACTTAATGATGGTTGACTGGAGCTGAGATATTAGTGGTGATTAAGAAGAGAACAACATCACTGGGGATAAACTTCTGGGAAGTGTTTCCTGAAAACACACAGAAGCTGTGTTCAGAGGGGGCCAAGGTTGTACCTTATGCTGGCAGCCAGACTTGGTAATATGTAAGAGTCACCCAGGTGGCAATGGTTTCAAGGAATGAAGGAGTCATGGACAGTAGCTGAGACATGACATTATGAGAGGCCACTGGTGAAGGTGTAGCCTCAATGGCAGTTTGAGGTCAAGGATTGGAGGGGTCATGCAGAGAAGTTGAGGCTTGGCACCATGAAAAGAGCCTATGAGATGCTATTGATGAATGTATAGCTCAGTTACTGCAGAAGACCCTAGTATTTTGGAGTTGCCAGTGCCATGTACTACCACCAAGAATAGTGGCAGCTGTGGAGTGGAGCCAGTTGGAGCCTAGAAGACAAGCTGTGTTGCAGAAGGCGAAGTTGCAGAGGTGACCCAAGCCCCCAGAGGGGCCTAGGAGATTGTTACTTATACTTTTGGACTTTGGGTTTGCTTTGATGTGACTGTGCCCTGGCTCTTCCCTTTTGAAGAAAGTGTTTATTTTTGTTTAATTTTATTTTTCATGAGCCCACAGTTGAATTTTAAAAGACTTTGGATTTTAAAAGAGATTAGCTATTTTAAAACAACCAAATTATTAATGTGTTTGAATTTGTAATTTTCTGTCGTCTTTTTAAAGTTTTTGTATTTTTAATGTGAGATCTTGGAGATGATTGAGAAAGGAAAGGTTGTGGCTTCACAGTGACTTTTTGTGTGTCAAGTTGACAAGGGGGTCAATTGTACTGGATGGTTTTATGTCAACATGGCAGACCTAAAGTCACCTCAATTAAGAAAATTGATCAGGATGTAGGCAGGTGTGTAAGCATTTTCTTATTAGAGATTGATGGGGGTGGGCCAAGGCCATTGTGGGTAGTGCCATCCCTGGACTGGTGGTACTGGGTTCTTTAACAAAGCAGGCTGAGCAAGCCAGGGGAAACAAGACAGTAAGCAACACCCCTCTATGGCCTATGCATCAGCTCCTGCCTCCAGGTTCCTGCCCTGTTGGAATTCCTGTCCTGACTTCTTTTGATGATCAGTGATGTGGAAATGTAAGCAAAATAAAGTTTCCTACCAAACTGCTTTTTGGTTTTGATATTTGATCACAGTAATAGAAACCCCAACTAAAACAGCCTACTAGCAGTAACTGAAAAATTCATTTAATTATAATTTGAGTTGAGTCTTTTTCTGGTGGATTTTGGAGGTCCCATCAAGATCCCTGGGAGACTTCTGACTTAGAACTAGGTAGGAGTCAGGAATAGGCCCTGAGACTTGGAATCTCAGGGAGCCAGAGACCAGGATAAGCCTCAGTGTACTTGGAGGTCCAGGAACTGGAGATCACAGTTTCCACAAATTAATGGCCACTATTCATAGATAAGCCCCCAATTAGGAACAAGTCCAAAGCCGACTTGATAGACCCTAGGAGGGAGCTCAGACTGTAACCACCAGAAATTTGCAAGTTGTAAACAAAACCAAACTCAGAACACTTGGCCATATGCATATCTGAGATTGGTAAATGATTTTGTTCTATTTTGGAGTCTAGACATTTGGAGAGACATAGGGGAGATCAGGTGCCATCAGAGACCTCTGGAACAAAATGGAGGCGCCCTTCTGTCCTAGCCTTTGGTGTATGAGTAAAGTAGCCACAGCATGTCTCCTGTGACTGCACAAATGTTCCCTCTTTTTATGTTGTTTGCTTGTGTCTGGTGGATTTTTGTTTTCTGGTCGCTCATGAGTTTTGTTGCAGACATGGTAGCCAGACTAAGTGAGCACACCTGCAGTGTGTGCCTTACTAGCTGGCTCTGTCTCTCATCCATCTCTCAACACTGTCCTGTTGCATACTCTATCTGTAGCCATGGCTAACTTGACTCTGCTCATCTCCCCCTAGGAGCTGTCTGCTCTTTCTTTGTTCCTCTCATTGGCTCCCTGGAACATGTGCTCAAGCCCCACAGATATATCAGAGACTTCTCTATGCTTCTCTGCTTGTGATTTTTTTCCCTTGTTCAGCTTATGAAGGAAGTATTTTTTCCCTGCTTGCTCTATCTTTCAGAGAAGCAGCTGGCTTCTTTCTCTGAGCATGGAGCCCTGGCTTCTGCCACCCTACCCTACCTCCCCATGCCACCAGGCTAGGGTAATGCTAGCACTGGTCCCTGCCTGAGATCACTGGATTCAGTTTTGCAGGTATTCATGTGGCTTTGGGGTATGGAAGATATTAAAGTATTGTTTTATGCTGTTCTACTTTATTCAAAGGGCTCCAGAGTAGGTCAGTTGCTTCCCGACTCCCAACCTAAGCATGCTTGTTTAAAAGTTTCCTAACTTCTGTCCTAGGCCAGTCAGCCACCTGAAACTGACAGGGAAAGGAAAAGCAAAGCAAAACAATAAAAGACACCATGTGCTTTAAAACAGCTAAAACAGTAGACTGTTTCAAGTTGGGATTACTGCTACTCATCTCAGATTCTTTCTTTCTTTATTTTTTTGGCTTAACTTTCTAAGGTATAAACTATCGCAAGATTTGTAAGTCTATAGTATAACCTTTCTGTGCTTTAAGATTTGTACGCCTATTGGATATGGCTAAAAATCTGTTTTAGTAAACAACCTAATACCAACATTTTCTGAGTTTCTGTAGTTGTCATTTTATAGGTTTCTGTTTAATGGCTTCTAGGTAACAAATACTTATATTATTCTACAACTGAATGTCTTTTTAATATATTAAAAAATTTTTATTAGGCTTTTCAAGTTGTCTGCCTCCATCTGCAGACACTAAAACTAGTTATAAAATAAAATCATGCCTTCTCTCTGAAGTCTCTCACTAATAACTCCAGATATGCTTGCTTCAAATAATCAGAACTGGGCTTGTTAAAAGTTAGTACTCCTTCAAGAAGGAGGAGATAGGCAAGGTCATTGGACCTTCACCTGAGTATCCAGTCACTCCTCCAACTGCTTGTATACAGGTAGGCCCTAAATGTATACAGTCTCAAGTTTTACTGAAGAAACTATCGTATACAAGCTAAAAGCTAAAAATCAGGATGGGGTTCACCTATGCAACAATGGAAAAGCTGTTATATATACTAGGTAAGGCTCCAGAAATTGTTTAACACCCCCCCTAAGAAAAATTTATTACAACAAATGGTAAATTTATTTGTTACTGTTAGGTCTTATGTTACTTAAAATTTTTAATCAGAAAGGTTCATATAAAAGTTCGAATGGCTAAATGTAACTTTAAATGTCTAGCTCTTTAACTTCTTCCCTCTTTCTTGGTTCTTGTTATTTAAAAAATGTTTCCCATTCCAAGTCACATATTCAATGTTCTTGCTGAAATATATAAACTTTCTTTCAGGATGCATAAGACCATTGTGGGGTTGGGGGTGGGTGTGAATATAAAATTCCAAGCAAAAAATGCTTAATTGAGATGTACAAATTCCCAAGGTTCTAAAAATCTACTTAGGTTTCTTTGGGATATTTGATTACACTGTGAACCATGAGTTTGCATTTGCATTAATTAAATAAAACTAACCTTGGGTCAGGAGTCTGAGTTAGCAATTAGTTGACAGAAAGTAATCATAGAGCACCAGAGGGCATCTGAGAGAGATAAAGAGACACAGGAAGCAGCAGGGAGGGATTTGGAGTGGTGAAGCTTTCTCTGGTTTGGTGAATCAGAAGTACAGGTCTTTTGGAAATCAAATAGAGGTTAGCTAGTTGCGAACCAGCCTCTCTGAGCTAGTAGGTTTTTACCCCAGCCTTTGAATCTTGAGTTTTATTTATAAATATAATGATAGAGATTTAGTTAAAGGTACCTTTAGTGGCAGTGACAGAGCAGGGTCCTGTGGGGACAGAATTCCCATCAGACTGTGAACTGAATGGCCAGGCTGATAGAGAAGAAGGGTAGTAACTGTGGAGTCATGATTGCTGGTTGAAATAGCAGTAGATAAAGGCACAGCTACTGTGCCAAAGTTTAAACAACATAGGTTAACAGAAACTGACTTACAGATGTGTCTTTGTTAACTGTGTTCAACATCAGACTTTTAAAGAATTAGTTAAAAAACCTATGTTTGATTAAAAAGGTATGTTTGATAAATGAAATATGTAAGTTTGTATATATTCAGGCCAGTAGAAACTGACTTACAGATATCTCTAGCCTCTTTAACTTTGATAACTTGTTAAACTTTAGCTATTTGGATAAACTGAGTCATAAAAAACAAAAAAAAAACAAAATAATAGTCTGTAATGGTACACTATAAAAAAAAGATTTAAAAAAGGTTCCCAGTCTCTCTGTAGACTGTATTTATGGTTTTGTAAGAGTCACAGTCACTCTGTAAACTATATTTATGACTTAAAAGTTTTATTTTACTGCTAAATGATTTTCAATTAAATCTTCAACCCAAATTTTAAAGGCTAAAATTTAACAGCAATAAAATTGAAAATCCTAATCTCATAAAAGCTGCTAACTTACAAACTGTTAAAGGTAATTAAGACATGTATGTTAATGGTCAATGTTATGATATGTGGCAAGAGATGGACCTTGGCTGATGGGTCAGGTCCAAGGAGCCCCACAGCAGGTGAGAAACAAATATGTCATGCAGTGGGAGTAGGTGAAACTCTCTCTCTCTCTCTCTCTCTCTCTCTCTCTCTCTCTCTCTCTCTGTTCTCTCTCTGTCCTCTCTCACAGGGCTTCTCTGTATACCTTTTGGAACCTGTCCTGGAACTTGCTCTGTAGAGCAGATCAGCCATGAACACCGGCTTCTGCCTCCCAAGTGCTGGGATTAAAGGCATGTGCCATCAGTGCTGGCTAGAGTTTGTCTCTTAAAGGGACCTTTTGCACCTGTATACAGAGTCAGGGTACTGCTTGCCACGCCCCCCAAAGGGACAGGGCCAAGGTGTGCCTGGATGTTAATAGTCAATCATCTTATAAATGATCAAATTCTTTAATATGCTTAGAACTGCACTTAAAATTATACCAGGTACAAATGTAATTCATTTACAGGGACATACTTTATTTAGCCTCGTGTACATGGTTTCAATGATAAGCCTCAAGCAAGTAACTAAAAACAAAGTTTGTTTAAAATAAGGTATAGTTAATTGATGAGGTTCTTCAAACTACTCAGAAATCTCCTAAATATGGTATTTAAAATGTCTAACAAAAACCACTTCTGATGGGGGAGGTCTTTCTGTGTATGTTCATCTTATTGGTTGTTGAATAAAGTACTGTTTGGCCAATGAGGCAGCAAGTTACACAGAACTAGGAGTCAAGGAGGATTCTGGGAAATGTACTAAAGAAGTGGTGATCCAGGCAGGAAGAGACATAGCAGGGATACTCATATATAAGCAAGGGCAAGAAGGAAGTTGTCCCCCTTTCACACTTCCTCCTGCTCTCTGCTCTGATCCCAGGATTAGGACACCAGTGGAAGGCACCCTCCATAAGATAAGTCTTATGAAATATATAGATTTATGATAATTAAGACTGAGCTAGCCGATGAGAAATCCTAGTTATTGGCCAAGCAGCATTTGTACCTAATATAAGTCTCTCTGTGTTACTTGGGACCTTAACATGGTGGCGGGTGGGACTCAGGCAGCCTGGTAGAAAGCACCCACATGGCGGCAGGGTTTGGGTTGGCTTGGAGTAAAGATTTATTGTTACACACTTCCCATGATAGAGAAAAATGACAGCTTCTAGAAGCTGGTCCTAAAGGTAAGGTCTCCTTGAGGAAGATGACTCCACCTAGATTGTGGTAATGGTAACCACTGCCCCATGCTTTGCCCACTTCCAGGACCCTGCCCCAAATATGGACAAGCAGGGTACAGAATTGATTACCGTTCTTTGGCTCTCCAAGGTAGGCCTGTCTCTCAAGTTCTTCACCAATTAGAAAGTCTCTCAGATTTCTGGGTCTGGCAATCAGTGGCCAATGCTGCCCTGTGAGGCAGTCAAAAAGTTAATGCTGGCCTGTGTGAGTGCTGAAAACTGACACCTCCCTGGGTAACCATCCAGGTGGCAGGTAAGTCCCTATCATTTTAATTGATACTGAGGCCCTTTGGGTTTTACTTACTGTTCAAATTTATACTTCTCAGATCTCTGATGATGTTGGTGGGTAACTGTAGCTCAATCCATTTAATAACAGAAAAGCAAACCAGCTCCTCTCACAATGGCTGAAGCTATCTGGTCAGTTCATTTCATATATAAATAAAATCAGGCTTTGCGTTTTTTCTAGAGCTACTATGTCTCCTGTTGGAAAAGGCAGACCTAGATAGTTTATCCTACTGGCAGGCTTCATACTAAAAAAGGGAGGGGGTAAAGTGTTCAATGTAACTTTTCACTATTTCATGGTTTAAAGAAACTTGATTATCCATGACTGTTAGCTATAATCAACCACCTATGTCATAGTAAATAACTGGATAAAAAAGACTTAAAATTTATGTAACTTCTAAAGGTCTAAAATGTTTAAATATGTAAATGCTAGCTATAAGGATCTAAAAATGATTTAAGATATATAAAAATAAGACTTAAAATGATGCATGAATTTAAGACTTCAAAATTCACATGTTAATCAGTGGAGTTCTATTAATCTAACCTTGGTAAAGTACTGGCTACTATTATATTCAAAGGCTCCAATTTTTAAATTTCCTTCGTTTATCCTCTAAGTACAGACTTAAAGGCCCTTCTCATTGTACTGAAAACACCTTTGTCCAATCTATATGTATATACAACCCTCAAGACAGAGGTTGTGGCATCAGTGCAGCGACTAAGTCCGAGTATTGGGCGAAAGCCTGGAGATTTAGTTAAAAGCAGAGACATCCGGCCTCTTGTGATATGTGTGTCTTTCCATCTTTAGTCATATGCTGTTTTCCAGGGAGAGAAAAGCCTTACATACACTTACAGCACAGTGGGAAAACCCCAGGTAGAAGAGCTCATGTTTTCCCAGATGTAGTGGAGCAAGGCCAGGGCTGTAAGCCAGGACTAGAACACAGGTTGCACCTATGTTTTTTGGCTGACAAGCAACTCACAGAGACCCCATGGGGGCTGGGACCCAACAGGAGGGAAAGATGTTCACATTTAAACAAGGAATTATTTTTTAGGTCCCCAAACTTTTGCTATGATTCAAAGGCATGACTCTATTCAAACTGTTTACAGAGTCTTGTAAACTGCTTTTTATACAATGAAGATTTCAATACAGATAAAATACAATGGTAATGAAAATATATCTTAAACTTTGATTTCTTTTTGTAAACTTAAAAAATCATGTAAACTTCAGGGAGTTGTGACTTGGATCCATCTGACATAGAACAAATGGACTCCTGTCAATCAAGAGCTTAAGCTTCCCCACTGAGGGTGTGCTCTCTCCTAATGTAAAAAGTTCTCCTAAATTCCTAAAGTTTATCTTCTGTCCTTAGTCACTATCTGTTCCAACCCATTTCCAGTCAACTGAAGACTCCAAACTGCCCCAAACACACCAGCTTTAGGTGGTCCTTCAGAACTAACAAGCCCTACATTTGCTGAAAAGTGATATAAATAAGATGCTTCTGACACGAATGCCCTACCAGCCTGAGCCTCTGCTTTGAACTAGCATTCCAGATTGCTCAAAAGCAGTCTGGATTTCACTAGCTCCAGGTGGTCTAGCAGGACCTAGGCAGTGAACTAGATGTACCCTGCCCCCTCCTGTCCTTTGACCAGCATTCCAACCTTCTGGGGTCTAACAACAAGATCCTAATTTCAGCTGAGAAGCAGTTACACAAGAGAGTATGTCACCCCTCATACTCCTCAAAAGACTGGAATATTAAGTCTAGGGGAAACTAGTGTCCCTCTATCAGGAGTCCCTTCTCTTCTGTCTGGCAAAAGGGACAAATGGCTACCTGTAGTGCCTATTGACATCCCAGAGCCCATGCTGGCCTCCAGACTCACCAAAAGCTGTTAAAAATCAGAGTTACAAAATTTGTAAAAAGGGATACTCAAGATGGAGTCTGGGATCTGACTGAATGGCTTACTTCCTGGTAATCAATTTTTACCTGGGCAAAACAGATTTTTATTTTCTCTGTCTCACTGCTTTATGCATTCTAATGTTCATTCATGGGTGTCCTGTCAAACACTGTAGATACTGGGGAACCTTAAAATTAGATTCCCCAGATTTGGACCCCAAGGTGCCGTGCCGAGGGTGAACTTTTGAGGCACATCCCGAGTGATCTGTGCTCCTCCCTGCTCCCCCCCCCCGCCCCCAGCGTGGTCCGTGCATTGCATCTGGAGAATGTCTCCCCTGTTTGAGGAGCACAGTTGGGTGTTTCCGTGTGGGACGCTGTGGGGCCTGCGGTGCCAGACCCTGGAGGAAGGGTTCACTGAAGTCCAGGTGTCCCCGAGCACACACGCGCAGGACATCCAGTGGGACCTGCAAAACTGGCATGTGGCTCTGGCCTTGGGTGGCCAAGAGATCCTCAAGGGAAAGTTGTTGGATTCTACAATTTCTGATCAAGGAACATGGACTTGGGAGGATAGAAAAATGGTCCGCATTGTTCTGACAAAGACCAAGAGAGATACTTCAAAGTGTTGGACTTCTCTTCTAGAATCTGATTATGCAGCTGATCCCTTGGTGCAAGACCAAATGCAGAGAAAACTTACATTCGAGCGATTCCAGAAACAAAGTCCTGGTTTTGACTTCAGTGGAGCAGAAGTCTCAGGGAACTACACAAAGGGTGGACCAGACTTCTCAAACATTGAGAAATGTCTGCGATTCTTTAGATTTGTTCCATCTTGTGGATCCCAGCAGGTGCTGGCTACTTAATGCAACAAATGATATGAAAGATGAAAAAATATGGATGTCTACAGTTCACATATTGCAAATATATTTCAGCATGATTCTAAAATAATACATTCAGATATGATTTACATGGATGGTGTAGCAGCTGTCCTGTAGATGGATAGATGGTAACTTTTTTTGCTCTGCATTAAGTTTTATATGCTGTATTTTCCTAATTTCATATTTAGTTGTGTGGTTTTTTTTTTACTACAAAAGCATTGGAGTACAAATCATATGAAATGAAAAAGTGCTTTCAGGAATTTTTTGTGTGTGTGATTCAGGATTAATGTTCAGTAAACTTCTGAGTAAGAATTATGCACCCCTTTGTCCATACAAGGAAAGTACAGTGTGGGACAAACTTTAACAAAGGAAAAAGGTATACAGAAGAGCTTTGGATAGTTTGAGTTAGTGAAAACTCTAACTGGTGTGATGCTGCCTAAGTGATTATGTGAAGAAATTGAAAAAACGGTAAAAACCCTATCAATGAAAGAGTTAATAACCTGTTAGTATCCCAAAGTAAATTTATGCCCCTCAGTGTAAGCCAGTGGCTTTATTTAAGTTTAATGATTTAGACAGAAAAAGGATTATCTAGAAGAAATTGCTTTTATCCTGTTTGTGTCTTTTAATTCTTTAAAAAATAATCTGAAATGCATAGAAAGCTTATAAGTGAAGTATTAACAATTTAACAATCTTTTACTATTTTCTAATAAATTGACATAATGCTGTCACCACTATCTTTTACTGAAAAAAAAATTCCCCAGATTAAACTCATTCTCCTAGAACCAATTCGGAATATAATTGATTACTAAACTATAGTTATGCCATCTCATAACAAATCAACTCTTAAAATATCAGTCTTATAGGTTCACTATTAACCTGAACCTCAACAGGAATCTATGATTTGATTAACATTATCTAGAGTCAGTGGAGAATGCCATGGCTAAAGAAAACTACAATTTTGTTCTAGGGTACCTTTTCTAAATTCCTAAATGATAAGATCCCAGCAACTCTTAACTCCTTGCTCCCCTCACCTCCTAAAACTGATATGAAATAATTAAATGTTTGCTGTGACTTGTGTAAATCCACTTATTACTGTATACCAGGGAATGAAACAGCTCCTTTATTCCTGTATACAGGGAGAGAGACAGCTCCTTACATCGAGGGGAGTAAAAGCTGATTCTCACTCTGCTACATCCTCCACCCAAATGAAATACTACTGATGTCACACCTTTGATTTGCCTTTAAGGCTGTTGGCCTGCTAGCAGTAATTAATATTCATTTAATTATAATTTGAATCAAGTCAATGGTCTTTGTACAGTGGATTCAAAATCTGTGTTTCTAAAAAGTCATGTCCTAATAGGTGGATAGGGGCACAATCACTACAAAAGTATGACACCCCATGGTTTCTCCCAGCTGCAATTTTGTATGGTTTGTCTTAAAGGCAGTTATGGGTAGGTTAGAAACTCCTACCACTTGAATTTTATTTTTACTCAGAGGGAAGATTTTTAAACATGAGTGGGATTTACAGCAGAATAGATTAGTTTCAGTATTCACCAGGGCCTTTGTTTCTCTAGGTTAATAATTATGTCTGTTCCTCCTATGGTAATATTAAGGAGAAAAGGAAAATTCTCTGGATTGTCTATTCTAGTCTGCCCTTATGTTTTCAAGGACTGACTCTCTCTCTCTCTCTCTCTCTCTCTCTCTCTCTCTCTCTCTCTCTCTCTCTCTCTCTCTCCTCTCCCATTTGAAAGAGTGCCCATTTCAGTTTCTTACAGTGTGTTTTGAAATGTCCAGGCTTTTAACAATAGTACAAATTACTTTGTCTTTTTCAGGATGGAAGGGATTGGTAGATTATTTGTTGTTGTTTGTTGCTTAGAAAGCCAACTGTTGAAATTATAAGTTCATAATTTGGGTAGTGGTCTATTACCCATTTTTTTTCCTGATAGTTCTTGAAAGTTGGTCTGGTAGGGTAACAGGGCATCTCTGGGAATTGAGACCCATACCGTATTATTCCATTTGACCAAAGTGGCCAAATCTTCTAGCTATTTCATAAATGCATATTTTAATAAGTTACCATTTCTTTGATTCTTTGATCTTCAAATTTCTCAGAAGGAATTCTTGACTGTTGCTTAAATGTTGCGGTTTGTTTTTCAATTATGACATAGAAGTCAGGTACTTTTCCTGGCCTGATGGTTGTTATATAACCACCATCATCATTATCATCATCATCATCTGTGGGAATAATTTTGGTATCACAGTAACGCAGTGGTTTCCTAATACATGACAGGAAGTGTTAGCATCAACATCTATTTCATTAAGGTTTTCTGGGTGTTTTACCATTCTGCCAAGTGAAACTGCTCCTTGGTCTTGCTTCCTGAAACTAATGATTGAATTTGTTTGCATAAGTTAGGAAACCCTGGTTCATACGTTAATAGAGTGATCTTAGTGTTTTCTCTAGCAAATCCTTGAAGGTCCCAGTATGCATCTGGGACCCACATAATCAAAGATTTCAGCTCTCCTTTTGTTCATGGAGTACAGACACTAAGTGCATTCCCCCTCCCCTGAGTTTTTTCCTTAAAAGGAGCTGCGGGCGTTTTGTATAGAATTTTGTTCCATTTTAGAACCATTTAAACCTCTCTGGGCATCGCTTGAAAGAAAGGTAGGAAGGGAAAGGTCATGAGGAAGGAGGAAGTTGAAATTCCTTTATTATAGGATGTACTGGCTTGTTTTGTGTGTCAACTTGACACAAGCTAAAGTTATTAGAGAGGAAGGAGCATCAGTTGAGGAAATGCCTCAGTGAGATCCAGCTGTAAGACATTTTCTCTATTAGTGTTCAATGAGGGAGGGCCCAGCCCATGGTGGGTGGTACCATGCCTGGCTTGTTCATCCTGGGTTTTGTAAGAAGGGAGGCTGAGCAATCCATGGGAAGCAAGTCAGTAAGCAGCTCCTCTACATGGCCTCTGCATCAACTCCTGCCTCCTGGTTTGTATCCTGTTTGAGTTCCTGTCCTGACTTCTTTTGATGATGAACAGCAATGTTGAAACTGTGAGCCAAATAAACCCTTTCCTCCCCAACTTGCTGTTTGGTTGTGGTGTTTTGTCACAGCAATGGAAACCCTAACTAAGATGGGGTAGACAGGACAGAGGACTGAGAAGAGTTTAGTTTTTCAACATTTATCTTTACTTTTGAAGCAGCCACTAAAATTTTATTAGTCTCCTATCTTTCAATATCTTTCTGCAATTCTGATCCTGTTTTCAATTTTTTCCTATTGTATAAGTTACCAAATTTGTCATTTCTTCTCTTAGTTACTTCTAAATTCTAATTATAATAGGCTGCTCATTCATTATCTTTTGTTGCTTAGGACTTCTGGTTTCCATGGAAAATACCAATTTTGGAACAATGTTCCCCATAGAGGGAACTATAAAGCCAGACTATCTTTAGTTAAAGCTCCCATTTTCTAAATACTCGCAAGTCGAATGTCCATAAATATCACACATAATGCCGGCTGGGGTACCATATGCTGCTTTATCTCCAAGAACTCCTTTTTGGAAACCTTGTTGCCTATTTTATTTTTTTGTGTGAAAAACTGCCTGTCTATGTTAGCTAGGGCAGATGTGTTTTAGATGAAGTTTACATTTTGGGGGATTAACTTTATCCACTTTTACTCTGAATTAATCTTCTCTCTCTGGGTTTTGGGATTATTTTGCATATTTATAGAAATGTGGGGGTGTTCAAGAGACTGGGTGACCACTCCCAGGCAAGCCATTAAAGTGTGTGGTGATATCTTTCTTGCACAAATAAAGCCTGTCTGGGGGTCAGAGAATGGAGCTTGCCACTAACTAACCATAGAGGTCTGAAGGTCTCTACAGACAGATAGGAACTGATGTAGCTGGGCAGAAACAGGATATAAGCAGGGAGAAAGAGGAAATTACTCTCTTGTCTGCTGAGGAGCTTAGGAGGTAAGGTGTGCTGTGGCTTGCTCATTCTCTCTGATCTCTCAGCATTTCCCTCTATATCTGACTCTGGGTTTTTATTATGTAGAGTAATTAAGAACTCCATTTACAAAAGTTCCTTCTGATCCAGGAATGAGGGAAGTTTATTGGGTTTCCCTATGAGGCTACTGTACATCATAGTTTTCCCCTGACACCACCACCATTTTGGGACAGAGAGAACAAGTGCCTCTTGTCTTCAGCATCTTTATGATCACGTGATAATAACATCGCTAAAACAAAAGCTTGGCAAAGTTGCAGGAGATGCCATAGAAAAATGTAGAATTAAGATTTGAGAAGTATCAGGACACAAAGGCCATATAGTAATAAATCAAAATATTCCTAAGGCAAAGAGAACAAAGACAAATAACAACAACAAAAAAACAGCTCAATGGGTGAAGCTTCCCAAAATAATTTAGCAAGGACAATAACTTCAAAAAATGTAATACACACACACACACACACACACACACACACACACTATATATATATATATATATATATATATATATATATATCAATAACAGAAATAAAATGTCTTGATTACAGGTAGAACTTTAAAGTGCAGTATGATAAAATATCCTAAATTTTACCAATATACAAAATATATACACAAAGATAGTTTCTTTCATTCTTTTTTTAATTTTAACTAGAAAGAAAATTATGTCAATCCCAGGTCCCTTTCCCTCCCCTCCTCCCCTGCCCCCCAACTAACACCCTACCTATCCCATACTCTTTCTGCTCCCAAGGGGATGAGGCCTTCCATAGGGGTCTTCAAAGTCTGTCTTATATTTTGGGATAGGGCCTAAGTCAACCCCCTTGTGTCTAGGCTCAGGGAGTATTCCTCTATATGGAATGGGCTCCCAAAGTCCATTCCTATGCTAGGGATAAGTACTGATCCACTACAAGAGTCCATAGATTTCTAAGGTCTCCTCACTGACACCCACATTCAGGGGTTCTGTACCAGTCCCATGATGGTTTCCTAGGTATCAGTCTGGGGGCCAAGAGCTCTCCCTTGTTCAGGTCAGCTGTTTCTGTGGGTTTCACCAGCCTGCTGTGGACCCCTTTGCTCATCAGTCCTCCTTCTCTGCAACTGGATTTCAGTTCAGTTCAAGGTTTAACTGTGGGTGTCTGCTTCTACTTCCACCAGCTGCTGGATGAAGGCTATATGATGTCATATGAATTTGTCATCAATCTCATTATCAGGAGAGGGCATTTAAGGTAGCCTCTCCTCTGTTGCTTAGATTGTTAGTTGGTGTCATCTTTGTAGCTCTCCAGACATTTCCCTAGTACCTGATTTCTATTTAAACCTATAATGTCTCCCTCTATTATATAAAGAAATTTTATGTTTGTGTGCAAAACATTGTAAACAGAAAGAAGATCCTACTTAGTCAACATATAAGAATCTAACAATTTAACTTATCTATAGCTAATAGTTGCTAAAACTAGTTCACAAAGAGATATGTTAATCTACCTATATCCCATCCTAACCATACTCTTCTCATCCACACACTTAAACTTTTCTTTAAAAAATGCCTGAGTCTGACTATCACCTTCCATACTCAACCCTACACAACTTAAACCAACCCTAAGCAGGCGATAATTATCCCTTTTAATGACTGGAGGGGAAAAAAATCAAAATATCCTTAATGCCAATTGTAGGAAAAGGGAGAGTTGTTTTTCTTAGAGTTACTTCCTGCTGACTCTATGGGATCCTGTAGGAAAAAAATAAAGCAAGGGAAAGTCTCCAGAGGGCTGACTATCTGTAACATTTGTAGCTAGTCTCTGCGTGACAGAGATGCTTGACTGAAGTTCTTATCTGAAGCTCTGGCCAGAGTGTTATAAGAAAGTGCACCATCTCAGCTAGCTAGTCTAGAATTGTCTAGAGTAATATTAGTCCTAAACCGGTCTTAGAGGGGTTTTTACTAGTTCAAAAACATCAAGTTGAATCAAGTGGAATGCATGAAGTGGGGCCCTATCTTCCTTCCAGAGACTTCAATGTTTGCTGTTAGGAAATTTTATTTTTCATTATGGAAGGCTTAAACATTAATATCAACACAGAAAGTTTAACATTTATAGGTATTCATACTGGGAAAGGTAACAATAAGGATGAAAATAAGTATGAGGGAAATTAGGATTTTGGAGATAACAGAGGTTTGATAAATAATAGTCCCTATATTTTGTTTTCTTCTGTCTTACACCAATTGGCTTTTTAAAAATATGAGACAGAAACTCTGAATTTTATTTTAACCACATGCTTGAATTTAGAGAAGGAAAGCCAAATCCAACCCCAAAGCCAGCATTGATTTTACATGAATTGGGACTACCAGAGTATT
The DNA here is from genome assembly GCF_003668045.3 of Cricetulus griseus. NCBI lineage: Eukaryota > Metazoa > Chordata > Mammalia > Rodentia > Cricetidae > Cricetulus > Cricetulus griseus. The sequence goes on along the minus strand of NC_048604.1, from coordinate 75,152,425 downwards.
TGCAAGTAAGGAGATAAAGATTTTTATGTATAAAAATTTTACTAAGAATAGATATTGGTACCATAAGTCAAATTCTTCTTTGTTTGGTGGTTCTTTCTGGATAGCTATTCTTTCTTTAGGCATCTACACATCCAGTGTCTTTTGGCTTCTTGAAGATGAATGTTTTTTGTTTTCCTGTAAAGACAAGAACAGAACACTCCCCCTACCTTTGTGAGGTCTCCAAACAACTTGTGGGACATACCTTAGTGGATGACCTATCGTTTCTCCTCATCAAGAGGTTTCTCCTGTTCAAGCTGGTCCATGATCAACTTTGATGGTATCCAAAGGTTTTGTTCTCCTTTAGAAACAAAGGTGAAATCCCGACGCCAATGTAACACATGTCCTGGTTTCCATACTGAGGTCAATACATCCTTGAAGTACACCAGCTGATTTAGCTCAGAAGTTTTTTTTTCTATTGTCTAATGTCTTTCTGCAGCTGTTTTCCTTTCTGATTAGCATTAAGAAACTTTAAGGCTAGTAAAGCATTATGTAATCTGTTTTGGTGCACATATTTTAATTTTCCAAATTCTGCAAAGTGAAATACATGCATTTGCCAAATTTCATTTCTCTGTATACCTTTAGGGTTACTACCTGCTGGCAAAGGAGTTTTGTTATAGAAGGAACAAGTAGGACTTTTTTTTCACTATTTCCTTAGCTTGTTGCCAAGTGATAGAAAAAATCCTTTTTTAAACCTTTGCTATTCACATGGTGTTTTTTTTATGAAATTCTAAGGCCTCCAGCATACTTCCTATTAATAATCAACCAATTTCATCATTGCCTTGTGCTAGAGGACCTGGCAGACCTGTATGGGATCTGATGTGTGTTATATATATATAGGATGAGTCCTAATCCTGATTATTTCTTGTAATTGTATAAACAATGAACTTAATTCTATATCATCAGGAATAAATTCAGCAGTTTCAATGTGTAAGACGGCTTTCTACATATTGAGAATCAGTAGCTATATTAAGAGGTTCTGTAAAATCCGTAAGTACCATGATAATGGCGTACAATTCTGCCTTTTGTACAGACTTATAAGGGCTTTGAACCACTTTACTTATTTCTCTTGATTTATATCCTGCCTTACCTGATTTGTTTACATCAGTATAGAATGTAGGGATGCCAGAGATTGGTGTTTTCCTTACAATGTGTGGAAAGATCCAAATGGTTTTCTTTATGAATTTTATTCTCTCAATTTTTGGATAATTGTTGCTAATCATTCCCAAAAGTTACCACAAGCCCTTTGCCAATATTCATTATCTTTCCATAAAGAGGAAATTTCCTCACTAGTTAAAGGTACTATAATTTCTGCTGTGTCAATTCCTGTCAGTTGATGAAGTCCTAATTTTCCTTTTAAAATCAAATAAGAAATATTTTCTATATTTATTTTTAATTTTTTATTCTGTTTATGTGGTCAAAATATACATTCAAATATGATATCTTTCCTCTGCATTAAAATCCCTGAAGGGTATTCCCTAGACGGTAATATAGCCAGAATACAGTCTAACTTTGTATCCACATGGTCTACATGTGCCTCTAGTATTCGTTTTTACTACCCATTCTAATTCTTTTTTAGCTTCAGCTGATAATATTCTTGGACTATTTAAGTCCTTGTTCCCTTTTAGGGTCTTTTTCAAATTTGTTAGATCATGTCCTTCTATTCTAATAATAGTCTGTAGCTGGAAAATCTCTCCTAACAATTTTTGGAGATCATTAAGAGTCTGATATTGATCCCTCCTGATCTGTACTTTTTGTGGTCTAATTTTCTGTAGACCAATTTTATATCCTAAATAATTGATAAAATCACCTCTTTGTATTTTTTCAGGGGCAATTTGTAATCCCTAGCAAGTTAAAACTTCCTTTACTTCCTCAAATATTTTTTCTAATGTCTCTGCTTTAGAATTAGCCAACAATATATCATCCATATAATGGTAAATTATAGATTGTGCAAACTGTTTACAAATTATTCCCAATGGTTTTTGCACAAAATATTGGCACAGGGTGGGACTATTTAACATTCCCTGTGGCAAGACCTTCCATTGATATCTCTTGAGCAGCTGAGAATTATTGTAAGTAGGCACCGTGAAGGCAATATTTTCTTATTTCTTTCTTGAAATGACATAGTGAAGAAACAATATTTTAAATCAATAACTATAATAGGCCATTCTTTAGGTATCAGACAAAGCAAAGGCATTCCAGGCTGTAGAGAGCCCATTGGCTGAATTACTTTATTGATGGCTCTCAGGTCTGTAAGCATTCTCCATTCTCCATTTCCATATTTCTTTTTAATAACAAATACAGAATTCCAAGGGCTAGTAAATTCTTCAATATGTCCAGCATTTAGCTATTCCTGAACCATCTTTTCTAGAGCCTCTAGCTTCTCAGAGATCATAGGCCACCCAGATAGGTTCATCAGTTAGCTACTTTAAGGGTGGGGCTTTTGTTTCCTCTGTTAGTTTGGCACTTGTATTCTGTTTTTGTGCAGCCTAGATAGTTGGTGTCTGTTTTATATAGTGCCTTATGATATATTTTCAACAACCATGAGTTTGTTTATGGTTCATATCTGATTCTGGAGGAATGTTAATCTGGGTATTCCTTTGCTGCAATAGATCACGAACCCATAGATTTATTGCTATATCAGTCTCATGTGGCCTCAGCCTTCCTCTTTGTCCTTCTGGCCCTATACATTCAACCTATCTCATGATGTGATTTGTTTTATCTGAGATAGGGTTCGAAACCCTAAGGATTAAAGATTTACCTCCTACAGAGGCCAAGTTGGATGCCAAGATTCTTGAGTTATAATGGTAACCTCTGCTTCCCGTGTTAAGAAGCCCCACAAGCATACTGTGATTTATTTGTACTCTTAATTTTGGTCTTTGATAATTTATAGAAATCTGCCAAAATATACATTTTTTGTTTCCTCCATTTTGTTTGATTCATCCTCCAAAGCTAATCTACCAATCAGGGCCATGTAAATTTTTACAATGGCACTGGATTTTCTAATTGTTCTGTGGAGGATTGTCCTCCACAGTGACTGGGAATGACTGGACCACTTTCATCATGGGGGCCTTTGAGAGCCCCCCCAGGGAGTTTTCCAATGGTAAAGGGTTTCCTTGCTTGTCCCTTGTTCAATCTAAATTCATTGATCCTGTGTTGGCCTTTGCCGAATCCTCTACATAATCCAGAAGGTTGGGGCATTCTGCTTGAGTTATTCCTAGAAGAAGCATTATTTCTAGGAATGCCTTGTCTACAATTTCTTTTCAGATGTCCTATTCTACCATAACTAAAACATTTGGTATTTTTATGTCTTTTTATATGTTCAGAGATTGCTTCTCCTACCCAAGCTTCAGTGCCATAATCATTAGACTCAATATTGGTTGTGTGCAGAATAAATTCATCCAATGGTGCTGATCTGATCTTTAAGGGCCAAAGCACCTTTTTGCATTGTGAATTAGAATTCTCATAAGCCAGAGATTCTATAAGTATTTGTCTAGCTTCTGGATCTGCTACCCCTATTTGTACCACTCTAATCATTCTCTGCAAAAATTCACTATAGCGTTCCTTGGGGTCTTGTAAAAACCTTAGTATAGGGCTCAATTCTTTTCCCTGGTTCTTGAATCTTATCCCAAACATTCAAAGCTGCTGTACAGCATAGGGACAAAATGTGATCATCATATGCAGCTTGAGTCAGCATAAAGACTCTCACCAATAATTTTATTTTGGGCAGCCTTATAAACTTTCTTTCAGCCTTGATGTTCAAGTGCTTTGGCCTCTTCCCTCCATAAAGCTCTCCATTCAATTTGAGGACTAATTTCAAGGACAGCTGAGACTAATTGGCCCCAATCATTAGGGGTCACCCTATATCTTGTTGCCCATGACTCTACTAATTTCTTCACATATGGTGAAGGTATGCCATAAGAGACTACTGCTTTCTTTATACCTTTTAAACTTTTCATATGTATTGGCTCCAAATGACATTCAACAAATCCTTTTGGATGTTTTTTAGTTGCTGGCTTTTCAGTAACAGTAACGAGGTAAACCATAGGAGATGACATTATGACCTTTGGTAAGTCATCTCTGACTCTGAAAGGTACTGGCAGTGTTAAGTCACTTTCATCCTCAATTGTTTGCACCTCTGCTTCTGGTGTATCCATTTCAAAGTTTTCTTTGGCCTGTAACCTATTCACCATTGTTTCTCTGGGGGTTTGAATTTCCTGGATAGTATAAACTTCTAAAGATTTCATTAAATCAATTTCTTGTTCTCTTCATTTATATATGATTCTAGGTATTTAATATTCTCATCCTTAGAGATTATCTGAATGGCATATAGATTAACTTCCAGAAACAATGTTCTATCTGCTAGCTTGTCATTAGTGTCAGACATGGAACAAAGTTTTTCTGTTAGTATTTCAATCTTATGTTCCAGTTTTTGCATTCTGCTTGCCAAATCATCAAATATGGAACAAATTTTTTTCTGTTAGAAGGTCAGTTTTATGTTCCATATTTTGCATTCTGTTTGTCAAATCACCATTGCCATTTTCAATGTTCTGAATCCTTTTTTTCTAAGTGTTTTCAATGGTATTAATTCTTTTTACTAAGGTCTCATTATCAGTCTGTAAAGTATTATGATTTCTATAAGTTCCTCATTCTTCACTCTATTGTCAAACCATTTCTTTAAGGATATTGTATGGATTATCAAGCTAATTGCCACCATGAATAATAAATGGTCATGGTGCTTCATCACAACAATAGTAACCCAGACTAAGACAAGGAGTGAGAGTTACCCTTATCTGTGCCTATAAGGATAAGTATTTTGCATGCAGTTACAAATTACACTACTTTACTAAAGTGGCAGTAATATGTAGTAGGTTCTTCGCTAATATCCATAACCTTACTAGTCTCAGGTGGTCGGCTCAGTTTTCAGTACCAAGTATGATTTTATTCTTGGTGAATGTGCCTTGAGTACATTTAGGCAGCTGTTGATTACTGCCAAGCTGCAAGTGCCACTGTTATACCTTTGGAGGTATTGTGCAGTTCTGGTCATTTTTGTGGTTCTTAGGCTTCACTGCTGGTTAGGACTGTGGTTGCTTCCTTCTCTTGGAAGCACACACAGCATCTTCTGGTACTGTGAATGCTAGTCCTGAGAACCAGGCTTTCAGGTCAGATCCAGGTTGAACCCTCCAAGTCCTATGTCTGAAGTACATAGAGTTTTCATCAATATGGACTTATCTTCAACCTCTGGGAAGCAACCAGGGGCAACAGCAATAGCCTGAATTGTATCTTGAATTCCCCTGACCAACAACTCTAAAAGAAAGCTTTCTCATGCTTGGTACTAGGGTTTTTGTTAGATAGTCTACAGTTCTTGGGAAGAACATTGTGAGCCCAAGTGGCATAATTTTATTTAAACTCTCTCTCTCTCTCTCTCTCTCTCTCTCTCTCTCTCTCTCTCTCTCTTTCTCTCATATATGTGTGTGTGTATGCATATGTGTGTGTATGCAGATCTATGTGTATGTGCCTGTGTGTGTATGTAGATCTGTGTGTGTGTGTGTGTGTGTGTGTGTGTGTGTGTGTGTGTGTGTTTGTACCAGTGGTTCTCAACATGTGTCATGACCCCCAGATGACCCTATCACACGGGTCTCCTAAGATCATCTGCATATCAGATATTTATGTTATGCTTCATAACAGTAGCAATATTATAGTTATGCAGTAGTAATGAAAATAATTTTATGATTGGGGGGTCACCACAAACCCGAGTACTGTATTTAGGGGGGTCATAGCATTAGGAAGGTTGAGAAGCACTGCTCTCTCTCTCTCTCTCTCTCTCTCTCTCTATATATATATATATATATATATGTATATATATATATAGTTATATTATATATGCATAATATAATCTATATAAATAATGCATATATTATGCATCATATGATATATGTGTATTATATAAGTTTGCATATATAAAAATATGGTTCCTTATAGCTTTTTCAAATATCCTGTTACTGTGCTCTCCTTTCCTGTCACGCTATATTGTCAGCAAATAAGAGAACTATGTGAGGAGTATAGATATGATACATATATTACTTTCTATTTAAAATAGGTAACTGCTAAGTAGCCCTCAGTTAATACCAGGTGATAAAGAAGAGGAATGGAAAATGGTAGAATGGGAAGGGGAGGTAATAAATGGGCTGAAAATGATTACAGTATATTGTACATATATATGGAAATGTTGCAATGAACCCTCTTCCTATGTACATTTAGTGCATAATAATCGAAAATATATAGTCCTCCTTTAAACCCTCAGGGGGTCCTGCCAGAAGTCTAGTGGTTGGTTACAGTGCAGGCCAGAAAGGCCAGACAAAGCAGGGACATTGAATGGGGAATTCAGGCTAGATCTGGCAGGCTGGGGAAAAGTTATAGATCAGGAGGTCAGGGAGAGTCACAGGAATAAAAGCCTGGAGAAGGAAGTGGGGGAGGTCTGCCTGAGTTGGATGGTGCACAGCATCAAGGCATAATGACTTAATAAAACACTATTCTGAGTAGCATGTGGACAGGTAAAAATTTGGGAAAATAATTATATAGTTTGTATTAGTCAGGGTTCTCTAGAGTCACAGAATTTATGGAATGAATATATATAAAATTTATTGAGGCTTCAGTCCAACTAATCCAACAATGCTGTCTGTGAATGGAAAGTACAATATCTAGTAGTTGTTGTCTCACAAGGCTGGGTGTCTCAGCTGGTCTTCTGCATATGTTGGAAACCCAAAGAAGTAGACTCTAATGCCATGAAAGAATTGAAATAAATTATATTCATCTCATTGAAGCAGGTTACTTTCTTCTACTGATAGCATAAAAATTTGAATCAGAATATGCAATCTAGCAGGAAAATAAAATAAAGATGCTTACTTTTTAAAAATAAATACTCATTTCATTTTTGAAATAAAGTTTAAGGTGTTTAAAATACCAAGTAAATGAAAATATATTCAAATGTGAAATTAAAATATATTGATAGCTCTTTGAGATTTATTTAAAAACTAGTGATTTGAACTTATTTTACCAGGTTATACCCAAAAGAATTCTAATGTGTGTGGGGGCATGCTACCTGGGGAAGGTATGAAGACTCATGTGTGGTCCTCAGGCAGGCTTACTGTAACATACTGCATGCAAATCTGACATATTATTAGGCATTTATTAACAGTAAAACTCAAGTTAAGGGACAGAAAAATTAACTACCCAAACCCTGGGATGATAAAATGGTAGTATACAATCCTATTTTCTGCTACAGTATATTTCATTTAAAATATTTTACACTGATTTTATTAGGAGTGGAGTGTGTGTGTGTGTGTGTGTGTGTGTGTGTGTGTGTGTGTGTGTGTGTGTAAAACGTTTAGGGGACAGCTCTGTTTATACAAGTTCTCAGAAATTAAACTCACAATGTCAGGCTCCTTTACTCACTGGGCCATCAAACTGACCTAGGATACTTTTTGTAAGAGGAGAGTTAAGTGATGACCACTATTATGTGATAGAGATGCACATAGGATAAAAATGAACATACAAGGGTTAAAAATATATTTCCAATTCAAACATAGTTCTGAAATGCATATTATCGATTAGAAATTCATTTAATGTTTTATGAGAAGCCTCTGTATCTAAATCATTCTGTGGCAATTCTGGTAGATAGCCCTATGGATACACACTCCTAGCTGTTTTTCTCTAATCCACTGGTGGATCCTTAACAGACCTCATTATCATCTAGTAATGTTTATTTAAACACTTTCCAAAGTAGTGCACCTATACTTATCTACTGGGTATTATATGGGTTTAGCCTACCTAAGTCCTCCATAACTCCTCTTTTCTTTCATAGGTCATTTTTTTTTGTTTATAATCATTGATTCTTTGGATGTGAGTCGTATGATTACTTCCCCATGTTTTCTTCACAGACCACTGAAACAATAATCTGTCATTAGAAGGGGACATAACAGAAGAGGATTGTGTTCTAAGTTGTGATATAATTTCAATTCTGCCTCCTGAATATAGGCAGAGACAGGATATAGCAAGAGAGAATGGTACCAGGGAACTAAATAGCCAGAAACTGGACAGTCTGGCAGACAAACAAGTTTTACAGGGCAAGAAAATGAAGATATTCCTCCCTTTTGTATCCTTGCTGAGGCCACTTCAGGTTTAACTAGAATTTGATTTCCTTGATGGAGAATTCCATGGATAATTACCCAATTCTATTCTAGGAACATAAGGTCAAGATGCTCCAGATAACTTATTTTAGTTTCTAATAAACTTCCTGCTTGTGTAAACCTTCCCCTGCTGCTGCTGTGCAAGATAATAAGATTTGGTTTTGCTTTTAAAAGCCCCTTGATCTAAATGCTTGGGGTTATACTTGGGTCCCCAAATGCCCAAGCATAACCCCAGGTGGCTGGTCCTCAGGCAGGCTTACAACAATATACTGCATGGAAATCTGATATACCATTAGGCATTAATTAACAGTAAAAGCAAAGTTAAGGACAAGAAAAATTAGACACCCTAACCCTGGGAAAATAAAATGGTAGGATACAATACCAGTTTCTGCTATTGTATGTTTCTTTACATTTATTATTATCGGTGTGTGTGTGTGTGTGTGTGTGTGTGTGTGTGTGTGTGTGTGTGTGTAGTGTGTGTCTGAGTGGTCATCTCTGATGAGCTCCCTGTGAGACTAGACCACTCTGTGAGTACAAAGAAAAGTTTATTGAGGGAACAAACTGTTCTAGGCTTCCTCAGTGGCCTTGCCAGTTTTATTGGGAAGGTAGTAGTGATGTTTGAGGGGGATAGGGGACAGAACAGCCTAGGGGTTACAAAGGGAAGTTTGATCTGTTGCCAGTTGTTTGAGTTACTCAGAAACTTGATGCCCTTGTAAATCTTTGGGGGCAGTCGTTTTCCTGGTAAACAGAAAGAGCCTTATGAGATCTCTGAGTTAGTTTACCCAATAACAATCCCTTTGTTTACTTAGTCAGACTCCTGCCTTGGGTTAGGCCTAGGATATGATCTTAGGACACTGTCTGCAGTATTGCCAGTTTTGGGAATTGCTCTGTGTAAGGATTCAGGCATTATGCTGGCCTGCCCCTTGTCACTTAGCAGAATGCACTGAGGTGCATTGGTACACTGGTCAGCTCAGTGTTCATGGCTGCTACATCATGGCTGCTACATCATGGCATGCAGGCAGGCCAGCCAGCCAGGCAGGCAGGCCAGGCAGGTAGATGATATAGTAAGGTAGACCTGAATACAGACCAACAAACATATAGTCTCAGCATGAAATGTGTCTAAAAATCAGCTCAACCTGAGCTATAGGATTGTTTTTCTAGACCCAAAACTATTTTTAAAGGTGAAAGTTTATGTAAGTTTGAAACACCAAAAGTAATGATTTAATGTTTGTGAATGCAAATTGGAAAGGCATGAGAAAGTGATTTCAGGTGTGTGAAAAGTGAGACTCAAAGATGATAACATACAATGTTAAGACTTCAGCATTCAGTATTTTAACATATTAATCAATGGAGTTCTGACAAGCTATGAATCTAGCTGTAGATGGATTTTTCTTTGGACCAACAGCTCACAAAAATGACATGGAGAATTAGCTGATGGAAGCAGAAGCAGACACCCACAGCTAAAACCTGAGCTGAACTCTGGAATCCAGTTGCCGACAGGGAGGAGGGATGAGCAAACGGGTCTGAACCAGACTGGAAAAACCCACAGGGACAGCTGACCTGACAAGAGATTGCTCATGGACCCCTGAATGATGGCTGAGAAACCAGCATAGGACTGGACCAGTCTCCCTGAACAAAGAGGTCAGTTTGGAGGTCTGGGCAATCTATGGGGCCCCTGGTAGTGGATCGGTACTCCCTAGTACACAAAAGGACTTTGGGAGCCCTCTCCACATAGATGATGGATACTCTCTCATCCTAGACACATGGGGGCAGGTCTAGGCTCTGCTCCAAATGATATGACAGACTTTGAAGATTCCCCCATGGAAGGCCTCACCCTCCCTGGGGAGCAGAAAGGGGTTGGGACAGGGAGCCAGTGGCGGGGGGGGGCAGGAGAAGAGGGAAGGGAGAGGGAACTGGGACTAAAAGAAGCTTGTTTCTAATTTAAATTAAACAAAAAGAAAAAAATGACCTGGAGACTTATCATTAACTATAAATGTTCAGTCTTAGCTTAGGCTAGATTCTAAACATTCTTATAACTTAAATTAACCCATATTTTAATCTATGTTCTTTTATGTGGCTCCATTAACTTTATTCTGTATGTCCCATCCTGCTTCACCTCCATGTGGCTGGTGACAATGCCTTTCTGCTTCCTAGTGCTCTCTGTCCAGCTATTGTCCATTTAGCTTTTTATTAAGTGACACAACTTCACACAGTATAAAGGAATATTCCACAACACCTAGTCTTGATAAAAAAAAAAAAAACACTGGCTATAATTATTCTAGTTACAGGTTCAAAATTTTACCTTTCCTTTGGTTGTTTTCTTTTTTAATGAATCTTTAAAATTAAAAACAATCATAGTTTACATATCAATCCCAGTACCCACTCCCTCTAATCCTCCTACTCTGCCCCCGTCTCCCCATGTCACACCCCATCCACTCCTCAAAGAGGGTGAGGCCTCCCATGGGAAATCTTCAATGTCTGTTGTATTATTCGTTACAGGACAGAGCCCCCCACCCATACCTATGCTGATAGAGTATCCCTTAAATATAGATTTAAAAGTGCTACTCATTGTATAGAAAATATATTTGGACAGAGTGAAGAAAATTCATGCTTTTTACTCAGAACCAACTTTTGGTTCCCCAAACTCTGTACCCCCTTTTGAAAGACCCCGCCCCTTGGCTCGTTCTCTCTCTCGGTGACACTCCCGTACGCGCGCGCACCCACACGCCTGGCGGCTGGCTCCCTCCCAAGCAGGTTCACCCAGGAGGGGCGACCCAGGCACGCCCGCCTGGCGCCGCGCCCCGGGGCTGGGGCCGAGCAACGAGCACCAGGTGGGCCGGCACAAGAACGAACACCAAGTGAGCCGGCCTGGAGCCCTGCCCCTGAGCCCCGCCCGATGAGAAACACTCCATCCCAAGGTCTCCGCCCCCAAGGTCAGCCATCTGGACGCGGAGGGGAGGGGAATTGAGTCTGTTGTACCAGACACCAGACCTTGAGAATATGCTGATCTGGAATGGCTCTGTGCCTCATTTGAACCATCCAATAGAATCCCTGCTCCTAGCTTGCGCCTTTTTCCCTATATAAGGACCCCTTTCCCTTGGCTCGGCGCGCTTGGCCTCAGAAAAGCTAAGTCGCCCCGGGTACCCGCGTCTCCAATAAAGCCTCTTGTTTTTTTGCATCCAGTTCGTGGCCTCGCTGATTCCTGGGTGTGGGTCTCGCTCTTCGGGGGTCTTTCATTTGGGGGCTCGTCCGGGATCGAGACCCGCCCAGGGACCACCGACCCACATCTGGGAGGTAAGTGTTGTGCGGATCCGCTGTTTTGTCTTGTCTGGTCTGAGTCCGTCTTGTAAATTGCGCTTGCGTTTGTAGTATACAGCTGTGTACATTTGTATTTGGCGGCTCCGAGAGGAACTGACGAGTTCGGACTCCCGACCGCGGCTCCAGGAGACGTCCTGGTAGCGTTTGAAGCCCTCGGTGTGAGGGATTTGTACTTTGAACTTGGGAAGCCCTCGGTGTGAGGGATTTGTACTTTGAACTTAGATCTATGACTGGACATCTTCCCAGTCTCTTTGGAGAAGGCCCTCGGCTTGAGGGATTTGCAATCTTTACTGGGGACGAAGAAGGAGGGCCCCCTTCTTCGACCCCCCTCTCAATTCTTTCGACTCTCTGTCGAAACCGCGCTGCGAAAACCTGTTCTGTGTTCTGTGTTGTTTGGCCTTTGTTTTGTAATTGATGTGCATAAACGCAAATGAATTACTCTTTGTTCCTCAGCTCGAGCGTATAAACTTATCTGGCCTGATCCGGACATCTAAACGGCCTTAAAGTTATTAAGAACTGTAAAAAGGACTTTGATAAAATTTTGATGTTAACTGAAAAATGAAAAAAAAATGTAGGAGACTTAAATAATAAAGAGGGAAAGGAAAAAGGAAACTTGTCTAAGAATGTCTAAGAGAGTCAGAGAAATGAACTAAAGGGTTATAGAAAATTAAAGCAAGCAAGTCATAGCAGAGAAGATTGTTACAGAAAGTTATGGAGGGTCAAAGCAAGTTATAAAAGGTCAGAGGAAAGTTGTTAAAAGTCAGAAAAAAGGTTATTATAAGTCAGAGAAAAATGTAAACTGTGCTATGGTTTCTCATGTCTAAAATTTTAACCATATTAAGCTAATTCTGTTTTATATATACTTGTTTTAAAATGTTCATATGACTTGACTGGTCGCCATTTTGCTAAAATTAAAAAAGGAATACTTAAACCGCCATCTTGACTAAAGATGACCGCATGGAAATTAGAGGTACCATCTTAGAAACAAGTTTTTCAATTGAGATTTACAATGTTAATGCTTCTATATATTACAGAAAGACCTTAAGGGAATTTAAATTTCTTTTTAAAACCAGTTTTTTTTATGTTTGTTTTTATTAATGTTTGTACTTAAAGAGCTTCAATTTAAAATTATTTTTGAGCAAAGCCTGACAATGTAAAGTTTTTGTTTTATGAAAGATGCTGATCTATTATATGATATTACAGTTTATATTTTAGAAATAAGTTTAGGATGTTGGTAACACACACCTTTAAGCTCAGGATGTAGGTAGCACACGCCTTAAGTTTAGAACATTGGGGATACACGCCTTTAATCCCACCACTCGGGAATAAGAGGCAGATAGATCTTTATGAGTTCAAGGCCTGCCTGGTCCGGCAGATTGAATTCCAGGACAGGCTCCAAAGTCACAGAAAAACCCTGCCTAAGAAAGAAGTTAAGCTACTGTTTAAGGAATATAAGGTAGCTCTATGCAGTTTTAAGTTCAGCTGTGCTGTTTCAAACATCTTACTAAGTTAAAACCAGTTACAGTCAGACTAAAAATTATTTACAGAAATAAGACCTTACCTAGCCACCTGTATACTTAATGTGTGCTTAAGGCAAGTAATTAAAACAGACAAACAGACCTCTAATGCTTCAGAGATCTTCAGAATATGGCATTTAAATTGTTATCTCTAAAGTTTATAATGTCAGACAGACTGCCAGATCCTGACAATGACCCGAAGATTACAGGCACCTCAGTTCCTGCACCTGGACCAATGAGCAGATGCTCAGATATGAAACCTGCCGCCTGCCAGAACCTGGCCGAGACTGTGGACAAAGCTGCTGGACGCTGGAAAATTGATTGTACCCCTTTGCCTAGACAAAACAAGGTCAGTCTTTTCCATGTCCCTCTTCCACAGAGAGAAAATAAAACCTCTCACAATATAGGCCTGGCGAAGATTGCTGTTCTTTGAGACAGCTGCCTCCAACGGTAATGGAGAAACTTGGGTTTGGCTAACTGTATATGGACTTGCTTCTAACTGGCTTCTGTCACTTTTTAGTAGATTCGGATAAAATATACCCTTCTCAGATCTCTGAAATATTACTGGTTGTCAGCTTGACAGCATCAGACAGTCAGATCCACTATAGACTAGTCAGTATGTTAGCTGATAAAATAATGACTATCTACTGTTCAGGCACAAGCTCAAGGTTTTTAAGTTTATTTTGGTTGTCATCTAAGTACAAACTTAAAGGGCTTTTCATCAGGTCAAAGGCACCTCTGTCCAATCCATACCTGGCTCTCTGGACAGAAGAAAAATGTACATGCTTATAGCCCAAATCTGTAGTTTTTGCTAGGACTCAAAGTTATAAATATGTTCTTGCTGTTTGAACAGATATCCAGATATCTGCTTTTTCTGCACTGTGGGCTTCTATAAATAAGTTTTAACCTCTGTTCCTAGTTTAAATATGTCTTAAACAGGTTTCTGCTTCTGACAGACATCTGAGTACCAGTTGCTGACTTCAGACTGTTCTAAGTAGACTGCGAACCCTAGACTTGCTATGGATGTGAACCAGTCTGCTGATATGGACACCCCCTATCTCTGCAACAATGTCTGCTAACCAGAAGCCCCTGATGGATTCCCCGTTGCCTAAATTCCTTTTTGCTTTTGACTAGCATTTCAACCTTCTGGGGTCCCTAACTTCGTCCCAAAGTCAGCAGGAAGCAGTTTGGAAAAGAATTTCGCCATCCATTCTCCCTGGTTGAAATGCTAAGTCAAAGGGAACTCCCTTTCGTGGAGATGCCAGTACCTATCACTCCCTGATGGGGACACTAGAGACTGGGTCCTCCTACTCCCCCTAGCATACCCCTAGGCCATATGGGCTCACACCTTTTAAAAAAAAACTTATAAAGACCAGAGGGACCATCCTACCATTCCCCATTCCTACCAGATCGGGGACACTGTCTGGGTCCGGCGTCACCAGACCTCAGCGCCTACCAGTTGTGAAACTGCCATGCAGCACAAGCTCACATTGTCTGAGGTCTCAGGAAAGGGGCTATGCATAGGCAGGGTTCCTCCCTCATATCAAGAGTTATGTAACCAAACAGAGCCATTATCTCAGGACAGCCGATACCTTGTTGCCCCTTATGGAACTTATTGGGCTTGCAGTACTGGGTTGACTCCCTGTGTCTCTACCACTGTTCTCAACACCACCATTGATATTGATAGAACTTTGGCCCAAAGTCACATACCACCAACCTGAATATGTTTACAGCGTACTAGGGAAATCAACCTGATATAAGAGGGAGCCAATATCCTTTACCGTGGCCCTATTATTAGGAGGGATAACAGTGGGGGGCATAGCAGCCGGCATAGGGACCGGAACCATTGCCTTACAGGGAATTAATCATTTTAAACATCTACAGCAAGCCATGCACACAGATATCCAGGTCCTAAAAGAGTCAGTCAGTGCACTCGAGAAATCCTTAACATCACTCTCTGAGGTAGTCCTGCAGAACAGACGAGGGTTAGATTTATCATTTTTACAGACCATACAGGAATAGTTAGAGACAGCATGGCCAAGCTTAGAGAAAGACCTAACCAGAGACCTTTGAATGAAAGATTTCATTCAGTTACAAGAGAAATGGGGGAATGAAAGACCCCGCCCCTTGGCTCGTTCTCTCTCTCGGTGACACTCCCGTACGCGCGCGCACCCACACGCCTGGCGGCTGGCTCCCTCCCAAGCAGGTTCACCCAGGAGGGGCGACCCAGGCACGCCCGCCTGGCGCCGCGCCCCGGGGCTGGGGCCGAGCAACGAGCACCAGGTGGGCCGGCACAAGAACGAACACCAAGTGAGCCGGCCTGGAGCCCTGCCCCTGAGCCCCGCCCGATGAGAAACACTCCATCCCAAGGTCTCCGCCCCCAAGGTCAGCCATCTGGACGCGGAGGGGAGGGGAATTGAGTCTGTTGTACCAGACACCAGACCTTGAGAATATGCTGATCTGGAATGGCTCTGTGCCTCATTTGAACCATCCAATAGAATCCCTGCTCCTAGCTTGCGCCTTTTTCCCTATATAAGGACCCCTTTCCCTTGGCTCGGCGCGCTTGGCCTCAGAAAAGCTAAGTCGCCCCGGGTACCCACGTCTCCAATAAAGCCTCTTGGTTTTTTGCATCCAGTTCGTGGGCTCGCTGATTCCTGGGTGTGGGTCTCCCTCGTCGGGGGTCTTTCACTTTTATTTTGTTTTTTTATTTTATTTTATTTTTTGAGACAGGTTTTATCTGTGTACCTTTGGAGCCTGTCCTGGCACTCACTCTGTATACCAGGCTGGCCTCGAACTTTCAGAGAGCTGCCTCCCTCTGCCTCCCATGCCACCACTGCCTGTCGAAACTCTTCCCCTTTGTTCTCTTTCTGCCAAGAAATTTCTGTGTCATTACAAATGAATTTTTATGCTACTATTATGCAGATAACTTTTCAGGTTTTGTTTTGCTATGGCTCAAAGCTGTGGAGTCTATTTCATCTGCTTCTTGACACTTGTTAACAGTTTTTCTCTACAATGAAGATTTCAGTGCAGATTGTAGACAATGATCATTCTAATACCTGCTGTTCCCAGCCTATATCTATCCAGGAACATTCCCATTCAGCTAATAGACACCATCCAGGCCCTGAAAACTACTCCAAAATGGCCTGCGACTCATCAGGCCCAGGTGGTGTTGCAGAACCTGCGAGCCCTGGACCTGCTGAACACTGATGTAAACCAGTCCAGCTGATGTGACTGCTTCCTGTCCCTTCAGGCTGAGTCAGCAAACCAGATGCTTCTGATGACTGCCCCCAACCGAAGGCTTTTGACCAACAACCCAGCCTCTCTGGGCCACTACTATGACCCTAACATAGTGTTGCAGTTGTCAGAAATTACATTATCCTTTATCATCAACAAAAGGCTGGAATGTTAGGTTTCAGGCAGTTAGGATGTAGGTCTCACATAGATCTCAGGCTGTCCATGTCTGGAAATGAGCTCAAGCTGGACTACAGGGAAACTGGTGGGTAGATAAAAGTCATTATTCCTCAGGAACTTGTGAAACACATTGCCTTTAGCCAAAAGGAGTCATCTCTCTTACATTTGGCAGAAAGGACATATGGTCACTTGTGGCACACATCAGCATATCAAAGCCCACCATGGCCTCCAGATACCCTCAGTATCAACAGTACATAAAATGTTATACATTTCAATGTCCACTCTAGCATCCATGCCCTTCCCTGCCCTGAGCTATCTGTCATCTTTATAAACATGATTTCTCCAATCCAGACTATTTTTCTCTATGTCTTCATTTTATATGTTTTCAATTGAAAATAATTATTGATTTAACATAAATTATGGTAGACATTTTCTTTTATATTTAGTTTTGGTTTCTTCGACCCTCATTTCACTCCTCTCTCCCATCTCCTGAGCTCATCCCTTCTCTGCAATCTTTTGCCCCCTCCCTTTCTCATTTCATATCACCCCTCCCTTACCATATGGCCTAGCTGCAATACTCCCAAGAATATACATAAATTACTCTCCTTCCATGACAGAGATACTTGCACATCTATGTTTATTGCTGCTTTTTTTCCACAACAGTGAGTAAAGGAAATCAGCCAACCAATATCCATCAGCAGATAAACAGATAAAGTAAATGTGGTACATGTACATATTTAATTTTTATTTTCCTATTAAATGAAACAAAATTATATAATGTGCAGTCAAAACTAAAATTTATTAAGACAGGTTACTCATACTCATAAAGATAAACACATCACACTCATATGTGGATACTGCCTTCTATCTGTTGTATATTTTTGTGGGAGTAGGTAGGGATAGAGCCCTGGAAAACTAGAAAGGGGCCCACAACTTCATTTTACATGCAAAGTGAGGTTTGTTGTTTGTAGATATCTAGGTATATAGAGCATAAAGAAACACCAGGAGACAAATGCAAAATTAAAAGCCAACAAGAAAGGGTGCCTCATGGATACCCTCATTTAGCCATTTCACATTACTGACACTAAATTATTATTGGAACACTAATATATAGGCTTTGTGTTTCACAGACTTTTAAATCTTAACAAGAAAAAAAGATGAATAAAACAATTTCTTCCCAAGGACTAAAGGTTTTAATTTAATTGGGAAGAGAACTATAAACCGGTGAGGAAAATTCTTTTTCACCTAAGTAAAATGTTGCTTATTTTTATATTTCTCAGCTTGTGCTAGCTTTTATATTCTAAGTACATTCATACTTGAATGCATTCTTAAACTGAGCTCAATTCTTTTACATTGTTTAACCACAAAGATCTATCAATGAGAAGTAGTATATCTGAGAAGAGGTAAAGTAGTAACAGTTTTCAAATTAACAATAAGATTGTTGCTACCATTTCTCTCCATTTCAGACAGTAACACTTAATACATACTCTCTGGATTACTAAACAGCTGTTTGTCCAGCCTGTCAGACTGGGGTTGTGAGCTCCCACTTGCTCAGGTCAGCTGTTTCTGTGGGTTTCCAAAGCATGGTCTTAACCCCTCTGCTCATCACTTCTTCCTCTCTGCAACTGGACTCCAGGAGTTTGGCTCAGTTGTGGACCAAATGTTCAGGCCCCCTTGAACATTGGTGTTCTGTTGGGAGGCCTGGGCAGTCTATGGGGCCTTTGCCAGTGGAACCAGCATTTATCACTAGTGCATGAATGGGCTTTGAGAACCCATACCCGGTGGACAGATACTCTCCCAGACTAGATATGAGGTGGCGGTGTGGTGGGGAGCTAAGTCCTGCCCCAAACGATGCATCAGACTTTGATGATTCCCACATGGGAGGCTTCACTCTCCCTGGGGAGTGCATGGGGGGTGGGATAGCGGTTGGTAGGGGACATGGGAGGGTGGGAGGGAGAGGGAACTGGGATTAGTATGCAAAATAGTTTTTACTTTAAATACAAATTTATTTCAAAATTTACTAAACAGCCCTTTAGCCTACTTCAGGACACAAAGCACTTCTCATTATACTCTTTAGCCTCTCTATTCCAAAGCTTATGTTAGGTTTCCTGCTCTTTAAAATGAGCATGGTTTTCAAAACAGTACTTTTCAGGGCTTGATATTGAATTTAAATTCACACACCCACAATCAAACACCACTATAACTTGTTGTACTCTGTAATCCAAATACAACTTTAACAGCAAACATTTCTGAAGCTCAATGTTCAATGCATACTTGTAAATATTTAGACTTTGGTAATTTAAGTAACTATGTAATGAAACTGCTTTCATGCATTACACCCCAAAATATAGTGCTATAGATTTTGAAATATTTTGGGGGAAAATGCAAATACAGCCTAACTATATTACCATATTCTTAGTTTTGAGAACACCAAATATAAAAAATAACATTTCCGTTCTTTTTTTTAAGTTCAGTGTTCTGTTTGTATGTATCCCTGCAGGCCAGACGAGGGTCCCAAATCTCATTATGGATGGTTGTGAGCCATCATGTCGTTGCTAGGAATTGAACTCAGGCTCTGGAAGACAGGTCAGTGCTCTTAACGTCTGAACTATCCCTCCAGTCCCCAACATTTCCTTTTCTTCACAAAGAAAACATGAAAACTAAGTGTTATACTCAGAAATAGGAAAAGAGAAACAAGAAAATGAAACTCTGAATAGCATAGGGCAGCTCTAAATGTAACTGAAAGAGAAATGAAAATATTCCTTTAAACATTAACTTTCTCAAAAGTCAAGAAATGCATTTCTAAAATGTTTCACCAAGCAGTAGGTTCGGGAGGCTCACAGTTTCCTTCTACCATTTTTCCAGTGTTCTTAGAAATTATGTAGATATTGATAGGTGGTAATTCAGGACGAGTTGCCACAGTAACTGTATAATTATGTTTGGTAGTTTGGAGGCACTTCTCAAACAGTCCGAGATAGTCTCAAACTTTATGGGCTTTCCATCAACAGAATTTCTTATGAAGTGGATTGAGGGCTATAGTCAAGTCCAGTTAGTTTCGTAGAGGTAGACAGGTTGTTGCCAACCCTTGACCTCATGGAAGAGCTTCTTATCTTCTTGGAGATCTGCCTGATTCTCTACTGTGGCCACTCCCTCCGGGAAGGTACAGGAAGTTGCATGCTACATACATGGGGAAAATTATGTCTTCGTTTTCTAGGCTGATCACCTCCAGCTCTTGATCCTTTCTCAGGCAGAGGACATGATAGTTTGTGTCCCTCCTCAAAACAGCTGTTCCTTTTGTATCTAATGAGATCACACGCAGACGGAAGGCAATCTTTCTCTGCCAGAGTAAGCTGACACCAAAGCCACAGGATTTGTTCAAAGCACTGCGACGGAATATAATACGCCTGTTGATATATTGAACTACCAAGTCCCAGCCAAAGTTGAAGCCAGACCAGGTCCAGCTGCATTGCTCATCCCTTTGAAGTTGGCCTGCACAACGCATACTGGTTCCACTGACATCAGATACATGGATATCCACTGGCCCAAGTTCTCTGGACTGCTCTGCTCGAAGAAGTGCTAGCCATAGATCTTTATATATTGGGCTCACCCATGATGCAGGGATCAGTGCATCATGGTCAATAATTTGTGCTGAAGGCAGGTCACAGATGATGTAGGGGAGCCTTACTCGCTGGAACACTGACACAAAGGCTCTCCCCTGGTCAGTTTCCAGAAAAGGGGCACCATTTGCATCGCTTTTGCACTTGGCAAAGCACAAGTCAGCTGCAGTCAATAGTTCTCTTGGGGATCCTGACCATGTAGGTTCTAGCTGCAGAAACATCCACTTTTTCAGTATAGTGTATAAGTCTATCTCTACTTCAAACACCAAGAGATCTGAAGAGGCAACAAGCTCTTTCATGAGATCCAAATTGATTTCTTGCAATATTTCATCGTTTTGCCGGGTCATCAGGTTGTCTAAGAGCCACTGGCGGCAAACGGATTGGACACACTGGAGCCCGTAATCCTCAGCAGAGTAGTAGTAGCTGCACACAGTGTCAGCAGTAAGTGAGGCCTTCATCATCTCCTCACATTGCTGAATTACCTCATCCAACTGCAGCATACAGGCCGTGGACAAGACGGCAATGATTCGGTGGGGAGGAATTGGAATACTATTACTGTACAAGTAGACCAAAGCCTCATAGAAAGACTCACGGTCAATATTTTCGTCAGGCATCTGCATCTCTATTGTAGTCATGTCTGTCTCTCGCCAGGCACCACTGAACATGCTGGCAAAGTACCCTGACCGGCACAGGTAGCACTTGTGCAAGCACCACTCCTCCCCAAAGGCACAGATCTTTACGTCACTCTCCCCTCTCCTCCGGAAAGGTGATTTGGCTGTATCCTGCGGCAAACTTTCACGGGACAGTTTTGCCGAGGGTCCTGCTGGGCTAGCAGATCGCTTGCGGCCTACCCGTCTAGTAGTAATTCTGGCCTGTTCAACCCCCTGCTCTTCTCGGACAAAGGCCGGTCCAGCTTCCGCTGCCTCTCCGTCTCCAGCAGCAGGAGCTTCTTCTGCGGGAGGATTTCCTCTCAACCGCATTAGACTGCTTACAGTTCCCATGGCTTCGTCTAAAGGGTGAAAAGCATATACTTCCTCGTCAGACGTAGAGGTTAGAGACAACACCTGAAGCCTGACTGCGGCTGAACAGCGAACAACGCAGCTCAGCCTCAACGTCAAAATGGTGGCCAAGATGAGTCACTCTGACGTACTATCAATTCAGCTGGAGAACTGCGCCCCCTACTTTGGAGGACTACGCATTGCACTTCCGTCCAAAACTTCCTGTTCTTGGTCTCGCCTCACAGACTGATGGCACGATCCATACCTTTTTGCATGGACCTCTCTGATTATGTTCATAAAACACAAACAGGATTACTCGTCTAAAATTTTGAATGATGATTTCCTCTTGCTCCCATCTTTGTTCTCCATACCTTAATAACTTTGAAAACTGCATCAGCACCAGAGAAATTCAAGCCATATTCAGAGAAAAAGATATTTGCCCTCTATCCTGCTGTGTTTTAAAACGAATTTATTAAAATAATGTTTCCAGCTATGCAACATTTTAAATCCATCTCATTTGTGACTCAAAGCTGTCTATTTTGAGACTATACAAATATTTTCCCCTGAAATCTGAAAAGTAAATATTAGACACAACCGTAAGGTACTGGAAAGGTCAACTACAACAAGTTTAAAACCATTGGGTATAATTAAGGTCTGGGAGTTACAAATTAGTTACCTAGTTAGTGGCTATGTTTCAAAGGCAAACTTTTGTGGTGGTGTTTTCTACCTATTTCATGTCTTGGATAATGTAGAGATATGTGGGGGACAGAGGGAGCTTTGTCTCTCCTTGATACATTGAACATAGATAACATTTTCTCCTAGTAGACAGACAAACTGAATTTACCCAAAAGGAAGACAGGAATTACCAAATTAGTAAACACACAGTCTTTGGGAGTGAATTTTTCTACGGTGCAAGTTACAGTCAAGAGATGGCCACGCCTCTCAGAAGAGACTTTGGACTGATAAACAAGTTTGAGCCCTTTTAAGTCTCTGAGGACTTTTGAGGTTGGACTGAATGCATTTTCTCCCAATATGATATGGCTATAAGCCTTTTGGGGGCTAGAGAGTGGAATGTGGTAGTTTGAAAGAAAATGGCCCCCAAAGGGAGCTATTCCAAGGTATGGCCTTGTTGGAGGAAGAGTGTCACTGTGATGGTGGGCTTTGATGTCCCCTTGCTCAAGCTTTCCTCAATGTGACAGTCAGCTTCCTGTTGCCTGCAAGATATAGCACTCTCAGCTCCAGCAGCACATATGCCTGCATGCTGACATGCTCTCTGTCACCATATTTTCCTCAACCTCTAAAACTGTAAGCAAGCTGCATCAATTAAATGCTTTTTTATAAGGCTTGCCATAGTCATGATGTCTCTTTACAGCCATAAAAATCTCAAACTAAGATGCCTTCCCTCAGAGAAACACCTCCTCCAACAAGGCCACCCCTCCTAATCCTCCCTAAAGAGTTCCACCCATTGAGAACCCAAGCATTCAAATATATGAGCCTAGGGTGTCATTCTTATTCAAAACACCACATTCAGCTCCCTGGTCCCCATAGACTTGTGGTCATATCATAATGCTAAATGAATTTAGTTCAACTTTACTAAAAGTCCCAAAGCCTTTCACAGTCTTATCACAGCTTAGAAGTCCAAAGTTGCTCCTGTAACCACCCAGGCCCAGAACTAGGGTTATGACTTGGCCCACTCCAGTATCCACCCCATCTATGGTTTGGTTTGCAGGAGACCCACACCTGCAGGATCTCGATGATACACAACAAGAACCAGATATCCAAGAAGAGTCCCAGTGAGGGCCCAGCAACAAGAGTGTAGCAGAAACCAGAGGCCTTAGCCAGACCAATGACTATTTTGCAAGAAACACTTGCAAGTAACCATATATGGACTAAAGAGTTTATTGTGTTGCTCACTGTGTCACACTACAGCTTCTAGGACAAGATTTTTTTCTCTTTTCTTCTCTGCTGTGATATGATCCTTTTGTATACTGTGAAGTTTGTCACTATTACTGGTTTAATAAAAAAAAAAGTCAACAGACCGGTAGATAGGCAGAAAGTTAGGTGTAAATCCAAACAGAGAATGGCAATGTAGTCAGAGGAGTGGGAATCCAGATGCAGAGGGAAAAGGAGATGAACCTGCCATGCTAATAAAGGTACTGCCATTTGGCAGAGTGTAAACAAGGACTGTGTTAACTTAAAGCCAAGAGCTAGTTAGTAATGAGCCTGAGCTATTTAATACAAATCTCTGTATGGCATTTTGGCATAGTGGCTCCTAGGACAGAAAAACTCCAACTTCTTTTTTCTTTAATTGTTTCTGTGATGGTGGGGGCCTGCAAGGTCATAGGTCATATATAAAGGGATGGAAAATGAATTGGATCAAGATACATGATAGGAAGACACAAAGAATAATTAAAAAGTAATTTATTAAAAGTCCCAAGTTGCTTCTGAGAGTCAAGGCAATCTCAATATTGTCACCCCTATAAAATATCATATTACGTATTTCTAAAACACAATGGTAGAGAATATACAATGCCATGTAGTCCAAGTAATAAAAACCCAGAGACAGATGTTGGGTTTCAAGTTGAAGATCAGAAATGCAAAGCAGCCATCCACTAGCTTTTATCACTACCTCAGAATGAAAGTGTGATCCTGAATCCTCAACAGGGCTGCAGACTGAATGCCTTCCTATCCTTGAGGTGACTGGAGACTCATTGGTTTCCTGTCCTCAAGGTGACCTGGGGACTAATTGCCAGTTCTGAGACCCGGCTACTTTCTTGTATACCTCTCTAGTGCTGGGATTAAAGGTGTGAGCTCTGTTTCTCTTTTAGAATGACTTATTCTCCTGAAGCACTGTGAGGCCTGAACTTGCAGAGATCTATCTGGCTCTGTCTCCTGAGTCTTGAAATTAAATGTGTGTGCCGCCACTATGGCTGTGGCTGGCTTTGGCCTTCTCATTTCCAGGCAAGCTTTATTAGATCATAAACAATATATCACCATATTACCATTTCAAAGGGAGGAATGAAAGGAAAAGCTGAACCAAAAAGATTGAAATTCAGCAGGACTAACTCCAAATCCTGTAGCTCCATGCCTGATGTCAAAGGGCTTAGATAGCTTTTAAGATCTCTCACACTTCCAGCTTTTCTGACTGTAACATACTTATTTCTCTTACTCCTCCTATGCAGATATCTCAGGTGCCAGATCTCCAAGCATCTGGCACCTGAGCATCCTGGGCTCTACAAATCAACCCATATGTCACTGTCAAAACTGCATGCAATTGACTCTCAGGGTTTCAGTGTAGGGACTCTCCAGACACGCACCTGAACTCAGTAGCTCTCCTTAAATACAGATAGAGATTGTACAATCTCTTTACTCATATATTCTTCATATCGCTTAAGACAGAAATATATTGCCAACACTACCACCAAGATCAGGTGTTCCATTGGGAGGGAGCTAGTATTCCTCCTTTAACCACATGTGTAAGTTTTGATTTATTTTTCTTGTCTATGAGCAGAAAATCCCACAGGCTATCTTTTTGGGAGCCAAATCTCAGGGCTTGGCATGAGATCCTAGACCATGCTTGGCTCACCACATAGTTAACCTTTTCATAGCAGCTCCTTAGAACCTCAGCTCATGAAATAAACAACCTGACCCAGTCTTCCACCCACAGGCTCAGTCACCTAAGCAACCCCTTCCTGGACCTCTTATTCATAAACTCTTTACCCTGCCAAACATCCTCTTTGTGGCTTCCTAATATCCTGCCTACACTAACACCTGAAGCACAAACAACCTATTTTGCCCCTCCCCATATCCTGACTATATAAGCTGGCCTGAGAAAAGTAAATTTTGCCACTTGATCAGAATCCTGTCTTGTGGTTGTTCTTTCTGCGTCTCTTGTCCCCATTACCTATCCCTGACTCTCTTGCCCCAGGTTGATGTCCTGCAGGTTGGGACAACTGGTGCCCAATATGGGGCTAGATAGAGTTGGGGATCTGGGTTCTTCAGTGCTCATTAGAGGGACGGGCCCATCCATGAAGTGAGGTGTTCATGACAAGGTCGATTGAGAACCTTGGTTGGAGGAAGACCCAGCTACCTGCCCAGCGCTTGGGAGTTTCGGTTCACGAGCACCACCTATGTGGAAAAGGTGAGTAATAGGACAAGCATTTAGCAAGGAAGATATTTCTTTCTGGGATCACAGAATCCCTCAAGACACAGGGAACTTGGGTTAAGAAAAAAATAATTGATAAAATTAGCAAGGAAGATTTATATCTTTCTGGGATCAAAGAATCCCTCAAGGCTCGAGAACCTCAGGTTACAAAGAAAGAAACAAACAAAAAAGTTCTTCCTCTTTATGGTGGGTCTTTGTCCATGGTTCCCTTAGGAAGGAACCATTAATGAAAAGAAATGGACTAGAGTTGGCAACTGCCTCTAAGAGTTGATCTTCTGATAACATGGCAGACCAGATGGGTTCATAAGACAAGACGTGCAACAGTACAGTGTGGGATGGGGCCAGGTTAGGGTCACTAGTGAGAAGCCCATGTCAGGTTGGTTTGGAAAGTAAAAGAAAGAAAGCTTCACATGATCTTTTTATTATGTTTGAAACTGCCAGTGCTTCTTTGTTTCTGCACCTGGCTTGTGGATCCATGGCGAGTTTGTCCACTATTACAGTGGCTAATGGTGGGGGAGAGTTCAACATTCTCCTTGTCAATTCCTGGGGAATGCTGGGAAGTTGCAAGTGAGATCATGGAGTTAGAGAGGTTAAGGTTGACAATGACACTAAGCTGGCTCTGCAATGCAGGAGGGTAAGGAGATGTGGATATCAGGAGGGACTCCCATTATGAGACTTTCTTCTCTTTTTTCCCAAAAGGAATGGTGATGTAAATCTAATGTTTAAGAATAGAGTATACATGGGGGCTGTAAATGAGACCTGGCAAAGAATTGAGCTGTGTAGCTAACACCTCTGGATCTGTAGTTATGCGCAGAGGCCTTTCTAAAAGCTGTCTGAAAGTTGTCCTGCCTTGTCATTCTTCTCACTTAACCATTCATTGACCAAGTGCTTCTTTGTTTTGGAGTACTTTGTGGGACATTTATTAAGTGCTGGAATTTCCACTTCAGTAATTATTTCTGCGGCTGCAGTTTTGGTTTACTGGTTCTACAGCAAGTACAGTGTTTTCAATATCGTTCTGTTGTGACGTAACTTCAATGTCAGGAGAAGATGACTGTATGTCTGAATACATGCTGGCAGTTCTGTGTCTGACAGTGCTGTCCAATGTCCTGATCAACCCATTCTACACGTTCTCTGAAAATGACCTCGATGACACTGACTCGATGATCAGCTTGGCTGACTTTGTTCATATAGGAAAATATCCTCCTGTTACTCCTTTTTGCTTCCTTCTACCCATTCCTACTACTTCTCCATGGTTAACCACCCTCCTCCCTTCCTTCCTTGGACCTTTGATAGGGCCCCTCTTGCTAATCTCCTTTGGCCCTTGGGCCTTTAGTCAACCTGTGGCCTTTGTAAAGCAACAAGTAGACTCTGCCACTAAGCCTGTCCTGATACAATACTTAAGCCCTCCTCTTCCCAGGCACCTCTAATATAAACCATCTCTGGCTGTTCCCTCCAAAGAGGAACTAACCCACTTCCCCACGGCCAGCTTCAGAGGTGCAGACCTGGATGGTACTGCAAGGAGACCTTGTCTTCTGAGGAATATGCCTGTGCACAATGGGGTCAATGTCCTAAAGCTTCCCCACCCCCACAAAAGGCATCCGGATGGTCCTGCCTTTCAGATGGCTCCAAGAAGCCAGCCCTGAAGTCAGAGAAAAATGTCCTTTATAAAATCCACATAGATTCTCCAATTGGGGGCCAGGCCTCTATCCCCCTCTGCTGAAAAATTTGGCCACTTCTTTTTATACAAGGAAGGGGGAATATGTTGGGAGTCAAACCTTAGGGCTTGGCATGAGATCCTAGACCATGCTTGGCAGGCCACATAGTTAACCTTTACATAGCAGCTCCTTAGAACCTCAGCTCAAGAAAAGAAACAACTTGACCTAGTCTTCCACCCACAGGCTCAGTCACCTAAGCAACCCCTTCCTGGACTTCTTATTTATAAACTCTTTGCCCTGCCAAACATCCTCTTTGTGGCTTTCTAATATCCTGCCTACACTAACACCTGATGCACAAACAACCCATTTCGCCCCTCCCCATATCCTGACTATATAAGCTGAAAAAAGTAAATTTTGCCACTTGATCAGAATCCTGTCTTGTGGTCGTTCTTTCTGTGTCTCTTGTCCCCATTCCGTATCCCTGACTCTCTTGCTCCAGGTTGATGTCCTGAAGGTTGGGACACTATCTTCCTATTTAAGAATTATAAAAATTCCTTTTACAAGTTTCAGGATTATCTAGAGGTGGTCTTCCCTGAGTGTACCCCTCCCTTTGTTCCATTTTCCCAGCAGGCCTTTCTCATTTCTTTCATTATAAGCCTTGACCCCAAATTAAATTCCCGGTTCTCCCTTTCTCCTTCAACTATACAGTTTGTATTTATTTTTATTTTTACATTGCTTGCTACTTTTCCTTGTAGACCATCATAAGAGTCATTACTAGTAACCACATAACAGACTCAATATTCAGCATGTAAGGAATCTAGTAGTTGTCTCAAGACATCCTGAGACCAAGTTCTCCACACAAAGGATATGTATTTTCCTCAGGAGACAAAGGGAAGGGAACAAGAGACAAAAACAGGAGATAGAGTATGAGTGAGAAGGGGAATGGAACAAGCAAGAGAGGAGAAAGGGGGCAAGAGAGAGGGGGAATGGGGTATTTGTTTGGGTGCTGGTGCAAAGGACTGCTCTTGGATAGAGAGGAGACATACATGGCCCATAGGCAAATGGCAGTTCATAACGGTAAAAGGGGAAACCCTTTTAGGGTTTAGGATGAGGTGGTGTTTATTTTTGATTAAGCATGTTAATTAAGATGTCCAAAAGAGAACTTTTGATTGTTGAACTTTAATACTTTGATAGCTAGACCTTGATAGTCAGCCTCAGGAGGAAGAAGTGGCCAAATAAGGGAATAGATCTTGGTTGCTAATTTTAGCAATGCAACCAGATGATTTTTAGCAAGGCAGAGAGAAGGGGGAAGAAGGGCAAGTCCTGCCAGAGGCATGCTTGCCATGTTCAAGCTGGGTAAAGTAGCTTCTGAGCTGTCTTGAAATTTGCTCTATGAGTGAAATTAGTCTATAAGTTTTCAATTTAACCTCGGCCAGATTCTTAAGACATAGGAAACAGGCATCCACATTCTTTGACAACTCATCACAAAAAGGTCACTAGTCTTGTTGCAATATTGCTCCCCTCTGAAACCTCCATTGTGCACACTGCTCTCAGCACTACTGTCTTCAAAGCCCCCACTAGAATGGCCAGTGTCTTAGGTAGAGTTTCTGTTGCTGTCTGAAACATCATAACCAGAATAAGTTGGGGACAAAAGGGCTTATTTGGCTGATACTTCAGGATTTCTGTTTATCAATGAAGGATGTCAGGACAGGAACTCAAATGAGGCAGGATACCAGAGGCAGGATCTGATGCTGAGGCCATGGTGGGGTGGGGACCCTGCTTACTGCCTTGCTTCCCATGGGTTACTCAGCCTGCCCTCTTATAGAATCCAGGGCCAACGTCACAGGGATGGAACTGCCCACCATGGGCAGTACCTTCTCCCATTGATTACTGAATGAGAACATGCCTTACAGTTGGATCTCATTTAGGCATATCCTCATCAGAGGCTCCTTCCACTCTGATGACTCTACTTTGGGTCAAGTTGATGTACAAAACTACCCAGTAGTTTTACTTGGTACAAGAAATAAATTCTTGCTAGTCCTTGAGACAGACCTTCAATTTTAGTCTCAAGACTATAGAATCTAAATGATAAGAGCTATTGGATCAATTTCCTGTTTTAGTGAGATGCATTAACTTTGTTACAGTAAAAAACAGAGTTGGAGTATCTCTGCCAGGTTTTACTAATCCTATGTGATGACTGCAGATATGGAGAGTGAATAATTTTTTATTCCTTGTAATTTTCAATAGAAATTGGGTAAAGAATTAATTTGGTGCATTCAGTATTCATGGGATACCCTCCTGACTCTATTCTGTGTCTCTTTCATAGAGTCTTTCCCTGCACTTTTTCAATCCAAACTCATCCTCTCAGGTAGGGACCAGGCAAGTTGGCTGGATCCAACTGAAGGTCCACAAGGCCTGGATAAGAAAGCCACAAGTATATGTCATTTATCTCAACATGACAGAGCTCTTTCGTGTTCCTTGAGATGGAGAATGTCCTCAATAGTGTTAATAGGTTTCATGAAACAAGTTATCATTTACAAAGCATGTTAGGCCCAGGATACTCCTTTCTTTAATTTGATTAGAGCCTTGCTGTTTGGTTCCCAAAACATATATTTTCACTGTGTGTGGACATGATCCAGTTTTTCTGAATGAATGCTGGGATTGGTACACCAAGGGAAACGTATGTAAAAAGAGATTTCCAATATAAGTCTGCCTTTAAAAATAATGAAAAGTGGTCAGAATGCCCAGGCCACTGCATGAAAATCTAATATATTATTAAGCATTTATTAAGAGTAAAAGTGAAGTTAAGGGACAGAAAATTAACTAGCCTACTCCTGGGATGATATAATAGTAGTATACAATCCTATTTTCTGCTTCAGCATATTTCATTTAAAATATTTTACATTTATTTTATTAGGAGTGGTGTGTGTGTGTGTGTGTGTGTGTGTGTGTGTGTGTGTGTGTGTGTGTAAATCTTTTAGGAGTCAGCTCTGTTTATACCAGGTCTCAGAAATTAACCTGACAATGTCAGGCTCCTTTACTCGCTGAGCATTCTAAATGACCTAGGATACTTTTTGTAAGAGAAGAGTTAAGTGATGACCACTATTTTGTGATAGAGATGCACACAGGATGTAAATGAACACACAAGGGTTAAAAATATATTACCAATTCAAACATAGCTCTGTCATGCATATTATCTATTAGAAATTAATTAATGTTTTATCAGAAGCCTCTGTATCTAAATCCTTCAGTGGCAATTCTGGTAGATATCCCTATGGATACACACTCCCAGCTGTTTTTCTCTAATCCACTGTTGGATTCTTCAACAGAACTCACTGTCATCTAGTTTATTTAAACTCTTTCCAAAGTAGTGCATCTATAATTGTCTATTGGGTATTATATGAGTTTATCCTACCTAAGTCCTCCATAACTCCTCTTCTCTTTCATAGGTCATTTTTTTTGTTTATAATCATTGTTGTGAGTCGTACGATTACTTCCCCAAGTTTTCTTCACATACTACTGAAACAATTACCTGTCATTAGAAGGGGACATAACAGAAGAGGATTTTGTCCTAAGTTGTGATATAATTTCAATTCTGCCTCTTGAATATAGGCAGAGACAGGATATAGCAAGAGAGAATGGTACCAGGGAACTAAGTAGCCAGAAACTGCACAGAGCGACAGACAAACTAGTGTTACAGGGCAAGACAATGAAGATATTCCTCCCTTTTGTATCCTTGCTGAGGCCACTTCAGGTTTAACTAGAATTTGATTTCCTTGATGGAGAATTCCATGGATAATTACCCAATTCTATTCTAGGAACATAAGGTCAAGATGCTCCAGCTAACTTATTTTAGTTTCTAGTAAACTTCCTGCTTGTGTAAACCTTCCCCTGCTGCTGCTGTGCAAGATAATAAGATTTGGTTTTGCTTTTAAAAGCCCCTTGATCTAAATGCTTGGGGTTATACTTGGGTCCCCAAATGCCCAAGCATAACCCCAGCTGGCTGGTCCTCAGGCAGGCTTACAACAATATACTGCATGGAAATCTGATATACCATTAGGCATTAATTAACAGTAAAAACAAAGTTAAAGACAAGAAAAATTAACCACCCTAACCCTGGGAAAATAAAATGGTAGGATACAATACCAGTTTCTGCTATTGTATGTTTCTTTAAAAACACTTAACATTTATTATTATTGGTGTGTGTGTGTGTGTGTGTGTGTGTGTGTGTGTGTGTGTGTGTGTAAGTAAACTGTGTCTGAGTGGTCTCTCTGATGAGCTCCCTGTGAGACTAGACCACTCTGTGAGTACAAAGAAAAGTTTATTGAGGGAACAAACTGTTCTAGGCTTCCTCAGTGGCCTTGCCAGTTTTATTGGGAAGGTAGTAGTGATGTTTGAGGGGGATAGGGGACAGAACAGCCTAGGGGTTACAAAGGGAAGTTTGATCTGTTGCCAGTTGTTTGAGTTACTCAGAAACTTGATGCCTTTGTTAATCTTTGGGGGCAGTCGTTTTCCTGGTAAACAGAAAGAGCCTTATGAGATTTCTGAGTTAGTTTACCCAATAACAATCCCTCTGTTTACTTAGTCAGACTCCTGCCTTGGGTTAGGCCTAGGATATGATCTTAGGACACTGTCTGCAGTATTGCCAGTTTTGGGAATTGCTCTGTGTAAGGATTCAGGCATTATGCTGGCCTGCCCCTTGTCACTTAGCAGAATGCACTGAGGT
Source organism: Cricetulus griseus (assembly GCF_003668045.3). Classification (NCBI taxonomy): domain Eukaryota; kingdom Metazoa; phylum Chordata; class Mammalia; order Rodentia; family Cricetidae; genus Cricetulus; species Cricetulus griseus. The sequence goes on along the minus strand of NC_048604.1, from coordinate 75,120,793 downwards.
AGTACACTGGTTAGCCCAGTGTTCATGGCTGCTACATCATGGCATGCAGGCAGGCCAGCCAGCCAGGCAGGTAGGCCAGGCAGGTAGATGATATAGTAAGATAGACCTGAATACAGACCAACAAACATATAGTCTCAGCATGAAATGTGTCTAAAAATCAGCTCAACCTAAGCTATAAGATTGTTTTTCTAGACCCAAAACTGTTTTTAAAGGTGAAAGTTTATGTAAATTGGAAACGCCTAAAGTAATGACTTAATGTTTGTGAATGAAAATTGGAAAGGCATGAGAAAGTGATTTCAGGTGTGTGAAAAATGAGACTCAAAGATGATAACTTACAATGTTAAGACTTCAGCATTCAGTATTTTAACATATTAATCAATGGAGTTCTGACAAGCTATGAATCTAGCTGTAGATGGATTTTTCTTTGGACCGACAGCTCACAAAAATGACATGGAGAATTAGCTGATGGAAGCAGAAGCAGACACCCACAGCTAAAACCTGAGCTGAACTCTGGAATCCAGTTGCCGACAGGGAGGAGTGATGAGCAAATGGGTCTGAACCAGACTGGAGAAACCCACAGGGACAGCTGACCTGACAAGAGATTGCTCATGGACCCCTGAATGATGGCTGAGAAACCAGCATAGGACTGGACCAGTCTCCCTGAACAAAGAGGTCAGTTTGGAGGTCTGGGCAATCTATGGGGCCCCTGGTAGTGGATCGGTACTCCCTAGTACACAAATGGACTTTGGGAGCCCTCTCCACATAGATGATGGATACTCTCTCATCCTAGACACATGGGGGCAGGTCTAGGCTCTGCTCCAAATGATATGACAGACTTTGAAGATTCCCCCATGGAAGGCCTCACCCTCCCTGGGGAGCAGAAAGGGGTTGGGACAGGGAGCCAGTGGCGGGGGGGGGGGGGGCAGGAGAAGAGGGAAGGGAGAGGGAACTGGGACTAAAAGAAGCTTGTTTCTAATTTAAATTAAACAAAAAGAAAAAAATGACCTGGAGACTTATCATTAACTATAAATGTTCAGTCTTAGCTTAGGCTAGATTCTAAACATTCTTATAACTTAAATTAACCCATATTTTAATCTATGTTCTTTTATGTGGCTCCATTAACTTTATTCTGTATGTCCCATCCTGCTTCACCTCCATGTGGCTGGTGACAATGCCTTTCTGCTTCCTAGTGCTCTCTGTCCAGCTATTGTCCATTTAGCTTTTTATTAAGTGACACAACTTCACACAGTATAAAGGAATATTCCACAACACCTAGTCTTGATAAAAAAAAAAAAAACACTGGCTATAATTATTCTAGTTACAGGTTCAAAATTTTACCTTTCCTTTGGTTGTTTTCTTTTTTAATGAATCTTTAAAATTAAAAACAATCATAGTTTACATATCAATCCCAGTACCCACTCCCTCTAATCCTCCTACTCTGCCCCCGTCTCCCCATGTCACACCCCATCCACTCCTCAAAGAGGGTGAGGCCTCCCATGGGAAATCTTCAATGTCTGTTGTATTATTCGTTACAGGACAGAGCCCCCCACCCATACCTATGCTGATAGAGTATCCCTTAAATATAGATTTAAAAGTGCTACTCATTGTATAGAAAATATATTTGGACAGAGTGAAGAAAATTCATGCTTTTTACTCAGAACCAACTTTTGGTTCCCCAAACTCTGTACCCCCTTTTATTTTGTTTTTTATTTTATTTTATTTTTTGAGACAGGTTTTATCTGTGTACCTTTGGAGCCTGTCCTGGCACTCACTCTGTATACCAGGCTGGCCTCGAACTTTCAGAGAGCTGCCTCCCTCTGCCTCCCATGCCACCACTGCCTGTCGAAACTCTTCCCCTTTGTTCTCTTTCTGCCAAGAAATTTCTGTGTCATTACAAATGAATTTTTATGCTACTATTATGCAGATAACTTTTCAGGTTTTGTTTTGCTATGGCTCAAAGCTGTGGAGTCTATTTCATCTGCTTCTTGACACTTGTTAACAGTTTTTCTCTACAATGAAGATTTCAGTGCAGATTGTAGACAATGATCATTCTAATACCTGCTGTTCCCAGCCTATATCTATCCAGGAACATTCCCATTCAGCTAATAGACACCATCCAGGCCCTGAAAACTACTCCAAAATGGCCTGCGACTCATCAGGCCCAGGTGGTGTTGCAGAACCTGCGAGCCCTGGACCTGCTGAACACTGATGTAAACCAGTCCAGCTGATGTGACTGCTTCCTGTCCCTTCAGGCTGAGTCAGCAAACCAGATGCTTCTGATGACTGCCCCCAACCGAAGGCTTTTGACCAACAACCCAGCCTCTCTGGGCCACTACTATGACCCTAACATAGTGTTGCAGTTGTCAGAAATTACATTATCCTTTATCATCAACAAAAGGCTGGAATGTTAGGTTTCAGGCAGTTAGGATGTAGGTCTCACATAGATCTCAGGCTGTCCATGTCTGGAAATGAGCTCAAGCTGGACTACAGGGAAACTGGTGGGTAGATAAAAGTCATTATTCCTCAGGAACTTGTGAAACACATTGCCTTTAGCCAAAAGGAGTCATCTCTCTTACATTTGGCAGAAAGGACATATGGTCACTTGTGGCACACATCAGCATATCAAAGCCCACCATGGCCTCCAGATACCCTCAGTATCAACAGTACATAAAATGTTATACATTTCAATGTCCACTCTAGCATCCATGCCCTTCCCTGCCCTGAGCTATCTGTCATCTTTATAAACATGATTTCTCCAATCCAGACTATTTTTCTCTATGTCTTCATTTTATATGTTTTCAATTGAAAATAATTATTGATTTAACATAAATTATGGTAGACATTTTCTTTTATATTTAGTTTTGGTTTCTTCGACCCTCATTTCACTCCTCTCTCCCATCTCCTGAGCTCATCCCTTCTCTGCAATCTTTTGCCCCCTCCCTTTCTCATTTCATATCACCCCTCCCTTACCATATGGCCTAGCTGCAATACTCCCAAGAATATACATAAATTACTCTCCTTCCATGACAGAGATACTTGCACATCTATGTTTATTGCTGCTTTTTTTCCACAACAGTGAGTAAAGGAAATCAGCCAACCAATATCCATCAGCAGATAAACAGATAAAGTAAATGTGGTACATGTACATATTTAATTTTTATTTTCCTATTAAATGAAACAAAATTATATAATGTGCAGTCAAAACTAAAATTTATTAAGACAGGTTACTCATACTCATAAAGATAAACACATCACACTCATATGTGGATACTGCCTTCTATCTGTTGTATATTTTTGTGGGAGTAGGTAGGGATAGAGCCCTGGAAAACTAGAAAGGGGCCCACAACTTCATTTTACATGCAAAGTGAGGTTTGTTGTTTGTAGATATCTAGGTATATAGAGCATAAAGAAACACCAGGAGACAAATGCAAAATTAAAAGCCAACAAGAAAGGGTGCCTCATGGATACCCTCATTTAGCCATTTCACATTACTGACACTAAATTATTATTGGAACACTAATATATAGGCTTTGTGTTTCACAGACTTTTAAATCTTAACAAGAAAAAAAGATGAATAAAACAATTTCTTCCCAAGGACTAAAGGTTTTAATTTAATTGGGAAGAGAACTATAAACCGGTGAGGAAAATTCTTTTTCACCTAAGTAAAATGTTGCTTATTTTTATATTTCTCAGCTTGTGCTAGCTTTTATACTCTAAGTACATTCATACTTGAATGCATTCTTAAACTGAGCTCAATTCTTTTACATTGTTTAACCACAAAGATCTATCAATGAGAAGTAGTATATCTGAGAAGAGGTAAAGTAGTAACAGTTTTCAAATTAACAATAAGATTGTTGCTACCATTTCTCTCCATTTCAGACAGTAACACTTAATACATACTCTCTGGATTACTAAACAGCTGTTTGTCCAGCCTGTCAGACTGGGGTTGTGAGCTCCCACTTGCTCAGGTCAGCTGTTTCTGTGGGTTTCCAAAGCATGGTCTTAACCCCTCTGCTCATCACTTCTTCCTCTCTGCAACTGGACTCCAGGAGTTTGGCTCAGTTGTGGACCAAATGTTCAGGCCCCCTTGAACATTGGTGTTCTGTTGGGAGGCCTGGGCAGTCTATGGGGCCTTTGCCAGTGGAACCAGCATTTATCACTAGTGCATGAATGGGCTTTGAGAACCCATACCCGGTGGACAGATACTCTCCCAGACTAGATATGAGGTGGCGGTGTGGTGGGGAGCTAAGTCCTGCCCCAAACGATGCATCAGACTTTGATGATTCCCACATGGGAGGCTTCACTCTCCCTGGGGAGTGCATGGGGGTGGGATAGGGGTTGGTAGGGGACGTGGGAAGGTGGGAGGGAGAGGGAACTGGGATTAGTATGCAAAATAGTTTTTACTTTAAATACAAATTTATTTCAAAATTTACTAAACAGCCCTTTAGCCTACTTCAGGACACAAAGCACTTCTCATTATACTCTTTAGCCTCTCTATTCCAAAGCTTATGTTAGGTTTCCTGCTCTTTAAAATGAGCATGGTTTTCAAAACAGTACTTTTCAGGGCTTGATATTGAATTTAAATTCACACACCCACAATCAAACACCACTATAACTTGTTGTACTCTGTAATCCAAATACAACTTTAACAGCAAACATTTCTGAAGCTCAATGTTCAATGCATACTTGTAAATATTTAGACTTTGGTAATTTAAGTAACTATGTAATGAAACTGCTTTCATGCATTACACCCCAAAATATAGTGCTATAGATTTTGAAATATTTTGGGGGAAAATGCAAATACAGCCTAACTATATTACCATATTCTTAGTTTTGAGAACACCAAATATAAAAAATAACATTTCCGTTCTTTTTTTTAAGTTCAGTGTTCTGTTTGTATGTATCCCTGCAGGCCAGACGAGGGTCCCAAATCTCATTATGGATGGTTGTGAGCCATCATGTCGTTGCTAGGAATTGAACTCAGGCTCTGGAAGACAGGTCAGTGCTCTTAACGTCTGAACTATCCCTCCAGTCCCCAACATTTCCTTTTCTTCACAAAGAAAACATGAAAACTAAGTGTTATACTCAGAAATAGGAAAAGAGAAACAAGAAAATGAAACTCTGAATAGCATAGGGCAGCTCTAAATGTAACTGAAAGAGAAATGAAAATATTCCTTTAAACATTAACTTTCTCAAAAGTCAAGAAATGCATTTCTAAAATGTTTCACCAAGCAGTAGGTTCGGGAGGCTCACAGTTTCCTTCTACCATTTTTCCAGTGTTCTTAGAAATTATGTAGATATTGATAGGTGGTAATTCAGGACGAGTTGCCACAGTAACTGTATAATTATGTTTGGTAGTTTGGAGGCACTTCTCAAACAGTCCGAGATAGTCTCAAACTTTATGGGCTTTCCATCAACAGAATTTCTTATGAAGTGGATTGAGGGCTATAGTCAAGTCCAGTTAGTTTCGTAGAGGTAGACAGGTTGTTGCCAACCCTTGACCTCATGGAAGAGCTTCTTATCTTCTTGGAGATCTGCCTGATTCTCTACTGTGGCCACTCCCTCCGGGAAGGTACAGGAAGTTGCATGCTACATACATGGGGAAAATTATGTCTTCGTTTTCTAGGCTGATCACCTCCAGCTCTTGATCCTTTCTCAGGCAGAGGACATGATAGTTTGTGTCCCTCCTCAAAACAGCTGTTCCTTTTGTATCTAATGAGATCACACGCAGACGGAAGGCAATCTTTCTCTGCCAGAGTAAGCTGACACCAAAGCCACAGGATTTGTTCAAAGCACTGCGACGGAATATAATACGCCTGTTGATATATTGAACTACCAAGTCCCAGCCAAAGTTGAAGCCAGACCAGGTCCAGCTGCATTGCTCATCCCTTTGAAGTTGGCCTGCACAACGCATACTGGTTCCACTGACATCAGATACATGGATATCCACTGGCCCAAGTTCTCTGGACTGCTCTGCTCGAAGAAGTGCTAGCCATAGATCTTTATATATTGGGCTCACCCATGATGCAGGGATCAGTGCATCATGGTCAATAATTTGTGCTGAAGGCAGGTCACAGATGATGTAGGGGAGCCTTACTCGCTGGAACACTGACACAAAGGCTCTCCCCTGGTCAGTTTCCAGAAAAGGGGCACCATTTGCATCGCTTTTGCACTTGGCAAAGCACAAGTCAGCTGCAGTCAATAGTTCTCTTGGGGATCCTGACCATGTAGGTTCTAGCTGCAGAAACATCCACTTTTTCAGTATAGTGTATAAGTCTATCTCTACTTCAAACACCAAGAGATCTGAAGAGGCAACAAGCTCTTTCATGAGATCCAAATTGATTTCTTGCAATATTTCATCGTTTTGCCGGGTCATCAGGTTGTCTAAGAGCCACTGGCGGCAAACGGATTGGACACACTGGAGCCCGTAATCCTCAGCAGAGTAGTAGTAGCTGCACACAGTGTCAGCAGTAAGTGAGGCCTTCATCATCTCCTCACATTGCTGAATTACCTCATCCAACTGCAGCATACAGGCCGTGGACAAGACGGCAATGATTCGGTGGGGAGGAATTGGAATACTATTACTGTACAAGTAGACCAAAGCCTCATAGAAAGACTCACGGTCAATATTTTCGTCAGGCATCTGCATCTCTATTGTAGTCATGTCTGTCTCTCGCCAGGCACCACTGAACATGCTGGCAAAGTACCCTGACCGGCACAGGTAGCACTTGTGCAAGCACCACTCCTCCCCAAAGGCACAGATCTTTACGTCACTCTCCCCTCTCCTCCGGAAAGGTGATTTGGCTGTATCCTGCGGCAAACTTTCACGGGACAGTTTTGCCGAGGGTCCTGCTGGGCTAGCAGATCGCTTGCGGCCTACCCGTCTAGTAGTAATTCTGGCCTGTTCAACCCCCTGCTCTTCTCGGACAAAGGCCGGTCCAGCTTCCGCTGCCTCTCCGTCTCCAGCAGCAGGAGCTTCTTCTGCGGGAGGATTTCCTCTCAACCGCATTAGACTGCTTACAGTTCCCATGGCTTCGTCTAAAGGGTGAAAAGCATATACTTCCTCGTCAGACGTAGAGGTTAGAGACAACACCTGAAGCCTGACTGCGGCTGAACAGCGAACAACGCAGCTCAGCCTCAACGTCAAAATGGTGGCCAAGATGAGCCACTCTGACGTACTATCAATTCAGCTGGAGAACTGCGCCCCCTACTTTGGAGGACTACGCATTGCACTTCCGTCCAAAACTTCTGTTCTTGGTCTCGCCTCACAGACTGATGGCACGATCCATACCTTTTTGCATGGACCTCTCTGATTATGTTCATAAAACACAAACAGGATTACTCGTCTAAAATTTTGAATGATGATTTCCTCTTGCTCCCATCTTTGTTCTCCATACCTTAATAACTTTGAAAACTGCATCAGCACCAGAGAAATTCAAGCCATATTCAGAGAAAAAGATATTTGCCCTCTATCCTGCTGTGTTTTAAAACGAATTTATTAAAATAATGTTTCCAGCTATGCAACATTTTAAATCCATCTCATTTGTGACTCAAAGCTGTCTATTTTGAGACTATACAAATATTTTCCCCTGAAATCTGAAAAGTAAATATTAGACACAACCGTAAGGTACTGGAAAGGTCAACTACAACAAGTTTAAAACCATTGGGTATAATTAAGGTCTGGGAGTTACAAATTAGTTACCTAGTTAGTGGCTATGTTTCAAAGGCAAACTTTTGTGGTGGTGTTTTCTACCTATTTCATGTCTTGGATAATGTAGAGATATGTGGGGGACAGAGGGAGCTTTGTCTCTCCTTGATACATTGAACATAGATAACATTTTCTCCTAGTAGACAGACAAACTGAATTTACCCAAAAGGAAGACAGGAATTACCAAATTAGTAAACACACAGTCTTTGGGAGTGAATTTTTCTACGGTGCAAGTTACAGTCAAGAGATGGCCACGCCTCTCAGAAGAGACTTTGGACTGATAAACAAGTTTGAGCCCTTTTAAGTCTCTGAGGACTTTTGAGGTTGGACTGAATGCATTTTCTCCCAATATGATATGGCTATAAGCCTTTTGGGGGTTAGAGAGTGGAATGTGGTAGTTTGAAAGAAAATGGCCCCCAAAGGGAGCTATTCCAAGGTATGGCCTTGTTGGAGGAAGAGTGTCACTGTGATGGTGGGCTTTGATGTCCCCTTGCTCAAGCTTTCCTCAATGTGACAGTCAGCTTCCTGTTGCCTGCAAGATATAGCACTCTCAGCTCCAGCAGCACATATGCCTGCATGCTGACATGCTCTCTGTCACCATATTTTCCTCAACCTCTAAAACTGTAAGCAAGCTGCATCAATTAAATGCTTTTTTATAAGGCTTGCCATAGTCATGATGTCTCTTTACAGCCATAAAAATCTCAAACTAAGATGCCTTCCCTCAGAGAAACACCTCCTCCAACAAGGCCACCCCTCCTAATCCTCCCTAAAGAGTTCCACCCATTGAGAACCCAAGCATTCAAATATGTGAGCCTAGGGTGTCATTCTTATTCAAAACACCACATTCAGCTCCCTGGTCCCCATAGACTTGTGGTCATATCATAATGCTAAATGAATTTAGTTCAACTTTACTAAAAGTCCCAAAGCCTTTCACAGTCTTATCGCAGCTTAGAAGTCCAAAGTTGCTCCTGTAACCACCCAGGCCCAGAACTAGGGTTATGACTTGGCCCACTCCAGTATCCACCCCATCTATGGTTTGGTTTGCAGGAGACCCACACCTGCAGGATCTCGATGATACACAACAAGAACCAGATATCCAAGAAGAGTCCCAGTGAGGGCCCAGCAACAAGAGTGTAGCAGAAACCAGAGGCCTTAGCCAGACCAATGACTATTTTGCAAGAAACACTTGCAAGTAACCATATATGGACTAAAGAGTTTATTGTGTTGCTCACTGTGTCACACTACAGCTTCTAGGACAAGCTTTATTAGATCATAAACAATATATCACCATATTACCATTTCAAAGGGAGGAATGAAAGGAAAAGCTGAACCAAAAGAAGATTGAAATTCAGCAGGACTAACTCCCCACTAGATTGGCCAGTTTCTTAGGTAGAGTTTCTGTTGCTGTCTGAAACATCATAACCAAAAGTAAGTTGGGGACAAAAGGGCTTATTTGGCTGATACTTCAGGATTGCTGTTTATCAATGAAGGATGTCAGGACAGGAACTCAAATGAGGCAGGATACCAGAGGCTGGGTGGGTACCCTGCTTACTGCCTTGCTTCCCATGGGTTACTCAGCCTGCCCTCTTATAGAATCCAGGGCCACCATCCCAGAGATGGCACTGCCCACCATGTGCTGTACCTTCCCAATGATTACCGAATGAGAGAATACCTTACAGATCTCATTGAGGCATATCCTCATCAGAGTCTCCTTGCACTCTGATGACTCTACCTTGTGTCAAGTTGACATAGAAAACTACCCAGTACACTGGCTAACTCTAATACAACTTGGTACAAGAAACAAATTCTTGGTAGTCCTTGATACAGACCTTCTATTTTAGGGTCAAGTCTATAGTATCTAAATGATGATATCTATTGAATTGATTTCTTGTTTTATTGAGCTGTATTACCTTTGTTACAGTTAAAAAGCAGAGTTTGAGTATCTCTGCCAGGTTTTATTAATCCTGTGTGATGGCTGCAGTTCATACAGCCTTTATGGAGAGTGAATAATTTTGTATCTCTTGGAAACTTCAAAGAAATTGGTTAAATTTTTTCTGAATATTACTCCATTATTGCTCACCTCAGAGAAAGAGACATTATATAATAATTAATAATCCTATGTGACATATGTTCCATATTGATGGCACCGCTTCATCTTGACTCACGGTCAGAGCATTCAAAACTGTCCTTAGTCTCCCAAGGTTATAAAGTCACAAGATCTAAAGGTTTATGGCATGGTTACAATAGGATATTTGATCTTGGCCTTGGGTGTCTTATCTAAACAACAATAGACGCGGTGTGAGGTATGGTTACCCTGACTCTGAAGTCCAGAAAATGAGAATTTAAGTGTAAGGTGTGGTTACCAATAGATTGGAGAATTAAGAAAGAAAGTCTGTTTGTTCGATGTACATGATACCATGTTCCCCTTTTTGTTGGGGTACTTAAGAATGTTGAAGATTAAACTTGTGTGTTCAGTATTCACGGGATTGCCCTCCTGACTCTATTCTGTGTCTCTGCCTCTTTCATAGAGTCTTTCCCTGCACTTTTTCAATCCAACCTCATCCTCTCAGGTAGGAATCAGGTAAGTTGGCTGGATCCAACTGAAGGTCCACAATGATAGGATAAGACAGATGGCAGCCACAAATATATATATATATATATATATATATATATATGTGTGTGTGTGTTGTGTGTGGTGTGTGTGTGTGTGTGTGTGTGTGTGCGTGCGTGCGTGCGTGCGTGCGTGCGTGCGTGCGTGTATTTATCTTAATATGACAGAGCTCTTTCGTGATCCTTGAGATGGAGAATGTCTTAGATACTGTTAAGAGGTTTCATGAAACAGGTTATCACATACAAATTAACCACTGTGAGCAAAATATGTTAGGACCAGGATACTCCATTCTTTAATTCTGATTAGAGCCTTGCTGTTTGGATCCCAACAGATATATTTTCACTGTGTGTGGGCATGCTCCAGTTTTTCTGAATGAATGTTGGAATTGGTGCTCCAAGGGAAATGTATGCAAAAAGAGATTTCCAAAATTAGTCTGCCTTTAAAAGTAAAGAAAATCAGTCTTAATGCCCAGGCCTTGGCAGAGCAGCAGCAGCAGCAGCAGCAGCAGCAGCAGCAGCAGCAGCAGCGACTAATCTGAGGAGGAGGGTGGTGGTGGGCTCCTTTGGGCTCCTCAGCCTGACCAGGCAGCGGTGTCCTCTGTGCCCTCGACCCCTTGCCCTGCTCCGCTGTGCATGCGTGGTGCCTCAATGGCTAGAGCTGCTCTGCCAGGCAATGGCATGTGGCTGAACCCTACTCTTTGCCCTCAAGTTCATCTGCAGTGGAGCAAAAGATGTGATAATACCAGCAAATCTGCCTGTCAGCTTTTTCTCCTCGAGGTCTCTGGTCCTTGACCTCTTTCAGGGGCAGCTGAATTCTGCAGAGCATGTTTGCCGGGATTCTGAGGTAGTACTGCTCTTCTATGTCTCATGGTGCAGCCAGTCCATTGCTGCCAGGGTAGAAATTGAGCAGGCAGCCAGCCAGCTTTCAGATCAGATGTTGTTTGTGGCAATTATCTGTTGGTGGAATCAGGGAAAATGCAGAAAACCGAAGCATTTCTTTAATTTTCCTGTACTACATATGTGTCATTGGAGTTTTGGACCAATCGAATACAAAGGCTCCATGAGTGCTGTTTACATTGAGAAGTTTGTTCGCAGTGTTATGAAACCAGTTCTCTACATCCCATCTCAATTAGAATTGGTCGATTTTCTCTCGAACTATTAGGTATCATATGTTAGATATTGGTAACTTCCATATCAAGTGCTTTATTTCTAAAGCTCATGAAGAAAACCATTTGATTTTACCTTTATACCCTACCTACCAAATACCAACAGCATTGCTATTTACAACTTTTTTTGTTTGTGTTTGTCCCAAAATATCTTCTAAACCTTTTTGTGAATTTCTATAGTTTACTTAAGATGATTTATGTAGCATACGTCTATTAATTTATTCTTAGAAGTTCAATAAACTAAATCGTTTTAAAATGAAAAAAATTAAGAAAAGCTTTGAAGGGCAAACAACAGAAAATAACATAGAAGCTGGATCTAAACACACTGTCTTCAGGAGGCTCACTCCAACTGAAGGTAAATATTACTTATCAGACATATCACAATAAAGAAGCGCATGAACAACGAAGTCCCACATAACCTTTCTAATTACACATATTTAAAGGATGTCTTGTTGTGTGAACATATTTCTATATAGTTTAATGTACTGATTTTAAAAAAAAATAGTCATAATAAATGGTTAAATCTTGCCAAAAGGCTTAGAGTGAAAGTACCTTCTATTTGGTGGGGGTTTTGTGGTTGTTTTTTATTTATTTGCTTTTAAATCAATAGGTTCAGGTGTTTGTTTTGTGTTAAGTGTCAGAAGTAGATCATAAGGTAGGAGTAAAAGATAATGGTATAAAGATAGGGGATGCTTTATTAGTGTCCCTGAAAGTACCACAATGGAATGAATCATAGGTTATGAAATGATCAGACTATCTCTACTTAACTTGGAACATTTTTAGAAAATTAACAATTTTAATTATATTCTCAAAGTATACATAAGACTATGAGTTACATTAAGAAGCATCTGTTGTAGCTGGGCATGGTGTGCTTGCCTTTAATCCCAGTACTTGGGAGGCAAAGGCAGGCAGATCTCTGTGAGTTAGAGGCCTGTCTGGTCTTTAGAGGGAGTGCCAGGACAGCCAGGGCTACACAGAGAACTCCTGTCTCAAAAAGCAAACAAAGAAGAATCTGTTGTATCTGTCACCATAATTCATTCTCATTAAATTAGTGATAAAGTATGAATGAGAAAAAGGTGTTAGTAATCATGAATTTAATTTTATTCTATCATCCTGGAAGGAATCTGCCCTCTTCTGAAGTTAAGTCACTATCACATGGAAGATTGTTTAGAATCCTCACTTTGTGTTCTCAGATAGAATAGTATACATTAGAAAGGTAGATGAGATGGCAAAGATTAATTTTTATTTAAATTAAAAGCAATCTTATTTTAATTACCAACCCCAGTTCCCTCTCCCTTCCATCCTCCCATTCACCCCATCATCCCCCATCCTACCCCATCCACTCCTCAGAGAGGGTGAGGCCTCTTTTGGATGTTCTCTCTCTGTCTCTGTCTCTCTGTCTCTGTCTCTGTCTCTCTCTCACACACACAAATACATACACCTTCACATGTATACACCATGTTACATTATTGCTGAACTTTTATGGATATTTATAATATTTCCTAATAAGTAGCAGTTGTACTTGAACTTATTTACAGATATTCATTTGACCTGTGCATGTATTCATTTTTTCTTTATGTGATTTTGATAAGTATCCTTCCATTTCACTTTCTTGCATGTATTTTCCTATTCTAGTTTCATAACTTGGTTGCTTGGTCTATAAATTTATATTCCTTTTCTCTGAAATAAACTTCTTCTGTTATAAATCTTCCTCAAAGTGCTACTCTGGTGTATTCCATGTGGTTTTATAGGTTCTTTATGGTGTTATTTTGGTATTATTAGACTCTAATATTGATTTTATTAATGTAATGTTTTTGCTAATTCTTTGAGAATTTTATATATGTATGTGATGTGTTTTAATCATATTTCCCATCTCCATACTCCTCTATATGACTCCTCTGGATGCAACTTCTACTTCCCACCCTCTTCTCAACTTCATGTCTTCTTTTGGGTAAGGGTAGGAGGAAGAATTGGTTTTCTTTATAGATATGATCCCTGGTAGATTGACAATGTTCCAATGGATGGTCATTTATGCGTGTATATCCATGCATATATGGGAAACACAAATTTGAATCAATGTGTTTTTTAATGGAGTTGATTAAGTAACCTATTTCCTCTGATGATTCTGTAGTCATATATCTCTAACATATATATCTCTAAAATATATATTTAATTATATATCTATAAATCCAACATATATGTTATTAGATACATTAGAGTCAACTATATATACATCTAACATAAAAGTCATATATCTCTAAATCTAACAATTTCTACTTGTTAAGTCATTTAATGTCTCAACTAATGTTGCTTGATCAAGTGTGATGTTATGAGTCTTCAAAGACTATTCTACCCTAAATTAGTAGCTATTTGGGTAAAATTTAATACTTCAGTATAATGGCACTCTCGTCAAAAATTAAACTCAATTGTTTTCCCTTGGGATGGTTCTCCTACAGTACTATGATTTATTAAATAGCACCAATATACTAAAGTTATCTTTGTGTGTTTTTCTTTCTCATTCATCCTTCACAAACATGTCAGGTGTTCATTCTAATAGCCTCATTCAAAATCAGAAAAATGAGAATAAGGGTGGTCAAGTAACCTTTCCAACACAGCATAGCTCATAATTTGTGCAATGAGTATTTAACTCAAAGTCCCTTTAGAAATAAACTTCAGGGATCGCCCTACAATTTCACATTGTTCTCAAAGTTATATATTTAATTGGTAACCACTTGTGAACTCTTATCACTGAACAATTTAATCTGTGAGGCATGGATCATGCTCTTAAAGAAGACAAACACAGCCTCGTGGATGTGAGCTTTATGGGATTTTTTGTTTCAAAATACAACTTTATTTTTGTTTCAGAAATACAGAAAACCAGGATTTGTAACTTTCTATCAGTTTTTCTGTCCTTTTTTGCTTCCTCAGAAGGATAGCAAGATGATCATTGTTAGACATGCAAATAAGGGATATATATATATATATATATATATATATATATATATATATATATATCCCTTATTTGCATCCATCAATTAATACTCCCATCAATTAATTGATCCATCAGTTAATACTCACAAATATCTATTTTTCCATTTATCTCATTCCCAGTTATGTAATCTCTTTACCCAAAATCTTTTTCCCAAAATTATTCATCTTCAGTTGTTCTGCTACTATCTTTGCATAGGATCCTGTCACTTTCAGGCACCATTCACAGTCATTTACTCACTCATTCTGTCTCCTCATCCACAGAGTGGGACTACCACCACAATATAAAGCAAATAAAATAGAGATTGCAGAGACTATTCCTTCCATGAGACAGGCTCTCAGTAAATCAAGAACTTCTTAATAAATATTTAATTGAAGCATTGCTTTATGGAGTAGTTTCCCACATTGAAAATCACAGTATTATAATTTGTACTTCAACCTCAAAACAGAATTGAAGCAACTCAAAAGGAGAAGCAAACTCCATTGTATTTATAGTTTTACTCTTCCTGTTGGTCCCTTCTTGGGGTTCTATGGCCCCTTCATTTTATCAATTTTTCTTTCAGTAACTTCCTTTAGCTGTCTTTAATTCTCTGCTTTCCTTTACCTGAGGCTTCTCATGTCACCACCCCCACTCCACCACCACCACCACACACACATAAAAGATACTACGACCACTTATTTGGCCCTGGAATGACAGCATTATTTTTCCTTGCTCCATTTCTCTTTTCTGTCAGTACTGTGGAAATGTTGGGTCACTTCTCTCTGGTCTCCATGGTTTTTGACAAGAAAGCTTCTACTAAAGTACCAAATGACAACAATTGTGAAATCTTTTTTTTTTGCAAGTGACAATGTATTTATTATTTTACAAGCACTAAATTTAGGGTTACACATATGCACCCACCCACCAGATACCCCACATACAACAAGAACAAATTTGACCAGACTTTAGTCTGTCATACCATTATGCTGACTTGTACTCTGCTAAAACACAAAGACACATCATTCTAGGAGACACAGGATTTAGGAAAAGGACTGGATGTGTAACATTCACCCAAAAGACCCAATAGTAGCAGTTGGCAGAAAGACAGAGTGAAGAAACATTTACAGTATCAGTAAGAAAACCCACTGAAAATGCCAATGTTGGATTGGAGAGACAGGTCAAAGT
Source organism: Cricetulus griseus (assembly GCF_003668045.3). NCBI lineage: Eukaryota > Metazoa > Chordata > Mammalia > Rodentia > Cricetidae > Cricetulus > Cricetulus griseus. The sequence goes on along the minus strand of NC_048604.1, from coordinate 75,105,156 downwards.
TAAGAGCACTGGCAGCTCTTCCAAAGGTCCCGGGGTTCAATTTTCCAGCACCTACATGGAGGGTCACAAACGTCTCTAACTCCAGTTCCAGGAGATTTGACACCCTCTTCTGATTTCAGAGTGTATTGCACCAGATATTCATATTGGCAAAACACCCAAACACAAAATAAAGAAAATCTCAAAAAGAAAAAGGCCACCGTAAACTATACCTGGGAAACTGAAGGTAAAAGTAGCTGTAATAACAAATAGGCAAACTGAGACAGTGAGCTGGGCAAGTAGTATGCAGGGGAGGCAGGAAGACACATTTTGTTTTAAGGGACAGAGAGGGACATTTAAATGAAACCACCAGAAGAAGCTGTCTCATACTACATCAAACACAAGTCCAATACATGGTTTTAATTTGGCCATCTTTAATACAATATTTGGAACATATGCTCTGCTCTCAATCAAGTGGTTACAACTTTTAAAAAGCATACCATTCCACAAGTCAGTTCCTGGCTGTTACATCATTTACCATCCCGAGGACTTCCCTTTGATGTAGTAGCTGATGGGTAAGTCATTTGGTTCTCTGTCTGCAGAGGATGTCACTGTCAGCACAGGGATACATGCTCTCTACAGCACTGGCATTGCTATAGAACTATGCCAGAGATGCCCTGAGGCTGCCAGTCTATGCCTATCCTGAGGAGAGCTGTAGTGATGGTTCACAGGTGTCACTGACCCGCCAAGGGAACATGAACCAATTGGCTGAGTGAACTCAAGTGCATTACTTTATCCGGGGCTGGGGAAATGTACAAGAGCAGACGTAAATAAATGAGTCAGAGTACATTTAAAGGTCAAATGTCACTCACAACATGCCCTTGATGAAGAACACTGCCTAAGCAAAGTCTTGTTATGCAGTAAATGACACTAATTACCAAAATCTGTAAAAAGCACCCAACTTTTAAAAGTCCCAAATCTGATTTATTAGACAGCAGAAAAATATTAACAGCTTTAGACTGTGCTATAAAGAGCTGGAATATTAACAGCAACAGGGCTTACTTAGGGACAGAAGAACTCAACTACTGTACAAAGGCACGAAGTCTCTCCACCCCAAACAATTACAGAGTAGACAAGAGACATTTCTGTTATGACAGGAAACAGAGACCCACACACTAGACGGGGGTCTTCAATGGCTACAGCAGCCCTTGGGGGAAGCAAGTGTTTGTAGGAAGCAAAGCTTTCCACAGAGAAACAACTTTCACCAGATGATTACGTGGACTTGAGCTTTGTTTCTGCATCTGTCACTTGGAGAATGAAGATACTACCTTCAATGCTCGATGTCATCCATTTCATACATATATGACAATGCTATTGCAAGCGTAGTTCTGTCATTACTGAAGGCAAGAGACTCAATGCTAGTGGGGTATCGATGGAACTGGCACAGTCGCTTTTTGTTAAATGGGTCCCAAATACTTACAAATCCATCAGAACCACCTGTGGCAAATGTATTGTGAATATTGTGAAAGGAAATGTCGTTGACTGGGTAAATCTACTCAATGTTGTTTTCCTTTAGCCTGTGACACTTGAAGATGTACTTCTTCTTTTGAACCTCGGGGCTTGGGTCCAAGTATTCAACTGCCATTCGGCCTTCAATGGAGCTCAACACATAGCCCTGCTTGTTTGGGAAGGCACGGATGCAGCTAGTCTGGTGCTTCAGGCTGGACTCCCTGCACTGCTGCACGTTGCCCATATTCCTCACGCCCCACACCAGCACTTGGCGGCCTGCTGTACCTACAATCAGCCTGTCCCCGGACACTGACAGGGTGTATACCTTTTCGGGCTGAGAGAAGGTCCCAGCATTACAAGGTCCCACAGTTTAACTGTCTGATCCCAACTTCCAGTAACCATCACATTCACTTCCGGACAGTACTCCACACATCTGATAGGGGCATCGTGAGTTCCAACAAGATTTTCTTGATCAGTGTTCAAATCGTGCATTTTCAGTTGATGATCTAATCCTCCCCTCCAGGCATGTGTTGGATCCTAGAAGGCGCAGTCCAAGACAGCACCAGTGTGCTGGTATTTGAGTCACATGGAGTTGGCGGGCACATCATAGAGGCGCACAGATGTATCCCAGGAGGAGACCAGGATGAACTAAGAGGTGTTGAGTCTGAACTTGACCTAGGAGATGCCATCCTCGGGTGGCTGGTTGAGCTTGAACTTGTTTGAACCCATCATCTCGTGTTAGCCTAAGCAAAGTTTCGCACCAGCCACTAACACCTCATTTCTCTCCAAGCACTCCTGTGAAATCTTTTGCATGATCGCACAAGTAGCTGAGGTTTGTTTGTTTTCATTTTAGTCTCTCTCGGGGAAAGTGTGCGATTTTTTTTCTGTCTTCAAGTCCACTGATTGCTTTTCTTCTGTTATCTCTACTTTGCTGCAAACTATCTATTTAGATTTTAAAATAACCAATCCCTTTTTAATTTTGATGAATTCCTTTTTAAAAAAAAGTTGTGAAGCATGTGTTCATTGGATTTTTCTTTGTATCTTCTTTATCTTTGCCGAGACTTCCTAGTTTTTTAAATTTGTTTCAAGTATGTTGTTAGTTACTCATTTGATCATTTTAATGATAGCTGCTTCCAAACCCTTTGGGAGCTATTCTCTACATTTTTATGGACTCGATTCTGAACTGTTGATTTTCTTTTCATACTGAAGCAAAATTCTTGACACAATGAGTCAGTTTCTGTTGAATTCTGCAGGTATAGGGTGTTGTGAGGTTTTGCATATTATTCTAGTCTTCTGCTTCAGCAGACCTCTTGAGACACCATGCTAGATGGTTAAAAAATAGTCATTACTTCACTATTACCAGATACGGGGTGGAAATCCAGGCTCTCCATTAAGCCTATGAAGACACCATGTTGGTATGTTGACACCGTGGCACATTGAGGTGCCACATTACTGCTCCCCATATGGCCTTTGTAAAAAGTCAGTGTATACTGTAGCATGAAAAATAAATGACCCAGAGACTGATATTGGGGTTCAAACTTCAAGCTAGTATCAGAGAAGCAAAGTAGCCAGCCACTAGCTTCTTATCTCTGCCTCTGACTGAAAGGGCTGATCCTATCTCCACGAGCATTCACCAAGCCTTAGACTATAACCTTTCCTAAATGTGGCTGGAGAATGAATGCCTCATACTGAATACTGAAGAGCCTGTTTTTATCTTTTATACCCCTCTAGTGCTGGGATTAAATGTGTGTGGTCTGTTTCTCTTTTAGACTGATTCAGTCTCGTGTATCCCTGGGGTAGCCTTAAGCTCACAGAGATCCATCTACCTTTTAATCCTGAGTCCTAGAATTAAAGGTGTGTACCACCACTTCCTAGCTTCTGGATGCTGGGATTAAATATATGTGCCTAGCTTCTATGGCTTGTGAATGTCTTTGCTTTCTGAATCTTCAGGCAAGCTTTAATAAATCATAAATAATATATCACCACAGTACACAGGGAGAAAGAACATTAAATTGGGTGGGAATGAAAGTGGGGAGGATCTACAAGAGGTTGAGGGGTGAGAAAGAATATAATCAAAATATAGTTTATGGGAAAAAAAGCATTTTAAATAAAATTTTAAAAAATAACTAGAAAAATGTGGACAAGGCACATAGGGCTTTATTTCCTATTGTTGCTGTAACAAATTGACAAAGATTTGTCTGCATATAAACACTTAGTATCTTTCAAATTTTTCAGGTCAGAAGTCTGGTACAAGTCTCTGTGACCTAAAATCCAGGTGTTTTCTGACTATATTCCTTTCTGGGAGCTGTAAGGGAGAATACATTTCCTGCTCATTTTGAGTTAGTGGCAGAATTTGATTCCTGCCAAGAGAAAGCTTGATGTTTTGTTTTTCCTTTTACCTGAATGTTAGGGACTATTCTAAGATTCTAGAGGCTGCTCTATTCCTTCACTCATGGTCCTCTTTCTCCAGTATTAAACCTGGCAAATGATGTGTCAGAATTTTACCCATTCTTTTGAACAACTCTCACAGGTTTTTATAGCTCAGGTCACTACAATAGATATAACAAGATGATGCAGGAAACTCTTTTCTGTCTTAAAAGTGGCAAGAAAAGATCATGCCTTCTCCTGGTACTTGCACTTCTGTGCCACACATGGGCCCTGCTCCTTCAAATGTCAAGAGTTCAACTGTACCTCTAGTAAGAAAAGCTGCTGGTTCCGCTGCCTGGTGGACTGTTCAAAGTGCTCCCAGGCCTGCAACTGCAAAGAGGCTTCCGACAAGTGCAGCTACTGTGCCTGAAGTAGGGCTATCCCCACATATGTATGTAAATAGAGCAATGTGTAAAAACACAGGATTTTTTTTCACCTCTGGTCTATTCTCCACACCTCTTTCTATAAAGTATATAGGTGATAATAAAAACATTGAATTGATTTAAAAGGTGGCAAGAGAAAATAAAGTAATAACCTCAAAGTTACCTACAACCTCAATTCCATTTTAACATTTAATAATATAACATATTCATGAGTTCTAGACTAGGCTGTGGACATTTTGGGGAAGACATTATTTTGCCTGTCTCAGCTCAGATGGTATAAGTCATGACTCCATTTGGTCTCTTCTGGCCCTATCCCAGAGATTTTTGTAATTTAATTCTTGGCTTCCTGTCCAGCCTTCTTTGACACCACCCCAGTGGGGGAGAGGCTACTGAGGCACCTCATTGCAGACATGTGGGTGTAGAAGTCTGGATCCTTCACTTTATGTTTGTAGGTGGGAATAGACAGACTGATTTTTCTGTGATGCATTGCAGCTGTCACCAAGACATTTTCTGTGCTATCAGGCTGCTCTTTTCATTTACCTTTGATTAAAGAGGGAAGGATTTTTGCAGGATTTTTTTTTTCACTGCCTAGTTTTATTTCTAGGTTGCTCCTTTTTCAGCTCTCAAGTTCAGCTCCCAGGGTACATAAGAGAGAAAGAAAAGCAGGGTAATTACCACCCTTTTGCTTCACAGGCCCCCAGGTCCCTCAATGGTTGATCTTTTTCTCAATAACTTTCAGAGCTTTATTATGTTTGTTTTGCTTGTGTATTTGGTTCATCAGTTTTTAGCGAACATTGTGGTAAGAATACGAAAAAGTGAGCCTGCCTACTCCATATTGTTCTAGAACTAGAATTCTATAAAACATTAAAACATATTATTTAAATGTACTTTCACTTTGAAATTATATTTAAATTTTGAGGTATTTCTTTTTTATTAATTTACTTTTTACATTACAATTGCAGGCCCCCCTCCCTTGTCTCCTCCCACATACCCCACTCCCTCCCCTATCTCTGCTCCTCTGAGACAGTAAGGACTCCCCTGAGAAGTCTACTAAGTCTGTCCCATCATCTAGTTGAGGCAGGACCAAGGCACCTCTCCACCCCCCACACCCCTGTGTCTAGGCTGAGCAAGGTATCTCTCCATATAGAGTGGGCTCCACTAAGTCAGTTTGTGCATTAGTGTTAGATCTCGGACCCACTGCCAGTGGCCTCATATATTGTCCCGGTCCCACCATTGTCACCTATATTAAGGGAGTCTAGTTCGGTCTTATACAGGTTCCCCTTTTGTCAGACCTGAGTCAGTGATCTTTCACTAGCTCAGGTCAGCAGATTCCTTAGGCTTCTCCATCATGGTCTTGACTCATTTGTTCATATTAACTCCTCCCTCACTTTGATTGTATTCCAGGAGTTTGGCCCAATGGTTAGTTGTGAATTTCTGCATCTGCTTCCATCTGTTTCTGGAAGAGAGTTCTAGCTTCTCTGAGGTTGTGGATTGTAGGCTGGGTCTTTTTTCTTTATACCTGGTATCACTTATGAGTGAGTATATACTACATTTGTCTTTCTGGTTTTAGGTTACCTCACCCAGGATGCTTTTTTCTAGTTCTGTCCATTTGCCTGCAAATTTTAGGATGCCATTGTTTCTTAATGCTGAGTATTACTCCATTGTGTAAATATACCACATTTTCTTTATCTATTCTTCAGCTGAGGGGCATCTAGGCTGTTTCCAAAAGATGGCTATTACAAATAATGCTGCTATGAACACAGCTGAGCAAATGTACTTGTGGTGTGAATGTGCCTACTTCAGATATATGCCCAACAGTAGTATTGCAGGGGCCTGAGGTAGGTTGATCCCTAATTTTCTGAGAAATAGCCGTACTGATTTCCACGGTGGCTGTACAAGTTTGCATTCCCACCAGCAATGGAGGGGTGTTCACCTTTTTCCACATCTTCTCCAGCATAAGCTGTCATTGCTGTTTTTTATCTTAGCCATTGTGATTGGTGTAAGATGGAATCTCAAAGTGGTTTGGATTAGCATTTCCCTGATGACTAAGGATGTTGAGCATTTCCTTAAGTGTCTTTCTGCCATTTGAGATTGTTCTGTTGAGAATTCTCTGTTTAGATCTGTACCCCATTTTTAAATTGGATTATTTGGTAGTTTGATGTCTAGTTTCTTGAGTTCTTTGAATATTTTGGAGATCAGCCCTCTGTTAGATGTGGGGTTGGTGAAGATCTTTTCCCATTCTCTGGGGGGGGGTGCTGTTTTGTCTTGTTGACTGTGTCCTTTGCCTTACAGAAGCTTCTCAGTTTCAAGAGGTCCCATTTATTAGTTGTTGCTCTCAGTGTCTTTGTTACTGGTGTTTTATTTAGGAAGTGGTCTCCTGTGCCTATGTGTTCAATTGTATTTCCCACTTTTCTTCTATGAGGGTCAGTATTGATGGATTTATATTGAGGTCTTTGATCCATTTGGACTTGAGTTTTGTGCATGGTGATAGATATGGATCTATTTGCATTCTTCTACATGTTGACATCCAGTTTTACTAGTAACATTTGTTGAATGTTTTCTTTTTTCCATTTTATATTTTTAGCTTCTTTGTCAAAAGTTAGGTGTTCATAGGTGTGTGGGTTGATATCAGGATGTTCAATTCGATTCCACTGGTTCACCTGTCTATTTTTATGCCAATACTAAGCTGTTTTCATTACTATAACTCTATAGTAGAGATTGAAGTTAGGGATAGTGATACCCCCAGGTGATCCTTTATTGTATAGGATTGTTTTTATCTATTCTGGTCTTTTTGTTTTTCCATATGAAGTTGAGTGTTATTCTTTCAAGGTCTGTGAAGAATTGTGCTGGGATTTTGATGGGGATTGCACTGAATCTGTAGATTACTTTTGGGAGGATCGCCATTTTTACTATGTTTATCCTACCTATCCAAGAGCATGGGAGATCTTTCCATTTTCTGATATCTTATTTAAGGTTATTAGCATTTTAAAATTGTGCTTTTAAGATATTCTACTTGGGATGGTGAGATGACTCAGTGGGTTAAGGCACTTGCCACCAAACTCAGAGACCTGGATTCATGATTTCCCTAAGTTATTCTCTACTATCTACACTCATGCCATTGGATATATACATACACACACACACACACACACAGAGAGAGAGAGAGAGAGAGAGAGAGAGAGAGAGAGAGAGAGAGAGTTATAGATTCAGTTGCTGTGATAAAGCACCACGACCATAAATAACTTGGGGAAGAAAAATTTTATTTCATCTTATAGTGCTACATCACAGCATAGTCTAGCTCTGAGGTAAGTTAGGGCAGGAAGTCAAACCGGGCAGGATCCTGGAGGCAGAAGCTAATGCAGAGGCCACAGAGGAGCACTGCTTCCTGGTTTGCTCCACATGGCTTATTCAGCCTGCTTTCTTATAGAACCAGGACCATCAGCCCAGACATGGCCCCACCCACAGTGAACTGGACCCTCTCACATCAGTCACCAGCCAAGGATATGTACCATAGTGTGATGAGGGAAGTGCTTCTGTGTGTTTGTCTTACTGGATGATAAATAAAATACTGTTAGGCCAATGAAACAGCAAGTTATACAGGACTAGGAGTTAAAGAGGATTCTGGAAAATGTAGTAGAGAAGTGGTGTTCCAGGCAGGAAGTGACATAGCAAGGAGACTCATATTTAAGCAAGGAGAAACAGGAAGTGTGCCTTTTCCCCTCCACTATTCCTCCAGTGGCACAATGTGATCCACCGACAAGAGAGGGTGCCAGCAGAAGGCATCCTCTATAAGATAAGTCTTATAAAATATATAGATTTATGATAATTAAGACTGAGCTAGCAGATGAGAATCCTAGTCATTGGCCAAGCAGCTTTGTACCTAATATGTCTCTGTATTATTTTGTCCATCCACATGGCGGGCAGAACTCGGGTGGCTGGCAGAGACCGCCCATGTGGCAGTAGGGCTTGGGTGGCTTTGGCGGAAAGATTTATCATAACAATAGTCTTGCACACAAGCCAATCTGGTGATAACATTTTCTAGATTGTGGTTCCATCTTCCAAAATGACTCCTAGCTTATCATAAGTTGACATAAAAAGTATCCAGTACATACACTAAATAATAAATATCAAATGATGATTTAAATCCTGTAAGATTCTATAAGGAGGTAGTGATTCCAATTTACACAGACAGTTAACTAAGAAGGTAGACAAGTATTTCTATAATTAGAGGAGGTGGTTTAGCATTAACAAATATATTGTATTGACTGCGCAAAACAATTGGAAGCTTATGTGCTCCCCACAAAGCATAGTCCGACTTCTGTTCTATAGCAAGAGAAACCATTAACATAGTTACACTTACCCATCTGGCCAGACAAGGTATTTAAACCCTTATTTTAAAACAGTAGCCTGCATGATGCAGAAATGCCATAGAGATTCTAGGATGTGTTTTAAAAGAGATCCAAGTATTATACATGTTCCTCATTCCAAGCAACAGGTTGACTCTTTCAGAACAATGATTCATGGGCAATTGCCTATGCTCTGTTTTCAGGAAAAACTGTTAATCGGTTTACAGCTTATAGGCTGTTACAATTTACTTTGATAATCCTTATATTGCCCTCCCAAAATTGTAAAAAGCAGTCCTATAAAAGTGCTATGTTAGTTTTTACTGATGGCTGTAATGAGAGAGTTGCTTGCATATGTTATTGATGAAAAGGAATAGGTGGAGCAGACAGCTCTGGCCTCAGCTCAAATAGTGGAATTGCAAACTTTTGCAATGGTCTTTCAGATCCTAGCAAATAATTCATTTAATTTGTATACTGACAGTCACTATGTTTTTAAGGCTCTTCAGGTAATAGAAACAGTTCCATACATAGGATCCAGTAATAGTCAGGTTAGAATATTATTGGAGCAAATTCAAAAAGCAATTCACCTAAGAGAATTATGTGTCATACATAAGGCCTTTCCCTGATTACTAGTCAAATGAAATGAGTCAACAGATTAATTAACAAAATTGTTTAATTTGCCTTAAACAGAGAAAGCTCTACAGTCTTGTAACTTTCTTCATCAAAATAGCAAAAGTCTAAGAAAGCAATTTGGCTTAAGCAGAGAGACTGCTGGTCAAATCATCAAGCAATGTGGAATATGTCCACAATATCTACCTATGGCTAATTTAGGGGTGAATCTTTGAGGCCCACTCCCTAATCATCTATGGCAAATAGATGTTACTCATTGCAGATTTTGGCAAGTTAAAAATACATACACGTGGCAATTGACACATATTCAGATTTCTTGATGTTATAAGTCACTGTTTTAAGAGGTTTTTGCTTACATGGGAGTCCCAGAAATTATAAAGACAGACCATAGAGATGGATATTATGATGAAGCATGTTAGTTATTTTGTACTCATTGGGAAAATGATCAAAAGACAGATAGATAATCCTTATGATCCTCCAAGACAAGGAATTTTAGAACATGCTCATAGCTCCTTAAAATCACAACTTCTAGCCAGGCGTTGGTGGTCATGCCTTTAATCCCAGCACTTGGGAGGCAGAGGCAGGCAGATCTCTGTGAGTTAGAGGCCAGCCTGGTCTCCAGAGAGAGTGCCAACATAGACTCCAAAGCTACACAGAGAAACACTGTCTCGAAAAAAAAAACAAAAACAAAAACAAAAAACAAAACAAACAAAAAACCAACCACAGCTTCTAAGACAAAAAGGGGGGAGCTGTGCCCCCAGCTTCCACATGATGTGTTAAACCATGCACTGTTTATCTTAAACTTTTTAAATGTGGATGCCAGTAAGCAATCTGCTGCAGACAGATTCTGGCATGACAGAACTTGAGCAAATTTCGCTCAAGTCAAATGGAGAGATCCATGTGCCAAAGAGTGGAGGGGACCAGACCCTATAATTATTTGGGGTCGAGGCATGTCTGTGTTTTCTCAAAGGTTGAGCACAAGGCATGCTGGCTACCAGAATGGTTGGTGAGATGCGTGGAGCAGAGAGGAATTGGACCTGAGGCCTCAGGAGACTGTCTGAACCAGCTGGAGTGAAAAACTGAACCCGTATTCCTCAACCTTAAGGACATCCCACCTATGGCCGGAGGAGGATAGAAGACATGCAGTTCCAGTTTTGTGATGCTTTCCAGAGTCCCAGCTTTCCTACAGATGGACTACATCCACCTCTCTGAAACAGTGAGTGCTCATTCTGGAGCAGACTAAGAACCGGACAACAAACAGCTTGCCTTCTTGCCACATCTACACACACAAATCTGTTTTTGCCAGTTTTCCCATTGGAAAAAAGGACCCATTTAGGACAGTTGGATACTGGCATAAACTAGAGTGAGTGGCAGAAGCCTTTTCACAATGCTTAAACGAGACATGGACAAAAGACTTTTCAGTTAACATTCAAAGACTATGTGTGATATTACGAACCTGATTTCAGAACTTTACAGATTTTAGAAATTTGGACTTTAAGCAAGAAATAGAAAGTTTCTAAGGGCATTGAGTTCCAGGCAGGGAATAAAGGAAAAAGGTTTAGAATTGTGAAATTGTTCACACTCCACAGATCATGAGAATGTCTTATTGTCTTTTTATTGCATTGTAACTCACCCTAATGTATGTTCATGATGAAATTGTTAATGTCTGTAACCTTGCTATATGTGTTATGCAAATGTTATTAGAAACTAGAAGTCAGAGTTCACTCTAACAGGAATATAACGTGTAATTTACAAGCCTTAGGATAGAAGTATGTTTAAGAGCGCAAACTTAAGTTGTGTCTGTACCAGAGGCACTGGAGGCATTCCTATGCAGATCTTAAGAGGCCATTTTAACCTTTATAGTCTCCTTCCCACAGGAGACTTGTTTGCAGCCATGAGAGCTCAGGTGCTACCTCAGTGTGGATTTTTTTCTGATTCAGGAACTCTTGGAGCTGGACCAGGCCCATTCCCCATTAACCTTATTTGTTTTACAGAGACTGATTCCAGCCAGAGATGGGTATGGTTTTCCTTGCCTACAGGGAATCCTAAGACAGAACACACATGACAGAATGTGTGGTTCCATGACGGGCCCCCCTGGTATGTTGAAGGGAGTGACCTAAGCCAGGTACAGCTGTCTGTCCTGTTGCAGAAGCACAGGTTTCTTTTTATTAACTTAAGAGAGGGGAATTGTCGGGAGTGAGGAAAATTCCATTACGACATTTCCAGTGGTTCCAGTAACCAGGAGCTCTGGTCTGCATTGAATAGCGGATGCTAACCGATTTGATATTAAATAGCATGGCCTCAGTAGGGAATGTCCCTTAGTTTGCATCTCTACAGAACTAAGCATTTGAATAGGCCTGCACCTGGGTGGAGGGCTAGGTGTGGAAGTAACATGTGAGGACAGAGTTAGTTAGGAGCGACCAGGCAGAGGGCTCATGGCTAGGGAAGCATGGTTACGAACAGCCAGGAAGATGATGAATAAAGAACAGACTCCAGTTTTGCAGCATGGAACTGAGAGCTCTCTAAAGATGACAAGATGCCTGTGTTTGGTCTTTTGTCGCTGTTGGGTTGCTAGGAGTTTCCAAGTCCACGCTCCCCCACTCAGGCCAAACCTCATGGCTACCGTGGTTTGGGGCAGAGACACACTGGGCCATGACAAAGTAAGTATTTAACTTACTTTTGAATTACAGGAGCTTGCAGTTAAGAGACTTTGGAATTTTAAAAAGCTTCTATATTCTATATATTTAGAGAGGCTTTGAATTTGAAAGAGAATTTGGCTATTTTTATAAGACTTTAAAGAACTTTGATGATTCCCTCATGGGAGGCCTCACCCTCCCTAGGGAGTGCATGGGGGTAGGATGAAGTCACTTGAGTACTCTGTAATGATCAAATGTTTTATAAATAACAATTGATAATGGATCTTTAGCATGGTAAACAAAGAACTGGTACCTGACAAAGTACGTGGACACATGTGTTGGGATGATTATTTTGGAAGTATTTGGTCTTTATTGATAAAAGTTGTAGATCAAATATATTATTTTGATTCATAATAGTATAAAGGTATCAAGTCTATTACTAAATGAAGCCAGAAGAGGGCACCAGATCCCTTATATCTGTTGTTACAGAAAGTTGCGAGACACTTTTCATAGACACTAGGGACCAAATTCCAGTCCTCTGCAAGTGCAGAATGAGCTAACCACTGATCCATCTATCTAGTCTTTTAAAAATTCAACCTGCAAGACCATGAGAATCAGAAGAATTCAGAAGTAATTACAAGATGCTTAATTCCATTTGACTCCAAATTCTGAAAATGTGACATTAGTTTTCAAGACAAAACAGAGAATATGTATGATATATTTTATTTCAGTGAAAAGGCTACAATTTGTTGTATCTGAAACTATATGCTTTAATTCACACAACATGTCTTGATTATAGCAGTGACTGTGGTTTCCACATTTCACAAATAATTCAATTTAAAATATTGTTTCAGATGATCAGGCTTAAACATTGACAAGAAAGGTGTTTAAAAGAAAAAAATCCTTTAGGTTATAGAACATTAGTGCACACAACTCATCTAATTTAATATAATTTTCTATTTTGGATAACATTAAACCTTTGAACTAAGTTTTTTTTATTTCAGGTGTGTGTGTGTGTGTGTGTGTGTGTGTGTGTGTGTGTGTGTGTGTGTGTGTGTCTGAAAACATATGCAGGTGCTACAGGACATCTAAGGTATCAGATTCCCCTGGAGCTGGAGTGATATGTCATTGCAAGCTGTTCCACATGGATGCTACAAATTGAACTTGGATCCTTCGCAATAGCATTATATTGTTAACCATTGATCAATCTCTCCAGATCATTTGAACTAATACTGATGAGAAATAGTGAAAACAGTTACAAAGAACTAAATGCAATGACAACCTGGGGCACATTGTGCATACTAATCAAGTACTCTTATCAGTGAGCCATACCTTGAAATTATTTCTCCTTTTTATTATCCCTAATCTCTATTCCCACTTACTCCTCTTCTTTGGACTTTTAAACAGTGTTCAAACTCTTATAGACTACAGGGACTTTTGAAGTTGAACTAAATGCATTTTGTATTATGATATGGCTACAAACCTATAGGAGACAGGGAGTGTATTGTGGTGGCTTGAATAAGAATGGCCCCCACAGGCTCATATATTTTGAATAGTCATCAAGGAGTAGTACAACTTAGAAGGATTAGGATGTGTATCCTTTTTGAGGTAAGTATGGCATGTATGGAGGAAGTATGCCACTGAGGGATGGATTTGAGATTTCAAGCCAGGCCTCGTGGCTCTCTTTCTGCTGCTTGTGGATCCAGATGTAGAACTTTCAGCTACTTCTGTAGCACCATGTTTGTCTGTGTGCCACCATACTCCCTGCCATTATGAAAATAGACTAAACCTCTGAAACAGTAAGCAATCCCTAATTAAATGCTTTCTTTTATAAGATTTGCAGTGGTCATGGTGTCTATTCACAGTAATAGAACACTGACTAAGACACAAGGCACTCAGATTGATAAAAATAAATAAAATGCTAAGTATACTGTATTTTTATCCAAGCTGAAAAATACTGAACAAAGAATTTACATAGAATTGCAACAAAATAGAAATATTGATACTTAGCAATAAATTAAGAGATTAATTTTTGGAAAAGAAACATTGTGGTATTTGAAATAACTGAGGATTCTTTCAATATAAACAATTTCAATTAAGATACTAACAGATTAATTTATATATGACTATTTTTATATCTGGATTATCAAGTAACAGGATGAAAGAGGGAGAGGGAGTGGGGACTGATTTGAACACTTGAAATCCCAAAGCCCATCCTCAGTAACACACTTCTTCCCAGAAGGTCACATCTACTCTAACAAAGCCACACCTCTTAATCCTTCTCAAATAGTGCCACTCCCTTATGACAAAACATTCAAAAGTATAAGCTCATGGAAGCCATTCTTATTAAAAACACCATAGTACCCAAATGATAAGAGTTTGAGACACCACAATAATCAAATGAATCATGTATTTTTAGTGATTTCCAAATAAATGACAAACATGGTATAAAAAGGAAACATGTGCTACTGTTTTGTCAGGATTTATGAATTTCCAGAGACATGCTCATCATATCCTTCTCCCATACCAGGTGATTTCCAAAGTTAGAAGGTGGCAAAAACTTAAAAGTAAAAAAAAAAAGTCATACAAGTTTGGACATTATAGGCTCTTGTTACTATAAATATACAAATAATCTGATATTTAGTACAGTGATTGTTTTAGACTATAATTTTCTAATACCTGCATCATCTTCTTGTTTGTTCTATACTAATGCCACAAGGGAAAACTCATGCTGAAGCATTCCTGCTTGGTCATTGGAAAGTATTCCATGCCTAGGTTTTGGTTGAACTCTTGGTGAGGATTTGACAGGCTTCCAGTGGGGCTGAACTTCTTACATTGTGACAGCCCTGAAATTATACTGCAGGATTCTTCTGAGAATTTTCCTATTATATTTTGCATGCTCATAGGGAAAAAAAGTTGGAGAGAAAGAAAGCATGGAGTCTCATTAGTGGTGACTGGTTTATTCATCATAGTGACAGTTAAAATATGAACCCCCCAAACACTTGTTCATTGCTGGTTGTAGTAAAAACTGATATAGCTACTAGGGAAATCAGTTTGGTGGTTTCTCAGGGATCTGAGAATCATATACCTCAAGATCTAAGTATACCACTATTGGGCATATACCCAAAGGACTCCACATCTTACTACAGAGACACTTGCTCATCCATATTAATTGCTGTTCTATTCATAATAGCCAAAACCAGAAAAAGATTAAATGCCTATAAACTGATTATTAATAATTAAAATATGGAACATTTATAGAACAAAAATTATTCAGCCATTAAGAAAAAAGAAATTATGAAATTTGCAGGATGGAGCTAGAAACAATCATACTGAATGAGATAAGCCAGACCCCCAAAGACTAATATTGCATGTTTTATCTTAGATATGGATATTAGTTTTTAAGCTTTTCATATGTGTGCTAAAATCTGAATAATCACAGAAATCGGTATCTAGTAATGTACCAGTGGGGGAGAAGAGGATATCTCAAGGAAGGGTAAATAGAATGTATTGTTATGGAGAGATAAAGGGGAAACTAGAATAAGAAGTTTGAATATAGAGGTGGGTGGAAGGGAAGGGTAAAGGAGTGAATATGAGGAGGGCCAACTAAAACTAGAGACCTTTTGAAAAGCCGTACGGAAACCTACTATTGTAGAAGCTTCCTAAATTATATGCATGCACATACTAAAGGAATTCAAATGGAGTCTAAATACAATGGGGCAAACAATGCCCAGACTAGACACTTTGTGTCACCAAATAAAACCTCCAATGCCAGGAATGGGTTACATTATGTTGAGTCATTCATTGGCCAAAGGAATCCAGTGGAACATCCAAACACTGTAGGCTATTTCCAAGGCTATTGGTTGCTCTCCACAATCTAATGTTAAGGCCTTAGTGTCAAGGGAAACAATTATATCATCAAACACAGGGAAGCTAAGCTGGTGCCCAAGTAGAAGCTTCATTCCTACTGACTAGTGTTCATGGTGCTAAAAGGTACACTGCACCTTACTGAAGGAAAGGGTATTCACCAATATCATCCAGCCACAAGTCCTGAGACCTACAATAGTTATATGTCTACAAGATACCAGTGCAATAGTAACACAAATGTTATGGGAATAACCAGTCACTTTTAAAATTTGGATTTAAGGCCCATTCCATGAGATGGAACCCAAAGCTGACATTGCTAAAGTGACCAAGAACCTGAGACTATATAGGTCATGGGCCTAAAAGAAAACCTAATATTATTATTCTGCTAATGGAACAAATAGGTTACATACCTACAAGAAAACCTAACATTACTATCCTGTTAAAGGAACATAGCAATAAAATCACCCCTAATGACATATTGATATATGTACAGATCAGTGCATTACTCAACCCTCATTAGAGGAGATATTCATGTCTTAGTTACTTTTTAATTGCTGTAACAAAACACCATGACTGTGACAACTTATAAAATAGTTCATTAGTCTTATAATTTCAGAGGGTAAGTCCATGACCATAATGGCAGGGAGCATGGCAGCAGGTAGGCAAGCACAGTAATCAAGAGCTTACATGCTGAGACAACAACCATGAGGCAGAGAAAGATAACTTGGAAATGGCATACATGGAGTTTTGAAAACTAAATTACACCCCCAGTGACACACTTACTACAACAAGATTGAAAACAGCTTTACCAACTGTGGACTAAGTATTCGAAAATATGAACATATACAGGCCATTCTCATTCAAAGTACCACAACCCATAACTGGACAATGTGCAGAGAGCCAGAGACTGTGAAACACTCAGTCTGAAATGGGATGTCTTCATCAAACCCCTCCCTTTAAGGCTTAGGGATCTATATGGAAGAGGAAATGGAAATATTGAGAGACCCAGGTCCCAGCAAAATGGCTACCAGCCATCCATGTGACCAGCTTGCCATGCAGCTGACTGCAAAACAGCGGTAACCTGCACCATTTGTTTTAGTTGTGTGCTTGTAACATAACTTAGGTTATGCCAGGAAACAGATAGAACATTTTAAAACAAGCATACATAAGTTACTTGAGAAATAAACATAGTTTATTTACTATAAACTATTTACATAGTTTAACAAACATAGTTTACATTTTTCTCTGACTTTTAACAACCTTTCCTCTGACCTTTGACAACTTTCCTCTGACCTTCTATGACTTTCTTTGACCCTCTATAACTTTCTATATACCTTCAGTTCGTTCCTCTGATTCCCTTAGACATTCTTAGACAAATTTCTCTTTCCCTTTCCCTCTTTATTACTTTAGTCTCCTACATTCTCTCTCATTTCTCAGTCAACATAAAAACTCTTAGCAAAGTTTGTAGCTAGGCAGGTTTGGAGTTCCCCACATCCCTCCATCCTACCTAGCTACTGCATAACCCTCCTTCTCCTGCTTTGCCCTTGTTGCTCGCTGTTGCTGCTGCTATTGTTGTTGCTTTGGATGGAGGGACCCAAGTTAACTCAGAAGTAAAGACTTTTTGTTTTTGCATCAGAGTTGGTCTCGTGGTGATTTGGGTTCCAGATTTTGAGCTTAACATGATTATAAGAGCCAAAGCTGGTGTATGACCTCAAGGAAACTGTCTTCCAGACAGAACAGGACTGATGCACATGTGAACTCACATAGACTGTGGCAGTATGCACAGTACCTGCACACATTCAAGCCTGACAAAATCCCAGTGCTGCAAAAGGGAAGTAGGTAAAATCCCACCCCTAACCAAGAAGTTATTTATAATTGATACCTGCTGGGAGATTGGAAATCACTTTTGCTCAATAAATGTCACTGAGTATATTCCAGTGCATGCTCCATATCCAGGAGTAGTTAGCCAATACAAAGTGAATTCCATGTTTATTTGGGTTTTTTTTCCTGACTTTCTTGTGTGGGGGAGAAGTTTGTTCCATTTTCTTTTGTTTTGGGGATTTTTTTGCCTGTTTATTTTTATTTTCATTGTCTGGGTTTTTGGAGGTTCTTTTGGAAGAAAGAGAAGGAGGGAAGTAGAGATAAAAGGACAGGAAGTTGGGAAGATATGGAGGTCAGGGGAGGATATGGGAGAAGCTGGAGGAAGGGGAAACCATGCTAAGGATATATAGTATGATGAAAACTTAAATTTAAAAAGTCTATCTCCTTGGGCTAGAGATACGGCTCAGAGGTTAAGACCATGTATTGTTCTATAGAGAACCCAAGTTTGATTCCCAGTATAGATATCAGGAAGCTCAAAACTGCTTGTAACTCACTACAGGAGATACCTCTAATCTCTGACATATGAATATATACAGAAACATGCACACACAAATAATAATAGTAATAGTAATAATAATAGTAATAATAATGATGATGATATTTAAAAAGTATGTCCCTTCCTTTCCCGCAAGTCAATGCATCTGAAGAACAGTGTCAGATATCATAGTCAGGAGTCTTGCCTAAACCACATCTGCAAGTAACAAATTCTCCCACAATAACATGGAAGAAAAACTCTCAGAGGTTGTGCAATCTATAGGGATATATGTTGCATACACAGATTAATCCAAAAGTAAAAAATTAACTTGACATCCTACCTGCTAGTATATACATTGATATACATTGAACAAGTATATACATTGATAAATACAAGCTGTTTTTTTCAAGTAAAGAAGCAAAGATGTAATTAAAATCCTCACCAGAACTCTGCGAGAAGCTTTTTATTGCATGATAGTCTCAAACTAAATTTAAAATCCCACATAAAAGACTAAGGATAAGTGCCACAATCCCTGATACTGATACAATTGTTGGCTCAAGTCATTGCTAGGCAGAAAAAATGTGTGTGTGTGTGTGTGTGTGTGTGTGTGTGTGTGTGTGTGTGTGTGTGTGTGTGTGTGTTTCAACACAGGGTTTCTCTGTGTACCTTTGTAGCCTGTCCTGGAACTATGCTCTGTAGACCAGGCTGGCCTTGAACTCACAGAGATCTACCTGCCTCTGTGAACCTCAGCTTCATTTCTACCTGTTGTGTGCCAGACAGATTTATTTTTGTTGAAAGAAACCTAGGATTATTTTATTTTGCTTTATTTTTATGATCTTATTATATTATTTTTCTTGAAAATAGATTATTTAGACAATGTATTCTGATTATGGTTTCCCTCCCCCAAGTTTTCCCAATTTCTCTCTACCTCCCCTCCTATCTTGCCCTTTCTTTCTCTCTTTAGAAAACAAATAAACTTGTAAGAAATAATAATTAGGCACCGAGGTCTGAGAGGTAAGTGATCCACTTCCCACCCAAAACACACATCCACCAGGCTCTCAGTTCCAGGGCAAAACCCCGGGCCCTTCCTCCACCCATCTCAGCCACATTAGCAGGTCAGCAGGAAAGACTTCTGCAGGCAGGCTCCACCAACAGCCCCCTCTGGGATCCTGTAACCTATAAATCCCATTCTACCTCCAAACCCACCCAATGCTGGTGACCTCAGTGGATTGCTGGTAGCCATTTTTCTGTAGGTGAAAAAACATGCTTGGATTGCCATCTTGACTAAAGGTGACCACATGGAAATTAGGAGGTACCATCTTATAAACAAGTTTTTCAATTAAGATTTAAAATGTTAATGCTTCTAAATATTACAAAAAGACATTGATGTCTGTGCTTTTAAAATGTTTTTATTAGTGTCTCAGTTTAGAATCATTTTTAAACAAAGCCTGACAATGTAAAGTTCTAGTTTTTAAAAAGCTGCTAATATAAGATGTTAAAAATACAAATGAATATAGTTTATGTTTTCAGAAGTTAAGCGTAAGCAAGCAACTAAAATGTGTACATGTAGCTACTGTTTAAAGAATATAAGAACTATATGAAATTTAAATTCAACTGTGCTAACTTCCAACTATTTTACCAAGTTAAAACCTGTTACAGTCAGACTAAAAATTAATTACAGAAATAACTAGCCACCTATGTGCTTAAGGAAAGTAACTAGAACAGACAGACAGACCTCTAATGCTTCATAGACCTGCAGAATATGGCATTTAAAATGTTATTTTAAAAGTTTGTAGTATCAGACAGACTGCCAGATCCTGACAGTGACCCAAAGTCTCCAAAGAAGATTATGAGGCACCTCAGTTCCTGCACCTGAATGATGACAATGCTGACCAGTGAGCAAGATGCTCAAATGTGACACCTGCTGCCTGCCAGGACCTGGCCCAGACTGTGGACAAAGCTGCTGGACACTGGAAAATTGATTGCACCCCCTTTGCCTAGACAAAACAAGGTCTTTTCCATGTCCCTCTTCCACAGAGAGAAAAAAAAAACCTCTCACCTTATAGGCCTGGTGAAGACTGCTGTTCTTTGATACTTCTGCCTCCAACGCTCATGGAGAGACTTGGGTATGGCTAATTGTATATGGACTGGCTCCTGTCACTTTTTAATAGATTCAGAAACTCTATAAGATTTACCCTTCTCAGATCTTTGAAATATTAATGGTTGTCAGCTTGGCAGCATCAGACAGTCAGATCCACAAGACTATAGTCAGCTTGGTAGCTGATAAAGTAGTGACTACGTACTGTTCAGTTACAAGCTCAAGGTCTTTAGGTTTATTTTGGTTGTCATCTAAGTATAAACTTAAAGGGCTTTTTCATCAGGCCAAAGGCACCTCTGTCCAATCCATACCTGGCTCTCTGGACAGAAGACAAATGTACGTGCTCATGCTTCTAGCCCAAATTTATAGTTTTTTTTTTTTTTTTTAATTTTATTTTATTTTATTAGTTCTAGATAGGGAACAAGCTTATTTCAAGTCCCTTCTCCCTCTCCCTCCCCTCACCCCCAAACTTTCTCCCCCACCCCCAGCCCATCCCCCCAACCCCATCCACCCACTACTCCCCAGGCAGGGTAGGGCCCTCAACGGGAGCTCAGCAAAGTCCACCAAGTCTTCCTATGCTGATCCTGGGCCCTTCCCCATGTGTCCAGGGCCAGAGTGTAACCCTTCATATGGGATGGGCTCTCAAAGTCCCTTTTTGCACCAGGGAAAAATACTAATCCACTACCAGAGGCTCCCTGGAGTGCAGAGGCCTCCTTATTGACATCTATGTTCTGGGGTCTGGATCAGTCTTGTACAGGCCTCCTGGACAGCATCTGGGGTCGATGTGCTCTCCCTTGTTCAGGCCAACAGTTCCTGTGGGTTTCTCCATCCTAGTACAGACCCCTTCGTTCTTCATTCCTCCCTCTCTTCAACTAAATTCCCGATTTCGGCTCATTGTATATCTGTGGATGTCTGTCTCTGTTTCCATCAGCCACTGGGTGAGGGCTCTAGGATGGCATAAAGAGAAGTCATCAATCTCATTTTAGGGGGAGGGTTTTTAGGTTATCCTCTCCACCATTGCCTGGATTGTCAGATCGTGTCATCCTTGTAGGTCTCTGGAGATCTCCCTGGTTCCTGATCCCTTCTCGGGCCTACAGTGGCTCCCTCTGATATCGTTTCTCTCATCTTGCTCTCTTTCCTCTATTCTTCCCCCAACTCAATGTTTCTGCCCCTCCATTTCCTCTCCTCTTCTCCTCTTCTCTTGCTCTTATTGTAGCAGCTCCTTCCCCCCCCCACCCTCATGCCCCCAATTAGTTCGGGAGTTCATGCCATTTCCATTCCTGGGGACCATTTAACCCTTAGAGTCCTTCATGTTTCCTAGTTTCTTTGGTGAAGAGCATTATATACTGGTAGTCTTTTGTTCTATGTCTAAAATTCATATATCAGTGAGTACATACCTTGCTTGTCTTTTTGTGACTGGGTTACCTCACTCAGGATGGTTTCCTCTAGTTCCATCCATTTGCCTGCGAATTTCAAGATTCCATTGCTTTTTTCTGCTGAGTAGTACTCCATTGTATAAATGTACCACATTTTCTCAATCCATTCTTCAATAGAGGGGCATCTAGGTTGTTTCCAGGTTCTGGCTATTACAAACAATGCTGCTATGAACATGGTTGAACATATGTCCTTGTTGTAAGTACATGCCCTATTTGGGTATATACCCAAGAGAGGAATGGCTGGATCTTGAGGTACACTGATTCCCATTTTTCTGAGCAACCGCCATACTGATTTCCAGAGTGGTCTTACAAGATCGCACTCCCACCAGCAATGGAGGAGTGTTCCTTTTTCTCCACATCCTCTCCAGCATAGATTGTCATTGGTGTTTTTTATTTTAGCCATTCTGACAGGCGTGAGATGGTATCTCAGAGTTGTTTTGAGTTGCATTTCTCTGATGGCCAATGATTTTGAGCACTTTTTTAAGTGTCTTTCAGCCATTTCAGATTCCTCTGTTGAGAATTCCCTATTTAGTTCTGCACCCCACTTTTTAATTTCGTTGTTTGGTGTTTTGGTGGCTAGCTTCTTGAGCTCCTTATATATTTTGGAAATCAGTCCTCTGTCAGATGTGGGATCGGTGAAGATCTTTTCCCATTCTGTGGGTGGTCGTTTTATCCTACTGACTGTTTCCTTTGCCTTGCAGAAGCTTCTCAGTTTCAGTAGGTCCCATTTATTAATTGCAGACCTCAATGTCTGTGCTTCTGGCGTAATGTTCAGGAAGTGGTCTCCTGTGCCAATTTGTTCAAGGGTTGTTCCCACTTTCTCTTCTAGAAGATTCAGTGTGGTTGGATTTATGCTGAGATCTTTGATCCATTTGCACTTAAGTTTTGTGCATGGTGACAGGTATGGATCTATCTGTAATTTTCTGCATGTCCGCATCCAATTGTGCCAGCACCATTTGTTGAAGATGCTGTCTTTTTTCCATTGTATAGATTTAGCACCTTTGTCAAAAATAAGGTATCCATAGGTGCGTGGGTCGATATCAGGGTTTTCAATTCGATTCCATTGGTCTATCAGTCTATTTTTGTGCCAATACCAAGCTGTTTTCAGAACTATGGCTCTATAGTAGAGCTTGAAGTCGGGGATGGTGATGCCTCCAGAAGATCCTTTATTGTAAAGAGTTGTTTTGGCTATCCTGGGCTTTTTATTTTTCCATATAAAGTTGAGTATTGTTCTTTCAATGTCTGTGAAAAACTGTGTTGGGATTTTGATGGGGATTGCATTGAATCTGTAGATTGCTTTTGGCAGGATTGCCATTTTTACTATGTTAATTCTACCTATCCATGAGCATGGGAGATCTTTCCATTTTCTGGTATCTTCTTTAATTTCTTTCTTTAAGGTCTCAAAGTTCTTATTGTACAGGTCTTTCACTTTTTTGGTTAGTGTTACCCCCAGGTATTTTATGTTGCTTGTGGATATTGTGAAAGGTGATGTTTCCCTGATTTCTTTCTCATTGGATTTATCATCTGTGTATAGTAGGGCTACTGATTTTTTTGAGTTAATTTTGTATCCTGCTACCTTGCTGAAGGTGTTTATCAGCCGTAGGAGTTCCCTGGTAGAGTTTTTCGGGTCACTAATGTAGACTATCATGTCGTCTGCAAATAGTGAAAGTTTTACTTCATCCTTTCCAATTTGTATCCCTTTGATCCCCTTTTCTTGTCTTATTGCTATAGCCAGAACTTCAAGTACAATATTGAAGAGATATGGAGAGAGTGGACAGCCTTGTCTTGTTCCTGATTTTAGAGGAAACGCTTTGAGTTTCTCTCCATTTACTTTGATGTTGGCTATTGGTTTGGTATATATTGCCTTGATCATGTTTAGATATGTTCCTGTTATTCCTGTTCTCTCCAAGATCTTTATCATGAAGGGATGTTGGATTTTGTCAAAGGCTTTTTCAGCATCTAGTGAGATGATCATGTGGTTTTTCTTTTTCAGTTTGTTTATATAGTGGATTACATTGATGGATTTTCGTATGTTGAACCATCCTTGCATCCCTGGGATAAAGCCTACTTGATCATGGTGGATGATTTTTCTGATATGTTCTTGTATTCGGTTGGCCAATATTTTGTTGAGTATTTTAGCATCGATGTTCATGAGGGATATCGGTCTGTAGTTCTCTTTCTTAGTCATATCTTTGTGAGGCTTGGGTATCAAAGTGATTGTAGCCTCATAGAAAGAGTTTGGCAATATCCCATCTGCTTCTATTGTGTGGAACAGTTTGAGGAGTACTGGAATTAGCTCTTGTTTGAATTTCTGGTAGAATTCTGCAGTGAAGCCATCTGGCCCTGGGCTTTTTTTGGTTGGGAGGCTTTTGATTACTGCTTCTATCTCATTAGGGGTTATAGTTCGATTTAAACTGTCTATCTGATCTTGATTTAATTTTGGTAAGTGATATTTATCCAGAAAGTTGTCCATTTCCTTTAGGTTTTCCAATTTTGTGGAATACAGGTTTTCAAAGTATGACCTAAAGATTCTCTGGATTTCCTCAGTGTCCGTTGTTATGTCTCCCTTTTCATTTCTGATTTTGTTAATTAGCATGCTCTCTCTCTGCCTTTTGGTTAGTTTGGCTAGAGGTTTGTCTATCTTGTTGATCTTCTCAAAGAACCAACTCTTTGTTTCATTGATTCTTTGTACTGTTTTCCTAGTTTCTACTTTGTTGATTTCGGCTCTCAGGTTGATTATTTCCTGGCGTCTACTCCTCCTTGGTGAGTTTGCTTCCTCTTGCTCTAAAGCTTTCAGTTGTTCTGTCAATTCTCTAATGTGACTTTCCTCCAGTTTCTTCATGTGAGCACTTAGTGCTATGAACTTCCCTCTTAGCACTGCTTTCAGGGTGTCCCATAAGTTCGGGTATGTTGTGTCTACATTCTCATTAAATTCTAGAAAGTCTTTGATTTCTTTTTTTATTTCTTCCTCAACCCAAGGAATGGTGCAATTGGGAGTTATTCATTTTCCACGTAAATGTAGGTTTTCTGCAATTCGTATTGCTGTTGAATTCTAGCTTTAATGCATGGTGGTCTGATAAGATACAGGGGGTTATTTCAATACTTTTGTACCTGTGGAGGTTTGCTTTGCTGCCAACTATGTGGTCAATTTTTGAGAAGGTTCCATGTGGCGCTGAGAAGAAGGTATATTCTTTTGTGTTTGGATGGAATGTTCTATAGATATCTGTTAAACCCAGTTGTGTCATAACTTCTTTCAGATCCTTTGTTTCTTTGTTAAGTTTCTGTCTAGTAGTTCTGTCCAGTGGTATAAGGGGGGTGTTGAAGTCTCCTACTATAAGTGTGTGTGGTTTTATGTGTGGTTTGAGCTTTAGTAATGTTTCTTTTACAAAAGTGGATGCTTTTGTATTAGGGGCATAGATGTTCAGGATTGAGACTTCGTCTTGATGGACTTTTCCTGTGATGAGTATGAAATGCCCTTCTTTATCTCTTTTGATTGCTTTCAGTTTAAAGTCTAATTTGTTAGATATTAGTATTGCTACCCCAGCTTGTTTCTTGAGCCCATTTGATTGGAAAATCTTTTCCCATCCTTTTACTCTGAGGTATCGCCTGTCTTTGAATTTGAGGTGTGTTTCTTGTAAACAGCAGAAGGATGGATTCTGTCTTCGTATCCATTCTGTTAGCCTGTATCTTTTTATGGGTAAGTTAAGACCATTGACATTCAGGGATATTAACGTCCATTGTTCATTGGTTCTTCTTAGTTTTGGATTTATTGTTGGTGGTATCATTGCGTGTGGATTTTGCCCTTCTGTTTCTTTTTGTGTTTGGTGAAATTCGATTAACTACTGACAGTGTTTTTGTGAGTGTAGTTATGTTCGTTGGGTTGGAGTTTTCCTTCCAGAGCCTTCTGTAGTGCTGGATTTGTTGATATGTATTGTTTAAATCTGTTTTTGTCGTGGAATATCTTGTTTTCTCCATCTATAGTGATTGAAAGTTTTGCTGGGTACAGTAGTCTGGGTTGACATCCATGCTCCCTTAGTGCTTGTAGGGTATCTATCCAAGACCTTCTGGCTTTCAGAGTTTCCATTGAGAAGTCGGGTGTGATTCTGATTGGTTTGCCTTTATATGTTACTTGGCCTTTTTCCTTTGCTGCTCTTAATATTTTCTCTTTATTCTGTAGATTTGGTGTTTTGATTATTATGTGTCGGGGCGACTTCTTTTTGTGGTCCAGTCTGTTTGGTGTCCTGTAAGCTTCTTGTACTTTCATAGGCATATCCTTCTGTAGGTTGGGGAAGTTTTCTTCTATGATTTTGTTGAATATGTTTTCTGTACCTTTGAGCAGTATTTCTTCACCTTCTTCTACACCTATTATTCTTAGGTTTGGCCTTTTTACGGTGTCCCATATTTCCTGGATATTTTGTGTTAGGGTTTTGTTGGACTTGAGGTTCTCTTTGGTGGATGAATGTATATCCTCTAGCGAGTCTTCAGTGGCTGAGATTCTCTCTTCCATCTCTTGAATCCTGTTGGATACACTTACATCTTTAGTTCCTGATCGTTTATCCAACCTTTCCATTTCCAACATGGTCTCATTCTGTGTTTTCTTTATTGTGTGTATTTCAGCTTTCATGTTTTGAACTATTTCAAGAGCTTCCTTCACTTGCTTGGATGTTTTTTCTTGGCTTTCTTTGGATTCTTTAAGAGATTTATTTATTTCTTGAATTTTTTGGTTTGTCTTTTCCTCCAATTCATTTAATTTTTTGTTTGTTTTCTCTTCTATTTCTTTAAGGGATTTTCTTGTTTCCTCTTTAAAGGTCTCTATCAACTTGCTGAGATAATTTTTGAGGTCCATCTCATCTTCATGCTCTGTGTTGGGCTTTTCAGCTCTTGCCGGAGTGGAGTCCCTAGGTTCTGGTGGTGTCATGTTGGTCTTTGTGTTGTTGAGTGAAATCTTATTCTGTCTTCTCCCCATATCCTTTTAGTGGGTGCGGGTGGGTTCTCTCTATCTCCTCTTGTGGCCCAGTGGTGTGTGGGGGCTAGGAATTCGATGTCCACAACTCTAGATGATCTCGACGCTCCTGGTGGTCTCCTCGCTAGTTCCTAGTTTCTTGGTCGTTCGGCGGAATGGAAGAGTGGGGTGCTACCAGATTTGGGGCACAGGGAGCTCCTCCCTGCCTGGGCTTGTCTGGCCCAAGCCGGCAGGCTCAGGAGGGGGTGGTGGGATGGGGGTGGTGGGGTGTTCTGGCCTGGAGTCGGGAGCGGGCAGGAGCTCACTCACCTAGTTCCAGGTCAGTCTGCGGCGGCGGAATGTAAGAATGGGGTGCTAGCAGATTGGTGGGGCAGGGGGCTCCTCCCTCTCTGGGCGTGTCTGGCCCAAGCCGGCAGGCTCAGGCGGGGGTGGTGGGAAGCCGGCAGGCTCAGGAGGGGGTGGTGGGATGGGGGTGGTGGGGTGTTCTGGTCTGGGGTCGGGAGCGGGCAGGAGCTCACTCACCTAGTTCCAGGTCAGTCTTCGGCGGCGGAATGTAAGAATGGAGTGCTAGCAGATTGGTGGGGCAGAGGGCTCCTCCCTCTCTGGGCGTGTCTGGCCCAAGCCGGCAGGCTCAGGAGGGGGTGGTGGGATGGGGGTGGTGGGGTGTTCTGGTCTGGGGTCGGGAGCGGGCAGGAGCTCACTCACCTAGTTCCAGGCCAGTCTGCGGCGGCGGAATGTAAGAATGGAGTGCTAGCAGATTGGTGGGGCAGAGGGCTCCTCCCTCTCTGGGCGTGTCTGGCCCAAGCCGGCAGGCTCAGGAGGGGGTGGTGGGATGGGGGTGGTGGGGTGTTCTGGCCTGGAGTCGGGAGCGGGCAGGAGCTCACTCACCTAGTTCCAGGTCAGTCTTCGGCGGCGGAATGTAAGAATGGGGTGCTAGCAGATTGGTGGGGCAGAGGGCTCCTCCCTCTCTGGGCGTGTCTGGCCCAAGCCGGCAGGCTCAGGAGGGGGTGGTGGGATGGGGGTGGTGGGGTGTTCTGGCCTGGAGTCGGGAGCGGGCAGGAGCTCACTCACCTAGTTCCAGGTCAGTCTGCGGCGGCGGAATGTAAGAATGGAGTGCTAGCAGATTGGTGGGGCAGAGGGCTCCTCCCTCTCTGGGCGTGTCTGGCCCAAGCCGGCAGGCTCAGGCGGGGGTGGTGGGATGGGGGTGGTGGGGTGTTCTGGTCTGGGGTCGGGAGCGGGCAGGAGCTCACTCACCTAGTTCCAGGTCAGTCTTCGGCGGCGGAATGTAAGAATGGGGTGCTAGCAGATTGGTGGGGCAGAGGGCTCCTCCCTCTCTGGGCGTGTCTGGCCCAAGCCCGCAGGCTCAGGCGGGGGTGGTGGGATGGGGGTGGTGGGGTGTTCTGGTCTGGGGTCGGGAGCGGGCAGGAGCTCACTCACCTAGTTCCAGGTCAGTCTTCGGCGGCGGAATGTAAGCAAATTTATAGTTTTTGCAGGAACTTAAAATATATGTTCCAGCTGTTTGACAGATATGTGTTTTTTCTGCACTGTGGATTTCAATAAATAAGTTTTAACTTCTGTTCCCAGTTTAAACATTTCTTAAACATGTTTCTGCTCCTGGCAGACACATCTGAGTATCAGTTGCTAACAGCAGCTCCTAAGAACTGCGAGCCCTGGAGTGCTGTGGATGTGAACCAGTCCAGCTGATGTGGACACCCCTTGTCTCTTCAACAGAGTCTGCCAACCAGCTGCTGCCCCATTGCCTGAATTCCGTTTTTGCTTCTGACAAGCATTTCGTCCTTCTTGGGTCCCAGGAAGTAGCATGGGAAAGAATACGTTGCCCATTTTCCCTGGTTGAAATGCTAAGTCAAAATAAACTCCCTTACACAGGGGATGCCAATATCACTCACTCCCTGATGGGGACACCAGAGAGACAGCAATTCCATGATTGGAATCTAAAAAGGAAAATGGGGGAATGAAGGGACCAGCTCCCCATTTCGGCAGCCATAACAGCCTAACACATGCTTGCCTGACTTTGCCTTGGTCACTAGGAGATTAGATGCCTGCCCATTTTGGCAGCCATAGCAACCTAACACATGCTTCCCTGACTTTGCCTTGGTCACTAGGAGGTCAGATGCCTGCCTCGTGGCAAGGAACCAATCAGAAGGTAACTGGCGGTGATATGCTTTACGGCTCTGGGCGTGCTTTACGGACAAGTGCACAGCAATGACGTGCAGAGCATAACAACTGCCCTGGGAGGGCCTATGGGCCATAACAACCAGTTGGCCAATCAACACAGGGCAAGTCCTCCAAGCCTGGAGGCACACCAATCCTGAGCCTGTGTGTACACCTAGACACTCCCCTTACACTGCCCTATAAGATCTCAGTTCCATAGCTTCTCAGAGTCTTTCCCCAGCCATCCACCATGGTGGGTGGATGAAAGGCTCGAGCTAACATGGGGTTAGCTCCTTAAACAACTGCAATAAAGCCTCATGCTGTTTGCATAAAAAAGAATTTATTCAGCAACCTAAAGAGCAATATGGCATCACCAGAACCTAGATAATATAAAAAGGAAAACTTGGGAGATTATCAATCTGTCTGTCTATCTGTCTATCTGTCTATCTATCTGTCTGTCTGTCTGTCTGTCTGTCTGTCTGTCTATCTATCATCTCCATCCAAGAAACTTCTGCTTTTCTAAGTTTCCAGAGAATAAAACTAGACATATATCAAACTAAACAGTTACTAGAATAGCTATTTTGATTATATTAATTTCATTTTCATTTTCCATGATAAACAGTTTAAAATCAGTTATTCCTTTATTTTAAGTTTAAAGGGTCTCCATATGGCTATACTGCAGGCAGCATCTTCTTCACTCAGGTGCAATGTGTCATACTCCTTTAAGTCTTTGGATCCACAGTTTCAGTGGTTAACAGCACAAGAAATGGCTGCTACCAGGTCAGTTCCATGTTGTTTTCTTACCAACAGTTTATTAGCATGTGGTTCCATCCTAGAAAGAATGGGCTGGAAATTCATTGGATGAGTCTGGGCAAGAAAGTTTTGTAACCCAAAGGGGAAAAAGTGACATTAATTAGGATGAGGGAGGCCAGATGAATTAGAAAGATAGAAGACAGTTAAGAGGAAGAGGGATGCCGAGGACATGAGGGAGCAGAAAACATGAGTCAGGGGAAGAATACACGATAACAAGAATGGAGATATCATAATAGAGGGAGACATTTTTGGTTTACAGAGAAATCAGGCACTAGGGAAATGTCTGGAGATCTACAAAGATGACACCAGCTAACTATCTCAGCAACGGAGGAGAGGCTACCTTAAATGCCCTCCCCTGATTATGAGATTGATGACTAACTTATATGCCTTCATCCAGCAGCTGGTGGAAGTAGCAGCAGACATCCATAACTAATCACCGATCTGAACTGGAACCCAGATGCAGAGAAGGACCAGTGAAGAGCACAGAGTTCCAGACCACGCTGGTGAAACATACAGAAACAGCTGACCTGATCATCTGGGAACTCTTGCTCCCCAGTCTGATAGCTGGAATACCAGCATGGGACTGATCCAAACCCAAGGAACATGGGTTTCTGTGAGGAAACCTCAGAAATCTATGGGACCTCCTATAGAAGCCCAGTATTTATCCCTAGCATAGGTGTGGAATTTGGGATCCCAGTCCAGTTAGAGGAATACTCCCTGAGCCAAGACACACAGGGCTGGGCCTAGGCCCTATCCCAAAGGAAACAAAAGACTCTGATGACACCCTATGGAAGGCCTCACCATCCAGGGGGAGCAGAAAATATATGTGACAGATAAGGTTTTAGTTGGGGGGGCGGGTGGGAGAAGGGAAATGGGATTGTCATGTAAAACAATCCTGTTTCTAATTCAAATTTTAAAAGTTGAAAAAAAGGAAAGAGTTAAGACTGCTGGTGTTTGAAGTGGGGAAAATATTCAGAGAGCAAAAGTGATTGACATGGGGTGTTATCTGCCTGGAAATCAAACATTTCATTATTTAAGTCCCATTCTCCACAAACTCTGTATAATTTATTCAAACTTTCTATTATTTGACTTTAAGTTTTCATGCTTTGCCTTCATAATTTATTTTTATTCTTAGGAGAAAATCTTTTTTTAACCTTACAAAATTCATCATTATCTAAAATATTCTCTTTTCCTTTTAATCCTTTTTACCAAAAATACAGCCTCATACTTAACATCCTTCTAAATTAATTTCTCATGCTGGATATTTCTCTGGTCTAGCTTCCACAGTACAAAAAGTACTATGCATGCTGCCACAGGAAGGAAGAAATTAATAGTCATATCTAGCAGTAACAGCTATGAAGCACAAGGATCAGCATGGCAAGAAATTCATAGAGGTACAGTAAGTGGCACTCACATGTTGGTGACAACCAACAGCTTTCTAATTGGACTTAAGGCTCACTTAACAATAGGGAAATCATGTCTGGCACTAGGAATTTGGCAAAATATCAGAGGATACTCAAGTCATGGTTTTTAGAAGAGAATCCACTACTGTTACTTTGATAGACCAGCACAATTGCGAACTATATTCTAAATTTTATCCTCATATTCACAGATAAATGAAACCACTATCCATCATCAAAGAAGCTGCTCCTCACAGCAAACAGAGACTTTCTTAGTTAGAGTATTTATTACTGTAAAGAGACACTATGACCATAGCAACTCTTATAAAAGAAAACATTTATTTTATTTAAATTAGAAACAAGTTTATATTACACGTCAATCCCAGTTCTCTCTCCCTCCCCTCCTCCCTGATCTCCACCAATCCCCCTATCCCATCCCCTTTCTGCTCCCAGGGATGGTGAAGCCTTCGATGGGGGATCTTCAAAGTCTGACACATCATTTGGAGCAGGGCCTAGGTCATGCCCCATGTGTCTAGGCTGAGACAGTATCCCTCTATGTGGAGAGGGCTCCCAAAGTCCATTTCTATGCTAGGGATAAATACTGATCCACTACCAGAGGCCCCATAGATTTCTGAGGCCTCCTCAATGACACCCACATTCAGTCGGTCTGGATCAGTCCTATGCTGGTTTCCCAGCTATCAGTCAGGGGTCCATGAGCTCCCCCTTGTTCAGGTCAGCTGTTTCTGTGGGTTTCACCAGCCTGGTCTGGACCACTTTGCTCATCACTCCTCCCTCTCTGCAACCGGATTCCAGGAGTTTGGCTCAGTCTTTACCTGTGGGTGTCTGTTTCTGCTCTCATCAGCTACTGGATGAAGGCTCTAGGATGGGATATAAGGTAGTCATCAATCTCATTATAGGGGAAGGGCATTTAAGGTAGCCTCTCCACTGTTGCTTAGATTCTTAGTTGGGGTCATCCTTGTAGATCTCTGGACATTTCCCTAGTGCCAGATTTCTCTTTAAAACTATAATGGCTCCCTCTATTATGGTGTCTCTTATCTTGCTCTCCTCTATTCTTCCCCCAACTCAACCTTCCTGCTCCCTCATGTCCTTCTCCCACCTCCTCTTCTCTCCCTCTCTTTTCTCATAGGTCCTTCTCCCCTCTCCAAATGCTCCCAATTTGCTCAGGAAATCTTGTCCCTTTCCCCTTCTCCAGTGAAACATGAAAGTCTCTCTTAGGGTCCTCCTTGTTTCCTAGCTTCTCTAGCAGTGTGGATTGTAGGCTGGTAATCCTTTGCTCTATGTCTAAAATCCATATATGAGTGAGTACATACCATGTTTGTCTTTTTGTGATTGGGTTACCTCACACAGGATGGTTTCTTCTAGTTCCATCCATTTACCTGAAAATTTCAAGATTCCATTGTTTTTTTTTCACTGATTAGTACTCCATTGTGTAAATGTACCACATTTTCTGTGTCCATTCTTCACTTGAGGGGCATCTATGTTGCTTCCAGGTTCTGGCTATAACAAATAATGCTGCTATGAACCTAGCTGAACAGAAGTCCTTGTTATATGAATGTTTATCTTTTGGGTATCTGCCTAACAGTGGAATTGCTGGAACTTGTGGTAGACTGATTCCCATTTGCCTGAACAATCTCCATACTGATTTTCAAAGTGGTTGTACAAGTTGGCACTCCCACCAGCAATGGAGGAGTGTTCTCCTTTCTCCACATCCTCTCCAGCATAAACTGTCCTTGGTGTTTTTGATTTTAGTCATTCTGACAGGAGTAAGATGGTATCTCAGAGTTGTTTGATTTGCATTCCCCTGATGCCTAAGGGTGTTGAGCACTTAAGTGTCTATCAGCCATTTTAGACTCCTCTATTGAGATTTCTCTATTTAGTTCTGTACTCCACTTTTTAATTGGATTATTTGGTGTTTTGGAGACTAGTTTCTTGAGTTCATTGTAAATTTTGGAGATCAGCCCTCTGTCAGATGTGGGGTTGGTGAATAACTTTTCACATTCTGTGGGCTGCCGTTTTGTCTTGTTGACTGTGTCCTTTGCCTTACAAAAGTTTCACAGTTTCAGCATGTCCCATTTATTAATTGTAGATCTCAATGTCTGTGCTACTGGTGTTATGTTCAGGAAGCAGTCTCCTGTACCAATTCCTTCATGGGTACTTCCCACTTTCTATTCTAAGAGGGTCAGTGTGGCTGGATTTATGTTGAGATCTTTGATCCGTTTGGACTTAAGTTTTTTACATGCCGATAGATATGGAACTATCTGCAGTCTTCTACATGCCAGCATCCAGTTATGCCAGCACCATTTGTTGAAGATGCTTTCTTTTTTCCATTTTATGCTTTTAGCTTCTTTGTCAAAGATAAGGTGTTTGTAGGTGTGTGGTTTAATATCAGGGTTTTCAATTTGATTCCATTAGTCTGCCTGTCTATTTTTGTGCCAATACCAAGCTGTTCTCAGGACTATAGCTATACAATAGAACTTGAAGTCAGGGATAGTGATACCTCTGGAAGTTCCCATATTGTACAGGGTTGTTTAGGCTATCCTGGGTGATGGGGGAAGTACTTCTGTGTATGTTTATCTTATTGATTGTTAAATAAAATACTGTTTGGCCAATGAGACAGCAAGTTAGACAAGACTAGGAGTCAAAGAGGATTCTGGGAAATGTAGTAGAAAAATGGTGATCCAGGCAGGAAGTGACATAACAAAGAGACTCATATTTAAAGAAGGAAAAACAGGAAGCGTCCCACTTTTCCCCTCTGTTCCTGTCTCAGTGGCACAATATGATCCACCGGCAAGGAGGGACACCAATATGGCGTCTGATAAGATAAGTCTTACAAAATATGTAGATTTATGATAATTAAGACTGAGCTAACAGATGAGGAATCCTAGTCATTGGCCAAGCAGCATTTTACCTAATATGTCTCTGTATTATTTTGTCCATCACGCAGCAGGCAGAATTCAGGCGGCTGGCGGAGACCGCCCACATGGCAGTAGGGCTCAGGGCGGCTTTTGGCGGGAAGATTTATCATAACACCTGGGTCTTTTGTTTTTCCATATAAAGTTGATTGTTGTTATTTCAAGGTCTGTGAAGAATTGTGTTGGGATTTTGATGGGGATTGCATTGAATCTGTAGATTGCTTTTGGCAAGATTGCCATTTTTACTATGTTGATTCTACTTATCCAAGAGCATGGGAGATCTTTCCATTTTCTGGTATCTTCTTTAATTTCTTTCTTTAAAGACTCAAAGTTCTTGTGATACAGGTCTTTCACTTGTTTGGCTAGCATTACCCCAAGATATTTTATGTTGTTTGTGGCAATTTTAAAGGGTGATGTTTCTCTGATTTCTTTCTCAGCCCATTTATCATCTGTATACAGTAGGGCTACTGATTTTTTTGAGTTAATGTTGTATCCTGCCATGTTGCTGAAGGTGTTTGTCAGCTGTAGGAGTTTCCCTGGTAGAGTTTTTTTGGGTCACTTATGTAAACTATCATATCATCTGCAAATAGTGAAAGTTTGACTTCTTCCTTTCCAATTTGAATCCCCTTGATCTCCTTTTGTTGTCTTATTGCTCTAGCTAGAACTTCAAGGACAATGTTGAAGAGAAAGGGATAGAGAGGACAGCCTTGTCTTGTTCCTGATTTTAGATAAATTGCATTGAGTTTCTCTCCATTTAGTTTGATGTTGCCTGTTGTTTACTGCATATTGCTTTTATTATGTTCAGGTATGTTCCTCTTATCTCTGATTTATTCCATGACCTTTATCATGAAGTGGTATTGAATTTTGTCAAAGGCTTTTTCAGCATCTACTTAGATGGTCATGTGGTTTGTCTTTTGCAGTTTGTTTATATGGTGGATTACATTGATAGATTTTAATATGTTGAACTATCCCTGAATCTCTCGGATGAAGCCTACTTGATCATGGTGGATGATTTCTCTGATGTGTTCTTAGATTTGATTTTCCATTATGTTATTGAGTATTTTTGCATCAATGTTCATGAGGGATATTGGTCTGTAATTCCCTTTCTTAGTTGTGTCTTTGTGTGGCTTGGGTACCGAGGTAATTGTAGCCTCATAAAAAGAGTTTGGCAATGAACCTTCTTCTTCTGTTATGTGGAACAATTTGAGGAGTCTTGGTATTAGCTCTTTTTTGTGAGAGAAGTTGATCCATAATATTCCATAAGGTTAAGATATCTTAATTCAGATAAACACCAGCCAAACGCAAGCCAGAGTATGCCACAGACAGCAAGGCAGGCAGGCCAGAGAGAAGGGGCCCCCATGTTCCTTGCAGCCCCTTAAAAACCTATCACACATCATCCTGACCTCAGCTTGACCACAGCCTGTCAGGCGTGGTCAGGCACACCTGTAGCCAGCACTTAGGTGGCATGGTTACAGTGTCTCGATACAATTCCCCTTTTAGTATAAAGGAAGATTAAAACTTAATAGTGTAAAGTATCCAAAATTACCAATCATAAAGGTGAAATACAAGAAGATACAATGATCTGCTATTGCACATCCTAACCATGTCTATTTCAGCTAAACCCTAAAGTCATCTGAAAGAGGTGTCCAAACCTGATCACCTCCTTCCAATCCCAACCCTAAACAATAGGAAAGTAGCCTTAACTAGGTGTACATTATCCTTAGTGACAACAACGGAGGAAAGGGGGAGTAGCATTATCCAATTTACGTCCTGCTGAAATGGGACGACAGTAGCCTCGTGAGGTCCTGTGGGAAGAAAATGTTAGTATGGTGAAAGTCGCTAATGCATTATATCCAGTCCATGTTAGATGGGATTTGCGTGATTGAAGATCTAGGTTGAAATCCTCAACTAATTGAAGTCAGTACTCGAATCTCTGTTTGGAGTTGAAATGGAGTAAGTTATATCCAGTGCAGTCTAGGAGGTATGGCCCAATTTCCTTCCAGAGCATCCAGGCATTGCTGTCAGGCAGGTCTTCATTGTCTGTGTGGGACTTAAACATAGTGTTAGCAGAGAAACTTTTGCTTGTATACGTATGCATGCTGGAAAAGGCAATTGTGGAAAAATAATGGTTATGAGACAGTGTACACCTTGAAGGAAAGAGCCAAGAAAGACAAAGACAGTCCCCAAATTCTTCTCTTGTTCTGCATTACATCAATTGGCTTCTTGATATAATATAAAAACTCTAAAATTTAGTTGAACAACGTGCTTGGATTTTAGAGGAGGAAAGCCAAATCCAACTCTAAATCCGGCATTGATTACTTGAATAGGGACTAGAAAAATAAAGAGAAACAGAGTTATTTGAGAGACAGTTGTGAAGTTTACCGTATGGCACTTTCCTTTTGTCTAATGGTTATAGCTTTCTTCTCTTCTTAAGCATCTACCCATATAGTGTTCTTGGACTTCTGGAGATGAGTTTTCCTGTGGAGATAGAAGCAAACACTTCCCTTTCCTTTGGGAGGTTTCTATTTAGTTTATGAGATATACCTCAGTAAATACCTGTTAAGATAAATCTTTCCACCATAAGCCGCCCGAGCCCTAGCGACATGCCGGCGGTCTCCGCCAGCCGCCCGAGTTCTTCCCGCCGCATGGATGGACAAAACAATACAGAGACATATTAGGTACAATGCTGCTTGGCCAATGACTAGGATTCTCATCTGTTAGCTCAGTCTTAATTATCATAAATCTATATATTTTATAAGACTTATCTTATTGGACGCCTTATTGGCGTCCCTTCTTGCTGGTGGCTCACATCCTGCCGCTAGAGAAGGCGAAGGGGAAAGGGGGCACTTGCTCTTTCTCCTTGCTTATGAGTCTCCTTGCTATGTCACTTTCTGCCTGGAACACCACTTCTCTACTACATTTCCCAGAATCCTCTTTGACTCCTAGTCCTGTTTAACTTGCTGTTTCATTGGCCAAGCAGTATTTTATTCAACAATCAATAAGATAAACATACACAGAAGTACTTCCCCCATCAAATACCTGTCACCCATCCTTGTCGAGAGGTTTGTCTTTTTCAACTTGATCAACTTTGATGGTATTCAAAGTTTTTCTTCTCTGTGGAAACAAATGCAAAACCCCTACCCCAACGTAACACATGTCCAGGCTTCCATACCGATGTTAATATATCTTTGAAGTATACTGGTTGAATCAGTTCAGCAGTTTTTTTCTGTAGTCCAGTGTCTTTCTGCAGCTGTTTGTCCTTTTTCATTGGCATTAAGAAAGTTTAGTGTTAATAAAGCATTATGCAACCTATGTTTGTCGAATTTTGTCTTCCCAGCATGTCTAAGGACCATTTCTTTAAGTGTTCTATTAGATCTCTCAACCACTTCTTGTCCTGTAGGATTGTGTGGTATACTGGTGACATGCTTTATGTTATAGTATTTGAAAAACTTCAATTTTTGTGGAGACATACGCTGGAGCATTGTCAGTTTTTATTTGTGCAGGTATACCCATAACTGCCATTACCTCTAGCAGGTGTGTAATAACAGAATCAGCTTTTCAGAGTTGAGGGCAGTAGCCCATTGGAGCCCTGAGAATGTGTCTATAGTATGATGTACATATTTCAAATTTCCAAATCCTGTAAAGTGAAAGACATCCATCTGCCAGACCTCATTCCTCCAAATGCCTTTAGGATTACAGCCTGCTGGCAGTGGAGTTTGGTTATAAAAAGAACAAGTAGGACAGTTTCTCACTATCTCCTTGGCTTGTTGCCAAGTGATGGAGAAATCCTTTTTCAAACCTTTGCTATTTACATGGTGTTTCTTTTGAAATTTTGAGGCTTCTAGCACACTTCCAATTAATAAATGATCAATCTTGTCATTGCCTTGTGCTAGTGGGCCTGGCAGACCCGTATGGGATCTGATATGTGTAATGTATATAGGATTACTTCTGATTCTGATTGTTTCCTATAATTGTAAAAACAACGAGGATAATTATGTATTATCAGGAACGAATTCTTCAGTCTCAATGTGTAACATGACTCTCTCTGCATATTGGGAATTAGTAACTATATTAAGAAGTTTTGTAAAATCCATATGCATCATGAAAATTGCATATAATTCTGCCTTCTGTCCAGATGTATACGGACTTCGAACTACTTTACTTACCTCACCTGCTTTATAACCAGCCTTACCTGATTTGTTGGCATCAGTGTAGAAGGTAAGAATTCCAGAAATGGGAGTTTGTCTTAGAATATGTGGAAGATTCCAGACTGTCTTTATTATGAATTTAATTCTGTCAGTTTTGGGATAGTTGTTGATAATCATTCCCAAAAAGTCAGTAAGAACTATTTGCCAATATTCATTATCCTTCCATAAAGAGGAAATTTCTTCATTAGTTAAAGATACTATAATTTCTGCTGGATCTTTTCCAGTCAGTTGATGAAGTCTTAATTTGCCCTTTAAAATCAAATCAGAAATCTTTTCTATATATGTCTTTAACTTTTTATTCTGTTTATGTGGCAGAAATATCCACTCTGATATGGTGTCTTCCCTCTGCATCAGAATCCCAGAAGGACATTCTCTGGATGGCAAGATAACCAGAATACAGTCTAAATCAAGGTTTATCCGATCTACACGTGCATCCAATATTCTGTTTTCTACCCATTGTAATTCTTTTTCTGCCTCAGCAGATAATATTTATGGACTGTTAGGTCCTTGTCACCTTTAAGAGCCATTTTTAAAAGCTTTAAGTCATGTCCTTCTACCCCAATTGTCTGTAATTGAGAAATTTTCCTAGCAGCTCTGAAGACTATTAAGAGTTTGATAATGATCCCTTCTAATTTGTACCTTCTGTGGCCTGATTCTTTGTACGTCTATATTGTAACCTAAATAGTTAATAGAATCTCATCTTTGTATCTTTTCTGGGGCAATCTGTAACCCTCATCTAGACAGAACTTCCTTCACCATTTTAAACATACATTCCGAAGTTTCCTTGTTGGAGTCTGATAAAAGAATATCATCCATGTAATGATAAACGAGGGATTGTGAAAATTTTTTACAAATTATTTCCAAAGGTTGTTGTACAAAGTGTTGACATAAAGTAGGACTATTTAGCATCCCTTGAGGCAAAACATTCCACTGATATGTTCGAACTGGCTGTGAGTTATTGAGAGTTGTAACAGTAAATGCAAATTTCTCTCTCTCACTTTCTTGTAATGGTATAGTGAAAAAAAAAAACAGTCTTTCAGATCAATTACTATGACTGGCCATTCTTTAGGTATTAAGGAAGGCAATGGCATTCCATGCTGAGAGCCCATAGGCTGAATTATCTTATTTATGGCTCTCAAATTTGTCATCATTCTCAGTTACATGACTTCTTTTTCTAGAGCCTCTAGCTTCTCAGAGGTCAAAGGCCATTGTCTACCCAGACAGGTTCATCTGTAAGCCATTTTAATGGCAGGGCCTTTGGTTCCTCTGAAGGTCTATCATTTGTATTTAGTTTCTGTACAGCCTGGATGGTTGGCAACCGTTTCCCATAGCATCTTACCAGATTTTTTCTACTATCCAGCAATTTACATAATTCGTATCTGACACTGGAGGGATGTTAATTTGAGTTTTCCATTGCTGTAAGAGATCATGACCTCAGAGGTTTATAGCTATATTTGCCACATAAGGTTTTAGTCTCCCTTTCTGTCTTTCCAGTCCAATGCAGATCACTGAGTGAACACTCTGTTGAACTCTAGATAGAGTTATAATTCCCAAAAATTGTACATTTGCTTCCCTGAGTGGCCACTCCTTCGGCCAGGACTTTTGTGTAACAATAGTGATGTCCGTGCCCGTGTCTACAATGCCATTAATAATTTTATTATTGATTTTTACCTTTAAATGAGGTCTTTTATCTTTGATGGAGGTCTGCCAAAATATGCTCTTTTTGTCTTGTGCAGTCTTATCTGATTCTTCATTGCTAGTCAAACTACCATCTATAGCAGTGTCATCTTTCACAATAGACAAAGAACTATCTATTCATCCTGTGAGAGATTGTTTTCCACTGCTACTGGAAATGACCAGACCTTTTTCAATATGGGGGCCTTCTTGAGTTCCCCTTCGGAGTTTTCCAGCCTTATTGGGTTCCCAAGCATGTCCCTGGTCGATCTACACCCATTATTCCATTGTCTGCCCTTACCACATCTCCTACACAATCCAGAAGGCAGAGGCCTTTTGCATGAGGGATCATTAGAATTTCTTTGCCTACAGTTTCTCCTTACATGTACCATTCTACCACAGCCGAAACATCTAGGTTCCTGACGTCTTCGTGGTCTCCTGGAGAGGGCTCTTCCTACATGATGTTGTGGTTCATAGTAGTGATGAACCCTGGCCTCTTGGCACCTATATCAATCCCTGTAAGGTGTTTCTCCTTCCCAAGCCCTTTTGTCATCACCTCTGGAACTCTTAATCTCCTGCCACCTTTTGAAACCTCTTGGGATAGTTTCTCCTGCCCAGACTCCAGCATCTTGCATACTATGGTCATTGTGGACTGTATGCAAAACCCATTCTTCTAGCAGAGCTGATGTGATTTTTAAAGGCAAAAGTATTATTTTGCATATTGGGTTTGCATTGGCATAAGCTATTGTATACACAATGGAATGTCTTACTGCCGGATCTGTTACGTGTAAGTCTATTGCCCTGGTCAATCAGTCTAAGAAGTCCTTAAATAGTTCTGTTTGTCCCTGTTCTATTTTGGTATAAGCTTCCAGTCATTCCCCTGGCTCACGAACTTTATCCCAGGCTTTTAGTGATGCTTTCTTGCATAGGGACAGTATATGGTCATCATATTCAGCCTGAACCTGTGGGTCAGCATAAATACCCTCACCCAGAATCTTCTCCAGAGGAGTGTCATAACTGTCCTTAATGGCTTGACATTCAAGAAGCTTTCCTTCCTCCCTTATTAATGACTTCCACTGGATTTGACAAGAATTCTCAAGTACTGCTGATACCAGTCCTACCCAATCGGTGGGCATCACCCTGTTAAAGGTTGCCCATGAATGTAATAGCTGTTTTACGTATGGGCTATGAAGACCATATGAAACAACTGATTCTTTAATATGCTTAAGATCCTTCAGCTGTATAGGTTGCCATACATAAGCCACCTGTCCCTGGGGGTGTTTTTTAGTTGGTGGCTTTTCTACCATTGTTGCTGGGTAGACCAATAGTGTACTTGTAATGACTTTAGAATGATCAAGATACCTGGGTGGAGTAGGTGCCTTGGATTGGAGTGATTCTGTGTCCGTGTCATGTGTCATTCCAACGATCTTTGAGTCTAGTAATGATATCCTCACGAAAAGTTTCAATCTCCTTAATCTTAAAAGATTCTAGGCATGATAGTGAATCCCTAAATTGTTGTGGCTGCTCTTCTCTATGGTGTTTAATATGTTAGTCTCTAGCTAGCATCTGGGTGGCATGGAAATTGCCGTCCAGGAATTGAAGTTTAGCCTCGAGGTCGTGATTTGCCTCAGCAATCGACTTGATAGACCTTTCTGATTTGTCAGCCCTGTTCTGTATATCATCTTGCAAACATTCAAACCTAGATTCAACTCTATTATCTACCCTCTCCTGTTTTTCAGCCATTGAGTTAATGGCATTATCCAATTGTTTAAATCTATCCTGGGTATCTTGCATCTTGGTATCCAGATTACAGGACAGAGAGCCTATCTGAGTTTCCAGTTGGCTACATATATTCTTTAGTTCATCACAGTCCTCTGACTGCTCTGCTGTATTGCATATGACATAGAGCAAAGCCTATCTTCTAGCTTCTGTTCTACATGCTGCATAAACGTATCATGGGTCAGTCTGGTCTCCAAAACCTCATTACATAAAGCTTGCATGTCCTGCAGGCAGGTGGTGAAATTAACTTTATCCCTGTTCCTGAGACCTCTGGCTAGTGGGAATTCCTGCATTAGCGTGCTAACAGCTAGTAAGGCATACAGGCCAATTATTGGCAGATCAACATCTTCCTGAAACATTGAATTTACATAAGAAGTGAAAATGTTACCAATTGAGGCAAATGATAAATATTCGGCCATATTTACCTGTTAGCTTCTACTACAGATGCAGTAGGAGGTTTTCAGCTAGATGAATTAGGCTGCTTCCACTACAGATGCAGTAACTACTTTTGACCAGCAGGCAGCACAAGTGTTCAGCTGCGGTTGTGTTGAGTTGGACCTGAAATTTCCTGAAAAATCCTTACAGAGCGTGGTGTTAAGAATTGATTGGGGGGTGTGTTTACCAGGTATGGGAAAACCTTCGAACAGTACCAGGTGGAGACCAAGCTCGGCAGACGGAACTGGACATGGGCTCAC
The DNA here is from genome assembly GCF_003668045.3 of Cricetulus griseus. Lineage (NCBI taxonomy): Eukaryota > Metazoa > Chordata > Mammalia > Rodentia > Cricetidae > Cricetulus > Cricetulus griseus. The sequence continues at coordinate 75,062,858 of NC_048604.1, read as the reverse complement.
AGCTGAGGGGCTGAGAGGTGCCGTGGCAGTGCAGCTGAAGCACAGCTTCGACCTGGAGCTGGGAATGTTAATGCTGTTAGTGCCGGAGGGGGACACAGCAGTGTGCGGGTCTTGGCAGAGGACATGCGGTTTTTCTGCCAGCGGCTGCAGGCCACAGAAACTGGCGGCCTGCACAGTAAGGAAAACTTTCTCGGTTTGGTTAGGCAGGACAAAATTGGACAAAACTGTGTTGCTCACAGCTCAGGGCTGCTGGTGTGCGCATGTGGCTAGCAGTAGTGAGAGTGTGCTGCTGCCTGGGGCAGTAAAACCCGCAGGGAGGCCTGTGGAAGATTTAAACTCTCCTGGCCTAGTGGATGTCGGGGACTGAGTGCAACAGGCGGCCAAGAAGGTGTAACTCACTGTTTTAGTTGCGGGTCAAGGTGCAAGCACATAGGATCTCCGTCCACAGGCGGGTTGAACTCATGTCATTGGTTGCAGCGTGGGGACCTGGCGCACAGTAGTGTCTTTTACGCTGTTCGGCCTTTCCTGACCTTTCAGCTCTGAAAGCAGAAGCCCCCTGGAATGGGACTTGCTCTGAGCACAAATGGGTCGTGGGTTTCAGAGCACCAGGTATTTCGAGAGAAGACTTCTGTCTGTAGTCCGTATGGTTAAGATATCTTTATTCAGATAAACACCAGCCAAACGCAAGCCAGAGCATTCCAGGGACAGCAAGGCAGGCCAGAGAGAAGGGGGCCCATGTGCCTTGCAGCCCCTTAAAAAGCTATCATGTGTCATCCTGACCTCAAATGACCATGCACGGAGAGGCATGGTCAGGCACACCTGTAGCCAGCCCTTAGGGGGCATGGTTACTGTGTCTCCCTACCGCTCTTCTTTGAATTTCTGGTAGAATTCTGCACTGAAGTCATCTGGCCCTGGGCTTTTTTGGGGGGTGGGGAGACTTTTGATGACTACTTCTATTTCGTTAGGGCTTATAGGTCTGTTTAACATGTTTATCTGTTCTTGACTTAATTTTAGTAAGTGATATCTATCCAAAAAATTGTCCATTACATTTAAATTTTCAAATTTTTGGAGTACAGGTTGTCAAAGTATGACCTCAAGATTCTCTGGATTTCCTCAGTATCCACTGTTATGTCCCCCTTTTCATTTTTGATTTTGTTAATTAGCATGCTCTCTCTCTTCTTTTTGGTTAGTTTGGATAAAGATTTGTGTATCTTGTTGATTTTCTTGAAGAACCAACTCTTTGTTACATTGATTCTTTGTATTGTTTGCTTTGTTTCTAATTTATTGATTCCAGCACTCAGTTTGATTATTTCCTAACATCTACTCCTCCTGGGTGAGATTGCTTCTTTTTGTCCTAGAGCTTTCAGTTGTTCTGTTAATTCTCTAGTGTGACTATTCTCTAGTTTCTTCATGTGGGCGCTTAGTGCTATGAACTTTGCTCTTATTACTGCTTTCAAAGTGTCCCATAAGTTTGAGTATGTTGTGTCCTCATTTTCATTAAATTCTAGGAAGTGTTTAATTTCTTTGTTTTTTTCTTCCTTGACTCAGGAATGGTGCAATTGTGCATTGTTCAATTTCCATGAATTTGTAGGTTTTCTGCAATTTGTGTTGTTTTGAATTCTAACATTGAAGCATGGTGGTTGGATAAGATACAGGGGGTTATTTCAATTCTTTTGTACCTGTTGAGGTTTGCTATGCTGCCGAGTATCTGGTCGATTTTAGAGAAGGTTCCATGTGGTGCTGATAAGAAGGTATATTATTTTGTGTTTGGATGGAATGTTCTAAAGATATCTGTTAAACCCAGTTGGGTCATAACTTCTGCTAGATCCTTTGTTTCTTTGTTAAGTTTCTGTCTGGTGGTCCTGTCTAGTGGTGAAAGCAGAGTGTTGAAGTCTCCTACTATAAGTGTGTATGGTTTTATGTGTGGTTTGAGCTTTAGTAGTGTTTCTTTTACAAATGTGGGTGCCTTTGTATTTGGGGCATAGAAGTTCAGAATTGAGACTTCTTCCTTATGGTTTTTCCTGTGGTGAAAATGAAATGACCTTCATCTCTTTTGATTGATTTTAGTTTGAAGTCTAATTTGTTAGATATTAGGATAGCCACACTAGCTTGTTTCTTTGGTCCATTTGATTGGAAAATCTTATCCCAACCCTTTACTGTGAGGTAACATCTGTTTTTTAAGTTGAAGTGTGTTTTTTGTATGCAGCAGAAGGGTGGATTCTGTCTTTGTATCTATTCTGTTAGCCTGTGTCTTTTTACAGGCAAGTTAAGACCATTAATATGGAGGGACATTTAGGACCATTGAGTGTTAATTCTTGTTTGTTTTGGATTAGTTGTTGTTGGTGGTATTGTGTGTGGATTTACCCCTCTTTTTCTTTTGGCTTTTGGTAAAGTGGGATTATCTAGTGTCTATGTTTTTGTGAGTGTAGTTAGCTTCCTTAGGTTGGAGTTTTCAACCTTCCCGTATTTTCTGTATGGCTGGATTAGTGGATGTGTATTGTTTAAATTTGGTTTTGTTGTGGAATATCTTGTTTAAAAGAAAACATTTAATTGAGGTAGCAGTTTACAGTTGAAGAGGTTCAGTCCATTATCATCATGGTGGGACATGGTGGCATGCAGCTAGACATGGTATTGGAGAAGGAGTTGAGAGTCCTTTTTCTTGAAGGCAACAGGAAGTAGTCTCTCATACTGTGTGGTATCTTGAGCATATATGAGACATCAAAGCCCACCTTCACAGTGACACACTTCCACCAGCAAGGCCACAACTACTCCAACAAGTCCACACCTCCTAATAATGCCACTCCCTTTGGGGGCCATTTTCTTTCAAACCACCACAGAGACTATTGGAGAAAACTGTAACTAGACACAATGCAAAGATCAATGGACTGTGGGGAGCCCAGAAGATACATCTACGTTATAGCTCATACATATATGCCTCAGGAAACATTGAGGAAGAGAGGGCAGAAATATTGTAAAAGACAGAATACCAGGAAGTTGGTTGTGAGACCATCTCTCATAGAATTAGTTGCAATAACAAAATCTGAATAATGACAATATTGATAGATATGCTACCATAAAATGTGGAAACCTAATGGCATTCTACCCTAATGAAAGCAACTAATGACTGCTGAGAGAGGGAGCATCTACCACTCCCAGAGAAGAGACCCTTAATTGGTTATCAGTCTCCAAACTACTTATACACAAAAATAAAGACAATCAGCATGTTGAACTTATAATTTGACTTAACCATGCTGTACTTAGTATTTGTGCATATGTGACAATAATAATAAAAGAAAAAGAGGTTATCAATTTCAGAGTGTGGGAACTTGGTAGGAGCTGGAGATGGGGAACATGGAAAGGGCTAGATGGTGGAAAGAGAAGGAGGGAAGTGATATAATTATATTTTAATAAAAATTTACTAACAATTAAAATATCAAAAATGAATAACATTGAGACTTAGAATAAAGATAAAAAAGAGTTTTTTACTTTTTATTTTTTATTTCATTTTACATTCCAACCACAGTTCTCCCTCCCACCCCTTCACCTCCCCCCTAGCCCACCCCTGTCCATTCCTCATCACGGGTAAGGGCTCCCATGAAAAGTCAACAAAGTGTTTCACAATAGGTTGGGGCAGGGACAGGCCCATCTCCCATGCATTAGGAATGAGCATGGCATCTCACCAAAGGGAATCAGCTCTGACAAGCTAGCTCTTGTTTTTGTACATTTTTGTAGTGTTATGTATCAAATGTTCACTCATAATTCTTTTTTTTTTGGTTTTTCGAGACAGGGTTTCTCTGTGTAGCTTTGGAGCCTATCCTGGCACTCACACTGGAGACCAGGCTGGCCTCGAACTCACAGAGATCCTCCTGCCTCTGCCTCCTGAGTGCTGGGATTAAATGCATGAGCCACCAATGCTGGGCCATAATTATTAATCTAGAGCACTGCCAATGATCTATATCCTTAGCCTTAAAATTGTTTCTTTAAAAAATAATCAAGATTGACAAACCCTTAGCGAAACAAACTAAAATAAATTGAGAAAAAATAAAAATAACAAAATTAGAAATTAAATAGAAATGGTACAGGAGATATCAATAAAATCAATGGCTAGTGAGGTATATAGTTAAAATTGTTATCAGGTCAAGTTTAAAAATCTAGAAGTGGAGAGATTTCTACACATATTGCCTATCAAAAGTGAATCAAGAATATAGATAAAAATAGACAGATCTGCAACAAGTAAAATGTCAGTAGTAAAGATGTTTTTACAACAAAGAAAACTCTAGATTCTGACAAATTCGTTGCTTAATTCTACAAGTTTGGTTAAAGAGCAAATAAACAATGTTACTCCAGTTAGTCTGGAAAATAAAATGGGAATAAATAATACTAAAATCATGTTTTTCCTGGCAGTGTTGTCCACACATTTAATCCCAGCACTCTGGAGGCAGAGGCAGGTGGATCTCTCTGAGTTCAAGACCACCTGGGGCTACAAGAGCTAGTTCCACGATATGCAGGGTGACAGAGAAATCCTGTCTTGAAAAACAAAAAAAAATTGATGCTTTAAAGTTATTATTATTGCAATAGCAAAATTATTTGGGGCTCTAACAAAAGACATTATTTTACACCAACATCCTTGATGAATATAAACACAAAATAAAATATGTCCAAAATGAATTCAACAAAACAATCAAAGGATCAGACACCACAATTAAGTTTCCAAAGATGTAAGAATGGTTTAACACACACCTGTTAATTAAATACAGTATGTAAATAGAATCTGGTCAATCTCAACAGGTGCAGAAAATGCCTTTTATGGACTTCAGTATCTCTTTATGAAAAATGCTGTGAAAATGGGTTGGGGCTGTAGCACAGTTATTAGGGTGCTTGTCTAGTACACATAAAGCCACAAATTCAGTTTATAACACTGCATAAACCAGGCATGGTGGTAACCTAAAGGGTTGTGAGTTTGAGATAAAAAGATTACCCTGTCTACATAGTGAGCCAGCCATAGCTATACAAAACCCTGCCAAGTTAAAATGAAGGGGAAAAAAGTATTCCCCAAAGTAAATTGGTAATAATAGGAATGTATTTCAATAAACTAAAATTTATTCTATAAAGTCTATAGCTAACAGTATTAGTCAGGGTTCCCTAAATGTGCACAACTGGTAGAATGAACACACACACAGAGAAATGGAATGTATTATAGTGGCTTGTATGCTGTGATTCTGGTAGTACAACAATGACTATCTCCTGATGGAAAGGCCAAGAATCCACAAGACTGGATGTCTCAGCAGTCCCAATATGGTGCTGAAGTCCCAAGGAATTCCTAGAAAACTACTGCTCTTTAGTCTACCTTGGAAACCTGAAAAAGTAGCTTCTAACACCAGCGGAGGGATTCCTCAGCAACAGGATAGATGAACTTGCCAGCTTGAGTGAGGCTAGGCAGGGAAATAGGAAACACTTTCATGTCATTTTATGTGGGCTGCTACCAGAAGGTGTAGCCCAGGTAGGGTGGGTCTTACCATGTCAAATAATACAATCAAAGACCCCTAAAAGGCATTCTTATTTGCTTGGGTTTTAGTTTATTCCAGATATAGTCAAGTCAACAACCAAGAGTACCTATCATACCATCACACCAACATTATAATAAATATGGGAAAAGAGGATGCATATTTTCCCAAAATGAGGTAGCAGAGTGAGATGTCCATTCTCCACAATTTTATGCAATCTAGTGCTGGCATTGCTATCCAAAGCAACAAGGCAAGGGACAGAATTTTAAAAATGAGAAAAATTACAAAGAATGAACTAAAACTGTCTTATTTGTAGAAAATATAATGTGATTTTTAAATGACCCCAAATAATTCTCTAGAAAACTACTAGATTTGATAAAATCTTTTAGCAAAGTAATAGAAAACAGTCAATATATAAGAATTCAAGATTCAATGTAACAATAAAAATCATTATAAGAAAGAAACCAGAGGGGGGATATCACATTTGTCATATCATCAAAATGTTAAAATGCCCACGAATAAAGCCAACCATGGAAATGAACAGCATCTGCAGAGAAAAGTTTAACATACTGAAAGAAAGAAACTGAATAAGGAACTAAAAGGTAAAAGGGTTCCAGGTTTTCATGGAATAGAGAAATTAAAATTTTAATATTAATAAATTGGCTGTATTCTCTCCATCTGACACAGAAATTTAATGTAATTAACATCAAAATGCCATTAACACTTTTTGAAGAAGTAAAAAAAAATGATGTAAAAATTTATACAGAGCACAAAAGGCACACGAAATAGCTAGAGCAATTTGAAACACAATGCTGGAGGAGGCAGCATAATCTACAATTCAAATTATGCTTCATAGCCACAATAACAAAAACTGCATTGAGCTGCCACAAAAACAAACATAGAGGGTAATGGAATTTCCTTAAAGATTCAGAAATGATCCCATACAGATATGCTCTGGAATTACTAAACGTACCAAGACATACTGTCAAAGAAGACAGTTTAACACGTGATACAAGTAAAAGTGAAGCGGCACATACAAAAGACTGAATCTAGACACACATGTCTTACCCTGTACAAAGTAAATGAAAGACCTTAATGATATAAATGAGACTTTAAGATTACCAGATAAATACATATAAGGAACACCTCAGGATCTAGGCATGTGCTATGTCTTTCTAAATATGCTGGAATAGCTCAGGAAACTGCGACAAGAATTTACAAATGCTATAGTGTAGCACAAATTCTAATTGTTCTTAATAACAAAGACTCAGAATCAGATATTGGGGTTAATGCTGAAGGATCAGAGAAGCAGAACAGCCAGCCACTATAGAGTTCTCATCTCTACAAATGCTCAGACCAAAGGGGTAATCCTGTGCTCAGACTGTATCCTCAGACTATATCCTAAGACTGCATCCTCACTCAGACTGCATCCTCTGCCTGCTTAGACTGTTCTTCTCCTCAGATTGCATCTCTCTCTTGTCTCCTCCTGCCTTATATTCCTCTTTCTGCCCAGCCAAATCACTCCTGTCTCCACCTCCTTAGTGCTGGGATTAAAGGCATGTGATCCCATTTGCTGGGATCACCTTTGAATGAGCTCTGTTTCTCTATTAGACAGATTCAAACTTGTGTAGCCCACAGTGACCTTGAACTAACAGAGATCTATCTGTCTGCCTCTGTCTCCGGAGTGCTGAGATTGACGGTGTGTACCACCACTGCCTGGCCTCTATGGCTGACTAGTGTGGCTACCTTTGCACTCTGATCTTCAGGCAAGCTTTATTTGTTAGATCATAAACAATATATCACTACAGTATAGAATTAAATTTAAAATCTTCCGCAAAGCAAACATTCAGTAAAGAAAATCCGTGGTGATATTTTCTTTTTTCTGAAAATATCTCTTGACTCCAAAGAGACTGAACTTTTGCTAGATCTTGTAGTCAACAATTAATGATAATCATTTAAGAGCCTGCAGCAGACTGACCTAGGCAATCTGCATATATTTTATGATTGCATTGCTTCATGTTCTTGTGGTACAGAGCAGGGGCTGTCTCTGACTCTTTTGCCTACTTTTGGAATCCTTTTCCTCCTACTGGGTTGCCTAGTACAGCCTTAGTATGAAGGGACATGCCTGATTTTATTATAATTTGTTCTGCCATGTTTTGTTGATATTCAAAGGAGACCTACCCTTTCTTGAACAGAAATGGAGGAGGGAGTGGGAACAGAGGGGTAGGAGTTGGGCAGGGACTGGGAGGAGAAGAAGGAGGGGAAACTGTGATCAGGATGTAAAACAAAGTCTAGATCCTTAACTTGCTGTCCTACTGTATATTCACTGTGTTTAAATTTAGCCTGCTTATAAGAGATCAATACCCTTTCTTAGTTTTGTCTTTGTGTGGTTTGGGTATCAGGGTAACTGTAGCCTCGTAAAAAGAGTTTGGCAATGTTCCTTCTGTTTCTATTGTGTGGAACAATATGAGGTGTGTTGGTATTAGCTCTTCTTTGAATTTATGATAGAATTCTGCACCAAAACCATTGGCCCTGTGCTTTTTTTGCTGTTGGTGTTGGGAGACTTTTGATGACTGCTTCTATTTCCTTAGGGGTTATAGATCTATTTAAATTGTTTACCTGATCTTGATTTAATCTTGGTATGTGGCACCTATCTAAAAAATTGCTCATTGTCTTTAATTTTTCTAGTTTTGTGGAGTACAGGTTTTTGAAGTATGACCTGGTGATTCTCTGGATTTCCTCAGTGTCTTAGTTTTTTTCCCCTTTTCATTTCTGATTTTGTTAATTTTGATGGAAGGGAAGGAAGAAGGGGGTGCTCGAGTTGGGGAAGGATAGAGAGGGAGATCAAAGAAATATCTATTTTGATAGAGGGACCCATTATGGGGTTTGAAAGAAACCTGGCATTAGGGAAATTCCCAGGGATCCACAAGCATGACCCCAGCTAAACCTATAAGCAGTAGTGGAAAGGGTGCCTGAACTGGCCTTCCCCTGTAATCAGATTAGTGACTACCCTAATTGTCATCATAGAACCTACATCTAGTAACTGATAGAACAGCCAAGCACTGGGCCAGGCTCCGGGAGTCCAGTTGAAGAGAGAGAAGAGTGATAATATAAGCAAAGAGGTCAAGACCATGATGGGGAAACCCACAAAAACAGCTGAGGTGAACTAGTGGGAGTTCACTAATTCTGGACTGACAGATGGGGAACCTGCATAGGACTGAACTAGGCCCTCTGAATGTGGGTTTTAAGGTTTGGGCAGTTTATGGGGCCACTGGCAGTGGGACCAGAATTTATCCCTAGTACATGAACTGGCCTTTTGGAGCCCATTCCCTATGGAGGGATACCTTGTTCAGCCTAGATACACGGGGGAGGGCCTAGGCCCTGCCCCAAGTGATATGACAGACTTTGATGACCCCCCATAGGAGGCTTCACCCTCTCTGAGGAGTGGATGAGGGATGGGGTAGGGAGAGCAGGAGGAAGGGAAGGAATGGGAACTGGGATTGGTATGTAAAGCAAAAAAGATTGTTTAAAAATATAGATCAATAGCCGGGCATTGGTGGCGCATGTCTTTAATCCCAGCATTCGGGAGGCAGAGGCAGGCAGATCTCTGTGAGTTCGAGGCCAGCCTGGTCTCCAGAGCCAGTGCCAGGATAGGCTCCAACGCTACACAGAGAAACCCTGTCCCAAAAAACCAATATATATACAATCAAACTTTCTGTATCTTAGAGTTTTCATGTAAACAGCTTTGACAACCTAAGATAAATGCATAGCTTTAATCTTAATGTATGTACTCTTCCTTTCCCTGTCACAAATAAAGGTGTGGTGTGGTGTGGTATATGTGTGTGTGTGTGTGTGTGTGTGTGTGTGTGTGTGTGTGGTGTGTGTGTGTGGTTTGGTGTGGTGGGTGTGTGAGGTGTATGGTGTGTGGTGTGGTACACTAATCATGGTTGAAAGTAACACCTGTCTGTGGTTTTGAGTGCTATTCTGGGTGTCAGTAAAATAACTTATTCCCTTATAAAGCTCTTCTAGCAGTTTTTGTAAAGAAGCCCTCACCTCTTTGCCATACCTTGTTTCCTGTGGTGTTCAAAAAAATATAAAACAAACCCCTTTGTTAGGTTCAAACAGAAGACATAGGAAGATAATTAGAGAACTCAAATTTGGGTTTGCTCTGGTCAACATAATCCAAGAAGAAGTTGAGTTATTTTTATTTCTCACTGTGTTATTGGTGTATTTTAATGCTCCACCTGGGAAAGGTTTCCCTTGAACTCAGAAGCATCAGGAAATTGGAAATTTTATTTTCAACACCTTAGTCACCAAAAGTAAAAAGGAGCACAGGAATGTTTTGGAAGCTTCCTCTTGCCTTGTCATCCTCCTGGAGTGGAGAGGTCCCTAGGAAAGGAAAATTAGGACCGTTTCTGGAAGGCTGAAGCAGAGAATGGCTTTGCTTTCCTGGAAAGCTCCTGCTGGGCTTTACTCCTGTTTTACTCTTTCTTCTTTGTCTAACTGCACTTCTCAGTTTCATCACAAAGCGCAAGTGTGACTTTCCCAAAGGCAGACACACACGCACGCACGCACGCACGCACGCACGCACGCACGCACGCACGCACGCACGCACCACGCACGCACGCACGCACGCACGCACACACACACACACACACACACACACACACATGCACACATTAGCACATGCACACGCTTTGGCTCTCTAACTGTTCTCACAAAGGGGAATGTGTCCTATGTCCTGAAGTCCATGCTTATCAATTAAAGACTTTACTTAAAGGTACTGGAGCTAAAGCATCATTAAAAGACATGTATAAACTATTGAGTTTTGTTTTAAAAAGAACAACAACAAAGAAGATCCCCAAACTAACCCTGGTATCCTCACCACAGAATACTTGATATGGAATCTTGGGAAAGAATTATACTGCTCTACAAGACCAGCTAAACTAAAACATTTAGCCGTTGGAAGCATGTTAGACTTGGCATACAGCCTTGCTGAAAGAAAACATAAAGGGAGTTCTGGAAAAGTCTCCTCCTCCTGAATCTCCTGTACTTTTTCTGCCTAATTTTCCACCAACTGGTAATATAATAAATGATCCATATTCACAAAGTGCTTCCCGAAAGTGCCTTAAAGTGACTGCCCAGGTAGGAGAATCAGGGACTGCACTTTTGTTGTTAGAGAAGTAAGACAAAATCCACTCCTCCTCCCTTTGAAAGATTCCCATTTAACACATGTAAAGATCTCCAAATAAGCATATTACAGAGAATGGGGTTCAAAGCTATTTTATTAGAGGAATAATAGATGTTATCGAAAATGTATGTGAAACTGTACCTTGACTGGCAAGCCCTTATGAAAACAATTCTCATCATTGCTCAATATAATTTGCAGCTCCAAGAATGGACAGATGAATGCTGGTCCATTGCTGCTCATAACCAAAGATAGCAATGAATTAAAAAGTTACCTATGTAGCCAGGTGGTGGTGGTGCACACCTTTAATCCCAGCACTCGGGAGGCAGAGGCAGGCGGATTTCTGTGAGTTCAAGACCAACCTGGTCTACAAGAGCTAGTTCCAGGAGAAATCCTGTCTCAAAAAAACAAAAAAAAGTTACCTATGAACAGTTACACAGAAAAAGAAACTTTAAAACCATAGATTAGCAGCTTGCCAGTTTCAACTGGTTAATGGCCAAAGCAGGAGAGCTGCCTAAGGGCTTGGATCAAAGTTCCTGATTTTAATACTTCCTCGGGGTCTCCCCCCTCCCCCAGCTAGCAGACAAAAATCTTCAGAGCCCTTCAAAGACTTTGTTGATCATCTCCAGCAAGCTATTGAAAGACACATAGTGATGAAGAGACTGTTGCCACCTTGTTTCTTTCACTAACTTATTAACTTAATTCTGACTGCAAAGAATTTCTTCATTCTGTTGTTGCTAATCCTTTTCATACTGTTGCTGAGATTATAAAAACATGTCAAGATGTTGACACAGAAAAGCATAAGGCTTGCTTAGATTCTGGCCAGCAGCGAGGTCTCCTACCTGTTTCAAATGTGGTAAACAAAAGTTTGTGAAGAAACCTCAGTATAATAAACTCCCCTCTAAAATATGCTCAAAGTGTGAAAAAGGTTTTCACTGGGCCAGTCAGTGTCAATCAAGAGTTAACAATGATTGAAGGTAATCTAGTTTTGGGAAATGAGAGAATGAGCCCTAGTGGTGATGTGGCAATACAGGAAAGCCTTTTCATATTCCCAGCTTGGATTCCCAGTGTCCCTGCAATACCTCAGCCTGGCTCACAGTCACAAACTGTACTTTGTGGCCTCTGCAGCATGCTACCCAGCTCCAAACTGTAAAACAAAATATTTTATTACAATTACTAAAAATACTTCAAGATGGGCTTATCTCTAATTAAAGATTGAAAATTAGATTTAGGAGAAGGAAAGAAACTCTCTACAAATCTTTAGTTACCACTTCCTACAATTTAGCTTGATTTTTAGGTAAATCAGATTGTACCATTAAAGGGGTCTTTGCTTGCCCAGATGTTATTGATTCAGATTATACCAGTAAAATTCATATTATGATTTATTCCCAGCTACTCCAGGAAATTCCATCTTTAACTCAATTGGAACAACTGATTCTTATTCCTTATTCATCTCCTCAGGCCCTTGGTAATGATTGCCAAAATCAATTACTTGATTTTGCATATGCATACTGGACTCAATTGATATCTCTTGATGAACCTTATATTACAGTGTCAGTCAGTCAGATACCGATAGACATGGGAGAAAATGCTTCTATTATAAGTAAACAGTTCTGTCCTTCTAATTGTCATACTCAATCTCCAGTTTTAAACAAGGGATTGGCGGTAAAAGTAATCCTCTAGAAATTGTAGAAAACTAAAGTGCAGTTTTCCAAAATTGAATTGCCTTTTTGAAACCTATATTTTACCCTCAAATTTCTCCCTTTGGAGTAGAGAGCTCTTGTCTCAATGTGGTTATGATATCTCTATATCTGAATATCCCTTTCCTAGAGACCAGTGAAAAACATATACCCAAAGTTTTTTGAATAGAAAATTGCCCCTGTTTGAGTAGATCAGTGGTTATTTAAGGATGAACTTAAACATCTATGTTCTGGCTTGTTTTATGTCAACTTGGCACAAGCTAGAATCAATTTTTGAAAGAGGGAGCCTCAATTGATAAAATGCCTCTATCAGATTGTCCTATGGACAAGCCTGTAGCGCACTGTCTCGATTGATGAAAGATGGGAAAGGATAGTGGTATGCCTGAGCTTGTAGTCCTGTGTGCTCTAAGAATGCAGGCTGAGCAAGCCAGCAAGCAGCATTTCTCCTTCCATGGCCTCTGCATCAGTCCTGCCTTGAGTTCCAGTCCTGATTTCCCTGGATGATGCCTCAGGCTCCTGCCTCAGACTCCTTCTTGTTACCAATATTTACCATCACTCAAAGCCTCCTTCAGAGATGAACTCCTTTTATTAAAAGTCAACATATTCGATCCCATACAGAATTACCTGGCTCCCTGACAACAAGAAATTTTCATTGTGTGCTGGGAATAGCAGAGCTCAGTGCAGGAAAACCACTCAGAGTCTATAATGTGAGATGTCAGCAGGGAACACTGAGGAGTCAAAGAGCATGTGAGGAAACCTAAGCACCCAGAGTGTTTCCAGCCGTGCGTTTTTATTGGCGGCAATTGCACAGAAAGATACAGTGAAATCAGTGGATCATGTTTAGAAGGAAATAGAATGTTTTGCTTAACAGATTACCTGGGAGAACAAAGATGAGGTTTGCATAGAAAAATGTAGAGACACAGGAAAGAAGGAGAAGCAAAGAGATTTTTCTGTTGTTGTGGGCGTTTTGCTGTTTTTTGCTTTTGCTTTTGTTCACATGCTTGCCTACTTTGATTTGTTTTCTTGTATGGGGGTGGGGTGGCATGACAGGGATGAAGGGAGGATGGGGGGACCCGAAGTTGAACGGAATTAGGGTGGATTATATGAAACTCCCAAAGAGTCAATAAAGAAGTTATTAGTAAAGAAAAACATATAGAAACATAATCAGCCTATCCGTTTTAAGAAATAGCACATTCCCATATCCATGATGTGGAAACATCTGTTGCACAGATCATTTCTCTATGTCCTTTCTTGCCAAGGGTCAGACAGAATGTGCTTTTTTCTCAGATGAGGCTGTTGGTTACATTTCCCCTTTTCATTACAGCATTAAAGTTAGCACGACTAATGCTGGAAAGGAGTTCTTCTGGTCCAGTTACTATTTTCACCCTGCTTCACAGACTGCACAAAAAGAAAAAACAATAATCAGAATCATTAACTCAAGCAAGCTAAACACATGAGTTTTAAAATATTTAAAGGGACTGAATGGCACCATTCCTTCAGCTAATCCTTCTGACCGCTGTTCATTTCCAACAGAGCTGCCACCATAGCCATGACCTGGGGTTGTAACTTCAGTACATCCAATGATGCATTATGAAAGTGATCTAATCCTAACAGATGATTTTTAATCCTAGAACATTCCTTCTATGATTCATTATGTGGAGTTTGGGGGATGCAATACCGCTGGGTTACATTATAAAGGTATTTTAGGTGCTGTGACCAGTTCAAGTCCTATACCTACTCTCACAACCAAATAATAAGGACATTTAGTAATTAAATTTCACCAAAAATGTCTTAAGAGATGTGAATTTGGGTTTTCCAGGTTTCAGTAAAGTTCTTTTGAAATTTTCATATGAAAGAAGCTGTTCTCACCCTTGATATAAGGTCGTAGCTGTAGTGGCTGCTGTAGCAGTAGTGTTAGCTGTGATCACAATTCCAGCATTTAGCCATCACACAAACTTTTTGGTACACCTCTGTAGATGTTTATTATTTCATGCATAAAGACTACATATGTAGTCTCCTGAAAAACTTCCTTCAAGGCTGACTTGAACCCAGGCAGTTACTGGTCTTGAGAATCATAAACAGTTTGTTTCCCCCAATGAGTATGCTTAAGACATTGCTGCAAATAGCAGACAAGACAGGTGCTATAATAAATACAACATTCAGATTCATTATATATTATTTGAACATTTCCTGACAACATAACATAGGGATTAAGAATACATGTTGTAATTGCTTATTTGGGGTTATGTTTAAATGGGCAGAATTTTGAGTTGCCTTCCAGTGATAATGTCCTTTCTACACTGTTAATGACCCCTTTATCAGTCCAACTTCCAAATATGGCCCTGCATATGCCCCAATCCCATCTTAAAGTGGGGGAAGCTAACCCACCAACAGTCCATTTATTGTGTTACTGGAATGAATCACCATGTGATAAGCGTGATTAAATTATACTGCAGTGAGTCCCTATCTTAACACTTAATTTTCTCTCTCAAACACTTCTCTATGTGGTTCCCCCAAATCACCTCTCTTTTGGCCATGCTTTTATAAGTAGGATGTATTGTAACACACTCAGATCATCTTAAAAGTTCATTTTTAGGGCCTCATCACCTACAATTAGCATTAAAATGTCTATTTGCATTATGAGTAACAGTGATAAGGATCCCAGGACCAGATCCCAAGCTGTTGTAAAATTTAACATAGCACTATTAACTTGTTTCTTGGGTACCCAGGCATGACAGTCTGTAATCTTGGGCAATAACAAATGGAGTTATTAGCAGTAATGAATAGTGGAGGCTAGGAAGCTAAACCAGTGTAGTTGTAAGGGAATCCTACCATGGGCTCTGTGACAACTAACGGTTCAGGAAAGAATGAGTATTATTTAAACATACTCTTAGGTTCATAACCACATCCTGGCCCATAACTCCAGTGGAAGCCCCGGCTCTACCAGAGATCATGCCTGCAGACTGCCAGGACTTCCTCAAAGCCTGCCCAGCCTTCCCCTAACAGCTCCCCTCCAGCACCCAGTCACCGTTTCCTAGCCTACAACACCAACTGAAGTTCCCTGCTTTAACGGAGGTCACAATGGCACACAGAAACCCAGAGGCCATGCAGGCAACCAGAACCTCAGCAGAGGATCCCCTACTTGACCAGATAGACACCAAAACTGCAGGCCACTCTGGGCAGAAGACCAAAAAAGAAACAGAATGCAAGCAAAAAAGCATCCATCCAGCAAAGATAAACTCAGAAACCAGCACCTAAACCTATAATTATCTCACACTCAAATACCTAGAAGTCAGGGTAAGAATACAATCAACAATATCCAGGCCAATATATCATCACCTATGGATTCCAACCAGCTATCTTACCACAGCAAGCCCTGAATATTTCAGTACAACTGAAGCATAATAAAAAAGACCTTAAAACCAACTTTATGAAAATGACAGTTTTTAAAGAGGAAATGAATAAATCCCATAAAGAAATCCAGGAAAATGCAAGCAAACAATTGGAGGAAACAAATAAATCCCTTAAAGAAAGCCAAGAATAAAACAAATGAATAGGTGAAGGAAATGAATAAAACTGTTCAAGACCTGAGAATGGAAATAGAAGCAATAAGGAAAACACAAACTGAGGAAATTCTGGAAATGGAAAATCTGGGCAAGTGAACAGGAACTTTGCCAACACAATGCTTCTATAAGGCAAAGGACACTGTCAATAAGACAAAACAGCCTACCAATTTCACATCTGACAGAGGGCTAATCTCCAAAATATATAAAGAACTCAAGAAACTAGACATCAATAAACCAAATAATCCAATGAAATAATGGGGTATGGATCTAAACAGAATTGCTGCTGGGAGTGAAAACTTATACAGCCACTATGGAAGTCAGAAAATTGGGAACCTATCTACCTCAAGACCCAACCAAACCACTCTTGAGCACACACCCAAAGGACACTCCATACTATCACAAGAACAACTGCTAAATCATGTTCATAGCAGCTTTATTCATAATAGCTAGAAACTGGAAATAACTTAGATGTCCTTCAGCAGAAGCACAGATAAAGAAAATGTGGTACATTTGCACAATGGAACATTAATCAGTTGTTAAAAAAATAACATCATGAAATTTGCAGGCAAATGGATGAAACTAGAAAAAAGTTGTCCTGAGTGAGGTAACCCAGACCCAGAAAGACAAACATGGTATGCACTCATTTTTAAATGGATACTAACTGTTAGGTAAAAGATAATCATGCTACAATCCACAGATCAAAAGAGGCTAAGTAACAAGGAGGGTTCAAATGGGCCACATGGATCTCCCTGGAAAGGGAAAATAGACAAGTTCTGTGGGTGGACTTGGGGCAGGTCTGGGTGGGAACAGGAGGGAGCAGGTGGAGGTTTAGAGAGACAGAGGAAGAGAATACTGGGGGAGACGACTGGAATTGAGGGACATTTGGGGAGCCATGTAGAAGCATAGTACAGTGGGAACTCCCTGGAATCTGTGAGAGTGACCTTAGCAAATTCTCCCAGTAATGGGGGATCCATAGCCTGAACTGGCCATCCTCTATATCTGGGCAAAGCTCCCAGCAGTGAGACTGGAACATCAACACAACCACAAAACCTTCTACCTAAAACCTGTCCTGCCTGTAAGACATGCTTGGAAAATGGTGCTGCAGAACTTGTGGGAGTGACCAACCCATGACTGGTTCAACTTGTGGTCCATGCATGAGATGAGGCCCACACCAGACACTGCCTGGCTGGCGAGGAACCAGAGGCAGGACAGCTCAGAGACCCTTGATAGAACCAAACACAGTTGGCAAAAAGAACAGCAACAGCAACAACAGCAACAGAAGCAAAATAACAGCAAAAACAAAAACGCCCAAAAGTCAATGAAGTGATTTTAATAATATTGTTCTATACTCATAGATTGGTTGTTATTAGAGAGGCTTCATCCAGCAAAGGGTGGGAGCAGATGCAGACACACACAGTCAAACACTAGATGGAGCCAGAGAAACCCACAGAGGAGGGGAAGGAAACATTGTAGGGGCCAGAGAGTGGAGGACACCAGGAAAACAAGACCCACAGAGTCAACTAAGCAGGGCTCATAGGGGCTCAAAGAAATGGAAGCAACAATCATGCACCCTGTATGGGTCTGAGCTAGGTCTTCTGCATATAGCTTTTGGTTGTGTAGCTTGGTGTTCTTGTGGGACTCCCAACAATGAAAGCGAGGGGTATCTCTGACTCTTTTGCCTTGGGACCCTTTTCCTCCTACTAGGTTGCCAAGTTCAGCCGCGATATGAGGGTTTGTGTCCAATTTTATTGTATCTTGTTAGGCTGTGTTTGGTGGATATCCCTGGGAGTCCTGATTTTTTTGTTTGTTTTTTTGTTGTTTTAAGGGAAACAGAGATGTTATCTGGAGGAGAGCGTAGGTGGGGGGAGGGACTGGGAAGGGAGGATCGAGGGGAACTGTGGTTGGGATGTAATATAGGAGAGAAGAATAAATGTCCAAAATAAGTACTGTTGGGGGAACATCAAGCCACGTGACAAGATAAACTCTAGAAGGCTGAGGAATGTGCAGTGTATACATCTGCTCATAAGTAGAACCTGTGGAAGCACTGATGACAGAGACCACCATAAGAAACATATTTGCCAGGGAAGAGGCTGGCCCAAATCTCTGAACATTTGTACTGCCTTATCAGATATCTTTTTCTCCTGTCTTGAAGTCAGGGGTGGTGCTGCTTGTATTTGAAAAAAGGGTTACTCTGGTCCCTAACTGACACATATACCATTTAGGCAAAGACATTTTATGGCCTTGACAGGAGGCTTTATTGGGCAGGGTTGAATATTTTTTCCTGGAATGCAAACACAGTCATTTTCACTACTTACATAGTCATACCTTCTGCCTCAAGTAAGAAGGTTTGAGGAGCCTTTCTATGTGCTGTCCTGTGGAACTCATGAGAAAGCCTTCAGATGGGCTCCACAATGTGAGGAGGGTCCTGTAGTGCTCTTCTACAGAAGAGCATCACTGCTGACAGAAAAAAAAAACCAAAAAACTAAGGTTTATCAATGCTTGGGATAATAAATCAGTAGGTTTGAGGGAGTTACTTCCATGTTTTTGTTTGTGAAGTTGTCATTACAATAGTCCATCAGCCTGATCAATTAATAGCTTGTCTTATAGGTTGTAAGGAATGCCAGTTTTGTGTGTAATACCCCACAATGAGTGGAATGATTGGAAACCTGCACTATATCAGTTTCGATGATGTACAGAACTCAAGTACCGTGAATGCAGTGAGACAGGATGAGTGCACATGGGAAAGTAAATGCTGTAGCCCAAAAAAGGTGATAGTATCAAAGGAAACATGACCATAAGCTTGGCACCCAAATGACTTAACATGAGAACATCCATTTGCCACTCTTTTTATCCACAATGATTGGTCTCACTTGAAGGAAGCAATAGAGTCACATGTGGGACAAAAGCATGAAATGTGTGTATCTTGAGTGTGAGTCAGAGATGAAAACTATTGGATCAAAGAATGAACATTTTGAAGTAATAGAGCATGTGAATTTTAAGCCTGATGAAAAACAGAAGAATATAGAAAATATGCTGTGTTACCATAAGTTAAGGGACCAATAACATAGAACAAATATGTATCATGTAAAATGGAGATGTGTCATGGCCAGTAGCTTGTTGAATTTTATGGAAAATACATCTGGCTTTTCAAAGGATGTTGCCTTAATTCAAGCACTCTCCAAAAGTGAGATTACACAAACTGCATATTGGAAATCTGAAACAATGTTAACATTATTGGGGAAATATTTAAGAAACAAAGATAGTCACAAATTTAGAATTCGGCATAGAGGAATGTATTATTTATTTTTTTTCAGGCCCTCCATTCAGCATATATATGTTCTTGAAGAAGAATCACTAGTAAACCCTATAGGAGTATGAGGTATATGATATAGGGAAGTAAGAGTAGGAACAATAAACAAACTGTATTGTGGAAATTATAAGATATTTCCTCTGAGATAATGGTACAATATTTGTTCTGAAAAGGGTACTAATTGTATCTGCCAATAGAGGTCAAAACTATAAAGTCACTTGAGAAGCATCAAGAGGGATGACAATAAAATCCAGATCATATCCATTAATTGAATCATC
Source organism: Cricetulus griseus (assembly GCF_003668045.3). Lineage (NCBI taxonomy): Eukaryota > Metazoa > Chordata > Mammalia > Rodentia > Cricetidae > Cricetulus > Cricetulus griseus. The sequence goes on along the minus strand of NC_048604.1, from coordinate 75,043,312 downwards.
CTTTCCTCTCCCTTTCTATAATCAAGGGGATTAGATTAATATAGGGGTCATGGATCTGTATAGTTGTAGGGGTGAGTGCAGCCATTCCACAATGGTGACAGCAGGAACCGATTGGGCTAAAAGTCCTGTAGGAAGCAATGGAGCAAACAAAATATAAAGGTATGCAGGTGAGTTATAATTAAGTCCTGTCACTTGAATATATTGAATAGTTTTCTTAATTTTTTTGAGACAGGGTTTCTCTGTATAAAAGCCCTGGTTGTCCTGGAACTCACTCTGTAGATCAGGCTGTTCTCCAACTCACAGAGATCAGCTTGCCTCTGCATGAATAGCTTTCTTAATCAATTGTAATGCAGCATGAACCATAGTATTAATAATACATGCAGAGTCTAGGACAGAATTTCCCTTAAGGATATTCTTAAATGGTTGTAGTTCAGTTGTAGTTCAGGAACATATTCACACAGTCTCATGCAGTTAATATCACCCAATGGTTTCTTTTGAAAATCATTTAATGGCTTTAAGGATGATGTTTGAAGCTGTATTTGTTGTATTTTTTCTGGTGTAATTTCAAGACCAGTCACTTCATGTCAGTTAATAGCATACTGAAAAACTTTGAATGGTAGGTGTTTTGTTTTGCAAGAACAAAGAATATCAACCATATACTACAAGCTTAAGGGAATTTTTGCCACACTGGCAGCAGGCATCTGTAATACATTGGTGACACATGGTAGAGGTGTTCACCATTCTTTGGAGAAGAATTTTCCGTTGATATCTCTGTACAGGTCCCTTATTTTTAAGTATGGGTACAGAAAAAGCAAACTTTTCATTATCCTGGGAGGATAAAGGAGTAGCACAAAAAAGAAGCAATCTTTTAAATCTATCATAATAAAAGGCAGTCTGTAAGAATGTTTGTGTATGTGGGAATCCTGGTTGCAAAGGCTCCATGAGGTTGTATCTACATCAGTAAGTCCTGCAATGATTACCATTTTTCTGATATTTTGGTATGGTGAAAATAGTATTCCGAGGGCTATTGAAAGCTCTATATACCCTGTACAAAACCGTTGCTGTACCAGTAATTTAAGGTACTCCAATTTTTTCCTCTTATTCACCAATGATCAACCAAAATTTGTGAATCAGCCCTTCATGTGATAGGAATAAAATGCACCTGGCTTGGTGACCACTTCTATAAATCTATCTTTCTTAGCAAAAAATTTCAAGGGGTGAATGCAATCAAGTTTTTCCCAGTCTTAGGGGCATACATGCCTTAATTATATTAGAAGAGGTAGTATTAAGTTCCACTTAAGAAAATAAAGTTTGGGTTTAGATATAGATCAGGGGATTGCCAGCCTACAATCCACACCGGCAGAGAGGCTGGAAATCAGGGACTACCCTAAGAGAGACATGCATAGTACTCCAGAGAAGAGGAAGGGGATAGGATCTCTTGAGCTGATTGGGAACATGGTGGGAGGGGAGAGGGAACTAGAAGAAAGAGAGGAGGAGAAGAGGAGGGGAGAGGAGGAAATAAATGGGGGAGCAGGAAGGTTGAGTTGGAGGAAGAATAGAGGAGAACAGGATGAGAGATACCATAATAGAGGGAACCATTATAGGTTCAAGGAGAGATCTGGCTCTAGGGAGAATTCCAGAGATCTACAAGGATGACACCAATTGGCAATCTAAGCAATAATGGAGAGGCTACCCTAAACACCATTCCCAGATAATGAGATTGATGACTACCTTATATGCCACCCTAGAGCCTTCAAGCAGCAGCTAATGTAAACATAGGCAGATACCCACAGCTAAACACTGAACTGAACTCCTGGAATCCAGTCGCAAAGAGGGGGGAACGAAGAGCAAAGGGGTCGAGACTGAGCTGGTGAAACCCACAGAAATAGCTGACTTGAACAAGGGGGAACCCATGGACCCCAGACTAATGGCTGGGAGGCCAGCATGGGACTGATCCAGACCCCCTAAATGTGAGTGTCAGTGATGAGGCCTTGGAAATATATGGGACCTCTGGTAGTAGACCAGTATTTATCCCTGGTGTATCAATAGACTTTGGGAGCCAGGTCCACGTGGAGGGATGTTCTCTCAGCCTGGACACATGGGGGAGGGCCTACGCCCTGCCCTGAATGATATGATAGACTTTGGCGATTCCCCCATGGAGGGCCTCACGCTCCCTGGGTAGGTAGTGGAAGGAGGATGGGGTGGGGGGTTGGGAGGAGGGAGAGGAGAGGAGGGAGTGGGAGCTGGGATTGACATGTGAAGCGGGCTTGTTTCTAATTTAAATAAAAATAAATTTAAAAAATAAAATAAAGTTTGTCCTCATATGTTTTCAGGAATGTCCACCAGAAAATTTGAGAAATGATAAACAAGTTCAGAAATGTAGCAGCATAAAGAAAGAACTTGCACAGATCAATAGCTTTTCTATACACCAACAACAAACATACAGAATAAAAGATCCTGGACACATTCACATTCACAACAGCTCCAAAGAAAATAAAATAGGAATAAAGCTAACTAAGGAAGTGAAAGACCTCTACAATGAAAAATTTAAACCTCTGAAGACACCAGAAAATGGAGAGACATCCTGTGCTCTGCTCATGGGCTGGCAGAATTAATATTGTCAAGATGACCATTGATACCAAAAGCTATCACAAATTAAATGCAACCCCAATGAAAGTTCCCATCTCATTTTTCATATAACTAGGAAAAAACTGTTAAAATTCATTTGGAACCAGACTGTGGTGGCACACACCTAGGCAGGTAGATCTCTGTGAGTTTGAGGCCAGCCTGGTCTACAAAGTGAGCTCCAGTACAGCCAAGGCTACACAGTGAAACCCTGTCTCAAAAACAAGAAAAAGTTCATTTGGAACCCAAAAGACCCCAGATATCAAGAACAATCCTGAACAAAAGAGCAATGGTAGAGGGATGATCTATCCAGATCTCAAGATATATTTCAATATGATACTGGCACAAAAGCACATCTGGATCACTGGGTCAAAATAAAAGACCCAATCACCAGGACATATAACTTCAGCCATTTCAGATTTGACAAACACGCTACAAGATAATCTGGAGAAAAGAAAGCATCTTCAACAAATGGTACTTGGAAAACTGGACGTTCAGATGCAGGAAAATAAAACCAGACTCAAATCTATCCCCTGAACAAAAGCTAACTCCAAATGGATCAAAGACCCAAATGTGAAACCTGAAACACTAAAAGAAGAAATCATAGGCCGTGCCTTCCATGGATATAGGTGTGGGAAAAGACTTTCTGAGCAGGATTCCATTTGTCCAAGAATTAAGGTCAACAGTTGACAAAGGCTACTTTATGAAACTAAACAGCTTTAGCACAGCTAAAGAAACAATCAGTTGAATGAAGAGGAAGCCCACAGAATGGGGAAGACATCTCTGCCAGCTGTGCATCTGACCAGAATACATAAGAACCCCCAAAACAAAGAGTAAAAACAAAACAAATAACCCAGTCAAAAATGGGCTGAGAATCTGAACAGAAATTTCTCAAAAGAAGAAAAACAGCACCCTGGAAATACATATGGAGAATCTTCAAAAAGCTGAAAATAAATCTACCATGTATCCCTGGTATGATATTTCTTGTGATATGCCCAAGCATTTTAAAGCCCAGAAGATTATTAGTGAATTGTGGACACTAGACATTAAGCTGTCACCTATTGTGCCCTGGTTATATCCTCTTGGAATTAGAGAGCACGTAATTCTAGTTGTTTCTCTGGGGTTGCAGAATTTCTGAATTGGTAGGTAGAGGGGCTGCTAGAATGAGGCAGGCCCTGAATTTGGAATTCTTACCTAGAAGTTACTCAAGATGAAGCTTGCCTCATGGGCTTTCTCTAGTACATTCTTGATCATTTGTACAATGGGATAAGGGGTTGAAGCCAGATTAAAACAAGAAAACCCAATTAACCTCTCCATTGTCTTTTCTGGCACTTAAAAGCTGTTGCTAAATACTTATGTAGAAAAAAAACCCCAGAGAAATAATATCAGCAATGTAACTTTATAATTCATATGTGTTTAAAAGTCTAAAAAAGGAAGAAGGATATGGAGAATAAAGGTATTCATACGTAGACCAAACAAACTGTCACACTTCCTCATGTTTCAAACTTTGTAATCACAAACATTAAAGGGAATTCTTCAACTTGAAAGGAAAAAATACTTGCAATATAAAAGCATATGAAAGTATAAAAGCCATGTACAAGCAAAACTATAGTCGATTTTAGAGTACACTGATGCTACTACAGTTGTGCACAAATGATTATTAGGTCATATAAAATTAAAAAAACAAGTATATTAATATAATAATTTGTTAGTAAATACATTCGATATAAAGATGGAAGTTCTGACACCAATAACTAAATGTTTGAGGAGTAGTTTAAAGAGTAGAATTTCAAACGTGTTTCCCAAGGGATTATCTGAAACTAGACAATGATCACTGCAAAGGAATTATCTAACCTTTATGGTAACTACAAAGAATAAATGTGTATTAGAGCCACAAAAACACAAAAGAGAAGATCAAAGTCTACAATGACAAATGACTTAAATAAAAAAAAAACTGATGACAAGAGAAAAGGGAGAGTATGGATAAATGGAAAAGAATAAAGTGGCAATAATTATTACCTTCATTAATTATTTTAAATGTAAAAGGATTGCATTCTGTAAGCAAAATACATAGGGTGGCTGGCAGATTTAAAATGCTAGATCTATCAATCTACTGCCCACAAGAATAACACTTCAATTTTAAAGGCTCATATACTAAAAACAGAAGTTTGGAGATGATATGCTTTCGATGACAATAAAGTTAGGATCAAGGTATCTCTTCCTATAGCAGAAACAAACTGTGAACTGAAAACAGTCAGAGGACTAATAGTAGATTATTGTATAATGGTGGAGAGGTCAATTTATTGAAAGGATAAAACAAATGTAAGTGTATTTGTAACTAACCTGGGGTACTTACATACACAATGCAAGTATTGGTTGAATCAAAGGAAGAAAAAGATCAGAATGGAATAACAGTAAAACAATGCCAAAATTCCACCATCAGCAATAGATAACTGGTACATACAGAAACATCACATGATGGTGAAACCTTGTTTGCACAATAGACCTTAAGAATACACAGCACATTCTTTCCAACTCCACATGCAGCATTACCAGGGTAGATTCTGTATTGTTCAGAAAAGAATTATTAATAAATTTAAGAGGACTGAGATTATATGTAGTATTTATTCTTTCAACAGCATCATGAAGCTGGAAATCAGTGTTAGGAGAAAGTTTGGACAATTGAAAACTAGATGGAAATTAAACACAATCACAAATAAACAAAGGGCTAAAGAACAAATTAAATGGAAGGGACATTTATATTACTAAGTAGAGGAGTGAGAGCGTTCATTCCACATTCAAACACACACACACATACATACACACTCACACACACACACACACACTCTCACACACACTCATACACACACACACACACACTCTCACACACACTCACACACACATACACACACACACACACACACACACACACACACACACACACTCACACCAAACATGGTAACTATTGTGGCAAAATTATACCTACTCTTTCAGAACTTAAAATTGAGTCAGTGATCATTCTTTTGACAACAAAGAAGTAGCAAGTAATGTGTAGGAATGGCTCTGATACCAGTGTCCTATGCCTATCCAAAGTTTTTGTGTGAAAATTCTCTCCATTCTTATACTTTCCAAACTCAAAGTAGTGTGGTTGCAGCAGCAGCAGTCATCTTCATCATTGTGAGTTCTAGTATTAGAAAAATACTCTTTCCTCAAGTGTTGGAAATGTTGCAGTGCTAAATCATCAGAGGCTAGCTAAAAAAAAAAAAAAAAAAAAAAAAAAAAAAAAAAAAAAAGTTGCTGGTGACAGTTGCCATCCAGATCAGCGGTTCTCAACTTGTGGGTTGAGACTCCTTTAGGGTCAAGCAACTCTTTCACTGGGGTCTCCTAAGACCAACAGAAAACGCAGATATTTACATTATGATTCATAACAGTAGCAAAATCGCAAATATGAAATAGCAATGAAAAGTAGGAGGAACTGTGTCAAAGGGTCACAGCATTAAGAACGTTTTCTGTTTGATGCAGAGGAAGTACAAAATTTGAATGGTTCTATTGAACTAAGTCATGCTTCAAGAAATTTGTTCTACCAGTCCGTTTGCAAAAAGTATCACAGTGGCTTCCTCAAGCTGTTTGAGTATCATTTAGGTCTGGCATCCTTCCAAAGCCAAAAATCACCTTCAACAAACCCGGTCTGCGCGCGCCCTCTGGTGTCGAAATTAGGTATTAACTGCTAGAGGTTAAGGGCGCTGAGTAAAGCTGTAGAAATCGTTAGACAGACATAACCGCTTAATAGAAAGTTTGATGGCTTTACGTACATCACCACACAGTTACTACAGCAGAACCCATAAGTTAAGCCACCAGAACTAAAGGACGATTTTTTTTACAATGTCCAGCTGAACCCAAATATAATGTAGCTTACTGGAATAACATCTTGAGACACATATCCTAATAATAGCAGCATATACTATAAAAGCCATCTGAAAAGATATTGGATACAACTAATTCACCGGGCATACAAATCTTAATGTAAAGTCACAAACGATATGTAAAATATGGTAACAGGGCATCTCTCCAGACTACAGCAATTCCTATATGTAATTACGAACAAAATAATACTGCAGAAATTCCCAGTAAAGATTATGAAAGATGATTATAGGGAAACTAAACATAAATCAAGAAAATGCCAACAGTCCAGTGAGAGTATTGGGGGAAATACCTAATGCTACAAATAAGAAGCTCTGCCTAGGGACAGACATCTTAAAGACAGCACCAGGACTGCTTTCCAGTATTGAGGGATTGTGGGGTTCTGAGGTGTCACTGAGCATTGTTGTCACTATGTGTTTGAGTTTGAATTTATTATTTTATACATTTCAATTAAAATAATTATAATCACTTTCCTCATTCCATTTCCTCTCCTCCAGCCCTCTCACATCCAATTCCTTCCATATTCCCTATTCTTCACTGTCAAATTGATGACTTTTTCCTTGATTTTATATATGCATATATATGTGTAAATATACACAAATATATAAATATAACATGCTGGATCTATTTTTGTTGCTTGTGTGCCTACAAGGATGACCACTTTCTATTAGATAAGAGACCACCTAGGTCTCTTATCCCTAGAAGAGGTTAATTCTCTCTCTTAGTAGTAACTTGTTGTCTGTAGTTCTTAGTCTAGGGGTAGAACCCTGTGACATTTCCCCCCTTTTGTGTTACCATGTACTGCCATTGTTCATATCTTATTTATGAAATTTCTATGAGAGACTGTCCCATAGCAGACTTCCTGGTATTCTGGGGCTTACGGTCTTTCTACCCCCTCTTCTACAATGTTCCCTGAGCCATAGATATAGGAGCCATAGTTTAGATTACATATTGGGACCAGGCCCCCCATGATCAGTTCTCTTCATTGTGTCCAGTTGTGGTTTTCTGTTATGGTCTCCATTTTATGTTAAGGGAAGCTTCTTTGATGAGGGAGTGGTAGTTACTTTGAGTATAAGGATAAGATTTAGAATATAGTAAGGGTTTATGACTGTCTAGCAAAGTGGCACTAGTAGATTGTCTTCTAAGTTTCATGATCACACAAGCCCCAGGAAGTTGGTTGTAACAATAAGTCTTTACTCCAAAGCCACCCTGAACCCTGCTGCCAGGTGGACACTTTCTGCCAGGTTACCCAAGTTCCGCCCAACGCCACATTAAGGTCCCAAGTAACACAGACTTATATTAGGTACAATGCTGCTGGCAATCCCTAGGATTTCTTATTTGATAGCTCAGTCTTAATTTATCATCCATAATCATAAGACTTATCTTATGGAGGATGCCTTCTGCTGGCGTCATCTTCCTGGGTCACATGGTGACTACAAAGCAGAGAGCAGGAGGAAGAGAGAAAGGAACGACTTCCTTCTTGCCCTTGCATATATACTGAGTCTGCCTGCTATGTCACTTCCTGCCTGGATCTTTTACTACATTTCTCAGAATCCTCCTTGACTCCTAGTCCCACCTAACTTGGTGCCTCATTGGCCAAACAGTACTTTATTCAATAATCAATAAGATAAACATATACACAGAAGGACCTCCCCCATCAGTTGGTTATGTTTCTAATACCAGGCATGATTTCCCTGATGTTGAGTGAGCCATAACTTACATTAGGCAGCAACCTCTGCATGCTACTTATTGTTCCTTTATGAGTGCCTTGTTATGCTGGCTATTGTGGCTAATAAGTATCACAACTGGATATGACTATTGCTTCCCTCCCTTGGCAGTTTGCATAGTATTTTTCTAGTATCATGGAAGCTAGAGCACAAGGAAAGAGGCTTTCAGCTAGATCCAGCTTGAACAATCTGAATCTTGTGTCCTGAACAAGTAAGACACAATTGACCTTTACCTTTAACCTCTGAGAGGCAACTGAGGGCAACAGCAATTGTTTCTATTATTTGGAGAGTCACATGGACTTAGCCTGACCAACTTTTAAAAGGAGGATTCTCATGCCTGGTACTTGGGTTTGTCTTTGACTATAGTTCATGTGGGGGCAATTGCCAGCCCAAGTAGCAGAACTTCTTCTAAGATGTATATGTATGTATGCATGTATTGTGTGTAATTTTACATAAAGATAAAATGATTCCTTAAGGCTTTATCAAACAGTCTTAGAAGTATTTGTCCCTTGTCCATCCTCCTCCTTCTGTATTGACCTCCCTCACATTCCCCAGTGGGCGACACCTCCCTGTTTTTCCATTAACCATTTCATATCACCTGTCTACCACTGTTAATCTCTAGATCTCCCCCACCCCTGCACTACAGTCCCTTGTATTTTTCTGGTTTCTGTGGTTACTTCATCTGAAGATTTGGAGACTGAAACCACAGATAAGAGAGAGCTTACAGTGCTTATCTTTCTGGCCTTGGGTTACCCCATTCAATAGAATCTTTTGTAGTTCCATCCATTTACCTACAAGTTTCATGGTTTCATTGTTTTTTTTTTATAGCTGAATAGTATTCCACTGTGTATATATACCATATTTTCATTTTCCATTCATTTGTTGAAGGACATTTAGGTTGTTGCCATTTCCTGGCTATTGTGGATAGATTGGTTATGAACATAGCTGAGCCAGTATCTGTGGAGTAGAATTTTGAGTCTTTTTGAGCATATGCCAACAAGTGGTATATTTGGGTCCTATAATAGGTATATTTTTAGGGAATTGTGGTTTCTCCATACTGCTTCCTAGAATACTTGCTACAACTTGTATTCCCACCAATAGTCTATGAGGGTTCCTCTTCCTCCACATCCCTTCAGCATTTTTTGTCAGTTGTTTCGTTGATCTTACCATTCTGACAGGGATGAGATGAAATCTCAGTTTTTAATTTGCATTTCCTTAATTGCTAAGGATGATGAACACTTTTTGAGGCATTTCATAGCCATTTTTTACTTCCTCTATTGAGGACCTTCTCGTTAAATCCCTACCCTGTTTTTTTAATTGGGCCATTTGTTTTCTTGACTATTTGTGTTTCAGTCTTTTGAGTAGTCTGGATATTAATCCTTTTTCAGATTACAGCTGCAAAGATTCTTTCCCATTCTGTGGGATTCTTTTTCACTTGATTGAGTATTGTTTCATTATCTGTACAGGAATTTTTTAGTATTATATTAAATTTTAAAATTTATTGTACATACCAACCACTGTTTTCCCTCCCTCCTCTGCTCCTGTTCCCTCTTCCCACCTCCTTTCTACTCCCCATCCACTCCTCAGAAAAGGGCAGGCCTCCCATGGGAGTCATCAAAGCATGGCATATTAAGTGAAGTAGCCCACCATAGGGAATGGGCTCCAAAAAGCCAGCTCATGTTTGGGTATTTTGTTTTACTCCATTGGTCCACATGCCCATTTTTTGTGCCAGTACATACTGTTTTTTAGTCCTATAATAGTTTTATAATATATTTTGAGGACTAGAATGGTAATTATTCTAGTAGTTTTTCCCCCTTAGGATTGCTTTTGCTATCTGGGATCTTTTCTAGTTAGTTCCATCTGAATTTTAAAATGGTTTATTTCTGTGAAGAATGCTGTGGGTATTTTGATTGGAATTGCATTGAATTTGAAAATTGCTTTTTCTAGGATAGTAATTTTCACAATGTTAATTCTACTGATCCATGAACATGCGATGCTTTCCATTTCCTAGCGTCTCTCTCAGTCTCTTCAGTGATTTGAAGTTTTAATTGTAGAAGACTTTCACCTCCTTGGTTAAATTTATCCCAAGATATTTATTTTTTGCGAATTGAGTAGTTTGTTTTTATTTCAACAATCGTATTTTACATACCAATCCCAGTTCCCTCTCCCTCCTGTCTTCCAATTTTCCCCTCCTTCCCCACACCTCACTCCTATCCACTCCTCAGAGAGGGTGAGGCCTCCCATGGGGAACCAACAAAGTCTGTCACGCCATTTGGGGCAGGACCTAGGTCCTCCCCAGTGTATCTAGGCTGAGAGAGTATCCCTCCATAGGAAATGGGTTCCAAAAAGCCATTTCATGGACTAGGGATAAATACTGGTTCCACTGCCAGTGGCCCCATAAACTGTCCAAATCCCCCAACTGTCACACACATTCAGGGGGCCTAGTTCAGTCTTATGTAGGTTCCTAGCTGTCAGTTCAGATTCAATGAGCTCCCACTTGGTCAGGTCAACTATTTCTGTGGGTTTCCCCAGCATGGTCTTGACCCCCTCTTTGATGCTATTGTAAATGGGAGTATGTCCATTGATATAGAAATGATACTTTGTAATTAAATGGATCCTCATTTGTTGATACTTTGTATTGGAATGGATCTTCATTTGTTGATACTAGTTAGGTTTTCTAGATATATAGATATTCTTCATACCATTCAAAGACCTATGGAATATATGGAATTTAAATGGTTTAGGGTTTTTCTTGACAGTGAGACACAACTGCTCCTGGCACACCAATTATATCTGAGAGGAAGATGGGCATCCAAGAAACTAGTTATACAGTTTGACTTTGACATGGTAAGAGGAGCCATTTGGGCAAGAAGCTACTCTTCCTTAAATTGTTTCCAATGCAGGACAGTTTAGAATTTCCTGCTTTGCTGAGAAGTCTGCCAGACACATTGTGGCCTATAGGCTAAAGATGGATGCCCCAAGGTTACCAAGAAACTTTGGGTGACTCTCTAGGAAGCAAGGTGTCTCTTTCAGTTCTAGAGTTTATATATTATCCTTCTATGGTCTTTGATGGAGTTGAAGATAGATAGCTATAGTAGCACACTAAGATAGAATGGTTAAAATCTTATAGTTCTTACTTGATAACTGTTTTCTTATAAAGAAGGGGGAGATGTTGGAACCTAGCCCCCATGAGGTTTCTAAGAGTTGTTTTCCAGCATAACCACAGGTTTATCTCACTATTTTATCTTGCTTTTGTGCTTGTATAATTTGTCCCCCACTTTACTATTTTCTGGATTGAAAGATTCATTCTTCTCATCTGTAAAATTGGTATATAAAGAGCTGACAAGATTAACTAATAATTAATATAAAGTTACCCTTTATGCCTCCTTACCAAGGAAATACTTAAAAAATAAAATTGTGATTATTAACTATGTTATGCCAGCATGGCCTCTCCTTCTCCTCCAAGAACATTATCTGTCACACACAGTGTTGGAAGCAATGCACACTATTTGCTCTTACGTATGGGGTAACAATCTGACATATGACTCTGCAGATAGACAGCGGGTACTTCGGGGACCAACCTGCCCTTTTGGTCTTCCCAGACTCCTGCCATGCAGTCAGAGTTCAGTTCTGACTCTGAAACTTTCCTTCAACTGACCTTTCTTGGGGGACAGTGTTCTCCCCTGCCATCCTGGCCGCCAGTCCTCAGGACACAGTGTTCACCCGGATGAGTCCCACGGAGGTTGGCCATGTGTGAGCACGGTGGGGTTTCTCTAAGGGCCTCTGACTTCCCAGCTTTTGCTCCCTTTCCTAGTCTGTGAAGTTTGTTTCTTGTGACTTTGGGCTAAGTGCTTCCATCTCTCATAACTTTTCACTCTATGGACAGGAAGATGGCACAGTGAATTCCAGGATATCCAGGGCTACATAGTGAGACCCTGTCTCAGAAAACTAAAACAGATAATAAAAGAAGTGGCCATGAAAAAGTGACTAAGACAAGGCTACGATTGCCCTTGAACTCTTTGTAATCTGAACTGTTGAAGGGACCAGCTCCCCTTTCGGCAGCCATAATGCCGAACACGTGTTCTATGATCTTGTCTTAGACACTAGAAAGTCAGATGCCTGCCTCGTGACAAGGAACCAATCAGAAGTTAGCTGGTGGCACTATACTTTACGACCCTGGGGGTACTTTACGGACAAGCACACAGCAATGATGCAGAGCATAGCAACCACCCTGGGAGGGCCTATGGGCCATAACAACCAGTTGGACAATCAACACAGGGCAAACCCTCCAAGCCTGGAGGCACACCAATAGTGAGCCTGTGCGTACCTCTAGACACTCCCCTTACGCTGCCCTATAAGATCTCGGTCCTGTGGCTTCTCAGAGTCTTTTTCAAGCCATCCGCCATGGCGGGTGGGTGAAAGACCGGAGCTAACATGGGGTTAGCTCGTTAAATTACAATAATGCCTCATGCAGCTTTCAGCAAGCTCTGGAATCCACCTGGTGATTGGGGTGACCGCGGTCGTGGCCTGGGACCCCGGACACCTGAGTTTTCCAGGGGGTCTAACACTTTAAGTAGTGTTGAGGAGTCTTACCCAGTGTGTGGCTGCACTTGGCCACTAAGTCCGAGTATTGGGTGAAAGTCTGGAGATTTGGATGAACCACAAGACTCCTGATCCTTTTCTGAGAGAATGTCTCTCACCTTTATTGTGGAGAAGCCTTATATACAAACTTACAAAAACCCCAGGTCAAAGGGTTCACAACAGGATATTGATCCCAGTGGGGTGAGGTCAGGCAACCAGGAGGTACCTGTGGTTATGCTGAAAAACAACTCTTAGAGACTCCATGAGGGCTGGCTTCCAACAGTCCATGATCTCTTTCTCAGTGTGGTTTTAATATACAGAAAGTTTACTGGTTTTTGCAATCTGATTTTGCATCCTGCCTCTTTGCAGAGGTTTTAATTGTTTGTAGAATTTTTCTGGTGGAATTTTTGGAGTCTCTAATGTCTAATATCATAACATCTGTAAGCAGGGATAATTTGACTTATTTTTCTGTAAGCTGTGAATATATTGTCTTATATTTAAAATTTGTATCCTCTTTATTTCTTTCTATTGTCCCATTGCTCCAGGTATATTGAAAAGTAGTGGTGATACCTGACAGTGCTGTCTCATTCCTGACTTTAATGGCCCATTTAGGATGACATTGGCTGTGGGTTTAGTATATGTAACCTTTATTATTTTGAGCTATGTTCCTAGCAGTCTTACCCTCTCTAGGACTTCTATCATGAAAATATGTTGAATTTTGGCAAAGGCTTTTTCTACATCTACTTGGGTGATCATGTGGTTTTTTGTCTTTAAACCTATTTATGTGATTGACTATACTATTTGTCTTATGAATGTTGAATTAACCCTGAATTTATGAGATAATTGATTATGGTGAATGATCTTATTGATATTTGCCTATATTAGGCTTACTTGTATTTTACTTCTCTGTGTGTATAGAAAGTAAATGAAAGGCAAACAAGAAAATAAACATCTTCGCCCAAATAAATCCAGATTTTTTTAAAAAAAAAAATGTGGTTTGTGTATCCTGTGAGACTCCATTGGAGAAAAATAACTTTTCCTTTGCCAATTATTATTAATTGGAGATGACTTTGGGTCTATGGATATGGGCATGGGTTTGCTTTCTCTCTCAATGTTAGGACCTCACCTGGCTTAGAACTGTGCAGGCCTCGTGCATGCTTCCAGTCTGTGTGAGTTCTTATGTGCATCAGTCCTGTGGTGTCTGGAAGCTATTGTTTCCTTTGTGCCATACATTATCTGTGGCTCTTACAATCCTTCTTCCTTCTCTCTGCATTATTCCTAGAACCCTGAGGTGAGGGGATTGATGAAGACATTCCATTTAGGAATGAGTGTTCCAGTTTCTCATCTCTGCACTTTGTCTAGCCATGGGTCTCTGTATTAGTTCTCATCTACTGCAAGAGGAACCTTTCTGATGATTACTGAGCAGGACATTTATCTATAGGTATAGCAGAATGTCATTAGGAGTCATTTTTGCTATGTTCCTTTAGCAAAATAATAGTATTTGGTTTTCCCCTAGGTTCATGGTCTATCTAGTCTTGGATTCCTGGCCATCTGAGCAGGGTCAGGTATGGGTTCTATCTTATGAAATGGGCTTAAATCCAGTCAGATAGTCATTGGTTATTCCCATAACATTTGCATCACTATTGCACCAGACTATCTTCTAGGCAGGTCACTGTTGTAGATAGATCAAGGGGTTTGTAGCTGGGTTGGTGTTTACCTTTCTCCCCTGGTAGCATACAGAGTACCTTTCAGTACCATAAACACTAGTCAGTAGGGATGAAAGCTTTAGATTGACACCAGCTTGACTTCTCCATGTTCAATGAACTATGTTAAGTGTTGTCATCAGCAATAAGGCCTTATTATCAGTCTGTGGAGAGCAACTAATAGCCTTGGCAATTGCCTGAGTTTGGTGGGGAGGGGGTTCCTTGGAGCTCCTTTAGCCAATGACTCTATTAGATGTAACCCATTCCTGACATATGTTATTTGGTGACTCCATTAGATTTCTTCCATAAATGTATATATTTTAAGAAGCTTATATAAAATATAGTAGTAGGTTTCAATATGACCCCTCAAATGGTTTTTAGGGTTAGTTGTCCCTCCTTGTATTCCTTCCATTGCCCCAGTCTTCCTCCCCATTCCTGTTTAATCATCCTGCTCCAATATATGCTCTATCTCTCCATAACTATATAGTCTATTTCTTCTTCCTTGGAAGATCCTCTCATCCCTCCTAGTCCTTTCTTTTCATCAACCTCTATGGTTATATAGATTGTAACATGCTTATTGAAGGCTTAAAGGTTAGCATCCACATACAAGGGAATATATATGTTTTGGTCTGTATTACCTTACTTGGCATGATTATTCTACCTCAATCCATTTACCTGAGAACTCTGTATTTTCATATTTTAGCAGGCGAATACTATCTCATTGTGTAAATGTACTACATTTTCATTATCCATTCATCCATTGACAGACATCTAGGCTGTTTCCAATTTTTGACTGCTATGAGTAGAGCAGCAATGAACATGGATAAGCAAGTGTCTCTATAATGGAATCCTTTGGGTATAAGCTGTCGTAGTTTGAATTAAAATGAGCTCATAGACTCATAGGGACTGGAACTCTTGGGAGGTGTGGCCTTGTTGGAGTAGGTGTGGCCTTGTTGGAGGAAGTGTCTCACTGGGCATGGGGCTTTGAGGTCTGTAGCCTGACACTTTGCCTGAATGATGGTGTTCTTTGTCATACAGAATCTTTTCAGTTTCATAAGGCCCCATTTATGAATTGTTATTCTTAATACCTGTGCCATTGATGTCCTGTTTAGGAAGTCTTTTTCTGTGTGAGAATGAATTCAAGAGTACTCCTACTTTCTCATCTATGGGATTCAGAGTATCTGGCCTTATTTGAGGTCCTTGATTTATTTGGAGTTGAATTTTGTGCAGGGCAATAGATGTAGATCTATTTGGATTCTTCTGCAATGCAGCCAGCCAGTTTTCTCAGCACCATTTAATGAAGGTATTATCTTTGTTCTAGTCTGTACTTCTAGAATTATTTTTATCAAAAATCAGATGTCCACAGGTGTGTGGGCTTATGTCTGAATCTTTGATTCCGTTGATCAATGTATCTGTTTTTATGCCAATACCATAATGTTTTTATTAGTATATCACGGTAGTACATCTCTTAAAATTGAGGATGGTATTACCTTCAGCAGTTCTTTTATTATTCAGAATTGTTTTAGCAACACCCGGAACCACCTCAATCATCATAATTCTACTTGCCTAGATACTAGCACAAAAATACAAGCATTACCAATGAAGACAATATACCTCCACCAGAATCCAGTGACCCTTTTACAGTACTGGTCTTGAGAAATATAACATTTCTGAAAAACAAAACAAGGACTTCAAAACAGTAATTATGAATATGTTCAAGGAATGTAAAGAGGTTATGAATAAATCTCCTAATGAAGTCTGTGAAAACACAAATAGTGGAATGAAATGAGGAAAACAATTCACAAAATAAAAGTAGAATTTAACAAAGAAATGGAATCATTAAAGAAAACCAAACTGAAATAAAACTGTAAATGAAAGTTTTAGGAAGTCAAAGACAAACCTCAGAAGTAATCCACAAACAGTATAAGACATGGAAGAGAGACTCTCAGGAGTTGAAGACAGGTAGAAGAAATGAATACCTCAGCCAAAGCAAATGTTAAATCTAAAAAAATTTCCAGGCACAAAACATCCAGGAAATCTGGGTTATGATGAAAAGATCAAATCTATGAATAAAGGAAGGATAAGAAAACCAGGTCAAAGGTCTAAACATCTTTGAATGACCTTCTAAAAAATCTTGTGAGATTATTTATTTATTTATTTATTTATTTATTTATTTATTTATTGTGTGTATGTGTGACATGTGTGCCATGTCACAAATGTAGATGTCAGAGGACAACTTGCAGAAGATAATTCTTTCCTTCTTTCCCATCTACCTTCTGGGAATCTAACTCAGGTTATTAGCCCTGACCACAAGCACCCCCATCCACTGAATCATTTTACTGACCCCTGTGGGGAGGTTTTAAGGCAGACCAAATAAATCTAAGATAATACAAGAAAGTGATCCCAAAAGATGGGATTCAAGGTTTGGATTTTACTTATCCTGATACTCAGTAATAGCTTTGATTGTCTTCCCCAGTATCTTAGTTTGGGTTTCTGTCATTGTGACAAAACACTATGAACGGGCTTGAAGCCCACTTTCTCCTGACATAGTTGAACTATTGGGCACTAGCCTGATCAGAGGAAGGGACAGGCTGAGCATGGGTGTGGACAAAGGCAGATCCTGAGGAGCTGTATTTCAGAAAGGAGGCTGTGTCAGTGGACAGGTTGCTTATTCAGATGTGGCAGAAGCAGAGAGAAGCAAGATGAATGTGCTATACTGAAAGAAGGTACCGCCATATGCCAGAGGGTAAAAGACATATTGGTTAATTTAAAATGTACGAGTTAGATAGTAACAAGCCTGAGCTGTCAGCTGAACATTTCTAATTACAATTAAGTCTCTGCATTTATTGGGGAGCTGGTGCTTTGATGAAAATCTCCACCTACATGGTGGGCCTCAATAGAGACAGCTTTCAATGTCCTTAATAACTAAGAATACACCTTGAGAGCAAAGAGGTCCAAAATGGAAGAGAGAAGTAGTAAAAGGTAAGCCCAATGTGGCCACAGAGACTACCTCTTTCCTGTTCTGCATAGGGAGTCCTAAGAACTTTATCTAATGACATGCAAGTTCACATTAAGGAAACTAATTCAGTCTTTTGTTAAAGGACTCTTTCTTGTTATCATTGTGAATAGCTAGGACATTTGAATCAAGAGTTCACAAAGCCATCAAGTTATTAGCTTCTACCAGGGCCATGCACAATCTGCAATGTGAGGACAATCTGAAAATAAGAGTGTCCCTGTTTCCCTCCTGAGGAAGGGCCAACCTCCTCCTGAGGACCTCACACTCACGTCAAATGTGAAAATGGCAAACATCAACCAGCCTGGTTTACAATGCTTTTATTTTGGTTCTTTGAGACAGGCTTTCTCTGTGGCTTTGGAGGCTGTCCTGGAACTAGCTCTTATAGACCAGGCTGTCCTTGAACTCACAGAGATCCGCCTGCCTCTGCTTTCCGAGTGCTGGGATTAAAGGCATGTGCCTCCACTGCCCGACTTACAATACTCTTGTGCTATATGATAGACAAATACCTTTCATTCATTCTGTATTGTTCTTTCATAGCTGCTCCATTTACTTCTTAAGTAGGGACATTGTGAATTGAACTTTGGACACTTGTAAGGTATTTTGAAACTCAAAAAGCATTTCTGACACCAAGTCCTCTGATGCTTAATGGTTTAGAGCTGCTCAAGACCTCAAAGGCATACTTTGTACTCTTCCATAATGACCCTCTATATCACCCAAAAAGTTCCCCCCTGAAGTCTGGGATGTAGTGAGATATCCACCCCACTCATACTTGTAGCACTTACCATGCCCAGTCACAGGTGAGGATGTGATGGAGGAGAGGACTAAATAGGGTCCCAGACCCCAGAGCTCTCTCTTGCTACTGGTCAGGTCACAGGGAACAGCCTAGGAGGATCCTTGGAGCTGGAACCTGTGGCGGTCACTGCCTCTTGTGCAAGTGCATTCTCCCCAAATAAACTTCACTTAACCTGTTCTGAGTCTAGTGAATCTTGATTCCCACGAAATACTGGGATACTTTTATTGATGTGTGCATACTTTCAGCCATGTCTGTCATAGTTAGTTATAGGAATTTAGCAACATTTTTTAAAGACCTCAGTATCCTTTAAAGCCTAAAGCATGGGAAGGTTTTGAGCCTCTCATTGATTAATTCTTGTCTACTAGGCTACTGCATCAGTGTAAATCTCCAATATCTCCATCTTGGCAATACATAAATAAGATGAATCCTAAGGAATTGTCTGAGGGCCAGAAATTATGCTGTGGTCATAATTTGGGCCCTGATCCACCCAAAGTTACTAATTCTTATACCCACTTTGGACAGATACTCTCTATCTCCTGGTTTGTGATGGTAGATGTTAAGGATGTTTTCTTTTGTTTTGCAATCAACCCAAACTCTTAGGATCTATTTGACTTAAAATGACAGTCCTCTCTGTGTAGTTTACTCAATAGCTTATCTTAACTGTCTCACCTCAGGGCTTTAAGACAGTGTTCACATTTATACTATCTTACCTTAAATTCCTTGCTAAAAGTAACCTTCTTCAGTAAACACCACAGTACCTTACTATAATACTGCTCCTTTTAAACTAGCTTGAGGCCACCTGCTATACAGATAAAAGTAGTTTTATGGTGGCAGGACACAAACTTTTCTGCTATGCAGTAGTAAGACTAACAAAAGTCATAGAATATGAACTTCATGTAGACAATTAAAGGTCTCTCTAAAAAGCAAAAATAACTGCCTTCATTTGAGTTCTTTAGCTGGGACCAGGAATGAGAATATTTACATGATTCAGCCTATTCTTTCCACATAACTCATGCCCATGCAGCATTCTGTAATGATAAATCTTTCTGCCATGCCGCCTGAGCCCTGCCGCCATGAAGGTGCCCGAAATAACACATAGAGATTAATATTAGGTACAATGCTGCTGGCCAATGACTAGAATTTCTTATCTGTTAGCTCAGTCTTAATTATCAACCATAATCATTAATCTATATATTTTATAAGACTTATCTTATTGAGGATGCCGGCCATATGCATCCCCTCTTGCCAGCGGATCACATGGCAGCTCCTCTTTTCTGTCTAAATAAAAAGGTTGTTAACATTAACATAGTAAAATATATAACAAAGCAGTTATCAAGTAAGAACTATAGTTACAATATTTAGTTTATTAATATTTAACAAGATTTTAAAAATATTCTATCATTTATCCTGTCTTTGTGAGTAACTTATCTTTCATAATAACTAAAGAAAACTATAACCATAACTGTCTTTAACTCCATCAAAGACCACAGAAGGATAAACTCTAGAACTGACAGAGACATCTTGCTACTTGAACAGGCACCCAAAGTTCCTCTGTAACGTTGGGGCATCCATCTTCAGCCTATAGGCCTCAGTGTGTCTGGCAGACTTCTCATTGAAGCAGGAATCCTTCAGGACTGTTCATCTTGTTTTGTAAGTTCAGCAGTCACTTTCTTGTGGGCCCTGCATGTCCAGTTTATACAGCAACAAACAGTCTAGGAAAGAGCATTTTCTTGCCCAAATGGCTAATCTTGCCATGTTGAAAGCAAACTCCATAACGAGTTTCGTTGATGCCCATCTTCCTCTCAGACGTAAGTGGTGTGCCAGGAGCAGTTGTGTCTCACTGTCATGAAAAACCCTAAACTATTTAAAATGCCATATGTTCTGTATGTCTTTGAAATGTTTGAATAATATCTATCCATCTCAAATATATCTCTATATATCTAGAAAACCTAACTAACCTAAATGTAAGTTTTGATTATTATACCTGATTATATACAATCTGTATTTAATTATGCATTGCATTTTAAAAGATCTGTATAAACACAATACCAAACAAGAGGAGAAATTTACATATAACAAAATTAACCTTAAATTTGTATGAACGAATGAAAATCCATTCCAATGTAAATATTCATTTCTATATCCTATTTCCCTTTTTTCCTTTAAAAAGATATCGACTGTGATCATTACCATTTCTAACCAATTCCATTTGAATGAAAACAAACATTTATAAACAATATTTGGGAATTTGTGTGTGGTTCATTCAAAACTGCTTCCTGTTGGTTGTTTCTTCATTTTTCTGAATGCTACTCTCTTCCAATGTATAGTCATAGTTAAACAGATAACCAAGCAGATGCCACAAAATTCCAGCCTGAAATAGATGTGTCTGTAATCAGAAGTCCACAGCAAAAGAACTGACACATTCCACTGCAAGGGCAGCCACCCGTGGGATATTTCAGCTCAAGTCCCTTCTCAGCCAGCCACAGCATCTTCAGAGCTGACTTCTCTCAGCAGTTCTAGGTTGAGAGAACAGAGAGCAGGAGGAAGAGAGAGAGAGAGCATGATTTCCTGCTTGTCCTTTTCTATATTATGAGTCTGCCTGCTACATCACCTCCTACCTGGATCACAAGACTTATCTTTACTACATTTCCCAGAATCCTCCTTGACTCCTCCCACCTATCTTGCTTCCTCATTGGCCAACAGTACTTTATTCAACAACCAATAAGATAAACATACACAGAAGGACTTGCCCCATCAGCGTTCTGGAGAGGAATTTTCTCTTTACAGCCCCTAATGCCTCAATTAAACATATTCCTAATTTTTTTGTTCCTACTAGAAACCACTTCATTTCCAGAAGTGATAGACATTGTATATTACAATACATATCAAAAGTAACACTCTAACATTTCTCATGGTGTTAGCCAAACTGGTCAATGGGAAAATAGACAACTCATCTTCTACTCAAGGCTGCTTTGGTTCCTAATCCTACACTCTCGCCTTCAATATACCCTCTGAAAATGATGTGCAAACAAGTGGGTCTCTGATTCTCGTGCCTTCCCTTGGGATTCTTTTATTTTTCTGTTGGCTTGGTTTGTTCAACTTCAATATGATTGTCTTTGTTTTATCCTATATTTTCTTTTGTTATGTCTTATTATCTCTTAGAAGCCTGTTCTTTTCCAACAAGAAACAGAAAGGAAGTGGATTTGGAGGGGAGGAAAAGTGGGAGGGGAGGGGAGGGAAAGCTATAATCAGGATATATTGTATAATAAGAGAGTCCATGGTTAATAAAAGGAAAAATAAAAGAAAATTCCCTTTTGATTTCATCAAAAATTAAAAGTGACAAGAAATAGTTGTTGAAGGTTTAAAAAAAATATAGGGAAAAAAGAAAGTTGTATCTCATAGACTAGGAAAAGGAGTCTCATTTAGTTTTGTAGTTTTTGTGAAATATCTGGGCATTTTTGGCTTATAAACTCTGTGGCAAGGATCGCTTGGTCCATTGTACTCTAAGGATCTGTGGTCTAAACTAGCCTAAACTGAAAGAGAGTAGAGTTTTTTGGAAACTCTCAGTGTTTTCTCCCATAAGTTGTTATAGTTAACAGAATTGATAATGGCTTTATTCATTCCCCCAGTGATTAGTCATACAGTTTGGTTCCTTGATCCCTCATTGCTTCTTAAGTCAATGGTCTGATATGACCAGTAGAACTCTGTCTCAGGCATGACAATTGAGCCTGATCAGGAGTATACTGAAGATCTGATATGGAACTTCCTATACAAGTATCAGGTCGTAATGATGAAATAGATATCTTTCCATGTTAGGTCAAAGGCCACAGTGATCCCTAATAATTCTGTAATGTAGGTTTATGGGTTCTTGCTAAGTGACTTTCATTTGGATTGTATTTGGGATGGGAGAAGGGGCCATGTACTCATATGGTGCTATGATCCCATTGGTCACCTTAGGAAAGAAGTTGGTGTTTTCATAAAGAAATGAGAATAGTCTCCAATTGTTTCTAAATTCACCATATGAAGGCCCAGAGTAAATGTATAAGGGGAAAGTGTATCTGAGTAAGGGATAGAAACAATTCAAAAACCTTCTGCAGGCCAAAAATAAGGAAAGCCATAGGAGAAGAGTTGAAAGAGGAGGAGATGTAACCAAGTTGTTAAGTAGAAGTGTAGCTGGTGATAGAGAATTGAGTTGAGCAATGGTTTGTGTTTAGGCAAAATAATGGTCACCTGGAAATGAGTTTAGAGGAGATGAGCTAATCTATTAAGGCATGTGTGACATCCTTTTCACAGATGAGTGTTCTGTGACTGGTCATGAAAAGCTATATGGATGGAATCTCTGAGTATGTTTCTAAAATTATTTTCTGAAGTCTAATTGCAGGGTATAGCTTTGATGTAGCCAGCATTCTTGATTGGTGTAGGTACAAAGGTCACATTTTGTTACAAAGGAAAATACATATTACTATTCTTTTTGAGAATCTGAACATCAAACTCTGATTACGTTTTGATAATGCCTCCCAGTAGACAGGGGAGAAAGAACATGAGACCTATTACACTAAATGTGTTCCTTAGGACGATAGACCTCTCCTCTTGTTAAAAGTGTCTTAATCTTTGCCTTCCTAATTTGAAAAAGACTTTCTCAACTTGTAGAGATGGAACCACATTTCACTGTGGAGATAAACCTGTCCAGTTGGTCAGGTCAGACCCACTGAAAGGGGGAACTTTACAAGCTAAAACTAATTTAAGAGAGAAGGAGGGACTTCGCAAGAAAATATAAAAATGTAACTATTATCAGGGAGAGAACATATGGACATACTGCCATTCACATGCTATATGCCCTTCCACCCTGAAGATTGATATTTTCAGGGCAGGAAAAGGGGAGAGTAGGAAAGGGAGGATGGAGTTCTCACAGTATGTGCACATTCACCTAAAACAAGCTGGTGCCACCAACCATGCTACAAAGGAAAAAAAATGGGCCGTTTCTCTGGGAGTCTATAGCAAGCAGCTCTGCTTTTTCTTTTGCATGCAGCTTATATGAAGATGTGGTCTTGGTCAGAGTCCATCAGTTAGAAACAAAAAGTAGGCATTTCCCAGAGGGTGGAAGGAAGTCCTTAGTTTGTACACTGAGAAGTGATGACAGTCCAGAGTCACAACCTGGTGGACTGATAGAAACCCACTCCAACCAGACATTCTCAGCTGTCCATGAACAATTGGTTAGCTACCACAAGATTCAGAGTGAAGAAAGGCTGAGGAAGACATGGGCAAAGGGACTCCTCATAGTATATGTGGATTTCCTCTTGGACAAGCTGCTGATGATGGGGAGAGACCTCCATCCATGCTACCAGATGTGCTGAGAATGATACACAAAAGATGCAGTGATAAGCCGGGCATTGGTGGTGCACACCTTTAATCCCAGCACTTGGGAGGCAGAGGCAGGTGGATCTCTGTGAGTTCCAGGCCAGCCTGGACTCCAGAGCGAGTGCCAGGACAGGCTCCAAAGCTACACAGAGAAACCCTGTCTCAAAAAAAAGATGCAGTGATAAATGAATTGACCATATATATATATATATATATATATATATATATATATATATATATATATATATATTTCATAAAAGATATCCTCCATGTAGAAGAAATAGAAACACAGTAAGTGAATTCTCAGAGAGAGAGAGAATTCCCCCTCCCAATAGGTAATTGGTGTCCTTTCATAGCAACTAAGAAAAATTATTTGATCTTAACCTCCAGAGACTCTGTGTGGGATATTTGAATAAATATTTCATAAATATATGAAATTCTCAAATAATAAAAATAAATAAATAAATAAATAGAGCTGGCGAGATGGCTCAGACTCAAGAGCATTGGCTGCTCTTGCAGAGGAGTGGGTACCATTCCCAACACCCATGTGATGACTCACAACTCCAGTTCTAGGGGATCCAACACCCTCTTCTGTTTTCTATCTGGTACCAGGCATGCAAGTGATGCACAGATATACATGTAGGCAAAAAAATCCATCCACCAAATGTATTAATTTAAAGTTGTAAAAATACAAACTTTAGTTATTAAGATAAAAAGGCATTAGAAACATCACTGCTGTGTTAAGTAGTAAATATAGCACCATTCGTACTTCCCAAGGTTGGTCATTTGTGGGGAGACACCACAAGTCACTAGAAGTTAGTCTTTAAATGTTTACAGTCAAATATTCTACCACTAAGCTATACTCCCTAAATGTTTATATAACACTGCACAAGCTAGTAGGTCAGTCAGACTCCAAGCAGTCAAGTCTAATAATGTGGGAATTTATGTGTTTTAGGGGGCCTTTTTATCTATACAATCTCCCAAAATTCTCTTTTCACATTCAGTATGGTCATATTTGGCTGTAACAAGAAACCTTCAACTGTACATATTCTATTTGAATATATCAGCAACATGATTTGTTTCCTTACTTCATTCAAGTGACCATTCAAATGGCACCAAGCAAAGTGATTCTCTATACAGGCGAGCATACCCCAGGACCCAACCTTGTCTATCTTTACTTCCTGTTATTTTGCTTTTCCTTCAAAATTTCATCACACCCAGATGTATGACATCTATAACAGCAATACATTCCAATACTAATTTCGGAAAATGTGCTGAAAGGAGAGAATCTGCATTCACCATTACTAGGGAAATCAAAGACTTTGTTTCTGCCCATTTCCTCTCCTGTAACAGTGTTAGAACATTGAAAGTCCTCTCTCTGTTTCTCAGAGTGAAAGAACTGCAGTATCACATTGTAAACATGTAGGATATGAATCTATGTGTGGGGGAAGTAATGAGTTTCCTTCAGACAGGAGGAACTCAAAGAAAATTGGAAAGTCCTTCTGACTCCATCAATTAGGTACAATAAATTTTACTATGGAAAATTTGAAATAGTTCTAGCCCAAAAGCTATTTCTAGTCCATAATTGAACACTGTATTTGACATTGACGTATTTGTTCTATATTCTTCTGAATAAGTCACTATTGAATTCTCCCTGCTAAACCATAGTTATAACTAGACTCAAACCCAACTATGAATCATAGGTTTTGGTATATGCTCAAATCACTATATGAGAACATAAGACCTAAAGTTCAGGGGCATAAAGGAACAACATTTGTTTATGCAGTTTAACAATCTATCCCCAAGCCCTGTAGGCAAGGAACAGCCTTTTTCATTTAGTCTATGGTCTAATGTCATAGAACAATTCAATTTGTGGTTCATGACTTAGAGCATAGATGGATAGATTTGTTATTGTCTAAGACAGGAAGATTTTTTACTTTGTCCCTGTTGTTTTCTGAAACCAGCACTGTCCCAAACTTAAAGAAGCAGTCTGAATTAGGGTTACCCTTTTTCTAGCTGTTATTATAAAAACACCCCAAGATCTTACAAGAAATGTGTAAAGTCTATGTCTTGCCTAGAAATCTGAGATGGGTGACACACATATGACTCCTTTGAGACATAATGTAAGTTCTGTTAGAAATTGAGAATTCTAGCTGCTTTACTGAATCCCTAGGACGATGGTTGGGCTAACCCCAGTGTTAGGAATGATAAATATAAATAGCAATTAGTATTTAAAAGGTTCCTTATACCAGACTGGAAAAAGCCACAGGGACAGCTGACCTGAATAAGGGGTTGCTCATGGACCCCAGACTGATAGCTGGGAAACCAGCATAGGACTGTTCCAGACCCCCTAAGCAAGGATGTCAGTTTGGAGGTCTAGGCAATCTATGGAACCTCTGGTAGTGAATCAATATTTATCCCTAGTACAGAAATGGACTTTGGGAGCCCTCTCCACATAGAGGGATGCTCTCTCAACCTAGACACACTAGGGAGGGCCTAGGCTCTGCTCCAAATGATATGACAGACTGTAAAGATCTCCCATGGACAGCCTCACTCTCCCTGGGGAGCAGAAAGGGGATGGGATTTGGGGGGTAGGGAGGGAAGGGAGGGAAGGGAGAGGGAACTGGGATTGACATGTAGAAGAAGCTTGTTTCTAATAATAATAAAAAATCTATTTAAAAAATAAAATAAAAGGTTTCCTATAACAAAACCAGAATAAATTCCAATTGGATTAAAGTTAGCCATTCATGTCACCATCATCAGAAAACACAAAAGCAATTGGTTATAGTTTTATTTTATATAATTTATTTTTAGTAAATATATAAAACATGAGCACCAAATACATGATAGTGTCTGCCTCTGCAGAAGAGGTGATGTGGTAGTCGAAAATAAATTTATTAGCCATTAACACTGATTAATTGCAACATAAATCTGCATTTAAAGCAAACATGACAAAGTATTGATATTTGCTAATTTGAAGTGGAGGTAAACAAATGTGTTTCACATCTTTCATAATTTCTTATATTATTTCTTATTTTCTACTAAATAAAAGAATACAAAGATAATTACATTATCATTATAGCTGATGATTTTATTACATTTTCTGTACTGGGCAAATGTAGTTCACATTAAACATACAAGGACATAAAGCACCTGAAAAATACAATCAACAAATTTTATAATATAATCAGCTTTGTATGTAATTGACAGAGAATATATATTCTGTAAATGACAGAAAAATATATATTCTGTATTAACAAAAGGTCTGAAAAAGCCAATTGCCACTGGGAAAATACTAGGAAAGTCATCCATAATCAAATGTGTTCCCAGGATTAGAATGTTTTACAGCTTAGTCCTAGCTAACATCTGAGGAACATTTCTAATGCCTTTTAAACTATTTCACCAAGTCATTTTTTTAAGCTAGTAAAATTTTAATAACAAAGCTTCATAGAGACAGCATATGAAAGAAAAAAAATGGCACAACCTGTTGTCTGTTAGTTTGATTAAAAATACAAAGAATAATCTAAAAAGCCGGGGGTGGTGGCACACGCCTTTAACCCCAGCACTGGGGAGTCAGAGACAAGGAAATCTCTGTGATCTCAAGGCCAACCTGGTCTCCAGAGCTAATTCCAGGACAGGCTCCAAAACAATACACAGAAACCCTTTCTCAAAAAACCAAAAACTAAAAAACCAAAAGCCAAAAACCAAAAAACCAAAAAACAAAACAAAACAAAAAAACAAAATAACAAACTAATCTAAAAAATGCAATTTCATTTTGAAATGCAAATCCATTTCTAAATGCATTATTGGTAAATAAAACACAGCAATGTAATAAGTGATCATTTTACCATGACCAAGTGGGGTTTATTTCAGAAATACAGATTTGGTTTAATACTAAATATCTAACTTTCTAAAAAAAAACCATAAATCAACAAATTAAATGAAAAAAACATAATTTTAAAAATGGATATTGAAAAAAAATTAATAAAATCCAGAAGACATTTCTAACACTAATGCTATGTAAAAACAGAAATAGGAGAAATTTCTCAACATAGGAGTAACTACTTACCAACAATCAACAACAAAGTCAAACATGAAAGTAAAGTTATTTTCATAAAAATTAAAAATATAACAGGCATGTCTGCCATCACCATTCCATGTCACTTTTGTGAAGAATCCAGCTAGTGGACTACTAATAAGTATAAGCATTAGAAGAAATAAAATGATCTCTATTTACATATGAAATGATTGTATATATCAAGAAAATCCAAAAGGTTCTAATTTAGAATCCAATGTAACCTATAGGATTAAATAAACTCATTGGATAAGAGATAAAAATATAAAATCTGTAGACTTCCTTTATTGATAAAAATAAAAAGTTGCATATAAGGAAGAAAAATACTCAACTTATTACAAAATTTAACAACTGCAAAAATAAATTCCATTCGATATGAATGACCTACATGAAGAATGTAATAAAAAGAATAAAAAAATTTCAATGATGTACCAAAACTCTGGCATGTTAAGGATTAATATAACTATTAATATTACTCTTGTATATAAGAATACATAAAGTTGATGGAATTCTAATAGGCATCTGACCCTTTTCAAAATATTAATAAAATGCATTGGGTTTGCTTCTGAACTTATGAATGTAGAGGACAAATTATAATAATAAAGAAAAAAACTGCCGGGCAGTGGTGGTGCACGCCTTTAATCCCAGCACTCGGGAGGCAGAGGCAGGCAGATGTCTGTGAGTTCGAAGCCAGCCTGGTTTACAGGGTGAGTGCCAGGATAAGCTCCAAAGCTACACAGAGAAACCCTGTCTCAAAAAACAAAACAAAACAAAACAAAACAAAAACAGAACAAAACAAAAAACCTATAGAAAGGGAAGTTGTTATTCCAGTTTTTGAAACTTTTGGTCAGCCACTATGTTTAAAACTCATTTTCACTCAGAAATTTGAAAAAGAATGATCTTTTTTTAAAAAAATAACTTCTACAAAAGATATGTGAAAAATTTGTAGTTAAATCCTTTATATTTCCACATGAAAAATAAGTTTCAGATAGATAAAAATTTAAATACAATAAAGATTATGAGAAAAACAAAGTGAATATTGGTATGACTTAGGTTAGAGATATCTGTCTGAAAAAGATAGAAAACAAAAAATTATAAAAGACATAGACATTTTAAAATTATAAAATTACTTAAATGTTTTTAAAATTGTAAAGTGAACAATATTGTCAATAAAGTCAAATCAATAACAAAGTAAAATTCATTAACACATGAAATACAAATGATTAAATGCACTTTCATCATAGACATTTCAACAACTTTATATGGAAATTATCAATTGAATAGATAAAAGAACAAAGGATAGTAATTAGCAAATCACAAAAGAGAAATATCCCAAGTAGAAAAATAAATCTCCTTGAGTCAAGTAAACACCAAACAAAATAACCAGGAAAACCATGTAATTTTTTTTACCAGTCTGCTTTTCAAACATTAAAGACCAGTGAATGCCAACACTGCAATATTTCTTAAAACTATATATTTATATATATATATATGTATATATACGTATATAAGCCTACATAACACTTCTAGAGAAATAAGAGCACTGCGATACAATAAAACAGCAATCTGAGTAAAAACTGACCACCAATAACAGAATGGATTCTTTTTGGCACATCTGTATGTACTGTGTACACGGCTGTGAGAAGTGTGAGAGTGAAAGTCAGAGATTGACTGTGCTGTTGATCAGAAAGTGTATCATCAGCTGGTCAATTTTTAAGATGCTACACTGAACTTTCCATTTGAGAGTGGGGAAAACATCCCAAGATAAATGCCAAGTTCTCAAACTAATTATCTGGAAGAATAAAAAGAGGGAGCAGAAGACATGTTGCACAGCTTCTCTACTTCTGAATTGTCTCAGTGGATCTAAACACTTTTCAGCTTTTCTCTTAGCAACCAAGTTAAATTTTCAATTACAAAGCAAACAACACAAGTACTCACGTACACGTGGGTCAAAAGTGAGAAATACTGGATACAAGATATGGAGGCACAAGATTTACCCACTGTCCTGAACTTTTGACCTCAAAATTCTTCTAAAAACACGTAATTTTGAGAACATAAACTATTTGACCTCTAGGAGCTCCACAAGCTTTTCAAAGAGCACGATAAACTTACGGGGTTTTCACCAAACCATAGACGTAAATGTGAATGTCATCATCAAACTTTATGAAGTAGACAGATGGCTTGGCCACCACCTGATGGATAAAAATGCCAGTTCTTTTGGATCCGTCGTCTTTGGCGTGTTCCACCTGCTTGCCCACAAGACTGTCGAGCACCTCGCCGGGCTCCTGCTCTGCTGTAGGGAAATAGTAGTTGGAATCTGGAATGATACGCAGGTCACCATCTTTGTAGTCATCCAGCAAGGTGTACATGTAGAGGACCGGATCCTTCTCGTAGGTGATGTAAAACCAAGTATCCATTATGGGGGCTCGCGCCAACACCATACCCTTCCACTCGTCTTTCTTGCCATGCTCACCTTCGAACACATGTCCCACTGCCTTCCCAACCAGGGAATCTGCCAGGCGAGAATCAACGCGAGGAGAAGGAACTCTCTCAGGAAGCACTTCTAGCGCTAAAACTCTCTTGTCTCGGTGCAGTTCTAGTCCGTACACACTGTCTTTGCCATCATATTTGATTATATACAGAGTGGGCTTCACGGAAACCTGCTCAAGCACAGTCCCCTTCCATTGCTCCACTGGCTCATTGCCTTCTTTCCAGCCGTGTTGAATGCGGCAGCCCACGATGTTCCTATGAGTGAGGAAAGTGGGCTTACGCCGCTGCTTCTTGTGAGTGTGCCTCTTTTTCATCAGGTAAGCGGACACACCATCTACCCCAGTAGGAGGCACAGTCGGAGGAGACATGGCTCAAGGCTTAGGTGGCCTAAGCAAAGCTGCTCTTTGCTTAACACGTTGACAAATAGGCGACACTGCCCAGTGGGAGATAGTTTTCTCGATCTGAG
The DNA here is from genome assembly GCF_003668045.3 of Cricetulus griseus. Lineage (NCBI taxonomy): Eukaryota > Metazoa > Chordata > Mammalia > Rodentia > Cricetidae > Cricetulus > Cricetulus griseus. The sequence continues at coordinate 75,012,557 of NC_048604.1, read as the reverse complement.
AGACTACAGTCCCGTTCTCCCTTCTTCAGATGTTGTCAGAAACGAGCTGACCGACTGGGAACTGAGACAGAGAGTGCCTCTCACTAGAGCTTTCTCCTCCTTCAGGGAGGGGTGATTGCAGTAGTGATGGCTAGAGAGAGATGGCGGGCTCCCGGGTTCTGTCCGCGCCTGGCGCCTTCCCTGACTCCCAAGCCCAAGTCCCAGCTAGAATCGGTCACTTAGCTGTTGTTGTCAATGCTGCTGTGGCTGCAGAGAAGACGACGACAGTCAACGTGGACAAGAGATGACAGGGATGGTTGCGGCAACGAAAGTGCAGGCAGTGGCACGTCTCCCAGCAGTTTGCGCGGCCTGGTCTTGGCAGCGCTTGTCAGCTTGTCCAATCTGCGGAACTGGGATTTTTGTTGCTTAGGGAATCCTCCTCCTCTGAGCCCGCCCTCTCCTTTCCTCCACCCCTCCCGCTTCCGTCCTGCCTTCCGCTCCTGGGGCAGCCACACTGACACAGGCACTCTCCTTTACTCTTGCCCCCCTCCCCCCAGTTCACTCCCACCAGAGCCAGACAGTACAGCTCTCCCCTCCCCTGCCGGCTGTCTGCTGCCCAACTGCATACTTCACTGAGGCTCCATCTGCTTTCTATCTTCCAGGAATTCCTCACAAGCAGAAAAAAGAAAAGGGAAAGAAAGAAAAAAATACGTGGGGTGGGAGAAGTTGTATATACAAATCTACAGTTTCATTCATTTTTAAGGGATTTGAAACAGGAGTGCGGAAAGGCCTTGCACAGTCCACCATGTTGACTTAAACTCTCCGTTATATTTTCTACCTGATCATTGGTCGTAATGATTTTTTAAATGTTTTTCTAAATGTAAAGGAAATATGCTGAATTTTGATTTTCTAAAACTCAGTGAAATAAAAAAAATAAAACTAACTTTAATCGCACAAGGTAGTCAAACACCAAACATTTATTAAGCTGATTCTCTCTTATTAATATATATGTTCTATGATCTTGCACAATTGAGAGTATATTCTATACTTTTATAGCTTACTTTGTCATTTATATCATGAGTATTTTGAATTTATTAAGCACTCTGGAAAAGATAGTTTTGTTGTTGTTGTTTTGATTTTTGTTTTTCAAGACTGGGTTTCTCTGTATGGCCCTGGCTGTCCTGGAACTCAGTCTACATACCAGGCTGGCCTAGAACTCTGAGACCCTCTTGTCTCTGCCTCCCCAGTTCTGGGATTAAAGGCATGTGCTATGCCTTTAACTATGTCTGGCTGGTTACACAGTTTTTAATGGTTCTGTATGTGAACATAAAAAAAAACACAGCTCTCATCTCAAGATAAATAAAAGATAGTTTATTGTAGAGTCAAATATGAGTGATCAAGACCCAAGATTAGAAATTTAGGTTACCCCAAATTCTGTGTTCCAATGTGGTAACAGTTTCATGAAGATTTTGTTGTTTATTCATTATTATCCTCTCTCTCTCTCTCTCTCTCTCTCTCTCTCTCTCTCTCTCTCTCTCTCTGTGTGTGTGTGTGTGTGTGTGGTGTGTGTGTGTGTGTGTGTGTGTGTGTGTGTGTGTGTGTGTGTGTGACTGGGGCAGAGCCCATGCCATGTGCACAAGTGGAAATCAGAAGATACCATTGTGTAGTGACTTCTCTCCTTCCACTTTTGCTTGAATTCCGTGGATTGAACCTAGGTCCACAGGCTTAGCCAGAAGTGCCTTTGTAAGCTAAGCCTTTTACTCGACTGACCTCATGAAATTTTTATGGCAACAAAACAAAGAGGGCTATAAATCAAGAAACTTTAAAAATACATTGGTGGGAGCCTTGGATAAGCTTATTACAACAAACCAGAGAAACCTCTGCAGATACTATCTGATGTCATTCCCAGCCTTTGGGTCAGTGAAAGATGAGGATCTGTGCACACATTCCAAGAGAACTTACCTAACAGCCGGAAGAATGGCAGGACACAAACAGAGATGAACAATGAATGACCACTTTGGCCTGAGGGTTAAGATAGTTCAAGATAATGTGTCTCTGGAACTGCAACAGCTGAGCACCTCCATGATAAGTTAATCAGCCATGTACAATGTTCAATGGATGAGTGGCTTTTTTCTTCTTGGAACTTTAGTTAACACAGTTTCTTTTTAATATTCCTTTAATGGCTTATCATTTATCCTAATTGGTCTAAAGCAAAGGAGTAAAGATTACAACTCTCCTCTTTCATATATGGACTGATGGATTGAGCTTTTCTTTACCTTTTTTCTCCTTGAAATACAAGAGTTGGAGTGAGGGTTCTATTTATTTTTCATATACTATATTTTGATATTTTCATCCACTTCAGTTCCTCCCAGATCCTTTCCAAGTCCCTACCTAACATTATGCGCTCTCTCTCTCTAAAAAGTTAAAACAAATAAATAAACATAATCCAGTAAGAAAACACACACACACACACACACACACACACACACACAGAGAGAGAGAGAGAGAGAGAGAGAGAGGAGAGAGAAGAGAGAGAGAGAGAGAGAGAGAAATATGGAGTGTATTTTGTATTGGCTTGCCCGGAAATAATATGGTTTATATACTCAGTGACACTTTACTGGAGAAAACCGGTTTTCCCTTTCCCAGCAGATATCTATTGCAAATAGCTTTTTGGGTAAGGTGGATTTTGTGTCCACCTCCCCTTCTAAGTGCTGAAATTTTGTCACATCTGAAGCAGAACAGGTATTGTGTGTGCTGTCATAGTTGTGAGTTCATATGTGTATCAGTACTGTTGTGTCTGGAAGACACAATTTCCTTGAAGTCATCCACAGCCTCTGAGCCTTATGAACTTTCCACTCCCTCTTCCATATAGGTCCCTGCGCCTTGAGGGGAGGGGTTTGATAAAGACATCTCATTTAGGACTTAGTGCTCTAAACTCTCTTTTTGCATATTGTCTGGCTGTGAGTCTCTGTGTTAATTATCATCTGTTGCCAGAAAAAGCTTCTCTGATGACAGTTAAGCAATATACTTATCTTTGGGTGCATTGCTATGCTCCTCCAGCAGAGTAATAATGCTGGGTTTTACCCTAAGGCCCATGACCTATCTAATCACAGGTTCTTGGACACTTTAGCAGTGTCAGGCAAGGGTTCCATCTCCTGGAGTAGGCCTGAAATCTAAACAAAAGGTGGTTGGTTACTTCCATAATATTTGGACTGCTACTGTGTCAGAATGATTCATAAGAAAGTCACCATTGCAGGTCTCAGGGGTTGTAGCTAGGTGGTTGTTGATTAGTTTTCTTCTTCATTAGCATGCAAAGTATCTCCTAGCACCATGAATGGTAGTCAGTAAGGGTGAAGCTTTTAGTTGAGCACTAGCTTTTTCCATGTTTAATGATATAACTTTTCTCAGCAATAACCTTAGCATTAGCCTGGGATGCTTCGGGAGTCAAACTCAACAAGATGTATCTCGTTCCTCATCCTAGAGGTATTACTTGGTGGCATAATACATCTGTTTGGGTCATTTCCTTCACAATAGTATGGTAAGTCCATTTAAATTTCTTTCATAAGTAGGCACCCACAGCTAAACACTGAGCCATACTCCTGGAATCCAGTTGTGGAGAGGGAGGAGGAATGAGCAAAGGAGCCAAGACCGTGCTGGAAAAACCCACAGAAACAGCACAGAGACCCTAGTCATAAAGCTGGAGAACCAGCATTGGACAAAAACCAAGCCCTCTGAACGTGGGTGCCAGCTAGGAGGCCTGGGCAGACTATGGGACCTCTAACAGTGGAGCCAGTGTTTATCCCTAGTGCACAAATGGACTTTGGGAGCCCATTCCCTATGGAGGGATACTATTGCAGCCCAGATACAAGAAAGAGGGCCTAGGCCCTCCCCCAAATGATGTGACAGACTTTGATGACCCCTAGTGGAGGGCCTCACCTTCCTTGGGAAGTGGGGGTGGGTGGGTTGTGGGGGTCGGTGGGAAGCATGTGAGGATGGGAGGGGGAGGGAATTCGGGAATTGATAAGTAAAATAAGATTGTTTCAAAAATAAAAAATATAAAAATTCCTTTCATATGTGTATTATTTTAGGAAGCTTCTCTAGTACCAGGTTTTCCAAAGCCCTTTACTGTTAGTTGTTCCTCATATAACCTCCTTCACCCTGCCCTCCCAGCCTCTTGCCCTTTTAATCCTATTGTAGTTTCCTCTTTATTTCTTTATTAACACTGTATTCTATTGTACCTTTCTTGGAAGATCCCCCTCCTCCCACTTCGTTCCTTACTTGCAACCTGAACTCTATGGTTATGTTTAAATGAAACACATATCTAAAGCTTAATGGTTAACATCCATACATAAGAGAAAAAAAGCAATATTTATATTGAAGGGTCTGGATTATTACACTCAGGATGACTCTTTATAGCTCCATCAACTTACCTGCAAATCTCAAATTTTAATTTTTTGAACAGCTGAATATAATATTCCATTGTGTACATGTACCACGTTTTTATTATCAATTCATCAGGTGATCAGGACAACGGTTGCCTACCTAAGTCACAGCCTACTGTGGCTACTGTGGGTCCCCTGTAGAGTTGGTGGGTTGGAGTCACAAAAGAAAGGAGATGAACTTGAAGGAAAGGCTGAAAGAGTCAAAAGGGAAGAACTGGAGAGCTTGATCTTTATCAGGAGGCTGAGTTCCAAGGCTGATTGAACTTTTCTAAATTGTGTTTTAAGGAATATTTAATACCATATAATCTGCTAATGAGATAACAATGTTTAAAAAACACTTTGAAACTAAATTGTGGCTCCAATTTTACAATGAGAGAAGAAATGCATACAGCACACACGCACACACGCACACACGCACACACACAGAGAGAAGCGGGGGTGGGGGGTGGGGGGGAAGGGAGGGAGGAGAGACTGTATATGCATGCTCTAAGTTAGAAGGTGAATATGTAAAAATGAGATGCCATTATATTCCACAAATACTGTGTCTGAAAATAATTACTGACCAAGTTATATCAAGTTCTTTTTGCTTAGAAAAGTACTTGACAGGTGAAAAAAAAGTCTATTTATTGCACACAAAAATTCAAAGAAAATAATTGCTTCCGTCCCCTGGTTACATCCTTAAAGCAATTCTTGCTTATAACCTCACACAATGAAATGTTTAAATTAAATTCTAATGCTCTTCTCTAAGCTTAGAATCCAGATGTTTAGATCACTCACTTTGTTGATTTACAAGCCTTAAACTTATTGGCATAAATGTTTATTTTTTGTGTTATCCTTTGGTAAATTAATTTATTCAGAAAGACTTTTTCTGTTGTATCCCAAGTACTTATCACACAGAGTTATGTTCAGTAAGTCCTTGTTAAATGAATAAAGTACTTTCATATTCATTGATCCAAATATTCCTTGATGAACTTTTCAAGCTATGTTACACAGACCTGTGAAATGTCCAGCCCATGTGACTCGAAACCTCCCTCCAGAGCTTTATGGTTTAAAAACACTCATCCTCTAGCCTGTGTATGCTCATCCATTAGTCTGAAAATGCAGAGGAGAACATGTTGAAGCACAAGGGATTTCAGAAGTAGTTTTTCATTGACAAAAGAAGACACTGTTGATTTTCTAAATATTAATGTCAACAATGCTGAGCATAGACTTATCTTCTCATCCCACAACAGACAGAATCTCAAGTGTTCCTCTGCTCTATGCCAAGATCTAATGGTAAGGTTTTTTTCTCAAAAATCATCTAGCTGCTATGAGGTAGTGCTGATGGTAATTATGCAACAGCTCCCTCCTCCCCCATAACATCCTAAGAGCAATGGAACTGAAAAGTTGGCTGGGACAGACCTCATTTATTTACATTCTATTTTCTTATAACCTTGTTGCCAGTAAACTTCAGTGAAAAGTTGAGTTTTCTTTTTTCTTTTTTGGAAATTAAAATATAATTACATCATTTCCATATTCTCTTTCTTCCCTACAACCTCCCCCATGCAGTTCTTTGCTGCTTCTTTCAATTTCATACTCTTTTCCTTTAATTGCTATTACATACACATGTGTATGTATGTGTATGTGTACATACATATATATGTATATATACGAAATGAATATAAGTGCAAACGGCTCAATCTGTTTATTGAGATATATATATATATATATATATATATATATATATATATATATATATATTATTTCAGGGCTACCAACCACTTGTTATTGGATAACCAGTTGGGAGGCTCTTGTCAGTAGTTCTTTGTTTAAAGCTAGGGCCCCAAGAGATTTCCTATTTCAAAGTTAGCACGTCTATTGGGGTCATTCTTGTTCATGTCTTGTTTAGGAAGCCATGGTAATGAGACTTCATGGATGAAGCTTCTCTGACAAGATCTCATAGCAAACTTCCTTTTCCTCAGGTCTTACAATCATTCTGCCTCTGTCTTCCACTAGTATCCTGGAGCCCTAGTTACAGGAGTTGTGATACAGATACATCATTTGGGGCTGTGTACCACATATCACTTGGTCTCTGCAGTTTTATATGTTGTGTTTTTTTGTGCTGTTCCTTGTATGTTGTAAAGATACTCTTCTTTGAGGGGTGAGACCTATACTTATCTGCCAATATAAGGACAAGTGTTGGTTTAGTAAAGTGATGGTTGTTTCTCCCCAAAGATCCACGAGTTCACTATCCCTGGGTCATTGCCTAGGTTTCCAGTACCAGGTATGATTTCCCTTTTGCTCAACAGGTCTTAAGTCCAATTGGAAACTTTTTGTTAACACCAAAGTATGCATGCCACAATTACACCCTTAGCATTATTGTGCCATGCTGGCCAATGCTTGTGGTTTATAGGGTGTCATAGCTGAGTATTGGTTGCTTCTCTCCCTTGGAAGTTTGCATGGTATTTTCTGGTACCATGAAAGCTAGTCCCCAGGGAGGAGCCTTTCAGGTCAGACACAGCTGGTAGCCTCTGGGCCTTGTGTCCAAAGTATTATTTCTTCAGCAATAGGAGCTTACCTTCAACCTCTGGGAGACAACCAAGAACAACAGCAAAAGCCTTTAATTTTGGGGAAGTTCCTTGGACAGCACTGATTAGGAACTCAAAAGGGGGCTTTTCAAGACTACTTTCGGGGGTTTTGCTAGATTACTCTATTACTCTATTATTAGTCTATTACTCTTGAGGGGAACATTATTAGCCAAGATGGATATTTTCCTTTAAACTGTATATGTATGCACAGACTTATATGTGTTATATGAAATTTCAGGTAAATAGATAATATGTTTCCTTATGACTTTCATATATCTTTACCATCCTCATTCCTTCCTCTTCATCCTTTATCTTCTTGTCCTCTCCCTAATAATGTCCTCTCACCCCTTTCCCATTTCTTCCTTCAAATCATGTTTAATCTGCAACTTCCAACTCTATCCCTCCCTCCATCATGAACATTTTTGAATTTCTTGTTTTCTATACTCACTTCAGGTTTTATACTCACACCTGAAATTTTGGAGGTAAAAACTACAGATGAGATGTTTAACTTTCTGGGTCCATGCTACCTCCTCTATGAATATGATCTTTTTTAGTTCCATTCATTTACCTGCAAAACTCGTGATTGAATTGTTCTTTACAGCTTAATAGTATTCTATAGTATATATGTTCTACATTTAACTATCCATTTGTCGTTGGAAAGACATTTAGATGGTTTCTGTTTCCTAGCTATTGTGAATGAATAGAGCACCAGTGAACATGGCTAAGCCAGTATCTGTGGATAGGATATCCTTTGGCCATATATCAAGGAGTAGTATAATTGCATCATATTTTAGACCTTCTTTTAGTTTTTTGAAGATTCTCAACACAGATTTGCCAAGTGATTGGACCAGTTGGCAGACTCATCAACAATGAGTAAGGGTTCCCTTTTCCCCACATCCTCTCATGTTTTTTCTTTTTTAAATTGTTGCCATTCTGACTGGGTTAAGATGAAATCTCAAAGTTGCAGTGATTTGAATTTCCCTAATTGCTAGGTATGATGAACACTTTTGAGACATTTATTAGCCATTTTTCTTCTTTTGAGAACTCTGATTAGATCCAACGGTTCATTTGTTTATTGAATTATTTAATATCTAGAATATTAAGGCTATGTGAGATGTATCTCTGGTCAAAATTCTCTCCCATTCTTTTGGCTTTCTCTTCATTCAATTGATTATTTCTTTGGTGGTACAGACACTTTAATTTTATGAAATCCCACTTGTCAATTGTTGGTCTCAATTCATAGGGAAATGGGGACCTACTCAGGTCTTCCCTACACCTATATGCCACGTAGTACTACCTAATTATATCTTCTAGCAGTTTTGATATTTCATGTTTCACATTTAGGTCTTTGATCCACTTGGAGTTAGTTTTTATGCAAAATGCAAGGTGATAGATACAAATCTATGTTTAGTCTTCCACATGTTAATAACTGTTTTTTCTATCACTATATTTTGAAAGTAATGTTTTTTATCATCTTTGTGGAATATTAGATACCTATGGTTATGTATATTGAAATCTTGATTTTTCTTCTACCAATCTAAATATGTGTCTGTTTTGTGCCAGTACCTCCTGTTTTTATTACTATGGCCCTGTTTTATATCTTGAGATCTGGAATGATAATCCTAACATTGTTCATTTTGCTTAGGATTATTTCAGGTATCAGATATCTTCTGTGATTCAGTATGCATCTTAGAATAGATTTTTCTATTTCTGTGACAAATGAGATGGGGTTTTTGTTTGGGATTGCACTGAATCTGTAAATATCCTTTGCTTGAATGGTCTTTTTATTGTTGTTTCTTGTAATACTAATTCTACAAAGTTGTAATACTAATTCTTGCAAGTTGATTCTGTATCCATCCACATTGTTGAAGTTGTTCATATTTTCTAGATGTTTTCTGGTAGAATTTTCGATATCTCTAATGTTTAATATCATGCCATCTGCTAATAGAGATAGTTTGACTTCTTTTCCTGTCTTTACTCCATTAGTTTCCTTTTCTTGCTTTATTGCTCCAGTTAGTACTTTGAGCACAATATAGAAAAGGAGTGGGGATAGTGGATGGCCACAACTCATTCCTGATTTCAGTGGGATTGCTTTAATTTTTCTCCATTTAGGATGATGCTGGCTGTGGGTCTGTAATATATAGCCTGTACTATGTTGAGGTATGTTTCTCCCAGTCCTACTCTCTCTAGGACTTTTATAATGAAGAAAAATTTGATTTTGTCAAGGTTTTTTTCTTCTGCATCTATTGAGATGACTGTGATTTTTTAATCTTACAATCCATGTATGTGATTTATTACATCTATTGACTTACTATGTTGAGCAATGACCATATCTCAGGAATAAAGCTAACTTGGTCATGGTGACTAATCTTTATTATATATGACAGTATTTGTTTTGTGAATGTTTCATAGAGCATTTTTGAAACTATGTTCATGATGGATACTAGCATTTAGTTTCCTTTTTGTGTATTGTTACATGGATTTGATATTTAAGTGATATTGACTTCATAGGAGTTTAGGAGTTCTTCTGTTGTTTTCTTCTCCTTTTTCCTTTCTCTCTCTCTTTTCTTCCTTTCTTTCTTTCCCTCCCTCCTTTCTTTCCTGTTTAAACGGGATTATCCGTAGATCTTTGTAAGATTATGCCGTGTGAACCCATCTGAATTGAATTTTTAGTTGGAGAGATTTATTGTTTCAATCTCCACATTGGTTATGAGTCTGATTGGGTTGTTGATCTTTTTGTGATTTAATTTTGGTGGCAGCTGTCTCTGGAAATTTGTCCATTTAGAGTTTCCAACTTAATGGACTACAGGTTTTGAAGCATTTCATTATAATATTCTGAATTTCTATGGTATCTGTTATAATGTTTCCCTTTTCATTATTGATTCTATTAACTTGTATCTTCTCTTTCTTCCAGCTTGTTGAGCCAAGGCTCTGTTGATCTTGTTTATGTACTCAGAGAATCAGCTACTATATGTATTTACTTGCTCTTTGTTTCTATTTAACTAATTTATGCTCTGGTTTTTATTATTTCTTGCCACTGATCATGTTTGGGTTTATTTTAGTTTTGTTTTTCCAAATTTTTTCTTTGCTTCATTAAGTCACTTATTTGTGCTATTTCTGACTTATTAATGTAGGCTATTAGGATTGTAAATTTCCCCTGGCGTTTGTGTGTCCCAAATGTTTTGTTGTGTTTTCATTTTCATTTAGTTCCAGGAAATTCTTTCTTGATTTCTCCTTTGGCACACTCATCATCCAACAATGAGTTGTTTAATCTTTCTGGGTTTGTGTATGTCTAGAAATTTGTTTGCTGTTGATTTTAAATTTTATTGTGCTATCAACAGATAGTAATCATGTAGTTATTTCAATCTTTATGAATTTGTGAAAATTTGTTTGTGTCACAAGATGTTCTCTATTTCAGAGAGGTTTCCATGGGCTGTTAAGTAGAATGTGTGTTCTTTGGTATTTGGGTAGAATAATCTATAGCTATGTTGAGTCAATTTAATGTATGATGCCATTTAATTCTGATGCTTTTCTGCTTATTTGTGAGGGGTCCATGTGACATGTCTGTTGTAATTTAAGAAAAGCAGCTTCAGAGAGGAAGATGCTGTGTGACAGGTTCAAACAGAGATTTTGTTTTTTTAATTATGGAAAGGGATCAGTAAAAGGGGGGAGGGGGAGACCGGCCTCCAGAGACAAAAGCAGCAGGAGAGAGAGAGAGAGAGAGAGAGAGAGAGAGAGAGAGAGAGAGAGAGAGAGAGAGAGAGAGGATGGGAGGTAGGGAGGACCTTTTTAAAAGGTAACATAGTAAATATGCACAGGTGATACTCTTAGTGGCTGCAGCTGAAGGCGTATCCTGTCAGAACTCCAAGGATAGGCCAGTGCAGATGCCTGAATACTAACACTGTCTATGGGGGAAATGAAATAAATTCCTTGTAATGGGATGGTGTTAATCTATGTCTTTAACTCCAGATGTTGGTTTTTTGTGAAATTGAAAGCACCAGAGTTTTATGCATGTACGTTTAGGGCAGTAATGTCTTCTTTGTTAACTATTCCCTTAATTAGAATGAAGTATACTTCTTTATCTCTTTTGTTCAGTTTTAGTTTTAAGTCTATTCTTTTAAGTACTAGGATAGTAATGCCTGTTTGCTTTTTGGTTCCATTGGATTGAGTACTTTTGTTCAGCCTTTCACTTTAATGTTGTACCTATATTTAAAGCTAAGATATTTGACAACATATAAATAGATTTTGTTTCTTGGTTCATTCATCTAGCCAGTGTTTTTTTTTATAAAAGAATTAAAAACATTAATATTTATAGCTATTATTGAAAGATGTGTTGATTTCAGTAATTGTGTTGTTTGTTTTTAATGGTATTGTTTGTGTTCTCAGTTGTAACTTTTATTTCAGTAATTATAGCTTCATTTTCTTTCTACACTCTTTTGAGTATGCATATTTCTTTCCTTTTCCTGAAATATTGTTTTTAGATTTGCTGCATATTTTAAAACTGTTTTTATAATGGAAAGCTTTCTTCCCTCTCCTTCATTTCTAGTGTGTAGTTTTGCTGAGTACATTAGCCTAGGTTAGCAGTTTGGGTCTTTTACAACTTGGAATGCATTGCTCCAGGTCCTTCTGGCTTTCAAATTTCCACTAAGAATTCAGTTATTATTCTGAAAGGCTACATGGCTGGCTTTTTTCAATATTTAAACACTCCTTCTTTGTTCTGTGTACGTAATGTTGTAAGTATGATATGCCATGGGGTGTTTATTTTGTGGTCTTGTCTACTTGGTATTCAGTGTGCTTCTGGTATATATTTAGGTATGTCTTTCCTTAATTTGGGGAAAATGTTATTCTATGAACTTGCTGAAGATCTGGTCTGGGTCATTGACCTATGAGTCCTCTCTCTTTTATTCTCATAATGTTATGGTTTGGTCTTTTCATAGTGTAACACCTCCTTAAATGTTCCTTTCTTGTGTTTATTTAAAATTCATATGGCTGTTTATATGGTCTAAATCCTACTTTTTCTTTGAGTCCTGATATTCTTCCACTTCATGGATTCTTGTAACTCATTTTTTTGTTTTTCTGTTTTTCTTTGAGACAGGTTTCTCTGTGTAGCTATGAAGCCTATCCTGGGAGTTGCTCTGGAGACCAGGCTGGCCTCGAACTCACAGAGATCCACCTGCCTCTGCCTCCCAAGTGCTGGGATTAAAGGTGTGTGCCACCAATGCCCAACTATGGATTCTTGTAACTCTTTACCTGGTGTTTTCTCATTGGGTTATTTGGCTTTTCAATTCCATCTTCATTTCAGGTTGAATTCTCTTGAATTATTTAGTTCTGTACTGAATTCCATCTTCAAATCTTATATTGTCTTCATTTTTCCATCAGCCTTATATTTGTTTTCTTGAGCACCTCTCTGGAATTTATTCTACGTAAGTTTTTTTCTCTTTAAGTTCTTTAAGCCACTTCTTTGTGTCTTCTTTAAATTCTTTGAATTTTTTCTCAGTCTGTTTATATGGGGGATTACATTGATGGATTTTCGTATCTTGAGCCATCCTTGCATCCCTGGGGTGAAGCCTACTTGATCATGGTGGATGATTTCTCTGATGTGTTCTTGGATTAGAATTGCCAGTATTTTATTGAGTATTTTTGCATCAATGTTCATGAGGGATATTGGTCTGTAGTTCTCTTTGTTAATTGTGTCTTTGTGTGTCTTGGGTACTAAAGTTATTGAAGCCTTGTAAAAAAGAGTTTGGCAATTACCCTTCTGCTTCTATAGTGTGGAATACTTTGAGGAGAATTGGTATTAGCTGTTCCTTGAATTTTTGGTACAATTCTACACTGAAACCATCTGGCCCTGGGCTTTGTTTTTGGTAGGGAGATTTTGATGACTGCTTCTATTTCATTAGGGTTTATAGGTCTATTTAAGTTGCTTATCTGTTCTTGATTTGACTTTGGTAAGTGAAATCTATCCAGAAAATTGTCCATTTCCTTTAGATTTTCAAATTTTGAGGAATACAGGTTTTCAAAGTATGACCTGATGATTCTCTAGATTTCCTCTGTGTCTGATGTTATGTCCCCCTTTTCATTCCTGATTTTATTAATTTGCAGTTCACTCTCTGCCATTTGGTAAGTTTGGATAAAGGTTTGTCTATTTTGTTGATTTTTCTCGAAGAACCAACTCTTCGTTATATTGATTCTTTGTATTGTTCTCCTAGTTTCCACTTTATTGATTTCAGCCCTCAATTTGATTATTTCCTGGCACCTATTCCTCTGGGATGCATTGGCTTCTTTGTATTCTAGAGTTTTCAGTTGTGCTGTTAATTCTCTAGTGTGACTATTCTCCTGTTTCTTCATGTGGGCACTTATCGCTATGAATTTTCCTCTTAGCACTGCTTTCAAAGTGTCCCATAAGTTTGGGTATGTTGTGTCCACATTCTCATTGAATTCTAGGAAATCTTTAATTTCTTTTTTTTATTTCTTCCTGGACCCAGGAATTGTGCAATTGGGAGTTATTTAATTTCCATGAGTTTGTAGGATTTCTGCAATTTGTGTTGTTGTTGAATTCTAACTTCAAAGCATGGTGGTCTGATAAGTTACAGGGGGTTATTTTAACTTATTTGTACCTGTTGAGGTTTGCTATGTTGCCAAATATGTGGTAGATTTTAGAGAAGGTTCCATGTGGCGCTAAGAAGAAGTTATATTCTTTTGTGTTTGGATGGAATGTTCTATAGATGTCTGTTAAACCCAATTGGGCCATAACTTCTATTAGTTCCTTTGTTTCTTTGTTAAATTTCTGTCTGGTGGTCCTGCCTAGTGGTGAGAGTAGGCTGCTGAAGTCTCCCATTATAAGTGTGTGAGATTTTATGTGTGATTTGAGTTTTAGTAATGTTTCTTTTACGAACATGGATGGCTTTGTATTTGGGGCATAAATGTTCAGAATTGAGACTTCATCCTGATGGATTTCACCTGTTATGAGGGGTGGTAGCTATACTTATGTGTGAGTACAAAGGTAAGATTTATAATGTAGTAAGCAATCACTCTGATCTATCAAAGTGGTGGTGGTAGATTGTTTTCTAAGTCCCATGACCTTATTGACCCCAAGAAGATGACTAAATTCCAGTATAAGGCATGACTTCCTTCCATTGAGTGGGTCTTAAGTCCAAGTAGACAGCTGTTGGTTGTAGTCAACATGTGAGTGCATCTTCTTGCACCTTTGTGCATGCTGTCATTCTGGTAATTGTGGTATCTCATAGGTGTTACATTTAGGTAGAATTGTTTAATTGCTTCCTCTCTTGGAGGATTTCATATTATTTCCTGGGACCATGGAAGCTAGATTTCAGGAAAAAGACTTTCAGGTCAGATACTGATCAAATGATCTGAGTGCTATGGCCAAAGTGTATGGTGTCCTCAGCAAATTGACCCCTGAGGGAAAAAAAATGAAGGATAATCTATACTGTTTTGGGAATCACTAGGAATACACTGGCTCTCTTAAGGTTTCTATCGCCATGAAGAGACACCATGACCACAGCATCTCTTTCAAAGGAAAAACATTTAATTGTGGTGGCTTGCATTTTCAGAAGTTTAGTCCATTATCATCATGGTTTGACATTGTGTCATGTAGGTAGGCATGGTGCTGGAGAAGTAGCCAAGTGTCCTACATCTTAGCTTGCAGGCAACTGGAAGAGATCGGTGTCACTGGGTGTGGTTGGAACATAGGAGACCTCAAAGCCTACCCCACAGTGACACACTTCCTCCAACAATGCAGCACCTCCTAATAGCGCCACTCCCTTTGGGTCCATTTTATTTCAATATACCACAAGTAGATTGTTTTATTGTCTGTACAGAAGCTTTTTGCCTGTATGAGGTCCAGTTTGTCTGTTGTTGCCCTTAGTTCCTTTGCAAATAGTGTCCTGTTGTGATAGTCCTTTCGTGCACCTATATCTAGTAAGGTACTGCCTAAGTTTTCTGCTAGTAGTTTTAGTAGTTCTGGATTCAAATTGAGGGCTTTGATCTGTTTGGATCTAATGTTTGTGCAGGGTGCTAGATATTGGTCTAATTTAGTGCTTCTGTATGTGGACACCTGATATTCTCAGAATCATTTGGTGAAGATGCTGTATTTTCTCTAATACAGGTATTTTTCCTCTCTGTCAAGTATCAAGTCATATAAGTTATGAGATCTCATGTTTGGGTCTTCTATTTTTTTGAAACCCCAAAGGACCCCCCCCTCCGTGACAAGGACATACCTCCAAATTACTAGTAAATAGTCCCATCTCCTACAAGCATTCTAGTGCCACTCTTTTTTTTTTTTTTTTTTTTTTTTTTTTTTTTTTTTTTTGGTTTTTCGAGACAAGGTTTCTCTGTGGCTTTGGAGGCTGTCCCGGACTTGAACACACATTTTGTCTCATAGGTTCAGGTCAACTCCATTCCAGTTACTGCTGTCCTTGGGGTTGTCCCATGGTACTGGCATCTCCAAAATGCTGGAGTCTCCCTGCAACTGGGCTGCACCTCATCTAATAGCCTCCACTGGACTCTCTTCAGTAACTCATACCCTGCCATGTAGCACTAAGCCTCTAATTTTTTCCTGATTCCTTCAATCCTAGGGCTTGTATTGCAACTAAAGTGGTACATTCATCAATGGCCTTTCCTAGCTTCTCACAATGCCAAACCTTGGCAGCTTTTCATGACTCTCTCATGGCCTCAAAACTGATACCACCTGGGAAATTCTTAAACATTATCACATTCAACTGACATCAACAGCCTTGGCCCCATCTAGACCACAGCTTCAGTATGCTGACCCCAAGGAAACACTTCCCAGAAGATTTTTGTCTCAATGATGCTGCTTTCTTCTTAATCACAGATGATTTTTTAGGCCCTACTGAACAGTATAAATTGTCCTGGCAATACAAAGATTTTACTTCAGTGGTTCTGGTATCTTGCTGATTCTTCCGTTCCAGCTGACTAGAAGAAGCAGAAGAGTCTTAAATTCAAATATATGATGATTTCAATAGATTTAAGGGTCTCTCAAAACATCCCTCTGAAACTTCATAATAGAGGCGTCCATCAACTACACAGCTCTCAGCATTATATTTCAAGTTCCCACACCAGTCTATTAAGCTCTGACCATTCAATGCCTTTTCTCACCCAAAGTTCAAAAGTCTTTCCATAATTCTCCCCAAAACATGATCATGTCTGTCGCTGAAATATCTCACAAATGTGATACCATTTTCTGTCTTATGATTTCTATTGCTGTTGAGACCAAAAGAAACTCATGGAGTAAATGGTTTTTTATCACTTTATAGAAGGTGAGCACATCATTGAGTGAAGCAGAAACCTGGATGCAGAAACTAGAGAAACCATGGAGGAGTTTTTCTTACTGTATTTCTTTCATGGCAACCTGTTTTCTTATACATTATTTTCAAAGTAGGATAATGATAAGTCCTTTTTATTTTAAAGGAAATTAGAATGAGGCCATCAGGACTGTGGTGGTTTGAAAGAAAATGCCCCCCAAAGGGAGTGGCACTATTAGGAGGTATGGCCTTGTTGGAGAAAGTGTGTCACTGTGGAGGTGGGCTTTGAGGTCTCCTATGTTCAAACTACTCCAGTGTCACAGTCCACTTCCTGTTGGGTGCATATCAAGATAGCCAGCACCATGTCTGCCTGCATGATCCCTACCATGATGAAAATGGATTGGACCTCTGAAATTAAATGTTTTCCTTTATAAGAACTGTGGTGGTCATGGTATCTCTACAGCAATAGAAACCCTAACTAAGGAAGAAGTTGTTTCCTGGAACTAGGGTATTGTGATAGGCCTGACTGTGTGTTTGTCTAGAGAAATATGGACTTTGCTACTATGGGTTAGGAAAACAGTGAAATACTTTAAGCACTGGTTAATGATCCATACTAGTAGGAACAAGAAGCACAGTGGTGCTGAGAGTTATTTGAACTGTGTGGGGCTGGCCCCAAGAAGTTTCAGAGGTGAAGAATTTTAGTATGTTGCCTAGACATAGTTCTTGTGATATTTTGGTGAAGAATGTGCCTGCTTTTTCGCCCTTGTCTTAAGGATCTTCCTGAGGCTAAAGTGAAGAGTTTTTAATTAATTCCATTGCCAGAGGAAATCTCAAAACAGTCTTGTACTGACTCTACAGTGTAATTATTAGTGGTAATTCTAATGAAGATTTATAATGAAAAGGAGCAAGCTGAGTGTGGTAGTTTAAAAGAAAATGGCGCCTAAATGGAGTGATACTATTAGGAAGTGTGGTCTTGTTGGAGCAGTTGTGTCCTTGTTGGAGGAAATGCGTCACTGTGGAGGTAAGCGTTGAGGTCTCATACATGCTCAAGATACCGCCCAGTGTATTAGTATACTTCCTGTTGCCTGAAAGTCAAGATATAGGATGCTCAACTACTTCACAGCACCATGTGTGCCTGCACGACACCATGTTACATATTGATAATAATGGACTACACCTCTGAAAGTGTAAGCCACCCCACTTAAATGTTTTTCCTTTATAAAAGTTGCTGTGGATGTTGAACAACTTCTTAAGTGCCTTTTGGCCATTTGAGTTTCCTTATTGAAAATTCTCTATTTACATCTGTACCCCATTTTAAAATTGGATTATTTGGTGTTTTGTGTCTAGCTTCTTGAGTTCTTTGTATATTTTGGAGATCAGTTATCTGTCAGATGGGTTGATGAAGATCTTTTCCCATTCTGTAGGCTGCCATTATGTCTTGTTGACAGTGCCCTTTGCCTTACAGAATCTTCTCAATTTCAGGAGGTCCCATTTATTAATTATCCATCAGGGAAATGGAAATCAAAACAACTCTGAGATACCATCTTACTCCTGTCAGAATGGCTACCATCAAAAATAGTGATGACAGTTTATCCTGGAGAGAATGTAGAGAAAGGGGAGCACTCCTCCATTGCTGGTGGGAATGTAAACTTGTACAGCCACTTTGGAAATCAGTATGGCAGTTTCTCAGAACCCTGGGAATCAATCTACCTCAAGATCCAGCAATTCCACTCTTAGGCATATACCCAAATGATGCACATTCATACAACAAGGACATCTGTTCAATCATGTTTATAGTAGCATTATTTGTAATAGCCAGAACCTGGAAGCAACCTAGATTCCCCTCAAATGAAGAATGGATAGAGAAAAATGTGGTACATTTACACAATGGAGTACTACTCAGTGGAAAAAAAAAAAAACAATGACATCTTGAAATTCACGGGCAAATGGATGGAACTAGAAGAACCCACCCTGAGTGAGGTAACCCAGTCACAAAAAGACAAACATGGTACGTACTCACTTATATATGGATTTTATATAGAGAGCAAAGGATTAACAGCCTACGGTCCACACCACCAGAGAAGCTAGGAAACAAGGAGGACTCTAAGAGAGACATAGATGTTTCCCTGGAGAAAGTGAAAGGGACAAGATCTCCTGAGAAAATTGGGAGCATGGGGGAGGGGAGAGGGTGTTAGGAGAAAGAGAAGGGGAGAAGAGGAGGGGTGAGGAGGACATGAGGGAGCAGGAAGACTGAGTTGGGGAAGAACGGAGAAAAATTAATTAAGTCTTGAATAAAAAAAGAGCTGCTGTGGTCATGGTGTCTCTTTATAAAAGTTCCTGTGGTCATTGTGTCTCTTCACAGTAATAGAAATTCTAACTAAGGCACTAAACAAGAGAAATAAGTACAAAATACACAATTTGAAGAGAAAAGGAACACCAGAAAGTGGAATGGAGTTAAGTCCTATGTTCAAGGAGATAAATAGATTAAGAAATGGAACAAAGGGATTGGTGACCTCAGGGCAAGATCCCACCCAGCTAAATTTCCAATTTATGCATAGGAATTAAAGAAACATTTAGAGCCAGTTGTGGTGGTGCATGCCTTTAATCCCAGCACTCAAAAGGTAGAGGCTGGCAGATCTCAGAGATTGAAGCCAACCTGGTCTACAGATCTAGTTCCAAAATAGCCAAGTTTAGGCAGATGAAAGAAAGTGTCAAAAACAGAAATTTGTTGAAGATGTAATTGAATTAGGGAACCATGCTTCAACCCCAGTAGGCAGCAGAAGTTGGCAGCTTTGGCCACATGGTTCTGGGTTTAGAGTCAAGGATAGAAGAAATGGGTTATGGAATCTCCCAGCTTGACTAACGAAAGCCACTGAGGCCAGGCTTTCCTATCAGGGGTGTCCTTGAAATGAGGCCAGGAGAGGCCATTGTGTGAAGCTGTAAAGTTGAAGCCTGAATTGCCTCGGAGACTCCAAGGTGTTGGAGATGTCAGAGTCATGGGATACCTGCTGAGGAAATCTGCTATCATGGAGTGGAAACAGCCCAAGAGAGAGAAACATGTGACAAAACAGCAGCCTACAGAATGGGAAAAGATCTTCACACCAACTCCACATCTGAAAGAGGGCTGATATTCAAAATATATAAAGAGTATATACATCAAAATACCAAATAATCCTATTAAAAATGGTGTACAAATCTAAACTGAGAATTGTCAGCAGAAGAATCTCAAATGTCCAAGATACACTTAAAGAATTGTTCAACATACTTAGCTATCAGGGAAATGCAAATCAAAATGACTGTGAGATACCATCTTACACCTGTCAGAATGGCTAAGATCAAAAACACTGATGACAGCTTATGTTGGAGAGGATGTGGAGAAAGGGGAACACTTCTCCACTGCTGGTTAGAGTGCAAACTTGTACAGCCACTTTGGAAATCAGTAGGGCAGTTTCTCAGAACACTGGGAATCAATCTACCTCAAGACTCAGCTATACTAATGCAAGAACACTTGCTCAGCTATGCTCATAGCAGCATTGTTTTAATAGCCAGAAACTGGAAACAACCTAGATGCCCCTCAACTGAAGAATGGATAAAGAAAATGTGGTACATTTACACAACGGAGTACTACTCAGCTGTAAAAAACAATGACATCATGAAATTTGCAGGCTAATGAATAGAACTAGAAGCAACCATCCTGAGTGAGGTAACCCAAACCCAGAAAGGCAAATATGCCATGTACTCACTCATAAGTGAGTATGAGAGGTAAAGCAAATGGTAACAAAGTTACAATCCACATCCTCAGATAAGCTAGGTAACAAAGAGGACGCTAAGAAAGACACATGGATTTCCCTGGGAAGGGGAAATAGATGAGATCTCCAGGGTAAACTAGGGATGGGGTGGTGATGGAGGGGAGTGGTGGGGGGATGAGAACATGAGGGATCAGGTTGGTTGTATTGGGGGTTGGGACAGAAGGGGAGAGTAATGAAAGAGATATCTTGATAGAGGGGGTCATTTTGGAGTTAGGGAGAAACCTGGTGCCAGGGAAACTCCCAAGAATCCACAATGATCACCCCAGCTAAGACTCCTAGGTGTAGCAGAGAAGGTGCCTGAACTGATTATAGGTCTTCTCCTATAATCAAATTGGTGACTACCCTAATTATCGACAAAGAGCTTTCATCCTGTAACTGATAACAGAGATCCACAACAAAGCACTGAGAGTCTAGTTGGTAAGAGGAAGGAGGTATATGAGCAAGGGGAGTCAAGATCATGATGGGGAAACCCTCAGAGAAAGCTGATCTGAGCTTGTGGGAGCTTAGACTCTGGACTGACAGCTAGAAGCCTGCATGGGACTGACCTAGGTCCTCATGTGGATGACAGTTGTGTAGCTTGGTAGCTTGTGGGGTCCCTAGCAGTGGGATCAGTTCCTATCCTTGGAACATGAGCTGAATTTTTGGAATCTATTCCCAATGCAGGGATGCCTTTCCCAGTCTTGATGCAGGGGGAGGAGCTTTGTCCTTCCTCAATGTGATATGACATGTTTTGATGACTCCCATGGGAAGTCAACCTGAGGGATCAGGTTGGTTGTATTGGGGGGTGGGACAGAAGGGGAGAGTAATGAACCTTTCCCCTTTCTGAAAGGAGGAGAAGTGGATGGGGGTGGCGGTAGATGGGAGAGGAAGGGAATAGGAAGAAATGAGGGAGGGGAAACTGCAGTGGGTGTGTAAAATATTAATAAAAAGAATATAAAAAAGCATAGTCCACAAAACTGAAAGGATTTGGAGATCTGAAGAGCATTTTGACACTGTATGTGGAGATGCAGAGTTTGGAGTTTGTTGAGCTTGTTTTAAATCTTGTTTTGGTCCAGTATTTGCTCACTATGCTCCATTCCCTACATTTTGGAAAGGTAAAGTATATTCTGTGCCATTATATGTTGGAAGTGTGTGATCTGCTTTTTGATTTTGATTTTACTGTGGATTACAGTCAAGAGACTGCATGAATCTCAGAGACTTTGACCTTTATACTTTTAAGTAACTTTGAGACTATTACAGATTATGGGAACCTTTGAAGTTGGACTGAATGAATTTTAGCATTATGATATATAGTTTCAAACCTTTGGTGGCTAGGGACTGGAATGCGATGGTTTGAAAGAAAATGGACCTCAAAGGGAGTGGCTCTATTAGGGGGTGTGGCTTTGTAGTAGGGAGGGTTTTGTTAGAGGAAGTGTGTCACTGAGGGGGTGGGCTTTGATGTCTCCTAAACTCAAGATACTTCCAGGGAGACAGAACACTTTGTGTTGCCTGTGCAAGATGTAAAATTCTCAGCTCCTGCCTGGCAGTACTGGTGCACGCCTTTAATCCCAGCACTTGGGAGGCAGAGGCAGGAGGATCTCTGTTAGTTTGATACAAACCTGGTCTACAAGAGCTAGTTCGTGGACAACCTCCAAAGCCACAGAGAAACCCTGTCTCGAAAAACAAAAACAAAAAACCAAAACTCTCAGCTCCTTCTTTAGCACCATGTCTGCCTGCATAGTGTCTTGTACTACTATGATGATAATGGACTGAACCTCTGACCTGTAAACCACCCAATTAAGTGTTTTCCTTTTTAAGAGTAACTTTGTTCATGATCTCCTCACAGTAATAGAAACCCCAACTAAGACAATTAGCATGTTGTATCAATTCACCTTTTATTTATTTTATCACTAGTGAAGAGACATTACTAGTCTGTTTTCACCTTAGAATGATTAGGAATAAAGTTCCTGTGACTATTCTTGTATAAGTGCTTTCCATGTTTAACTGAAAATGTACTCCTTAAAGCTAATGATGTGAAGTATAGTTCTTATTCATATAGGGCAGCTGAGGAAATTGAGACTTGGAGTAGGTATGCCTTCCAACGTTTTATAACTAGGAAATGTGTGATGGGACTAGGATTGGAACCCAAGCAGTTTGCTTCTAGAGTCTTAGAGGGAGAAGACAGTGGGGCAGGGAAACAGAATGTCCATGTAGACAAAGGAAGATAATAAACCTTTTAGACTCAGAGGTGAGGGTGTTAGGGAAAGCACAAGATAACCAGGAAACTCCAGTGTGTAGGGTTGGAGATGAAAGGGGAGCCTGAGTTTGGAGCACGACCCTTAAGGCAGCACAGGCATGGGTACCAGAGCTATTCCCAATGATTTTCAGAGACAACATTTTAATGATTTGTAAGGTGGGAGAAGCTATCAATTACATTTCCTTAATTCTAGTCTGAACAAAAAACATAAATTGATGTTCTAGCATCAATTCAGTGGAGCAAGGAAAGACATTTTCCAACACAGGGACATGTGGGCACTCCTCCTTTCTAAACATTCACATGCTGGGTGCCCAGAATACTTTACACTTAACACAGGTGTGTATTACACCCACAGATTCATTATGGGAGGATAACCTAGGTGTTGAAAATTAAGTTGTAATTTCCTCATAAGCTTTTGACCTTTATCTCAGTGGTTTTTGCCTATCAAGTAGCATAAAACCCTGTGTCGTTGAAAATGAAGTTTAAGAAGACACATCTTACACAGTATATGTAGTAACAAGAGTAGCAGATATGCATGATTCTCATTTCAATTGTACTATATTGTAACTCATAGTGTGATAGATAGGGGTCATGTATGAAGCTACAGTAAAATCCCACATACATTTAAGCCTTTAAAAAAAACAGTATTTTAAGGTAGCCTCTACTCTGTTGCTTAGATTGGTTAGTTGGTGTCATCTTTGTAGATCTCCAGACATTTCCCTAGTGCCCTATTTCTCTTTAAACCTAAAATGTCTCCCTCTATTATGGTATCTCTGTTCTCTCCTGATGATGAGATTGATGACTAACTTATCTGATAGCCTTCATCCAGCAGCTGGTGGAAGTAGAAGCAGACACCCACAACTAATCACTGAACTGAATTGGAATCCAGTTGCAGAGAAGGACGAGTGGAGCAGAGTGGTCCAGACCAGGGTGGTGAAACCCACAGAAACAGCTGACATGCACAAAGGGGAGTCTTGGTCCCCAGACTGATAACTGGGAAACCAGCATGGGACTGATCCAGACCCCAGGAACGTGGGTTTCAGTGAGGAGACCTTAGAAACCTACGGGACCTCCTGTAGTAGTTCAGTACTTATCCCTAGCATAGGAGTGGACTTTGGGAGCCCATTCCACATAGAGGGAGACTCCCTGAGCCAAGACACACGGGGCTGGGCCTAGGCCCTATCTCAAATGATATGTTAGACTCTGGTGACCCCCCTATGGAAGGCCTCACCCTCCATGGGGAGCAGAAAGGATAGGTAAAGTTTTAGTTGGGGGAATGGTAGGGGAGAAGGGGAGAGAGAGGGAACTGGGATTGACATGTAAAACAATCTTGTTTCTAACTCAAATAAAAAAACTGCAACAAAACAGTATTTTTGCTCATTCTTTGACAATTTAGTACATACATTTAATGAATTTTCATGCTATTTAACCCCTACTCCTTTCCCTAACTCTTCTCACGTCCAACTTTGTGAACTCCTTTTGATTTTAATTTACTCACCAAAGTAAAATTTGCGTTGCCAATATAATCCTGGGTATGAGCCTTTCTTCTGGCTTCTAAGTTTTCCAATTTCATTTTCATTTCAGCTTCTGTTTTCATCAATGCTTGTATCTCTATCGAATTCAGTTCAAATCCCTAATTGTCTTCACCATTTCATTCATCTATGTATTTGTATTTTCTTGGTCATCGCCCAAATGTTTATTGTTATTCTCTAAGAATTCTGTGAATGCTTGATTTTATTTTTCAATTCCTTGACTTTTTTGATAAAGAATTGTTCATTATTGTAATTGCATTGTAATTGTTCATTAAAATTGTGTCCTGGGGCTCATCTAGATAGTACTTGTTAGATAATACTTCTATAGTAGTAGCAAGTTTGATGGTAGACATGCTTAGCCATTCATATTGTTTTTGTTTTTGGGGATTTGACCTGGGTATGTAGACTCCTTCCTTTGTATTTGATGTGCTAATCTGTCTTTTCTTAGATTGGGCTAGTGCGGGAGCTGCATGACCTGAGCTGTGCCAGGTGAAGCTGGTGGATAAACTGTTTAGTTGGATCAGGCAAAGAAGACTCCCAAATCAGAGGTCTGAAGCCTGTGGGTGCATACATGGCAGCAAGCAAAGGGAAATATGGAAGAGTGAAGAAGTATCCCATCAAAGTCGGCTCTTGAACAAAGTAGGTTTGAAGACTAACAATCTGGACCTAGGTCAGTGGGTGTGGAGATGACCACAGGAAGGGAGCAATGGAGAATAGGAAAGAGAAGAAATGACTTACTGGTCAAAGGCGGCTCACAAATCAAGAGGGCTCCTGGGCTGTGGTAATTGGAAGACTCCTGAGTTTGCAGATGCCTGTGGGTTAGAGGAAGTGCAGGGATATGGATGGCACTTGGTACATATTTCTCATGACTATTAATATCTAGTCCTCTTGTCTTTGCTGCCTTGAAGTTGTATGAGCCATGTGATCATATTTATCCCTTTGCCCTATGACTGGAAAGCCAAAGTACAAAATTTGTTAGTGAGCTGGTATCTTGTGATATCTCCTGCTGTGGAAGTTATAAAAGCATGTGTTTAAATGGAGATATAATAAAGTAGAAATAGCTCATAGTTGCCCTGGGAAGCCATCTGAACATATGGCAGAATTTGCATGAACAAGAAATAAACTCCTGTATGCCACTGACAAATTTGTGATTATCAGTTACTACTCTGTAACCAAACTGGTCCTGATGGACAAAGAGATTTTCTTTATGGTTAATTACTTTGTTCTATGAATATCTAAGACTCTCATTCACCACAGTCCCAGTCCATCGTTATATATCAACATTAAGCCCTGAGTGATTTGTGGGACTGAGATATTTCAGTCACTTTAACATCATTTTAATACCCTTATTTTAGCATACCAACATCTGTCGCAGAATGCTTACTTGGGATATGTGGATTGAATACAATGCAACTTTCTGATAGGACTGGAGACATCCATAGCTATTGTAGAGAGATATGCAGCCTGGCACAGGAACTTACCTTAAATGACACATTGTTGGAGGTCTGGCATAAAAGTGACAGTAGCATCTGAAGCCTACAAGGGCCACTCTATGCCAATTGCACTTCCTGATTTCTCATAACTAGAGGAGACACCTTATCTATATGACACTAATAGTCCACTGGAGAAGGTCACAACTAAGAGATAAATGTAATATACAACTAGAACAGTTTGCTTAAGTCTTATCAATTGTGTTATAAATAATTTGTGTTATAAATTTAGCCAGACAGAAATATTATACTGCAGTTGCTAGAGCTTCAAGTGGCACAATACAGTATACTCTCATTTTGTAGTCTTGGGATTTTCAAGTAAAATCATGGACAAGTAAGATCTGCTTCAAAAGTTACCATAGCCTTGTCAGGAAGATGTCTCTGGGAACCAGGAGAAATAGGTGAATATGAATAAGGAAATCCCTAAGAGTTCAAAAGCCAGTGGGCTAAGAAGCAAAGTCGTGGCTTAAGTAACTGAAACTGAGAGAAGAAAGGCAAAGTCCACATGGGAGACCTTGGTTCTCTGCCCACTTGTTCTTGGTTCTGGAGACAAAAATGACCTAGAACTGCGGTTGGTTTTGTTTGTTTTTGAAGCTGTGATTAGAAAATTCAAGAGATGGGACTACTAATGACTGCACCGAATAACACTCATATGCTATTGGTGTCAGTTCATTCCACATTCTTGCCTTCCCTTGTGCCACCAAGAACCTAAGACAAAAGAACTCTTAAATCAGTTTCAGCAGCAGTAGAGGTAGAGGATAGGTGAGGAAAACTCAGAAGATAGGTAGTCCTAACCAGTCACTTTTAGCCTCTGTCTTCACCTGTCAAATCCAGTTAATAAACTCACTGTCATTTGTTTTCCCATTTCTAAAGCTCCTAGAACATAGTCTAGGAAGACTGAAACCAGATATTGCCACTTAATTGGACAGAAGTATTACAATTTAATCCTGGAATCCAGGGAAGCTGGGAATTGGTAAGATATAAAAAGAATGGCAAAATCTTGGTGATTTGAACTGGGAGAGTTGACAGAACCCAGGTAAAGGGGACACGGTGGTGACAGTAGAAGGGGATAAATGAGAAGATATAAGATATGAGCAAAGGCAAAAGTTAGAAAAGGTAAGGAAGGCTTGAATTATCATTTTTTAAAATGTTTCAGTGTCATGGGACACTTTCAAGGCCTGTACAGATAGAGTCCATGCTTGAGATATTTTTAACAACTGCCTAGAGTCTTTCAGTAAAGGGGAATCTTACTGACTTAAGTGTTCTATCACTGTGGAACAAGGCTGTGAGACATTCTTACTCATGTGGACCTCTGACAGGCAACATTCCATGTTATGTGCAGGCCTAGTAGGAAGCAGAGCATGTGTACCCACAGGCAATAAATAAAAAAGGAAATAGTGAGGTCACTGTAACTACAGAGGACAATTAAAGTCCACTCGGAAGGAGACAAGTCCGCCAGGGTTAAGAAGGAACGTGGAAGGGAAGATTCCTACGTGTTACACACTTGACTACATTAAAAATGCAATGTTGAAACTATCACAAATACCCAGGATGGATATTAGAACTGCAGACACAAGGAAAATATTAGAAATGGGCCATTAGGTTTTAGAAAAGTTCCAGGTAAAATGAAAGATATTCTATCTATAAAAACATTTTAAGTGCTTATGGCTATAGGTTCAAACTCTGTTCTTGTCTTCTGCTCTTCCAGAAATGATAAAAATGTTTCTCAATAGTCCATGGAATGCTTGGGAAATGAAATAGCAGAATAAGTGACTCAAGATAGTTGAAGCAAGTAGTCTCACACCACACACAAATTGCCTTTATTTTGCAATTGGTCTCTCTCTCTCTCTCTCTCTCTCTCTCTCTCTCTCTCTCTCACACACACACACACACACACACACACACACACACACACACACACACACACGCACACACACACACAAATGGCACAAGTGTGCCTGAAAGTCTTTTTATTTCTTTTATTGAACTCCATAAATATTTTCATAAGGCTTTATGTCATTACAACATCTTTTTGTTGTTATTAAACATTTCCAAATACACAATTTTGACACTTGTTTGACAGGGTCAAACAGTCAGATAATAGAAACAAAAGAATAAACTGGCAAATGCAGAGCAGCAGGGGTAGTCAAAATCACTGTTGCCCATCTATTCACCCAGCCCGCCCCACCCCCAAAGCACTAAAATATCACTATTTGGCTTCATACTAGAATTGTTAGAACTCTCTTGTTGCTGTCCTTAATAGATCAATTAAAGATATACACATAGAAAGAGGATGAGAGAAGGAGGGAAAAATTGTATTTCTGTATTAGGACCTCCCTACAGTACAACTCATAGAACAAACTGGCAAAACCCTTTTGGAAAGAGAATTCAGGCCTCATTATGTTGAGGAAAGGGGAGTACAGGACCATGCAGAAACAGGAGAATTCTAGAATTTGGGGGATAACATGGCTTTGGGGACACAACAGGTTTTTAGATAACTGAGTCCAGGTAATTTATGGGTTTCCCTTTGGGCTACTGGCCACTGATCTACTTTGAGCCATGGGTGTGGGGGTGGGGTGGAGCATTCCAATCAAAGGAGAGCTGAATTAGGAATGCCTTAAGAAATCTCTATATATTGTAAGGCCAGGGGACTGGATGGAGAAACAGGATGGTGATAGGCAATACCCCTGATCCTGTAGCCTTGAATGTTAGACTCAGAAAGGGGAAGAGAATGGCAGGGTCTGGCCAAAAGATACTATAGATCCAGCAACATTTCAAAGCAACTCCTTGTGGTGTGCCCCTAATCCCTGGAGAAAGTTGCCAAGGCCAAGCCTAGTGAGGATGGGTAGAAAGTAGGAAAAGAAGGTACCCTAAGGGAGGCCTGCATAGGAAGTGAAACATCTTGCAGTTTGCCAAGGGATAACATTGTAGTCTAGGTGCTAGGTACCAGATTTCTTGCCATAAGGGCTTACTTAAGTAGCTCTGTCATGTGCTGAGCAGTGATAACCAGTCCCGAGCCCTGGTCTTCTGCTAGCTCACCTTACATAACTAAAAAAGTCTGACAACTTGTGATTTGTTTTCCACAGGGGAAAGACTCTCAATCTGGGTAGGGCTTAGTCTAGGTCAGAAAGCACAATGAAGTGCCCAGTGCAGCTTTACTGAAGACCTCATACATCTGCGACTTAGGGCCGTTCATGATGAAGTCTTTACCTGAGAGGTCCAGGACAGACTCAAGCTCCAGATTCTGGATAGTGTGGGTTTTCCCACTACTTTATATCCTATTAGCCTCACTATCCAAGCTCTATTCATACAAAGGGCCACCTGAAGAGGAAGAATAAGTACTTCTGTACTCATGGGGATTGTGAATTTTGTGGGAAAAGTTCTGGTCAAATGGAAAGCCTGTCAAGAATTGACTTTGGTGTTCTGCCTCGGATCTTTTTCCCAGAGATAAATGTAGCCCTAGGCTTCTCTGTCACTTACCTCAGTTGTCCTGGGATGGGAATATGTGAGAAACAAGCCTACTTTGAGTGCCAGAATGGCTTGAATTATGCTAATACTCATAATCCTCTGCAAGGAAAACAGAGTAAGGGTAAGGAAGGAGACAGAGAAGATTATCCATGCAATCTGCTAACAATTGAAAATGTTTCTCATGATTTCAGTGGTACTAATTACAGGTATATTATCTTGGATCAAGCCTTTCTCTTTCCCTGATGGTCCCCATCTTTCCCTGTATGATGCTATTGTCAATCTTGGACTGTTTTCAGGTTAATCCGAAGGTAGCTAATGATCTTGGTCAAGTAGGTTTTGTCTTGAACCCTCCATAAGCTTCTAACAGTGATGCTTTAAGAATCTGAAAACAGAAGCAGGGATGAGCAGAACAACGAAATGACTGCTCTATAGAGAGCCCCACCTTACCTTACTTATTAGGTATGGGTTGTGTGGGTGGAGATAAATCTCTCCCCCAGGAGGCAGAGTCTCAATTCCTTCACTTCCAGTTTAGCTCAACCTTTTGACTAGGGAAGAGACAGACTGAAAAGGAGACTGATAATAAAGAGGGCTTGAAAAAGAGACTAATGGGCCGAACTAACCCTTAGATGAAAACTTTCAATGACTTAGCACTGCTGTTACATGGGAACCCTCAGTGCTAGAAGCAATCATCTAAATAAAAATTACCCCCTAACAGAAGCCTTCTCTACCCTCAATACATTCTTATACTCCTTTGTTTCTGTTTGGTTTTATATCCTTCCACAATACCTAAAACAGTGAAAGCAATAGAAATACCAAGCAGATAAGTCACAGGGCACAACAGAGCATGTCTAGACTGGCACAACTGTGGACACAGGATGCTGGGAAAAGGCTGTTGGTATAACCGCAGGGCTACAGGAACATTTGCATATGGTTGCATGAGGGACAGGAGATGGGAATCTTCCCCTTCTCCATGGAAAGTGACAGAGAGAGAAATAAAATTCCAAACCCACCACAAAACTTAAAATGCAAAAGTTATCAGCATCAGTATCATCAGGAAAGGGAAATAAAACAATGCAAATACTCTATGTAGTAATGACAGGTCAGTGAACCAGAGGAGCAAATAGGTTATCTTAACAGGAAAAAGAACAAAGAGAAATTCAGTTTCTGAAAGAAAGGGGGAGGGGAACAAGGTTAAGAACTAAAAGTTTTAAGAAGTGATCACATGTTTGGAAGTCAGTGGGACTTCTTACCAACTACAGATTTCAATTTCCCAAAACAACAGAAAATGGTTTTGGTCCTTCTCTGTGTGTGTATATGTATGTATGTGTGCATGCATGTGCATGCATATGTGCACACATGCCCACACACACGTGTGTATACTTAAAGGTCTATGTGTGTGTGTGTACCACACACACATGCGCGCACACACACACATACACACACACACATATATATATTTATATAAATTTTCAACAGTGCTTCTCCGAAAAAAAGGTCCATCTATAAATATAATTTTATTTATTTTAAAATTATCTGCCTTCCTATAGGTATTATTTTTTGAAGGGGGTTAACCTACTGAAGTTTTGCCAGAATGGTGACTGGCTGCGTTTCGGTTCAGTGAAATCAAAGACTTGAGACTGAGCGATGCCATCGGGAACCAGGTACTGGCCCTGGTTTAACGGGTCCTGTGGTGGTGGGTAGGAAGGAGGAACTGAGCGGGCAGAGTTGACACCTAGAGCAAATAAGAGATCAAAAGGAAAGAGTATAAGTTTATTACCAAGTGGGTTCTCAAATTGACCAATGATCCCTCACAGTCCACTAGTTTAGAGTTTTACCTGGTAACATATTGAATATTCCAAACCCCCAAGACTGAAATATTGTGAAATTCAAGCTGGCAATCAGAAAGCTTCATATTTTGGAACTCTTAAGATTTCCATCTTAAAGCTGTTCAATCAAAAATAGTCTATGCAAACATTTCCAAATTCAAAAAAGTTTATAATCTGAGGTACTTTGGGTCCCAAGCATTTTGGGTAAGGGATAATCAATCAGTCCTGCAAATTATTTCTTTCCCTATCACATTTGCACTAGGATCTCTATTTCTATAACACCACATCCTCCACCATCCTATCTATTAGCACAAAAATTATGGAGTGTTACTATCACTTGTTTGACAGACAAGAAAATTAAGGACCAGAGAGAAATATTATACCTAAGCTCTCATACTCATCTAGCAGCAAAGCAAGAACTAGAACGCACATTTGTTGACTTCTTGCTTAGGGATTCTTTCTAGGAGACCATAATCCCTGATTTAAAGCTTGTTCCTAACAAACTCCCTTTATTTCTAGATTTTAGTTCTCTTCCTCTCCAAAACTCCCTGAAAATGTCAAAAGAATCTAGTTAAGAACTACTGACTTCAGGATTTTCCATAATGCTTAAGGCACAGTGATTCAGTGTTTTGCTTTGGGTTGACAATGATTAACCTGTATTTAATAGAAAATTGGCATCAGTAACTGAAACAGAAAGGAAATTCATCATCTGAAGACATGATTCATATAAATAAAGGAAAATGGAATCTTTTCAAAGGGTACAGTTTTAATGAGGGTTGTGATCACCACACCAAAGTTCACATTAATGGAAGATTCAAGGAATCCAACTACCCTGACAGTAGTTATAATGTTGATCCATTGTCAGCCATTGGCACATCCATAGGAAGAAATAGGTTCTGGAGCCATTTTTGAAAGGTGGCAAGTGCCAGAAATATAATGGTATTAGATGCCAACAAATAATACAGAGATGTCAGGAAGTCCGACTTTGTCAAATTCTATTTTCCATTTTTTGTTTCAAGCTTTTGATGTCAAATCTATGAATTCCTTTGTTTTATTTTAGATCCTAAAGACTTTTGTACACTTTTTCTTAGGGCTCTATAGTTTGATACTTAATTTCACAGTGATTTTCTACTTCTTATACAAGGTGTAGACTTATATCAAAGTTCTATTTTGTGTATAGAAATCTAATTCAGCACTATTTGGTGAAAAAGTTGCACGTTTTTTTCCCCTGAATTGGTGTTCTTTTTCAAAAATAGGCCACACATATGTGTATAGATATATTAAGGAATTCTTTTCCATTAAAATATCTGTAATGCCTCAGTTAATGTACCTATATAATGAGTGTTGAAATTAGATAAATTACTCCCATTTTATTTTTATTTTTCAAGTTTTTTTTAGTTATTCTAGGTTATTAATCTGAATTTTAACTAGGCCTAAAGCCTATAAAGATGGAGGTTGTGTTTATGATTCTGACATCTTTTGAATTTATAAACTCAATTGCATTGGTGCATGAGGAGTTAGCATTTAACCCCAAGGAGTTATATATAAATTCTGAAATCCTAGACAGCAGAAAGGTAAGTGAAAAGGTGTTTCTATCATCCAGATAACCCCTCAGAAAAATAGATGGTTGACAATATCCCGTGGTATACAAATAACACGGGAAGGAGACACTAGAGTATTTTACTTTTCTAATGATATTTACAGTAGATCTATTTTATCAGTTTTTTCTGAATCATTTCTGGAATTCATCTAGAGCAAATGAGAGCTAATGAGAGAACAGAAAGAAAGGGCTGGGAAAAGTGATGCATCATTAAGATTATCAAATCCTAGGGACAGTGAAAATACTGCTTCCAGTAATAAAAATAGCTTCCAGTAATTGAGATGAGACAATAAAATGAGCTCTTCTTTCAAACAAAAGATATTATCATCATCAGGACACTGAGATGAAGAGGACAGAGCAGTGGTCTCAGAACCAAGATGACTTAGGTTAAAAAATCACTTTACCTTGAATGTTTTCAGTTTCTTAACCTGGAACAGGGGCTAATAGTGCCATTTTCTTTGGGTTACTATAAAGATGAAATGAAAGAAATTAAGAAATTTGATACTAAGTAGACACTCCATTAAGTGGAAGGTAGCTCCTTCTTTTTGCTCAACTGAGCACTTTATTTTTGTTCTGGTTCATGAAAAAGAAAAAAACTATTTCATATTAAAGTTGATTCTGTTTGTATTTTAAATTTTCAAAGGTATTTCAGTGTATGCCTCAGAGAAAGACTATCTGGTTTCAATTTGAGGCTCTTCACTTTGGGTTGGGGCTACTGATTAGGTAACCATTTCTAGACATCTGAAAGGAAGCTGAGAACATATCCCTATACATTTATATTTATTAAATAAATTATATACATGCACTATTGCCTACCTTTCTCTAAGTTATTCAAAAAAGTTTTTCTTCTTTTGACGTAAAAACAAAGACAATGGTTTTGATTTTGTTTTGTTTATCTAGCCAATAGCATGGATATGACTACCCCATACCACTTACTCCTAAGAATTAAAACATAAAGAGCATTTATTACCTGTTGTCAAGGATACCTGGGTAGGTGGAAACTATTATAAGTGAACCCCAGTATGGGAAGGAGCCAAGGAATGTGAAAACACATAGCCTATGGTTTCCTAGTCTCATAAGACAGCGAGTGGGTCTGAAGGAGCAAAGGCAAATGTACCTTTCTGTTTAGAGGCTTTTCTCACAGTCATTGCAGCCTGCCTCTTCTGGTTTTCAGAAATCTCAAAGCCTACAACACAAAAGAAATTTGAACTTTGTTATGAAAAACATATACCTTTATGTACTATAAAACTGAGTATATCTTTCTTTCCAAAGATATCTGACAAATATGCCAATAAAACTCAAAAAATAATGGCAAAGATTCAGGGAAAGATGAACTTTTAATCACTGCTGGTAGCATAAAATGGTATAGATATTAAAGAAATTAATATAGAGGTTTTGCAAACATTAAACATCTAATTACCATAAAATTGAAATTCCTCAGCACATCCCCAAGGACTCTATATCCTACTACAGAGATACATGCTCATCTATGTTGGTAGATGCTCTATTCATAATATCCAGGAAATGGAAACAGCTTAGCTACCTATCAACTGATGAATACATAATGGAGATATGGTACATATGCACAACTGGCTTTTATTAATTCAAATAAAACAAAATTATAAAACTTGCAGAAAATATATGATAGTAGAGAACTATATTAAATCATGTAATCCAGATGGGGATTAAACAACCTCCATATGCAGTTTTCTTTTATTTCAGACAATGTTAGCCACTGGGAAAGAAACTGCCCTTGCCTTAACCTCTGTAAGAATTCTGTACAAATTTGACAAGCAGGACACAAAAGAAGGTTATTGCCAAACTTTGCTGGGACAAGGTAAGACAATCCTTTAAAAATCCTGCTTCATAGGAAAGTCTGTCAGATATTCTAGGACTGTAGGCTGAAGATGGATGCCACAATATTGTAAAGGAACCTGGGGTGACTGTCCAGACAGCCAAATATCTCTGTTATTCCTATAGTTGTGCATAATGTTTGTTCTGCACTTCCTGTTTACTCAAGTAATATTTCATCCTTCTTAGGTCTCTGATGGGGGTTGAAAACTCGATAGTTATAGTTTTCCTTGTTACCAAATTCAGAAAAGAAACTTACATAAGAGATATAAAATACATAAGGTTTAGAGACATAAAAGCTTAAATGGTTTATCTAAAATTGTTACAAGGTATAAAAGAATATTTTTAGGATGGTAATAAAAGTTATGATAAAAAATGATTTATGTATAAAACTTTAGACTCATCAAGATAAGACAGATAATAATTTCTTCAAACTTGTGAAATACAAATGGACTGGACATTATAAATGTAATTCTTATCTGATAATTGTTCTTATTGTATATAATTTTACTGTGTTAGAGTTAATATCTTCCATTTTTATTGAGAAAAAAACAATAAAATGTTGTGGGATATTTGTACACTGTGAGGATATGTTGCTGGGATTGGTGAAATAAAAGGCTAAATGGCCAATAGCTAGGTAGGGGAAATAGGCAGGACTTCCGGGCAGAGAGAGAACACTAGGAGGAAGAAAGGCAGTGTACAGATACAGAGGAAGCAGGATGGAAAGTACAGAATAAAGGTAACTGAGCCATGTAAAAGAACATAGATTATGGATTATGGGTAATCCATAAGGAACAGGCCTAAGCTAAGGCCGAGCTTTCATAATTTTTTTGTGTTTTGTTTTGAAACAGGGTTTCTCTGTGTAGTTTTGGAGCCTGTCCTGGAACTAGCTCTTGTAGACCAGGCTGGACTCGAACTCACAGAGATCTGCCTGCCTCTACCTCCAAGTGCTGGGTTTTAAGGCATGCTCTTTGTACTAATTTGATTACTATACATTATATAATGTATCAAATTATTATAATGTACCTCATAAAGATATATCTGAATAAATAAAATTAATGTTGGAAAATAAGAAATATTCATTATCATGAATGAAAATGAGCGATAACCACAATTACAGAAAATATTATGAATATTATCAATGATGTCTAGCCAAGTACAAACTATCTAAATCATTGTATAAAGGAAAAAGCTGTATAATATGAAGGACATTATATCATGTTCTTGAAGTAGGTAAGAATAAGATTTGGATTAAAAAAGAAAAGAACATTCTCTTCGAATGAGGAAACAATAAAAATGCTAAACTTTCTAATTTTTAAAAAGTTTCATACAATGCCAATCAGAATCTAAATTTGTTTTTCTTGGATTTAGAATAGAGGAGTTTGGTACTCATATCAAAGAATAAATATCAAAGAACTTCTAAGAAACAATGATGAAGAACTAGACAGTATATAGTCTTCACAACTAGAATAGTGAAAACGAATAGAAATTCTAAGACAAACCTAAGTATATATGGACAGTTACAGTCTATAAAACTGGAAATTTGTTTGTGAGAAATACACAGTTGATTTGGTATTTACTGCTAGTACAACCGACTATTCCCATGAACAAAAAAAGACTAAATCTCCACTACATTCAAAGAATAAATTTCAGATGAATTTTGTTTGTAAATATTTTTTAAAATTTCAGAAATTGTTAGGTTTGGTAGTGTGGGAGGCAAAAAAGAAATAAATAGGTATATTTGCTAAAGCAATTAATTTTTTGACAGAATTAAGCACCATGAACAAACTGGAAGGACAAATTATAAATCAAGGAAACTATGTGAAACTGAAAACTGACAAGGTTTTAATACTTTCAATATAAAGTACATATAAATGTATATTTTCCTTTTTTTCCTCCTGCACTTCTTTCACCTTTCTGCTCTGAGCCTGATGTTTACTAGTCAAGTCTTCTACTACTGAGCTAACCCCAATCCTACAAATTTAATCCATTTTTGAGAACATAACATGTAAAAGTTGGGGTATATGAATTTTATAGGTGTGTTTCCATAAAAAGTATTATGAAATATAAAAACTTATACATATATGTGTCCTATATATAGCTCATATGTATATATTTGTTTTCTCTTCTATTATTTAAAAAGTCTAAAATTGGCAGTTTTTTTCTTTCATTACTAGTAACCCACACACTATAAACAATTTGCAAATCTATTTGTGATTGACACTGTTTAGGATTTTATTTTAAATTAAATAAAAATATGACTGGGTAAAAAGTATTCAGTGTTAATTTCATAAAGAAATTGGCAACAAATAACAATTATATGGGTAAGTAAAGTTGAACTTGAGTAACTGAAGTAACAAATTAAAAAGTAATATTATGCAGTACTAGTGTAGATATGGAGAAAGAAGTACAAAATCATATTGGGGGTAGACTTTATAACTTTTCTGATACATAATGTGTATGCATATGTTTCTACATCTTCATGTTCACTCATTTCACTTTTAGAGTGTTTATCCTGCAGGAATAAAACAACAGTGCATAATGAAATATACATGTGGATATGTTTTCCAGCAATATATTTCATGGAGGAAGAGACATGTATGTGGTTCACAGAAATATATGCATACAAAACACACATACATAAAAATAAAATGACAATGATAAGTTTTTTTTAAAGAATCAATTAGCTGGAAACACACTCTGAATATTTATCAAAACAGGAATGATGGCTCCATTTTTGTATGAGGTATTATACAGATGTTAAAGAGAAGCGTGTGGTGCCGTTATTTATGTACCAACTTAACTGGAGTGTTTTCCTTACAAATATAGGGATTGTCACGAAAGAATTTTCCGAATGTAATAAAAACCCCTAATCAAAGATATGTAAAGGGCAGTATCCTAGATAATATGAATGGGCTTGATTGAATCTGTTATTGTGATTTTCAACTTTTTGTGGTATTTTTTTGTTTGTCTGCTCAATGTTTTCTAACTTAATGTAATCAGACTAGGGGAAAAGTCACATAAGTCCATATTTAAAACCAAAACAAAGATGGTATAAGCCTGTCAGAAAATAATTTATGGAAGCTTTTCATTAGAAGCAGATCTTTGAAGGCACAAATTATTAGGGCATTATATGGGAGATATGGCTCTAGAGGCAGAGGGAATGGCAGAAATCTTTTAATTAATGCATGATCACAAGGACATCTGTTCAATGATATTCATAGCAACACTATTTGTAATAGTCAGAACCTGGAAGCATCTTAGATGCCCCTCAACTGAAGAATGGATAGAGAAAATGTGGTACATCTATACAATGGAGTACTACTCAGCAGGAAAAAAAAACAATGGCATCTTGAAATTTGCAGGAAAATGGATGGATCTAGAAGAAACCATTCTGAGCAAGGTAACACAATCACAAAAAGACAAACATGGTATGCACTCACTCATATGTGGGATTTAGACATAGAGTAAAGGATTACCAGCCTACAATCCACACTGCCAGAGAAGCTAATAAACCAGGAGGACCCTAAGAGACCCCCCTGGAGAAGGGGAAAGGGACGAGATCTCCTGAGCAGATTCAGAGCACAGGAGGAGGGGGGAGGGAACTAGGAGAAAGAGAAGGGGAGAAGAGAAGGGGTGAGGATGACAGGAGGGAGCAGAAAGTTGAGTCAGGGGAAGAACAGAAGAAAACAAGAAAGGAGATGCTGGGGCTGGAGAGATGGCTCAGAGGTTAAGAGCACTGACTGCTCTTCCAGAGGTCCTGAGTTCAATTCCCAGAAAACACATGGTGGCTCACAACCATCCGTAATGAGATCTGGTGCCCTCTTCTGGTGTGCAAGCATGCATGCAGATAACTGTATACATAATAAATAAAATCTTTTTTAAAAAAGTAAGGAGATACCATAATAGAGGGAGACATTTTAGGTTTACAGAGAAATCAGGCACTAGGGAAATGTCTGGAGAGCTACAAAGATGACACAAACTAACAATCTAAGCAACAGAGGAGAGACTACCTTAAATGCCCTCCCCTGATAATGAGATTGATGACTGACTTATATGCTATCCTAGAGCCTTCATCCAGCAGCTGGTGGAAGTAGACGCAGACACCCACAACTAATCACTGAACTGAACTGGAATCCAGAAAAGGTCGAGTGATATGCACAGGGGTCCATACCAGGCTGGTGAAACCCACAGAAACAGCTGACCTGAACAACAGGGAGCTCTTGGTCCCCAGACTGAGAGCTGGGATACCAGCCTGGGACTGATCCTGACCCCAGGAATGCGGGTTTCACTAAGGAGACCTCAGAAACCTACGGGACCTCCTGTAGTAGTTCAGTACTTATCCCTAGCATAGGCATGGACTTTGGGAGCCCATTCCACATAAAGGAATACTCCCTGAGCCAAGACACACGGGGGTGGGCCTAGGCCCTATCCCAAAGGATACCATAGACTCTGATGACACCCTGTGGAAGGCCTCAGCCTCCATGGGGAGCAGAAAGGATATGTGATAGGTAGGGTATTAATTGGGGGGTGGTAGGGAAGGAGGGAAGGGAGTGGGAACTGGGATTGACATGTAAAACAATCTTGTTTCTAATTAATGCTTGATCTATGAACTCATATTATCCATTGATAGGTCTAATTTCCAATATCTATCTCAGTATCATTTTACATCATGTCTCAATGCAATGTTTGTACTTTAAAAGGAAGTTGACTCCAATAAGACTCTAAGTGTGTTTTCAATGTGTACTTTAAGACATGGGAAGATAAGGATTACCCTGTCTTTCTGGCCATTCATCTTTTATTCTGGGTCATTTCAGTCCCTAGCATGGTATGATATAACAACCCTTTTGTGCCAGAACTCAACAGGTAAGCATATTATTCTAGAGGCAGTTTCTACAACCTTGAACATATAGGCATTTTAAAGGTACAATTCTATTTTTATAAAACATGGAGCAAAATAAGAAACTTTTCTAGGAATTAGAAAGGTTGATTTATCTTATTTGCTGCCTCTCCCCCAGTTCTGGGGATTGAACACAAAACCTTATGCATTCTAGGCAAGAAACCTGCTTTTATCTACATCCCTGGCCTTTCATTTTTAAAAATGGACTCCAACTATAATTCAGGTTGGCACTGAATTTATGATGCTGTCCAGGCTAGCCTTGAACTTGGAATCATCCTGCTTTCATCTTCTGAGAACTACAAGTACAGGTATGATACATTGTAACTGGCTGACATTTTTTATTATGGAAATAAGAACTTGAGGAAGATATTAGATAATATTCAATAAGATAAAAATCTATAACCACAAAACCATATCCACATAAACTGTTTCAATTCAAAAAGGATGCTTTATTCTAAATCTAAATGAAATGAGTAGTTACAGTTTTTGATATTGTTGTATTTTCTGAAATTTATTTTTAAATAGTTCTAGAGTATGACGACTAAGTACATATTATTTTAATTATAAATTAATATCTGAAGGAACTTCATCAAGAATTAATTACTCAGATGCCTTTGCCCCTGGGACTAATACTACCACCTTAATGGAGGAGGCCCAAATAGCCAAACTCTATTAGACATCAATTCTCACTAGTTAACATGAATGAAATTTAAGGTATGTACATGTAATTTAGCTTTCTCAGAACTCAGGATAAGAATGAAATAAACTTGATAGAGACCTGAAGTTTGTAAATAAAGGCAGCTCATTTCTTAGTTAGGGATTCTATTTTTGTGGAGAGACACCATGGCCATGGCAACTACTTAATGAAGGAAAACATCTAGCTGAGGTGGTAGCTTACAATTGAGAGGTTCAATCCATTATGATCATGGCAGGCAGCATGGAAGCAGACATAGTGCTGGCTACCTTTTGATCAAAAGGCAATAGGAAGTGAATATCTGAGACACCGCATGATATCTTGAGCATATATGATACCCCAAAGCCTGCCTCCACAGTGACACACTTCCTCCAGCAAGACTGCACCTACTCTAATGAGGCCATACCTCCTAAGAATGCCACTCCCTATAGGATTATGGAGACCAATTACATTCAAATTACCACACTTTGCCTTGGTCCTCATCAGAATTATGCTGTTACTTCCTATGTTTGGACTTGGCTAAAGGTTGGGGATGTAACTCATTAACAGAGTATTTGGATAGCATGAACAAGGCCCTGGCATTTATTCCTAGCAACACAAAGAAAGAGAGCTATCCATCTCGTTGGTCTAATTCTAACAAATCTGCATTGACAAATCATTTCATAAAACATGTCCTCCTCATATACCTAGAGATGAAGAACTCTGTGAATTTATGGAGGTTACAGAATAGCATGCATGACTCCTTTGTGTTTGTTTGCTAATACGTATGTGTATGGTAGGGGAGAATTGAGTTGGAACTGGAATTTTGTATAATATTCATGTCTGGAAATAGATATTAGACTTGAAAAATCTATAACGCATGCCAGTTGGTATTTACAAAGACCTATAACAAGGAACCACCATAGTGACTTAGGTCAGTTTAGACCAAAAGTCTTCCCCTTGACTCTAGAATGATGAAACCAATTGTAACCCTCTATGGAAGGTTCTTCACAATTATATATTTCTTTCTGCTCTCAGGTCACTTACCAATTTTTTCATCTTCCTGTACCATTTTCCTCTCTTCTCTGAAAGCCCTGAGCCAACGTATTTTCTCCTCCAATTTCTTGGCAAAGAACAGATGAACTTCTTCTGTTTCCTTGTTATGAAGCTTGAAAGCATTTTTCATGCTGACATTAAAGTCATCATCTCTGCCATCTTCAATGTCAATTACCTCATATTTATCCAT
This sequence comes from Cricetulus griseus, assembly GCF_003668045.3. Taxonomy (NCBI): domain Eukaryota; kingdom Metazoa; phylum Chordata; class Mammalia; order Rodentia; family Cricetidae; genus Cricetulus; species Cricetulus griseus. The sequence continues at coordinate 74,971,657 of NC_048604.1, read as the reverse complement.
GTCAATGCGCCCTTTGTAGTATAGGATGTCTCTCCGGATTAGGTCCTAGGTGGGAAGAAAGAGGTTATTTTGTCAGAAGTATAGACAGACTAAATGCCAGCAGAGGTGGCACATGGTTACAACAGGACACAAACACTGCCATTATTCTGGAATATAAAAGGAGATTTTATGGTCTCAATACATGCACTGAGATGACCATGTGGACACTAATAAGTTCGTTAAGAAGATGCGCTTAAGAGATCTCCCACATCCAAAGACTGTTTCAAACCCCAGCATCAATCACTGAAATGTAAACTGCTTATAAGCAATAGAAAGGAGTATGCAAAAAAAAAGCACTAGCCACAAAGGATTTTTCAGCTTCCAGAAACTTGGCATGATTACCATAAGCATAAAATAAGCTTTCTGGAATGTGCTGAAAAACTCAATCAGGATGGTGAGAATAAAATTTTAAATGAGCCGGGCATTGGTGGCACACGCCTTTAATCCCAGCACTCGGGAGGCAGAGGCAGGTGGATCTCTGTGAGTTCGAAGCCAGCCTGGTCTCCAGAGTGAGTGCCAGGATAGGCTCCAAAGCTACACAGAGAAACCCTGTCTCGAAAAACCAAAATAAATAAATAAATAAATGAAAGTGAGTTACTAGAAAGACATAGACTGTTGGACAGGAAGAGTTAACTGCAATGGATGCAATGCTTTAATACTTGGTGTTTTGGTACAAGAACTAGTCTGACAGGAAAAGTGGCTAAAAGAGAGTAAGGAAGGTATGTATATCCACACAGATGAATCTCATGATCTTATATTAGCAAAGTAAAATTATAAATGTATACAAATACAATGTTATTTGTCTTTTGTTGTTTTACTCATCTACATAGAATTAGATCAATCTTAATTATAGTCAATGAGGCTCTCATCATAAGTCTGGGCTTAGTGCTCTTATTTCTCTATTTACTTGCATTTTAAATGGTATATTAGGTATTGGTGAGCCTACCACCCAATGCAAAGCTATGACCCCCAAACACTCTCATTTTAAATCTCATGTTCATCATTTACTTCATTTCCTTTCCATGTATTTTAAACTGATTTCTATTTTTCTACAATCAACACATAAAACAATACTATATATTTTAGAGACATATATGACTAACAATGTTATAAGGAAATATATGACAATGATATATATATATATATATATATATATATATATATATATATATATATATCAAATTCAAAAGTAGAGGAGAAAATGGAAGAAGTGAGTCAGGAATGAAAAGGAGCATGTCCTACTCTACTTTCTATTGCTGTGATGAACACCATAACCAAAAGTATCAAGGGTGAAGAATGGGCTTATTTGGCTTATAGTCTTCAGTGTATCATCAAGGGAAGTCAGGGCAGTAGCTCAAGGCAGGAACCTAGAGGCAGAAACTGAAGCAGAGACTATGGATGAATGCTGCTTACTGGCTTGCTCCTAATGACTTAGTCACCTACCTTTCTTATACAACCCAGGCCTACTTCCCCAGGGATTGCATTGCTCACAGTGGTTTGTACATCGCATTGCCCACTGAAGTTTCCTCTTCTCAGATGATTCTAGCTTGTATCATTTGAAAAATTGAAACAGCACAGTGGTAAATTAATTAGCAGTCCTACCCAGCTGTGTGTACTATATGCTATAATACTGACATATGCAAAATATGTCTATTTGCACAGTAGTATGACAGTTTAGTGGCTAACAACTGCATTCTGCTTAGATATGAGAAATACCACATGGGAGCGAATATATGCTAGTTATTGTAAACCTGGTTTTGAATGATTTTCAACATATTTCTGTCAATGTCAAATCCTCAGGCTTGACAATACAGGTATTATTTAACTATTTTGCAACTGGTAACCACCACATAGTTCTTTTTACTGCTATAATTATTATAAATATATAATATGCACAAAAATAAAATGAGAATACATATGGGTTCTCATCCACTGAGTACCGCTGCCACTAAGCTCAGACACATCTCTTGGGTCCTTGTAACACCAAGGTCACAGGAGAGAAAGAGATCAGTTGAACAGAGAAGGCTAATAGGTTTTAGGCCTGTTTCAACCATGTCCAGAATGCACAAGCTCAGTCCTGGCTCAAAGAATGGATTGGCTCCCATGAACTGATCTCAAAATTTCAGAAACATTCTGTGAGATACATGCTCAAAAAACTGAGCACTGTCAGGCTTATTTAACTAGACAAAAGGAGAATAATATGGGAAAGCATATGGAAGTAAGGTTTGGATTCTCCCTTATAATATGGCATATACAGACTTGGAAAGGTAGATCTGGACAGCATACTTCATGAATGGCCATCTCAAACTATTAACAACTTCAATTTCCTGGTTCTTAAACCATGTCCAAAAATTCCTACTCCCCTCTACCAAACTGGTGCCTCATGATTTCAATCTTAAATGCCTTTGACACTTCCTAAAATTTAAGTATGTGTATGATCATGGGACTCCATTACCAGTATCAGTCTAAATATCCTAATGTTTATTTATATATTTATGTATGAAAAAAGAACAAGAAAATTTTCTAGTTCCTTAATAGAATACCGGGATTAGAGTGATGTGTTGTTAAAACTCTGTGTTATTAAATTTTTCTCTTTGTGGCTGATGGAGGGTTCAGTATGACTTTTCAGGCATCAGATTAGTGATAACCTGAGTTCAGGGATGTGATAGAAATGATTAGGAGTGATCTATGGGCTCAGGAAGTCCAAACAGAATGGGTAGTAAAGGCCATGAAACAACATGGGACAGTGAAATAATATTAATAAAATACCAATATTTAAATTTGAGTTCTAGATGTTTAACTGTATGGCCTTGGGCAAGCTACTTAGCTTCTCTTAGCCTCAATTATTGCAACTATAAAGTTACAAAAGTTAATCTTATCCTTTTAAATAGCTGCAAAGCTCCAACTTAAATACAAAGTTTCAACCTTATGAGGCCAAGCTTGTCCGGTAAAGGTAGCCTTGAACTCCTTTAAAATCCTTTTTGATAAACCTCAATATTCTACTGACTCTTGCAACTTATACTGTTCAAGCAAGCCAAATGTGAGGAGTTATGTACTATGGGTCAAAGAAAAGACAAATTCCAGTATTTTTCAATTTACATGGCCACTGATTCTAGAAATCTGACATGCATTTAGGGTAGGAATAGTATTTGCTTGCTAACCCACTCACACAAATCACAAATCTGCTTGAGCTCACAATACTGTTTCTTTTTCTTCCCAACCAGTTTTCTTATTTCAGTCCTTCTAACCTTCATTGTCAAAGTCACATAGTCTTCCCCAAAGAAATGTTTTCTGATTAGACATTCTAGCTGTTGTGGCTCCCCTTGTATAAATTCTAATCCTAACTATGAAGGCTCTTAAATGCTACTCACTTGGCACTTAACCATCATGCTAATTACAGTATTTAGTTTTGTTTGTTCATTTAGATTGTGCTTGGCATTCTGTCTTTTTTGAACTTGTCTCACTCAGGGATTGTCCATAGAAAGACAGTTTCTGAGGTCTCTTGGGCCTTATAAAACATAGCAACACAACAAATCCTTCTTGAGTCCTAGGTGCTTGTGGTACTGTTGGCATTACATGGGTTGATGCCTCCAAAGTAGTGTGGTGATAATATGCCCCAAATAGATATTTGGATCACAACTTCCCCGTCTAGTGGAGTTTACAGTTCCTAACAGGATACCAGTCTTTCTCAGTTTCCCTATTCGGTTGTTCAAGTCATGGGACATAAAGAGCTTAGTAGTTCTCCAGGACTGTTTTAACAGCTGGTAGAAAACCAGCTCCCGGACACAGCCTGTGGCTCCAGTAAGGAACTACCCTAATCCCCGACATTACATAATTCAAACGGCTCACAGATATTTCAACTTGATCCCACTAGGTAATCCTAGGATTTAGCAAGACTTCACAGGACATTTTGTACAAATGACAGATGCTACAATCTGGAGCACAAAGCTGTTCAGGATTCTAGCCTGCCTTACTTATTTATCAGTAAGTTTGTCTCTACTACTATAGAGGGAGTCCTGGCTACTCTTCCCCAGCCTAGAACACTCTAGTTTTCTATTCAGATCTTGGGAATGCACATGGACAAGGGTAAACTTGTTTTGGTCACTATTGTATTCCAACACGTACAACACATGCTTAATAGTTAAAATAAAACTAACAGTGACAACAGTAGCAGTGAGCATTTAAATAGCATATACTGTATGCCAACTGCTATCCTAATGACTTTACATTTGTCAACTTAAATATTGCTGACAATGTACTACAAAGTACTACAAAGTAGGGAGCTGCATTTAATAAGGAACTATAGATATAGAGCCCCTGTTGAACTTAGTCAAGATTTAACGCTGGAGCTAGGATTTGGATCCACAACATCTGGCTCTAAAATCTGTGTCTTTTATTAAGAAACGTATTATATATTGCTTGAGAATTAAAATTGCTACCTGAATGATTAGCAACATGACACACACTGTAATTGTATTAATTGTTAACATTTAGTAAATACAATGTGTCAACAAATATTATCTGTATGACCTCATTTACATTTCACAACTGCCTTTAGATTCCTATTTTTTTTCAAAGGAGGAATAATTATAAGCAGAGAATACATATTTAAATTCAGGTAACTCATTGAAGAAAAGTAATGGGTATCCTCTAGTCTGGCTGTATTAGACATACTTTTAGCAGTACATTCCACTACTTCCCACTAGCTATCATGGTTTCCCACTAGAGCCTTTCTGAAATGTGTTTTTGTTACTAGTTCTGTTGAACAGTGAAGAAAATAGATAAAAGTAGATAAATAAAAGGAACAGACAAATAAAAGAAAATAGGTTAAGAAGTACTGGTTAACATTAAACTGGTAAGATAGGGCTGGAGAGATGGCTCAGCCATTAAAGGCTAGGCACACAAGCAAAAATATAAACTGTTAAGATGTGAGTAGAGTCTAGTATCCACATTTTTGGTTTCAACTCCCTTATCTTATTTCTATATTGTCTTCGTTGCTTTCATTAAAAAATAGGTTTATTTATTTTATGTGTATATGTGTGTGTGTGTGTGTGTGTGAATTTCTATATTTGAAACATGTGAGTGCATGTGAATGTGGATGCCAGAAGAGGACACTGAATTCCCTGGAGCTAGAGTTATGTGGGTGTTTGGAACTGAACCCCAGCCTTCCACAGAGCAGCAAGTGCTCTTAACCAATGAGCCATCTCTCCACCTCCATCGCTATCTCTTATTGCTACTTTAGTATGTGAGTTGTTGCGAATGGCTCATGTTGCATTTCTGTCCTTTCAGTACAAGAAGAAATGTCTAAATGTACAAACTTCCCCGAACAAAAGTACTCTGTCCGGTATCATTACATGTAATTTAGTTCTTATCCCTCAGAATATTGTGAAAGCAACATAAAAGCTGTACAGTTATGATAGCGGACAATGGAACATGTAGGCACAAGCACAAGTAACAACAGTGAATGCAGAGAAAAGGTTGCTTGGGACGATAATAGGCGGGTAGGAAAATTGGTGGATAATGGGATAACAAGGTTTGTTCTCTTCCATGGTAAACAGTGAGAAAGGAGAACAAAAAGCGAAAAATGGAGAATTATTCCTAATATATCAAAATAATTTCAAAATAATGATATATGGGAGAAAACAGCAAAACAAACTAAACTAATAGAGGAGCAGAGGCAGCCAGTACATAGGATAAGAGGACAGAGAACAAAAGGGGCTTACAATTTTAAAAACTGACAAGGAAAGAAAAGGAACAGAAATTAAAGGAGCTACTGGTGTCTTTCATGTGTATTATAACTGCTATTATAAGCTATCCTCCTTTATCCTTCCCTCTGCCAGACAAACTACAAGCCATACAAGCTGTTCAAACTCTTCTGGGTGCTTGATTCAATCCCAACTCCCAGTGAACAAAACAGGTAAGGTTTTGTTTAACTGACAGCAAGATAATGGAATCAGAAGAGTCAGATGGAAATTTAGTAGGTGGACATTAGTGGCAGAATTTTAAAGAGTAGATTGAATATTTAAATGTTCCCTATGTTACCTGTGGCAGATAATTATTCAGTTCACAGTTGGATGAATCTACCGATGGGGACGTCACCAATTTACAATAGTATGTCTTTTGTTGAAAGGAATGTCTGAACAAGTTTCACATGCATCTGCAACAGGCCTGTCCCTCAACTGCCCCTTCATATGCATTGATCTCATTTATTCTTCATAACAATCCTGTGGATTGTTCTCCCTGCATTACAGGTGATATAATGGAGGTGCATGAAATCAATAGTTACTTGCTTGCTTGAAATAATAGGCATGCTAAAACCAGGATTTGAGAGCAGAATCAATTGACTTTACCTATCACTCCATGTTTCTCCTTGCTACAAGGAAATTGTGAGAGAATTTAAAGTGGCAGTAGAAAGAAATTAAGATTTCTTGGGACTGGGGATTTGGCTCAGTTGGTAGAATATACATGAAGCCCTGGGTTTGATCCCTGGCACTACATGGTGGCCTATGCTTGCAATCTCAGCACTTGGGATGTAGAAGCAAAAGAAATTTGAAGTTTGAACTTACATTCTGATACATAGTGATATACTAGAAGATATGCTGAGGTGCCAAAGACCCCATCAAACAAATGATTCCCACCCAGAAACACAGATTCTCTCTGTGAATTTCAGTCTTATCATTGAGTACAGGCATAAGACAAATAGACTTCTTATCAAAACATCATAACTTATTCTTAGAAATAAATGCTGAGACCTCATGGTCAATTAATCTTGTCCTACATATTTGGACTGCTTTATATTCACTTACAAAATTTGGACAAGCTTAATGGGAATAGTGACATAGAAGTAACTAGTATAGGACCTTGGGACAGTTTGACTATTTTTAGTCACTGGCTCCATGGTTGGAGAATGTAGCTCAGTGGTAGACAACTTGCCTCACAAGTGCAAATTCTTGGGTCATTCTCTAGCCTGAGGAATGAAAAAAAAGGAAGGTTAATTCCTAGCTCCATTGTTTACCAGCCATGATAAATACATAAGTATTCTGTATTTCAATTTCATATATAATTAAAATAGAAATAATCACAGTATTTCCCTGGTAAATTTGTTGTGAATATTAAATTAATGAATATAAAGTTCTTTAAATAGAATCATAAAGGCATCCAAATAATGCCAATTTGTCATTACTTTATATTAATTATATTTTCCATAATATAGTTTTCTGTTTCAAACACTAGTGTATTTGCCAATCTACAGTTTTGTCACAGATTTCATTAGTATTTATAATATTGCCAAGATTACCTAAAGCAATTCCACCAGACACGTGTGAGAGTTATTTCAGTGCATAAAGGTGTACATTTTCTATTAGGTTACATAAATTTTATTAGATTACATGTCCTATGAATGCAGATGTCACAGAGTATACAGAGTATAAAAATCCAGAGCAGTGAGATGCTTTATTGCAACCTCAGATAAACCTTCTGTCTCATGTAAGGTCCTGTCAGACTACCAGTTATTTTTCTTCCTTTATTTTTAATAATATTCAGGTATTTCAAAATCTTTAATATTATTTTGAAGATTTTAAAAACTAACTTTGCAGGATTTATGAAATTATTTGTGTTTTTCCTGTTAAATATCACATTTTTACAGGGCTCTTTTTAAAGATGAGCTTATCAGAAAGATCGATATAGCCATATTCAATTATTTAGTTGTTGATTAGCCCGTTTTTTGTCTTTATGAAAAAAAAATACCTGAGCATTTGGGCATCAATTTCATTGTGCTCTAGAGATGAATAAATTATGTGAGGTGAACCCTTTCTCACCTCAGTCTACTCTTACCTTCTCCCATCTTTTCCTTTGTCAACTCCAGGAAGCTGTGCCCCTGCCCCCAGTGCTACTAAGAGTCAGTGTTTTGCAGTAATGGTAAGAATAATTTGGCAGACAAGATACCTTGCTCTTTTGCATACTTTCTTTCTATTCCATTATTATTTTTGGGTGCACTTCCTATTTGATAAATATAAAACAGAAAGATTTATTGTAGATAGCATGGAAATCCTCACCATAGACTCAATACAGATATCATATACTTTTAATGGCCTTTATTAACAAGGCTGTAGCTTTTCAACCCTGGAAAAGCAGTGTTAAGAATATCCAAGTATCTGGAGTTAACAGTCTTGAACTCTAGGGCTGGCTTTGTTCTGGAGAGCGAACCTATGACCTCACTAAACCAAGAAAACTCTCATCTGAGAGGAGCTATGCCTTTATCAAGGTGTCCATTGTCTTTGCCATCCTGTTGTTTGCTTTTCCCATGTTCCCAATATGGCTTCTCTGAATCTAGAAGCCCTCCCTTAATTTCTGGTGTCTTTCTAATAGTTGTCTTTGTAAGTAGTTGTCTTAGAATTGACACACCACTTCATCTTGGTTTTTGCTGCCTATTCGATCCTTAATACAGCACACTGTTCCATCTTTTTTTTTTTCTTTTCCTTTATCCTTAGGCTCTGCTTCACTCTTTTGTATCTGCCTTCTATAGCCCCTGCTTCAGAGATCAGTTTCACATTTTAATTAAAACAACTGCATCTTTTGGGGACATGACATAATCAAGAATTATGGGCAACAGTGTGGAACCCTGAAATAAACCACACTCCTCCTAATTGTTCTCTTTCCCCCATCTCTCTCCTCCCTCCACCTCTCATGCTCCCTGTCTCTCTTTTTCTCTTTGCCTCTCTCTCCCTCTCTCTAATTGATCTAAGCATGAACATACATTAGCAGGAAGAATGGACAAATGCCTGTTAGTGACATGGCTGATTAAGAACTTCCTTGTTGCCTTTACTCACCTTCAGAAATTCTGACTCCTGATTGTATGAAAGTTCTGGTGGAGCTGGGAGAGCTAAAAAGAGACACTGGTGTTTTGCTGAGTTTCAGATTCATGGGTTTTTTCTTCCAGTGTGAGATCTAGACTGAAATAACTACCCTAATTAACTAGTAGGCTATTTGTTTCAGATCTGGCATTTGGAGCTTATCTATAAACAGCAAGGCAATTTTAATCAAAGCTCAATGTACTCTATTAATTGATTTTGAAAGGCAAACACAACGACTTAATGTAGGACATATCATACATATGCACACACACACACACACACACACAGAGAGAGAGAGAGAGAGAGAGAGAGAGAGAGAGAGAGAGAGAGAGAGAGAGAGAGAATAAGGGACATGAACCAGAAGTCTGCTTAGTGTTTAACTTGGTATGTCATGACTTCACACCCCTCTTTAGGGGATTTGCTACTGGGCAAGGGAGACTATGAATGAAAAAAAAAAACTGTGTAAAAGTTTTTTACCCAGAGAAAAAGCCAAGAATGAGAACAAATTTTGAAAGTCACTCTGGGTACTCTTTCTCCCTCATTTTCTCACTTTCCATGATTCTAAATTCTTCCCAGCCAAACCTTACAAAACTGGTTTGAGCCTCCTATCATGAAAGAAGGAACAGTATCCCATCAGGAACCCTCAGGAGAGATTATGTGGGGGAAACATATGCTACCCCTCTTTGCTAAGAATACTTACAGAGGTATCCAAGGATCAGTGACAAGTACAAAGCTAGGATAATCAGCAACAGCTTGATTGAGAATTTTCGGGGAACTGATGGTGCACTTTGTATCGAAATGGTTAGAGGTGTTGTGGAGGACAATCTTGTAGCATAGAGGACCTACTTGAGGAAGTGGACCCAGTCAAGTAGAAGCTACTTGCTAAGTAGGATACAAACACCACAATATTCTTCAATGCTGGTCTAAATTTGCTGGCTATCTGCCGTAGGTGCTCAGAAGGAATACCACAAGAGTTATGAGGAAAAACATAAATTCTACTGGGATAATATGTGTTAACTTCAGCATTTCACTGTTGCTTATGGTCTTCATGTCATACCGGTGCTTCTGGTATGGAACTGCTGCCAATTTCCTCTGGCAGTTTTTGCCTATTTCTTTAAAAAGAAAATCTGGGCACAATGAAAGGGAAGGAGCTTATAGCGCTCCCTGGGGTCCTCATCTCTTTCAGAAAATAAGAGGTTGAGTTTACCTTCTTGCAGAGGACCATTTGGTGGTCGAATAGGAAGAAGACTCTCTGCTGGTTGCGGCCATAGGGCTGATAGATCCAGGCCATCTCTCCGGTGTAGATCAGCTCCGAGCTCCTGTCTAAGATGTCCTCTCCCTAGGAAGGACATGTGATGGTGAGAGAGCCAGGTAGTAAAGCTGGTACAATTCCTTACACAGAGATACCCAAAGGTGAGCATAGACTGGAGTGGGAGCTAGCAAAAAAGAGGTTGTGAAGATGGAGGAAAAGAGAGAGACTTCTGGGCTCCCTTAAAAGGTTTACAATTCTGTAAGTGAGAAGACTCATATTCTTGTTAACTGTGGGGTTAAATAAGACCCATCCCTTAGTCAGCCAGTCTCCCTTCTTCTCTATATCTCCCTCCATTCCTTCTGTAGTCTCATGTACTCTGAACCTAAATGAGACCCATAAGTCAGTCAGCCAAGCAGGCAGGCAGGCATTCTCTTCTCCATTCTCCTCCTTATCATTTAGGAATCTCTTTTCTGATTCAGTCTTTCAATTCCTACCTGGCCTCTCACTTACTTCAAGAGTAAGCCTAGAAAGGTAGTAGAAATTTTTCTGTTTTCCATATAAAAATGAAATAGGGGAGGAAAATATTTTATGATAAAATCAGAAAGTTTACTACACATGCTTCAGCCTATGTGAAGATGAAAGAAATGAGCAGTGGCCCAGGAAAGAGAACTCATAATTCCAGGGGATGTATATGGGTCAGGTATTGTGCTAGTTACTTTTTACTCTATCTCATCTGGACCTCACAAAAGTTCTGTCAAGTAAACAATCTTGGTCCCATTTTACATCTTCAAGTACCAAGAGGTCAAGGGACAGGATCATGAAGCTTGTTAGCTATAGATTCTCTGATCCTATTTTCTCTATCTCCAGAGAGCACCTTTACTCTTTATCATAAACCATATTGCTTCTATCATCAAAAGTGCCTAGATGTCCAGTCCCTTCTTCTCCCTCAGTCTGTTTCACCAGATGTTAAATGAGGTATATGAGAATAATATCTAGAGTACCAGCTCTGGTACCTTTATGACTAAATGCATACCCAAAGTTCAAGGCTGGATTAAAGATAGAAGTCCCTATACTTCCAAAATAATCAGAAGCAAATAGTTCTGGCAGAATGATATGCTAAAAAGAGTGACATCAGAAAACGGTATTCTTAATTGTACCATTTCCTTTAGTCTGAGGGATTGGAAAGAAAAGGAGATCTCAGTGGATTATTTTATAATAACAGAACTTGAAAGCAGCTCAAAAAATACTATTTTTACTCTGAGGTCCAAATTTAGCTACAAGAGTATCCAAGACAGAGGTAAACAAACAGTCCTTCTTGAGTTGACATACTAGCACTGATTCTCTGGATGCACAAGGCTGGGTCAGACCTATCCTCCGAGTTGGCCTTTCCTGATACAAGAGAGGAAGATGTGCCACAATCCACTTTGAGTATGTATAAAGTGAAAGAATGCATAAAAGTTGGCTAATAATACAAGTTGATGACAAACATGACTCTTTTTGAGGCAGGGTCTTACTATGGAGTCCAGGCAAGCCTGGAACTTGCTATATAGTTCAGGCTGATCTTGAACTTGCAATCCTCCTCCTGAAGCTTCCCAAGTACTGGGGCTATAGGTATAAGCCACCATGCCCAGATTCCAGGATGACTTTAAGTTACCATTTGATGAACTGAGGATGATCAGACCTGGGGGAATATTCAACATTTTCTTAGGCAGGGGCATACTAACCCTATTTTAAATAGTTGCTGCATGTAACACCAAGTTTTAAAATGTTGAGAAAAAAACCATACTTCTATGCTCACTAAATTAGCTAACCTTGAACAACTAACATATCCTCATCGTGTCTCAGATTCTTCATTCTTTTTTGTTTTTGGTTTTTAGAGTGTAGCCCTGGCTGTGCTGGAACTCACTTTATAGATCAGGCTGGCCTCAAACTCAGAGATCTGCCTGCCTCTGCTTTCTGAGAGCTGGAAATAAAGGCATGCATCACCACTGCCCAGATGTTTCTCCATTCTTTTTGAGAATATACCATCACAAATTTGTTTAGATACTGTGGAGAATACTTAAATTAACATATATAAGTACTTAGGAATACACACATCACATTGTAAACTTTCCTTATGTAATTTTCATCTTGGGTATTATTGTGTACCCCAGGCACTAACATATATTTCCTGTTTTCTTCTAATACAATGGACTGATAAAGGATGAGCTGTGGTTGTGCTCAAAGTCATAAATCAGAAAATTAGACATAATTTCTCCAAAGAGGCAGAACCAAGCTCAGAATCCCTCTAAAGCCCATGTGCCTTACTACAAGACTGCACCTGAATGACAGTACCTTGTGTAGCAGAAAATCAGCTACAATGTAGTGAGATGAGACTGTTAAAATAACTGTGTTCTGTATCCAGTGCTGTTACTAACTTACTCTGTGTCCCTTGGAAGCAGTCTGAGCAGTTACTGTTTGATCTACTGCACATGCTGCATGAAAGCATCACATCATTGGCAGGGGGAGGGTAAGTTTACATGAGGGAAAGGATGCTCTCTCTGTTTTGAGCTTTCATTCTTGTCTGCTCTGCCTCACTTGTACCACACATCACTTTATCTTGCCCCACAAAGCACAATACATTCCCACTGCCTCTATAGGTTTCTGCATTCTTGCAGCATTTACCACAAACTGCTCACTTTCCTAGGAGTCTATCTGCCTACTCCAGATGAACAAGGAGTTCAACAATTCTATAACGGCTGGCAAGGGCAAGGCAAAGAGGGTGGCTTTCAAAAGGCAAGACTCCTAAAGTCACATAGCAAATCCTCCACTGCCTTCCATCCAAACTGGAAATAGTCCTTGGACAAGAGACATATAACTTTGACCTCCAATTGCTCATATACAATCTTCTGTTGTTTTCCCTAGCCATGCTGTCTGGTTTCCTTTTTAAAGAACATACAGTCTTATATTCCAGGGGCTTTGTTATGGCTCTTCCTTCTACCTGAAATGCTCCACTACAGAAAAAGCCACATGATTTTCTCCTTTAACTTCTTCAAGTCTTTTCTCAAATGTTGTCCCCTTTGATAATTTTTCCATTACTCTATCCTATTATAATATCATATTTTCTTCATAATCTCTATCAACATCAACTGGCAATGTGCTTATGTGCTGCTTTTCTTTTCTACTCAAACATAAACTTTGCTCCAGCACTTAACACATTTCTAGAACACAGAATCAAGCCTGATAGAAAGCAAGTATTCAATAAATGACATGCAAAGAATAAACCAATGGTTAATAAATGAGTAGTGACCATTAAACTCTACCTAGAGCTTTCATGCCAGCTTTTCATATATTTTGCAGATGAAGTCTCAAGGAGTAGGCTTCATTTTTTAATTAATTCTAACTTAACCCATTTTGTTCAGCTTTATTTCATCCCGATTACAAGATAATTGATGATGGAGCTGTGGCCCGAATGACCTAGTAGGCATATCTAACCTGTGGTCCATAAGCTGCATGCATCACAGGGGAGCTATGAATGAGTGTTGTGAAATATTATTTTAACTGGGCAAAAGTGTGTGACATTTGTTTATGTTGCAAAATATTACTTTAACTGTGCAGAGGTGTGTTACTTTTGTTTATGCTGTATTTAGTTAACTATGTAAGGATGTGTGTTTAATTATGAAAAGATGTGTTGCAACTGTTTCACCTTGCCTGCCTAAGGCACCTGCTTGGTCTAATAAAAAGCTGAACAGTCAGTAGCTAGGCAGAGAAAGGATAGGTGGGGCTGGTGGGCAGAGAGAATAAATAGGAGAAATCTAGGCTTGAGAGAAAAGAGAGGAAAGAATGAGAGAAGAAGGAGGAGAGAATGAGAGAGACACCTGGGGCAAGAAGCCAGGCAGACATATAGAAGCAGTGAAAGTCAGATATACAGAATTAAGAAAGGTAAGAAGCCCAAGGTAAAAGGTAGATAAAGAGAAACTGGATAATTTAAGTTAAAAGAGCTAGCCAGAAACATGCCTTAAGCTATGCCGAGCATTCAAAGCTAATAATAAGTTTCTGTGTCATGATTTGGGAGCTGGTTGGTGGCCCCAAAGAAAAAGCAGTGTACAGATGAGACCCAGTATGTTTGTTGATGAAAAATGCCAGGTTTTAATGTCAAAGTTTGAACAGTCCTGAAATAAGGACAAAAGAAATGTCATCTTTTTCAAGTAGTTTAATCTTCAACGGTACCTGTCTTAACCTATGTGTCAATAAGTGTAGAGAAGTAACAAATCTGCCTGGGCCTATGTTTAATCTTCTGGACAAAGGAGTGTCATTCATTTATTTACATTCCATTTTAAATGGATACCTTTTCTATACCTATCATACTATTTTGTTGTTTCTGATGTTTCTTTCAGTTTGTTTGGATTATACAATCCAATGGTAAACCAGAAAAGGACATCGGCAAGACAGGCAGGGAGATCATAAAGAAAAAATTATGACCACATGATCCAGCTCCCAAACAGGAGCTACAAACATGAGCACTTTCTGAAAATGTTCAGGAATAAAAGGCTGAAGAGAAGCTATCAGGGATATATTCCATTTCTCTGTTTAAAATGATTTAATGTGAAAGGAGGCAAAATGACAGCTCATCCAAACCTCTGAGCCAGAGGACTGAGGAATGGAAAATTACCAGAAACTACAGCCCTTGGAAACAGGCTCTCCTCCTTTCTGCTACTCATAACTGCTCTAAGTTATAATCACTTCAAGAAATATATTGACAATTTCACTCATCTTTTTATTTTTCAGGAGTTATGAGGAGTAGAGCACTCTCCATGGGATATAACAAGTGACTGATATGGTAACTGGAATTAGGTAAAGAAATCTGAATATTCATGAGAAAAAAATGAGGGGAGAGAGACAGACATTGACTTAAGGCAGGGTTTTCTCCTCTTTAGTCAGATAATCAGATTTACCAAGGCAACAACAATTGCCTGCATGTCACCATTCCTACCTTTCCTTCTTCAAGGGAGATTAGGTTTTGAAGGTTTCCCCGGTGATTACTGTTTTTCATTTGATGACTAAAGCTGAAATCACCACAAGGACATTTTTTGACAGTCCCCTTTGTTTGTTTATATATGTGAGAGAGGTAGGGGCGTGACTCAGACTGGGAAGCAGTGCTTTCTTGTTTATTTGTAAGGCTTGCCTAAGGCAGCCACTGTCCGGGGTCTACTGCCTCCTCCTTCCTCCATTTCTTCTCCACTACCCTCTCCAAAAACACTGGCAGAGTTAACTTTGTGTCCACTCAAGGAGCACCTCCCTCATTCCAGAAATATAACTGGAAATGCTTTCTCAGATGCTGATCCCCTAAACCACAGCTGAAGTCAATGGAGCTTGGAAAAATAAAGCTCTTTGGGTTAGGCCAAAGGATTTCAAACTTTTATTCTCCTCTCCAATGACTGCAGACTCAGACAACACATCAAACATTAGAAGGGAGAAAATGTTTCAGGGCAGAAGAAAAACCATTCAGAGAATAGGAATTAAGTGGCTTTTTTGGTATCTTTCCTTACACGGAAGCCTGCAAAGGGGACAGAAAAGGAGACCTTTGGTTAAACAGTTCCAGAGTGTCTTTGTTGGTAGGCTTGCTTAAAGTTAATTTGGTCTAGCTCCTTATCTCTGCTACAATAAATGAACAGAGAAAAAGCACACAAAGAAGGGAGAATCCATTATTTTCTAATAATTTGGGGCCAGTGATAGCTTCTCCTTATATGCAAGAGGGTTTGCATACATGTGTATGTGTGTATGTATACATATGTATGTATGTGTGTACATATACATATACAGGTGTGCACATATATGTGTATAAGTGAATGTATATTCCATATACATTCCATATATATATGTATATATATATATGGAATATATATATATATATATATATATGGAGAGAGACAGAGAGAGAGAGAGAGGTATTCATTTTTTATGTTTCATTGTATCACTGCTATTCTACCTTTACAGGACCTTATCTGTTAAACAGGATAAAAATGATAATAATTGTGGTGCTTTTAAATCATCCACATTAGGAAGAATAGAAGTAGCAGAAAAAAATTTTGCCTGAACATTTGCTAACTCTCTGTTAAGACTAATAATGGTCCCCTTCAGATAGACTAAACAATTTGAAATGTTAAAAAAAAACCTGTTTCTTAAACACAGAAAATTATTTATGAGGTGAGGGCAGTACAGAAAGTGTTGGATCTACTTCTATACTATTACCACATTGTTTTAAGAATGTCACTTCCTGCCTGCTGACATTTTCAATCTTGGCTATGTCAGCCTACATACTATCAGGTCACACAACTTGGGCCTGCAAGATGAGTAAGAAATGTTATTACTTTTAGTGTGTGGCATTTGGGAAGGAAAGGTTGATGACTTCAGTCACTTCCTTTCCAAGTTCAAGGAAACTGTGGGTGTCCACGCTGGGATGACTAGATGACAGATTATTTTTAGAATGATGATGAAAACAGAGCTCAGTCATTGGATTTGGCAGGGTGATAGTTATGGCCTAGAATATGCATGCTTCATTAGTCTAGTAGATATGCCAGGATGAGGTGATCTCACTAATAGCAAAAGAAGTATATTTGCTATCCTGCATGGTTATAAACAAGAGTACCAAATCAATATTGAATGTCTTGGAGTAGATTAGTATGTACTACTACTTATCTATCTGTGAAGTTCATGATCTTAAATCCAGGACAAAAAGAGCATTGGAATGGTATTTAATCAATCCAGTTGTTTCCAAAAAACAGTCAGAGATGAACACTGTCTTCCTTAATATGTCACAATAAATTAAAATGAATAAATAAAAGTAATATGGTCAAATAAATAAAATAAAGTCACAATGATTTCCTCAAACTTCAGAGATTACTCTAAATAGCCCTTCCTTGTCAGGAACCTTTGCCTTGGGTTCAATAGGACTCCTTCCTTCTAATTTCTTTTTGTTGGCTAAGATGACAAGCTTTTCAACAAGCAACTGGGATCGCCCAACACCCTTGTTGATAAAAGTCCTACCTCCCAGTCTAGGACAGAGGCCTGCCATTGTGCAATCTTGTCAATATTCTCCAGACGTCGCTTGCGTTCATTGATCTGCTGAGTCACATTTCTCATGACAGCCAAAGCAGCTGCAACATATCTGTAATCACTGTCAAGATAGAAGAGTGAAAGGTGGATAAACCAATGTGCACTATGCCAATCTTAAATCCATTCTACTTTTCCTCCATAATAAGACTATTGATTACCAGATGGTAATCTATATCACCTAGAGAACAACTACATTTCCAGTCCTATTTTTGGAAGAGATGACTGTGTGACTTATGTTCATACAGAAATTGTACCAGCCCCATAAATATCTTAACTGTAAGCTTCTTTCACAGGGGAGATAGACCTCTTTAGTTTTATACCTCTCTATTTGTGACCTATCTGACAAAGCCAGACAAGAATCAAGAAAAAGACACATTATACATGGCATAGTCCAGACACTCCAAGTTATCTCTTCTCTATATATTTCTAAGGAGTCTCTCTGCCCATGGTCACCATGGAATAATATTGCAAGTTTTCCTCTGGCACAATAAGGAAATAGATGTAGCATAATGTATGAGGACATAGAATTCAAAGCCAGACTCCATGACTTTGCATCCACTTTTATTGCTAACTGGCAGGGTTGCCTTTAGCACATGTCACTGGCACTCTATTCAATTTTCTCATACATAAAATGGGGAGAATTTTGGCAGAATTTATTGAGGGATTTAAAAAAATTAAATGCAATCATCCACACATATTGTTTTACTCTTGAGCCACGAATATTATTTGTATCTTTATTTCAAATCAAATATTTCTCTAATGGTAGATACAATACAGGATGCTTCCCACAGAATTCTTGGTCTGAGAAGTACAACCTACACCTCAGCTTCTGGAAACATTTCATAACTCATATCTTGAAAGTCATATAATTCTACCCAGTTTTGTCTGCTTGTCTGACCTAATTTCCAACTGAACAGTTCTTATGAAAGGCAGATTGAAAGTGAGATTCCAGCCATTTGATGTAGACAGAATGACCTGAGAAGGCAATAAGATTCATTACAGCCTAGTGTTAATATCTTCTTTTAGTAAAGCTAAAAAAATCTTGTGATTGTAGCCTTCTTTCTCTCCCAGCACTGATTAAAGAGTCATGATAAAAAGATGCAAAAATGTTATATTTCTTCTTAATGTATTGGAGATGGGGTGATGGAACAAGTATAGGCCTAAGGAGGGGAGTTCTAATTGCCAGGACAGATGCTACACATCATCTCCTCCTAGATAACATCTATGACTCCAATCTGTACCTTGTACATGTTCCAGAACTGTGGACCTCAAACACTATTACATTTGATCCACTGTAGTAACAGACTTTTCTCTTAACCAGTTTATTCTTTCTCAAGAAAGCTAGAAGTGTTCCTATTTTGAGCCTTAATGAATGTTTCTATTACTATGATGAGTCATATTGAGTGTATTATCAACTAATTATACTTTCTAAGTCTCTTCAAAACAAGCTTTCTAGGAGCAGTATCTCTCAACCAGTCCTTGAAGTGCTGATTGCTTGGATTCACCTGAAAAGCTTCACATCTGTTCCTACTGTATTTCATCCTTTCCCATTGCTTGTTCCTGTCTGTTTGATCTGTTAGCTCTCTAACCTTGCCAATGTTTCTCCCTGACAAAACTGTCTGAGCCTGCCAGTTAGACATAGGATATGACAATGATATAAATAAGTACTTCAGTTTTTCAGGCTCAGTTCCCTCTCCCCTGTGTCTTTTCTTCGGTTGATTTGAGGACATCATATTTTAATCCAGTTTCTGGGATGTAATCATAGAATTATTCTGTCAGTATGGTACCACACTCACATTTAATTAAACTTAAGTAAGCTAAAAAAATTAGTTCCTCAATTGTACTAGTTATAATCATAATTACTCCAAGGCCATATACACAAGAAGTTCAAATGAAAATTCTCTTCCTGACCACAAGTATTAGGCAATCATGCTGTTATTATACATTGTTGGTTTTGCCATTTTTTGCTGGTTATCTTTCTTACCATGGTTAAAGAATGAATGTCATTATATCTAATCTGTACTAGTAACTTTAAAGGTGAATAAAATAAGAAAATAGCTGGGATGTATTCTGAACTCTGGTCAGTGTCTCTGTGTTCTCAGATGAGGTTTGGCTGCCTCCTATTATTGGGAGTAATGAAACCAAGATATTCTAGTTTTAGACACATCAACTAACTCTCCTATTATATTTTCTTTTTTTCTTATTAAGGAAGGAGCAATTGCGCCAAGTTTTCAGAAGCAAATGATATTTTATTTACTGTTAATCACTTTTCATCCAGTCTTCTACCTCAGAGACCACCTTGGTTGTTTCATTTCAGACATTCCGATCAGACTAAGTCTCTAAGAGTTGTCTATAAGTTGCTTGGGACATCTTAATATAGCTTCCGAGACCCCAAAAAAGGTTCCCTTTGCCTTTATCTTCTGTCTTTATCTTCTTTCTTGGACATATCCCTACTCCTGTCACTCTTTGGACCACTGTCATGAAACTTAAGTTGTACAAGTCTGATAGGGAAATATTTGAAGTTGATGTAGAAATTTGCAAAATAATATGTGACCTTTGAGCCTTCATCATTGGAGAAAGATGATGAAGGGAAATGCCTCCAGATTGGTTATTCAGTACCAAGTGATCAGTCCTAGAAACACATTCAGGAAACCTTGAATGGACTCATCAGGTTGTACACATTTATATGCATATATAACAACCATTCTTAAAGAAGAAAAGGCATGAGGAAGCAGGCAAAAAGACATGGGAGGAGTAAGGAGGAGGACATGGAATAGGAAAATGATGTAACTATATTTTATTTTAAAATGAAAGGTAGGGAACTTGAGTGGGAGATTTCTTTCTTCTTGGAAAGCTTATCATAAGAATAAGTGCTGAGCTGAACCAACAAATCCAAAGTCAGGAATTTCATACTAAATAGAGACAAGCTAGAAACATTCTGAGTCTCTACGTTTTGAGGTAAGATATGTGAAAGGGAGGGGCTTGTTTACTGTAAGCCATCACCATCAATGGGGCTTACTTTTAGCACATTCCATTCTGGTAAGAGATGAAATGCATTGTTTCCACTCAAAGAGATATCCTTTTTAGCCTTTGTTGGGTAAGTTCCCTTGGAAAAAAACTTAAGAATTGTGGAGTGTGATACCACATGCCTTTAATTTTAGCACTCAGGAGGCAGATCTGCTTTAGTTAGAGGCCATCTTGGTCTGTCTACATAATGAGTTGCAGTCCAGGCAAGAATACATAGTTGGGTACAGTCTCAACAGAGGAGAAGGAGAAGGAGGAGGGGGTGGAGGAGGAGGAGGAGAAAAAGGAGGAGGAGGGAGGAAGGGAGGGAAGGAAAGGAGGAAGGAAGGAAGGAAGGAAGGAAGGAAGAAAAGAAAATATTTAAAAACTAAATAAAAAACTTCAAGGAAAGTCTCAATCTGTTCCTCCCCCACCCTCCACACTAAATTTTAAGTCTATATAAAATGTACAGTGGGTGGGGTAGAAAAACTAAGTATGCAAACAAGGGAATTAGCCTTGCAGAAAGAATGTATGATTAGTACTAGTTGGAAAAGATATTAGCAGGCCATCTGAGTCTTTCAAGCAAAATGGAATAAATGCTTGAGTAGTTACTATGTCAGGTTTGATTCATGAGGTTGAGCCTAGTAGTAAAAGCCAAGTAATAAGCTGAAGTCCATGCAGGTGGAGTCCAAGTTACATAATAATGATTATGCATATGATTTTGTATGCATACTGACTTCCAACTTTTTAAGCAACTCTCTGGAGTATAACCATTACTTTATTCACAGGGGTCTTGTGAAGTAAGGAAGAATAGATCCTACTTTACAGATAAACTAATCATAGCTCAGGAACTGAAAAGTTATATATTGTCAAAAGGTAAAAATATCTAAAAGACATTTACTTCTGTGGCCTCAAACCCCTTACCTGTGGTCTTGGGCAGTATACTTAAGGAGCTCAGCTAACTGTAAGGGATATTTGCAGATCTTCTGTACTGGAGTCAAAAGAAAACCATCGATAGCAATGTCAATCATCTGCTGCAAGAGTCGGCAGGCCTCAAAAAAGTGTTGATAGCGGCTGTCCTTCATCAGCTTGGAGAGTTCCATGCAGGCGTCCAGGTGGTTGTTACAATATTCAGAGTATATCCAGAATCCATCTTGCTGTGGAGAAAAGAACAAGGGAAAAATAAAGGCTCAGAGACCCCAAAGAAGTCTTGAAATAGTAGAAAGACAGATCTTGTTCATACGTAGGAATATTAAGGTAATGCCAATTTTTATTTGAGTCATAATTTAGTAATAAAATTAAAAGATACCTACACAATTGGTAGCCACACAAACCATTTATAAAGTTCATGGAGCAATAAAGAGTAATTGGGAAAGTGAAACAATTCTGGGTAGTTAAGGGAGACAGACCTTACCAAAATAAGCAGAATATGACAAAGAGAATTCTAGTAACCATGAAAAGAGATGAGCTAGAGATTCTCCTTGCAGTGATAAACTAACACATTCTTCCACTGACAGCAGCTATGAAAGTCTAAAGAGTATAATGAGGAAATTATTATCCCTAAGTGCCAGAGGCCCAAGATACCTGCTGCTGTATAATGTCCCCTAGATATGACAAGGGAAATGTACTCATGAAATCTCAACACGGTTGCCTAAAAAACACCAGCATAATGACAACACTAGATGACATGCCAATTCCACATGGACCTACCCTAGATAAAGGTGGTCAATGGCTACTCTTCCTCTAAAGAGGAGCTCCTGAATGGGTTATCCAATTCCAAAGGGGAACATATGTACACAGGAGCTCCACTCACTGGACTCTCAGTATGTTGTATTTACAAATATATATATATATATATATATATATTAATTAGGTGATCAGGAATTTTAGAGGGAGGGGAAGCATGGGAGCAGTGGGAACCAGAGTAAAGAGAGGCAGGGGTCTAAGTAGATGTAGTATTGATGTACAAAGTTCTAAGGTAAATTTTAAAAGATAGTATTTAAAGAAAGAGAAATGGAATCATATAGCTATCTGAACAAAGACTTTCTAGGACAGAATGAAATTGGTATGGTCTAGAGATAGCCAGGAGATGGGATGGCTAGAGTAAATTACACAGGGGGGGGAAGAAGAAGATAGGGGGCCATTGACATAAGGGTATTCTGGATGTTTAGGGCCTTGGTGATTTTAGGTTTGACTCTTAGTAAGATAGGAAGGTTTGGAGGGCCTGATATGTTATAATGAATATGTATTTAAAGAAGACACATATAAGTAACATTATATGTAACAGACAGGTTTTATTTAGGAATATACGTATATACATATACATATATACATGCAATAACAGTGAAAAAGAGGCAATGAATTTGAAGGTAAGTGGGAAGGGGTCTATGGGAGGGATTAGAGGGAGGAAATGAAGGGAGAAATGTTGTAATTGTGTTATAACCTCAAAAATAAATCTTAAAAATTACAAAAAGAACAGAACTCAGTGGGAGGCCCTATCTCAATAAATAAGGTGGAAAGTGATAGATGAAGACACCTGAATTGACCTCTGGCCTCCCACACACATACAATGATGTGTGTGTTCACACACTGCACAGAAAGAAGAATGGCCAGTTGGCTGCTGTTGTATTAAAAGTCAAGCAGATGATCTCAGGCCTAGTAACCAACATTAACAATAGTTATAAAACCACTACAACAAATCAGAAAAAAGAAACATATTGTGGAAACAGTGGCCAATGGAAAACAGAGAGAAATATTTGCATTTGGGGATACAGGTTGACAGGGACACTCACTAAATTTTAAAAGAGAGAAAACTATCAATGGACTGAGACATTCAATAAGTAACCAATGGCACGGAATCACCTTTCTTGCATGGCAATTGTTTATTAGGTATGTCTAATTTCTGTTGTTAAACCAAATTTCAAGAATCAGAATGGTAGCTGAATAATTATAGGTAGGGCATCCATGTAACAAGGGCCTTGGATCAACAGAATACTACAAGTCATTTGCTGATCTTGAGAATATCTAGAATGTGTTTAAATCCTAAAACAAACTGTGAAAATGAATTCTACAAAAGAACATTTTTTTAGATACTTAAAAATGTAATAATTAGTTTCTCCAGGGCCTAGACAGGTTAGTCTGTCTGACATCCCCTCCAAACACACTCCCGAAACCCCCAACCTAGCATGGTCCCACATCTAGGGCCCTAGCCTGATCAGACCACCAATGCCTCCAACATTCTCAACCTATAATTGTTCATCCAGGACTTTTTGTGCCTGATGCTAACCTAAAGATACCTCTCAATGAATTATAGGAATAAATGGGGTAGAAGAATACCAGGTCAATATCATAGAGCAGATTGTCAACAACAGAATAGAAGAAAACTTCTCCTTACTAAGGAAAATCATACCCATACAAATAATATAAGAAGCACAGAAAAGAAAATCTCTATAGTATGTAATAGTTAAAGCACTAAGTATACAGAACAAAGAAAAAATAAAGTTCAAGAGAAAAAGCACTAGCCATATAAAAAGGCAAACACACCAGAATAACAGCTAAGGTTTTGAGGGAAACTTTGAAAGCCAGAAGAGCCTAGAACAATACATTTCAAGTACAAAAAGAACATGGTGGAAAACCTAGACTTATCCTGAAAAGCTATCTGAGATCATTGAAAAAGAAAGAAAAACTTTTCATGATCTAAATAGCTTTAAAAATTATATCCAACAGACCAAATGTAAGGAAAGCAAAGGTAATGATATTTTGGGCTAAAGAGATGAATGAACACAGTCAAGAGACTCTTAAAAGAAATATGAACCATAATTACTAAAATACAAAATGCCACTGAAAATCTTGTGCATGTGTAAACACACACACACACACACACACACACACACACACAAACCCACCAAAAATTAACAACACAATGACCACAATTAACATACATGTTTTAACAATAACTTTAAATAGTAATGGTTCCAATTCACCAATCAAAAGACACAGGCTGACTGCATGGATAAAGAATCAAAACTGTTTTCTATAAGAAAGACGTTAACTTTAAAGCTAGAGTAAGAGAATGAACAAAAGGATTCTGATCAAAAGAAACCAGGAAGCAAACAGGCATTGCTATCTTAATGTCTGATAAAACAGACTCCAAGGTAAAGCTAATCAGAAGGGATAAAGAGGAAAACTTCATTCTAAACAAGTAAATAGTTAACCAATAAGTCATTACTAAGCTAAATATATATGTACCCAACCTCATAAAAAATATGTATTATTGGAAGTAAAGACACATATTAACATTAATAATCCATTAATACTAGGTGATTTCAATACACCACTTTATCTAATAGATAGGACATCTGGACAAAAAAAATAAACATAGAAACATCAGACTTAAACAATATTGTATATCAAATGGACTAACAGAAATCTACAGAATATTCCACCAATACACCAAAGAATATACATTCTATTCAGCAGCACATGGAAGCTTCTCTAAAATAGACCACATCTTGGGACAAAACAAACAAACAAAACAAAACACCCCCCCAAATAACACAAAAAAAATCCCCAAATATTCACAAGTTCAGAAAGTTTCAAACAACTTCATGTAACCTATCTGATAATAATGCAATAAAACTTAAAACCAAGAGCAAACAAATCTCTAGTAAATACAAACTCACAGTTTAAACAACATATTACTGAATGATGAATGGGTCAAAGAAGAAATAAAATATTTCCTGGAACTAAATGAAAATGAAAACACAACACAACAAAACCTCTGATATGCATTAAATGGAATCCTAAAAGGGAAGTTTATAGCTAAATGTCTACACTAAAATATCAAAAAAAAGCACAAACAAATGACTTAGAGAACCAACAAAATTCTGGAGAAACAAGAATACACTAAATCCAAATTTTGTCCATTTAAAAAATAATAAAAATCATAGCACAAATTAATGAACGAGAAAAATGCAGAGAATCAACAAAATTAAGGGCTGGTTCTTTGAGAAAATAAACAAGATTGACAGATCCCTGGACCAACTAACCAAATGGAAAAAAATCAAGACCAAAAGCAGTGACCCAAATCAATGAAATGAGAATAGAATATGAAAACATTGCAACAGACACCAAAGAAATTCAGAATATTATAAGGGAATATTTTAAAACTTATATTCCAAAAAGCTGGAAAATCTACAAATAGACAAATTTCTAAAGTAAGCCAAACCACAAAAATTAAACCAAGAAGCAATCAAAACTTAAAAAAGATCCATAACAAAGGAGAAGATTGAAATAAAAATAAAAAGCCTTCCAGCTACAAAAAGTCCAGAGCCAGATGGATTTACAGGGGAATTCAACAAGACAGTCAAAGAAGATCTATAACAAGTCCATTTTAAATAGAAAGAGGAGAAGCAAGAGGAGAAGTATCAGAAGCACTCCAAAACTGATTCTATGAAGCCAGCATCACTCTAAAGGCCAAACTCAGTAAAGACACAATGACAAAAGAAAACTGCGGTAAATATCCCTGATGAACACAGACCTTAAAATGTTCAATAAAATACCTGCAAATGAATACAGACATATATCAAAAAGATCACACACTATGACCAATTTAGCTTTATCCTAAGATATAGGGATGGTTCAACATGTGCAAGTCAATAATTATAATAAACTATACAAATGGACTTGAAGAGAAAAATCCCATGATCATCACAATAGATGCATCACAAAGAGGCCTTTGACAAAATCTAGCATTATTTCATGATAAAACTCTCAGAGAGAGTAGAACTAGAGGGAACAACTTCAACATAATTAAAACTATAGATGAGAAAACTACAGTCAATACCATCCTAAATGGAGAAAAGCTTGAAGCAACTCCACTGAAGTCAAGAAATGAGATAGAGATGTCCACTATTCCCATGCCTTTTCAGTATTGTGCACAAAGAACCAGCAATGAGGCAAGAGAAGGAAATTTAAAAGGATAGAAACAGGAAAATAAATAAAAAATCCTTTTTTTGCAGATGACATGTATTTTACATAAAAGACCCCACAAGTCTATCAGAAAACTTCTAGAAATGAAAATCAGTTTCACAAACATGACAGGATACAGAATCAACTTGCACAAATCTGTAGACTTTCTATACTCCAACATCAAACATGTAGAGAAAGACATCCCATTTACAACAGCCTCATAGAAAATAAAACATCTAGGAATAAGCTAAACCAAAGATGTGAATGACCTCTCCAATGAAAACTTTAAACTTCTGAAGAAAGAGATAGAGAAAGACACTAGAAAATGGAAAGACACCCCATGCTCATGGATTGGTAGAATTAATATTGTGAAGATGGCCATTCTATGAAAAGCCATTTACAGATTCCATGCAATCCCAATCAAAATTGTCATCACATTCTTCACAGGAATAGGAAAAAACTAGCTTTATATTCACATGGGACCACAAGTGTTTCCTAGATATCCAGAACAATTCTGAATTAAAAGAACAGTGCTGGAGGGATTACCACTCCAGAGGTCAAAATATACCAAAGGTTCATAATAAAAACAAATGAACAAACAACAACAACAAAAACACACCAGTATAGTACAGACACCAAAACAGACACGTAGAGATGAGTACATGTAACTACAACCATTTAATACTGGACAAAAATATCAAAAATATAAGCTGGAGGAAAAAAACATCTTCAACAAATGGTGCTATGAAAACTGGTTGTCTACATGTAAAAGAATGAAATTAGACCCTATCACCTTGTACAAAGATTAATTTTTGTTTGTTTTTTTTGAGGCAGGATTTTTCTGTGTAGCTTTGGATGTTGTCCTGGAACTCACTCTGTAGACCAGGCTGGCCTTGAACTCACAGACATCTGCCTGCCTCTGCCTCCTGAGTGCAGGGATTAAAGGCATGTGCCACCAATGACTAATTTCAAACATATCAAAGACTTAAATGTGAAACCTGAAGCACTCAAACAGCTAGAAGAAAACATAAGCAGTACCCTAAATAATGATGTAGGAATGGGACTCCATTTGCCCAGGAATTAAGGCTACAATTGACAAGGGGAACTTCATAAGAGAAAAAAACTGGCATTTGTGTGTGGATTTATGTCTGGGCCTTTAATTCGATTATGGTGTAGAGGATTGGGACAAGGGGAACACTCCTCCATTGCTGGTGGAAGTGCAAACTTGTACAGCCACTTTGAAAATCAATATGGCAGTTTCTCAGAAAATTGGTAATCAATCTACCTCAAGATTCATCTATACCACTCCTGGACATATACCCAAAGGATGTGTAACAACGACACTTGCACAACTATGTTCATAGCAGCTTTATTTGTGACAACCAGTAATTGGAAACAACCTAGATGTCCCTCAGTCAAAGAATGGATAAAGAAAATTTGTTATTCAAGATATTGCTCAAACATTGGCTATTGCTGAGGTCCTTGGTTATTTCCCTCCCAGTTGTAGAATTTAAGACCTTATTAGTCACCATCTATACCATGAACTTCAGACAGTGTACACCCAGAGGACCCGAGATGGATTCAAATTGAAAGGACTCCATCATGATAAGGACCCAGAAGAAGATACCAAGCAAGCTTGCAAAGAAGGAAAGTAACAAACAATACTATCTAGCTATGATGTTATGAACTGCAACAATGACCAACATGGCACAATAACCTTGAGAATACAATAGTGTCACAAATACTTCAGCAGTAACCATCAGTTCTCTAATTATACTTCTGCTTAAGAGAAATTATGGCTCATACTTGAAACCTAGTCAACACTCCCAGGCTACTGAAGTCATGGATCTTGGAGGAGTACCTACAACCACCTCCTTACTAAGCCAATATAATAACTAATTTTAAATATTTACCCTTATACCCACACATATAGGCCTTACCTCTCATCAGAGAAACTTCTCTTTGAAAGTAACAGACACCATTATAGAAAACTACAGCCGATCAAAATGCAGATTTGTGAAGCCTTGTCCCAACTGATATATTTCCTGCACTGAAGGCTCAGGGATACTGAAGAAGGGGTAGAAAAATTTTAAGAGCTAGAGGAACAGGAAGTTTTCTGTGAGAGTATGTCTCCTAGAAATGTCAGAGAAGCTAAACCAATGAAGTCTCATCAACATGGCTGCCTAGCCATTATTTGAAGAAGATAGTAGGGATAAATATACTAACATGGAAGGGCAATGGGGTCTTACCATCAAGTTCTGGAAGGTAACCAAGAGCATCAGAAATACCATGTGATGTTTGGGGGATTTGTGGAACTCACTGGCCAACAATTTTAATATAAGCAACCCACTCCTGGGACTGGGCTTTGCATTTCTTAGCCTTTAGAACCTAGTAGGGATATTTTTGCCCCTTTATAGAAAAACTTCATTTTAACTCATTTTATGATGTGTATAGATATATTTTAGGAAACTTCTATGGTACTCTGGAAAAATCTTTAATGATATCTATCACCCCTAGTTTTCCTTTTTCCACCCTTTTGTCCCTTCCCTGATCCCACTTTATTTCTTACTGTTGTACAATTGCATTTTTACCCTTCCTGGCAGTGCAGTCTATCTACTAGACCTGAAAGCCCCTCCCCATGGCCCCTCAATAATTTCCTAAACTCTATGGGTATTCCAAATAAATCAAACACATCTAAAGATTCAAGGGTAAATTGATCTCTGAACCTTCATCAAAGAAGCTTGTATTTTCAGCACAGACCCACAAATGGCCAAGGGGAGTGAATAAAAGACTGCAGAATATTCAAGCCTACGTGGAACTTTATGTACTATTCCCTCACCCTGAGGCTCAGGGATCACTGCAGAAAAATGGGGAGAAAGTATGTAAAAGCCAGGGGCAATGGATAACTACAAGAAAACAATGTTTTCAGAACACAGCAGGCAAGCTGCACGTATGAGCTCAGAGCAGCTGTGACAGAGTGCAAAATAACTATGCAAGCCAAGCCAGGCCAAGCCCTAGAGAAAAGAATTGGAGAAGAAGTTTTACCACTAGCCAAGGAGCTTTTGGAAATTATTAGCTGCTGGGAGAGTAAAGGTCAGTTTTGTCTAAGAGTGTAGCACCTAAGGAGCTGACAACACTCCAGTGGGAGGCCACGTAGTCACATAGTTATCCTGGACTGGGAAAAACAAGTACACGAAGTTTGGGTAGGAAGAGAATGGGAGAGTTGATCTGGGAAGAGTTGGGGGTGGGAAGGTGACTATGATCACACTTTATGTGAAATTCACTAAGCATTAAATAAAAAATAAAGGAATTTAAATGTTAATTTAAAATAAAAACATTAAGTAAATTAGTGTTCTAATTTTAAATTATCTCTCAAATACTTTTCTAAATTAATTAAATAAGTAATTCAGTAAAATACAAAAGACTCAGAAAACTTAAGAATTAGTAGTGAGGTATAGGAGCTTTAAGAATTTCTGACAACAAATTGTTTAACAACTAGGCAATACTGGCTCACCTTAGGACAGTGACTCTGAATGCTAAGTTTGTCAGTGAAGCCCCTGATTGAGTTTGACATTTTACAGGATAAAAACTTCACTAGTTTTCGACTAAAGAGCAATCAATACTTTGGAACTGGATTGCTATTTTTTATATTCCCAATATCACATGAATGTGTATAGGAACTAAAAATAGCAATGTATTCATATTAGCAAAGACTCTGTTGAGAACATCAGGAAAGGTAAGAACAGAGATGAACAATATTCAGGATTTCTTATCTGTCCATAATATGATTTACAGGAAACAATATAAATTTATTTTTATTAAATAGTCACTGATTTTTACTAGAGTATAATTTTATTCAATATTTTATTAAATATAATGGATGCATAAAATATATGCTTATGTAATGTATGTTGCTTACTTTATATGCTCTCATTATAAAATATGTATTTATTATAAAATACATGTCCACTTTTTTTTCTAATGAATTAGAAATATTATGGGCTGGAAAGGAGGAACTTATGTAGAACAATTACTCCAATTTTTCCTGTGATACTTGATAGCTTACGAAGTAGTTGTTAGTAACAGGACTTCAATGGATTTCCTACTAGAAATGACGATTCCCCTTCCAATAATATACCCTAGGAGTGAACCATAAAGGAGGAAGAAATGAAGGCATCCCAGATCTCAGTATCAAAACCTATATGGTGTTACTGTTGCATAGGTTAGTTACAAAATTACTGGTGATCACCAGAGCCAAACATAAGCAAATGAAATGGGAATAGTTGATCAGAACTAAGAAATCCCATGAGAGTTGAAGATTTAAATCAAAATTATAATGAGACTAGGATAGTATATGTCTTGTATGAGCAATGATGAAAGACTTTTGTTACAATACTAGTGTTACAAAAGGAAGCACTTGATAAAAATGGAATCCTTATCAGTGACTTATGAAAATAGAAAAGTAGTCAGCACACAGATACTAAAATATGTGTTAATGTATTAGTACATACATCATACTTGTGCACATAGGGATAAAAGAGATCATAGAAAGATGGCTGATTTCAAAATGTAAAGAGGAGAGAGAAAAATAAGTTGAAATTCCCTTGATTAGGCTGTTAAGTTACATGGGCCCACTGAAACATGAAGTCTTCATCCTCAAAATAGAATTGCAATAGATATTAGTAGAATTAAATTATTTTAAAACTTCATGAATGTACACAATGAAGCATGAAAATATCTACCCTCCATTCTCCCCCTTTCAACTTCTGTATCTCCCCTACTTTCCTGTCTCAAAACTCCCTTTCTCCAAACTCTCTGTCTCCAAACATACTCTCTCTCCAAACTCCAAAAGAATGACTCTCCCTCCCCCAATAGCTACAACTGTTAACAGCTCCTCATTAATGGTTAATGGATAGGATCTGGAGACCACCTTTCCCACCTATGCTTGAATTTTGGACCTTAGAAAATAATTTACTTCTACCACTTTGCTAGATCAATGCAATTCCTTAACTATATTCTAAATCTCATCCTTTTCCCTACAGATAAGTGTAGCTATTAACCACTCATCAAAGAAGTCTCTCTTTACAGCAAATGAAGACTATCACAGAAAATCATGACCGGATACAATGCAAAGATAAAAAGATGGAGGAGAATGCAGGCCCAATGGACACATCTACATCACAGTTTCTGCATCTATGGCTGAGTACCACTTCAGAAGGTAGGGTAGAAAATCTGTAAGAGCCAGAATACCAGGAAGTTTTCTGTGAAATAGTGTTTCCTAGAAATGGCTGCATAAACACATCCAGAAAAATGGCAATACCAATGGGCATGTTAATGTGGAAGGGGTAAAATTTCACAGGGACCCACCCCCAGACAAAGAACTATAGGCAACTAATGACTACATAGAGGAGAATTAGCCTCTCCCAGGTATGAGTCACCTTACTGCTTGCTCAATAAAAGTAGTAAGTCATGAAACTATAGAAGAAAAAGAAGCAAGAGAGAGAGAGCAAGAGAGAGATGGGGAGAGAGATAGAGAGAAAATTAGCCTCTACTAGGGATGAACTCCCTAGGTTGTCTAAGAAAAAGTGGGCAGTCCTAAAATCAAACACACAAGCTACACTAAACTGACTCAGCATGCTGTGTTTATATAGTTATGGATTTATTTATTTATTTATTTATTTATTTATTATTATAACAACAAAGAGTCCATTAATTAATTGGGAGGGGGAAAGAGAGGTGTCAGAGAGAAAGGACAAGGAAGGAGTTGGAGGGAGGAGTTCGTCAGATGATTTTGGCAGTTCTAGCAGCTCCCACTGGTAAGATAACAGACTGTTAACATAGTGGCAGCCTGACTCCAGCCTTCATCAATGAAAGCTCCAGAGATTTTAGTTTGTTTGTGTCAGGTATTTTTTTTTTTTGCCTTAGAAGTATCTGGGTATATGATATACTCTCTTTTTGCTTTCCTAGAACTAAGTTATCTCCTAGAGCTAAGCAATTCCTGCTACAGTTGTCCTAACCCAAGGACCTATTCTTGTAGCTTTAATATTCTCCTGGTCCCTGATTTACAAGATTTCTCTCTTCAAGGTGTCTGGACTGTCTGAACTGCTCCTAATTGAGACATCCCAGCCCAGCAACCCAGCCTTCACATTTAATAAGTTTTCTAAGCTCCCCTCTTTACTTCCTATAGTTTTTAGCTACTTCTTTCTTAAATGCTCTGTCTCAGTGATTTAGAATAACTACCAAGTATTAGTCCATTATAACCCAACATGCCCGGGCCTCTAGCTTCACTGCCATGTGCAACCAACCTCTCATAACAAATGTACGCCCCATTGACCCAACCTATTGTCACTCATCCAAGGCCTCATGACTTTGAATGACCCACAGTTTGTCTCTGCCACCATGCACATGCCTAAAACTGGCTTTCCAATTTTTAGCACTAGTGTTGTTTTCCACCACTGATATCTAGCCAGTACATACAGTTATATAGATAAGGAGCCCACGAGTTCTGAAAGCCTCTGTGCGCCTTCCACAGCTCTTGCTGTTGTCGATGCAGTATCCTGAACAAGCAATATAGTCTTTTCATTCAGACACGGAACTACTGCATGATCCCAGACATGATTCATTGTGACACTGCATCTCCTGCCAAAATGCACCCCACGTTGCATCTTCCACTATCCCAAACAAAGGAAAGTTTTTCCTTATCTAAGCCAGTCCACACATTCCGGATGGGGGGAAATGCTTCTTAAAAGGCATAGTTCTATTTTTCAAGACCATAAAGATCTCAAAAAAAATCTTTGTAAAACACACCATCAAAGGAACACAATAAACTATAAATACCCCCAGTTGGAAATCCACAAACTGTTTGACAAAGAATCCAAAATAATTCTTTGAAAGAATTCAAGTAAATGAAGGGAACAAGTACAAATAACTTACAAAATCAGAAACCAGTACAAAATCAAGATCAAAGTTGAAGACATTAACAAACACAAAAAAAGAACCAAATAAAGTATTTGGAGTCAAAGACTACATTTACTGAACTAAGATAAATGAAGTTTAAGAGGAAGACAACATCAAGCAGAAAATGAATAAATTAATTCAATAGATCACCTGAAACTACCCAGATGAGAAAAGGGGGAAAAAAGGAATAAAAAGTGTTTACAGGATCCATAGGATACAACAAAGAAATCTAATATTTGCAAAAATCAAGTTCCAGAAGAAGAAACAGAGAAAGGGAGAGAGAAAACACATTTAAAGAAACGGTGGCTGAAAACTCCCATATCTGTGGATAAAATACAAATATTTAGGTTCAAGAAGCTTAGTGATCTCCAGTATAATAAAACTATTCACCAAACGGTTACACAAAACTTAAAGAATTCTAAAAGCAGAAAAACAAAAGAAGCACATTACACAGAAGGGAGCTTTGATAAAGATCAAAAGATTTCTCAGATTCCGAATCTTAAGCCTGGATCAGGCATGGAAATAGCACCTGGCATGAGGCAGATGAACACAGAACTGTGACGAAAACATCTTTGAGGATTAGATGGAAGCATCAAACAGATTTTTCTGTACACATTATGGCACATAATACTGGATTTATCTCATACTGACATTCAGTGAGATACCAGCAGAGGTGAAATTGTCAATGCTGTATATTACATGGAGAGCAAAAAGTGACTATGCATAAATTTTGCTGTTTTTTTCCCTTCTCCTTGGCTTGGTTGGAGGTAATGTTTTCTAGAGACTAGAAGATGTTGTTGCTCGGAAGAAGTCCACAAATATGTTCATACTCTGCTATACGTGATATTTCTGGGGGGCAATGTGAGTCTCTGAAACAATTCAATTGGAAAATGTAGTAAATTAACATTCAGGTCTTAATATATAGCCTGAGTTGGTCTTGAATTCACTATCCTCCTGCCTCTCCTAAGCAAGGTAGAAATACGGTCAGAACCAGAGTCTGAAGGAGAATATAAATACAGAATCCAAATCCTGAGCCAGACATCAGGAAGGACTGCCCAGAGGAGATCCACTACTGTCAAATGCAATACTGAAAGAAAGACCACCCAGGAAGGTGACTAGTATTGTGACCTAATCCATGAAGGAATGTCCACTAACAAGACCAACATCTGTGATCTGAGCTCGCAATGGGCTACCAAAGGGTGGGGCTGGCATCTGGAAGCCTAGAAAGGAGTACTGTGAGAAAAGACTGGAGGAAGTGAACAGGGAAGCCTATACAGACTGTACACTCCCATCCAGCCTTGTCTCCTTCACATTTATTCCTCCTTATTAAGTACTGAATGTCAATTGAGCAGGCCAGCTCTTCTCTTCTTTCCCCATTTCTCCCTCTTCCTATCTCTCTCCAGCCTATTTCCCTATTTCTCCTCTTCCCCCTCCATTTCTTCCCTCCCGCCCGCCTACACTCCATTTTTGTTACCTTCTCCTCTTATTTCTCTTTCTTCTCTTAGTTTTCTTACTTTTCTTTCTCTCATTCACTCCATTTTTTCCTTTAATTAGCTTTTACAAAATCCAGAGGGTCTGTGAGTCTGTGAGATTTCTATCTCGGGTTCCTGAGATCTGCGACTGTTTTCACTTGTCTGACTGCATTCCTTTACTCCTATCTCTTCATTCTACCTTTAACCCAAACTGCCTCATCTCCTGTGTCATGATTGCTCAGGCCACCTTCTTTTGACATCCCCCTCTTTTATATTTGATCTATCAACCCAATAATATTCACTAGTCTCACTTTCATTTTTTCTATCCACTCATGAACACACTAATTGATATCTTGGGGCATGCAATACTATCAGAGTTCCTTTACTTCCTAAAATGGGTGGTATTTAAAGGGTGCTTGATTGCTATTTGACTATCACTGTATGTTCATAGTGGAATAGGAAGAGGTCATTACAATTTCAAATGCATATATACTGTTTTTAGTTACAGTTTCTATTGCTGTGATAAACAGTATGACCAAAAGCAACTTGGGGAGAAAAGAGTTTTGTTGAATTTTACAACATTCCTTCAAGATTGAGAGTCAGGGAGAGAATTTAAAGAAGGAACCCAGAGGCAAGAACTGAGGCAGAAACCATGGAGAAAAGCTAATTACAAAAGTGGCTGGACCAGTTTTCAATCCCATCAACAGTGAGTGAGGGTTCTCTTTTCCCCACATCTGCAGCATTTGTTCTCAGTTGTTTTGTTTATCTTTGTCGTTCTGACTGGGGTAAGATAGAAATCTCAGAGTTGTTTTGACTTGCATTTTCCTAACTGCTAGGGAAAATGAACATCCTTTGAGATATCTGCTAGACATTTTATTTCTCCTTTTGAGAATTCTCAGTTCAGGCCCCAGGCTCATTTACGGAATGAGTCATTTTTTTGTTTTGTTTTAATTTTGAGTTCTTTATATATTGTGAATATTAATTCTCTGTCTGCTGTATAACTTGACAACCTAGAATGCATGCACATGTGTATATAAATATACATAGTTTAAACGAAATTTTAAAGGAAGCTTCTTTTTGAAACAGATGGAGACCATGACAGAAAACTACAAGCAATCAAAATGTAGAGTTCTGGAGTTCATTCTCAGCACATACATCAATAATACAATTCCTGTACTTCAGGCTCAGGGATCATTGCAGAACAGGGGGCAAAAAGACTTTAAAAGCCAGCGGATATGGAGTTTTCTGGGAGATTTTGTCTCCTAGGAATATCAGAGGCTACACTCACAAAGTCTCACCAACATGACAGCTTAAAAATGAGCTGAACAAAGACAATAAACAAGCTAATGCCTCAGTCTTACACAAAGAATTGCAGGAAACTAAGGAATTCTGAGAGCTGGAGAAATAGTCTTCCCCAGGAAAGAGGACACCAATTGGTTATCTAAAATCAAATGCTCAGCCCTGAAAACATACCTATAAGTAACATTATACAGACTAACAGGCTGTATTTATGTACTTTGGAACATATATGTGTATATACATATATGCATGTAACAATTAATGAAAAAGGAAACGGTAGATTTGAAAGGGAACAAGGAGAGGAATATGGGAGTATTTGGAGGGAGGAAAGAAAAGGGGGGTAATGAGGTAATTATATTATAAGCTCAAAAAATAGAAACAAATAAGTAAAAATAAATGCCACCAACTTTTTTTAACAACCTGACTCAAATAATGCAATATCTGTTATTTCTGAGGTGTCCATGCAGATAAAATCAATCATGGGAGAAGCCATTACCTATACTAACAAGTTCTTCTGTCTGGGGGGGCTATTTCTCTAAGCACCTGGAGTTCCAACAAGCTCTGTTCAACTATTCAGGGCGGCTTGGAGCCTTGAGATTTTGACAGGATAATTGGGAATTAATTAGGATCCACCTCCTGTGTGCTTGTACCCACAATAATAACAGCATGGATGTGTCCCAATTATGTCAGCACACCCTAGAAAAGCAAAATGCTTTTGATCATATTGGTTTCTCCTGCTAATACTGCAAAAACAACCCTTGACACAATTTGAGACTTCAACCTCTTTAACCTATGAAAGTATTCCTTTTCTTTTTACTGGGAAAAAACTGTTAAGTTATTCCCTTTCCCATCATCCTTAAAGTCTGGTGTCAAGAATGGCAGCAAACTGCCTCTGGACTAAGCACGTAGATCAATTCTGAATGCATAAGAAATGGGTGATATGGGATGCCAGAGATGACCTGAGTGAATGTATGTATTGTTTGACATGCCTCATACCCATGGGAGTGGCAAAGCCTTCCCCCGGTGATGACAGGGCTTTGCTCTGGTCCAAGTGTGACTGTTGACAGTGTGTGCAGAAGATGTCCACTGTATCTTTCTCTCCTTGGATATTTACAGTCTTAATATTGCTCCCTATAAGGACTGTTCCTATTGAGATTAGCTAAACCTGTCTCTTTGTTCACCTGTATATACCTAAGCCCTGCCTTCTTGTTAAGCTCTATATAATAACCCCACCTCCATGTCCAACCATGTATAACAAACAAGCTGAGCTTCAGGAGCTTTAGGGTACTGTGGCTTCTCCATCAGAGAGCCCAGACAACCTAATTTCAGCTTTTCTATGTCTCTGTGTCTGTCTTTTCTTCATTCCTCTGCCACCCCAGTTAGGTCAATATCTGGATCTGTGTAGAGTGCCGCCACAATCTATATATGTGATATAAAAGTAGAAGGGAAGCTGCCTGGGGAAACAAAGGAGACTAATGGGAGGGGGATCGTTGAGAAAGAAGACGACAGAGAATATGGGGAGATATGGTCAACATATATCATGTACTTCTATAAAAATATTCTTAAGTAATATATTACCATGCAAATGATTATACAAAATGAACATTTTTCAAGTTTTAAAACAGAAAATAGACAGGAGCTGATGAGATTTTGGAAGTAGATAACTACTGTCATCTTATTGTCACAGCTGGAATTCATTTGCCTAAAGATGAAGGGTCCTTTGAGTCTTACATTCATAACTTATTTAAATGAGACTCTTATTGTTGTATTTCATGGCTGGTGCAGTAATTAGCTAAAACCTAGAAATTACTAGTACAATACATGTATTTTGTATATAAACAATGGTTTTAGGAGGCCAAGGGAAGGATACTATGATATGAATGCACACTCTAAATTTTATGTTGTAATTTAATTGGCATTGTAACAGTATAAGAGGGTCATGAAGTTGTATAGTCTTTGGGTCTGGTTAGTTATAGTGTGTGATTTTTTAATTGCTATTTTTAAACAAAATTTTTTAAAATAAATCTTCAAAATAAAGAAGTGAAATATTTAAGAGCCGCCATCTCCCATCCCCAAAAATGCCATTTTAGCAAAAGTGGGTTGGTTATAGTGTCTGTGAGCTCCAAATCCAAAGATTAGTTTGACTTATTTTTTTCTGTCTTGCATGTGCACCTATGTCCTTCACCATACTAAACTGTAACAAGAAGACTCTTGCCCTACTTTGTGCTAGGACTATGCTTTGGGACTTCCTAGCTTCCATACATCAAGAAACGGATTTTTTTTCTTTGTAAGTTATCATGCTATAGCAGCTTAAAATCGACTAAGATACTAAATAACATGTTAATGAACATACAGTTAGTAAAATAAACCAAAAATTAACTTATAAAAATGTCTCAGGAAAAAGAAAAAGAAAAACACAGTATCAAATAAAAACTCACAGTACATACAAAACCTAGAATATCATTTTCAGAAAAAAATAACACAATTATAAAATCCTTATAGAAACATGATAGAATATCAACCAAAACAGTACTAAGAAGGTAAAACATGCAACTGACAGCTGAAGGAAAGTCAGTTTCCTCTAATGGAGTGGTACTAGGCATATCAAACACAATCCTGGGAAGTTCCATGATCAGGAGTGATTGGCCAACATGTTACTTTTCTTTTTTTCTTCTCTCCATTTTTTATTTGAATTAGAAACAAGATTGTTTTACATGTCAATCCCAGTTCTCTCTCCCTCCCCTGACCCCCTCCCCCACCAGCTAACACTATACCCATCATATCCTTTCTGCTCCCCAGGGAGGGTGAGGCCTTCCATAAGGGGGTCCTCAGAATCTGTCATATCCTTTGGGATAGGGCTTAGGCCAGCCACCTTGTGCCTAGGCTCAGGGAGTATACCTCCATGTAGAATGGGATCCCAAAGTCCATTCCTATGCTAGGGATAAGTACTGATCTACTATAAGAGGCCCCATAGATTTCCGAGGTCTCCTCACTGACACCCACTATAGTTTCCCAGCTATCAGTCTGGGGTTCATTAGCTCCCCCTTGTTCAGGTCAACTGTTTCTGTGGGTTTCTCCAGCCTGGTCTGGACCCCTTTGCTCATCACTCCTCCCTCTCTGCAACTGGATTCCAGTTCAGTTCTGTGTTTAGCTGTGGGTGTCTGCTTTCCGTAATAGAGAGAAAGAATATAAAGCTGGGTGGTAGGATATTGGAGTTGGAGGAGGGAAACACATATGACAAAAATATATTCCTTGACATTAAAAAATAAACCATTTTAAACAAAGAAATAAAATAACAAATGCTAGTAAAGATGTGAAGAAAGTAGTTGTTATTCACTGTTGTTATATTAACTAACAGTAGTATCACTGGGTCACTTGATTGTTGTATTTTTTGCTGGTATATACCTAAAGGCCTCTAACTCAACATGCCACATAACATAGAACTACCTGAATATTATTGTTCATTTCTGTATTATTCACAATAGCCTGGAAATTGAATCCATATAGATATTCATCAATAAATGAATGCTTATAAATGTGGTACAAATATAGAATAGAATTTTTTTTTTTTTTGGTTTTTCGAGACAGGGTTTCTCTGTGTAGCTTTGGAGCCTATCCTGGCATTCACTCTGGAGACCAGGCTGGCCTCGAACTCACAGAGATCTGCCTGCCTCTGCCTCCCAAGTGCTGGGATTAAAGGTGTGCAGTGTGCACCACCAATGCCCAGCCAGAATAAAAATTTAGGGAGGTATAAAAAATGAAACCAGAAAATGTATAGGAAAGTAGAAATAATTATGCTTAGTGAAATAAGCCAGAAACATATTTTCCTTTAATATAAGGAAACTTGGTTTTATATGAGAAGTGTGTACATATGTGTGTGTATATACATATGTGTGTATGTATATACATGTGTGCAGACATGTCTATATACAGGCATATGTACATACATATGTAAACACACATATATGTACACACATACATTGTATGTAGGGAGCACATGGAACTGGAAAGAGGACAAAAAGATGAGTTGGAGCTCTCTTAAGGAAAAATGGAAAAGAGAGGGTAATAGAATCCATGTGGCATGAAAGGAGAAGGGCAGACAAAGTGAAAGAAGGCAAGAAACCAGACAGAGGGATACAGGAGCCACAGGGCATGACAATGAGACAAAGTAGTAAATTAGAACAACACGTATGTATGAAAACACCATAATGAAACTCATTGCTTTGTACACTAACCTAAAGAATTAATTTAAAAAATTCTTTAAAATCATAATGAGAAACCACTTTCTACTTAACGGAATGGCTGATCATTTTCAATTGGTAACACCAAATGTTAATAATTCTACAGTGGAAGTGTAAAATAGTATAACATTGGAATCATTTTAGATTCATAAAATTAAGGAAATATTTGCAATGTACATGCAACCTAGCTATTCTAATCATAGTTATTTTTCCAAGATAAAATAAAAAAAAATATGTTCTTACCAAACCTTATGTTGGAATAGTCACAGGAGCTTTATTTATAACTGGGAGCAACTCAGCTATCCACTAACTGGTGAACATGTAAAAAGGTTCAACTACTGGTACAATTATCACATCATGCATGGCATTATGTTAAGTGAAAGAAGGCAAATACAAAAGATCTTATTGTTTTATTCTATTTTTATGACATCATGGAAATATGATAATGGAAATTATCTAGTAATATCATAATGGAAATCAGATCAATGTTTGAAGGAGCCTAGGGTAAAAATATAAAAGAAGGATAAGACCTTCCATGCAGAGATAGAAATATTGTTTTTGTTTGTTTGTTTTCAAGACAAGGTTTCTCTGTGTTAACAGCCTGGCTGTCCTGGAACTCACTTTGTAGACCAGGCTGGCCTTGCACTTACAGAGATTTGCCTGCTTCTGCCTCCAAAGTGCTGGGATTAAAGGTGTGTACCATCATTGCTTGATTATAATGGTAACACATTTAGTAATGCATTTATAATTAGTAAAGCATTTAGTAATGCAATTACTAAAATAATACATCTTAATATATAATTCACATTGGTAATTATATGTAAGTTATACCCAAGTAAAGCTGATAAAAAATTCTAGAACAATGTGATTTTTGAAGGCAAAACAATATTTAAAATGGATAATATGTCATTACCAAGTATTTATCCCAGGTTTTGTTGTTGTTTTTGTTTTTTTTGTTTTGTTTTGTTTTGTTTTTTTGGGTTTTTTTTGTTTTTTGTTTTTTTGTTTTTTTTTTGGTTTTTCGAGACAGGGTTTCTCTGTGGCTTTGGAGGCTGTCCTGGAACTAGCTCTTGTAGACTAGGCTGGCCTCAAACTCACAGAGATCCACCTGCCTCTGCCTCCCAAGTGCTGGGATTAAAGGCATGCGCCACCACCGCCCGGTTTATCCCAGTTTTATAACATTCATTTATCATATGAAAATTGTTCAGTTCAAATTAACAACATTAACAGATTAAAGCATAAAAGAGAATGAGTCTCCTTATCCTCTAGGGGACACAGGACAATGCATGAAGACATGTTTAGGTTTTTATAACTAGTGGACATAAAATGATACTTGACATCTAGTAGGCAGAGACAAAGAATAGCACATATGACAATGCAAAGAGAAACCTCTAGTTGAGGACATTGGTCTGTGTTCTGCTTTCCCAACATGTGATTGATATCTATATGTTGCTATAAATTATATGTATCCAGCCTGCTCTTATGTAATATCTAAGAACAAAATGCCCCATATGATTCTTTTTTGCTCTAAATTCACTCCAGTACACATAACACTGAATGTACTCAACAGCTTTGTGCATGATCATTCTGGATCTCTCAGAGTGCTTTCCACTATAATTTTGGGAATGGAACTACCAGGTAATGCTCATGTTTAATATTTATAAAATTACCCAGGTACTATCTGAAATGACTGAATCAGTTAATACGCCATGCAGAAAGAGTTATCATATCAGGTCTGAGAGTGCGATATGTAGAAAGTTCTACTTGAAAAATTTGCCCTTCACAAGCATCATAGAACTTGAACACCAATAAGGATCTCTCTCTATTGTGTCCTGGTCACAACAGCTCATTGTGCCCAGACAGCAGAAACAAAGTGATTTATATAAAATATTCGCTTTCCTTCTGAAAATCTGATTTTTTGGCACATGCTATACAAAGGATACCTGTATAATCAATTCCCCATGAAATCTTGGGCATAGAATCTTTAGTTTCTCTGAGACACTTCATTGGACTCCTAGAAACTTTTGCCAGGTGTTCTATTTTTCTTTACTTGTTTTTTTTAAGTTGTTTCATTATAACAAAGCATAGCCATGGATAAACTATATACTATATACAAAATCACTGAACATAAGAGTTGTCTAGAAGACCCCTTCAATACACATTCCCATAAACAAAGCAGACAACCCTGGAAGGAACTTATTCGGTATAGCCTGAATTTTGAATTTTATACACACACACACACACACACACACACACACACACACACACACACACACATATTTTTCTCTTGGAAAAAATACTTGACAAGGCTGGAAAGATGGCCCAGCTGTTCACAGAACTGGATGCTCTTCCAGAGGACCTGGTTCAATTTTTAGCACCCACAGGGTAGCTCACAACCATCAGTAACTCCAGGATTAGAAGCCCTCTTTTGGCCTCCTTGGGTACCACACACACACACACACACACACACACACACACACACAATACAGAGATACACATGCAGGTAAAATATCTATGCCCATAAAATAATGAAATAAATTTAAAACACCTTATCAAAAATTAGATTTAATTATTTATGAAAGATACACAAAAGAGAGAAACACAAAGGTATCACTGTAAGTTCTCACATTCTATATGAAGATACTGAAGTTCAAACAGGGTAATGGATAGAGCTAGTTACCCAGTATCCTCAGACACAGGTCTCAAATTCTCACTAGTTTGCTTTAAGCCCAGGACTCCTTTTGTTACACTTGCCACTTCTCATACTCTAGCTCTGACCTCTCAATACCTTTCAGGACTATGCAGTGAATATATTGATTTTCTCCCCAAATAGTGGCTCTTGTAGAAGCTGAACCCAACAGGAAAGAAAAAGAGAAGTTAGAAAAAAATC
The DNA here is from genome assembly GCF_003668045.3 of Cricetulus griseus. Classification (NCBI taxonomy): domain Eukaryota; kingdom Metazoa; phylum Chordata; class Mammalia; order Rodentia; family Cricetidae; genus Cricetulus; species Cricetulus griseus. The sequence goes on along the minus strand of NC_048604.1, from coordinate 74,928,587 downwards.
CTCTTGATAACTTCCTAAAAGGTTGGGGAGAAAACAGAGTATAATAGCAAAGAAAAATAATCCTAAACAAGTTATAAATCTTCCTAACCTGGTTAAAGATGAAGGATCAAAGATCAGCCATATAAGAACTCATCCCCCATTCCAGTACATCACAGTTGACTAGAACCAGAAAGTTCACACATCCTTCCATTGCTTCCTATTATTTTTTTGAAAATGAACAAAGTACGATGCTTACATGCTCTAGGAAGCAGGGTCCTATCTCGCTGAGGTGTGGGTCATCATTGTTGTACTGCTTCTCCAGGTCTCTCACAAAGCCCATCTGAAATCTGTAGATGTCTTCAATGTTCCCAAAGATGATCTTCAGTTGCTCATCACTGAACATGTCCCTTCTCTTTCGGCACTGCTTCAGATAGCCCTGCAGACAAAGGAAAAGCTCAGGGTGAGGATCTCCTTCCTACTGCTTCCTAAGCACATGGAGAATCATTTTTGTTTCATGAAGTAGGCAGGTAGTTCTTATTTTCAATTTTCATAATGGGAAACAGAGCTCTAGCGAAGGGAATTACTACATTAGTAAGTCTTCAGAGTATGATTACTCTGGAATGCTTATGTTTTCCCTCTGTATGATAAAAAAAAAACCCAAGAGGCCAAGGGACGTTTCCCAGAGCCTAGATTGTACTTAGTATTAATTGTATTAACAATGTTAGGAGAAAATGAAGATATACTTCAGTGTCAGAATACAAAAGGCCGGAGTTCAATTTCTAGTACCAAAGGTGTCTTTTTTTGTTGATAGGGAATAAAATACCAAAGATGTGAGTGGTTCCAGCTAAAGCAACAGTTACTAAGATGGCATGTATGTATAACAATCTAGTAACAAAAGTAGGGGCACAAAAAACTCCAATAAAGAAACAGGAATTGAGAAACAAAACCATTATTTCCTTATTATTTTGAGAAAATTTCTATGTAGCCCTAACTCACTTTGAACTCCTACCGCTCCTGCTTCATCTTCACAAGGACTGATATGTCACAACATGCCACTATATCTGTCTCCAAACCATTCTTTTAAATGGATTTCTCTGCTATCTATGACCAGGAAAGAGTATAGATGGTCTTAGCCATCAAACCCAATAGTAACTGGACATTATATTTGAAACACATGCAGACAAAATTTTACAGGATGTCAATGATGAAAGGAAACTGGAGAAGAATTCATTTCCTGATAAGAAATCCCTAACATAATGATGACATAAACATTCAGTCTAGACAGCACACTGCCTGAGATGTCAATTCAGAAAATAGTTAATAGTTATGCCCATTCTTCCCATTTGAAAGGTTTAAAGAATGACCCAAATATCATGTAATATCCAAAATACAGCAAGGATGCTAGAGTTCAAAACCAGTATGGAAAGTAGTGACTATGAAAGAGATGAAAGGAAATGCCAATGAAGCTTCTCAGTTCTCCAAATATATTCACTATCACTGTAAAGTAATTTGTTTTCTTTGCATTATGTATGAAATTTAACTACATATTAAGAAGAATGCAGGATGGTACTTTATTAAAGTTAATGCTAGGGAATTAGTACACATCTAATTTAATATGATATTATAGCCATTAAAATGATTGAAGAATACTGAAGAAACATGGAAGAGGTTTATGGCATAACAGTAGAATATGAATGGTGTATCAATATGATAATAATTTTATACATTTATATACCTTATATTCTTCCTTTTATTGAAAATAACAGAAGGAAAAGAGCTCAAGAAAAGGCATAAGAAACAGTTATAAATGCAAAGACTCGCTCATTTGCACACTCAAGAATCCAATACAACCACAAAACTGGAAGCCATACTATATATATAGAAAGGGGCTATAGGGTAAAAGAGCTCTCTATCTCTCTATCTTTCTATCTCTCTCCTTCTCTCTCTCCTTTTGTCCTGCAGGTACCCTGTACAAGGAAAATGTAATTTTTGAAGCCCTGACATGACATTATAAAACAAGGTACTACCAAAAATTGAGTTGATTTTCTGTTGGCCATCAACTGCTGGGCATATGGAGAGGGATTTGATGGAGACATCCTGTTTAAGGCTGAGTGTTTCAAGATTTTCCACTCTGCATATTCTCTGGGTGTGCGTTTTTGTTCTATATTTGTTTCCATCTGCTATAGGAGGAAGCTTCTCTGATAATGGCTGAGCAAGGCACTGATCTATGAGTATAGCAGAATGTCATTAAGATTCACTTTATTCCTATGTTCTTTTAGTAGAACAGTAGTATTTGTTTTGAATCTAGGACTCTGGGCTATCTAGAGCTTTGAGTATAGATTACATCTTGTGGAGTGGGCCTTAAGTCAAACAAAATTGTTTAGTTACTCCCACAAGCTTTGTGCCATCATCACAGTAGCATATTTTGCTGGCAGTATACAATTGTATATCGAAGGGTTTGTGGCTGGGTTGGTCTTTACATTTCTCCTTTGATCGAGTGCAGAATACCTTCCTGTAACAAAGACACTAGCACCTATGGGTAAATGCTCTATGTAGACACCAGCTTGACTTCTTCATGTTTGATGAGTTGTATAGGTGTTATCTTCAGCATTAGGACCGTGCCATCTGTTTGTGGAGAGCAACCCATTTTCTTGGCAACAAACTGGGTTGTTTGAGGTTACCATAGGGCCCCTTTGGCCAACAATTCAATTAGATGTAACCTATTCCTAGTAGTGGAAGCTTCATTTGGTGACAAGAGATGTCCAGTTGGGGCTCTGTTTCCCCAATTATTTGGAAAATTCATTTAGATTCCCTTCATATAGATTCCCTTCTACTATATTAGGTTCCCATACTACCTCTCAAAATGACCCTTAATTTTAGCTGTCTCTCCCTATATTTCCTCCCTTGTCCCCTACTTTCCTCTTTCTTCCCACTTATTTCCCCATTCCAGTCACTCCAGCCCCATCCATCTATAACTATCTATCCTATTTCCCTTTCCTACAGAGAGTCATCTGTTCCCCCAGTCTATACCTAGTCTTATTCTAAAACTAATCTCTGTGGTTCTATGGATTGTAGCTTTGTTGTCATCAATTTAACAGCTAATATCCACATGTAAGTGAATATATACCATGTTTTTCTTTCTGGGTCTGGGATACCTAACTCAGGATGATTTTCTTCTAGTTGTATTCATTTTCTTGTCAATTTCATGATTTCACTTTTTAATGGCTGAGTAATATTCCACTCAGTGTAAGTGTACCACCATATCTGCTTTGCCCATTCATTTTTTGACGGACATCTAGTTTGTTTCCAATTCTTGGGTATTGTGAATAGAGCAGCAATGAACATGGTTGAGCAAGTGTCCTTGTGGTAGGACAAAGTGTCTTGATTGTTCCCAAGAGTGGTATAGCTGGATCTGGAGGTAGATCAATTCCCATCTTCCTGAGGAACCAAACATTGATTTCCATAGTGTCTGTACAAGTTTGCACTTCCACCATCAATGTATGAGTGCTCCCCTTACCCACATCCTCACTGATATGAGCTGTTATTTGTTTTATTGATCTTAGTCGTTCTAACAAGGTAAGATGAAAACTCAAATTAGTTTTATTTGCATTTACTTGATGACTAAGGTGTTGAGCATTTCTTTAAATGTTTCTCAGGGATTTGCAAATCCTCTTTTAAGAATTCTCTGTTTAGATCTGTATCCTGTTTTTTTTTTTTAATTGGCTTACTTGTTTTCTTGATATCCAGCTTTTTGAGTTCATTATATATTTTAAATATATTATTTATTCTTTTAGATATTAGCCCTCTATTGGGTGTGTAGTTGGTTAAAAAAAAAACAGCCAACAAACAAAACAAAAAATATTTGCCTATTTGCCCATTTGCCCATTTGCCCATTCTGTAGTCTGCCACTTTATCAGGATGATGGTGTCTTTTCCTGTGTAGAAGCTTTTCAGTTTAATAAGGTCGCATTTATTAATTGTTGAACTTAGTGCCTGGAATACACATTAATTTTGACCTTAAATAGGTCAAATTACAATAGATTATGCACAGGTACAATTCTGTTATATTTGTATAGTTTTGTTGATTTTTTTTTTTTTACTTTCAAACTCTGATTTTTTTCTGGGTTGTTATCTTTTTTATTGGGATTTAGGTTGATTTTTAAAGTTGTCTTCATTGTTCAAAGTGAGAAAAAGTTATTTTCCAGAAAATACAAAGAACAAAACATATACTTACAAGAAGAGGAAATTTATCATTTTCTAAATGTCTTCTGCAGACATAGTATTTTACAATATTTAGAATGACCTTCACAAAAGGAAATAAAATCACCTCTCAGCCTTTTGGCTAAGATCAAGAATAAAAAAGGAAATAAAGGAACAGGCATAAGACTATGGGAGGAAGAAGAGAAGCCAAGAGAGATAATTAGCTTCTCTTAGTTTGACTGCCTATTGACTATGAAATTTTATATAGCAGAGACAATGGTCTTATCAATATCTGTGTCTTCCCATTCATACATTTTTGAAAGTATGTAAGTTTAAGATAAGTTGATCATGAAATTTGACGGCTCAAAACATAAATGCTATCTTAAGTTAGAAAAAAGACAAAAGACTGAGGCACACAATAGAGAGGTAATTTGAGTAGTCACACAATTGTGGGAGAATGGCATTCAGTTCCAAGACACCTTTTCAGAGGAACAGCAGACCAGAACACGTAAGAGACACTCCACAAGGCTGAAGTTTTATCTGTTGGTAGAAGGCTTGCCTAGCATGTATATGGCCCTGGGGTTAATCCTCACCACCAAGTAAACTGGGCATGGTAATACATGCCACTCCCAGAACTTGAGAGATAGAGCCAAGAAGACCAGAAGTTCAAGACCAGTCTAGGACATAAGAGATACTGTTTTAAAAATAAAAAGTATACCCAGAAAGTACTGTTAAATTGTTTAGAGTGATGGATGGTATTGATTGATGTCTCACATGACAAAGCATCATTCTTAAAAGATACTATGAGTACCATGACATCTCCAAGTAGTTTTAACTTGCATTTCTCAAATTAATAAGAATGAGGAATACAGTTTTGAAATATCTTAGTTGTTTTTATTTCTTCTTTTAAGAACTTTCTGCTCAAATCAATAGCTCTGTGTTTAATTGGATCATTTGTTTTCTTTCTTTTTACTTTTTGAGTTCTTTGTATATTCTTTATAATAATCCTCTCCTTTGAGATTTCAATTAACCACAGCCAGAATGGCTAAGATCAAGAAAACAACTCACGCCGGGCATTGGTGGCACACGCCTTTAATCCCAGCACTCAGGAGGCAGAGGCAGGCGGATCTCTGTGAGTTCGAGGCCAGCCTGGTCTCCAGAGTGAGTGCCAGGATAGGCTCTAAAGCTACATAGAGAAACCCTGTCTTGAAAAACCAAAAAAAAAGAAAAGAAAAGAAAAGAAAACAACTCACAACAAATGCTTGCGAGGATGAAGGGAAAGAATAAGCTATATTCATTGTTGGTGGGATTGCAGACTGGTATAGAAACTCTGGAAATCAGTATGAAAATCATCAGAAAGCTAAAAATAAATCTACCATATGCTAAGCTATACCATTCTTTGGCATATGTTCAAAAGACTGGCATCCTACTTCACAGATGCTTTGTTCACCCATGTTCACTGCTACTGCATTCACAATAGGTAGGGGATGGAAATAACCTAAATGTCCTTCAACTAATGAATGGATCATGCAAATGTGGTGCATATAGATAGAATTATAATCAGCTGTAAATATAAATGAAAATAAAATTATGACAATTTTAGATAAATGGATAGAACTAGAAAATATTCTATTAATTGAGGTAGTCCAGACCCAGAAAGATGAGTGCCACAAGTTCTCTCTTATTTCTGGATCCTAGGCCCAAATCTTCATATGTGCAGATACTCTTCAGACATTGCCTGGAGTAACCATAAAAAACCCAAAACCATATAAAGGGACTGTATGGGGGAGCTCTATAGCTGTACAGAGGGGAATAGCGAGAGACAGATAATGTGAAGGGGAGAATGAGGGGGGCTTTTAACTCTGGAAGGGAAATAGAATACAACACAGAAGAAGAAAGACAAGAGAGGAATAAAAACCACTAAGGATGTTTGAAATATCCATAAGGAATCATCTGTGCTTTCCTAAAATTATAAAGAATATATATTATGAAGTTTAAATCAAGTTATACCACCAGAGATAATAATACTCCCTGAGAGCCATAGTCTATCCAACAAAAATCCCAGTGCCAGGCACAAAACAAACCCTCCTTTCCTTTTTATATATAAATAGATAGTACATTTTAAAAATGTGTTCTGGCTCAGTGAGGGTTAAGTGGGGTGGTGGATGGGAAGGCAAGATAGAGGAGGGAGTATGGGGAGGGATAATTAACACTAACAACCTTTGAAAAAAGCCATATGGAAACCTTACACAGTAGGTGCTTCCTAAAATGTCTATATATACACATCTAAAAGGAGTTTAGATGGAGTCACCTAATAGGGGACAATGTCTCATCAGATATATGCAGCAAACAATAACCCCAGGGCCTGGTGAGGGTTACCTCCATTCTAGTTGTTGGTCAATGGAATCCAATAGATGCCTCAAATGACACAGTTTATTGCCACTGTTCTTGCTTACCCTGCAGAACTCGATAGTAAGACCCTATTGCCAAAGACACCATTTTCCTCAATCATAGGACATGGAGAAACCAAGTTAAAACTGGCCTAGAAGCTTTAGCCTTGCTGGCTAAGTTTCATAATGCTAGAGGTTTCTATGCACACTACTAGGGGAGAAAAGTCATTAACAATCTTACTCAGCTGTGAACCCTACAAGCTATCATAACCACCCAGGTAATATATGCCCATAGGTGCAATAGTGGCACATGTGTTTTAAGAGTAGCCAACCGTTTTCTGGTTGCATTTAAGGTCTATTCCCCCAAAAGAACTCCTGTCTGATACTGTTACCTGGGCCAATAACTGGTGACTGGGTAGGTCATAGGCCGTAGAGGAGAACATACTATTGTTGTTCAGATAAATGAGTATCTGTTAAACTATTTACTAACTATCTTTTGAAATTTTTATTTATTTTATATCCTGACCACAGTTTTTCCTCCCTCCTCTTCTCCCAGTCTCTCTCCCTCACCTCCCCCTACCCCCCAATCCACTCCTCCTCCATTTCTTAGGGCAGGCCCCCATGGATATCAACATAACATAGCATATCAAGTTGCAATAAGTCTAAGCACCTCCACTTGTCACCTTATCCAGGCCCACACATCAGAAGGAAGCCTTCTACTCCATCAGAGGCCAGTCCAGCATCCTGAACCCCAGGTAAGACTGCCCTCTACCCCACCTACACTGGCCCAGCCTAACTCCAACTGCTCATCCTCTGTCCATCATCATATTCTAGCCTACACCTTTGGAAGAAACCCAGATGCCAAGCCCCATCAGACGCCAAGCCAGCATCACAAACTTCAGAGTCCAGACCAGCTCCCTGAAAACCATGCAGAAGCCATGTACCCTACCAGAAACCAGGCCAGAATCCTGAACCCCAGAGGACCCATGGCCAGATAAGAGGCCATGTACATAGCCAGCAAGCCCCTTCTGGAACAGGGGCTATCTAAGGCATCAGAAATCCTGTCCCCAATGTAGGTAGAGACCCTCTACTCATCCACATGTCACAATATCCAGAAGACAAGGGATGAAACAGAAACTAAGGAAGAAAATACCAATCCAACAAAGACAAATCCAGAAATTGGCACCTAGACCTATTACCACTCCAAATCCAGATGCCTAAATCTAAGTGTAAAAACATGAACAAAACAGCCTCGGCAATACGTCACTACCAGAGCCCAGCCATCCCGCTACAGCAAGCCCTGAATATTCCAACACAATTGAAGCACAAGAAAATGACCTTAAAACCAACTTTATATTGATGATGAGTTAAAACAGAAATAAAAAAAAACTCCCTTAAAGAAATTGAGGAAATGACAATCAAAAATTGGAGGAAATCAATAAGTCTTAAAGAATAGCAAATAAAAAGCAAAGAAAAAACAAACAACAGTTGACGGATACTAATAAAACTGTTCAAGACCTGAAAATGGAAATAGAAGCAATAAAAAACACAAACTGGGGGAATTATGGAAATGGAAAATCTAGGTAAGTTTACAGGAAACAGATGCAACAAAATACAAGAGATGGAAGAAAGAATCACAGGCATTGAAGACACAATAGAAGAAATTGATACAACAGTCAAAGAAAATGTTAAATCTAAAAAATTCCTGGCAGAAAATATATAAGAAATCTGAGGCACTATGAAAGGGACAAACCTAAGAATAATAGGAATAGAAAACCTCCTTTCAAATTGCTGGTTTAGGGAATGAGTCTTAAGAGAGTCCCAAAACAATATTGGCTATTGCTGTTGCCACTGGTTGCCTCTCAGAGACTGAAGATAAGTCTTAATTGCTGAAGACATCACACACTTTAGACTCAGTACTTGGAAGGCTCCAACTGTGACTGAATTGAAAGACTCCTCCATGAGGACTAGCTCACATGGTACTGGAAGATGCCATGCAAGCTGCAAAGCAAGAAAAGCAACCAAACTGTCCTATAAAACACAAAAATGATGATCATGGCAAGATATCCCCAAAAGTGTAACAGTGGCACTTATAAACTGGGAGTGATGAACAGGCACCTACTTGGACTTAAGGCCTGATCACTAGAAAGAAATTTATGCCGGGTACTGTAAGCCTAGCTAACTACCAGTGACTAGTGAGATCATGGATCTTAGAAAAGTATCTACTACTGCCACTTTCTCAAACCAGTATATTTTCTAATTTTATTATTATACTTATCCTTATACCTAAAGAGATGTACAGCTCTCATTCCTTATCAAAGAACCTTCTCTTTTTTGCAGCAGAAGGAGACAATTACAGAAAGCCACAACTGGTTAAAATGCAGAGAACAAATAATAGCAGGATTCCCAGCTTCACTTGATATATTTGCGACAAAACACATAAGGCTCATGGAACATCACAGAATGGGGTAGAAAGACTGTAAGAGCCAGAGAACCAGAAAGTCAGCTGTGAAATTACATCTTCTGTATAGGACAGGGAAACCACACCTATGAAATCTCAACAGTATAGTAGTCTAAACAAGACCTGAACAATGAATACCAGTTGGCATACCAACATGTCTGGGGGAAATCTCATAGGACCCCACCCACAGATAAAGACCAATTAACAAATGCTGAAAGAAAATCAGTCTTCCCTAGGGATGAGACCCTCGTTGGTTATCTAAGGTGTCTGGATGGGGTAAGGATTAGAGCAGGCAAAAAATCTTATGCTGATTATTTTAATTAGCTGTTTCACATATTTATCCTAATATACTAATATAATATACAGACATCACCACAATATACAACATGTTATTGTTATGAAAATGTGCCAAGATGTAGTGACCTTTGGATGTCCTTCTGTATGTTGTGAATAAATGTTTCTCTTATTGACTGATGAATAAATGTTGATTGGCCAGTAGCCAGGCAGCAAGTATAGGCAGGGCTACCAGACTAGGAGAATTCTGGGAAGAGGAAACGTGGAGGAGAAACAGTTGAGGGAGGGAGATGCCATGTAGCTACCAGGAAGATAGGGCTCTGCGAATTCTCCAGTAAGCTAAGACCACATGGAGATGCTTAGACTAATGGAAATGCGTTAATAATTAAGAGAGAGCTAGCCAGTAAGAAGCCTGAGCCATCGGCCAGTTTATAATTAATATAAGCCTCAGTGTTTATTTGGGACTAAACATCTTCGGAACCATGCAGAACAGAAACTTCTGTTTATAGTGAGTACCTGGGCAGAAATAATAACGAAAAAAATCGAATATTTTTTAGATTTTTCCCTAAAAATGTAAAAACTTTTGAAATCTCTAAGATTTTTGCTGCTGCTGCTGTTGCTTGCTTTGGTTTTCATTTATGTCTCACTATACGGCCTAGATGGGACTCAAATTCATAACCCTGAAATTTCAACCTCCTGAGTGATAGGGTTACAGATGTGTGCCATCACGTGCAGCTTAAAAGCCAGGGTTAAACATAAAAATGACTTGAAACTGTAGCATGATAAACCTTATTAGACTATAGTGAAGCGTCTGGGACTAATTAATCCAAATGACCAAGGAAAGATAAGCAAGGTTTCTTGAAGGCATCTTAGAATAGAACTGAATTCACATTTCTATTATGCCTGAGCTAATTTTCCCCCAGGGACAGGAAAGACAACATTTTAAAGCATCTTTAGCCCTATTTGTTTAGTACTTCATTTCTTCTATTGTAAAATTAGTTCCATGGTTACAGATGGCAATGTCACAGATGATTAGTCATAATGATCTTGAACTAAACTCTGAGTTTTGATCCCCCTGGCTAGATTTAGAAATATGTGGAGTGTGGTATATTGTCATATTAACACATTCACACTTGAATAAGATATGCTTCCTTGAGTGCTAAGGAAGAAGAGGCAGAAAATGCATAAGAGGACTGTCTCATGTCCATAGAATTCTCCAGTGAAAATATATCTACATAGTACAAAACCAAAGAGATTAGGAGCCACATATTACTTAAGCTCCCCAAACAATTTGTTTTAGAAGCAGGGAAGAAGGTTAGGGTGGAAAAGACTTTGCTGAGGTCTCATAAACAATCGGTGACTAAAATACGACTTGAGCCTTGAACTCTCAATTCTAACTCTGGTATTCTTTTTTGAAAATATTTTGGGGCTTACAGGCTTTGGTTTATAGGTAGTACAATATAGAGATAGAATACTGTCCATGGTCCACCTAAATACAGATTTCTCAAATTCTCTTTGGTATCTATTGTTGAGGAATGGACCAAAGAGTTAGTTTCTAATGTCTTCAACAAAAGCTGTAACTAGGTTGGGTGCACTGAACAGTTCCTCAAAGTAGAATCATAGTGCTCGTCCTTCTGTAGAGATTAAACATATATATCGTTGTGTCTTGTGTTTTGAGGACAAGATGTTTGAAAGTTGGGGAAAATAGGGCATACTTTTAAGACTATAGCATTTCAATGGGGTTTGAGACTAGAGACAGTATGAAAAATAGTGTCTAACTAGGAATGATCTGTTGATACAGACAAGAACAATACTATTTGTCCTCTTAGAAGATCAAATAATATGATAATCAAACTAATATGTACACGTGAACAATTATATTTATTTTTTATTTTGCAATAATTTTTGAGAATCTACTATATGTCAGGCACTAGGTCATTGATTTGACATCCATAATCGACAAATAAGATCCCTCTTTGTGTACGGAATTTACAGTTTATTAAGACAGACTAGCTATAAGTAAATGAATACAGAAATGTGTAATTTATCCAATAGCCAAATGTATTATGGAGAAAAGTAGAACAGGAAAAGGAAGAAGCAATACAGGCTTAAATTTTAAATAGAATATTTAAATAAAAACTTGAAGTACCTAATTGGGGAAGATTTCTCTAGGCAAGGGGAAAAATAGTTAACAGTCTCTGTTTGGGAGCATGTCTGGGACATTAGATGAATTCTAAGAAGCCAATGGGGTTGCGTTATTAAGAACATAGGAAAAGGAGCAAGAGATGAAGTCACAATAGTGAGGGGTTTGACCCTACACGACCTTGTAAGTAATAACGGTTTCAGTTTTTACTTGAAGAGAAATTATGAGCCATTGGAAAGTTTTCAGCAAAGGGGAAAAATGCAACCTTAGGTCATGATAGCCTGCCCTAGTTATCAAGCAGCAGACAGATTCTACTTAGCTTATTACAGATAGCATCACATATAATCTAGCTATCATTTTGAAGTACCACTTCTCAAACTTTTAAATATATTGCAAATCAAGTGGGAGAATTACTAAAATACACAATTTTTTTTTCAGTAAGGCTGAGACAGAGCCAAAGATTTGGCATGTCTAACAAGGTCTCAGATGACGCAGATGTTGCTGGCTACAGTACAAATCTTTGAGAAGAAAATGAGAGTTCTGGATGGATGAGTGAACAGAAAAAAAACAATTTTCAAGGGAGAAATAAAACTATACTTTCTAAAATATCTGGAGCATACTTAATTATAGCATTACATCTGTGATTTAGGGATATAGCTCAGTGATAGTACACTTTCCTAACATGTACAAGGGCCTAAGTTTAAACCCCAGTACAATTCACATGTAAACAACAACAGTGCATTTACATAATTCCCTCAACAACTTTAAGAAGTAGCTAAATTATGAAGCCCAAAAAAACAAATGAGAAAATTGAGCTCAGGGTATGTTTATGTTTGACATAGGGTTACATTTAAGGCTAGAGGGTTAATTTGTGACTAAGTTGGGATGTAACAGCCAAAACAATGTTTCTAGAACCCTTGTTCTTTCTATCCCATCTTATTGCTTTATGTCACAAAGGGGATAATTTTTAATCTGCTTAACTGAGAAAAGAAAATGAGCTGAGTTGAAACGTAATACCCAAAATCATCTTTCTGTAACTGTACTGTCCAATGTAATTTCAAATTGTTATTGTTTAAATTTAAATTAATTCTATATTTTAAAAAATTAAGTTTTCCTTCTGTTACCACCAGCCATGTTTCAAAAGCTTGGCTGGCTAGCAGATATCTATTGGAGAGAGGAGATAAAACATTTTCATCACTGCAGAACATTCTGTTAGATAGCTCTACTCTAGGGAAGCAAGGAATTTGAAAATGTTACAACTATACTCTGGACCAGAAAGTAGCCCCCTGGTTAAGAGAAGAAAATAGGCTCTTAATACTCTTAAGAGGGAAGGAAATAAGATGAGTCAATGAAGACTTTTCTGAAGGTCAAAAGAAAGCTGGTCATTTTCTCTTCTTTCTTTTGGTGTGTGTGTGTGTGTGTGTGTGTGTGTGTGTGTGTGTGTGTGTGTGTGTGTGTGTGTGTGTGTGTTTTGCTAGCATCCACATAGTGGTTCACAATCATCTGTAATTCCAGTTCCAGGGATCCAGTGCCTCCTCAGGTACCAAGCACACATGTGGTACACAGACGTACATGCAGGCAAAGCAGCCATCCATACACATGAAATAATAACTTTAAAATCATTTTTGAAAACATTCTTTTCTCCTCTTTCTATTGATTTTCTCTTACTGCTTAGGAACAAATCCCTTGGAAATGTTCACTGGCCTCCATTAAGCTAAAGAGCGTATGTGGGGGGCAAGGAGACTCCTATATTCTAGAGAGCTAGAAAGCATTGAGTTAAAGAATATAGCAACACAAAATAAAGGAGTTGATGGTTTTTGATCCAGCTCGTTGATGAGGCTCCTGTTGATTTCTTTTACAAGTACCTGTTTGTTCAAATTCGCCACAATGTTTTCCATGTGGAGAAGAGTACTGGCACATCAGGATCATCAACCATGCTCTTTAAACATAAATATACTCATGCCTTACCATAGCTCTGGGTAATTCACAACTTAGGTAGCAGGAGTGAAGACCTTACGTCAGCATCCATAATAAAAAAAAAATCCTAGGAACTCTTCTATACACTCAAGTCTCTTAATCTCTTGCTTAAATTTGCTTTAATGAATGAGGATCAGAAACCAAGAGGTTAAGAGTACAGATTCAGGAAAGGACAGAGACAAAGAAAAGACAGACATGGAGGTAGTGGGTAGTAGGACATAAAGTACACATTAATGAATAAATGACAAAGACAGATAAAACAGAGGAGAAAAAAAGAAACCAAAAAAATCCAAAGGATGTGATTTCATCCCATTGAAAACTATTTGGGAGGTCAGTGCAGCTGCCTTTTCCAATATTTTGGGAATACCACAGGTAGGTCCATGCAGACTGTCAGGTCTTCCTAGATATGCCCTGTATCCCACCATACATGCCCCCACATGCACCACCATGACTACCTCACAAATGTCCTTGAGATGCTTGATGTAATGACGCTCGGTGCTCATGATCTCATTGATGACATTGGCCCGCATCTGGTCCCGGTTCTGTAGTGGCCGGCCCAGACAAAGGCAGTCTGAGTTGGGGTCCAGGTGCCCATTCTGCACATCACTGGGCCCTTCCTCCACCCCATCCTCCTGATTCACCCAGAGCTGTGGAAGTAGGCAAAAGAAAAAAATAATAATGGGTTAACCTTCTTTGAGAAATTTCCAGCTAAATAGAAAAAGGATAAATGAGTAACTTTAAGTATTTACAAAGACTTTAGTCAGAAGCTTTTGAAAACAGGGTGAATGCCAGGACTGACTCTAGGATGGCTTGCTGGCCCTAAGCCTGGCTTCAGATTAAAAAAAAAATCTACCTACCTCTGCCTCCTGAGTTCTGGGAATTAAAGGTATGCACATCCTGCCTAGCTCTTTCCTTTTGCCGTTTTAAAAATGTGTGTAATTGATCCTTTAATACCTCCATTCAACACAATTAAGAAGTTCTATCATAGATAAATATTCAAAGGAATGTACGTGGTTTCAAAAAGTTATTCCAAGACACTGGAAAATGCTACATATACTTAGTTGTATTTATAATAATGAAAATTGTTCCCTAATATTCTGTTACCTTCTCACATACCAGTCTAGGTCAGCATATGAGATATCTTCACTGGGTGGCATTTCAGCTCAGAATGCTGTATCAGCCTTGCCAAAAATATGGGTAGGCTAATGCAAACCTTTTCACAAGTGTTGTTCACAGATGCTTAAGTTAGCACAAATAGGCTCCAGGGTTACAAGTAAAACTATAAAAAAAATACCTAGAATCTGTCACATTTCTAGAGGACCTCTCAAAGTACCTAATGAATGATTTCTTCAACCATCATTGAATGGAAGTAAATCAGGGTTAGTGAAATCAAATTTAGCAGATCTCTACATCAGACATATACTGTAAAAGAAGCCTTTTAGAGCCAATGAAGTCTTTCAAAATCAGAGACAATATCTAGTTCTTGTCTTCTTTTTCTATTCCCTCTGTCATTGCCTTCAACTCTTCATAATATGACAAAGTCCCAGGTAAACACCTAACTCCAATCTGTCCTACATGCTACTACCAAACCAGTTTCCTTGACAACCACTTTAATTGGCTAGCCTCAAATCCAAAAGCCTCACACTGATTATTAACATTCATACTAACATTCAAAATTATCATAATATGCCTCCAAATATATTTCTGCTGTTACCTCCTACTATTTCCTTCCGAAATAATAGGATGCTCTTGGATTTCCCTTTTTTTGCACACAAATTGCCATCTATATACATCAAGCCTATATAGAATGCAGAAATAACATAGCCCAAAGACTTATAAAAACTTAAACAATAATGATTCTAGTGCTCAACTTTCTGGTAAAGAAACTGATCTTCACAGACACTGCCAGGGAAAACAACTTTGATATGCCTATGTATCTGTGTTTTCTAATGTTTTGAAATCATTAATTTAAGGATTAATTAAGATTAATTAATTGATTAATAAATTAATATAAATAATAATATTAATTAATATACTATTAATATATAACTTAATGCAATATAATATAATATATGCTTCATAAAAATTTAAAATAGAAAACAAGGAAACTGTGGTGGTTTGAATGAAAATGGCCCCCATAGGCCCAGAGGGAGTGGCACTATCAGGGAGTGTGGCCTTGTTGGAGCAGGTGTGGCCTTGTTGGAGGAAGTGCATTACTGGGAGCAAGCTTTGAAGTTTTAGAAGCTCAAGTCAGTCCCAGTGTCACTCTCTCTTTCTGATGCCTGTGGATTTGGATGTAGAACTCTCACCTACTTCTCCAGCATCATGCCTGCCTGCCCGCTGCCATGCTTCCAACCATGATGATGAAAACTAAAATTCCAAACTGTAAGCTAGCCCTAATTAAATGTTTTACTTTATAAGAGTTGCTGTGGCCATGGTGTCTCTTCACAGCAATAGAAACCGTAAGACAAAAACTCTGATTAGTAGAAACAAAGACAAGAATGGAAATGGCAGTCTTAGAGAAAAATCATTGAAAGGCAACACTATGAACAATTGTACACTAAAAATCAGTTAAAATGATGAAATGGATAAATTCTTGGAAATACACAAACTAGAACAGACTCAAGAACAAATACTGTAAGTAGGGCAATAAGAAGTATGGGACTGAGTAATCAGAAACTATTCACATGGAAGCAGAGGACAAGGTCTGGTGGTTTAAATATTTGATTTCAAATATTTAAAGAATTATCATTCATCTCTGGCAAAAATCCTCAAAACATAAAAATGCAGACACCTCAACAAAATGTTAGCAACATCTAAAAAATCTTCCTTATCAAATGGGATTGATTTCTGGAATACAAAATTTGTTTAACATAAGAAAAGCAATGTAATACAACATAATAATAAATTTTATGAAATCTCACATGTTTATCTCAATCAGCACACTCATTCATGATTAAAAAATATTTAACAAACGGGAAATAACTTCCTCTAAATGATAATGGGTATTTATGAAAAGCCCTTACACTCAAGAAATCAAGGATATCTGCTCTTATCACTCTCATCCAATATTGTACTGAGAATTCTAGCAAGAGTAACTGAACAGGAAAAATAAATAAAAGGAATTCAAAATTAATAGAAGATGTAAAACTAACTCTAGTCATCATTCATACAATCTTATACATAGGAAATTTTACAGAATCCACCCAAAAGGTCCTCTAATATAAAGCTCAGCAATATTTGTAGGACAAAAGATAAATATTTTAAAAATCAAATGTTGTTTCCACACAGTAATATTGAATAATCTATGAGTAAAATTAAGAAAACTACTATGTTTAAATAGAACCAAAATATTTTCAAATCATTGAGTGAATTCAACAATTTCACACATTTGCAAATCTTTAGTAGCCTTTCTCCCCAAATAAATTGATAATTATAAAAGAAGAATTACTGAAATATCCATTTGGTTGAATCTGAAATGTCTTACCAAAGATTCACATGTTCCTGCTGGACAGTCGTGGTACACACCTTTAATCCCAGCACTCTGGAGGCAGAGGCAGGTGGATGTCTGTGAGTTTGAGGCCAGCTTGGTCTGCAGAGTGAGTGCCAGGAAAGCCAGGACTGTTTCGCAGAGAAATCCTATCTTGAAAAGCCAAAAACAAAACCAAACCCAAAACCAAAACAAAAAAGAATCCATCCCCAATGTAGCAGTGCTCAGAGGTGATGCTTTGGGGAAGTGATTAGATGACAAAGGTTCTGATTTCATCAATGGGCTGATCAATTGATCGACTACTGGAGTGCTGGACACAAGAGATGGGACCTCGCTAAAGGGAGTAGTAGTCCTTAAGGGTATAGCCTTGAGGGCTCTATCTTGTCCTCGGTTTCTCTCTCCTTGTACATATTCTTGTGTTCTCCCTTTTTGCTTCCATGGTATGAGATCAGAAGCTTCCTCTATAACATACTCCTAGCACCATTGTGCTATGCCTCCAAGGTAACCAGCTGATTTGGGCTGAAAGCTCTGAAAATATGATCCAAAATATACCTTTCCTCCCTTTAAATTGTTTCCTTCAGGTATTTTGTCACAATGATGGGAAGTCTACTATTGGGAGACCATGATGAACTCAAGGAAAGTTCTGGGAGTTTCTTAGGAAAATTACCTTATCTCTTAATCCATCAGTGGGAAGTTTTGTGGGTGAAAGATGGAGTATTTAGAACTTTAAGTTAGAAAAAAATTGCATGCTAAGAACTTAAGGGGATGTTCTGTAGGATCTTGGAAGATAACGCTGAGAGAAATGTAGATAATGGAGGCCTGGCTTGTGAGGTTTCAGAGAGAAGATTGAGAATCCCATAAAGACTCTATCAAGCTCTGTCATTTGTGGGATATATTTGAGTTAAGCATCTGTGGAAGTGAAGTCTTTGTTTTAATGGGACAATGGACACTGGTTAGCTAGTAATGAAAAAATCAGCTGTGATTAATAAGAGATGGGCATTATTGAGGCAAAATCTTCTGGGAAGTGTTTACTCAGGGTTAGCACGTAAATGTTTGGTCCAAGCAGGGCCAAGACTGCCCTTCAACTTGGCAGAAGAATTTGTGAAATAACATGTAAGACTCTCTCACATGGTACTAGTTTTTGAAGACATGAAAGAAACACAGAGACTAGCTGAATTTCAACACCTTGTGGCAGTGCTGGTGTCCCTACAGAGACATCCTGAGTTGCCATTAGTGAAGGTGAAGTGTCAGTTGCAGTGGAAATTCTAGGATTGAAGTGAGAAGTTGAGGCTTGTCAACATGTGGCATGGTTAAGGTCCCTGGAGAGGCCAAGAGAAGTCATTAATGAAGGAGCAGCCACAGATTCCAGGACTGTAGGATGATTACAAAGTGGTAGTTTGGGATAGAAACATCTCAAGCCTATAAGCCAATAGACGGTAAAGCAAGAAAAGTGGGACTGACCAAACCCTTTGGAATTCAGTAAACCATGAATGAGTCCCAGAGGTCAGACACTGAGCTTTTTACACTTGGATTTTGCTTTGATCTAATTGTAACTGTGCTCTAGTTCTCCCCTTTTAGAATAAGAAATTGTTTTGTATTTTAGAAGAACCTACAGATAAAGGATTCTTACTTTAAAAATCCTGGACTTTAAAAGTGTTGAAAATTTAAACACTGTAGAACTTCTGTAAGTTGGACAAACAAGAAGAAAAAAGTTCTGGCTTAATGTGATGTGTTTGTCCATTAAAGTTGATGAGGTGTGAAAGTCACAACTTCACTTGTCAACTTAACATACATAGGAAGAGGGAACCTTAATTAGTAATTGCCCCTATTGGACAAGTTTATGGGTATTTTCTGATGTCTAATTGATATAGTAGGGTGCAGATCACTAGACATGGCACCATCCCTGAGAAGGTGGGAGAGCAAACCAGTAAGCAGAGCTCCTCCTTGCTCTCTGCTTCAGTTCCTGACTTTAGGTTCCTGCCTTGTGTCCTTGCTTTCATTTCCCTTTCTCCCTAGATGATAGACTGTTACTCGTAACATGCAAGAAATCATTTTCTCCCCAAGTTAATTTTGCTCAATGTTTTATCATAGCAACAGAAAAGTAAAGTGGGAAATTTCCCCTTTCATCAGTATATAAACACTTAGCATTCTTGCCTGGCACAAAGATAATAAACACGGTGTTACAAAGTCATGAACAGAAACTAGTCCTCTGCCCTCAAGGGAAAGAGAATTAGTAATTATTGCTAATGAAATGAAAACCACCATAAGAAAGCTTTTAACAAGTTGTTTTCTCTTTCTAACATACACACAATTAGAAGTAATGATCTCCAATAAAACAATGAAAATTTTGGTTACATTACAAACGGAGGGGAGAGGGATGGGGAGAAAAGGAAAGACCCACGAAAAATTCTTTTATTTGCATTGGTGACTTGACTATATCAACAGACTAATCTAGAACTTGTTCACGGAGTTGTACTGTACCACAACACACCCGTGACATCCACCATGTCTTTCCCACACATCATATTTATTCTCTCCATCACTTCATTGTATCTTCTAATGTGAGGGTTTTACTTTCTGAACAAGCAGACCCTTTTCCTAATTTTTTCTCACTCTTTTTTGTCGTTCTTTTATCCCTGGCTTTTTTGGTTGTTGTTGTTCCCTGAAAATTCATACACTGCATTCTGAGCATGATTTCCCCTCCTCCATCTCCTCCTCAATCCTAAACTGAGTGTTAAGTGTCTTTCTAAAATCTCTCTTACATTGGCTTTGAAACTTTCCACCATGGCATGGGTTTGAATATGAAATGTTTCACAGAAGCTGATGTGCTAAATGCTTAGTTCCTAGCTGGTGACGCTGTTTGCAGAAGTGGTGAAAATTTTAGGAAGTGCTGTCTTACAGAAGAAATAGGTCACTGAAAGCATGCTTTTAAAGGTTATAACTGTCCCCAGTTCCCACACCCTCTCTCTGCTTCATGGTCAACATGGGGCAAATGGCCTTTGACACATACTTTGATTGCCATTATGTTCTAACTCACCATGGACCCAGAGTCAATGAAGCCAGGTAACATGAACTTAACTCTGAACATGGAAGCAAAAAAAAATCATCCTTAATTTGTTTCTTTCAGGTGTTTTGGTCACAGCTATGCAAAACAAACAAACAAAACTAATGTGGCAGACTAAATAAGCTTTATTATTTCCACTTTGTATCTGACAAGGCTAGAGTAGTCCGTCTCTCATGATAAAGAAGCAGAATCTGAGATTGCTGCAAAGTCTCTAAATACTTAGACCAAATCAGAAGGAAAGTCTGGCAGGGTAAACAATGTAGCCTTGATGGCCTGTGTATATATATGAACTTCCCAGCACAGGGTAAGTTACCTGACTTCTCTGATCCTTAATATCTTCATCAGTAAACAGAATAGTATCAATCCATTTCATAGGCTAATGTAGGGATCATATGAAGTAATGCATCTAAAACTATTAATTCCTGCCACCAAGTTGAGATTCTAATTATCCCCTAAATTGATACCATCTGGCCCTAGAATAATGAAGCAACAGCTGAGAGGTATTCTCTAGTCAGGATACCTTAGAAAGCACTTTGTTCTCATCGTTTTTCTAAATATTGTGCACACTAAATACCACCTCCTTAGCCCCTGCGCCTCATCACCATAGATGGAATCTTGATATCTTTTAAAAGTTTTCCTAAAGCAATATATCAAAGTGAATGGGGGTTACTTGGGGTGCTATGAAGCTCTTCACAGACAATAGGGCTCTAGTCAGTCAAACAAGAAAATGCCTCTAATATAAACCATGTTCTCCTCCCCATTTTTTTCTTTTTATTGACTTTCACAGGGACTATCTTGCTTGGACTTTGATAGAAATAATGTTCATTCATAAAATAGCTAAAAATGAGTGCTTTGATGGGACCTTTAAAGTCCATGTCTTCTACATTTCCTCTGATAGGCCTTCTGTTTGAGCTTAAATAAAATCAAAAAACACAATCATTTATAATAGCCACACAATAATAAAATAACTGTAAATAAAGTTAAGCAAGAAAATGAAAGAATGCTACAATGAAAACTTTAAGACACTTAAAGAAACTGAGGAAGACATCAGAAGATGGGAAGATCTCCTATGCTCGTGGAAGAATTAATATTGTGAAAATAGTCACCCTATCCAAAGAAATCTACAGATCCAATATAATCTAAATTAAAATATGAGGGCCTCCCTTCATAAACATAGGAAAATTAAAAAAAAACAAAATTATATGGAGTTACAAAATAATAATGATAGTCAAAGTAATCTGGGGTGTGGGGCAGAGCCATGAGATATGTCATCATAACTGATTTCAAGCTAGAAGCTATCATGATTTTTAAAAAAGCATGATATTATCAAAGGGGCACATGAATGAGGTCTCAGATACAAGTCTGCATACCGCAGCTACATAACCTTTGATAACGATGCCAAAAAAATATATGGAAAAAGGCAGAATCTTCAATGATTGGTGCTGGGATACATGGATTTCAACATACAGAATAATGAAGCTAGATGCTTATTCCTCAAGCCCTGCAAAAAAAAATCACATCTAACTGGGTCAAAGACATCAACATAAGACTTAGTATCCTAAAACTACTACAGGAGAAAGTAAGGAGTACATGTCAACTTTTAGGGAAATATGGAGGCTTTCTGAATGTAACTCTAGAAGCACAGGAAATAAGACCAGCAATTAACAAATGTGATCTCACAAAACTAAACAGTTTCTATACAGCAAAAGAAACCATGAGACAAATAAAGGGCAGCCCACAAAATGGGAAAATTTCTTTGCCAGCTATGTATTCAAAAAACTAGAAATAGATCTGCCATATGACCCAATTATGCCATTCCTGGGCATGTACCCAAAGAACTTTATAGCTTACTATAGAGATGCTTACGTATCCGTGTTCATTGTTATTCTATCTACAGTAACTAGGAAATAAGAAAAATAGATGCATATAAACTGATGGATGTATAACAAGCATGTGTTACCTATAAAAATTGAACATTAGTTGTGAGAAAATGTAAGTCATAAAATTTAATGGATGAAACTGGAAAAATTACTTACTGAGGTTACCCAGGCTCCAAAAGACAAATGTACAGTTATCTGTCCTATGTGGGTAGTAGCTTCAAATCTTGTGTTTTGTGTGTTTAACTTAGGGTACATGTGGTAGTCAGGAAACTAGCAATGTTGCATTGGGTGAAGGATGCATATTAGGAAGGGGGTATGGATTATAGGTGAGATGAATGTAGAACACGGGAATACTGAGGGCAGAAAGATTCAAGCAAGTAGTGGAGAAATGGGGAAGCTAGAGGGTAAGGGGAGAGTTAACAAAACTGAAGAATCTTTGTTGGAATCTGTGAGCTTGCAATACAAGCAGAAAGCACAATGTAGAACACATGTGATTTCAAAGACAGTGTGGCAATACTGGAAACTAAAGATTTAAATGGGACTGGGGGCAGAGGGTGAAAGAAATGAGGGGTATGCGGGAGTTAACCAAAACTAAGGATGTGTAAAGAAACCTTGTGAAACCCCACTAGTACATGTTAACTAAAGCATAATTTTAAAAGAAAATGAGTTTGAACAGAAATTACCTACATGGGAAAATAATACTGCTCTTAGAAGATATAAGTTATTAAGTAAAAATATCAGTGCCATGCACAGGTTAACCCCCTGTGAATTATTGGTTAGGGAGTCCCCAGAGACACCCAAAACAGGACAGGCTATTGGCATTGCCCTTGGTTACCCATCATAAATAGACAGTTAAGATCCTATTGCTGAAAACACCATACATTTCAGTTGCAGGACATAAAGACATCAATCTTGAGCTGACCAATAAACTCTCTCCCTGCTGGCTAGCTTTCATAATGATGGAAAGTGCTACAGAGGCTGCTAAAGGGAGAAAAAAAGATCAATGATCTTAACCAATGCTGCACCTTGCATGCTACAATAATGGTGTGCCAGACAAGATGTTCCCTCTGGAGCAATAGTGGCAAGACAGTTTATGGGGTAACTAACTACTTTCTTGATTGGATTTGAGGCATGCTCCACAGGAAGTAATTCACACCTGGTACTGTAAACATGATCCAAACTCATAGGCTGTAGGGCAGAACCTATTGTTTGCTAAATGGTCATATTGTCAAATTCCTTTTTAAATATTTGTGTTTGTATACATTGATTTGTCCTGTTTTCAACCTTGATCACAGAAGTGTTTTATTGTAATGTGAATTGGTTAATGAAGGGAGTCAAACTCTTCAAGGTGCTGACAATAAGCACTTTTGATTGTTCAGCCACAGAAGGACAATCTATATTACCACCACCACCACACCTCCAAAGATCAGGAGACATCACAGAAGAAATCTAAGAAGTGGAGGATGGGAAGAATACTGTGAAATCCTGTCCCGTGTACATCAAATAGCTGTTACATACAGCAACTCTGGTTACAGATACAAGACCTCCACAAGATCAGTGAAATTAAAAATTCCAACATGAAGCAGGGAAGGACTCCCAATGCCCACTAATGGTAACTGATGACTGCTAAGAAAGTCACTTTTATTTGGTGTGGAGCTAGCCATATATTAGTTGATCATGTCTCAGTGGCTTATCCAAACATATGCACATCTGGGTACCACTAATTGGATTTAATAGGTTATAAAAAAAACATTACTTTAGGACAGATAGGAGATATGTTCTAAGGTATGTGGTGGGAGCTGGAGGGAGTATGGAGGTAGAGTATAACCAAGATACATTGTATAATTGTATGAAAAACCAGTAAGAGGCTTCTATTTAAGCTATCAAATTTGAACAATATGAAGTCCTTCCCTACCTGATTTCCTGATGAAATACACATTAAAAATTTTTAAAAAGCGGAAAATCAATCTGACCCAAGTTACTCATCTTCCAGAAAACAGGAAATTTTTTGACTAGGATACAGAAAAAGAATTCTTAAGACGCACGCGTTGGTAATGACTTGGTAAAGCACTGCCTTGGCCCTTGCATTCTCACCTTAGGAACCCTTGTCATGAGAAAGGACATCAATATGCCTAGCCTTGGCTAGAAGTCTTCCCTTGTTAGTGGTGTATGAAATTGTATAGAAACAGGTTGTGAGGGAGATAGTTTTTAAAGTATGATAAGATTTGAGGAAAGTAGGGAATCAATTACAAAAATACTTTCTTAAACCCTTCACTGACTATACAGGACAAGTTTTTCTTAGATGTTAGCCCATAATTCTAGGGGCAGATGGTGCCAGCTTAGGGGATAATAATTACCTACTGAAGCATGGTTTGGGCTGCCATCTTAGCAAAGGTAGGCCCACTAGGGTCTCACCCACTGTTATCATGCAGATGGTACAGATACCTCAAATCTGGCTTGTTTCCTGCCAAGTGTTCTCTTGCAACACTCTGTTTGTATTTTCACTCATTGGTGTTCTTTATACAGGCTATGGTATTCTCTAATGGCTACTCAAATGGTATGATCCTTCCTCACCCCAACTTGAAAATCACATCTCTTACCACACTATCCTCTGTATTTTACCTGCTAACCTTCGTACAAAAACTATAGAAGGGCTGGACTAATGGGAAGAATTTATAGGTCTGCTATTATAGTTCTGTTTCCTGATACATCTAATCTGTTCTTGGCCTCCTATGTACCGTACTTGTCTGCAATTTAGTCGCTTACAAATGAAGGCTAAGTGCTAAGGTACTACTGCAGTAACATCATGTCTCTTTCTAGAAACCAAGTAGCCAAAAAAAGCACACTATCTAATTACAGATGGAGCAGGCTCATTATTCTCAATACTACTACTATTAAGTTGAAAGCCTGACATTATCAGCATGTTCAGACCTCCGAGTAAATCATGTCCTTGTACAAGTGTCCAGATGAGATGGAACATGAGTTCTGTATGTCTAGTTAACCTTGGCAACATACAAGTAGGAGCAACAAGAAGCTGATTCTTATCCAAATGATGAATAAAGTGAAAGCCACCAGACAGTGGTGATTCATGTCTTTAATCCAAGCACCCAGAAGACAGAGGTAGGCAGATCTCTGTGAGTTCCAGGATAGCCTGGTCTACCGAGCCAGTACCAGGACAGTCAGAGCTACAGAGAAACTGTGTCTCAAAACAAAACCCAAAACGCAAACAAAAACTGAAAGCCTAGAAGCCTGAGAATAGGAGAGGCTTGAAGATCTGATCTCAGACTCTAGACTCCTGAGTAGAAAGAGAGACTGTTCTCAAGCAAAGGGTGTAAACAAGGGAAAATAAACACATTATTTCTGAAATTAGCTTTGAAAGTTTGCTGTATCAGCAGTACTATTGTTGAATACTTCCTCTACAATACATACTGTCAGTACTTCCATTGCACAATTTTGCTTAGTTTTCATAACAAAAGATTTGGGTAGATGCTGTGAAATCACTAGTTTACAAAAACATGGTCACTTTAGCACAGAAAGCACAAGCCACTTGTTCATAGACAATTATTAATAAATGAGAAGGGTCTAATTCCAACCAAGAAAAATAATCTCCAGAGCCAGTGATCTTGGCCATATATACCCATTTCATGAGGAGAAGCTCCAGAAAGTTTGACCTAAAAAGGAAATCTCCCAAACCCACCCTAAGCCATAAGCAATGACTTGAAGAGACAGGGAGAACTGTCAGTAGACAAATGATAACATTACAATACTGGTAGGTTCTCCTAGATAATCCATGGGAACCAATTTAAGGTTCATTGGTAATATTATTATCTTAAAAAGGAATTCATAGAGGATTTCATGCTACATAAAGGAAAATTCTGATCAGAGAATGGTGGTGCAATGCTATTATCCCAGCAATAGGGAGACTGAAGCAGGAGGACCATAAAATTAAGATCATCCTGGATTACATAATTAAAACATGTCAAAGCGCATGGGAAGAAGAAGGAGGAGGAGGAGGAGGAGGAAGAGGAGGAAGAATGATAGTTAGAAAGGGAGGAAGGAAAGAAAGAGAGAGGGGGAGAGGGAAGGAGGGAGGGAGGAAGAAAAAGAAAAAAATAAATAAGAAAATTTAGTCTCCATGCATCTTTAGATGGTCAAACACACCTTATTGTTTAATGTAATGTCATATAAACAACAATGATTAATCGGTCAAAAGTGCTGAGTTTGCTGACTGGCTCAACATTATAATTCTAATTATACACAGGACCCTTGATGGATCACATCATATCTTGAAGCCTTCATTCCCTTACCTTATATCTTTAACTGGGATGGCAAAAGGAATGATTAAACTCTTCTCTGTGTAGTAAAGGTTAAGTAATACACAGTGACAAGGGAGAAGGGATTGAAAGGTAATGGTAGTAGAAGGAAAGTGGCATGGCTATGGAATGCCTAGATCCCCTAAATGTCTTCAGCAGCCTTCAAACCAAGAACTCCAGGTTTTGACTATTGCACATAGATTTCTCCACATATATCCATGTGTTCTTTCTTTAAAAATGTAAGGAGGTCAGACGAGATAGAGCGTGTTCAGGGTGGTAAGAATCCAAGCAGTGGTGGAGAAAATACCATTGATGTCCTTCCGCTATAATGAGATTGGTGCATACCTTGGTTACCATTCCTAGAGCTTTCATCTTGTAGCTGTTTGAAGCAGAAACAGGCACCCACAGCTAAGCACTGAACCATATCCCTGGAATCCAGTTGCGGAGAGGGAGGAGGGTTGAGCAAAGGAGCCAAGACGGGGCTGGAGAGACCTGAAGAAACAGTGGACCTGACCTACTGAGAGCATGGAGACCCTAGTCATAAAGCTGGGGAAACAGCATTGAACCAAACCAAGCCCTCTGAATGTGGGTGCCAGCTAGGAGACCAAGACAGTCTACGGGACCTCTAACAGTGGAGCCAGTCTTTAACCCTAGAGCACAAATGGACTTTGGGAGCCCATTCCCTATGGAGGGATACTATTGCAGCCCAGATACAGCAAGGAAGGCCTAGGCCCTCCCCCAAACAATATGACAGACTTTGAAGGTCCCTGGTGGAGGGCCTCACTATCCTTGAGGAGGAGTTGGGGGATGGGTTGGGGGTTGGGGGGTTGGGGGAAAACATGGGAAGATGGGAGGGTGAGGGAATGGAGGGGATGGATATGTAAATATGGGTAGTAATTAAAAAATTTAAATTAAAAAAGATTTTTCAATAAAAAAATGTAAGGAGGGCTATGGATCCATTTTCCTTGGATTAGGCTTTGTATATGATAGCTTATGGTGTCTGAGAAAATTACTTTCACCCGTTATAGTGAAACTCCATTTAAACTATTTATATAAATATATGTATATGTATCTGTTTTAGGAAACTTCTACAATAGTAGATTTCCATATGACTTTAAAAAAAATTTTGGTGTTAATTATCCCTCCCCATACTGAGTCCTCTACCCTTCTGTCCTGTCCCATACCACATGTAATATTTCTTGCTCTATTCTTCATTCCCTCTTTATATCACCCAATCAGGCCAACTGGCTTCCTGGATAATATAGGTATTCCTATTTAAACGTATGTATATGAACAAGAGTACTCATTGTTTGCCTTTCTGGGTCCGGGATACCTCACTCAGAATACTTCCAGCTCTATCCATTTACCTGTAAATTTCATAATTTCCTTTTTCTTTACAGCTACAAAACATTCCATTGTGTAAATGTAAGACATCTAGGCTGTTTCCATTTCCTGGCTATCGTGAACTGAGCAGCAATAAACATCAGGTGACTCTGTAGTAGGATATAAAATCCTTTGGGTTATGCCCAAGAGTGGTACAGCTGGAGAATGTGGTAGATCTATTTTCAGTATTTTGAAGAACATCCACACTGATTTCCATAGTGGTTGTACCAGTTTGCACTCCCACCATCAGTGAATAAGTGTCTCATTTCCCCAAATTTATGCCAGCATCTGTTGTCATTTTGTTTTTGTTGAACTTAGCGATGCTGACTGGGCTAAGATGAAATCTCAAAGTAGTTTAAATTTGAATTTCCTTGACGCTTAAGGTCATTGAATATTAAACACAAATTATTTACTAATCCTTTTGAGAACTGTCTGTTTAATTCCAGGTCCCAATTTTTAAATGGATTGGTTTCTTGGTGTTTAGGGTTTGTTTTGGTTGTTTTAATTATTTTTTTAATTTTGTTTTATTTTTCCAGACAGGGTTTCTCTGTATTGTTTTGGAGACTGTCCTGGAACTCTCTCTGTAGACCAGGCTGGCTTCGAATTCACAGAGATCCAACTGTCTCTATTTTTTAACTTTTTAAAAATATTTTTATTTAAATTAGAAACAATCTTATTTTACATACCAATCTCAGTTCCCTCTCCCTCCCACCCTCTTATTCCCCCCACTGATCTCCCCATCCACTCCCCAGGGAGGGGGAGGCCTTCCCTGAGGGATCATCAAAGTCTGTCACATCATTTGGGGGAGGGCCTAGGCCCTCCCCTGTTTATCTAGGCTGAGAGAGTATCCCTCCATGGAAGAATGGGCTCCCAAAGTACATTCGTGAACTAGGGATAAATACTGGTTCTACCACCAGAGGCCCCATAGAGTGCCCAGGCCACTGAGCCTTATGTTGCAGACTTTTAATACATTTGGAGTTGAGTTTTTTGAAGGGTGAGAGACAAAGATTTAGTTTCATTCTTTTATATGTAGCTACTCTGTTTGATAAGCACCATTTGTCGAATATGCTGCCTTTTCTACAATGTGTGGGTTTTTTGGCCCCTATGTTAAAAAATCAAGAGACTATAGGAACATGAGCTTATTTTTGTGAGTCTTCAATTATACTCCTTTGTCAATGTGTCTATTGTGTGCTAATACCATGCTATTTTTACTATTGTGGCTCTGCAGTACAAATTAAAATTAGAGAGAAGGTGATACTTACAGCAGTGTTTTTACTGTTCAACATTGTTTTGGCTATCCTTAATTTTTTTTTGTGCGTTTCCAAATGAATTTTAAGACTTTTTTCAATTCTTGTGAAAAAAATTTCTTTGGAATTTTGATGAGTATTTTATTGAAGCTGTAGGTTGCTTTAGGTAGAATAAGCATTTCCATAATATTAGACGTACCAGTCTGTGAACATGCAAGTTTTTTCCATTTTCAGATACCTTCTTCAGTTTCTTTCTTCAGTCTCTTAAAGTTTTGATTGTATAAGCCTCTCACTCCCTTGTTAGAATTATCCCTCCAAGGTTTTGAGGCTATTGTGAATGGAATTATTTCCCTGATTTTATTCTTAGTATGCTGATTTTTTATATAGGAAGGCCATTAACATTTGAGTTAATTTTGTATGCTGTTATTTTGATGAATGTGTTTAACAGATGTAGTTTTTGTGAAATCCTCATGTTCTTTTGTGTATAGCAGCATCTGCAAATATGGATATTTTGACTTCTTTATTTTCTATTTGTATACTCTCTATCTCCTGTTGTTTTCTTGTTCTATCTGAAATTCTAAACACTATATCAAACAAGAGTGAAGAGAGTGGACATCCTTGTCTTATTCTTGATTTTAGTGGAAATACTTTCACTTTTTTTCTCTATGATATAGGTTATGGGCTTGCTGAATATTGCCATAATTACAGTGAGGTATGTTCCCTTTATCCCTATATTCACCAGGACTTTCATGATGAAGAGATACTGGATTTTGTCAAAGGCCTATTTGGTGTCTAGTAAGATGAACATGCTATGTCTGTTTCCACTGTTTCCAAGTATATGTGGTGGATTACATTAATTTATTTATGTATGTTGAACCATCTCTGAATCTTTGGGATGAAGTCAACTTGGTCATTACATGCCACTGTCATTGCTTTTGGTTACCATTCAGAACTAGTTGGTAAGACCCTATTCTTGAGGATACCACATACTTTATTCATAAAATATTGGAGGAAATAAAACTAGTAATGATGCAAAGCCTCATTCCTACTGGTTAGCTCTCATAGTATTGGAAAGTTATATGCATGCTTCTGAGGAGAAAATGAAATAATAGTCTTACCCAGTTGTATACCCTGGCAGCTACATTTAAACCAGTCTAGCAAGATATGCCCACTGAAGCAAGAGTGGCACAAATATTATGGTGATAACCAACAACTTTCTGATTGGATTTAAGTTCCACAAGACTAAACTCATAGCCGGGTGGTGGTGGCACATGCCTTTAATCCCAACACTAGGGAGGCAGAGGCAGGTGGATCTCTGTGAGTTCAAGAGCAGAACTGGTCTACAAGAGCTAGTTCCCAGACAGCCTCCAAAGCCACAGAGAAACCCTGTCTCAAAAAACCAAAAAAAAAAAAAAGACTAAACTCATGACTGTTGTCATTAATGGAGACAAGCACCTGAGACTCGGTAGGATTTAAGCCCTAAGGGAGAATATGGTACCTTTATTCTGCTAAATGGACAAACATTCCTAAAGCTTTATAGTGGGACCCATATATTAGTGCATCTCTCAATGCTTGCTATGTATATGTGGTGTGTGTGTGTGTGTGTGTGTGTGTGTGTGTGTGTGTGTGTGTGTGTGTGTACATATATGAGAGAGAGAATCACTCCATCCTACTCTACCAGCCTTAGAATTCCACTTAAGGGGTGTAGGAACAAAATATTTTAAAAGCCTACATCAAAAATATATCATGTTATTAAAATTTCAGTGTCTGATATATGAGAAAAAGCATCAGTCTGTCCCCACTTCATAGGCAAGAGAAAACAAAAACAAAAACCCCTCAAAAATGTCAAGAAATATGCTCAAGATCAGGCCACTTGTAAGCATTAGATATAAAATATGAAGCAAATTAAATCTGTCTGTCAGAGTAGTACTCTAGAATTCAAACGATTTCATATTGAGCATGGAACTTTAGAAGACAGTTCCTGTATGTGGTTTGAAGTAAATGGAGCTGCTAGAAAAATTTGTTTTGCAGCCTTTATTAACTTAGTGAGTTTTTGTTGTTTGGTTTTGCATGCTGTCTTTATCCATTTTCTTTTCACTTACATCTTTTCCTATATAGAGAGAGGAGAGTCTGGGACCTGGAAATTTATCCCTTTAAAGCACTGGTCCTCAACTTTCCTAATGCTTTCACCTTTTAATACAGTTCCTCATGTTGTGGTGACCCACAACCATAAAGTTATTTCGTTGCTACTTCATAGCTGTAATTTTGCCACTACACGAATCATAATGTAAATATCTGATGTACAGGATATCATAACTCACATGTTGAGAACCACTGTTCTAAAATTTTCCTACTCAAAATATGCAAGTAGCTTTGGTCAGGACCAATGGTCTCTGCCTTAGAACAAGAGTGGTAAGATATTGAAAAGTGTTGCTTATAGTAAAAGTAAATTAGTAAACCACTAAAAACCAAACAGAAACCTTAAAATTGGCTATATTAACATTATCTCCTGAATAGCCATTGAGGCATATTACATTATGTTATACTGAAGAAAGTGTAACATGGGGGCTGGAGAGATGGCTCAGAGGTTAAGAGCACTGGCTGCTCTTCCAGAGGTCCTGAGTTCAATTCCCAGCAACCACATGGTGGCCACAACCATCCGTTATAAGATCTGGTGCCCTTTTCTGGATGCAAATATACATGGAAGCAGAATGTTGTATACATAATAAATAAATAAAATCTAAAAAGGATTTTAAAAAGAAAGCGTAACATAGTTCTAGACATAACTCTGTCATTAAGTATTGTATAGCTCCATTGGATTACAAAGGGTTTTTATTGGTTTCTGATATGATAGTTAAAGAAGTCATTAAATTTTAATGTAATTCCAAAACAGAATAAATGTAACAATTTTTAATTTCTCAAAATAAAACCACAGCTGGTGAAGGTAGGAAAGAAAAAATGGGAGAGAAACTAGAATTTTAAAAAAGAGGATAGGAGGACAAATGCATCTTATAAAATTGAAAGTGCATGACTGAAAGATCAAGGGATAAAGCATAAATATTATGCATAAATTAGCACTGATGAGTATACATGGTACTGAGCAGTGATAGACTTTATTAAGACTGGGTGGGTCATGGGGAAAAGTTTTAAATTTTATTTTGAATTGAAAGTTAAAATACTATGTACCAAACTTCTGGGATCTAAAAGTTGTAATATATTTATGAAGACCATCACAAGAAAATATAAAACCAGTAAGGACTTTGAGGCATAAGGATGATAAGTTTGAAAATGGCCTGGGATACATGAGTTTACCTCAAACAACAATAACAACAATTTATAAAAAAGAGAGGACCCACACTAGATCTGACCTGAAAGCCTATGACCTGAGGAGTAGCTTTTATGGTACCAAAAGAGGTCATGTTATCTTCCTTAGGAGGAAAGCTGCCAAGAGACCTACCCAGCTCTGTCACTTTTGAACAACATCAACAATTACCATGGTGCAATAATCCTAAGGGTACAATAGTAGCACACATACCTGATGGTAATCAACAGTTCTCTAATTGGACTTAAGACCCACTCCAAGAGAGAAATCACACCTAGCACCAGAAACCTAGCCACTACCTGGGGCTAGTGAAGTCATGGATCTTGGAGAAGAACCTACAACAAGACCTTTGCTAAAACAGCACAATGCCTAATTGCATTCTAAATATTTATCTTTACATGGACAGATAAGTAGAGTCCTTACCTCTCATCAAGGAAACTTCTCTTTGTAATAGATGGAAACCATTATAGAAAACTACAACTGATCAAAATGTCAGTGAAAAAAGTGTGGTCAGTATAAAGGCACCTTGGAAAGATTCAAGCTTGGTCTGAAATGGAGGACTCACAAAGAGGTGACAGAAGGCAGGAGAACCTGCAGCACAGTTCAGCTCAGGCAAAAGGCCCTAAGACTTCTCACCTAATCTTGAATTCCAGTAGGAATCGAAACCGAGTAAGAGTGCCTCCTCCTTGTTGCCAAACTTGCCCTTTAATCACAAGACTTCCTATGGCTCAAAATCTCCAAACACAAGCAGATCACAGCTTCAAGCATCAGGGTCATTGAACTTTCTTCCACAGACCCCTAGTATACAGAGCTCAAACCTCCACTATCTTGACCACCTGGACATTCTCCATTCAATAACTTTGATGCCCTAGAACACTATGTCCAGGGCTCAAGTATGTAAGCCTCACAAGCAGGGGCTTAGACATGACCTTAAGGGAGGCTTTGAGAGAAAGTTCAGCAAAACAGGATGAGGAGGTGGACCTCTCTCATGGGACTCGGGGCTCTGACCAGGGAGGCCTCTTATGCTCTGCTTAGAGTAGGGCTATATACTCATTATTGCCCCATAGCAGACCCAATCATGCTCAGGTATTCAGACCCGGTTGTTAATCCTAAAGGATGCTACTGAGTAAAAGGTCAGGTGCTAGTCTCTGTAGTTGGATGTCTCTGGGTACAGAGACACCAGCACATCTGGCTGGACACATAAAATCTGGACTGTTGCCACTTGGCAGGCAACCCCACACAAGTCCTTGTTCATAAGCAACATAATAAGACCTGTACCCTTATCACTGACCATGGAAGATCCAGGAGCTAGTCTAGGAATGCCAGATTCATAGTTCAAAGTATCACTCCTGACCAACCCCACTGCCCCTCTGTCATACCTCCCCATGCACACCTGAATGGTCAAAGCCATGGGACCCTGAGCATTCTCTCTAACAGGCTGACCCATGATAGAAAACAGAAATGCTACTTGGTCACGAACATGTCAGTCTGGACACAGGTCATGGACTTGGGTGTGCATATCCTAGTCACATGGCTCGTCTAGCAGACCTACATGTCCCAAGTGTGTGTTAGGGTACACATTACTACCCTTGGGTATGCTGCACACACCAGCCTTTTTCTGGTATCAGTGCTAAAGCCTCGGCTTCCTCCTCCATCCATTCCTTAGAACCAGATAATATAAAAAGTTTCAGGGTTTGAGGTTGCACCTTTGATGAAAATCCATAAGGGAGAGCTCCTGAAGACAATCCTGCGGCTAGCTCTGACACTTAGAGTACATTAGGAACAACTTTGGAGTAATATACCAGTGGGACTGTATGGGCAGGTGGACTTTTAGCTATGTTCTATCCTGGCTTCTCCAGCTTCTGGGGTTCTTGTCCACTGATGGATCCTTGTGATAGATGAGACAATTTACAGACCCAGAAGGCTCTCCGTGTGACTAGGACCAGACTAGGGTATGAACTCAGACCTGAGATTTTCCAAGATCCTCACCCACACAGTATAGGACTGTGGGTTTCAACCTCTGGTCTCCTTCTTTCCCTAGGTCTTACCAGGAACCCACTCAGCTCCTTGCTCACTCCCAAGTAGTACACAGAACAATCACTTCAAGTACAGGTAGTTCCCTACCTTCAGACAATTTGGACTTAGCTCAACAAGTCCAACAGTGCATCCTGAAGGCACCCCCAATTTGAGAAGTAACACCTCATTCTCCCTGAGAGCTCATCACAAAGGCAAGCAACCCAGACTTCCTGGGAGTCTCCCAACTATCTGGCTGAGGAAATCCATTCATCATACAACCTGGTTGCCTCCAGGCCCCTTCCAGACTTAGCCCAGTGGCTCTTCTCTCCAGGGACTTAGATCATTAGCATGAATTCAAGATGCAGTAGCCCTGCAGCCAACCCAAACCCTCAGCAAGGTCAGCCCATCTGGTTGTACTCACACGCAGTGGACCCAATGACCATACCTGTCCAAGGTGGACCTATAAGGAGGTTCTTACATACAACTTTAAATTATTTTTGTACCATTTATTTTTACTATACTTAATCATGTATGTCTGCGTGTGGAAATGTGCATATAAATTCAGGTACTTGAAGAGGCCAGAAGCATCAGATCCCTGTAGAACTGGAGTTACGAGTTACAGGAAGTTGTGAACTACCTGGACAGGGTGCTGGGAATCAAACCGAGGTCCTCAGAAAATGTAGCACTCTTAACCACTGAACCATCTTTCCTTCTACATAAAATTTTAATTCTTTTTTTTTCTTGAAAAATTGGAAGACCTTGCTCCATTGGACTTTGTCCCAATATCATATCATGTTGATGTTGGAACCATCCAATGTCACATTTTTCTTCTTTTATTTGAGACGTGGATTTGCCAGTTGGAAACTTGACTCTTGAATCAAGCTGCTTCATTTGGGAAAATTACCTGCCTGGTCCTTGTATGCATGTAAGTTAGCCACTTCTGGCTAACACAGATCCTGCTGTAAATTTACTGAGTCTAAAGTTTCATATAGATAGAAAGTTTTACTCAAAGCTCTTTGGGGCTATAAAAAGAGACATTATATATATTAAAACCAAGAAGGAATAACAATATAAAGAGTAGTCTCCCTCTTGAGTAGGAGAGACCGAGACCGAGTTTCTATAACTCTGCTGTATATAAAAGTAAGGGATGAACCTGCTTTATTTATTTAACTTTAAATATTTATTTATTGTGTGTATCTGTATTTACATGCATGTGTTATTACTCATGTGTGGAGGTCAAAGGTGTGTGTGTGTGTTGTGTGTGTGTGTGTGTGTTGTCCATATGTGCAGACTCATGTGTGTATGGTATACGGTGTGACATATGTGCCTGCTACTATCAATGCATGCTTATGTATGCAAGCATGCACAGAAGCCAAATATAGGCGTTAGGTGTCTTTTCTCAATTGCTCCCATCTTTCTTTACTGAGCAAGGTCTTTCACTAAACCTGAAGGTCGTTGATTCAGCTAGGCTGATCCACATATTTCCCTGGATCCCACCACTGGCCAAGTCTGATAACCCAGGATTTCAGGCACCTGGCACTATGCCCTGCTTTTCATATGGATTCCAGGGATCCAAACTTGGGTCCTCATGATTGCACAGCAGGCATTTTACTGAGTCATCTTCCCAGCATCATACAATACTTTTATGTCCAACCTCCAGGAAAGTGAGACACCAAAAGAAATCTAGAACTAAAAATAAACACAATAAAGAAAAAAGGAGGAGATTTTATACAACTTAAAAATATATACATTGGGTTTTGTTGGGGGTGAGATGGGGGCAGTACACATGTGTGTGTATGGAGGACAGAGAACAAGTTGTCAATGTCAAGTTGTTTATCCCCTTTCACCCTGTGGGTTCCAGTGATCCAACTCAGGTCATTATTCTTTGCAGTAAGCCCTTTTACCAGCTGAGTCACCTTGCTGGCCAGCTATTTACTTTTTGAACAAACCCATGCCTTGTGACACAGACCTCACTACTCATTAATAACAAGGCATTTTTTGCCCTATACAAAACTGCCCTAACATATGTTCTCCCCAGGCCATGGCCCAGTGTCAGAACAAAGGCTCCTTTTCTGCACAGCATCAAAGGAAAACAGACTGAATGACTTCAAATTGGTCCCTAGCAGGGAAAAAACCTACCACCGGTTACTTGGAAACACAATCATGTGCCAGCAGATTGTTTTCAGCTGCCAGGGAAACAAGCCCAGGAAAGCAGGGCAAGATTTCTTTAGCCAGATATGGGGAGTGATATTCAGAATGATCCGATTCACTTAACCTGACCAATGGATGAGAAAGTACATTGACTACTGTGTTGCTCTTATAAAGCCACATTCTCATTACATAAGGAAATGAAACTGAGAACAGATACATACAAGAATAAAATCCTAAAAGATGAGGGCGACAGATTTAACTGGAGAGAAGACACATATCTAATAACTTCTTCCAGAAGCCAATGGCATATAGTTTCTATTTTCATGTACCTAGACTGTCACAACTTACAAAGCATTTTCACAAGAAACATATACCCAGTTTATAAGAAGGAAGCCTGAACTTTGAAGATGCATAGGAAGATGATTAAGTTGTTCATCTAATGACAGGACTGAGGCAAAATTTTTGTTTTCTCAGACTCTCTACTCTGTTTTAAAAACATGCTAACAAGTGTCTAGCTTGAGCAGAACTACACAAAATACCCTTGATTATTCATCCTAGCACTTGGTGTTCACAAAAAAATGAGATATCCAGGTGGGAAATGGAGATTTCTCACCATGTCAGTTATCAGTTTCGATAACTGATAACTTTCTTTTTATTCTATGCCACTTAACCTAGGGATCTATTCCTAATATACTTCTGAATCTCATATTTTAGTGAGTTCCAATAAATTGGGCAACTATTCTGCAATATATATAGCATCCCAGGAAACAGCCCACTCACCAGCCTACTTTAAAAGTACTAATGCACTATTTCTATGTGCTACCTAGACCTAGACTAGATTCTAGACACTGTTTCAAAGACACACAAGAAAATAAAGGCCCATTATCATATATCACACTAGTAGCATGTCCTAACCCAGGCAGTATTGGCTTTCACAATGCCATTCTCCCATCAACTAAAACCAATGTAAAATAACGGACATAATAATTCTAACTTTGAGATCTAAGAAACTTTGTAACCTTCACTATAAAATCCCTTGACTGTAGCACAATGGTACTATAAATTTAGATATAAGCATAAATATTTATGAAAATTAAAAGGTCTGTCTTGGAGCCAATAATATTACCGATCATTAAACAGCCTAATATA
Source organism: Cricetulus griseus (assembly GCF_003668045.3). Classification (NCBI taxonomy): domain Eukaryota; kingdom Metazoa; phylum Chordata; class Mammalia; order Rodentia; family Cricetidae; genus Cricetulus; species Cricetulus griseus. The sequence goes on along the minus strand of NC_048604.1, from coordinate 74,891,129 downwards.
ATTTCTTTAACTCGAGACAGCATTGTAGCAGACACCTACATTTCCATGTATTCTCCAGTAGTCCCTCAAAGTGATGCTGAAACCACTTGACTATGCTTAAAACAACAAAAAAAAAATCACAAAGGTGAGAAAATGTTCATGCTGAGTACAATTTGAAAGAGTCATGGGATACTACCTTAAATATTCAAAAATAAATACTAATATTGTGGAAAACATTAGATTTCTAAGTTATAATTTATGCTCTGTCATTAACATTGCAGGTTTGTAACTATACTATTCACTCTAAACTTGTACTTGTGATATTGAGAAAGTAGTAATTGGTCACATGTGACTAATATGAATTGAAGTATGTCCAACATATGCCACACATACCCTATTTCAAAAACCATAAAATTATAATTATTAATTTTATAGTTATATTATATGTTATTCTATAATATTTTGAATAAAATGGAATATATGAAATTTAATATCACTTTTAACTTTTTACTTTTTCTTGTGACTATTAGAAAACTTCAACTACATCTGTGTCTTTTACTACACTGTATATTTTCTAGTAGACACACAATAACCAACATTTTTACAAAGCAGCTACAATATAGAAGCATCTAGAGCAGTGGTTCTCCACCTTCCTAATGCTGTGACCTTTTAATACAGTTCCTCATGTTGTGGTGACCCCCAACCACAAAATTATTTTCATTGCTACTTCAGAACTGTAATTTTGCTACTGTTATACATTTGTAATGTAAATACCTGATATGCAACCTCCAAAGGGGTCACAACCCACAGGCGGAGAACCACTGATCTCGGTGTTTCTTTTTTAAAATATTCTAATTAGCTTATTTTTAAAGAGTCTTACTAAGCTAGCTTGAATTTTAGTAGGGCATTCCCCTCTTTCTACAGTTGTTTCTTTCATTTAGCATGCAAAGTAACAGGTATCATTATAGTACTTTATTCTTATATTCACTCCTCCTCCAAGCCTCTCTCCTACCCGCTGGATCCTCCTGTTCATCTTCCTTGCCATAATATATACCCTTCCGATTTCATGTCATATGTATTCTACTACCTTTTTTTCATAGCCCCCTCAAGAGCTCTTCTTCCTCTCCTCTCACCCTTTTTCTAGTTTCCTGAATTACACACGTTCCCATGTATTTGAGTATGGCTTATTTTACTTAACATAATATTTTCTAGTTCCATCCATTTTCCTGCAGATTTCATTCTTATTTACAGTTAAATAAAATCTCATTCTGTGCATGTTTTCTTCCCATTTTCTTTATGAATCCATCTGTTGATAGACATTAAGACTGGTTCTGTTTTTTAAGCTATTATGAGTAGTGCAGCACAATAGTAATGTGGATGTCCACATATCTTTGTGGTAGAATTGAGAGTGCTTTGGGTATTATGGTGGCTAATCTCCCTCTATGAGAATATACTTTGGGGAATGTATATCAGGATGTCTCCAGGAAAGTTTATCTGTGGAGAGGACAGCCGCCCTGAATGGAAGCAGCACCATGACATGGGCTAGGCTCTTGGACTGAATAAAAAAGAGAAAATTAACTTAGCATCACCATTAATCTTTCTCTGCTTCCTGACTGGGGACAACAGCTGTCTCCTGTTTCTGCTGCCATGCTGCCACGGTTAGCTTCAGTTTTCAAGTAAAACAGACCTGGAGTCATCAAGGAAGAGGGAATCTAAACTTAAGAATTTCCCAGACCAGACAGGGCTGTGGCCTTGTCTGTGAGGTAATTTATTAATCACTAACTGATGCTGGAGGGGGACCAGCTCACTGTTTGTGGTGTCATCACTAGGCCTTTGGGCCTGAGCTGCATAAGAAAACAAGCTGAGTGAGCCAGTAAGAAGCATTCCTTTATGATATCTGTTTCAGTTCTTGCCTCCAGGTTTCTGCCATGAGCTCTTGCCCTGGTTTCCCTCAATGATGGTCTAAAACTTATAAGATGGAATTTTACGTAATGTATTTTAGTGTGGTATTTATCACATCAACAGAAAGCAAATGAAAACATGTGCCTTTCCTGTCGTGATGGATTATATAAGCCAAGATGAACCAACTCTCCATTAAGTTGCTTCTTGTCAGGTATTTGAACACAGCCATGAAAATTAATTAACACAGGTATATACCCAGGATTAGGTAGTAGTTCTATGTTTCATTTCCAACAAACATTAATAGTCATTTCCATAGGGACTACACTAGTTTATACTCCCAATCAGCATAGACTTCCTCTTTCTCACATTCTTTTTTTTGCAGATTTTTTTTATTTGAATTAGAAACAAGATTTTTTTGCATGTCAATCCCAGTTCCCTTCTCCCTCCCCTCCTCCCCTACAACCGCCCCCCAACTAAAACTCTATCTATCACATATCCTTTCTGCTCCCCAGGGAGGGTGAGGCCTTCCATAGGGAGTCATCAGAGTCTATGGTATCCTTTGGGATAGGGCCTAGGCCCACCCCCCACCCCCCATCCCCCGTTTACCAGCATTTGTCAGTGTTTGTTGTTGTTGTTGTTGTTGTTGTTGGTGGTGGTGGTGGTGGTGGTGTGTGCCTGTCTCTCTCTCTCTCTCTCTCTCTCTCTCTCTCTCTCTCTCTCTCTGTGTGTGTGTGTGGTGTGAGAGAGAGAGAGAGAGAGAGAGAGAGAGAGAGAGAGAGAGAGAGAGAGAGAGATGTTATTTTAGTTTTACTAATGACTTACATTTTCCTGATGGTTGAGAATGTTGAACATTTGGAAAAATTATTTATTGACCATTTATTTTCATGTTGTCTTTAGAAAACTATCTTTTCAGATGATTAGACCATAAATGAGGGGGTGAGAATTAATTTGGATTCTGGGTTTTACTAATCTGGTTCTTTGTGATTCTTCGAAAAATGGCTACCAGGGATATGTGCCTGAAATACCACTCCATTTTTAGCATTGGGCTTCAAAAACTATCAGTGCTGGTTTCTGGCTATTCTCTAAACTGTGACCCTGCCATTCACTTCCTAAGCCATCCTGATTTGTTCAGTGTTCTGTCTCATCCCATGGTCTATCTCTCTGAAAGCAAAACATATTAATATTTGAGGATAGTTTGATCATTCTTTTAAAAAGACAGGGTGGTCAGCACAAGAGGCACAAGCTCTATGTGCATCGGGATTCACATTAGTTCTTAAGTCTTGTGGTTATTGATAGGTTTGTTCTCAATACTCTGGTGACTGAATCATCAACCAATAAATCTGGATTGGGAAACAGATAACATTTCAAGGCATTAACAAAATAAGTCACATAAACAGAGAATAAACAGAAAACACTCAGCATAGAAGGAGACAGTTATCTGTGATTTATAAGTTGATAGTCCCTGCAGGACAGGTTTGTCTTTCAACTAATATGGCCAGTCTTGATATGTTGACCTTGGTAGAGATGGTAAGATAGTAAAAATGATCACAGCTACAATGAAAACTAAAACATAGGTAGCCATTTCACAAGTAATTTATACTTGTCAAACAGTGTGTTTAATCTTCATTAGCATGTGTTAGCTCATTAAATCCTTAGACAAGGTCTGCTGTGGTCACTATTTACAGTTGGAAGCCTTTTGAAAAAAGAAAAAGAAAAAAAAACATATTGGTAGGAACTAGTAAAGCTGCAATCCAAGTTAACTCCAATGCTTTGCTCCAACCTTTAGATTCTTTGATCTCCAAAAGTTCAAGCCCCTCTAACCTTTCGTTGGGGACCCAGAATACTAAACCTTATCTTAGAGGTGACACCAATAATAAAGATGGTGATATGGCTTAGTTGGTAGAGCTTTGCCTGGCATGCATACGTGACGCTCTGGGTTCCTCAGTACTGAAAAAATTAAAAGACTTTCTATTACATGCATGTATGAAATTATCAAAGAATTTCTTCTTAAAACTACATAAAAAAACAGGACACTCCAGAAGGAACTGACAGAAAGTGATAGTTTACAGCAAGGGTGGCTATTAACACTCTTTCATTGTCTCTTATTCACTATGATATCCCCTGGCCAAAAAGAAAAAAAAGGATTTCCAAGACCACTTTGTAGATGGGAAAATCTGTCCCTCCTAATATTCAAATGACAAATTCAAACTAACAACCTCAAGGAAAGTCTAGAGCTGGAACACAGGATCCATGATAATACCCCACAGCAACCTTCTACAAGGTAACCTGGAAACAGAGGCCTCACAGAGCACCATTATTAATGTGCAGGTTCCTCAGGGTAAAGCATCAAATAACCCAAACCCTTCCAAACTTGTACTGGCATCCTGTTCCCACACATAGCATGTCTTAGATCCCAGCCATTTGGCTTTGTTATAAGTAAGACCTGCAATTAGTCAGCTTCTGCCCCTAGAGGAGTATGTTCTCTGACATTAAGAGCTGAAGGTTGTAACAGTACATAATGGTGTTCATACTTCTTTCAAGGAGAGAAACAAAGAAAAGGGAAAGAAGTATAGTTGATGTAAGGAGAAAGAGAAGAGAACAGAACAGAAATGAAGAGTGGAAGAGATAAGAAGGATCCAGAATAAGAAACTATCACAAAACGGGGATAAAGAAAGTAAATGGCAAAAAAGGAAAAGGAAGGAAAAAATCACAGCTACACAGACGCAGGAGCTTCAAAACCATCCAAGTCAAATATAGAAAGAAAAAGATCAAACAAAGGAAGGGATTTATGAAACAGTGACCAGCAGAGAATGCAACCAAAATAAACAAGAGATAAAAGAAAGGTCATGTCTAAAGGTTAGAAATGCAAAGAGTTAAGAAAGTGGTAGGAGTGAAGCAAAAGAGGGAGAAGAAGAGATAAAGAGGGATAAAGAGAAAAAGAAATGAAAAGACAAAAGATAACCCACCAAGAGAGGAATGAGTAGAACAAGAATGCATTTAGGGAAAGCCAGGGTTAGGCAGCCAATGAGAGAAGAGCAAAGTGAAGGTTGACACTCACCCTCACAAAGCTGGCAGGAAACCATCCCTCCTCATCGTCGATCTGGCCCCACCACCAATCCTTGTTGGAAGCATCCAAGACTTTGATGACGTCGCCAGCCTTAAATGCCAACTCCCGGTTGGCCATGGTGACGTGATCCCATACTGCCTCAGCACTAACGATGGAATCTCCAGTGATCAGCTTAGGAGACAAAATGAGAATGTGTTCAGTCCATACATCTGACTAGTCTACTTAAGCATTCCCTCACCCAAAATGCTCTACTTTTAATGGAAAAGCTTACATGTTCCAGTGGTGAGATGTGGCAGTAAGGGGAAATGACACCAACATGCAAGCTATACCAGACTACAAGACAAACAATGTTTTCATTTCTCTGTTAGCCAGTGCATGGAATAAGTCAGCATGTGAATGTGGGCAAAGCATCATGCTTTTATCTATTTTCATGAACTCCTCTTCCCAAAATGAAAACAAATAGTCAAAGCTCTATTCTATCTCTCCTTGGTGCTTCTAAGAAGCCCTGGGTCTTTAAAGTAGAAAAGCTAGTACCAATGACTAAAATGAAATGCAGACAGACTTGTTTTCAGTTCTTCATGTTCCTTTCCCTTTCCCTTCCTCCTTGAAACTGAGCAATTGAGAGTTGGTAGTACATTATTTAACTCTACTATATGCCTTCCCATGTGCTAAGAGAGTATGGCATTCTTCACATACAACAGACCCCAGTCCTATATAGTTCTTACTACCCCCAGCCATGCTTGATTCCATTCAAATAAATCATGAGGGTGAAAGAGTATGGCTTACTATGATGTACTGTGCATGATAAACTTAATTCTGGCTTACAGGTATAAAAAAAATTGTTCATCTGGCCTGTGGCATAGCTAGTCCGTGTTGGCTTCATTTACTAGATTAAAAAATATAACTAATAATGAAATGAGGCCAGAAACTAAAGATCACTCAGTAAGGCAGAGTCCTTGATCTTAACCTGGACCACTAAATTTCATAGAAACCAGGGCTGGACTCCAACAACAGAAAGCAAACATCTATTCCATTACCACATTTGCATGAACAAAACCACATATAGCCGTGACACTCATTTATAGATCAGGATGCAGTGGGAGTTAGACCATCTTTCTCTAGCTCCTGACCACTGTTATCTATTCATTTTCCCTCTGAATTCTTCCACCTTGCAACTATTGGTCTTCCCAGCATTTGTAGAGGCACATTTTGGAATTAAATAACATATGGCCTGCCTGGCAAAAAGACTCAATCACGCTCTCTTTGTACTGAATGACTGAACGAATGTGTCATTTATAAATAAGCTTTTGCATGAGCTTATTTGAAGAAGAAATGTCTGCTTAAGGAAATCATAGTTCCATGAGACCAAGGAGAAAAATTTCAAGGACAACAGAAATTGTCACCTGTAGAATATTTACCCTCTTCAACAAACCTGTCATATAACATCACCCAGAGAATGAATGCTACAGTCCAGTCTGGAAATGGACATGCAGAGCATTGTACACATATGAACACATGTGTGTGACCATACACTGTACTTCTGACTTGGTTAAGGTATACAAATCCCCTAGGCCTTGCCAAAGACATACTTCTTTGCTCAGGTTTCTAACCTGTATGCTCGCCACAGAACGCCAGGCACAGGAAGTCTCAGTGTGGAAATCTACTGCAGGACCTTTTATTTCAAATACCTTGTGCTTCAATATTCACAAAAGGTTTTCTCACCCACCATATTGCAAGTCAGTACTGAATGAGCTGTGTTTCAATATTTGCCATATTTTGAAGATGAGAAAACGGAGGTTAAGTGAAGTCAACTTGTTTTTTAGACAGTAACAATGAATAAATTACAGAAACAGGTCGTTAGACCTTAGAACCATCAAACTGTGCCACTAATATGGGCTCGGTAATATTGAACTTACAGAATGCTATCATAAATATAGATGGTCTTAAAGAACCCTGAGGAAGGAGGTGTTAATCTCCCCTCTGATGAGATTCATTTTTATGTTGATCTTGCTTTCTTCCAAAGAAAAATAATAGATTTCTGTTAGCTCTGGTCTCAATGGAGAAAGAGAACTGCTACTCACTGGTTGTTATGGTTTGAATGTGGTATGCCCCACACAGGTTTATGTGCTTTAAAACTTTATTTCCATTTGTGGTGCTGTTTTAAGGAGTTTATGGAACCTTTGGGACATTAGACCTAGATGGAAGATGTAGGTAACTAGAGGCAGACCTTGCAAATTAAACACACTTCTAATGACAATCCAAGCTCTCCATGTGCTGATCTTCCAAGGCATGAACAAACTGCTACATGCTTCTGCTGCTATAGAAAGAGCCAACCCAGCCTCTGTGCCTTCCTTGCCAAGATAAGACTATACCCTTAAAAACATGAACCAAAATCAATTTCTCCCTTACTTTGTTTCTGTCAAGTATTCTGTCAAAGTGACATGAAAAGTAGTCTTAATAAAATAAATATTTATAGATAAGGACTAAAGATAAATCCCAACTGATTGCTGTTAAATTAGTACAATAATCCCAGATAGACCAAGCCTAGAGGACCATGAGGGTATATGGTTTGAAGTACATTCCCAGATTCTGATCAAGTGTCTACAGTTTGTTAGCTTTGAATACTAACCCTCTGTTCAGGACACCATATATGACAACAAAATTCAAATGCAAATATAGCCTTTCTCTAGAGAATCCACTTTTAACTCATAAGCTATGCTATGTGGTTCTACACTCCTACTTGCTGCATGAGTTATAAAACACTGAGCCAAGAACTGGCTGTTGTGTATGCAGAGGTGTGATGAATATAATGAATGCAGAGGGGCTTGAAACTATATGTGGTTCCTATGCTCGTTTACCATAAATACCTGTCTGAGTAAAAGAATGCCATTCTTCCATCTTTTGGGCATTTGAGTAAAAGTAAGTAAATTTATATGTATTCCTTTTCTGTACAGAATTAAATTTTAATTTGCTACAAGGTTTTCATGCATTTATGTACCTTACACATTCATTTTTCATCCGCCATGCATTCAATGACCTGCTGTGTGCACAGATCTGCTCACTGTGGTTATTCATACTTAAAGATCAAAAAGCCTTTCAAACAACATGAAAACCGACCTTTGATTCTGGATTTGGCTACTTTAGAAAATAGTAGTGATAGGAGATGAAAAAATGTCAAAGGGACAAATCAAAATGGCACTGTCAGCTTGCAATAGGGATACTTGGAGTACAATTTTACAAAAGCCAAATGCTACAGACGCCAACTATGCAGCATTGGACTTCAGTTTCTTCATCTATGAAACAGGATAATGTTTGCTTCAAAAGGCAAGATTACAAAAAGGGTGGATTAACATGATAGATACACAATGCCTAGAAAGTCGTGGATTTAATAGCTTAGAAGACTTCATGGGTAGGAGGTATTATGCATAGCTGTTGGGATCCACAAAAGGTTTTATGGAGCACTGAAGTATAATTTAAAGGATAAGATAGTGACATATGCTGGGGGAAATAGCTGGGTATTTGAGACTGAAGAGTGAGGTTAAACAAAGTGGAGTTACATGAAGAGATCTGAATTTAGTTTGAAAGAAATGAGGTCAACATTGATTTTGAGGAAAGGATATCCACCCTAAGTATGGCTATTAAAGCATAAGAAATATTAGGAAACAATGAAGACTTTGAAGGAGAAGAGTTGATGACAAATAAGCATTTGAATGTGTTAAATATAGAGAGTAGTTAGTTGTATACAAAAATATGTTGGAATTTCAAGAGAAGCCAGAAGAAGAGAGAGATAGAAAGTTCTTGGAGTTAGAAGAAATTGTAGAAACCAAGAAATTTTCTCTCAGAGGATAGAGTTATGAGAAAAAGCTATAAACCTCAAAAATTAATAACAAAGGGAGATGGGGACTAGAAGAATAGCCAAAAACACAAATTGAAATAAATCTGGCAGCAGATCGTTGTAAATAAAGCCAAGAAAAGTCATTCGGGAGCGGCTCTACCAGGAACTCCATTCTCTATTCTCCCTCTACTTTATGCATCGCTTCCCACCAAAAATCCTAATTCCCAGTTGCCTCCACTCTTCATCCTGAAATCACAATATTAAGCTAGGAGATGATGCTTAGTTACAAATATTTCTAGGCCATGGAATAGCACTCCTGTGGTATCTAACAAATTAACTTCCAATTCTCAAGGCATGCTGGAAGCAGCACCAAATACATAATTGGTTCTTCTGATTTACCAATAAGTGGGACACATAGTGCTTCCAATATCTACACTAAAGATGTGCTGGATGTGCATAAAAGGATGAAGAGAGGCTTATTTCAACCCAGTAGGTCTGAACTGGGGCTTGAGACTCTGCATTTAAAACAAGTCCTCATATGATCCTGACAGTGTCGGTCCATGGAGGACCTAGCAGATTTCCCTCATCTAGATAGGGACTGTCCTTTCATCTCCTGGTGACTCATTCTCCCCAGAAATCCCTATGCTACCATGGAGTTAGGCTTCTCTGCCTCCACTCTTCTCGGCCTATCTACACAGCTTTTGTCAGTGGTGGGTGTATGCCTGAGGATATTTACAGTCATGTAAAATGTATGCCCAATGGCAGGTTGCAATGACAAAGGATAGAGAGCCCTAGGATCACAGCCCTTGCTCAGTTTTCAAGAACTATATCACTCGTTTTATTCTTTTTGTTCTTTTCCTTTAGTTAAACAACAGACCCCCACTCCGCAAAATAGATATTTAATTATTAAACTCACTGGCCAGCAGAATATTAAAGTTTAATATCAAGAAACAGAGTACATTTAAAAAATCAACTACCGGACTTCAGAGATGGCTCAGAAATTAAGAGCACTGGTTGCTCTTCTAGGAAACCTGGGTTTGATTCCCAGCCACAAGAAGGTTCATTACCATCTGTAATGCCAGTTCCAGGGGTATCCAAAGCTCTCTAGCCACCTCCACAGGCACCAGGCACGCACACGGTATACATAGCAAGCAAGTAAATTTAAACATGAATCCCTATGTGTTGTAAAGAATAACAAATGTTCCAACTGTTGTTATGGTAACTGAGCACAGTCTTTCTTCTAGAAATATGCATAGCAGGAAAAGGAAGGCTATGAAGGGTGGCTGCTACCTCCCTGTGAAGTTTTGTCTGTCCTTTCTCCCTCAGATGGTCCCTTTTCTCAACAGATAAGTAGAAACAAGAGCCAAGTTCCACTTCCTGGTTCCCTTTAAGTTATATCTGAGACAAGCTGGGATTTTATGTTCTCTCAGAGTAGATAAGCTATCCTTTTAAAACAGCTTTGTAAAGCTATTTAGATAAAAGTGTTGAAGAACCAATCATCCCCATTTTCTGACAAGTTATAACCCAGGCTACTGCAATAATAGCTAAGAACTACCATACCAAGGGCTCCAAATAGCTACTGGAAAAATCTTGCCAGTTACTCACTAAATAACTCTGTGGTGTGTGTGTGTGTGTGTGTGTGTGTGTGTGTGTGTGTGTGTGTGTGTGTGTGTGTGTGTGTGCACGCGCGCGTGTACCCGCAAGTGCCTGTGTATAAGTGTGCAGGTACACGTTATTTTAGTCTTTGTGTCTATGGCAATATATGCACAAGTGGGGGGTGTCTTCAGATGCCAGAAGAGGGTGCTGAATCAGTGTGCACTGGAGTTACCGGATGAGCTGTTCTGACATAGGGTCTCTCTCTGTGTACATGAAGCTCACAAATGTAGTTCAAGTGGCCAGAGAGCAAGCCTTGGGGACCTCTTGTCTCCACTGCCATAAGAATGAGATTATAAGTGTGTGACATGGAGCCTGACCTTTAACGCAGGTGCTAGCATCTAAACTCAGTTCCTCGTATTTCCATGGTAAACATTTTACCAACCGAGTCATCTACCTAGCCCTCTGTCTAATACTTTAATCAGTCAAACGGCGAGCCGAAACTAAATATGATCTCTCAATTCCCTCACTCTTGGCATTCTGTTGAGATTGATACTTTAGTTCTTCAAGGGACAAAGGACAAATATTTCATTTTTGCAGTTTATTTCTCCTTACCCTTTCTTTGGGGCTTAATGGGTGTATGTTACTTTTTATGGCTCATTGCTGAGGAAAATGAGAACCCATGCCTGGATTGGATGGCATTACATTAAAGCACGGGTTTCTGCCTGCATTTTTCCAGAATGGCTAGGAAAACCAAGAAAGTGTTTTTACACTTTAGCCTTTGGCTGCCCCATAAAAAACAATAGATATTTTGGTTTTGTTCTCTTCTTAGAACCACAGAGAAATCATTCTTTATCATGACATTAGCTCCCATGTGCCTCCAGTTCCAACTTCCCAAATGCCTGTTGTCACCTCCAATGAAATGTAAAATTTGTCAGATTCCTTTCCTTCCAAAGTTTTCCTGCTTTACAAAATCTACTGGACTTCTTTCTTCCTGTATATCCCTCTCTGAGGGTATATTTTTCTTCACCTTCACTATCCCTTCTTAGCCCTGGTCCTCATCACCTCAAGCTGCCTCTAACTAGTTTTCCACCTTCCACATGCTTCTCTTTCTTCAAGATACTTAAAGGAGAAGCTTAATGTAATTTTTTTCAGTTTTTCTTGCTGATACCACTCTTTGTGCTCATGAAGATTTAGTAACTCCCCACCATCAATCTCTTAAAACTCTGTGTAAGTCAGTCCCATCTCTGAATCCAATCCTTGCTCTAACTGGGCAAGAAGATTTTTTTTTTCTTTTCCTTCATGTGGTGCCGAGAATTAAACACGGTGCTCTTACATATACTAAGCAAGATGCTATGCCACTGAACTACAACCCCAGTCTGGATTGCCGAATTGCATTTTATAGGATGCTGCCTCTGATGCAGCCATACTATATAGCCAAGCTGCTGCTTTCATTGTGATCTTGGATCACATGTTCTTCAATCCTTTTGCTGATAACTGCAAACAGTATCTTCTCTCCCTCTGCCTCTTTTAACAATTTCTACTTAGGATAAGATTAAAATAACAACTAGGAGAAGTTAAAGTTGTCAAGCATAGTGTAATTCTACAAATAATATCACTTGTGCAGTGGCTATAGAACATCTGCTTAGTCTACACAGTTTTGATAACCTCTTGTTTAAACTTCTATGACTAACATGAGTCCTAAAAACCAGGCAAGCCCTCAAGTGAGTGAATCAGTAAGAGAGCTAGCGTCTCCCTCGGGTTGTAAAACACAGTATGTGGCCAAATATTCTGTTTATACAATATGTATCCAAGTGGCTTACAGGCTTGTTAAAGTTAGTTGGCTTCTAGAATTCATTTTCAGTTTTACATTGGATTTTGTTACAGATCAACATATGTATCTTGCGGTCATCAGAGAAAGAAAAAGAGATGACAGGCAAGAAAAACACACTTCTAACGTGGGAAACAATGACAACTGTTGCTTTTACTTCTCCCTAGGACATTAAGACCTGTTTGCTTCCAGCTTCAATCTGGCTGTTGCTAGAGGAGAGCCAGAGGAGCTCAAACAGTGCCAAGTCACTTAGGTAACCTAAAACGATCTTAAAATCCACAGCCGAATTCTAAATTATTTTTCTTGGGTTACTATGAATAGTACTTGGGGCTTCAGTTTTTCCTAGTCTGTGATTTGAACTTCAGTCTTGTTCCTGGCTAGAAATCCCATAGGCTTCCAGAAGGGTAGGAGGAGGGGGCTAGAACTGCATGAAGAATTTGTCCTCTGTACCACCCACATGCATAGCTCTATAATAATCAACACCACAGCCAGAGGGTGGGTGGGCAAGGCAAAGAGAAGGAGAAGTCATTTTTTCATCCATTTGACAGATGTCGTGTTAAAATCTTGCTGGGGAAAGAGGGTTGTGGCGGGGGGGGGGGGGAGAGAAGGAAGAGCCAGGTTGGAGCAGAAACTAATGGATCCAATGTCCAAATGTGACCATCTGGCTAAGGTGGCTAGAACAAGAACATCATTTATTCAACACAGTAATGCTCCTACAGCCAGAGTACAGAGAGGAAAAACATATTTAAATCCACTTAAATCACCTTCAAGTCTATTTGATATGATCTCCTAAGACAAAAGTTTAAGAAAGTTCCTGGCCAGGCGTCATCCTCCCTGGGGAGTGGATGGGGGATGGGTTGGGGGGGGGTCAGTGGGAGGAGGGGAGGGAGAGGGAACTGGGATTGATATTCAAAATAAGATTGTTTCTAATTTAAATAAAATTTATTAAAAAAAGAAAGTTCTTGGCCTTGGTATTCATTTCCAAAGAGAATGTGTCTCCTGCTCAAAAAGGAAACTGGTCCCCAGACTGATAGCTGGGAAACCAGCATGGGATTGGATCCAGGCCCCATGAATGTGGGTGTCAGTGAGGAGGCCTCAGAAATCTTTGGGGCCTCTTGTAGTAGATCAGTACTTATCCCTCGCACAGGAATGGACTTTGGGAGCCATTCCACACAGAGGGATACTCCCTCAGCCTAGACACACGGGGGAGGGGGACCTAGGCCCTATCCCAAAGGCTATAACAGACTCTGAAGACCCCCCCAATGGAAGCACTCACTCTCCCTGGGGAGCAGAAAGGGTATGGGATAGGTAGGGTGTTAGTTGGGGGGGACAGAGGAGGAGGGGAGGGAGAGGGAACTGGGATTGACATGTACAACAATCTTGTTTCTAATTTAAATTTTAAAATGGAGGGAAAAAAAAAGAAAGTAAAGGGTGCTTTCCAGTGGTTTCTTGATTTCCCTCTGCCTATAGACTCAGGAGAGAAAAAAGAAACTCCAGCCTTGGCCAAAGCACCCAGTCCTTTTCATCAGGCTTTCATGACCAGCAGCCCATGTTTCTCATGACAAAGTGTAGTAATCCCTGGTTTCTGGCAAGTATTCAGTAAACCGTAGGTGACAGCGAGGCTGAAGCCTTCAGCGAGCAATGACTGGGTCAGGCCTCAGGCACTGAAACTGGCTGTTATGGCTTCCCCTCAAATCTTGTTAAAGATTTTGATGGATACATTATCAAAACCTAGACTTCAACAGAATACAAGAGTAGCAAAATCAGGCCTACTTCCAGGGCCCTCCAGAGCGCCAGGTCTATATCTGCAAAAAAAGTGGTTGTGCTTAAATAAAAGTCCTTCAAGTAGGTCAATCATGCTTATATAAGGCAGCATCTGCCTGTCTGGACTAGGTAGAGAATGTCAGGGTAGAGAAGGGATGGGATCCAAGGCCACTGATTAAGGGACAAAGCATCTAATACGGTTCTGGGGCTCAAAGCTGCTCTTTTTGATTTTGTCTGGGGCTCAAGAGCCTGAAAATCAGTGAGTCCACATACAAGTGATTATAATAGGAAACTCTTAAGAGCTATCAGAACTAATTCAGCCCTCTATTTTACAAGTAAGAAAATAAAGGCTCCAACAAGAAAAGGTTCCTATGGTGTCAATCCAGTGAACAGCAGTGCTAACATTAGAAACTGAGTCTGAATCATTCAGAAGAATGGCTCACACTGGTTTTGTTCCATATATCTCTGTTGTCAAAGTAGAGTTAAGTGCTTTAACTGTGTGTAATTAGTCATAGATTAATGTGTTTCAATATTATAGTTTTCCATCTACATTATATTGTAAACCTCAAATGTACACAATAAAATTTATTTTAAAAAGAATGGAAGAAGAATTTCTCTCTCTTCCCTGTTCCCCTAAAGTCTCTTTTCTTCTTCCAGAAAGAGAGAGTGAAAGAGAGAGGGGAGTGAGAGAGAGAGAAAGAACAGGGAGGAAGGAGATTAAAAAAGAGAGAAAGTGCCAGGCATTGGGCATGCCTTTAATCCCAGCACTCAGGGAGGCAGAGGCAGAAGCAGGCAGATTTCTGTGAGTCAAGGCCAACCTGGTCTACAGAGTGAGTTCCAGGATACCCAAGGCTACACAGAAATAACTTGTCTGAAAAAACCAAGAGAGAGAGACAGAGAGAGAGAAAAAATACAGGCAACATGAGAGCAAAAGAGGGGCCATCAGAGGTCAGTGGGGAATCAGAGAGGTACTGGAGCCTGAGAAGAAAGTGAGGGAGGGAACAAATAAGAACAAATTATTTATGAAAATGTATAATGAAATTATCTAATAAACAAATTATTTATGGAAATGCAAAAATTTAAATATAAGAACATACTAAACCCAACAACTAAATACTACACTCCATAAAATCTCTTAATCAACATAAATTATAACACCAATGAGATTAAGCAATTGATATATCAAGAATTGCTAGACCTGTACTCACTGGCACAGTCCTCCACCCTACTTGGGTCACCCCTCAGCTGCTTTCCAGGGAACCTGATCTCATCCTGGCCTCTCTTCCTCTCCTTGGGACTCATCAAACCATAGGTTGTTCCGGCCAGACACCTTATGGAAAACCACCTGAGCTTCTCTGCATAGCCCTCCCAACTCTGATCACCATGACTGCTTTCCAGGGATTGTTATATCCTACCAGCCCCTGTCTTTCTCTTTGGGACTGGTCAAATCATAGACTGACTGCTCCCAACCAGAGACCCAATAGCAGAGAGACAGGGTTAACCTACCTGTGCTCCCTTCTGCTTACCAGAAATCATGATCTCTGTCTAGCTCCTCTCCCTCTCTTTCAGACTGGGCAGATTATAGACCCGACCCTACCAGGGCTCTCTTGCCCTCCCACATGGCATAGAGACATATGTAAGCTATATGTGCTCCTCATTCTAGTCAACCCGTGGTGGTGGGCTGGGGTGGGGTAACAGATCCATCCTCCAGGCCCAGGCCAGATGGCACATCTTGTTCTATAACACAGCCTAGTAAGTCTACCTGCTCTGCAGTGCCTATAACATTTTGAATTCTAAGATTACTCTGGGTCTCAAAATAAGGGCCCCAGTCCAGACTAGTGAACCTCTCCTGTATACTTTGTAACTTCCAAGTTTGTGTCTCCTGGTACACCCTATGGACCAGCATAGCCTGCTGTGCTCACATGAGACCTTAACCAACAAAAGAAGCACATGTACCCAGGTCTCATCACAAAAACAATATAAAAATTTAAGACAGTATGTTGTTCTCTCAAATTCACTGGTCCTATAGAAATGTTCTACAATACCAATTAGATGAAGCACAGGACACAGAACTTAAAGAGACAGTCATAATATTGATCAAAGAATTTAAGGGGTTTAAAGATCACACAAATCAAAGGCTCAATAAACTTAAACAGAATGTATTCAAAGAGAATGCTTTATTGATATCCAAGAAAACACAAATGTAAGTCTGAATGAAATGGCAAAGACAATCTAGGATTGAAAACCAAATTCAATAAAGAGAAATATTGAAGAGAAATTGAAGTTGAAATTAAGCTGGAGTTGAAAAGCTCAATAACAAAATTTGAAAACTCAGGGGAAAGCATTGCCAGTAGAATGTATCAAGTAAGATATGAGGATAAAGTAGCAAAGAATATATAAAAATAGACACACACACATACACACACACACACACACACACACACACACACACACACACACACAAACAGAAAGGGGCAGGGGAAAAATGTGCACAGAATATGGAACACCATGAAAAGAAAAAAGAATCTTCAAATTATAGGCACAGACTCAGGAGAAGAATATCATACCAGGTCAATAGTGTAGACCAAATCTTCAACAATATTACAGAAGTAGACTTCCCCAAACTAAGGATAGATATACTCATACACATAAGGAAGCACACAAAACACTAAATACACAAGACCAGAAAAGAAACTCCTAAGGGTGTATCATAGTTCAAAAACTAAATAAACAAAACAAAGAAACAGTATTGAAAGCAGAAAAAGAGAAAAACAAAACAAAACCATAAGACACATGTGATGGGGAATGTACTGTGTATGTTCATCTCATTGATTATTGAATAAAGTACTGTTTGGCCAATGAGACAGCAAGTTAGATGGGACTAGGAGTCAAAGAGGATTCTGGAAAATGTAGTAGAGAAGTGGTGATCCAGGCAGGAAGTGACATAGCAAGGAGACTCATATTTAAGCAAGGAGAAACAGGAAGTGTCCCCTTTCCCCTTTGCATCCTCCAGTGGCACCATGTGAGCCACGGGCAAGAGAGGGCACCAGCGAAAGGCATCCTCTATAAGATAAGTCTTATAAAATATATAGATTTATGGTAATTAAGACTGAGCTAACAGATGAGAAATCCTAGTCATTGGCCAAGCAGCATTGTACCTAATATAAGTCTGTGTATTATTTTGTCCATCCACCAAGCTGCAGAACTCGGGAGGCTGGTGGAGACTGCCCATGTGGTGGTAGGACTCGGGCGGCTTTTGGCAGAAAGATTTATCGTAACACACATGTAAAGGAAAATCCATCATAATAACAACAGGTGACTTCTCAGTGGAAAACTCTGAAAGCCAGAAAAGCCTGGAGCAATGCCTGTGTTGTGGAATATTGTTTTAATAATGTAAAAATGTAATACATTTGTTTATGCTGCAGAAGGTTATTTTAACTATGTGAAGGTGTGTTACATTGGTTTGTGCTGCATTTGTTTAATGATCTAAGGATGTGTTACATTCTTTTGTGCTGCATTTTTTTAATTACGCAAAGATGTGTTGCATTTGTTTCACCTTGCCTACCTAAGGCACCTGATTAGTCTAATAAAAAGCTGAATGGCCAATAGCTAGTTAAGAGAGGGATAGTCAGGGCTGGCAGGCAGAGAGAATAATTAGGAGGAGAAATCTAGGTTCCAGGAAGGAGAGAGAAGACAGAACAAGGGAGAAAAAGAGGGAGATGCCCAGGGTCAGCCAGCAAGGCAGGCAGCCGCTAGCCAACCAAACACCAAATAGGTCATATGGAAAGAAAGAAAGGTTAAAAAAAAAAACACAAAAAGCCTGAGGCAAAACATAGATCAAGAGAAACAGGTTAAGTTATTAGAGCTAGTGGGACAAGCATAAGTCCAAAAATTCATAACTAATAAGAAGTCTCTGTCATGATTTGGGAGTTGGCTAATGGCCCAAAAGAAAAAGTCTGCTACAGCACTCCAAGTTCTAAGAGACCACAGATGCTCAGAAAAACTATCTGACATGGAATTAAAGAAAAAGAGGCCATGCTTTGAGAGAGAGCAAGGGGGTACATGGGAGGGGCTGGAGGAAGGAAAGTGAAGGAAGGAATGATGTAATTAAATTTTAATTTAAAAAATTAAAAATGATTTGAAAAATTGTAAAAGAAGTACCATGGGGACATGGTGAAGAGCTCTGGAGTTGGAAATAACAGGATAGGATACAGGTGATATGAAAGGACAAATGAGGAAATTTGGGTACTATAATTGGGGCAAGATGATGGAAGATAATAGAGAAGAAGGAAGTACAAATAACACTAAGTATTTTTGAAACCACCATAGGGAATATTATTTTATGTTTACCTAAAATTACATAATAATACATACAACTACACACACACTCATTTTAAGCTAAGTTATGTTATTTCGCTTAAAATGCATCCACCTAGAACCAGTGACTAACTAACAAAAATCTCAGTATCAGGCTTCAACCTCCTTTTGAATTGTTAGTCAGAGAAGTCCAAGCAATTTCCAAAACAATATAGGCTACTTCTGTAACCTTGACATTTCCCAGAATTTGAAGGTTAGTCCCTATTACTGAAGACACTGTATACACTTTGGACACAGGACTCAGAATTTGCGCTGGATCTGAGCTGAAAGCCTATTGAAAGTAATCAATAGTCCTACTGAACTGTGGCACCTATGAACTACAAACATGACCAGCAGGGAAGATATCCTTAAAGGTGTAATAGTGGCATTTACATCTTGGTGATAATCAGATGCTTTTGAATTGGACATAAGGCCCCCTCAACAGGAAGAAAATAATGCCTGGTATTGGAAACCTAGTCAACTACCCATAGTTAGTGAGATCATGAATCTTAGAAAACAACCTACTACTGCCACTAGTATAATTATAATTACATAATTATTAAATTACAAAAAGCTACAATTAGTCAAATGCAGAAAACAAGTGACTTTTCGATCATCAGCTCCAACTGATAATTTGCAACTGATACATCTCCTATACATAAGGCTCAGGGAACATGAAGGAAGAAGTGTAAAGATTGTAAGAGCAAGAGGACCACGAAGTCTGCTTGCTGCAAGACTGTGTCATCTAGATGTAAAAGGGAAGCTGCACCCATGAAATCTCAACAATATAGTTGCCCTAATAAGACCTGAACAATGACAACACCAGTAGACATGCCAACCTGTATGAAGGAAATGTCATAGGGCCATCCATACATGAAGAGCTACAGGCAATTAATGAGTGCTGAGAGAGGGATGAATACCCTGAATGTTATCCAATACCAAGTGGTGAGCCCTAAAAACATATACAAACAAACAACACTAAATGGATTCAGTAGGTTAGATTTGCATATTTATTTGCATATGTGTATGAAACAATAATAATTAAAAAATAAGAGGTAATGGATTTGAGAGGGAGCATGAGGGGGGCATGGAAAGGGTTGAAAGGATGAGAGGGATGAGGAAATGATGTAATTATAAATTACATATAAAAACAAACATTTTTATTGTCTAATATCTTTTCCATAAGCTTCACTTAGGAGCTCATCACTTAAGATATTTCTGGTATTATTTTTTCACAGTTCTACACACATTATTCCCTCATCACTACAGCCAGTCCTTGCTTTTTCCTCTTCTCCAGCTCCCAAATAGATCTGGCCCTTCAATGGATTAAGGGGTACAAATACATCAGAATGAAGGCTGAATACAGACTGTAGAATCTTCCTCACAACCAGAAATGTTTGCTTAGAAATTAGAAATGTCTAATTCAAACTCAATCTGAAATGTAACTGCTAGTTGAAAAACAAATGGAATAAGAAGAATAGGCTATGTACAGGTCTGGCCTAATTACTTATTTACTATATAAATTTGGACAATTCTACCAGCTGAGTTAAGTTACATGATGGTTAGTGTTGATTATCAACTTGACAAGAACCGAAATTATCTAGGCAAGTCTTCAGGTGCTCATATAAGAGGTAGTTTAGATAGCCTCTAGGCATATCTTGGGGGAGTGTCTTTATTAGGTTAATGAAGGTGGCAAGACCTACTCTAAATGTGGGTAAAACCTTTCCAAGAACTGGTGTCCTAGTCTACATAAAGAGCAGAAACCTAGAACACATTTATTGCTCTCTGCTTCCTGCTTATGCACGGGATGTGATCAGTTCCTTTAAGCACCTATCACCTTGATTTCCCCATAATGATGGAATATACCCTTGACCTGTGAGCGCAAATAGACACTTTCTCCCTTACGTTCCCTTTAGAAGGTATGGTGGTTTGAATGAGAATGGCCCCCATAGGCTCATGTATTTGAATGCTTGGTCCACAATGGGCTGCTCCAGAAGGATTAGGAGATGTGGCATTGTTGGAGGAGTGGAGGAGGTGTGTCACTAGGGATGAGCTTTGAGATTTAAAAAATCTACACCAAACCCAATCCTCACCTCTTTCTCTGCCTCCTGCCTGCAGATCTGGATGTAAAGTCTCTTCACAGCAATAGAATAGTAACTAAGACAGCAGGGTATTTCATCACAGCAACCGAAAAGCCACTAAGACAATGTGCTTTGATGAAAAGATGAGGTTATCTTTGCACTATTCTGCTATCTTAATATTTTAAGCAGGTTTTGGAGGCAGGAGCAAGAGATGGGAATGAGTAAAACTGAGAGGTATGAGGAAGTCAAGATAAACTCATTATCTCTAAACTGACTGTAACCATAACCTGGATGAAATCTAAACATTTCAAACAGTACAGACCCATTTTTGATGTTTCAAATAACACTTTCCATACCCTTTATCAAAATGTATTCTTCTAACCCAAATCCCATGAGATGTTACAGTTAAGCCTATTTTATAGAATAGAAAATTGAAGCTCGGTTAAATTTTGTCCACAATGTCTGGGACTGGGAGGGAACCTAAACTATATATCCTGCTTCCTGATTTGCCCCCTCAACAAAGTAGAGAAAACGACATAAATGGCCATAAGTATGAACACTTAGAAAAATTTTCTCTCCTGGAGCCAAACTTAACACCCTAGTGTGCTTCGTCCAGCAGAAGGAAAGTATAGGCTGTCTAGGATTGCTTTTCTCAGTTTTAGGAGAAAATTGAGTCCTTGATGGCTCTCTTCAGTCACTACACTGACCTCCTGAGGAACCTTGGCTATTTGATCATATAAATGTTGCAAAGCTGGTGTCTCTCCTACCAGTCTGACTTGGCATCAGAAAGCTGTGTGAGTGGAAGGAAAACCAGCATGACTATAACCAACCTGACCCTATGAAGGTATGCTGCCTGGCTTCCCATGGTCTCCTTTTTGGACTCTTCTTTATGTGCCCACTCGAACCAGCTCAGGGATATAGGGGTTGCAGATTTTAGGGAGGAGATCAAGTACATCTACAAAACATTTCAGATCTTAGCGCCTTGACATCATCTGAAGGTAATTGCAGTGCTTTTTACAAGTAGACTGAATGAGACCCAGACAAGAAAGTAGAAACAAACTGAGGCTCAGCCTAAGAAGGAGAGTACCAACTGGAACTCCTGTTTCTTGAGGTTGAGTCCAAAGCTGATAAAAGTCTCAAGGCTTTCATAGTCAATGGTAACACAGCAAAGGTTATGAAGTTGCTGCTAAGAGCAGTTTCTTAAGGCGGCACACATTGGTTACCTACTACACTGCTTCTCACCCTTTATCCAGGTTAGGGTCACCTGCTTCCAGTTCCAGCCTGTAGTACCAAAAGCCAAAAAATCTTCCTCTGGACACCATGGCCTGGTTTCTAGCTTGAGGACTTCTAAAAATAGCAGGCCCTCTTTAGTGGGGACAAACAGCCTAAGCCTCTGTACTTAGGGTCTGAGTTGTGACCATTAAGGCTGTGGCTGGTCTGTTAGCCCGACCCTAATGAGAGAAGTTGGGTCACTGACTAATGGGGTCTGCCTTTATGCATCTTATTGCTCACCCTCAAACCTCCCATCCACAACTGATATACTTGTTCTGATCCAAGGTAGTATTTCAGCCCCAAGAAAAATGAACTTTAATTATAGGTTGTTTTCCAGGGTACTGCTTTACAATTGCATCCCCCTGTGATGTTTTGTAAGCAGACAGGGATGAAGGAGAAGGCTTCAGATTTCTGCATTGATCAGTGACAATTTTCTTTTTCCATTCTTCTTTCTATATCTACCTGTTTATTTCCATCTGAGGTCTCAGATCTAGTTTTGTTTTCCTTCTGGAGCCTGCTATGACATGCCATTTTTAACATCAATTTTATTACTTAACTTCCTGCCCTCTTATGCCCGGTAGCAAAGATAAAGAAAAGAAGGCCAGAGAAAGCTGATAAGAGGTCCACCAGATATGACCTGAATTTAGAAGAAAGGTACACCTCCAGGTTGTCCCCAGGGCTAGGATACATTTTGCACAGGTGTGTCTGGCAAATGTGAGTACGTCCTGTAGATGTATTCAAGAATATCTGATGTTGTCATTTTGGAGTATTGTTTTTCCAAGTATGTCATTACCATTCTGTCTTTCAGGAATTTAAGTGAGTGTTCAGGGACCAGGGGTGTTTAAGCATACCGAGGTATGTATCTGGGTGTGTTCCATGTGTATATAGTTATATAGTATGCGTTATATGTATCCATCCATGTTTAAACATAAAAATATATACAGTTATACCACATGTGATCCTGTATATATCTTGCTTTTGCTGAGAATGTTTGAGTGTTAGGATGTCCCATTCTTCAGTGGATATTTGTGGTTTGATTATGCGAATGTGAAAGTACTCACAAATTGTATGTATCCCAAATGTGTTCCACATGTGTGCCTGCATGTGCTATGTGTATCTCAAGTGACTTGAGTGACCATGTATTCATTGGTATGGATAAAGGCACTGATAAACAAGAAAGCTAAGCCAATTTTACTTCCCAACAATTTAACAGCTTTTCTTCAAGTTACCTGAGTCAATCGGCACAAAAGCTAGACAAGGAATATGGGTTCAAATTTTATTCCCAGTAGTTGATCTAAAGAGTTTCACAGCTGTGAGTCAAATAGCAAGTACCAAATAGGTAAAAGGCACTAGTCAAATATCAACTTGAATTCTTCAAGCAGTTGCTTGCCTGTGTTTATGCCTCAACTTCCTAAGCAGCACTATGAGGGAGCTTAATGTATGACTTCTTTCTCACTCATTTAGTGATGTCTCACCTTAAGTACCATGGGTTAATTTTGTTTGTCCTCACCACAATGTATCAGAATGCAGATATGAAACTGTAAATTAGCATCTGAAGCATCTTATCCCAGTTAAACTCCTTCTAGAAAAGGCACATTTCTGAAACCTATACTTATCAGACATCCAACACCCATTTTTCCAGGGGCTTTAGTGAACAAGAATACAAGTATAAACAAGGCCTCAAAGACATTATTCACTAAAGCCCAGGGAAAACAATGTATGCTTTTTCTCAATCATTGTATCTGATCCTTTGGAATAACTATAGGAGGTGAGGCACCATTTTGTTTTGTTTTGTGAGACAGGGTTTCACACTATAGACATGCTGTCTTTAAACTCACTATATAAGTCCAGGCTGGCCTTTAAGGCATGGCAATCCTCTTGACTCAGCATCTTGTGTGCTGAAATTACAGGTATGAGTCACACTACACCTGGCTTAATGGTCAGCCTTTAAGCTCAAGGCCCACTCTCTAAAAGCAGATGTAGATAATCTTCAGAGAAAACATTCCAACTAATCAAGGCACAAAGGGCTACCAAATTTAGGATTATTTTTTCTACATGTGGAAAAGTTTCTCAAACATCCTTAGATAATATATATATAGACAGACTTATCATTTATGGAGTAGATGTACCTGAAATACTAGCTAGTGCCTTAGTGTTAACAAGGCTAGAGATATCCAGTGCTATCCTCCACTTAGTTCTTCTCACTGTCTTGACTAGCTTATTATTATTATTTTATTATTATTATTATGTTGTTGTTGTTGTTGTTGTTGTTGTTGTTGTTGTTGTTGTTGTATGAGGCAAGCTTTCGCTGTGTTATGTAGCCCTGGCTGTCCTGGAACTTACTATGTAGACCAGGCTGGCCTCGAACTTCTAGAGATCTGCCTGCCTTTGCCTGCCAGGTGCTGGGCCACCACACCTAGCTAACTAGCTTTTATTTAAGAAGAAAAAGACTTAGATAGAAGCAAAGGGCACAAAGAAGTTTTAGGATGAATTCCTTGTCCAAAGTATTCAAGGACAAGGAATAGTTAGCTCTGCCTAGCACACCACTGTTTTCAAAGCACCACTGATCTGAGTCAATGAAAGCAATACAGAACTATAATGGTTCTTATTCATTAATTATTACTGTGGGGCTTTGGGGAGGTAGAGTCTACCTGAGTTTTAAAGAAATCACCATCCTCCCATCTCAGGTTCCACTGCTCTCTCACCTGTTTTTCTTTTTCAACAGCCTCCACAGCAGGGAGGGAGATATTTCCAAATGAAATGGCAGAGTTAAAGATGGAGAATATCCACTTATTCTATGTAGGTCATTGGTCAAAAACTTGCAATTTCAAAACAACTCCTAATCATATTAAGAAAACCTAGTAATATTTGGAACAAATCTTAGCCAAAGACCTGGTGGCTGAGAACTGATTTTTAATTGCAATGCCCTTAGGTAGTTCAGGCCTGAGGGACTTGAAAAGGTGCTAAATAATAACACAATTAATTTGGGCTGTCTTCCAAACTCCCCTTTTAGCTTTGCGGGAGATAGGGAGAGTGAAAACTGGTTTGCTATTCATAGCAACATGTGTGTGGCTCCATGGAGAACAGAGCTTGGAATAAAGAAAAGAAAGCTTCTTGTGTAAAAAATTATCTCAGCTTTCTACCAAGAATCCAAGGAACAGGATGGATCATAAGGCCTCTTTCTTTCTAAGGGAGAACAGTAATAAGAATCCTCCGCTATGGTGGAGAGAATTTAGCTACAAAGACAATGGAATCTGTTCAAGGGCACTCAGTGACTGGCTTCCTATTAGCAAGTCCTCTGTATTTCCATTCAGGGAGTACTGAGTATCAAACTCCTCCACTGTGTCAGTCACCCACAGATCTCTGCCATAGAGAGCTCTGAGATAATGAGGCTCAACTTATTGACAAGAAAATCAAGTCAGACAGGTTGTCTTGCCCCGCCCATTGTCACAGACCCCTCGTTTCCATAACATATATAGGTATCTAAAGTCACCTCCAGAAGGAAAGACCAGAGTGGTTAGCACATCCTGTGGTTTCAGGAACTCACATCATTATCAGGAAATGCTCTACCTTAGCCCTACTACAGCTGCATTGTGTTTCCCTAGGCAAGCTATTGCCCTCCCTGTGTCGTGTTCCTCAGCTTCCACAATGAGAGGATTAGACCTAAGACAGCTCTGATGTCCCTTTTGTAGCCAATAAAGTTGTCTGGAATGACTAGATGACACTGTAACTTCCAGAGTTTGAGTCTAGATCAAGCTGAAAGCAATTACATAACAATTGAGTCTTTGCATCTCATTTTTGTCAGTCTCTAGCATACCTCCTTGACAAGGTCACAGGAAAATTCAGGTGACACAACGCATAAAACCCACTAAAAATATAACCCAACATCCAACAGGAAAAGTCAAGAATCAAGTGTCTACTAGTGCCAGTTCCTTTTCCTTAAAGTATATGCATGGTTTAGTAAACGTTAAGTATTCCTATGCATTTTAGTCTAGATTTGCATGTCACTCAGCTGATTGCAAGGTCCAAAATTGTTAGCAAACCCCTCCACTGTCATTTTGTCCTGAGCACAAAGCCTTTGTTCTCAGCTCCACCACCGTGCCTAGTTTATCAGAGGCACTCCTGGAGACACCTGGCTCCTCCTGTGCCTTTATCGCAAAATGAAGGCACCCACTACTCAACCGTCTTGCCAACCAGCAGCATTCACTGAGAGAGGAGGCAGGAAGAAAGTGGGTGGAGGAGAGGCTGTGGGAGGCTCAGCTAAAAGTAACTATTGCCTTTAGGCACCACTCAGAGTGGGTGGGGGTGGGATCTTAGCACATCCTGTCTGCAGCCAGCTGGGCATGGAGGTGCATGGCTTCTCCTCCTCTAATGAAGGCAGGCAGGCGGAGAAATCAGCTGCCAGAGCCATTCCAAGAGCTGGCTGGAGATGAACAGTACTGGTCTGCTCTGGGCCCTGAGGGTGAGATTACTCAGCATAGGGCTGCATCCACAGCTTCTTTGCCTCAAGAAGCTAATGTGGCTTACAGGAGATTCTGTGTTCCTGCCACCCTCTTCCCACTGCCTAGCACCCAAAGGCCAGCTCCCTCTGAGAGGTTACATAATAATCTTCTTCTCTGTTCAGCTTTCTTACTTCAATCAAACCTAAAAAAAACATTTAGATCTCCAGAAAGTATAGGTCCAAAATTCTGGAAAAGGATAATCGTTTACCCAATGACCAAAAGCCTGACTGATATGAGGAGTCATGAGTCCAGACCCATCACTGCAACTTTGGACATCTGTTCCCTTCTGTGCCTTAGTTTTCTTCCTTGTATAAAGGGAATGAAGCAATGTACTGCAGACTTGTCGGCTATTTTCTTCTCTTCATCACAGGCAATTCTCAGATAAACCTGGACACTTTGTAAAAGAGCAACCTTAGCCATGCACCCATCCTAGTAAGAGACTAACCTTTGCCATGCACCCAGCTATGGGTATTCTGTCTCCCAGTCATTTTGGCTAATCTGAGAAAACTCATCCTTCTCCACAATCCCCCTATTAAGTAAGGTATGCATTAACAAAATGGTAACCTGAACCTTTCTAACATGTTCTCTATTACTGCCATAAGGCCCTTTAAAACCAGACCTAGTCCACATTTTCCTGCCTTATGCAGATTTTTTTCCTTCCTTAGAAACATGATTCTTCTATTAAAACCACTCAATTTTAGCAACATGGAAACTGAGGTAAAGACCTTGCTCAATATCTGGCAGCAAGGTGGGTAAAGAGTCAGGGCCTGACCTTTGGGTCAATGCTTTTTCTACTAC
This sequence comes from Cricetulus griseus, assembly GCF_003668045.3. Lineage (NCBI taxonomy): Eukaryota > Metazoa > Chordata > Mammalia > Rodentia > Cricetidae > Cricetulus > Cricetulus griseus. Next base: position 74,864,149 of record NC_048604.1, on the reverse strand, counting down.
TTTTTTTTTCTTCTCCAGGTCTGTCTTCTATATACTGTCCTACCATGCACACACAACTCTACCACGTCTCTCCTACCAACTCTCAACATTATTTCTAGAAGCTCTATTGTTCAAAGTAGGCCAGCAACTACCACAGAAGACTGGCAAAGGCAGGGAAGAGCTAAACTCAGACATATTCCTCTCAACTTCTACTCTTATCGCCCTGTCTCCCTCTTTGGTCCTTTCTTCAAAGCCTCTTAATGACTACTGAAGTACGTCAGAAGACCCCTTCAATTCTCAAAGTTGTAACTTCTCCTAACCACAAAAAGCACTACAAGATGTAGTGACAGAGGACCGACAGAGTTCTAGGTCAGGCACTACCTACCACTTCCTCTTTGTGTAACATTGAGAAAGTTTGCTTAATCCTTAGGAGCCTTATTTCCTAAGCTACTTAGGAAACTTAGGTTTGGGGAAGGAACCAATGAACTAACTAGGGAACTTTGTTGAATGTCTTAGTTACATTCTACTCGTGGCACTATTACTAACCAAATGAATGTACAAATTGGCTCTAAGCTGTCAAGGCAGCCAGCCCTTACCTCCAGCTACTCCATACCTATGAGACTGGTTCTGTATTCATAAAAGAATTCTCTACTATGCATGTGGCATGTCTGTTTTAACAAACTGAATCCCAAACTGGTACACGACTACTACTGAAGTCACTAAGGGATTCCTTTCTTAATGGCCAGTAGCTGGTTCAAAGAATGCAATCTATGTTTCACCTGCTATAGAGAAAACCTAATCCAAGTATAATTACTAAGGCAGATCTATGACCTCCATAACCACCCTGTGATTCTAAATTTGCAGAAATGAACTGTTATATTGCCTGCAGCATTTAAATAATATTAATCAGAAAGTTAGCATTGATTATTTGAGATCAAAGGAATCTTTGAAACCATCTAACTATCCTTATTTCGTAGATGAGGAAAACAAACTTCAGAAGATAAAAGCAATTTATTTATAGTCACTAAAGAATCTAGCAGAATATGTATCAATACAGCAAATATACAGAAATTTGTCCCTACAAGATTCAAACCATCAAATGATCATGCTGATTACAGTTGTCCCTTGGTATCTCTGGTATACTGGTCCCTGGACTCCCTTCAAGTACCAAAATCTGATGGTGTTCAAGTACCTTATATAAAATATAGTATTATACCCTATAAATGTCCTTCTTTATATTTTACTGTTTTTGGTCTAGTACTATGAATGGAACCCAGGGCCTCACATACATTGAGCTGTAACATTGAGCTATACATGAAGCTCTACCTCCCAAAATTTTAAATTGACTCTGGACTATTTAAATATCTAACACAATGTAAATGCTATAAAATAGTTATTATACTGCATCCTATATATTATTTTCTCAACCCCAGCCACATATTCCCATCCTCATGTGAAATCAGAAAATACTGATGTCAGAGACACACTCAAAAAGAGAGAGTCTAGGAACTGGTAGTCTCTTTAATTCCCCCAGATGATTCCAACATAAGCAAGGCAAAGAACCACTGGGTTAATGGAAACAAACTGGCAATGCAACAAGGAAATCAGACAACTTACAGAACCCTAAAAACAAAATACATTCTGTCTTAAAGCCATATCCATGATGTTCTGCAGTCGACAAAAGGAAAAATTTCAACTCTGGGACTGACCTTCAGCTAAATTCTGGACCCAGTTAGAAAACACTTCATTTGTGGACACTGAAAGAAAACAGGGCACTGTGGAGCCTGCAATAATATTTACCAGGAGTGAGATGCCAAGCAACATATTCTTTTTCTAATGAGACCACTAGTTTGACAGATAATAGTATTGAATGGGGTGTGTCCTGGTGCCCATAAAGCACACAAAACAAATCTCATGTGATGTTATTCTCATCAACACAATGATAGGACAGATAATGGCACTGATATATGAAGTCAGCACTTGTTGACCAGATACATAGAAAACCTGACAGACTCCAACTTCAAAGGGAGGCACTAGTAAGATGTTAAAGGAGTGGCATTAACCTCATCATACAGAACATTCTTTGAATCAACTTGTGTGATACTTTTTCAAATTTCAAATAACACAATCTTCTGTATGATATGAAGAACAAACTTCAAACCTCCAAAAGGCTGAAACAATACACAAACAAAATAAAATATTTTAACTGATACAGTGCTAGAAAAAAAACTGAATTTCTTGCACAGGATGAGAAAAATTAAAACTCACAAAGTTACAAGAATAAGCCAATCAAAACAAAATATGACAAGTTTTGAAACAAAAAAAACACTAAACTGACTTACAAGACCAATTTCAAAAGAGGACTATACTAGGCACAAAGTGTATGTTGCATATTTGAATTATCTTGAGGAGGTTTAAATTCAAACATCCATTTCTCAGACTAGATCAGAACCCCTGCATATTTGATCTTAGTTGGCTGCCAGGTTGAGCAGCATGGTTGGTTTGGGGTAACTCTTTTTTTGTTGTTCTTCTTAGTTTCTACTTTTTGGTGAAGTACTTAGGAGCAAATCCAGGGTCTGGTGAATACTAGACAAGCTACCCAATCGTGACTAACACATTTTAAAACATATACGGAAAAGTGTATGTGCCTCCAAAAGGACAATTGCATGAAAACTTAGTTGCTCCAAAACATTTTGTATCTTAGGTTTCAGCAATTCACTTTGGTTTTTACCTTGAAGATTATAAAAAGTGACATTTTATTTTCATAAGACTGGCTAAACACCACTGTTTGATGATTGTTCAAGAAATTTTATGGACTACCTTTTTTGCCCAAAAGTACTAAAGTATTAAAAAGCATTTAAAATGTAAGCATGCAAATCCACGAGACTTCAGGAATGACTCATACACACCTCCCTCTTCACCTGACCCCTTTCAGTTTCACATTAACTGTAAAAGATCCAGTCTGATGCTCCTCCTTCACCGATAGAAAGGCATACCCACAGACAGTTCTCACCTTTACTCTTCTCAGCTGTAAACCTGGGAACAGCAAGCATCCTTATCTATTTCAAATGGCTAATAGGATGTAAAATTAGAAAAGATGTAAAATCACTTTGCAACCTTTACAGGCCCATGCATTGACAAAGTGTTACTGACATAGCCATTAACAGCTTCTTTCCTGGAGGCCTTTCTCCTTTCTAGTTTTTCCACGTTGTACTTTGGTGCCAGGGCAAAGCATAATGAATTAAATATTCTTGAGTGCTAGATCCATAGGGACAGAAAGAGACACTCTGGGCACATACTGGAAGAACTAAGCTTTAATAAAGGATTCTTGGAAAGCCTAGAGAAGTTGCAAAGCTGTAAATAAGGGCTAGAAAGTCTTAAGATTTGCTTCCTTCATTTAATTCTTACAAAAAAAGCTACTAGAGCTGTACCTAGATGCTTTAAAAGAGGCATTCTGGGAACAAAGGCTCAGTTTTCACATTGCACACTGTGGGGTCAGATGTAATGGTAGCAGACAGGCTAAAGAGGGCATATTTAGCAGCATCACTGCAACTACCAGCATGTCTTCTGTACACAGTCAATTACTCTAAATCTGGGCCTCACCACACAGGGGGGCATCCCATCCACAGGTTTATTGGGATCCCTCAGCTTCGTGGTAAAGCTTACACACACACACACACACACACACACACACACACACACACACACACACACATGCACGCACAGCTGTCACACACAACAGCTGGGTTGGCAAGCTTCCCTGAGCTACAAACAAAATTCCAGCAAATTACAGAAGCAGATATTGCAGGTCCTGACAGGTGAGACCTGATTAATGAATGAAATATGCTGGTCAGTTTGTTCCCACCAAACTGTCACTTCACTGTCTCACTGCCTAAAGCCAAAAATTGGGGTAAAATGTTTCTTTCAAGAACTGCAGATTTCCTTACACTAATCCCAGGCACTGAAATGCTTCAGTTAATCTTAAAAATGAGAGTAGTGACTAAAGAGAGGGAACTCATGAACCATTTTCCAATAAAAAGTCTCCATGTGTACTGTGAATATATTTTCTAGGCATTTTCAGACTATGGAGATTTTTGATGTTTATCTTGTTCTTCCCTAAAGAGCATCTCTTCCCGTTTTGCTGGCTTCCAGCTTCTGTTGAACAGAGACCACAGTGCCTGTGCCTTTAAAGAGTGGGTTCTGAAGCTCAGTGGTTGCAGGGTGATTCATGAGTTACTAGGATACCAGTATAAGGCATTTTATTTAACTCCTGGGTGGGGAGCTGAGGGCTAAAATCCTTTAGGATAGATTTAGCACCCTCCCAGGAGCAAAAGCTTGTCCTCTACGTAAAAGGGTAAGAGAGTGAGGAAGGGAACTAAAGGGCTTTATAAGAAAAAAGTTTAAACAAATCAGAGCCCAAAAGACCATCCTCTTCCTTATATCTCAAGCACTTAGAGTGACAGATGAGAAAGGAAAAGGGGAAAGGGAAAGTTATGAAAAAGGCAGAAAAATGTCTCCTTTTTTTTCCATTTCCTTCTCATGTTGCATACATTCACACATTTGAAGGAGAAATATGAAGACTCTAGGATTCACACAATTAAAGTGGCACCCTGCTGTCCACTCCCTAAACTCACTTCAGGCTGCTCTGGGGTGGCTTGCCATCTCACTAGTACACTCCTGAATTTGTGACGTATGAGCCTTTATAGCTTAAATTACTGATGGTAGTGCCCATTCAAAGTACCCCTCTATTCCAGCCTGAAAGGCTACATGTGATAGCAGGAGGATGAACATAGGTGGCATTCACCAGTCCTAGGGAAGGCTTTTTAGAGCTGTGGAACTTGATGCTATCTTCACAGATTCCTGCACCAAGCACTCTCCATCCACACTCAGGAGTATTTACAACTCCCCCAGCCACACCACACACAGATGAATATGCACATACACCCACAAATATACTGGCACCCCCATACCCACATACACTCCCCCCAAAGCTTTCTGTCAAGGGTTTGTCAGGCATTTTATGACATTACTTAGTCATAAACCTGGGTCAAAAACTAGCTATAAAAACTCATTTTTCCTTTAAAAAAAGTCAAAAGCATTTCAGTGTTGGATTTCTTGACCAGGTAGCTAAAACCACAACAACATCCCTTATGGGGAAAATGTATTTTTCAGATATCAGAAACAAGAATGTATATATATATATATATATATATATATATATATCCGTTCCTTTGGTTAATAGTTCATTTCCCTTTGACTTCAAATCCTATGGGTGCCCAAAATCACATAATGCAAGAACTTGGAAGTCACCTGGCCCAAAGATTTCCAACTGTCAACCTTATAGGGAATCCCAAACTCACTGAGGAGAGAGAGAAAAAAGCTCACTTTCAAACAACCAGTGAATAGAGAAAACTTAAATCTGCAGCTACACGAGGATTGGGCTTTTCTCCACTCTCCAACATAGTCTCAAAAACAACAAGCTTACTGTAAATATTTCTCTGAAGCAAACAGGTAAAAAAAATAAGAAATCATACTAACTTCTTATTTCAACGAGGTTCTTGGGGCCCTAACAACGAGACCAAATGATGAATATGAAATCACTGCCAGCAAGCTTCCCAGATCATGCTTCTATCACCGAACCAAAGGAGGAGGAAAAACGTTGCTCAGCTTCTCACCCACACTGCGTCAACTAGTGCACACCTCAAGGTTCAAAACCTCAACTTGATGCCATTAAATAATGTTCTCTTGTTCTATCAGGACAATCTCAAGGCCCCCTCAATAGCCATTTCCAAAGAGACTGAACAAGACCTGAAAATTGACAGCATAATGCTAGCTGATTTGCACATCACACATGAGCAGCCGCCCACATGAGTATAGCTAGAAGCATGTGTGTGGGCGTGTATGTGGCATGATTCACTGCTGTATGAGCCAGAAATGGCACTGTTTCAAGTCAGGTAAGCAACGGAATGAAGAATATCTGCCTGCACCAGCAAAGAAGAAGATAAAATAACAAAAAAAAAAAAAACAAGCAAAAAAGCTTTGCCAAGAGGTCTCTCAGCAAAAACAGAAATACAAAAAATAATAATAATAGTAACAACAGCATATACCACCATGGCTATATAATAGACATATCTCAAATTGGAACACTGTCTAGCTCACATTTCCCAAGTTCTCATCCCATTACATGTCCTTTTTTGTGTCCAAACTTTTAATTTAACACATTACATACTTACAGTTACATGAATGTTTCAGAGACCTCGGTTCTTAAGCAACCAACAAGGAAATAAATCTCATCAGCACTATCAACTTCTATTTGAAGTAGTTTGTAAACAGCACTGCAAATGATACTGCCCCAAAGGAGGCATACCCAATTCACAAACTGTAAAAAATGCTGGATTTTGTTTTCTGAGTGAGACAGAAAAAAAATCCTCAAACTCAAATGATGGGGTATAATATCTGGGGAAAGGAGCCCAAAAACATCTCATCAAAATCCTCTCTTGCTAATTTAAAATATAAAGGAATACTTTTTGTTCTATTCCATGATTGCAAAGAAAATGACACCTACTGCTTTAACGAATGTTTTAATGATGGCAGCTTTCCAAAACAGAAATTGGAAACCCTCAACAGCAAAACTGAAATTCAAAGGACACAGTTACCAAGTGCCAAGTCAAGGCACCCCAGTGTGTCACTTCCCAAATTTGTGCTCCTCATTTAGAGACTATTTTCCATACATCCGTTTCTTGCATAGGTTTTTCTTCCTCTCTAAACAACCAGTGCAAGACTTTCCACAGACTGCCAAAAATTCATCATGCTGTTCCACAAACACCTTCCTCCGACCCCAGCCCCAAACAAGCCCACAAATATTATGATAGCAAGAGAGAAATTTTGATTAAAATTTCAAAACAGAGTTTAAAGGTAGTTTTTAAGAGAACGAGTTAACAGAACATCACAAACAGCGAAGCCACTTTAACAGGACACAGCTTGCTCTACAAACGTCACATAGAGAATGCACACAAGCATGCACAGTTAAATAGAAAACATTTCTTATCAACAATTTTACTCAAGCAATAAACAACTACACTCACAGGCATATTTAAAACACAAGACATGACAAAAGATTTAGGGAGAGATAATATACCAACGTCATACATATCACAGCGAGGCCATGTTGAAGCTCAAAACCGTTTTCCCCCCTGAGTAAGAAAGCTTGTTCTTTCTCTCCCTCTCTTTCCCTGTCTCAGACTGTCTCTCTTGATTTTTTTTCCCCCTCGGAGGCTCTCGGGATGAAATCAAAGTGAGAGTTCGCAACAGCTCAGGTGGCTGGACTCCATTCAGCGCGTTCCCAAGAAAAACATGAGTATGACATTGACAAGCAGGAGAACTACAATCACGGCAAAAACAACTACAGTTTGCACATCCAGGGTCATGGTGCAATGCAGAACACTGTAGTGTTCCAGGTGGGGGGCCGGCAGATTGGGAGATGTCAATCTCTGTTCTGTCAGACTGTCCATACAGCCACCATGCTAAAAAGGAAAGGAGGAAGTCAGATGGTTAGGGAAGGTCTGGGTTTGGCCCCCGAGTTTGGTCCGGGGGAGGGAAGGGGGTTGGAGGCAGGGGCTTTTGCTTCCCTCCCCCTCGCGGGACTGGGCTGATCTTTCTTTCCTAGCTGAGAAATCTTAGCTTAAGCTGAAGGTAGCAGAGTCCAGCATTCTCTCTTGAGCGCCACTGAAAAATCAAAATCCTGCTTTTCAAAAAGAAAGGCAAAAAGAACCGATAGGTTCGCCAGAGCCTTCTGTCTGTCCGGGCATGCGTCCGTCTGTCTAGCTGGCTACCGGTCAGTCTCAGTCTCCCCTACTCTATCTAGTTCATTAGCTTTCCAAAGATGCCTCGTCTGCTAGCTCTCTTAGGGGGATTCCAGGGTATCAGCCACTCTTCCTAGCCTTTCCTAGCTGGCCCTCTCCCTCTCCTCTCCCCACCCCCACCTCAGCCGGTAGGTTGCCTTTTTATTCACGCAGAGACTGGGGGCGCCAGCGTGAGTTGCTGACAGAGACGCTGACAGGAGAACAAGCCAATAGCAGATGCTGCAGCTGCGCATTCAGTGCCCGGAGGCGAGACTTGAGCTGGTGTGCTAGCAATGACGGCCAATCGGAGGACCCAAATCTCACAGAGTCTGCTCTCTCCTCGGGAGCCACCAACAGTCAGTTTTTACGTAGGGGTGAGGAACTAGTGGGGGAAGGGAGGGTAAGAGACTGAAGGACGAGTAAAAAAGACTGAGAAAGGGGGAGGAAGCAAACAGAATCAAATGAAAGGCGAGAGGCATGATAAAGAAGGAGGAGGAGGGCAGAGAAAGCGTCCACGAGAAGGAGAAAGAGAAGGAAAGATGGGATGGGACAAAAGAAGAAGAAATAGAGGCTATCGTGAAGAAGGAAGTGGGTGAGGAAAAGCCAGGATAAAGAATGGAAAGAAGGGCGAAGGAATAGGAAATGCAGGTAGGTACATAGGTAGGTTGGTGGAAGGCAGCCCCTCTGGAGCGTAGGGCAATAGGAAGCAAATGTATGTTTGGCCACTGCCTAAACTAAGTAACAGGCCACTCACAATCAGCAATAAAATCTCACAAATCAGTAGCCGTGGACACAATTAATGGGACACCAGCTTACCCACAATCCAAATCTATTTGGCTTTCTCTGCTCTAGTTGCCCTGTCCTTCCTTAATTACATTTTCTTCACACTACAGTTAACATGCTCTTCCACAGCCTCCTGAGTATGAAAAAGGAAAGCCAACTATGGGTTAAATATTTTTCATATATAAACGTAAGAAAAAACTTTCAATCTGCTTGTGATCATTACTCTGTTCAGTGTGTACAACTTTGAATCTACATCAAGAGGAAAAAAACTAGAGGTCAGAAGGGTTCAAATTTACTGCTAGTTCTTTTTGGGTGTGTAACTTTCAGGCAACTCATTTACCTTCTGTGGGCTTCCATCTCCATTCCGTTGCATGAGAAATAGTTTCTCTGAGAATAAATTGAAATCCCAGAATTCCAACTGCAGAAAAATATGTGTAATTTCTACAACTGCCTGGGCCCTCAGGAAAGAAGGACTCACTTATATAGATAATCTCCCAGAGCCTTTCATGTTCTTAGATTCCTATGACCTTAGGAGTCAACGGGTAGATAAGAGGGGAGAGAAAAAAAGAAACTGGATTAGCTAGAGATGTAGCAAACTTAATTTTGAAACTGTTAGCATACTATGGAATTTAAGAGGAGTGGAAACTGTTTGCTATTCTCTAGAAGTCTCTGAGACTCAGACAGTCATTATCTTAATTAAATTATTAGAAATTCTGAATGGGCACAGTTCATAAATAAAATAGTCTCAGGCCCTTGGGATAGAATACACTCCAAATGAGACCACACGTTACACATTTTAGATCATAGAGCAATCACAAAAAGAACAACAAAAAAACCTAAATCAAATTTTTAGATCCAATTATCAATTACCAGACACACAGAGGACCAAAGGCGCAGGGCTACTGCAGTACAGGGATTCTGATGATAAAATGTACACTATGAAAAACTACAAGATCAACAATCCAGTTTCACAAATAAATTGATGTCTTCACAAATAACTCAATGGACTGAGGTGGAATTGAGCATATACAGATGCATGTGCATTTGCGACATATAAAACAACTAGAAGTCTTAACACAAACCAAATACTTAATGATATTGAAGGATTACTATGAAATGTTTAGATATGCGAGTGACTAACAAATAGGAGGACTAAGGGTAAACCTTTGCGATCTTGGATACGGTTTCTTAATTACGGCAAAAACACAAGCCACCAAGGAGAAACGAGTTAAATTTAAATGCATCCAATTAAAACTAGTGGCTTCAAAGGATGTTATCACATGTATGGAACTCCCACCAAAAAAAGAGAGAAATCTTTACAAATAGACTCTGACTGTAGTCTTGTATCTAGAATAAATAAAGAGTTCTTATAACTCACAAAAAAATATAACCCAAGGGTTGATGAGGAGACTCAGAGAAAAAAAAATGTTCTTGATGTGCAAACCTAACAGCAAATTTGATCCCCAGATTCCATGAAAAGATAAGAGATGGGACCAACTTATCCTCTGCCCTCCACATACATGCCATGGCACACTCACTCACACAATAATAATAATTTTTAAAAAGAACTATGAGGCAGCTAGGTAGTTCAGCAGATAAACATGCTTGCCATCAGTCTTGATGGACTGTGTTAGATCTCTGGTACCCACATATTTAAAGGAAAGAACAAATTCTCACAAGGGTCCATTGACCTTCCTACATCCTTCCAATAAATTATGTCAATAAAATATAATAAACATAATGTGATAAAATCATTAAAAAGAAATATTACCCAATTGAAAACTCATCAATATATCTGAACAGTATTTATCTAAAGAAATGGTCAATTAATACATGAAAAGATACTCAACACGGTTGGCCATCAGGGAAATTCGAATCAAATGCAGGAAATGCAAATACAGGATATTACTTACATTATTTTTGGTAATGAGATACAAATTTACACTCATCCTAACAGTTTAAAAGAAAATGCCAGATAATGAGGTTAGGGTTATAGCTAGGTGATAAAGTGCCTGCCTGGGATGCAAGAGACCCTGGGCTTGATACTAAAAGTAGCAAGAATTAGAACCTTCATATAGCTGATAGGAATATAAAATGACACAGCCAATTTGTGAAACTGTCTAAAAGTTCCTCAAAGTTAAAAAATAGAGTAACCATTTGATTAAAACACTTGTAGATATGTACATAAGAGAAAGGAAAACAAGTCCACACAAAATTCATATGTAAATGTTCATAGCAGCATTATTCATAAGAGCCAAAAGATGAAAACAATCTAAGCATCCACCCACTGTTGAATGGTATACATTCTTTCAATGGGATATTATTCAACCATAAAAAGAAATATTGTTCTAACTGGAAGAGATACACAATGTTTCTTTTTATCATTCTGTTTATCTGAAATATCGATGTATTTAAGGTAAATGCTATTCCATAAATGATTTCAGTTATGTAAAAATAACAAATGTAAATATTAGTTTGTCATGTGAAATGCACTTTTTCTGGTGAGTAATAGCCAACATAATTTGAAATCTACTTTTTTTGAGAGACAGGGTTTCTTTTTTCTATTATGTGCCTCTGGGCTGTCCCAGAGATCTGCCCCCTGCCTCCTAGTGCTGGGATTAAAGGTATGCACCACCACACCCAGCCTGAAATCTATTATTAGATTGTGCTGAGACAGATACTGACTCTCAAAACTGCTATATTCTATGCAACTAGCATTTTACCCTAAAACGGCTCATCCCCATCTAGCTTTACTTCTGTGCTGGTTACTTTTGTTTTCAATTTGTTAAAACCAGCATCACCTGGGAATTAAAAACCTCAGTTGAAGAACTGCCTGGTCAGATTTACCTGTGGCCCTGTCTGAGGGACACTGTCTGAATTCCAGTTGATAACAAAGGAACCAGGACAGTGGGCAGTACCATCCCAGACAGGTGTACCTAGACTGTATAAGAAAGCTAGCTAAGCTTAAGCCATTGAGCAAGCCAGAAAGCAGAATTCCTCCAGTTACTACCTCCTGATTCCTGCCTTGTGTTTCTATTTGACTTCTCCCAAAGACTGACCGTGCTCTGGAAATGTAAGATAAAACAAGTCTTATCATTATCATGAAACAAGTTTTATCATTATCTAAGTTGTTTTGGGTCATGGTGTTTCTCATAGCAGCAGAAGAAAACTAGAAGGACTTCCTCACTTTCTTTGACCCTTCAACATAGGATAACCTAGCTCTAGCTTCATCCCTAACTTCCCATAGAAACAACCTGTTACTAAAGTTTCATCCTTGTCTTTCTCCTATAGCTTCCTCTTTTCCCTGAAATGTCCCACTGCTTTAAAGATACCATCTACATGAGCTGTCTTCAATTCTTACCTGGGTTTTTCTTCATCCAGCCATGAATGTCATGGTTTCTCAAAAATCCTTTTAATTTCAGCTTTTTTATCTTCTCAATTCTATACTTCCCCAGAATAAGCTCATCTACTCTCGAAGCTTGAATTACCACCTACATCACACACTTATCCACCTCCTTTCAACAAATTTGCTGGGCACAAGTGGAAAATAAAACAGACAGAAGCATTTGATTGCAGCTAAGCAGAGAACTTACTTCTCTTCTGTTGATACTTAAGGAGCGCTCTTGAAGTCCAGGATGAGTCTCTAACTGCTTTCTGATTGTGTCCTTCTAAATGTCTCACAGGTACCTCAAAGTCAATAAGTCTAAAAGCAAAGTCATCGCTCTCCCACATCTGATAGTGTTATTCTTCCCCTTGAGTTCCGGGCCTCTTGAGAATGGCATTTACAAAACAAAATAATCAGAAATGATTCGTAAGTCTTATCTCTCTCTCCTTCGTGTCTCCAAAAACTAACCAGTGTCCAGAGCCCATTGATTTCCTTCACCCTCAATTTCTTTCTTATTTGTCTCTTTTTCTTCCTTTTGACACTACCTTTTAATCAGTTCTTCTTCATCTCTGGTCTATTACCATTCATTACCTGGTCCCTAGTGCTACTCTGCCTCCTCAGCTCTGCCTCTACTCTCTGGCTCAAATTATCTCTCTCAAAAGAATTTTGTTCTTATTGATCCTGTGATGGATAATGTGGATTATATGCTAAGGTAAAGCTTGCTTTTGTATATAGCTGAAAGGAAAAAAAGAAAAAGAAAAAAGAAAAAAAACTACTCAACAAAGTCTATCATTTCCCAGACTCTCATTTCCCAGCATTGTGGATGTAATAATAGGAGACTGTCAGGCAGAAAGCCATATCATCACTTCTTCTGTTCCTGAACACCATGGTGAGGACACTGGCGGTTTCTGTGGCTTTGTTACCATAGATCCTGGTGTCTGGTGATTATCTCTGTACTTTTTGAGACCCAGATAATGAGCCATTTTTCTTTATCTGTAAGATATGATGAGATAGTTCTCCATAGTCAGAACAAGGGCAACTTCTTGATTTTGAGAAAATCAAGTAAAGTAAAGCAATCCCAGAATCTTTGGTGCCTCACTTTCCCCCTTGTTACAGAGATAGGAACTACTCTGATAAGGCTCTGGAGTCAATCTTGCAAGTCCAGCCCAAGCCAATCAACCAATTTTGTAAGCCCCTGATTTTCTATATTAAGACACATTGTGCTGAAAACAACTAACATGCTTTGTTTCTTCCAGCTGAGGCTCAACTTATATAACTCCTTAGCTCTAATACCTTCAGCGGCTCCCCACTGCTATTAGTGGCAAATTCTATAGCATGACATACAATGTCCTGCCTACATGGTATTCTTTAATCTCTTTACCCTCAGCTTTTACCAGTGCACTTTCATTTTCTATTTCACAACTACACAGAACCTACAGCAGTTCTGGTACTCTATCAGGATTTCTGGCTTCACAACCTAGGCAAATTGCTGCCTTCTTCTCATTCCCTACTTCAAAGGACAGTTCAGGTGTCACCTCCTCCAGACTAGGCTTCCTCTGACCATACTTTCTTCCCTCATGCTCATCACAGTGTCTGACATCTATCAAGTACTTCATAATCACTTATTAAATGCAAGGACATTGCCTTCATCCACCAGTCCCCACTCAAAGAGTGATGCCTTCTAACCAGAGAGGCATGGCCTCATGTGATCATAGAGAAAATAAAAACTTTCATATTCCAGGTTCTGAGATTTGGAAAAACAATGTGTTCGAGATTATGTAGCTAACTTTTGGAACAGTAAAAAACCAAACTTCTTGTACTTTTAGCCTTAAAAGTACTTTGGAGAGATATCACACTCTCTGGCATGTCATCTGACCTCAGTCCTCTATGTGTGAACCATAAAGGTACAGGTAACTTGTATTCAAAATGTAACACAAAACTCCTCTCATTTTAAACAGTAATATTTTCTATGCCGATCCAGCCTTTCTGCTGTCAAGTATGAAGGGTTCTGAGACTCTCTTGTTTTCTGCAATATCTTAGTTACCTACTTTCAGCTCCAATACTCACAATAATAAGAAAAGCCTTCTGTCCAGAGATACCCCCTAAATCTTTGAGTAAATCTCAGTTGGTAGCTATCACTTTAAGACAGATATTTTCACTGTGCTCACAGTTATGGATGAAAAAATGTTCATTCATGAGAGGATATGGAATATAAAAAAATTTCCAAATTCCCATTATTTCTTAGGAGCCACATTCAGTTCCACAGAAAATGATAGCAGTTAACACTTATTAAATACTTACTCGGTGCCAGGTACTATTCTGAACCCTTTTAATGTGTTAACTATTTAAATTCTCAGAACCTTATGCAATATATATTGTTATGTATTCTAGATATGTGAAAGCTAAAACAAAGTGAGTCAAATAACTTGTCCAATGTCACATTGCTAGCAACAATACAAATATAAATACAAGCAATACTGTTCTAAAGTCTATTCTTTTACATGATAAGATATCTCCTGGGCCCTAGGGATAAACTGCTTCAATGTTCTGAACTGGGCTTTGTGGTAGGAAGGTCATTAATAACAGGCCAGAAAATGGAGTTTGTCCCAATTAGGAATTTTTACAAGCATGGTTCAAGAATACAGTAACTTGACACCACAGAGCTTTATTCCAGCACCCTTGACCTGGACTGAATATTGATCAATCAGAAAGGCCTTTATCTGCATGACACTGATTTACATGGCAGAAACTGCACTACTGGAAATCACATACAATGTGGATGGATCATTGTAGCCTCCCAGAACTATGCATTGGCCAATCTAGACAGTCCTTTGCATATCAGGAACTGTACTTCTCCCAAAGAGAGACAACATCCCACACACCCCAAAGTCCCCCATTCCCATCCAGCAGCCCACTGCCCTAAGCCACAAGTAGCATTCTAGACACTACCCAGCCCACTGCCTTCTTTCAGTGTACTTAATAAGCTATTCTTATTCTGGTCTAAATGGTGAACCCCTTTCCTGTCACTGTAGTGATTAGAAACACACTCAGTCCATTACAGGTTCTACTCTCCCAGATGTAAAACATTTCTGGGCATGAAACCTTTCTTTCTGGCAGATAAAAGTCAATTTCTGGTTGGTTTTCGTTTATCATGTTTCAAACAGGTCCCAAAATCCCACTTCTGCTAATAAGTACTCTCAGGAAAAGTTTTACATTTTATCTTGACCTCCCCCATGCACTTGTCATTTAACCCCCAACCCAGCCTACTCATTAATTCCTGATGCTTGTCACAGTCAGTCCACAGATACTGAATCCATTTGTTCATGTTACTTACGTTAGTTTTATTTGTGTTACTAGATGCTCTTGTACTTTGATGTCTGTCCATTCTGTTTAAGAGAATCAACTTCGCAAGAACAAGAACACCTGTTTAATTATTCAGCACAAATATCTGTGCTACTCTAAAATAAGGCCAATTCAATAAGCACTTACTCTGACAGCTAACAAGGTTCTCAGAGACCTTGCATTCTCATCCAGATGACAATCAATGATGTGCATAATTTCAATGCTCTATGCTAAGGGTTCCAAGCACAGTCAGATAATTAATGAAGTTGTTAATGATTAGTGAGTGAGTTGTAGAATTTAATGATAAAGAAGTAAAACTACATTGTCTCTTTCCAATGTTCCTAGATAGAAATCTAGGGAAGCAAGAGCAGGACATACATTAGGCATACAGGGTACAGGGATTAAACATGTTTCTATTGAATTATCCACAGAAGTCTTAGAAGATGGAATAGTTATCATAATTTTAGGGAGGAAGAAATTACATCTGAGTGTTTACATTATTTGGCCACAACCATATAGTTAGGATATAGAAATAGAAGGATTTGAACTGAAATTTGTTTTCAAAGCCTACCCTTTTCTCTAATAACTCTGATACATTTCAGAGCAATGTCTCTCTCAAGTGTTTTAAGTAATCTAATAGTGATTCAAACTCCAATCACTCCAAAACACTTTCCCCTACACAACACTTTCCAAAAAGATAAATGTAACATTTATTTTGCATTATGTTTTGTTATCTATGTGCATATTTGTCTGCATGTGTTTATGGTTACATGTGTACAGGCACCCTCAAAGGCCAGAAGATGATATCAGATCCCATGGAGCCTGAATTACAGAGGATTGTGAGCCACTCGGTATTGGTGCTGGGAACATAACTCCAGTCCTTTGCAAGAACAACAAGCACTCTTAATCACTAACCCATCTCTCCAGCTACCAACATGACCATTTTTTCCAAAGCTTGCTGCCTTTCACTCTATCTCCTTCAGAGCATGTATCCAAGTATCATGGTAAAGTGACAATGGAGAACAGAGTAGGACTGTCACCACTCTCATTCTGAAGACTAATCTTCCTTTTTATTCTTCAGTAGAAAGAATTCACCAAAATGGTGTTCAAAGGTGCATTCATGATACCTTGAGTAGCTCACAGCAAAATGTAGATTAAAAGAAACTAAAACTTTCACATAGAAGTTCAACCTCTGTTTCTTGGTAGCTTTGTATTTTTTCAACATGCTCCTTAACTTCCTTATTTCTCAAAAAAAACTTTCAGCTGTAGCTTAAAATAAAGCACTGATTGTTTTAGATCCTCGACAATTTGTCTAAAGGTGGAACAGGCATGGCCTTGGTCCCAAGGTAGTTCCTGAACATAAGTTGAATAAACAGACTGACTATAATTAGATGGTGGTGGGCACAGTTATAGAAAGAAACCAAAGAAGGGAAATGAACTGGACACTTCATGATCACTTTTCTCCTGACTGTTGACAAGTTTTAGCTCTTTCACCTTCTCAAAACCATTCTATCCTGACCACTTTCTCTAACATTGTATGTTACTCCCTAACCCTTTAGCTTGCTTTTCCTTTAAAAACCTTGTTATGACCTGAACTATTATGCAATTCTTTTATAAAATGTAAGCTCCATGAAGGCAGAGACTATTTTCTTAACTGCTCTACTCCAAGCACCTAACACAATGCTTAGCACTGAAGGAATGCATGTTTAATGACTGTTTAACTAACTAGGCAAATGACTAAATGGATAAAGGACAAAGTACAGGACTCTTGACTCAAAGTAGGCTATATAGGAAGTCCATAGGAAGCATTCTCAGCTGCAGCTTGTGAATATCAACCTTTGCTTTATAGTCCTGCCTGGCCCCTTTAAGGGCCTTGGATAGTAAGAAAGAACTCCTCCACAAGAAACTAGAAGAGCCAGACTACATATAGGCTGAGAATTGCAGAACCTTCTCAGTTTTCTGTTCCCTGCTGGCCACTAGGAGGTCTTTCTTCAGGAAATACTTCCTATACTGCCCTCCTGTGGCCAACAGGCGTGAATAAGTAAGCATCTGAATAAAAACATAAGAGCAGCAATTTCCTCCTGTTCCTTTGCTTAGATCTATTTCAATCCTATTTCACATTTATTTTTGGCCAATTTCAGTTCTATTTCAAACAAGCTTGTAGGCCAGGCCATCTGTCCCTACTCAGGGTACAGAAAAGACTTGTTAGAAAAGAATAGTAAAGATCCAAAAGGCCTTACAGAGGACAGACACGGTTGCCTTTAGGATTATGATCGTTCTAGGGCAGCCAAAACTGTAACTGTATCAATTCAAGACTGAGATGGACAGAGACTTGTCTGTCAATATCAGGACCCAATATTTAGTTTTGGAGCCTAAGATCCTAGATAGTTGCATTCTTGGTCTTCATGACTCATTCAGTCAGCTACCACTCTCTAACCTTCATCCCTCCGTTTTATTTGCAGGCTTCATTTCAACTCAAAGTCACTGGGTGGACATTCAGGACAGTAAGTACTCATCATTGTTTTAAGCATAGAATTTTTCTTATAAGAGCTACTAAACAAGAATTCCATAAAAGGAGGAGTAGGGTGAATATGTTCAAAATACTTTGTATGAAATTCTCAATGGATTAATAAATGTTCTTAAATAATAAGTAGTTAGTTTTAAATAAATAAGTAGTTAGGCAGATTATATAAATAAGCTGAAAGTGGAGTGGGAGGAAGACAATTAGTTCAGCTGAAGAGTTTATCAGGAATTGGATGATACGTGAGGGAAGCTAAGGAATTGGGTTTGTAAACTTTCATAGCTCGCTGTAGCCCAAGACAGTTTTGCAATGATATCCTGAGGGAAACTGTTAACAGAAGGCTGGATAACACCAAAGTTTGGTAAAAAAAAAAAAAGGATGTTTACAAGACAGTGGTTTATAAAAATCCATGTGCTCCCAGCTAAAACTGCTGAAGCTCTCTGTAGACTGTCAAGAAGAGATCATAAGGATTTAGTATGTTAAAGCAGCATGATACAGAATAGTATATTTGATGTGTGATCTTTTGGATAAAGAAGAGGAGGAATATGTTTACTCTGCTCATATATAAATTTTAAAATTCTTGAAAGGTACATAGAGCTATAAAACTGGTGACCTACCCTGTAGTAGGTAGAGAAACAATACCAATTTAGTCATTTTACACAGTTTTGTTTGTTTGTTTTGTTTTTTGGGACAGGGTTTCTCTGTGAAACAGTCCTGGCTGTCCTGGAACTCACTCTGTAGACCTGGCTAGCCTCAAACTCAAGAGATCTGCCTGCCTCTGCCTCCTGAGTACTGGGATTAAAGGTATGCACCAACACTGCTCAGCTTTTTATATAGTTTTTTATATACTCATTTTTTATAGTTTGATTTGTTTGACCATGTAAATATATTATTTATTCAAAAATTAAATATAAAAAGTGTTAAATCTACTGAGTATTCTTAAGTCTCTCCCGGCATTGTCTCCCTGTTTCTCTATCTCAATAATTCACTTAGCCAAACTAGGAAAAAAACCTAGAGTTAAAGCCGTATATATTATATAGTTAAGAATACAAATTTGTCAGGCAGTGGTGGCATACACCTTTAATCCCAGCACTTGAGAGGCAGAGGTAGGTGGATCTCTGTAAGGTCAAGGTCAACCTGGTCTACGGAGCAAGTTCCAGGACAGGCTCCAAAGCTACACAGAGAAACCATGTATCGAACCAGCCCCCAGTTGGTAAAGTGCTTGGCATAAAGGCATAAGGACCTGAGTGCGTTCCCCAGTACTCACATAAAAATCTGGGTGTGGTGGTGTGTATCTGTAATCCTGTCACTGGGGAGGAAGAGACAGAAGAACCCTGAAGCTTATTTGCCAGCTAGTATTCATGAATGGGCATCTCCAGGTTCAGTGAGAAACCTTGTCTCAACGATTCAGATGGAGAGCATTAGAGGATGAAACTGAACATTGACCTCTGGAACCAATCACCTGACATTCAACCTTCCCTCTTCTATATACTGCTAATTATATGACCTTCCAACAAGCTACTTAATGTCCCCGACTTTTATTTTGCTCATCCTTAAAATAGAGAGAATGGTATAATATCTTAGTATTCTTTGTGTCCTTCATTCTAAGCAAGCACAATAGCTACAGTCACTTTCATGTGTCATCTGCAAAGCAGGGAGATTATTATGGTGATGGTACACATGTGATGTGAAACACTTAAGAGAAATTTCTGACATATAAAACTATAATGAATGCTAGTAAATAATATTATTTAAGATTTGAATACAATCTCTGCCCTTAACTTCAGGCAAATAATATATTCTGTGAGCTTCAATTTCCTCGTCTATAAATAGAAGACCCAAATAATACCTGCCAAAGAGATAATGACACAATGGATTTAAATGTGCTCTATGGAATAAAATACATTGTTAGGAAGTGAGGCATTGCCATAGAAAAACAGGGATTTGTGCTAAATGAAGATTCCAGCTGCTCAAGGTTCTCCACTTCCACATCCTGCATTCAGATTGAGGTTGCCACTAACAGACAAATGACAGTCTTTAAAGGCAATGAATCAACTATACAAGCATTAAAAAATGAGTACCAGTTCTTGCCTCCCAAAAGCTAGTCAACAAGAAAGACTGCACAATAGTGATTGCCATTCCACTGACAGATGATACAGTGTTTTCCTCAAACTCTTCCTATTTCTCAGGGGTGCTTAGGCTCAATGCTACCCCAACTACCTTTAGCTGTGTGTGTGTGTGTGTGTGTGTGTGTGTGTGTGTGTGTGAGAGAGAGAGAGAGAGAGAGAGAGAGAGAGAGAGAGAGAGAGAGGAGCACAAATACAAAAGGCTCACATACACCTGATTCATAAAGAGGAAAAAAATCAATTATGACCACAGATTCTCTAGAACCTAGCAACCTGCTCTTACAGTTTCACATGTAAGGTCCTTGAATATACATTTCTGCTTTGTATTTCACAGTGGCCTGAGGAGTCATCATTCTGATTTTATAAGAAGTAAGAATATGACTTACCACTACTCCTACCCACTGTTTCATAGAATTGGAAAGAACAACAGATTAAGAGCCAGAAGAGACAGTTCTAGGAAACGTGCTTTGGAATCCATACAATTCTATACATTTGGAATTTGTAAGACTGCAAAAGCAGGGTCAAACATAGAACCGAAGTTTCCATCCTCTAGGCAAAAACTGGTGCTTGTTATGGTTTCAATATAAAATGTTCCCAACAAGCTCATCATGTTGAATGCTTGGTCCCCAGCTGGTAGCACTATTTTGGGAGCTGACAGGATCTCTAGGAGGTGGGACCTAGCTAGAGGCATGTTTTTGAAGGTTATTCATCCCTACAGTTTTTTGTTCTGCTTTTTTTAGGAGGGGAGGTTGTAGACAGGGTTTCACAGTGTAGCCATGGCTGACCTTCCAGTTCTGTAGACCAGGGTGGTCTTGAACTCAATAAGATCTGCTTGCTGGCTGCTGGTGTTCTGCTTTTTGTCAGCAATGAGATAAAACTCTCCTCTCACTCATATATTCCTACTGCCATGATATTCTGCATCAAGATCTCAGAAACAGTGAAGCAAAGGACTATGGACTGTGTCTCTAAAACCCTGAGCCAAAATAAGCTCCTCCTTTCTTAAGTTGTTTCTGTCAAATATTTTTGTCACAATGACACAAAAGCAGGAAAAGAAACAACAAATAGAGATCTAAAGAAAACTATGCCCCAAGAATAACTAGCTGCATCTTGTATTTATTTATTTATTTTAGATTTGTTTATTATGTATACAGTGTTTTGCCTGCATGTATCCCTGCAGGCCAGAAGAGGGCACCAGATCTCATTACAGATGGTTGTGAGCCACCATGTGGTTGCTGGGAATTGAACTCAGGACCTCTGGAAGAGCAGCCAGCACTTTTAACCTCTAAGCCATCTCTCCAGCCCTTGTATTTGTTTTTTAATCTTTTTTATTTTATTATTCTCTCATGCATTACATCCCTACTGCAATTTCCTCTCCCTCCACTCCTCCCAGTGCCCCCTGCCCAATACCTTCTTCCCCAGATCCACTCCTCCTCCATTTTCCTTCACAAAACAGTGGGCTTCACAGGGCTATCAACCAAACATGGCATAATAAATTACCATAAGACTTGGCACAAACCCTCATATCAAGGCTGGATAAGGCCACCCTGTAGAAGGCAAGAGTCACACTTTTTAGATCTACAGTTTCAAATGTTTCCTGTTAAGAAGGAGCAGAATTATAGTGAAGTGGCCATAAGACCCATTTCCCCATTTTTTCATGTTTTCTTTTTTCTAAAAATTTATTTTTCATTTTACATACCAACTCCAGTTTCCCCTCCCTCACCTTCTCCTGCACTCCATCTCCCCTCTTCCCATCTCCCATCCACACCTCATGGGGGCAAGGCCTTCCTTGAGGAGTCATCAAAGTCTGGCATACCAAGTAGAGACAGGACCAAGCCCCGTCCCCCTGTATCAAGGCTAGGCAAGGTGTCCCACCATGGCGAATGGGCTCCAAAAAGCCAATCCATGCTTTTGGGATAGGTCCTGGTGCCAATACCCACCCACCCCCCACGTGGGCAAGCCACATAACTGTCACCCACACTCAGAGGGCTAGATCAATCCCATGTATATTCCTGCATCTTCTATTTAAATAAGATATTATGGTCCTGAAAGATGACTCAGTAGGTCAAAATTCTTGATGCCAAGACTGACAGACTGATTTTGATCCCCTGGATACAATGGTGAAAGGAGAAAACTGATTTCTGTAAGTTGTTTTCTAACCACCACACAGATGTGATATCATGTGTATGCATGTGCAGACATTTACACACATACACATACAAATAAATGAATAGATAAGACAGATAGACAAAATATTTTAAAGAGCTTTGCAGCTTCCTAGAAACTATGACCTTCTATTGTGTACCAGTTTTGTGGCCATCTTGTAAGGGAAGTACAGCAAGAAATAGGAACCTAAAAATGTAACTACCCACACTCAAACGTTTTTATCATTCTGCCCTGTTCTATTTTTCACTCCTTAGTTCTTAGAACTCACATAATTTTTAAATTTGTTTTGTTTTTACTTTTTAAAGTTTTTGTCTGTTTTCTTTACTGTACAGTGCCTAGAATAGTGCCTGCTAGATAACAAGCATCCAATAAATATTACTGAATGTGTAAATAGAGGAATATTTACATTTAGAGGGATGTGATGAAGGGAGAGAGATAAGCCCCATTTTGCATATGGATAAACTGGTATCCAGAGGTCTTAAGCAATTTCCCCAGGAAGAATTTCTGAAGCTTTTAGTCTTAGCCTCTTGCCTTCACCTCACTGCATTTCACCCGTACAACAAAAACAAGTTCTGGCAAATCCCTTTGCCCTCTCTTAGTGACGACAGGTAACCTATAGTTTGCCCCTTTTATCATCTCACTCATCCATTCTACAAACATACAAAATGACTGCTGTGTACTCAAAAGTCACTCTGTCACACCTAATTGCCTTTACATCTATACATGTTCACACATACATAACTGCCTTTACATAGTGCATGTGCAGTGCACACACACACACACACACACACACAGAGAGAGAGAGAGAGAGAGAGAGAGAGAGAGAGAGAGAGAGAGAGAGAGAGAGAGAGAGAGATCCAGTTCACAAACACCCAAATGGTCATTATGAAAGTTGTGTGCTGCAGGCCTGACTCTGGAAGGGATTTCAAACTAGTTGTAGCCACTCTCTGCAGAGATCAAATGGTATAGTGGTGGTGGAAAGTTAGGAAAGAAAATACTGAAAAAAAGGGAAAATACTGGAAAAGCAGACACCAAACATTGAAGCTCCAACCTTAGTGCTACTAACATGAGCACTTTTATAATTTAGAACAGTGGTCCTGAGATAATTGGGCAAACAATATTCCAAATATTTTGCTGAAAGTGTTTTTTTCCTGGATTATTAACTCTTCAGCTTAGCTACCTTACAGATTTGGGACTTCCAGGTCCACGATTATATAAATCAATTTCTTTAAAATATCTCTCTCTTTCTCACTATCCCTTGCCCCTCTCACCTCCAGAGAAGCTGAGATAATAAAGAAACAGAAACATTAAAAGACTTAAATGATTGCCAGAAGTTACACAGCTGCTCAGGAGGGGAACCAGAAATTCTAACTCCAATACTATTTTTAGCTTGTCCTACAGCTCTTAGTTAATCCAGCAGAAAGCTCCTTTGATTCCATCTTTGAAATGAGTATCAACCTGTCTTCCTTTATTCAATTCCATTATTTCTGCCAGTCTTTCAACTGAGCTTCGCTTCTTCACTTTCATCTCTTCAAGTCATTCTCTACATAGTCTATAAAAGTTATCTTCTCCAATCATAAAGAACATTCTGTATTGCACTGAGACTAAATAGTCTTTGTTTCGTTCCCAATATTACCATGCACACTCTGGAGTATGTTAATTCACTTAACTTGCACAGTAACCTGTGGGCAGTACCAAGACAAGGAAAGATTAGGTTACATGCTAAAAGTCACCTAGTTAAGACGTGATTGAGTCAGAATTTGAATCCAGGCACTTTACTTCAGAAGCTCACACTATTGGCCTCTTAACCACAATGCTTTCAATTATAGCCAATACTCATCGTCTCTAAGCTTATACAGTCCTAAACAGTGAGATGATACATGCCTGATTGCTTTCATATCTTTCTACTCACCTTTCCCTGGATTCTGGTCACAATGGTCTTCCCAAAGTATGCCACACTGTATCAACTAGAAGGCCTTTGCATATGCTATTCTTGTTGCCTTCTCCCAGCTCAGAAACATCACCGTCTCTCTTGTTTCTTTTTCTTGAAATCCAAATGCGTCAAGATGTTTTTTTTTCTTAAATCCCTATACATCTGATTCAGCTTAAATGTCA
The DNA here is from genome assembly GCF_003668045.3 of Cricetulus griseus. Classification (NCBI taxonomy): domain Eukaryota; kingdom Metazoa; phylum Chordata; class Mammalia; order Rodentia; family Cricetidae; genus Cricetulus; species Cricetulus griseus. The sequence continues at coordinate 74,839,894 of NC_048604.1, read as the reverse complement.
CTCTTTGGTGTGTCGGGAAAGTGCTTTAATAGGTTATGTCCATCATGCCAATAGGACCTCTTAGAGGCAGCTTTTTTCTGTTCCCCATTATCTGGTTTCTATTAGTTAATAGCTTAGTCACTGGAAGAACTAGTCATGTTCTAAAACACCCACATTGTGTTACTCAGTCTCATCAGTGTGACAAAATTCTGGGCCTTCTTGGTCTCTCTTTAAACAAGAATCTAGGAAGCCTTGGTATGAAGGAAGGATTAGTTCTTATAAATTAATTATGGCTGGATACCGTCACATTCAAAGAAGAGAAATTTTAGGTCTACTCTTCTAAGATCTGATTTCAGGGCAGTGGAAAGTATTTTACCCTGTCCACCAAAATGTATGTTCCCTATGGCCTATCAGGGGTAATTGGTGCTCCTCACACAGGTAAAGAATAGCATTGTTTACACAGTTCTTTCCTGGCCATAGTCCATTTACTCATGTGATTCTCATGGCAGAGGAGAATAACAAGTGAGACTATGTGATAGTTACTATGTCATTGTGTCTATTCTATGGGGTGCCTGAATTTTTGGTCAAAAATTATTTTGAGTTTGTCTATGAGGGTATTTCTGGCTGTAACTAACATTTGAGCCAGCAGATTAAGTAAAGCTCCATGATCACTCTGATGTATGTGGGCCTCATATAATCAGTTGAAGATATTAACCCAAATGACTATGAACTAAAACTTCGGAAACTATGACCACAAATAACTTCTTCCTCCCACAGCTGATAAACACCCCAGGACATCCAGAAGCTACTTCTATGGCATATTATTTCAAAGATTCTTTGTTTTATGCTATATCTTCAGCTTAGAATGCCTTGTACATCACTTATGGTTCTTAGCACCCTACCACACACCAACTGTGCTATCTAAGAAACTTAAATGTATCACGTAAATGCATCTTTTAATCAAAGTTCAGTCTAGTCCTTTGAAACCTTGAACTCCTGTGTTTCTTATAATTATCTTCCTGATACTTACAGCACTTAACCAAAGTTGGGTTTATTTCTTCTTTAGTCATTCAAAGAACCTCAAAGAGCTAGAGTGATGGCTCGCTGTTAAGAGCACTTGCTGCTCATGCTCAGGACCTAGATTCAGTTCCCAGCACCCACAGGGTAGCTCACAACCATCTGTAACTCCATTTCCAGGAGGTCAGATACCCTCTTCTGGCTTTTCAGGCACACAGTGGTGCCCAAATTTATGTATATACTCATATCCATAAAAAATAAATAAATAAATCCATCCACAGGTTGCTTATGAGCTGTCTCCACTACCCTACTCCATATCTATAAATGAAATTCTTTTTTTTGTTTGTTTGTTTGTTTGTTTTTTCGAGACAAGGTTTCTTGTGGCTTTTGGAGGCTGTCCTGGAACTAGCTCTTGTAACCAGGCTGGTCTTGAACTCGTAGAGATCCACCCGCCTCTGCCTCCCGAGTGCTGGGATTAAAGGCATGCACCACCAACGCCCGGCTATAAATGGAATTCTTAACTGGTCTAAATAATAAAAGGCCAGGGTCATATATAGAGGAAAATGTCTGAAGATCAGAGGATGTAGCTTGCCACTAGCTAAGCATTTCCTCCTCAGGGTCTAGCCTGACAGGTGTAGTCTTTGTCTCACATCAAGGACACTTCTCTTTGCAACAGAGTCCATTACAGAAAACCACAAACAATCAAAATGCAGAGTTGTGGAATCCAGTCTCAATGAATAACATCTACAAACCAACCCCACACCTCAGGTTCAGGGAACATTGTGGAAGATGGTACAGAAAGATTGCAAAAGCCAAAAGATCAGGGAGTTTGCTGTGAGATTATATCTCCTAGGAATGACAGAAGCTAGACCCATTCAGTCTCAACAAATGACTGCTCAAATGTGAGCTGAACAAGGACAATACCAATGGACATGCCAAGTGGATGTAGAAAAGACCACAAGGTCTCAAGCCTACACAAAGAACTACAACCACCTGAGGAAATCTGGGAGTGGGGAAAGTAGTCTTTCCCAGGATGAAAAGGTCAGCCCTAAATCATACAAACAAGTAACATTATATTGACTGAGCAGGTTATGTTTAGATGTGTGTGTGTGTGTGTGTGTGTGTGTGTGTGTGTGTGTGTGTGTGTGTGTGTGAATGTAATAACAATTAATGTAAAGAGAGGCCATGAATTTGAAGGAGAGCAGGCACAGATATATGGGAAGGTTTAAAAGGAGGAAAGGGAGAAATGTATATTATAATTTCAAAAATGAAAAAGTATAGGAATAGTTCTAATAAATAATTTTAAGCACATTGAAGATTTAACTCAAATCTTATTTTGATTGACCCATATTTCCATCTTACATAGTGCCTTAGAAATCACAACTGCTTGACAAACATTCATTTTCCTGAAAACGAACCATTAAAATCCATCACATAACAAATCATAGCTGGAGTACTTTATAAACAAAAATGGGTATCCAAACTTTTGAAGTAAGGGAATTATCTGTGTCTGTATTTTCTCTTCCAAGGTCACAATGAAGCAAGAGCATGTCCACTGTCAGCACTAATTGGACTCAGTGGATCCAAAAATGAATACATGAAGTTAGGAGGGAGACATGGTGGTAGAGGGGCTGGAAAGATTCTAATGGAGAGAATGAGTATGGATATGATCAAAACACATTGTTTACATACACGGTATTCTCAAAGAATAAATGATATATATCTAATGGTAAAAATGCACTGCAACATTGTTGTTAGTCAGTGCTAACAACTGCAGGCATAATTGGCCATCATATAATACATAAACGAATCTATTGCAGCCATACAAAATGAGACTTTCTATATGTAATAATAGACAAAATTCTCCAAAGCATATAGTTAATTGAAAAGGGGGAAAGTCTAAAATTGCTGTACTATGAAGCAAAGAAAAATGTGTGTGTTTTTGTGTGTGTCTGTGTGTTAAGTGTTATGCACTTGGAAAGGCAAAGAATATCTCTTCATGAATATCGAAGAGATTGTTAACAGTAGCTGACTTTAGGAAAAATAAGAGTAACAGGTGTGAGAGAAGAAGGGAGATGTAGTACGAATTCTAATTAGTTTTAATAATAAAAACCCAGAGTCGGATATAGAGCTTAATGCTGAAATATCAGAGAATTACCTCCACTGAATCCTCAGACCAAAGGGGTGATCCTGTCCCTATGAATCCTCATAATGAATGTGTGATCCTGTCTCTAAGGATCCTCAGACTGAATGCTCTGAGATCCTGTCTCTTCCCACCTTATATTCCTCTCTCCGCCTAGTCATATCACTCCTATCTCCACCTCTCTAGTGCTGGGATTAAAGGTGTGTGGTCCCCAATTCTGGGATCAAAGGTGTGAGCTCTGTTTCTCTTTAAGACTGGATCAACCAAGGTAGCCTTGAACTCATAGGGATCCATTTGCCTCCTGAGTACTGGGATTAAAGGTGTGTGCCACCACTACCTGGCCTCTATGGCTAACTAGTGGCTAGCTCCACACTCTGAACTTCAGGTAAACATTTTGTTTGTGATCTTAAAGCGCAAACAAAATATCACCACAGGGAGACATACTATTCATCACATTGCAAAATAGTGTCTCATTCTGTACCCCAAGCTGGCTTAGAACTCTCTATGTAGTCAGGCTTGTCATGGACTTGTAGTAATTCTCTTCTCTCAGTCTCCTTAGCACTGGGATTATAGGCATTGACCACCATGCACAACTGATTTATTTCTTGAATTTGTACCCTACACAAGTATTAACATATTTAAAATAAAGTTATTTTTGTTGCGCATTGATGACATAGAAAACAAAACATATTGAGTTATTGTTAAGTGTTGGCATGTCAGTTTTCAACTTTTCCCATTTTCAATTAAGTATATGTCTTGGAGATTTTTACATGTTACCACATATAGAGAACTGCATTTTGTATGGCTTGAAAAGACCCTGAGAAATATGATTAGTGAGTGAGTCTTTGCATCTGAAGCTGATTTTCTGAGCCAAGTGAGATGGATTTTGACTTTCAAGGAAATGTAAAATATTTATGTAGTTTTTCATCTGTGTCAGGCACTGCTCAAGGTACTTTATGCGTATATTTATATTTTCTTCACAACTACATTGTAAAATATGCATGTTTTACAGCTATATTCCCAAGTGTGAAGATAAAGATATGGAGGAGTGAATTGAGATACCCAAGACCATGCAAACAATAAAGGGCTAGAGGAAACAGTAGGGAACCTAGGTCTTGGATCTATGTCCTTAACCATTACACTATGTCACTGGCACCATGTTTGAAGATAAAAGCTAGAAGACTGACTATGCTATACTGTCAGCACCCAGAAATTTACAATTGATCAATAAATTACTGGCTACATATATAAGTAGATGGATAGATAGAAGAATTGTTATGTATATATGTGAGCAATGTTTGGAGAACACAGATAATAGAATAGGGGGTACAATGATCATGGGTGGGTGGCTTGTATATAATGTAAAAATGTTTCCCATCAGATAGATGAACATTTGCTATCTGATAATGCCATTTTGTTAACAGTGAGTAAGATGCCTAAAATATCTATTGTTTCCCCAAACTGGACTAGATTACAAACTGTAAGGTGACAGAAATACATTTCAGCTTCTCATCCCTGCTGCATCTCTATAGTCCAGAAGAATGCTTAACAAATAGTATATATCCAGTCAGAAACTGTATATTAGGTTGCAAACTAACAAATCATTGAGTATAAGCAGACATAATGATTTTGTAAGGATTAATGTGAAGATTGATTGAGACAGCTTTCCATGTAACAAGTTCACAACTAGTAAACTTTTCTTTTGGCCCTACTAAATTTATCTTAATGAGAATGCACTGTCAATTGAGAACTTACTTCTGTAGATTCATTTTTTTAGTTATTGAATAGCTTTGTGGTCCTGGCTAAGCACCCTGCCTCTCCAAACTTTCATTCACAATCTATAAAAATGAGTAATAATTAAGCATGTTGTATGGCAGCTAAGGAGAATACAAGATAGACAAAAACTTTTTTTTTCTAAATTTAAAGATATGGCTCAACACATAAAGTAAATGACATGATGTGATAAGTTGAAGAGAGAGTTTCAGACTCCTGTCTGTCCCTTTTGCACCTTTTTAAAGGCACATCCATAGTAACTATGTAGCTTTACGTCAAGAATTTGCAATATATTTTCTGTGAAGGGCCAACTACTGAGCACTTTAGGCAGCATGGGCCATATGAAAACTGTCATAATTATTCAACTTTGCTTAAGGAGCCATGGAAAATAAGTGGTGGCTTATTTTTAAATTATATGACTATGGTTCAAATTACATTATAAGTCCTGAATTTGGGTCTTGTATAATTCCATATTCTTATGCCACCCAACCAAATATACCTGTTTTGATTTTCCCTAACTATTTAGAAACTATAAAATTCATTTTTAACTTGTGGGCTAAATTTGGCCAGCAGACTACAGAGTGCTAATAATCTCTGGTCTAAAAATTTGGGCAAAATTACATCTAAGTTGAACATTATACCTGAGGCAGTGAGAAGCAACATGAGCACTACAGAAATCAAGGTCTACATTATTGTCCCTGAAAGTTCTGAAATTAGATGACAAAATTGCTTGGTATAGAGACAAAATGATCAGAAGTAAAGGGGCCAAAAATAAATAGCAAAATTCTCTACTCTGTAACAGACTATAGGTTTTCCCCAGGACCATATCCAATCTGCAAAACACAGGCACACTGGAGGGGAGAATATTTCTTACTCCTTAATGAGAGAAGTCCAGTCTCCACCCAAGGACCCCAGGCTTGAGTCAAACCTAAAAAAGGACAAATGCCCATAACTCTGCTCTTGGACTATGGGGAGCGTAATGAAGCCCCCTTCCATTTCAGGACTGATGAGGTCCTGATGCTACAAGGTTCCATAGTCTCCATCTCTGTGAACGAACTTCATCTAATCTTAGTTGTGGCAAGGAACAAAATTATTTTCTTTTTAACTATAAGCATTAATTTTTCAGTCCAATTCATCTCCTCTGGGGTTCAACCTTCAAGTCCCCCAGCCTCCTCATGAGAATTGATGGCAAGTCCCAAGCACACCTCAGTTTAAACCCTTTTAAAACTGCATAATAGATACATATCTTTCCACTTATTCCTTTCTGGTCCTTTCTAGCTGCACTATCCTCTTTGTAGGTAGAGATACACCAAGTCTCAGGCCCAATGAAACATCTTTGAGAGTCTAAAGGCTTTTATGACACTCCTGTCACCAAATCACTATTAGATTGTAGAGAGGACAAATAGAGACTCAGCATCAAATTGTCCTTCAGGCAAATGTTATTGATGCCAGCAGCATGAAAAAGCAAGATATATTCTTTTCAAGTCATTTATGAGGTGTTCAGAAAGACAAGGTGTTATACCACAAGAAAGTAGGTAAAGGTTTCTTTATATTACCAAATTAGGTTCAATGACCCTAAGTGTTGTGTGGTTTGAACTAGGGACATGTATCCACAAATTTCTAATAGATTCTTGGGTAAACAGTGAGGAGACTTCTGTAAAATAATAGACCTGTTGAATATGTGACCTGTGGGACACGACATATGAGGCATATGGCTTGGTTTGTATGTAACAGTAATCAGTCTGCCTCTGTCTCCAGGCAGCAACTTACAACCCTCTCTATTTACGGCCTGGTTACCTGAAGTTCTGTTTCCAGAAATAAAAGGTTTCCTGCTTATGTGACATGACAATTTCCTGTATGATCATGTCCCAAAAGTCTTCCCTATTGTCTCTACTCTAGACACCTACAGCACTCAACAAATTCCACCTAAAAGTGTGGGATGCTTCCATTTTTAGTGCTCACTAAAGATCCTAGCTCTGGGAATGGTGTCACAGTGGGCAGGTCTTCTTCCTTTTGTTGGTATTCAGGCATCTGTACTGGCCTGGTTTTGGGATTCTGACAGGATACACCCTCAGCTGCAGCCACTAAGAGCACCCACACCTGTGCATATTCACTATGTTCCCTTTTTAAAGGGCCCTTCCCACCTTTCATCCTTCTCTCTTTCTCTTTCTCCCCCCTCTCTGTCTGTTCCCCCCCTCCCCTTCTCTCCCTCTCTTTCTCTCCCCTTTTCCTTTCTGCTCTCTCCTACTGCTCCTATCTCTGGAAGATGGTCTCCCTCTTTCCCTTTCCCTTTTTATGATCCCTCCCCCAAAAAAAACCCTCTGCTTGAACTCTGTCATGTGGCATCTTTCTCTTGCATGCCTGCTGCTTTTTAAAAATTACAACACCTTTATCAATTTACTTAATCAAGATTATCCCCCACAGGCATGACTAGAGAGACACCATTTCCAGGTGATTCAAGATCTCATGCTGACAATTGAGATTAACTATCACAGGCTCTTAACAATTTTTCTCTGGGGCTCCAATCCAATGTACTTTAAAGTGTGGGACTCACACACACACACACACTATTTATTTATGTCTTTTCATTGATAAATTTCTGCTTACTAGGCTACCAAGACCCTATAACTTTCCACACCATACCCTGTGTCTTAGCAGTAAAAAAAAAGTCAGTTAGATTCTACAGAATGATCCAGGACCTAGGGGTAACAGTTCCTGGCCTTTACACAGTGTTGGAACAGATACCTTCCAGAACTTCCTGATCCTCAGTGTTAGCCTAAAAGGATGTTTTCTCTTCTATTCTTATCCCATACTCATTTCCTATGTGCTTTCCAGTGGCAGAATCCCTCCACGCAAGGACTGTCTTACCTCAGAGCTTTTAGGATAGCCCCCATCTCTTTGGGCAGGCCTTATCTAATCAAAGACTTATCCTCCCTTAAATTTACCACTAGGAGTAACTTCCCTCAGTATGTAGATGACTTATTGATCAATAACAAAGACTAATCCACTTACAATCAAAATATAATCTTAACTCTTTAAAAGTCAGCACTATATGGATATGTTTTCTTTTTCAAAATCCCCAAAGTCTCAACAAAATATACAGTGTATTAAATATCAAAGGATAAGCAAGAACATTATTAAAACGAAGGAAAAAAGGTCCAGTTCCTGGAACTTTATTAGCTCCAAGTCCAATGAGCCTTTCCAGATACCATAATGATAATATTGTAATTCTGGGGAATCGTGTCACCAAACAACAACTAAGGACCCTCTTGATCAGAATAGAGTTTTGTAGAATTGGGTTCCCAGTTTGACCATAAAGCTAAGCCTTTTTATGAAGCCTAAAATGGATCAGAGGAAGAGCCAAAAGTCTGGGTCTCTGATATGGCATGGACCCTAGATAACCTAAAGTATGCACTTATGGACTCGCCAGTACTAGTTCTCTCTGGTTTTACTAAACCCTTTTCTCTGTAATGTACATGAGTGAAAGAAGGTAGCACTACGAAAATATTAACATACAAATGTTGCAGCCCTATCAGTCCCCACCTACTTATGTGATACCATTCACACACACCCATGCAAAGGACTAAAATACCTACTGGTTTCAGTAGATATCATTATGAGACAGAGGAATTCCCCACTAAAACAGAGAGGGCCTCAAAGGTAACCACTGTCCTTATAAAACATTTTTCCTCACTTTGAGTTCCTCAACCTCTATAGTCTAACAATGGTCTGTCTTTCATTCCCAGTACCCTTCAGGAAGTGACGGAAGCTTCTGAAATGAGGCATTATGTACCCTGGCTCCATCAATCTTCTAGAAATGCAGGAAGGTCTAATTTAATCTTTAGAATCTCTCTCTAAGCTTGTGCTCAACACTCAACAATCTGGCCCACTATTCTCCCAAGTGCACATTTGTGATTCCACATGACTCCCAACTCTACAACACACCTCAGCTCCTGCAAAGTTCTTTATGGTCAGCCCTTCCTCCAGCAGACTTCTTACTAGATTCAGATATGCCACATCTATTTCAGCATATTATCAATGAGGCAAACAATCAGGGTTGTCACTGAGTACCCGAACAAGCACAGTGCAAGACTGAATCCATCTTCCAGAAATGACCTTTTCACATTAACTCTGGAGATTGGATCCCCCTTAAAAACACTCCCACAAAATAAAAAGCCATTCATAACTGCCCAGATCGGATACTATCAAGTCCCTCTAATGTCTCCAACAGTCAAGCTACAAGGCCTATCACTGTGCATTTATCCTGGTATAATTTAGACTGTTCCACCCATAAGCAGCTTGAACAAGCTATTCTGGGAAGCTCTTGGAGGTCTGTCCACTCCTCTGGAGAAACCTAAGGAAAACCATGACATCCCCAGGCCCCAGTAAGTAGCCACGACTCACTATGTTGTATCCTGTGATATACTTTCATAAGCTCTCTCTTAGTATTCCTTTGCCATCTTACAGTATCATACTCAGTTTGAAGAGTTTGTGTTAGATGCGTTTCTACATGGAGACCTGTTCAACTATTCCTGGGCATAGGTCATCATTTACCTTGAGTTATACTGTATTGGTGCATATTCATTGTCATTTTACTCATATACCTCTTAAAACCAACCCTTAACCCCCAAAGGACCATTCCTTTGCCTTTCCTAAGCCTAATGCATTCAAAATCTTACCTGGATGTAAGCCATGTTTGACTAATAGCCATGACTTTCCTGGTGTGCCCTCTTCTGGCAGTCCTCCCCTATATTTATACATCTCCTGGCCTGAAAATCTCCTAGGAAATCTAACAGAAGGTCTTGGACTCTCAGATTCTATAGCACATTTCTTGTTTCTAATTTAACTTTGTGACTGGTATTTTCCGGATCACAGGCCATTAAGCTCTCAAGAATATCAAATGTGACCATCCTCACCAACACCTGTCTCCCACCACCAAGGACTGATTGACTCTGTAGGTGATACCATGGTCCTGCCTTCAAACTCTTACAACTACTAACTCCTCCCCTCTCCAAAATTCTGTTCAAACCTTTTATGCTTTATAGTCCTGTAACTAAATGACAGATCAGCAACGCCAACCAGGTCCCCAAATACTAATTCATTACTTCACAGGTAGAGGGGGAAAAGGTTGAAATTAAGAAGCAAATTTCCCCTGTCTCTAGCTGACAGATCCTAACTGCTTGAAGCATAACCCAGTGATTTGTGATGTTTTATGCAAACAATTAGAGCCCAACTTCTAACAGGTCCTTGAGGGAACATCACCTCAAATAGCTAATTTCAAGAAGGACAAGTGGTGTTACAAATATTACTGCCTCAGAATAGCGAATTGCCCCTTGAACTCTTTTCAGATAGATCCCACACAAATGGGCCAGGAGGCAAGAAATGGGCCAGGAGGCAAGACTAAATATTTTCTTGCAACTTCTACAAAGGACTCCATTCAGCAATTTTCATTCATATTTATTCCCATCCCCTTCAAAACTTGCCAACACATTCTGTCTGCAGTGTGAGTTATGTTTTAAAACCTTTATAACAATTCTAGTCTGGTAAATAATTTTACTCCCCACCCTCTATCCTAGGCTCATCATTTCCATCTTGACTTTGAGTCTGTTCTAGGTTAAAGTATCTAAAAAATGGAGAAGGTTCAAGTTCTGTTTCTACCTCTCACTTTCCAAGTCTTGATTAATGACTGATATGGGAGGACTCAGCCCACTGTAGGTAGTACCACTTCCTAGGCTGGTGGTCTGGTGTTGTATAAAAAAGCAGGTTGAGCAAGCTATGGGGCATAAATTATTAAGTAGTGTTCCTTCAGTTCTCCACTTCCAGGTTCCTGCCATGCTGCTTTGGCTTCCCCCAATAATGGACTATAACCCATAAGCCACACAAACCCTTTCCTTTGTGAAGTTACTTTTGCCCAGTGTTCTATGAAAGCAACAGAGAAGCAAACTAGGACACTCTCACACACAAACAGAATTAACTACATATGTTCATTTTGTTCTTTCATTTTATTAAGGTTCAGAATCATTCAAGGTAGTTCTAGGTGCTCTTTAAAATCCACAATTCTTCTTGTACTATATGTTTTGGATTTTAAATGTACGTTTTAAGTAAATAGTGATACCACAGTGATTATGAAGACAAAGAAACAAAACACGACAATTCTGTTTTTTATGTGATCAACTGGGGGATTTGTTTGTGTTTTTAAATCTTACAAAAAAAGACAAAGCCAGGTATGAGGTCTAATATCTTTGTTCAGTGACTACTCATCTTGGTTCACACATGTGATAACTCTGAATTTATATTTCTTTAAAATAGAAATGCACTGTTCATTTCCATTAATTGTTTGAAAATTAAAGAACAAGTTATGAAAATGAAGAATAGTGCTGACCATTGCATGATTATTACTGAACATAATTTTGTCAAACAAAAGAGTAATATTGATTTATCTGGGCAGTGGTGGTGCACGCCTTTAATATTAGCACCCAGGAGTCAAGGGCAGGCAGATCTCTGTAAATCCGAGGCAAGCCTGGTCTACAGAGTGAGTTCCAGGATAGCAAGGCCTACATAGTGAAACTCTGTCTCAAAATACTGATCCATTCTACATACCATACATGCTAAGTATAATAGTAAGAGATATATAAAAGTATAAAAGTATAAAAGTTGAGCCCTTAATCTTAGACTTGTGACTTTAGGCAGAATATTATTTCAATTCTATACATAATTATTCTTTCAATGACAACTGTCATTTCAAGGGGAAGCTATAAATCAGTGTACTGAACAATTTGTCATCCAACATGAACTCACAGTTAAACATCCTGCATCCACTGAGATAGTAATTTCCGTAAAAGCTTAAACAACATTTTATGAATTACATGGTAACACGTGAATTAATTTACAACTATCAAATGTGCTAAAAAAGTCAATGTAGTGTAAATGATAGAGCCATATTACAAAATGGTGGCTACATCTAACTCCCTATTTTACCTTCATAATACTTACTAGTTAACTTTCTCATTTAAATAGATTTTCATACAATATATTTTTATTATATTTTCCCCTCCCCCAACTCTTCTCAGCTACTCCCCAACCTGCTACCCAGCCAACTTCATGTTTTCTCCCCCTCCTCAGCAAAAACCACGAAAATGAAAATAAAAACAAACGGAAAAATAAAATCTGCACAGGTTCAAACCAAACAAAATTCCAGCACTGAGAAGGAAATCTGGACATAGAATCCTACTCCTAACCAAGAAACTATCTGGAGTTGACACCTGCTGGGAAAGAGAAAATCCATTTTTTCCAGTAGGGCATCACTGGGCATATGAACATCATTCTAGTTAACGTTTATCTGACATTTACTGGAAGGAATGTTGGTGGACATTAATAATCTTCTTTAAAGGACAGAAATCTGAGACCCAACATAATTCCAACAGTGAACACCATGGTAAAGACTATAGGTTTTCTGCCTCCCTGGCTAAAATAATAGTATATTACCCTCTTGAATTATGTCAAGTGGCTAGGTAAATGCCCTTTTTTTGGTTGTTCCAGACAGCGTTTCTTTGTGTAGCAGCCTGGCTGTCCTGGAATTTGCTTTATAGACCAGGCTGGCCTCAAATTTACAGAGATCTGCCTGCCTCTGCTTCCTGAGTGCTGGGATTAAAGGCATGTGCCAAAATGTCTAACTGGTAAATGCTTTTATCATAGAATAGTCACTACTTTGGTCCCCTAAAATCTTATTATGAGGGTTTTTCCTCACCAATCAATCTTTAATTACATAGTGATTTGCAAGATATGTCATTGGCCTCTTTTAAAATTGGGAAAAGTTCAAATTCTCCATTAATTTAATCTGTTTTTAGCACATGGTTCTGAGCCCTAGCATGTCAATACATTTGCAAGAGGAGGGAACTCTCGCCCAGACCCAGCTGCCACAAATGATAGAACTTGCATGGAATTTTTCAGGCAGATGTTATAGCATTTGTTCCTACTGAAAGTCTTTTCCTGATTCATTCTTGTCTAGCTTTCTTAGTACCATCTGAAACAGTCATTTGTGGAATGCTAAAGAAGGACAGTGAAGGAGAGTCAGGAGACTCAAATTTACCTCCAAAGAGTTCGTGGCCTTGAGCAAATTTGTCCCATTCTCTGTGTCCTCTGGTGTACTGGCTAGACTCCAAACACTCTAATGTCTTTACCTGCTCTCACTTTTACTGGTTCTACAAACATTTGATTTAGCCTTGTGGGTCCCCAGGGAGGGAGAGAGTTCTGGGGAAAGGAGGTAGGTAAGCCCGTGTATTTAATGATATAAACTAGCTGCCTTTAAGAACTACTGAAACAGAAAGCCTGAGAAAACCCTGAGGAAGGGAAAAGGGGAGTTCCTTTGCATACCTTCCTAGCCGACACCAGATTCTCTCCTTCCTTTTAAAATGGAAATTTAAAAAAGAGCTAAATATCAATTTTTTGCCCAATTGCTTCAGACTCTCTTGCTTTTGCTGCAGATTGTGGGTGGTAGTGCTGACACTGGCATCAGCGCCTGCTGACCCAATCCAACTGCCCTCCAATATTCCTGTCGGTACTGACTACAAAGTCATTGTGGCCCTCTCCTCCCCGTGCCCCTAACCAGACTTGGACTGTCCCTGGCTGATTCAGAGAAGCATCAAGCTCCAGGCACCACTTCCTCTCTGCAATGGGAAGTCATTTCAAGGTCTCCAGGTATAAAAGGGATCACCATGGCATAAAATGAACTGAAGATGATACTAAACACACACCCACACATGCAAACAAAAGCGCATACTCCTTGCATTAGTGGGGGTCTGCTAGTTGAATTCCCATTTGGAGGAGGAGGGTTTCTGTAGCCATCTCTCCTTGACAAAGCCCTAAATGTGGACTGGGTGAGACCATCCCAGGCAAGGAAGCTTTGCAGGTCTTTCTCAGATAGCTTCTATCTGGGTCCTAGAGCTGGTTAGGGGTGACAGGTACACACAGTCTAGTTAAGGAGGTCATGCAGCTCTCCTATAAGGCTCTTTACAATTCTTGGCTTTGTGGATGCGCCCCTCAACCCCTTGCCAGCCTGCTTGCATCAGGATGCAAGGGAGCTTATAGAGCCCTATGTCAGACCCTTGTTTCTCTGGCATCCCAGGTAACACCTGGGATGTACCTGGTCACTTCATCTATCCCCCAGCTTGAGCCTACCCAAGTCTCGGAGGACAGCAGAAATACCTGGGGGGGGGATGGGAGGGGTCTTTACTGGTTTGGCAGGGAGGCACAGACTCCTAAAATGGCTACAGGAAGCTCACTGGTGTCTGAAGGACAGTGGCTAGGGCGGTGGGCAGAGGTATGGGGGCTCCTGGTGTGGAGGTTAATTCGAGGGGATTGGTGGTTGGATTGGAGGATTAGGGCTCATGCAGGGAAAACTAGGGCTATGTGCACTCACCATTCCCGATCCTCCTCTAATCCACTGCATGGTGTCCACGAAGTCCAGCTTCTGTGAGGCCGGGTGGCTGGCGCGGGTTGTCGCGGGCTGACTGGGAGGGAGGGCTGGGCTGGAGGAAGCGAGAGCCCCAGCGCCCCCTCCGCCTCCCCTCCTCCACGGCTCTATAGCCGAATCCCCTCAGCCTGACCTAGCCTTCAGTTAGGTTGTTTCTTGTCGGCGTGCGGGCTGTGCTTCTCCACCCCGCAGCTTCCCAGGGGGCTTGACAGGAAGGAAACACGCAACTGGGGGAGGGGGTCCCAGTGAGCCGCCTTTGTCTTCCTCCAAGGCTTGCAAACTGAGGGGTTGGATGCAGGCGCGACTATAGGGGGAATAACCTCCGCCAAGGGTAAGGCAGCTGCCACCCCTGCCTGCCCTCCTGCCGCTCTCGATTTATATGCAGTTTATTGTGGGGCATCCCAATTATGTTGACTCAGCGGAAAGTCTTCTCCAAAGTTGCAAAAGGTGTTGGGACGGTCTCTATTAAGATCCTAACCCACTGAAACCAGTGAATTCTCATGCCTCTCCCCCAGGCCCTCCCTCTATATATTTTTCTGGTGCCCTCACTAGTGTCTAATCTCTTGAGCTTTTTTATCTGCATTACTTTCACTTTTCAGAATAACCATGGAAAAGCAAGCATTATTATCTCCATTGTACAGAAAAATAAAAAGAGGTTTGAAATAGGGAAGGGGCCTGCATATGGTCATATGAAAAAATAAAGCTCTGACTTTACCCTCTGCGGCAGCTTTCCAAACTTCTTTCAGCTCACTGTGTTCTACCCCTCCCCTCCCCCTCTCTCTATCACACACACACACACACACACACACACACACACACACACACACACACACACACACACGCCATTCCAATTGTCTCCCTTGTATCTTCAGGAATATGGGAGGTAGTCTAAGCGATGGATGGATTTTCCATTTGCTTATTTGGCTGAGAATAAGAAAAAAACGTTTATCAACAGAAACTGCTCATCTTTTTATGATGCCAACTCTGGACAAGAAAACCCAGGCCTGCCCTTTTACATCTGCTGAGAGTTGAGGTTGTCAGCTCCAATCACACCCATTATTATTCTGTATAATCTTCCCAGTAACTCTATGAGGTGAACAAAATGGAGTTTTAATTACCCCCTCTGTTACATGCATGTACACTGAAGACTGAATGACATCTCTGACCAAAGTAGCACAGAAAAACAAGAATCCAGGGCTCCTGACTTACAGGGTAATTCCGGCTGTACTAGAATTGCAAAAACGGGTTGCAGCTGCAGCAAGGTAGAATTTCAGGTGTGACATCAGAAAGAAGTTCCTGGAGGATATTGTCATGAGGCTATCACTAGCATGTTACACACAGACTTTCTGACCTCTTCTTAGTAAACCATTCATTTTATCCAAGTCATTGTTTGGGCCACACTCAGTTAGCTGAAGCCTAAAGATTTTATATGACCTCAGGCACTGGAGGCATACAAACAGAAGCTTAATTGCCCTTTGCCTGGGATTCCTGAATTAAATGGGGGCTTGGCTTGGATAACCTATCAAGTTCCTCCCAAGTCTGGTAGTTCAGGTATCAGTGATTCTACAATTTCACCCATGGGTCTTCATTCCTGCTGTGTCTTGGATATGGCTTTCTTGCCAGCCAGCTTGTCTGCCAGCTCATTGAAATGATTGTGATTCTCTAAGAGTTGCAAGCAGACTATGGTACCTGCTGGAAACTTACCTAGACTACCATCAGACTTAAGTCCTGTTTCACTCTACTTGATATTGTCAGTTGAAAGGGATAATTTTTATTTCCTGGTTGTTACAGATAAAAATGTGCCTTACTTCTGACAGAAGTCCAAACCCTTAATACTGCAAACTGTTACTGTATTAGGATGTAAATTCTTTAAGGATATAAATAGGCTAAAATGAAACCATTAGGGTGGGTCTTTATCCAATATATTCGATGACCTTATGAAGAAGAAATTTGCACGGAGATGGACAGAGGATGAAGACCATGTGGAAACTCATCTGTAAGCCTAGGAGAGGCTTCAGAAAAAAATTAAAGTTAACTTTGAACTCAAACTTGAAGTTTCCAAGATTATAAGAAAATTAAGTTCTAATAAGCCATTCAATCTGTGGTTCTTTGGTTATGTCAGCCCTAGCAAATGAATGTACTGTATGTATGTATGTTTTTCTATCTAGTAATTTAAATGGAATTATAAAGTTTGTTTTTGTTTTTTGTTTGTTTGTTTGTTTGGGGGTTTTCTGTTGTTGTTTTTTTTTTTTTTAAGTCTTCAATTTTTTTTTAAAGAAGTAACAATAAGTTGCTGTCCTTGGTAATTTCTACAACACTGACTGGCACATAAGATGTCTAACTGATAGTTTTTGGCTTTTATTTCATTGTTATTGTTAGTGTGTGTGTGTGTGTGTGTGTGTGTGTGTGTGTGTGTGTTTCAGAGAGAGACAGAGAGAGAGAGAGCTTGCACAATGCGCACTTGCATGCACGTTTGTGGCTGAATAGAATTTAGGGTGAGGAGGAACACCTCAAACCCATGACTCTGGATAGTGCACAAAGTACAGTAGAAAAAAATGGTAAAATTGAAAAGAAAGTACAAAGCTAGATAAATATGGTAGCATTCACCTGTATTCCTAGCACTTGGGAAGAAGAAACAGAATTGCCACAACTTTGAGACTAGCCTAGTCTATATAGCTATAATCCAGCCAGGGCAACATAATAAGATCCTATTTTATTAAAAAAATTAACAAACAAATAAGTGCAAAACTGCTAAACTATTATAGTACTACTATTAGTGACATGAAGCTAGCAACTATATTGCAACCTATGCTCTGTTTATAAAACAATATTTTGGGCTGGAGAAATGGCTCAGCCATTAAAGGCCAGGCTCTCAACCAAAAAGATAAAACATTTTGCAACCTCCTTCTGGCCTTTCTCCCTCCCTCCATTGGTGAGATCCCACATCCTTCCCCACCAGGGACGTCTTCTAACTCACTCATATGGCATGGAGACATGAGTGATCTTACCTTCACTCCCCCCTACAGTCACCCCAGCTTCTTGCCAGGGAACCTGACTTCCCTTTGGGTCTCACTAGATCCCAGCCAGACCCCTCCACAACTGGGACCCTTTACTGGATCCACATGCTATAGAGACACAGATAAGCTACCCGCACACCCCAGCATAAGCTTCCACCATCCTGATCACCCCACAGCTGCTAACCAGGGACTGTGATCTCCTCCTAGCCTCTCTTCCTCCTTTCGGGACTTGAAAGTTCTGAACCTCCTCCCCACAAGTGATTCTTCAACCAGCACATATGGTGCAAAGACCCAGGCCACCCTAACTTTCAGTCTTACCAGAATCATGCTAGGTAGCTGTCTTCGACCCCTATCCCCAATATTCTGTTTGGCTCTGAGACCCAGGGCCAGTTCATACTGTCAGGAGAAACTTATTCCAAGGTCTGCTAGAACCACTAGACTGTAGATAGCAACTAGAAGACCTGAGATAAAAGCCATAGCCCCAATACTAGACAAACAGAGGAAAGCTATATCCCTGCCCTGCAATGAATTAGGTCCCTTAAGTACATTGTAAACATCTCTGCTGAAAGAAGATAGGTGACTTGAGCAAAAGCAAGAAAGTCTCAACCAACAAACTCCAGATGTGCAAATCCTAATGGAGAAATAAAAACAATAACAACACACACACACACACACACACACACACACACACACACACACACACACACACACTTGTGCACACACTTGCAAATCCACATATAGCTTGTCTCCTCCCCAAAATACAAACTCTATCTTAATAGCTCCTGTTGCAAACAACCAGGAAGAACTTTCAAATAATGAAAAGAATGTTTATAGCAGATGGTCAAACAACTCAAAGAAGGCAAAGACAAAAAGTACATTTTAAAAAGGAAGTCAATCTAAGTCAAGAAAAAGAAATTTTTAAAAGAAAACCTAAACAGAAATGATGCTAGAAATGAAATAGTCAATATGCCAATCAAAAGCCTTAGTGGAAAACTTCATCAACAGATTGGATCATGTCAAAAACAGAAGGCCAGTGATGGAAAATAAAGTAGGGGAATTAGATCACTCAGTAAAGATCAGAAAGAAGGCTTAAAAATCTATAAATAAAACATGCAAAAGTTTTGAGATATCATGAAAAAGACATAACTTCCAAATTATGGTCATATAAGAAGGAAAAGAAAACCATAGCAAAAGCATAGAAAATATTTCTGGTGAAACCATACAACAGCTTCGCAAACCTAGAGAATGAGATACCTAACACATTCTGACATGCAAAGCTTACAGAGCACAAAAACAGATAAAACCAGAAAAAATTCTCTACAATATATTATAGGTAAAACATTAGAAACACAGAATAAAGGGAAGGTATTGAAAGGTGCAAGAGAGAAAGGGCAAATCATTTACAAAGACAGGTCTATTATAATAAAACCAGAGTCCACAACAAAAACCTTTAAGTCCTTAGGAGGCTGGAACGATACATTCCAACTTCTGAAAGACCACAACTGTCAGGGTACATTATATACCCAATGAAATTGCCCATTAAAATTGAAAGAGAAATAATAGGACAAAAATGGATGAAAAGATTTTATGACTACTAAGCCAGCTCTACAGAGGTGTACTTCAACTGGAAGAGAAGGGTAGAAACAACAAAGGACTCACAAGGAAAAAAAATCGACAGTATCCGAACAGGTAATCAAAAGAGATCCAAGAACCCCACACACCAGAATTTAAATAATATGAATAAATACACATTTTCCAGTAATAACAATATTAATATCTCAATTCCCTTAATGAAAAGACCATGACTAACAGATTGTATTATAAAACAAAATCCATGTTTTTACTGACTCCAAGAAATAGACCTCACCATCAATGCTATCCTACCACTTTAAGGTAGAAGGATGCAAAAGGGTAATCCAAGCAAGTGGGACTTAGAAACAAACAAGTGTAGCTATTTTAATAACTGAAGAAAAAAGATTTCAAAGAGAAACAAGCCATAAGAAATAAGAGGGGCATTTCATATTCATTGAAAGAAAAATTCATCAACAATATATTATAACCATAAATATATTCGCAACAGAGAGCCACTCAAATTCATAAAATAAACAGTTACATCAAAAAATCACAAATTGACCCCAGTAAAGTATTAGTGTATGATTTCAATACCTCACTCTTACCAATAGAAAGCTCTTGGTTAGTCTCCAGAATATGACAACAAAACTCGACTGTTAACCATGTACTTAAGTCACAGAACATGGAGCTATTAAGTTGTTACTGACCTGAATGCCTCATCCCACTGGCTAGCTTTTATAATGCTGGAAGGTGCTATGCATGCTACTAGAACACCAAAGAAATCATCAGTCTTACCCAGCTTTAATCCCTGTGAATTACAATAATGACTGTCCTGGCAAGACATATTCACTGGTACAGTAGTGATACAAACATCATGAGAGTAACCAACAACTTTCTGATTGTATATCAGTACCGCCATACCTGGAGCCCTTGTAGGTCCAAGAACCGTGTTCAAACATTTCATAGGTCCTAGGGGAAAACCTCCACTAGTAGCCCTAGATTTTTCTTTTTATTTATTATAATTAAAATAGAATACATATAAATCCCACTTCCCTATCCCTCCCATCCCCACATGTCCCCCCACAGACCCCCATCCCGTCCCCCATCGACTCCCCAGGGAGTGTGAGGCCTTCAATGAGGGATCATCAAAAATCTGTCAAGTCATTTGGGGCAGGGTATAAGCCCTCCCCTGTGTATCTAGGCTAAGAGAGTATCTCTCCATGGGAAATGGGCTCCAGAAGTCTGTTTGTGCACTAGGGATACATCCTGGTTCCACTGTCAGAGGTCCCATAGACTGCCCAGTGCTCCTAGTTGACACTCATGTTCAGGGAGCCTGGTTTGGTCTTGCGTTGCTTCCCAAGCAGTCAGACTGGGTTCCACGAGTTCCCACTTGCTCAGGTCAACTGTTTCTGTGGGTTTTCCCAATGTGGTCTTGACCCCTTTGTTGGTTACTCCTCCCTCTCTGAAACTGGATTCCAGGAGTTGGGCTCAGTGCTTGGCTGAGGAATTCTGCTTCTGCTTCCATCAGCTACTGGATGAAGACTCTAAGACGGCATTTAAGGTAGTCATCATTTTTATTTTAGGGGAAGGGCATTAAAGGTAGAATCTACACTATTGCTTAGGTTCGTAGTTGGGGTCATCTTTGTGGATCTCTGTACAATTCCCTAGTGCCAGATTTCTCTTTACACCTATAGTGGCTCCCTCTATTGATGTGTCTCTTTTACTCTCCTCTATTCCTTCCCCCACTCAATCTTCCTGATCCCTCATGGTCTCCTCCCCACTCCTCTTCTCCCCTCCTCTTTCTTCTACCTCCTTTCCCCCTCCCCCATGCTTCCAATTTGTTCAGGGGCTCTTGTCCCTTTCTACTTCATTGGGGGGACCGTGTATGTCTCTCTTACGGTCCTCCTTGTTTCCCTGATTCTCTGGAGGTGTGGATTGTAGAGTGGCAATCCTTTGCTCTATGTCTAAAATTCATATATGAGTGAGTACATACCATGTTTGTCTTTCTGTGACTGGGTTACCTCACTTAGGATGGTTTCTTCTAGTTCCATCCATTGGCCTGCGAATTTCAAGATTCCATTTTTTTTTTTCCACTGAGTAGTACTCCATTGTGTAAATGTACCGAATTTTCTCTATCTATTCTTCAGTTGAGGGGCATCTAGGTTGCTTCCAGGTTCTGGCTATTACAAATAATGCTGCTATGAACACAGTTGAACAGATGTCCTTGTGGTATGAATGTGCACCTTTTGGGTATATGCCTAAGAGTGGAATTGCTGGATCTTGAGGTAGACTGGCTCCCATTTTCCGGAGAAACTGCCATACTTATTTCCAAAGTGACTGTACAAATTTGCACTCCCACCAGTAATGTGAACTTTTGATGTGAACTTTTATGTAAACTTTTAGCATGCATAAAAGCAAACAATTTAATGAACCCTCATTCAGCTATCACCATTCTTCCATTCCTGGTTGAGCTACCCCATGACATTTACCTCCCAGAAAAAAAAATAAAGAAAATCCCCATACATTTGTTATGTAGCAGTTTCATTCTAGATTAAAACTTTCCATCCATCTTTGAGGGAAATGTCTTAAAACATACAATGTGAAAGGAAAGTGAGACAACAGGATGTTTTAGAATGGGATGTTTAAAAAGAGGTGAAAAATACAATGATCTAAGGGAAGGTGAAACACCCCATTCTGCAAGAAAACTCATTAAGATGGGACAGAAACAACACAAATGTCTTCAGGAAGTCCCTGAAACTGACCAGATTCACTAGGCCCTTCCCTCCTGCAAGAGTATATAAGCATTAAAGATTGCTGAGAGGTACTTTCATATAAGCTGAAATGCTTAGAAGAGGCTCAGAATGAACAGCATCGAAGAAAAACAAACCAACCAAGAAGCTTGAAAGAAGCAGAGACCAGTCGAGATGCTTGGAAGAGGCTCAGACTATCTGAGCCACTAGAAAAGCCACCCTTCAACCAGGTAAGGTGCTTGCAGATGGTGCAGTGTGCCACAGGCTTCCAACTTTTGTGAACTGTCACCCATGATGGGATATGCTTTTTGTGATGGCAGATATCTGCTCATGTAAGTGACCCCCCTCACCCAAGTTTCTTTAAGCAACCCCAATAAAACTCATTGGTTCACCAAGTTGGACTTTGGTAGTACCTGTACTTTGGTCTATCGTCAGTTCCATGTCTTGGGTGAATAGACATTTGTTTATGTCTCCCCCAGACACAGCATCAAACAACATCTTTTTTTAACCTTTTTTTTGACTTTTTTTTATTTGAATTAGAAACAGGATTGTTTTACATGATAATCCCAGTTCCCTTCTCCCTCCCATCCTCCCCTACCACCACCACCCCAACTAAAACCCTTATCTATCACATATCCTTTCTGCTCCCCCTGGATGGTGAGGCCTTCCATGAGGTACAAACAACAACATCTTATCTCAACAACATCTTATCTTTTTAGTCATTCTGGGAGTCCCTCGAGAATTTAAACATACCACACTGCAAATGAAGCTGAAGCTGATAGTCATGATAGTTAGCATCACCAATTTGCCAGGTAACCTAATCCAGCTTGGTTATATCAGGTACATGAAAAGCCACTAATATACGCTACTAATTACAAAAAGAAAGACATAGGTACCACTTTGTTAAAATAAATCAAAGCACAGAACAGCTAATTATAACATATTATTCTGAATTGGGTATTTTTATGGTCTGAATATTTATAACTCCTCAAAATTCACATATTGAAATCCTAGTCTTGAAGGTCATTGTATCTGAAGGGGGGAACCTTTGGAAACTGATTTGATTATAATATTAGAGCCAATGGGAAAAGACATGTGCCTTTATAATTCAGCCAAAAATATATTTTTCACTGTCTCACCAGGAGAAAGCCAGAAAATAGGCTCTCACCAGCCAATGAATGTTCCACATCTTTATCTTTGGCCCCCCAACCTCTAGAAATGTAAGTGAAAGATTTCTGTTGTTTATAACCTCACCCAGAATTGTTACATACATTGTTATTTATTCTTATACATTCATAAATTCAAGTTTATACTGTCAGGCACAGTGTACTAAGCACTGATACTATTTAAGTGAACATGATGGATACAGTTTATGAACCCATTGCTATTCAATAGACAAAGAAATAAGGTAAATAACACAACTGTAGACATGGGTAAGTACAATAAAAGAGAAGGAATTTTTTTAAAAGCTGTAATATGACATTTTAAATGATGTATAAAGGCCCAAATCTAGTCAGCCATGTAAAAGGCATCGGAAAGCATTCCATGCATAGAAAATAAAGGTATATACACAAGTTTAAACAATTAGTCTGCCTTGTGGGATCTCAGGTAGTAGAAGCACAAAAGTCTGGAAACTGAGAGATAAAAGGAGAGTGAGTGATGGGAGACAAATTTGACAGCATTTAGGTCATGTAAACCCTTGAAGGGCGTAGAAAGAGAATTTAGACTTAGGGCTGTCAAGATGGCTAAGTAGATACTGCTAGGCCTGATGAACTAAAGCTCAATCTTGGAGGCCCACATGGTGGAAGGAGAGAACCAATTTCTGTCAGTTGCCCTCTGATATCCAAAAGAGACCATAGCACAACATACACAAATAAGTAGAATAAAAAATTTTTTAACAATAACAGCAACAAAAAGGATTCAAATATAGTCTAAGAACAAGAAGAGAAGTGAGAGAATTGAAGAATTTCAAAAAAGAGAAATGTTTACCTAATGAACATTTCCAAAATACCATCAAGCTACAGTGTGCTAAATAGATTGAAATGGGAATCAGAGGTTGAAGCTGATGTAGAAAAATGAAAAGATAGCTAGAGGTGAATTGGATTAGAAGGGTAATGAATATGTGGACAGAGGTAAAAAGGATTGAGACCTAGCCTCTCTCTGTCTGTGGAATGTAGCCTGGTTATCCTTGACAGCTAATATCCACTGATAAGTAAGTACATACCAAGTTTGCCTTTCTGGGTCCAGGTTACCTCACTCAAGATGATTTTTTTTCTAGTTCCAGCCATTTGCCTGCAAATTTGATGACATCATTGTTTTTAACAGCTGAGCAATACTCCATTGTGTTAATGTACCATAATTTCTTATTTATTATTAGGTTGAGGGACATCTAGGTTGTTCCAGGTTCTGGCTATTATGAATAAAGCTGCAATGAACATAGTGAAAACACATGCAAAAACCTTCAGTCAAACATTGGGCTGAGCTCAGGGAATCCTGCTGAACAGAGGAAGAGATTGTAGGAGCTAGAGAGGTCAAAAACATCACAAGAAAACCCATAGACTCAACAAACCTGGACTCATAGGAGTGCACAGATACTGAACCAGCAGCCAGGGAGCCTGCATTGGACTGACCTAGTCCCTCTGAATACATATCACAGTTGTGTAGCTTGGACTTCTTGTGGAACTCCTAAAAATGGGATCAGGGCCTGTCCCTAATGCTTGAGCTGGCTTTTGGGACCCTATTTCCCACATTGGGTTGCTTTGCCCAGCGTTAATACATAGAGAGGTGCTACATCTTACTCCATGTTTTGTCTATATGCCATGTTTTGTCGATATCCATGGGAGGCCTACCTTTTTCTGAATGGAAACAAGGAAGAGTAGATGGGGGGTGCAGAAGGGAGGTGGACAGAAGAACTGGGAGGAGAGGAAGGAGAGGGAAACTATTGTCAGGATTTAAAATAAATAGATAAATTTTTTAAAGGTTTGAGACACATTTTAGAGGTAGAAAGTATAACTTGGTGGTAGATTGGATATGCATAGTTATACAAAGAACTCACAGGTATTATGGCATAGTCCTGGGCTATCTCAAATTAGACAGAAATCCCACCATGATATGAGGAAGTGGAATGAAAGTTGGAGCCATTTGGGCAATGACTGAAAAAAAGATGTAACCTATTTCTGGTACTGGGGGTTTTATTTGGTAGCATATGATATCTAATTGTGTCATTATCTCCATTATATGATAACTCCATTTATGTAAAATCCATATATATACAAAATTATGCACACACATACATACCTACACACACACACACACACACACACACACACACACACATACACACACACATATATATATATATATATATATATATATATTATATATATATATATATATGCTTCTATAGTAATAGGCTTTCAGATAGCTTTCCAAAAAGTCTTTAATGTTATTTTTTCTACCATGCCTCCCAACTCCTTCTCCATTTAACCTTCCTATTCTAATTTCCCCCTTTATCCATTTACAACACTATATTCTATTTCTTCTTCCTTGGACGATCTCCTCCTCCTCTGTGGTCCCTTAAGAGCTACCTAACCTTTATGCATATTCTAAACAAAACACATATTTCTGAAGTTTAAAAACCAAGAAAAAAAATAAAACCCATGGGCCGGGTGTCGGTGGCGCACGCCTTTAATCCCAGCACTTTGGAGGCAGAGGCAGGCAGATCTCTGTGAGTTCGAGGCCAGCCTGGTCTACAGAGCGAGTACCAGGATAGGCTCCAAAGCTACACAGAGAAACCCTGTCTTGAAAAAAACAAAAAAAATTACCTGTTTTTTCAGACGGTCTGCAGCTACTTTTCTGTATGTTCTTGTTTCATCCGTTGCCTGCCTCTGAGGGGAGGGGGACAGTGATTGACACACAGCTAGAGACAGACAGGATAATGACAGAACATTCTAAAATGTTCATTGATGTATGACTTGGGACTCCAGAATTTGTGATCTTATTTTTTTTAACATGTGATTTGTATCTTTTCTTCCTTATTTTACTGTTCAGTGCTCAGAATATGATTAAAAACATCTACATCCCGAAAAAAAAATTACTAGAATAGGAAAGAAGTAATATTCAAGAGGCATGCTGATGTGACTCAAGCAAGAAATGCCAAGTGGACCAGGTGATGGTGGCACACACCTTTAATCCCAGCACTCAGGAGGCAGAGG
Source organism: Cricetulus griseus (assembly GCF_003668045.3). Taxonomy (NCBI): domain Eukaryota; kingdom Metazoa; phylum Chordata; class Mammalia; order Rodentia; family Cricetidae; genus Cricetulus; species Cricetulus griseus. The sequence continues at coordinate 74,813,957 of NC_048604.1, read as the reverse complement.
CAGGTGGATCTCTGTGAGTTGGAGGCCAGTCTGGTCTCCAGAGTGAGTTTCAGAACAGCCAAGGCTGTTACATAGAGAAACACTGTCTTGAAAACAACAACAAAATGCCAAGTGGAACTCTAGAAATGAACAAGGGAATGAAGGCTACTTGAATGAGAACCCAGATTGATATACAAATGAATGCTATTGTATAAAACAATACCTAAAATAGTTTGTAAAACTTAAAATATTCATAAAATTAATCAAGTGATTTCTAATTTATCAGCAGGCAGAAAAATAGTAAACTATGAAACACTCCCCACTGTAGTGATGCATTTGCCTGTGCACCTATAAGAGTGGCCATGCCTCTTGGGCGTGGTTACAGGTGTGGACATGACTTGATAGAGAGGATTGAAAATCAGGGTCCCCTTCGGATCGTGGAGAGCATCTGGGAGGCAGGGTCTGCATCCTTGGGGCAGGAACGCTGTGACAGTCAGTCACTTGTTTTCCGTGTAAATTCTTTCCCCAAATAAACACCATCTATTATTCTAAAAAAAATAAAATCCACATATAAGATATAAAAAAGCACGTAATGTTTATAGTTCTTAGTCTACGTTACCTCAGTTAGGGTGATGGTGTCTAGTTCCATTCATTTACCTTCAAATTCATTATTTAATTTTTCTTAACAGCTGAATAACTTTCCATTGTGTAAATGTGCCACATTTTCATCATCTGTTTCTGATGGCAAATCTTGTTTGTCAACTTGACTACATCTGGAATCAATAAAAATCCAAGATCCACCCTATATTTGTATCATTTGAGGTCAAAAGATCCACCCTAAATCTGTACCACATCTTCTGGTGGCAGCCCACATAAATAAATATGAAATCTTTTTTTTTCTTCTGGGATGAGATTCCAGGGTAAGTACCAGCTTGGCTTCTCAATGTTCTATGATTCAAACTATGATATCTACACCAATGGAGACTCATTTTCAAGTTCTGGAGGATAATAAAGAGTATTGGTAATATCCTTTAATATTTGGGTGTCTATTAGCCAAAAACTCAAAAAGAGGTAACTCATTCCTGATGCTGTGGTTTTTATTTGCTAGATTTTAGTATCTAGTTGGGGTACTATACCCATTATAGAGCATATATATATATATATATATATATATATATATATATATATATATATATATGAATCTCCTCCAGTAAGTAGCTTTCCATATAGCTTTTTCATAAGGCCCTTGGTGTTAGTTGTTACTCCCCATATTCCTTCCTCTACTCTTTCCTCTCCTCTCTAACCTCATTGTTTCTTTCCTGTTATATATTACATTTCCTCTTTTATATCACTGCATTCTATGTCCATTCCCTTACAAGATTCCCTTCTCCCTATGGCCTTTGCTGCTTTCCCAACCTCTCTGGCTATTCTAATGAAACACACATCTAAATATTCAAAGCTAATGTGCACATATAAGAGAAAATGTGCTATTTGTCTTTCTTGCTATGAATAATGCTTGCCTAATAAAGTGGCAGTAGTGGGTTATCTTCTAAGATGCATAACCTCCTTAATCCTGAGTAGTTGGCTAGGTTCCTAGTACCAGGCATTATTTCCCTCCAGTTGAGTGGGCCTTCAGTCCAATTATAGAACTGTTGGTTAATTCCAAGACATGAGTACCACTATTCCATCTTTATAAATCCCATACTTGCCATGCTGGTCAGTGTTGTTATTATGCAAGTATTTTGTATACTGAGATATGTTTATCCTCAGTATACTGAGGCTGTTATGTATTGTAATTTCCCTGATTTCTTTCTCAGTGCAGTTGTAGTTTGTATGTAGACAGGATATTGATTTTTTGTGTGTTAAATTTGTAATGTGCTACTTTGCTGAATGTGTTTATCAGGTCACTAGGTCATTAACAATACTCACTACCAGCCTTGTGAGCAGAAAACAAGTAATTCTTCCTTTGAGGAAAGGTCCCTGCAAATTTAACATTCATAGTTCACTGGAAGGTGTGGCCTAGATTAAATGTGGATCTTCCTACCTGAAAAGATCTAGATTAAAAGTGGGTTTTCCCACTTCAAATGATTTATTTAAGAAATATCCCTCACAGGTGTACCGAGCCATTTGGGTTTTAGGTAATTCCAGACACAGTCAAGTTGCGAACCAAAAATAGCCATCCCTCCCAACTAACAAAATACACTATGAATATTGCCTACATAGAGACAGTATTCTTTTTATCTAAGATAATTTAAAAAAGAATGTTGAAGTAACAATGAACCATGTTCAAGACCTAGCCATATACTGCTTTGGAGTTGAGCCTAGGTCCTGTAAACCTGTCATAGAACTTGACTGTTGTTTAACCTTGTCCTCTGAGGATAGCATTATTATCTTTTCAGGCCAGACCAAGCAGTGCTGAGGCAGTTCCAGCTGAGTACCCAGGAGAGAAATGCAGTGTCCCTATGGCAGCTCCCCAGGATAAAGAAGCTGCATGACTCATGGAGAATGATAGCACAGTATAGAAGATTAAACACAGTAGCACCCTACAGCTGCACCTTCCATCCACACCACTGTGCAGTCATTTTGTTTTGTTTTTTGAAATGCTTTATATAATGCATATAATCTTCTCATACCACATTGAATTTTCAATTATCTGTTTAGCATCCCCTTAGCTGCTGAATCGAAAGAGCAATCAGCATTTGCTTTAATGGACAGTGGTGGGCCTTTGGAGATCCTGTTGACCCTCTATAAATAGGTTTCATTATATAAGGCTACTCTTAGGGTGTCTTACAGAATTAATAAGATTTGGAATAGGACATGTTCACAAAAGGGGTAAGGATGGGAAATCAGTCTACACAGTGCAAAGGTCAGGCATATCTGCTAATTCTTGTGAGTATTGTGGTTGGGTATGTTTCATATGATACCTGACAAGTTTACTGAGAACATCCTTCAATAGCCCATTCTGGTGGACATAAAATAGCTGCAGATATGTTTTTGGGTTTGGTTTTGGTTAGGGGTGCTCCTAGAGTACTGGTACATTTTCATACTCAATCTTGTTCAAAATGTCCATCCTATGTGTAATTTGATTAAAATGGCCTCCGTGTGACACTGAGACAAAAAAAAGCTCAAAATGTTATTAAGAGATATGAGATCCTTACCAGACAGACCAATCAGATGCAGACCAATCAGCGTACTCTAATATGTCAGTGTCCTTTTGTGTTGAAAGTTACTAGACTCTCAACAATCAGCAGCTCGGGGCTTTGGAAGAAATGACCTGAATAAGCAGACCAATGAGGGTTCTAATCATGCAAAGGAAAAGAATATCATTATATAACATTTGAACAGCAATTTCTGACTGTACATAAAGCATTGTAAGAGGTGGAATCCATCACTGTAGTAACACTAAAAATAGGTTATCAAATTAAAGGTTAAATTGAAGGCCTTCTAATCAAACCTCTGTGTGAGGTGGATAGAATTAAATTCTGCAAAGGTGTCCTGGATATATACAGGAATGATCTGTGGTGCCCACTAGTCCTGTCATTCATGCAAGCTGTGCTGGTGCCAGTGTCATTTTAGACCTCTGAGTTCTCCCTAGAAATTGAACCAACAGCCAAATCATGTGTCTACTGTGGTGCAGTGGCATGAATATTAGGGGCACAATCAACTCTTTCCAGTTGTAGATGATTAGATGATACAAGAAAGGACATTAGATAAGAATGGAGACCACATCAATTTATGTATGAACACAGACATCTTGTGAAAGGAAATAATAGCCAGTAGGACAAATGAAAGAATTTGAACAAATGTAGTTTGCAAGAGTTAACAACAAAACACTCCAAGAAGCCATAAGATTATTAAATATACATCTCATTGTCAATGATTGGCTACTTTCCTATGACTTGTTGGCCAGAGAAGTCCCTGAGGCTCCCCAACATAGGCTACTGCTACTGCTCTTTGTTGCCCACCTGAACTAGGAGGTAAGAACACATTGCTGAAGACACTGCATGCTTTTGTATAAGCTGGAATTATGTCAAAACCTCCCTCACTAATAGTTGATATCCCTAGTACTTGAAAGTACCATACAGCTTTGGGCAAGGGATTGTCACCAATAGTCATTCTAGGTAGGTTGTGGATCTTGTATGCTATACTATAAACATGCCAGACAACATCTATTGTGGTACAGAAGCGTAAATACTATGGGGGGAAGTGACCACTTTCCAATTGGGTTTAAGGATTACTCCAGAGGAGGGTTGTGGGTTATGGATACAGCAGAGAATTATATCCAGTCTAGATGCTAAGGAATAAGTGCCTGTTGCTATGGCATAGTGCCAAGTTCTCAGCACAAATGGAAGAAATAATCAGACTGCTGCATCACCCACTCCAAGGCTTAGAGAACATTGCAAAAGAAGTACTGAACAGAATAATATACCCAGAGAAAGAGCTGAAGTGTTGTAGATAACTGTCCTCCAAGTACAAAAGCCCTTATCACTTCAATCAGTACAACTTTAATTACCTAAAAGAAACCATCAACAATATCAGGCTAGTCTGATGCTCCTTCATAAAAGGAGAGGATGGGGAAACAGTCATTAGATCCTCACTTTCAGCCACCCCCTCCTGGACCACTTTCCCAGCTGTCTGTAATATTTTCCCCAGATACAAACTGTCTTAGGAGGTTCTAGGGACTATCAGTCACCTCTGAACTGCCATATATGGCCAGGGGTAGCTATTAATGCAGCCCAACACAAAAACTGGAAGCATACATAAAATATTATCTGTTTTTGTTTGTTTGTTTTTGCAACCTGATTGTTGTAGGGAGAGACCCATATTTTTAGGATGGTTATATCATATCAAAAGATTGTACATACCATGAGGGAACTTTCTGATTAGATTTGAGGCTGGTTCCACAGGAGGGAATTTCATGCCTGATACTGTAATCCTAGTCAAAAGCCAGTGACTAGGGAGGCTATGGACCCCCCACCCCTAGTACAACCTATTATTGTTATTTTGCCAAGTGTTCATGCTGTCAAATTGTTGTGGGGTATTTACCAGAGAATACTGCTCAGACATGGGTTTAAGCCAATAGAAAGTCTTTATTAGCAGCTGGCAACTACACTGGGTGTTCAGGGTCCCATTGTAGTGCTGAGCCTTTCTCAGGGTGAGCTTTCAAGCACAAAAACCATGCCCTGGGTTGACATACTTCAGTTAACAAGTACAGTTAGCCAAAAGTGGAGCTACAGAAGCTAAAAATCAAGGTTAGTACATTTTGAGGCTTTGCCAGAACTACATGGACTTTGATGGATTAAGCCTTTGTTTCAGTTTGGCAGGTGTTGCTGTCTACATGCTAAAATTTGCAGCCTGAATGGCGTTTCCACTACAGAGTCAGTTGTGCTAAGGTCTGGGGCCCTGTTACAAAACTGCCTTCTAAGTATTTGTGCTTATAACAATAGACCTGAACTGCTCTCAACCTTGGTCAAAAATGCTTTCTTAGTAGAATTGAAAGCATGCAGAGATTCCTAACTGGTCACAGTGCTGAGAATAAAAGGCAGTATGCTCAGACCTAAATGGGACATCTGTATCAGGCATCCATATACCACCAAGGCACAGAGAATGTCATGGAAGAGGCAGAAAGACTGGAAGATCTGGGAAATGGGGAAGACTACAATGAAATGCCATCTTTTGGACATAACATGGCAGTCACAGTCATGAACTCATAGCAACTGTGGTTACCTGCACAAGATCTACACCGGACCAAGACAACCAAAATTCTGACATAGATGAAGTAAGTAATCCTCAGGCCCTACCCTTTAGTGAGTACCTGTTTCTGGGGAGGGAGGACCATTTTTTTTAATAATGTGGCCATGGGTAGCTTTCCTATGCTCCAGTGCATAGTCCTATACCCATGAACATTATAGGCAGCACTAACTAGGATTTTGTGGGTTATCCAAAAAATATTAAATTAGAAGGGGAGTGTTGGGGGCTATGGAGAGAAGTTGAGGGGGGAATATGTAGAGTATGTATGATGGTATTTCATTGTATGTGTGCATGACATTCTCAAAAAGAAGAAAAAATGAAATGATTGGGCATTCATGGTAGAGTATATAGAGATCAGATGTTTAACTAAAAGGGACATCATCTGTGTAGTATGACCTTTTAGTGATGAGGCTGTTTTGGGGCCACCTGGGTAACCCCTGACCCATGCTCCTATAGGTAAAACCAAGAAACTCATTTATACACCAAATTGGAATTGGGTAGAACCTATATTTTGTTCTTTCCTTGGTGCCTGATCAGGAGTGAGTAATATCTTCCCAGGAAAACACAACACTCACAAATAAGATTATGGACATTGTTTATAATCAAATCATATGGCCTAACTCTCAGGTGACACAGAATAGTACTTCTTTGAACTCTTTATAGCCTTTAATTCTGTCCAGTGCATCTCTGTAACCACTCTGTAATTTCATTTGCCAGAAATAAAAAAATTAAAATTATTTCTGAGAAACCCCTTGAAAAGTAAAATCAGAAGCTATGCAATCCACACGTATATAGCTGTGGTTATGATGTTTAATATTAAAGCTCTCTATCTCTGTCTCTCTTGAAAGTTCACATCCACACTGGGATGTATAGTGTCCTTTCCCTAAGTGTCCCCTCCACTTCCTGTTTTAAAATCTATGCCAAAATATTTTCTTAATAAACTGCAACTCGGATGCACGATGACTTGTCCTGGAATTCTTTTCTATGGCAAGCTCAGGGATTCCAGCTTCACTTGAGTGGAAATGTATAAAAGAATTCTGGGCACTATAGACTGCAGCATGGGGCTGCATTGCCTACTTCCCAACACTACCCAAGAAATTACCAAAGAAGTACCAAAGTTATCTGGAAAACAGGACAGAGTAAGCCAAGAAGAGATTCTTGAAATCAGAATTCTGACAAAAATACATTTGTACTAGTTTTGAAAAGATGCCAGGTATTAGCACATGAGATTGTTGGTTGAGTCAAGTAAATTAAAAGGCTGCAGAAGCTGAGGCCAGAGATAAATGAGCCAAATCCAGGAATGCTGAGGTCAGACAGATAGGAGAAATGATAAAGACAAGTGATAATCCAGGAGCTGGTTTCTAATGAATGAGGAAGATCTCCCAGAAAGATGATTTATCATCCAAAAGTATTTGATGAGAACCTACTGTGTGCCAGGTGCATTGTAGATACTGGGTTGGAGTACAGTAAGGAACACGACAGAATTTTGTCAAGGAATTTATATTATTCTTGAAGAATGTAGACTTGAAATTCAAACCGAAAACAATATAACCATAGGTTATATCAAATGATGTACTAGCATGTGAACAGGGAAGAGAGACACTGCTTTCTGTAGATGGTCTCTCCAAGGAGGTGACATTTCAGTTGATACTAAGATGGTGAGAAGAAATCAATCAAACAGAGTTGTATGGGAAGAGCCTTCCAAACACAAAGAAAAACCAGTTATGAAAGCCTAGAGCCAAAAGTGTGATCCATGCAAGTGACACAAGTCCAGTGGTGCAGAATCACTGAAGTACAAGTCAGGAGTGGGAGGTGACTTCAGAGAATCAGATGGGGCCATAACATCAAGGTTAAAAGGAAAGCAAGAGTGCTTGACACAGAATAACAGTGTATGGTTCCAAGGCTCCAAGAGCTGTGAAGAAGGAAGAAGAAAAAGGAAATCACAATGAATTTTATTCTCCAAAAGGCAAATACAGAAACTAATTAAAAATGAGATGTTGGTACAATAGGGACTATGTGGATAGCCATACATGCAAACATAATCTCAGACTTTTGAGAAGCACAGATCAGCTGGAGACGTTCTTAGGAACTTGCCTTTCTTTGATTACTCTAGGTGTGTGCTCAGACCAGCACCCTCCATTCTCAGAAATCTTATTTCAAATGCAAACTCCTAGACCTCATGAGTAAGCATTAACATTTTCACAAGAATTCCCAGTAATTTACATGCAAATAAAGGTGTGAGCAGCTCAGCTCTAGACCAAACTCATGTCGCTGTACTGTAATCTTAAAATCATTTTTAGCTCTCACCCACACATTTCTTGTTTTTTTTTTTTTTTCCTATTTCTCCTCTTTATACCATGCCATGCTTTCCGTCTTGGTTTCGTGTCTGCTGAGGAATTTGCTCTCCAATTCACTGGATTCAGGAAGGGAGGATCTACAATAATTTAGTCTATCTTCCGGTAGATGAACAGATTTAATCCATATGTAGTCAGGTATTGGTTCAAATAATCAGGTGGGTTTAAGTGCTCTAACTTATAGCTACTCAAAGATTTTTTCTGTCAATTCATACCCACACATTAATGCCCAATGTCATAAAGGGTCCTCACTGACAGCAGAGCTGAAGAAGGAAATGCTCAGAAAACATTAAGTTACACTAAAATACAATTTAGCTAAAGGTGTACTGCCTCTGCCTGGCAGTTCAGAGATGACCCTGGCTGACAGCCACTAATTAAGCCCTGTGCTTCATTAGGAAGAGCATAATCCTGCTAGGAAGACACTATGACCCTGAATAACAGCTGCCTGGGAAAGGCAGCCCTGCTCTGTCTCAAGAGAACTGTGACAGCATTTTTACATTTTAAATCTTCCATTTGTTCAAATACTCAAACTTGGAAATTCTGGCTCTGTGAAACATTTATTTAATTGCTCCAAGTATAACTTGGTGCCATAAGCATCCCACAGAGAAACGTGTATGTGAGGATGTGATGTTAAAGCAAAAAACCTCTAGACACAGAGGGGGATTTTGGGTCAGGGCTGGTTCTTCTTTTGACATCAGCCAGAGCCAGTTACGTTCTATTTTTAAAGCATTCTCCTTTATTAATCTCTAAGTGCTTGGAGTGATTTCTCACTGGGAAGGCATAATAATACCATAAAGGAATCCGCAACAGTACCTGTCAGAGATGCTATAAATGAATTCTCCAGTGATGGAAGCATATGCTAGACAACCAGCCGGTGAGCCTGAGGCAGGACAGAAACTTAGGAGCAAGGTACAGGAACATCAAAAGGAAAAGGATTCCTCCTGGAGTCTGATTTAAGCCTCTTCCCAACTGAAAACTCAAGTAATCCAGCTCAGTCAACAACATTTACTGTAAAGGCTGCTGACACAGAGCTAATATTCCTTTTATATACAGATATTTTATGTTAAAGTAACAAGGAACCAACCCTAAGGCCTGAATGGGTGTGACCTTGGGGAGAGCTTCATTCTTTTCCACAGACATCTTCTTGGAATCACAAACAAGACTATCAACTTTATGGGCGGTGAAGATTAGCTTCCTGCATCCTGGGTATCATACCTATTGTTGCCCTGTCAGGTGCCTCTCAGCAACCATCCTGTGATCTAATTTAGGTTTCTTAGCAACACTTTAAAGATAGTAACCATTAAAATGCTTTAAAAAAAACAAAGCAAAACAAAACAAAACAAAAACCCCAATGAGCTTTGACTGTCTCTTGAGGGGCTCATAGCCACTCTCAGGTCTTATTTTTTGTTCTCAAGTATATATTTGTTGCTCAAAAAAATAAATGAACCAGAGACTGATATCGGGGTTCAAGCTTCAAGTTGAAGATCAGAAATCAAAGCAGTTGGGCACTAGCTTTCACTCTACCTCAGATTGAAAGGCAATCCTGGCTCCACCAAACCTCTTAATGCTTCCTCTCCTCAGCAAGGCTGGAAAATCCTGAGACTTCAATGTCTTTCTGTTCTCAGTGTGGCTGGAGAATGAATCCCTGATACTGACTACTGAAGACCCTGCTCCTATCTTTTATAACCCTCTAGTGCTGGCGTAAAAGCTGTATGATCCCAGGTACTGAGACCATCTTTCTGTGAGCTGTTGCTCTTTAGGGCTGGATCAATCTTGTTAGATCTATCTGGGTGGTCTTGTACTCACAGATGTTATTCTTTTGTTTAAAAAGAAGAAAAGAGAAATTGCTGAGACAGACATAAGACTATGAGTTTATTATAAGGCCCAGCAGAATGGGGAGACTAAGAAGAGGAACAGGGTAAATGGCTGACCGCCATGGCCGGTCGCCATAGAAAGAGAGAGAGAGCGCGCACAGAGCGCGGGACAGAGGAACAGAGCAGGACTGAGAAACAGAGAAACAGAAACAGAGAAACAGAGAGTGTAAATGGGCAGGGGCCTATCTTTTAAAGGGGTCCTCTGCACCTGTGTGCAGAATTAGTTCCCATGGAACCTTGGGCTGACCAGGGTTCTGCCTGAGTGGATTCCACCAGGTAACAGGGGCAGGCCAGCATAATGCCTGAACCTTTCAACAGAGAGCAATGTAACTCTTAATCCTGAGTCCTGGGATTAAAGGTGTGTGCCTAGCCTCTATGGCTTGTGGCTGACTTGGCTTTCTGAATCCTCAGGCAAGCTTTAATAAATCATAAATAATATATCAACACATATATTTCTTCTGAACACCTCTTTATCTTAAACTTTATGATTAAACCTATATTAAAATACCTTTATTGCACCCAAACTCTACCTCATAAATCAACAGCACTGAAATTCTTTTCTGCATTGAAGCCACAAATGCCAGTTTAACCTGAGTCAAGGTCCCTAAAAGTCTAGGGATTCCTCCAGACACTGGTGGTGACACTGGGGACCTGTGCTTACTATCTATGAGAGAAAATATTGACAAGCCAACTTGAAAGGAGTTCTCAGCCAGTCAATGACTGCTAAATTTCCATTTAACCTTAGATAAGCCACTTGATGTTGTCATGTGCGGTTAGAATTTCTCAATGATTTCAACCTGTACTCTTTTTTGTAATTTTTTTCTATTAATTCAAATTAGGAACAAGCTTGCTTCACATGTCAATCCCTTCTCCCTCTCCCTACCCTCCCCCAACCCCCCACCTGTCCCCCAATCCACCCACCCTTCACTCCCCAGGCAGGGTAGGGCCCTCCACAGGAGCTCCCCAAAGTCCACCACATCATCCTGGGCCAGGCTTAAGCCCTCCCCCATGTGTCCAGGCCAAGAGTGCATCCCTTCATGTGGGATGGGCTTTCAAAGTCCCTTCTTACACCAGGGAAAAATAATAATCCACTACCAGGGGCACCCTAGAGTGTGGAGGCCTCCTCATTGACATCCATGTTCAGGGGTCTGGTTCAGTCCTGTGCTGGCCTCCCAGACAGCATCTGGGGTCCATGTGCTCCCCCCTTGTTCAGGCCAGCTGTTTCTGTGGGTTTCACCAGCCTGGTACCCACCCCTTTGATCTTCATTCCTCCCTCTCTGCAACTAGGATCCAGAGTTCAGTTTACTGTATATCTGTGGGTGTGTGCCTCTGCTTACATCAGCCACTGGATGAGGGCTCTAGGATGGTATAAAAAGTAGTCATCAGTCTCATTATAGGGGAAGGGCATTTGGGTTATCCTCTCCACCATTGCCTAGATTGTCAGTTCGTGTCATCCTTGTAGATCTCTGGAAATCTCCCTAGTGCCAGATCTCTCTGATATGGTATCTCTCATCCTACTCTCCTCTATTCTTTCCCCAACTCAACATTTCTGCTCCTCCATTTCCTCCTCTCCCCTCTTCTTCTCCTTCTCAAATTCTGGCAGCTCCCTCTCTCCTACCCTCATGTTCCCAATTAGCTCAGGAGTTCATGCCCACCCAATCTCTGGGGTCGAAGCATTTTTCCCTTAGAGTCCTTCTTCTTTCCTAGTTTCTTTGGTGAAGAGGATTATAGGTTGGTAATCCTTTGCTCTCAGTCTAAAATTCATATATGAGTGAGTACATACCATGTTTGTCTTTTTGTGACTGGGTTACCTCACTCAGGATGGGTTTTTCTAGTTCCATCCATTTGCCTGCGAATTTCATGAGTCCATTGCTTTTTTCTGCTGAGTAGTACTCCACTGTATAAATGTACCACATTTTCTCTATCCATTCTTCAGTTGAGGGGCATCTAGGTTGCTTCCAGGTTCTGGCTATTACAAACAATGCTGCTATGAACATGGTTGAACATATGTCCTTGTTGTATGAACATGCATTATTTGGGTATATGCCTAAGAGAGGAACGGCTGGATCTTGAGGTTGACTGGTTCCCATTTTTCTGAGCAACCGCCATACTGATTTCCAGAGTGGTCTTACAAGTTTGCACTCCCACCAGCAATGGAGTTCCTTTTTCTCCACATCCTCTCCAGCATAGATTGTCATTGGTGTTTTTGATTTTAGCCAATCTGGCCGGTGTAAGAGTTGTTTTGAGTTGCATTTCTATGATGGTCAAGGATTTTGAGCACTTTCTTAAGTGTCTTTCAGCCATTTCAGATTCCTCTGTTGAGAATTCTCTATTTAGTTCTGCACCTCACTTTTTAATTTCATAGTTTGGTGTTCTGGTGGCTAGCTTCTTGAGTTCATTGTATATTTTGGAAATCAACCCTCTGTCAGATGTGGGGTTGGTGAAGATCTTTTCCCATTCTGTGGGCTATCATTTTGTCTTACTGACTGTGTCCTTTGCCTTACAGAAGCTTCTCAGTTTCAGGAGGTCCCATTTATTAATTGCAGATCTCAATGTCTGCTACTGGTGTTATGCTCAGGAAGCGGTCTCCTGTGACAATTAATTCAAGGATATTTCCCACTTTCTCTTCTAGAAGATTCAGTGTGTCTGGACTTATGGTGAGATCTTTGAACCATTTGCACTTGAGTTTTGTGTATGGTGACAGATATGGATCTATCTGCAATCTTCTGCATGTCTGAATCCAGTTGTGCCAGCACCATTTGTTGAAGATGTTATCTTTTTTCCATTGTATAGATTTAGCATCTTTGTCAAAAATCAGGTGTTCATAGGTGTGTGGGTTAATATCAGGGTTTTCAATTCGATTCCATTAGTCTGTCTATTTTTGTGCCAATACCAAAATGTTTTCAGAACTATGGCTCTATAATAGAGCTTGAAGTCAGGGATGGTAATGCCTCCAGAAGATCCTTTATTGTACAGGGTTGTTTTGGCTATCCTAGGTTTTTTGTTTTTCCATATAAAGTTGAGTATTTTTCTTTCAAGGTCGGTGAAGAACTGTGTTGGGATTTTGATGGGGATTCATTGAATCTGTAGATTGCTTTTGGCAAGATTTCCATTTTAACTATGTAGATTCTACCTATCCAAGAGCATGGGAGATCTTTCCATTTTCTAGTAATGAAGGGACCAGCTCCCCATTTCAGCAGCCATAACAGCTGAACATGTGATTGTCTGACCTTGCCTTGGTCACTAAGAGGTTAGATGCCTGCCTCGTGGCAAGGAACCAATCAGAAATTAGCTGGTGGTGCTATGCTTTATGGACAAGCACACAGCAATGACACGCAGGGCATAGCAACCACCCTGGGAGGGCCTATGGGCCATAACAACCAGTTGACTAATCAACACATGGCAAGCCCTCCAAGCCTGGAGGCACACCAATCCTGAGCCTGTGTGTACCCCTAGACACTCCCCTTATACTGCCCTATAAGATCTCTATGCAGCTGCTTCGAGCTGTCTTTTCTAGGCATCTTCCATGTTGGATGGATGAAAGACCCGAGCTGACATGGGCTTAGCTCCTTAAACAACTTTAATAAAGTCTCATGCAGTTTGCATCAAGCTTTCTACTTCACATGGTGATTGGGGTGGCTGCGGTCCTGGGCTGAGATCCCGGAGGCCTGAGCTTTCCGGGGGTCTTACAGTTATCTTCTTCAGTTTCTTTCTTTAAAGACTCAGTGTTTTTACTGTACAGTTCTTTCACTTTTTTGGTTAGTGTTACCCCAAGGAATTTTATGTTGCTTGTGGATATTGTGAAGGGTTATGTTTCTTTGATTTCTTTCTCATTGAATTATCATAGTATATAGTAGAGCTACTGATTTTTTTGAACTAATTTTGTGTCCTGTTACTTTGCTGAAGGTATTTATCAGCTGTGGAAGTTCCCTGGTAGAATTTTTCAGGTCACTTATGTAGACTATCATATCATCTGCAAATAGTGAAAGTTTGACTTCTTCCTTTCCAATTTGTATCCCCTTGATCTCCTTTTCTTGTCTTATTGCTCTAGGTAGAACTTCAAGTACAACATTAAAGAGATATGGAGAGAGTGGGCAGCCTTGTCTTGTTCCTGATTTTAGAGGATTCGTTTTAAGTTTCTCTACATTTAGTTTGATTTTGGTTGTTGGTTTGCTACATATTGCTTTTATCATGATTAGATATGTTCCTCTTATTCCTGTTCTCTCCAAGATCTTTATCAAGAAGGGATGTTGGATTTTGTCAAAGGCTTTTCAGCATCTAGTGAGATGATCATGTGGTTTTTCTTTTTCAGTTTGTTTATATGGTGAACTACATTGATGGATTTTCATATGTTGAATCATCCTTGCATCCCTGGGATGAAGCCTACTTGATCATAGTGGATGATTTTTATGATGTGTTCTTGGATTCTATCGTCAATATTTTGTTGAGTATTTTTGCATTGATGTTCACGAGGGATACTGGTCTGTCGTTCTATTTTTTAATTGTATCTTTGTTTGGCTTGGGTATCAAAGTGATTGTAGCCTTGTAAGAAGAGTTTGGCAATGTCCCTTCTGCTTCTATTGTGTGTAACAATTTTAGGAGTATAGTTATTAGCTCTTCTTTGAATTTCTGGTAGAATTCTGCAGTGAAGCCCTTGTTGGGGACCAAAATATTTCCATTATGGAATGTCTTAAGGTCTAGCCTCTGGTTTCATTAAACAGGAGCATCTGGTAGCTCTGGCCCATTATTGTATTGCTAATTTGAGCAAGTCTGCTATTGTTTAGCATAACCTCAGTGGGGAATGTTTCCTAGTTTGCATCTCTACAGAACTAAGCATTTTTGAGTAGGCCTGCATCTGGGCAGAGGTGCAAGGTGTGTAAGTAACAAGGAGGAGAGAGAGTTAGGAGCCATGGAGCAGAGAGGCATCAGAAGGATAGAGATGGCCTCCTGGTGGCCATAGAAGCATGGTTAAGAGACAGCCAAGAAGATGATAAATAAAGAAGAGACTCTAGTTTTCCAACATGGAACTGAGAGCTCTCTAAGGAAGACAAGATGCCTGTGTTTGATATTTATCGCCGGTGGGTTGCTAGGAGTTTTCAAGTCCCCCACTCAGGCCGAACGAACCTCATGGCTGCAGTGGCTTAGGGCTGAGACGGCCCAGGCCACAACAAAATAGCACCCAAACATGGGGCCTGAGAACAGGGGAAGAAGCCATGGACACCATGAAGAAAAGGACGCCAAAGAAGCAATGGGCAAGGCAGAGGCATGGACACTTAGAAGAAACAGTCATCCATCATGGTCAAACCTGTCTGAGAAGAAGCACGTGCAGAAAAAAGAAGAAAGAAGTGGCCAAGTCAGGGGAGTGAACAGCGTTAAGTCAGGAATAAAACTATATATAATTGTAGAAATAGGAAACAGATATTTGTAATATAAATTAGTAAAACGTCAGTCAGCAGCTGACATAAAAAGATAAATCTGGTTATTTAACCCTTAAAGCAGAAATGTGCACAAAAGTATATATAAGACAAAAATGTCAGCCAGCAGCTGACAAAAAAAGGTAAAGCGGGTTATTTATTTAACCCTTAAAGTAATAGAAGGTACACAAATAGGAAAACGTCGGCCAGCAGCTGAGGAAAATAGGTAAAGCGGGTTATTTAACCCCTGTAAAAAAGTTTGGCAATGTCCCTCCTGCTTCTATTTTGTGTAACAATTTGAGGAGTACTGGTATTAGCTCAAGTTTGAATTTCTGGTAGAATTCTGCAGTGAAACCATCTGGCCCTGGGCTTTTTTTTTTTTTTTTTTTTTTTTTTTTTTTTTTGGTTGGAAGGCTTTTGATGACTGCTTCTATTCATTAGGGGTTATAGGTCTATTTAAACTGCTTATCTGTTCTTGGTTTAATTTTGGTAAGTGATATCTATCCAGAAAATTGTCCATTTCCTTTAGATTTTCGAATTTTGTGGAGTACAGGTTTTCAAAGTATGACCTGATGATTCTCTGGATTTCCTCAGTGTCCATTGTTATATCCCCCTTTTCGTTTCTGATTTTGTTAATTTACATGTTCTCTCTCTGCCTTTTTGTTAGTTTGTTATACTCCTGAAAATTCAAGTATCCGGGGTCCCAGGCCACATTCTCAGTCACCCCAATCACCAGGCAGATTCGAGAGCTTGCTGCAAACTGCACGAGGCTTTATTGTAATTTAACCAGCTAACCCCATGTTAGCTCGGGTCTTTCACCCACCCGCCATGGCGGATAACTAAAAAAGACGGTTTGAAGCCGCTGCACATAGATCTTTATAGGGCAGCGTAAGGGGAGTGTCTAGGGGGTACACACAGGCTCACGATTGGTGTGCCTCCAGGCTTGGAGGGCTTGCCCTGTGTTGATTGGTCAACTGGTTGTTATGGCTCATAGGCTCTCCCAGGGTGGTTGCTATGCTCTCTACGTCATTGCTGTGTGCTTGTCCGTAAAGCACACCCAAGGCCATAAAGCATAGCGCCACCAGCTAACTTCTGATTGGCTCCTTGTCACAAGACAGGCATCTGACCTTCTAGTGACTAGGTCAAGGTCATAGAAGCACATGTTCGACCGTTATGGCTGCCAAAAGGGAAGCCGGTTCCTTCATTTCCCCATTTTCTTGTTTGGAAATTCCAATCATGGAATTGCTGTCTCTCTAGCATCCCCATCAGGGAGTGATAGATATTGGCATCCCCATGCAAGGGAGTTCCTTTTGACTTAGCATTTTAACCAGAGAAAATGGACGCCGAAATTCTTTTCCAAACTGCTTCCTGCTGACTTTGGGACGAAGTTAGGGACCCCAGAAGGTTGAAATGCTAGTCAAAAGCAAAAAGGAATTTAGGCAATGGGGAATTCATCAGGGGCTTCTGGTTAGCAGACACTGTTGCAGAGACAGGGGGTGTCCATATCAGCTGGACTGGTTCACATCCACAGCAAGTCTAGGGCTTGCAGTCTACTTAGAACAGCCTGTAGTCAGCAACTGATACTCAGATGTCTGCCAGAAGCAGAAACCTGTTTAAGACATGTTTAAACTAGGAACAGAGGTTAAAACTTATTTATTGAAGCCCATAGTGCAGAAAAAGCAGATATCTGGATATATCAGTAACATATTTATAACTTTGAGTCCGAGCAAAAACTACAGATTTGGGCTATAAGCATGTATATTTTTCTTCTGTCCAGAGAGCCAAGTATGGATTGGACAGAGGTGCCTTTGGCCCGATGAAAAGCCCTTTAAGTTTGTACTTAGATGACAACCAAAATAAACTTAAAAACTTTGAGCTCGTGCCTGAACAGTATATAGTCACTACTTTATCAGCTAACATACTGACTAGTCTGTAGTGGATCTGACTGCCTGATGCTGTCAAGCTGACAACCAGTAATATTTCAGAGATCTGAGAAGGGTATATTTTATCCGAATCTACTAAAAAGTGACAGTGTCCCACACTGCCCACGCACGTGGCATGCATGTGTCAGGTCAGGGGTCTTTTCTTGTAATGAGTATGAAATGCCCTTCTTCATCTCTTTTGATTGATTTTAGTTTGAAGTCTCATTTTTTAGATGTTAGGATTTCTACACCAGCTTGTTTTTTGGGCCCATTTGATTGGAAAATCTTTTCCCAATCATTTACTCTGAGATAATGCCTGTCTTTGAAGTTGAGGTGTGTTTCTTGTATACAGCAGAAAGATGGATTCTGTCTTCATATCCATTCTGTTAGCCTGTATCTTTTTATGGGCAGGTTAAGACCATTGACATTTAGGGATATTAATGTCCATTGATTGTTGGTTCTTGTTTGTTTTGGATTTATTGTTGGTGGTGTCATTGTGTGTGTATTTCACTCTCCTGTTTCTTTTCGTGTTTGGTAAAATTGTATTATCTATTGCCTATGTTTTGTGAGGGTGGCTATCTTCATTGGGTTGGAGTTTTCCTTCCAGAACTTTCTGTAGTGCTGGATTTTTGAATATGTATTGTTTAAGTCTGGTTTTATCATGGAATATCTTGTTTTCTCCATCTAAAGTGATTGAAAGTTTTGCTGGGTTCCATGCTCCCTTAGTGTTTCTAGGATATCTATCCAGGACCTTCTCGCTTTCAAAGTTTCCATTGAGAAGTCTGGTGTTATTCTGATAGTTTTGCCTTTATATGTTACTTAGCCTTTTTCCTTTGCTGCTCTTAATATTTTCTCTTTATTCTGTAGGTTTGGTGTTTTGATTATTATGTGTGGAGGGGACTTCTTTTTGTGGTCCAGTCTGTTTGGTGTTCTGTAAGGTTCTTGTACTTTCATAGACATATCCATCTGTAGGAGGAGAAAGTAAGAGTGAGGTGTTTCCAGACTCAGGGAGCTCCTCCCTGGCTGGGCGGGTCCACTCTAAGCAGGTGCAAGCCCAGAGAGATCTGGGGTGAATGAGACTTTGGGCAGGAGTAGGGCAAGAGCAGAGGTTACACTCAGGCCGGCAGTGGGGGAAGGAAGAGTCTATTTAGTTATCTTAATGAATTGACTTGCATGGTTGTATAGACTAAGAAGATCCCAACATCAGCAGTTCAGAGATCCATTAACATGACAGCTCCTGGTTTAAGGTTTAGTCCAAGTGCAAAGGTATAAGATTGAGACTAAAGTTGGAAGACTTCATGGCAGAGACAGACTATTCTTTCATTCTGCCGAACTGTACTCTTTTACAGTGTAGAAAATGTCCTGTAGCATCTTGTCTCATAAGGTCTATGTCTGTCTTGTCCTGTAGAGTCTTTGTCTTGTCCTACATGACATGTAGGAAGATTTGTAGGAGGTTTTTGGATCCCATTTCACCTAGAGTAGTTCTCCTTTCATTTGTTTTATACATTAAGCTTTGAGATACACTTTTTGATTGAATAAAGCTTCCCTATTATTAAAAACATAAAAAAACCTGTTAGAACAAAAATGCAAGACAGAGTGTCATGTTCTGGACAGAAGTCACATAAAAGTACGTGTCAGTATGAAATTTCTTAGGAAAGGACACATCTCAACTCTCTCTCTCTCTCTCTCTCTCTCTCTCTCTCTCTGTGTGTGTGTGTGTGTGTGTGTGTGTGTGTGTGTGTGTGTGTGTGTGTGTGTGTTTGGCCTTGAAGTGATAGAGCATTAAGAGAAATATAGGAGGAATATATAGAAGCAGTATGATGAGGCTTTGATTGGAGAGAGAGATCCTTATCGTCAAAACCCAGGATAAAGCCAGCACTTGGAAGGCAGAGGCATGTGGATCTCTGAAGTCAAGGCCAGCTTGATCTACAGAGCAAATTCCAGGACAGCCACTGCTACACAGAGAAACTGTCTCAAAACAAAAAAGAAACAACAATAAAAACAAAACAAAAGAAACAAAAACCCACCACCAACAACAAAAGAAGATATCTTGATTCTGATGATGGTATCCTTTGCTGTACAAAACCTTTTTAGTTTCATGATGAGCCATTTAGTAAGAGTTGTTCTTAATACCTGTGTTATCAGCATCCTAAAGTTTTTTCCTGCACTACTTTCTCTTATATCAGATTCAGGATATTTGGTCTTACGTTGAGGTCTTTGATCCATTTGGAGTTGAGTTTGTGCAGGATAAGAGATAAGGAACTAATTTTATTCTTTTTCATATATTCAGTTTGACCAGCATCATTTGTCACAAATGCTGTCTTTTCTCCAATTGTTGCTCACCTTGTAAAAAAAAAATCAGGTGTTTGTAAGTGTGTGGAGTTATGTCTGGGGTCTTCAATTCTATTCCATTGATCAATGGGCCTATTTTTATGCCAGCACCATACTGTTCTTACTGTCATGTAGTTTAACATGAAAGCTTGAAGGTGAAGGTGAAACTACTAGCAGTTTTGTTTTTAAATTTTTTTCAGGATTGTTTTGTCTATCTTGGGTCATTTGCTTTTTTTCTATGATATTTGAGGTTACTTTATGCATGTGAAATCACAGCAGTTTTGACACTGTGTATAAGATCTGTATTACTGAAGCCGAACTAAATCCCAGGATGGAATTGGGAGGCAGGTATGAGCCATCCCCAGACACCTGATAGATGAAGAGATATTGGCAATTGATAGCCTCTGGAAGAGGGAATGTCAGGTATCTTTAAGAGTACAGCCTCTTGATGGTCAACTGCACTTCAGTGGAAGGCTACATACCAAGAATGTATGGGTAGCATAAGTTGGACTTGATGGACTTAAAAAATAATAAAGAGTACACAAAGTTTGGTGAATAGGGAAGGGGTGGTGGATCTGGGAGGAATTGAGGAAGGTCAAAAATATGATCAAAATATTGTATAAAATTCCCAAAGAGCTAATTAAAAAAATAAGTGGAAACAAATAAATCTCAGAGGACCTGCATTAAGAGTGACAGGGCACTGAAGGAGAAGAGCAGACTCTTAGGTCCAGGAAGGGGCTGCATTAGGACACACAGCTGCCATGTATATCGAATGGCATGATAGGAGCCCTGAAAGGAGATAAAGCACCTTTGAATTCCACAGAAACAAAGGAAACCCCTTACTTTTATAGATTTTCCTGGGGACAGAAGCAAGTTTGACACCAAGACTGTGTCTGGGCTAAATCTAGATGCTAATGAACCAACCAGGCACTGGGAAAGGCTGTCAATTAGCCTTGTTGCAAAGCTATTGTTAGATTATCTGGACCACAGGCCATAAGCCATTCTACTAACACCCCCCCACACACACACACACAGTCAGTTAACAAGAAAGAAAGCAAGGATACTGTCTCTTCTGACTGAGAGTAACTTCTCATATGCCCCTAAGAAGGTGGTCCAGCAATATTTTGGGCAATATGTTCTCTTCTTCCTTTTCTAAGAAAAGGAGCTCCTTGCTTTTTTCCTGACCAATTTCTTATGAATTAAGACCTGTGAAGTAGGCAACATGCCTTCACAGCTCTCTGACATTTCCCCTTCATCTGAATTAAGCACAGGCTCCCCTTCATCCAGCAGCAGGGGGTCAAGAGTCACCCTGAACAATGTAAGACTACACTGAGATCTCATCAATAGAATGAGATTTAGTCTCTGTTCACAAGTGTTTAATAGGGTTGTAGAATGCCATCAATATCACTAAGTGATTTGACTTGCTTCAAGACCTTTTGGACATTCCTAAAAATGCCTCCTTTAATGATCATTATCATTGTGATTCAAACAGGTGAGGTGAAGATTGGGAAGGAAGATAGAACACAACAGGACTAATTGGTAAGGATTATGAATACAAGGATAAAAATCATAAAATTCAATCTCATGTGGGATAAAATTAATGAAGTCTCTCTTGAACCAGCTGTCAGTGATTAACCCAGGAAGTCATCAATCTCAGTCATCAAGACTGGCTGCCATTAGGGGATTACTGTCTGAAGTAATTTTGTCCTCTCAAATACATAGACTTTAGTGTTAGAAGGGGAGGTGTCTTAGGGGATGTTTCTTATTAGAAACGAAAAGGGAAATAAAATTACCAGTCTGGGGGGTCAGCCATATTTATTTTGCCAGGGATTCCCTGTTTCTGGATACTGGAGAGGCCATTGAAATTCATAGCCTCCCTCTGTAAGCTCTTCAAAGTTTGACATGACAAATACTGTCCTTGGTAGAATAACAAAGTGGACCCCCAAATGATGCCATCATGATAAGGTTGTGTAGACCTGCAGGACCAATTTTTTCCTCTGCTCATTTAAATAATAAAAACTCAAAAAAGCAAGATCTCTCTTGTGACTTCAGACCTGGGTTTATGCCAATAGAAAGTCCAATCCCAGTATAGCACCAAGCTTTTCTCAGGGTAAGCTTTTAAGTACAAAAAACACATCCTGGCTTGACATACTTCAGTTAACAAGAAAAGGTAGGCAGAAGTGGAACTACAGAAGCAAAAAGCAAGGTTAGTCCATTTAGAGACTTTCCCAGAGTTGTAGACTTTTATGGGTTAGGTCTTTGTTTTTGTTTTGACAGGCGGTGCTGTCTACAAGCTGAGATTTACAGTCTAAATGGTACTTCCATCATGGAATCAGTTGTCCTATGGTTTGGGGGTATGTTAGGTTCTGGAGCCCTGTTACAGTCACAACAACCACTCACATTTTATTGAAAGTAAAGGCTCTCTCTCTCTCTCTCTCTCTCTCTCTCTCTCTCTCTCTCTCTCTCACACACACACACACACACACACAGGGGAGAGAGAGAGAGAAGAGAGAGAGAGAGAGAGAGAGAGAGAGAGAGAGAGCAAAGCATGCAAAGAGTCACATACACCCACACATCAAAGTAGAGGAAGCCCAGAGCTGGTGTCTGAGTGTGCTGACAGTGAATTTTTTTAGGGATGAAGTCAGTTCCCCATTTCCCACAGAAGGGGTTGGTTTGAACTAATAGAGGGAATTAACAAATACAGACAAAGAAAGAGGAACTGACTAATTAGTTCCCAACACAAGAGACCTCTCACCTGCTGGGAGGTTTGAAAGCCCTGTTGAACTGTTCCATGCTTTGAGGGGGAGATGGGGTAGAGCAGTGGGGGTGTAATCCTACCAAATTTTTGTCTTGGAAAAGGAGAATAATCGAGAAATCCATCATCCTTTATTTTTAATTTATTTTATAATATAATTACATTTCTCCCTTTCTTTCCCTCCTTCCAGACCCTCCCATATACCTCTCCCTGCTCTCCTTCAAATTCTTTTCTGCTATGTTAAATATTTAAATGAAAAGTCCATTAATTTACCTAGAGACACTTATCCCTGTCTGCATCCCAGGGAGTTGTCTGACTCCTAGCCCCTCATTTACTCAAATGGACAGCATAGGAAAAGAAATGTTCGTAATGGTCTGACTAATGTAGACATTTGGTAATGGCTAATACATCATGGTGTTTCCTGAAGTAAAACAGATAAGAAATGGACTAAATTCTTTCTTGATCTATAGCACAAATACATGAAAGGCTATCCTGAATTTTGGCAACTGAGAATCATATCCCCTCAACCAATTTCCAGATTTGAGCCAGCTTCCGTATATAGAACCTCTCAAATGAAGAAAGGCTAGTTTTCCTTGGTGAAGGACATTGTTGCTATTGACATTTCTCCCATCCTTCCAAATAGGGACCTATGGTCTTTTACTAGGGTAACTGTACATTCAGAAAAGGAGCAATCGTGCCTTTTGGAATATACCAGACACTATCTCTGAGTTGACATTGCCTATGGGATACCCCCAAAGCACTGTACCCCTCCATTTAAAGTGGAGGCTTAAGGAGATCACGTCATCAAAGGAGTTTTAGCCAAAGTCTAACTAACAGTGGATTCAGTGAGCCTCAGAATTCATCTTGTGGTACTTCTTCAGTCCCAGAATGTACAATTAGGATGGATATTCTTAGAAGTTGGCAGAATCCCCACATTGGTTCCCTGTTCCATTGGGTAAGGGCTATTATGGTTAGAAAGAGCAAATGGAGGCCATTGGAACTGTCTCTGCCAAGGAAAATAGTGAACCCAAACTCTTATCACTGGAGGCACTATGGAAATGAGTGCCACCAACAGGGACTTGAAAGATGAAGGAGTAGGGGTTCCCACCACATCCCCTTTTAACTTTCCTACTTGACCTGTGCAGAAGACAAATGGATCCCATAGAATGATAGCTCATTATTGGAAATAATCTAGCAGTGTGGTTTCTTTTTAATACATATTTATTATATAAGCTCTGTTCCTTTAGAGAACCCTGACTAATATATAATTCTTCTGGCTGAGTTTTAAAAAGGGAAGAATGAGAAAAATAGGGTCCAATTTGTACCATTCTGAGGCTTCCTGGAAATTCCTCCATCATTCTCTATGTCTCTCTTAATGTATGACAGCCCACAATTAAAGTGACATGTTTTTGGGTTAGAGACATTTTGAAGGTCCAAAAAAGTTAAATTAGCCTTAAAATATGTGATGCATAACCAATGAAATGATTTCTAAAAAGAATATTTACAATGATGAAGTGAACTCATTTGAATGGTAAAGTCATTAAGAATTTCCTGACCATTTTTATTTTCTTAATAAAAATGATAATGTTATATGTAAAGCAAATAGTATGTATATTATTTCATGAAGTCTTAGCTTTAATTTGTTATGCTAGTTGTGATTTGATAAATATTTTTAACACATTTCTCAAACAACACAGTTTTAAATATGCTATTTTAACAACAAAATAGACACTCAAACCTCTTGGGTCTCAAGTTCCTCATCTGAAAAATTATATTAAGAGTATCTATAAACAAAATTTGATGAGAAGAGTAGACAAGGGAATATATGCAAAACCCTTCACATAATATTTGGCATATGTAAATGATTAAACATGAAGTTGTAATTTTAGAAAGGATCCTTTGGTCTGAGAAAATAATTCAGTTGATAAATTACTTGCTGCACAAGATGAGGACCTGAGTTTGGAACCTGTACACCTAATAAAAAGGTGCAGTGGCATACAATTGTAATCCCCACACCAGGAAGGCAGTGAAAGGAAAGGAAAGGGGATCTTTCAATTTTGCTATCCAGCCAGTCTAGTCAAATCTGTGAGTTCCAGGTTCAATGAGAGACCCTAACTCAAACATTAAGGAGATGAGCAATTGAGAAAAATCTCAAAATTGACTTCTTGCCTCTACACACACACACACACACACACACACACACACACACACACACACACACACACACAGAAAGAGAGAGACAGACAGAGACAGAGACAGAGACAGAGACAGAGACAGAGAAAGAAACTACCCTCCATGATGGTGAAGAACTTTGACAGAACTGAACCAGATTTTTTGATCCTCATGAAAGGAATAGGTAGCACAGCACAGAGTGTGCCTAATGACTCTGAAGAAAAGTAGGAAGTCCACGGTGACTGGAGTCTAGTGAACACTGGTTTGAAGTAACAGGGTTAAGAGAGACATGATAATAACAGAGTCTTACAAATCATTATGAGGATTAGGCTGTGTTCCTAGTGAGATCTGACTCAACTGATAGATTCTGAGCCAAAGAAAGACACGTGACAGGATTTAACCAGTATTATTACACTCATTAGCAGTTGTGTGGAAAATTAACAATAGGAAGCTAAGAGAGGAAATGAGCAGGGAGGAGGATATAGAATTATGTAGTACTCCCAATGAAAGATCATGATTGTTTAGATCAGAGTGGGTAGCAGGAAAGGTGTCTTAATTAGAGTCTCTAATGCTGTGACAAAATACCATGACCAAAAGCAATATGGGGAAAAGGGGCTTATGTGACTTTACATTTTGTGGTAATAGTCCATTACTGAGGGAAATCATGGCAGGAACTCAAGCAGATCAGGAAAATGGAGGCATAAAGTAAAACAGAAATCATGGAGGAACATTGTCTCCTGGTTTGTTCCTCATGGTTACTCCACCTGCTTTCAACATGTACAACTCAGTACCTCCTATCCAGTGTTGGCACTACCCTGGTGGGCTGGGCCTTTCCAAATGAATAATTAATCAAGAAAATGCCCACAGACTTGCCTACAGGCCCATCTGGTGGGGGCATTTTCTCAATTGTGGTTCTTCTCAAATGACTCTGCCTCTGTCAAGTTCACAAAAACTAACCATGACAGAAGGTGAAGAGAAACAACTGATTCTACATTTATTCTTTAGGTAGAACCAACAGGACTTCCTGAGGTATCAGATGTGGGAAGTGACAGAAATTAGTCATTAGTATTTTGGCCCGAATACATGAAATGAAGTATCTGGAAGTCACCTTTAGTTGGAGTAAGGAACAGTGAAGGAGAAACAGATTCAGATTTTAATATCTAGAGTTCAGATCGGGACATAGTAAATTTGAGGTGTGTGCTAGTTCGTATTTTTTTAACTTAACACAAACTAAAGATACCTGGAAAAAGGGAACCTCGGTTGAGGAATTGTCTCTATCGGATTGGCTATGCACATGTCTCTGGGTCAATTTCTTAATTGCTCCTTGATGTAGGAGAGATCAGCCCATTGTAGAAAGTCTCATCCTTGAGCAGGTGATCCTGGGTTGTATATGGGCAATAGCTAGGCAAGCCAGAAGTAGAAAGTCAGAAAGCAGAATTCCTCCGTGGTTTCTGCTTCAATTCTTACCTCCAGGTTCTTGCCTTGAGCTATTGCCCTAACTGTCCTCAAAGATGTAAGATGAAATAAATTCTTTTCTAAGTTGCTTTTGGATAGTATTTTATCACAGTACCAGAAAAGCCTACTAGAACAGGATGCATACTAGGTAACATATTAAACTGAAAGACACACATGTGTTAGACTGGAGTTATGATTTAGGGAGTCATTAAAGCATAAATGTTATTTGAAGCCATTAGATTAGATAAAAAAGGAAGCACAAATGGAGATTGGAGATTGAGTGAATAAGCTGTTAAGCTGCAGTTCTCAACCTGTGGGTCACAACACCTTTCATAAGGGTCACCTAAGACCATTAAAATACACAGATACTTATATTACTATTCATAACAATAGCAAAATTACAGTTATGAAGTAGCACCAAAAATAATTTTATGATTGGGGGTCACCACAACATGGAAGGTTGGCAACCACTGTTCTAGAGAATTCCAACATTTAGATGTTGGAGAGCTGAGAAGCAGATAGAAAATAGTAAAAAAGAAGTAATAGGTGAATTAGGAGAGAAACTAATAGAGTATTTCATCCTAGAAAGCAATTAAGAGTCTAATGAAGAGAAGTGGTCAATTTTGTCAAGTATCTCCAAAGGAGTTCTTTTCAAAGCTGAAGTAGCACCTTCAGTGGCCTTAACATTCTTAAATCAAATAATTGGTACCTAAGGAAGGCTTCATCAGAAAAGATAAGTACACAAGTAGATATCTTTCCCAAATAGAATTTTCCCATTTTAATTTTTGAGACAGGGTCTCATAATGTTGGTCTGACTGGCCTGGAACTCACTTTGTGGACCCAGCTGGCTTCAGACTTGGACAGTCCTCTTGCTTCTGTGTCCCAAGGGCTGGGATATAGGTGTGTACCACTCCAACTGACTACTTTCCAAATGAATTCAAAATTACAAAAGAAATATATAATGTTTCCTGAAAAGTAAATTTTATTTTAAATTAATTAATTTTAAATTTTACTTTATTTTTGAGACAGAATCTCACTATGAAGACCTGGATGGCCTAGAACTCATCATGTACAAATGTCTGGTCTGGAGCTCATAGAAATTCATCTGCCTCCCAAGTCCTGGGACTAAAGGTATATGCCACTATTACTGGTTTCCTGAAAACTAAAATTTGAATTAAGCTTCTAGAAAATTTTAAGGAAAGTAATATGTTTTGGCAATTATACAAAAATAGAACATTATACTTTGAAGACTTCAAAGACATTAACTCATTAAGTGCCATAAAGTTAAAGATGGCAAATTTGAAGTACAGAGAGGCAAAAATGCTGGCAAATGGTCACACAGAAAATCTTGGATTAGAAACCTGATCTTTCAATGCAGTGCCCTTTATATTATACTAGAAATTTGAAATTAGAGACCTGGAAATGTATTCTGTTTCACATAATTAAAAAGAGATAAATTTAATTCAATATTTGGAAAGCAGAATATTATAAAGGAAAATCTGGACTTATTCCATGGAAAACATTAAGACTGGCCAGAATGCTGGAGCTGAAGCAAGGCAGTAGCATCACCTTTTAGACAGAGCATGTGCTCTCTGGTTTGACAATGTTCCCTACCATTCTCAAATGAATCCAACCTGTCTCTTGTTTAACTTAGCAAGCAATTCCCTATACAAATTGATTTTACCCTCTTTCCTTATTTACAAATTCCTGCATTCTCCCAAATAAGGGACGGTAACTCCCCTGCCAAAGCTCCCAGGGAGACTCAAGGACTGTGGAAGCAGAACCAGTCACTGTAGTAAACAATTAGTAGCTGGCTCTTGTCAGCTGTACCATAGACTACTAGTCATCTGGTAAAAATCCATTTTCAGGGCTGCAGAGTTGATGCTGTGGCTAAGAGCACTTACTCTTCTTCTGGAGTATCTGAGTTTTGTTCACAACACACATATTACATGGTTCATTATGGCCTGCAACTTCAACTCAGGGAGTCCAATGTCTCTGGACTCCATGGTCACTTGTGTGTACACACCCTGCATACACACACACACACACACACACACACACACACACACACACACGTAATAATAATGATAATAATAATAATAATAATAATAATAATACATTCTTAAAATAAGTTTTAAAAAAAATCTATCTTCCATTTTTTCTTGAGAATATCCATGTGCCCAATCAATCCTCGATACTACTAGTGGTAGTAAGTGAGAAGTCAGTATAAGCTCCTATGTCATCTTCCAGGGAAGATGCTTAAAATGGCAATAATTAGTTAACATGTACAAGTTTTGTCCCTGCAAAGTTGTTAAAAATGGAAATGTGGAAACTGGAGCTCTAAAAAACCGTGCTTTGTCCTAAAGGATTGCTATGGTTTGAATGTGGTCTGAACATGCCCACCAAGTCCTGTGTGTTGAAATTTGATCCCCCTTGGGAGTTACTATAAAGGCAGGATTCTGGACATGGGTTTATGGTATTCAGAGGTAGGGCTTTGGGATGTTTATAATAAAATTGAAGTCCTTAGTTTGCAGCTTTCACAATTGAATACTGGCTGCTTTGTAAGAAATCAGAGAGAGACCAATCATGTACACTTTCTGTCTTTGTAAGACAAAACAAACCAGATCTTTTCAAAGTTGCTTTTTCCAGATACATTGTTATAGCAATGAGAAATGGAACTAATAAAAATAAATTGATAATAGAAGTGGACTGGTTACAGTTATGAATTTGACCAGGTGTAACTGGTTTGGGGGAAGAATGTGGACGACTATGTAACTTCATTCTGGAAAGGCTCTAGAATGCTGTAAGAATTCAATAGTTGTTTCTATTGGAAGTTTTGGAGATACCAGATTTAGCTGATAATTTTATACTGTACAGACATACCAAATTATTAGATAGCTAAACAAGAGACAGACATTAACCATCCCCTGTTTCCTAGCAACACACAAGAAAGGGAAGCATCATGAGTACCCCTCCTTAAGATAAATAAGATCAGGCCCATTAAGGGAAAGCTATATTCCATGATCAAAAATAATAGAATACTAATTCTATCTTTACTCCTTTGTAGAGACATGATACTTCAATATTTAACAGAATCATAGAAGAAAATTTCCCTAACTGAAAGAAGGACATGCCTATAAAGGTACAAGAAGCTTACAGAACACCAAATAGATTGGACCAGAAAAGAAAGTCCCTGTGTCACATAATAATCAAAACACTAAACAAACAGAACAAAGAAAGAATATTAAAAAGTGGCAAGGAAAAAAGGCCAAGTAACATATAAAGGCATACCTGCTAGAATCACACCTGACTTCTCAAAGGAGACTCTAAAATCCAGAAGGACCTGAACAGATATGACTTGAAGACATTGAAAGACCACAGATTCCAGTCCTGACTAATAATATACCCAGCAAAACTTTAAATCACTATAGATTGAGAAAACAAGATATTTTATGGCAAAGTAAAATTTAAACAATATCTATCCACAAATCCATCCTTTCAGAAGCTACTAGAAGGAAAATGCCAAACCAAGGAAGTTAACTACACCCATAAAAACATAGGCAATAGAAAATCTCACAACAGCAAAATCCAAAGGGATACACACAGGCACACACACACACACACCACCACCACCACCACCACCACCACCACCACCACCATCAGCAGCAGTACCAACCACTATCACCACCAGCAACAACAACATAATAATAACAGGAATTAACAGTCAGTGGTCATTAATATCTCTAATATCAATGGACTCAATTCACCAATAAAAAGACACAGTCTAAAAGAACAGATACAAAAACAGAATCTATACTTCTGCTTGATACAGAAAACACAGTTCATCATCAACGATAGATACTACCTCAGAGTAAAGGGTTGGAAAAAGATTTTCCAATCAAGTAGACATAAGAAACAAACTGGTGTAACTATCCTAATATCTAACAAAATAGACTTGAAACTAAAATTAATCAAAAAAAGATAGAAAAGGACACTTCACACTCATTAAGGAAAAATCCACCAAGATAATGTCTCAATTTTGAGCATCTATGCCCCAAATGCAAGGGTACTCACATTAAAAAAACATTCCTAAAGCATAAATCTCACATAGAACCCCACATCATACATCAATTCCCCACTCTCACCAATGGACAGATTATCCAGACAGAAACTAAACAGAGAATAATGGAACTAACAGATGTTATGACTCAAATGGACCTAACAGATATCTGTAGAACATTTTACCCAAACACAAAAGACATACCTTCTCTGCACCTATTGGAACCTTCTCCAAAACTGATCATATACCTGACAAAGTAAGTCTCAACAGATACAAAAAATTTGAAATAACCCCCTGTATCCTATGAGACTACTATGGATTACAGTTGGATTTTAACAACAGAGATTTCAACAGCAGAAAGCCTACAAATTCATAGAAAATGAACAACTGTCTACTGAATTACCAAAGTGTAAAGGAAGAAAAAAGAAATTAAATGGGGAGTGGGTGAAGGGATGGGAGGACAGGAGGGAGAGGGAACTGAGATTTCTATGTAAAATAAGATTGTTGTTAATTTAAATAAAAAATTATTTAAAAAGAAATGAAAGACTTCCTAGAATTCAATGACACAATGAAAGCAGTGTCAAGAGGATAGTTCATAGCACTAAGTGCCTATATAGAGAATTTGGAGAATCCTCATACCAGTGACTTAAGAACCTAACTGAAAACTCTAGAACAAAAAGAAGCAGACACACCCATGGGGAGTAGACAGCAGGAAATAATCAAACTCAGAACTGAAATCAATAAAACAGAAACAAAGAGAACAATACAAAGAATCAATGAAACAGTTGACTCTGAAAAAACCAATAAGATAGAGAAATCTTTACACAAATTAACTAAAAGGAAGAGAGAGAATATCCAAATCAACAAAGTCAGAAATGAGAGGGGGGCCATAACAACAGACACCAAAGAAATACAGAAGAGTCATTAGGTCATACTTCAAAAACCTTTACTCCTATACATAAAAACTGTACACAAAATTGGAAAATGTAAATGAAACAGACAATTTTCTTGGTAGATACCACTTACCAAAGCTAAATAAAAATCAGACAAACAATTTAAATAGACCCATAACCCCCAAGGAAATAGAAGTAGTCACTAAAAGTCTCCCAACAACAACAAAAAAGCCTAGAACTAGATGGTTTTAGAGAAGATTTCTATCAGACTTTCAAATAAGATCTAATACCAATACTCCTGAAATTATTACACAAAATAGAAACAGAAGAAACATTGCCAAATTCATTTTATGAGGCCACATCACCATGATAGCCAAACCACATAATGACTCAACAAAGAAAGAGAATTACAGATCAATTTCCCTGATGAACATAGATGCAAAAATACTCAATAAAACACTAGCAAACACAATCTATGAATATATCAAAATGATCATCCACCAGGTTCAATTGGACTTCATCCCAGAGATGCAGAGATGGTTTAACATATGAAAATCCATCAATGTAATCCACCATATAATACAAACTGAAAGGAAAAAAAAAACTTGATTATCACACTAGACACTGAAAAAGCCTTTGATAAAATTCAACACCTTTTCATAATAAAAGTCTTGGAGAGATCAGGGATACAAGGAACATACCTAAACATGATAAAGGCAATATAAAGCAAGCCAATAACAAACATCAAATTAAATGGAGAGAAAATTAAAACAATTCCACTAAAATCAGGGACAAGGCAAGACTGGCCACTCTTTCCATATCTATTCAATATAGTACTTGAAATTTTAGTTAGAGCAATAAGACAACTAAAGGAAATCAAGGGATACAAATTGGAAAGGAAGAAGTCAAAGTATTGCTATTTGCAGATCAGATGATATAATATACATAAGTGACCCAAAAATTCTACCAGGGAACTTCTACAGTTGATAAACACCTTCAGCAAAGTGACTGGGTACAAAATTAAAGTAACTCAAAAAATCAAAAGCCCTCTTATATACAAACAACAAACTTGCTGAGAATGAAATCCAGGAAACAACACCTTCCACAATAGCCACAAATAATATTACGCATCTTGGTATTATTCTAACCGAGCAAGTGAAAGACCTATATGACAAGAACTTCAAGTCTTTGAAGAATGAAATTGGAGAAGATATCAGAAGATTGAAAGATCTCCCATGCTCAAGGTTAGGTAAGATTAACATAGTAAAAATAGCAATCCAAAAGCAACTTACAGACTCAATGCAATCCCCCTCAAAATTTCATCAAAAATCTTTGCAAATACCCAACTTCACATGGAAAAACAAAACAAAAAATCAGGATAACTAAAACAATGCTGTATAATAAAAGAACTTCTGGAGGTATCACCATCCCTGATTTCAAGCTGTATTAAAGATCAATAGTAATAAAAAAACTGTATGGTATTGGCATTAAAAACAAACATTGAAAACCCAGAAGTAAATCCACACACCAGTGGACACTTGATTTTTGACAAAGAAGCCAAAATTATACAATGGAAAACAGAAAGCACCTTCAACAAATGGTGCTGGTCTAACTGGATATCAGCATCTAGAAGATATCCATATCTATTACCCTGCACAAAAACTCAAGTCCAAGTCTATCAAAGACCTCAACATAAAACCAAATACACTGAACCTAGTAGAAGACAAAGTGGGAAGTAGCCTTGAAAGCATTGACACAGGAGACAACTTGTTAAACAGAGCCAATCATGCAGGGTCTAAGAAGAATAAGTAACAAATGGGACCTATTGGCCCTGAAAAGTTTCTGTAAGGCAAAGGACACTGTCAAAAGGACAAAACAGCAGCCTACAGAATGGGAAAGGATCTTCATCAAACCCATGTGTGACAGAAGTCTAATATCCAAAATATATTAAGAAGACATCAAAAAACCCTAATCATCCGATTAAAAACATGATGCAAATCTAAACAGAGAATTGTCAACAGATAAACCTCAAATATCCAAGAATCACTAAAGTAGTATTCAACATCCTTAACCAAAAGGGAAATGCAAAATAAAATGGCACTGAGATGCCATGTTCTACCTGTCAGAATGGCTAAGAGAGAAAACACAAGTGACAGCTCATGTTGGAGAGGATATGAATCAAGGGGAACACTCTTCCACTGATGGTGGGAAGGCAAACTTGTACAGTACTTTGCAAGTCACTAAGACAGTTTCTCAGAAAATTGGGAATTGATCTACCTCAAGACCCAGCTATACCACTCTTGGACATATACCCGAAGGTTGTTCCACCAGAACACTTGCACAACTATGTTCATAGCAGCTTTATTTGTAGTAGTCAGATATTGGAAACCACATAGACGTCACTCAACATAAGAATGGATGAAGAAAATGTGGTACAATTACATAATGCAGTATTACTTGTGTTAAAAACAATGACATTAGGAAATTTGCTGGCAAATGGATGGAACTAGAAAAGATCATCCTGAGTGAGGTAACCCAGATATAGAAAGACCAACATGGTATGCACTAACTCATACTCATATATACATATTAGCCATAACGCAGAGAAGAAACATTCTACAAAACACAGACCTAGAGAAGCTAAGTAACAAGGAGGGCTCAAGTGATAGATACATGAATCTCACTGTGAAAGGAAAATAGAATGGACATTGCCAGTAGATGGGCTGAGGCACCTGAAAGAGGGGAATAGGAATGAGAAAAGTAGAGATCAGTTGGGGGGAGGATGGAGGGAGAGGCATTAGGAGAAAACCTGGAATTTGGGGGCATCTCTATGACGAGCTAGATACCTAGAGCAATGGAAATTCCCAGAGATTTATGAGACTGACCCCAGCTAAGACTCCTAACAAACGAGATACGGAACTTAATTGGCCATTTCCTGTAACCAGGCAAGACTTCCATTGGAGAGATTGGGACACCAACCCAGCTATAAACCCTTCAACCTAGAATTTGTCCTGCCTACAAGATGTGCTAGGATTGGTACCTGGCCCAATGGTCATCAGAGAGGCTTTACCAAGCAACTGATAGTAGCATATGTAGAGATCCACAGTCAAACATTAGGCTGAGTTTGGAGAATCCTATGGAAAAGGGGGAAGAAGGATTGTAAGAGCCAGAGGAGTTAGAGGAATCAAGGACATCATAAGAAAACTCACAGGGCAAACTATCCTGGACTTATAAGAGCTCACAGACACTGAACCAACAACCAGGGAGCCTGCAGGTGAGTGACCTAGGCTATCTGCATATATATGAGAGATGTGTAGCATGGTCTTCTTGCGGGAGTCCTAAGAGTGAGAGTGAGTGCTGTCTCTGAATCTGTTGCCTGCTTTTGAGAGCCATTTCTCCTAACATATTGCCTCATCCTGCCTTAATTGAAGAGGAGGGACCTAGTCTCACTGCAACTTGATGTACCATGGCTGACTGATATCCATGGGATGTCTGCCTATGTCTGAAGAGAAACAGTAGAGAAGGAGTGGATGGTGAGTAGAGTGGAGGTTGGGGTAGGAATTGGGAAGAGAGGAGGGCAGAAAAATTTTGGTTTGGATGTAAAAACAAACAAACAAAATAAACAAAGAAACAAAAAAAGCACAAGTCACATCAAAACCAAACCAAACCAAACCAACAACAAAACCCATCACATTTTCTCCTCTCTTGATGGAACTGCTTGCACATATTTACTGTTGCTCAACTGCTTTTCTGATTTCCAACTTCAAAATATTTTTTGATTTTTCCTTTTTGCCCTTTCTACCACATATTTGCCATGACACTTGTGGCATTTTCATCCTGAAAAATCCATCCATGCAATTTTACATGAACTTCCATTTTGATCCTGACTACGTTCTTGGATGCTGTCTCAAAAGGTATAACCTTCTTACTCTTCTTCATTTCCTTCCTCATGGCACCTCCGAGGACTTTGAGCCCGCCCATCCTATTGCCCTTCTCAAACTCCAGCTAGTGCACTTGAGCTTCCTTTCCAGTTCACTTTCAATTGACCTCATCAGCAAGACTAATAACCTACAAATGGGAGTTCTGATTCCCTAGTAATATATGTAGCTTATTAGAACATCCAATCATGTAAACTGTTTTCAACAAAGCATGTCCTCTATTAGTAGTTATTAGTGAGAATTCCTGAAAAGAAGTTATGTCTGCAAAGACTGATTAACCAGAACTGTAGTGAGGGGGAGAGGTTGGAATTTTGCAGGTCCAGAGCCCAATTATTCTTTATCTTGGGATAGTTTTAGCTCCCAGAATTCCTTGCCCACCTCTGTTAGTGTTAGAACTAAAATCCTGTAGCTAAGAGAAAAAAAAAACTTTTGGAATGTACTTACTTAGCAGACCACTAGCTACCCTGATATTAAAATGTAATATGTTATCAGGTGCTACCTGAGGCCTGTAGGAGAGATTTTGACATTTTTGCTGGATTCCACCTTTCTGATGTTGCCACCAATCCAGTTTTTAAAAAATGATTTGAAGTATAACACTCTTTTGTCCCTGCAACTATAAAGTTTCATAAAACTGTTTCCACTGAACATTCATTTTGAAGAGATCTAAATATATAATTTCAGGTGAGGTCACTCATATTTGCTCCATGATATATGATATCTCTTATTTCCTTCCATGAGAGCTGTTTCTTTTTATGGCATATCATAATAGCAAAATTAACTCATCTTGATATTGACAAGATAACTGTGTATTTCAAATGACTTTTAGAAAAATCCATTTATTTTTATGTTTGTGTATGTGTGTGTCTCTATGTGTATGCTTTGGGTGTGTGCCACATGTATGTGGTTGCTCATGGAAACCAAAAGATAGTATTGAATTACAGGCAATTTTGAGTAATCTCACGTAGGTACTGGGAACAGAGTTCAGGTATACTGGAAGAACATTAGGTGCTGTTAACAGTTGAACCATCTCTGCACATTGCATATGGACCAGTTCAGTAATCATACATCTACATGGAGGGTAATCCTAAAATTCATCTTTTATATTTACATTTTAAGTTTACCTAACTAAATGCAGTTTAAAGGAAAAAAGAAAAAAGAAGTGGACAAAAAGCTGTTCAAAAACTTTCTGAGCATTCAGCAAAAAATTTTCAACCATGTCTTTCTGGTTATTGTTCCAGTAAATTTTATAACATGGTCTTCTGGGCCTCATTTTTCATAATCAACATTTGAAAGGTCAAGAACCAAATCATTTCTAGGAAGCTCAAAATTAACAGTTCAGTTACCTAGCAGTTTTAGTTAGGTTTGCCTGAAGGAAAGTTCTGGAAAACTAGTTCCTTCATTTCAAATTCAAAAGTTCTCTAAATTCTTTTGTTTTAAGTGACTTCATTTTCAAATGGAGGAAAAAAACAGATGCAAACACAATGGCTCTTTCTACAGTCCAAAAACCATCCTTCAAACACTGACATTCATATATATGTATAATTTTAAAATGATATTTCAATTCATAACTTTTAGTGTTATAAAGGGTTTTCCTGATGCAATGACATCTTGGCAATTGGAGCTAAAGAATACTACAAAGTCACACCATGCAACAAACCTCACACAAGAGATTTATTGGGGTGGGAGAAGAGCAGAATGGCATCTGTCTCTGAAAGTGAAGAGAGACAGTAGAGTGCTGGAAGGAAGAGAAGGCATCTATAGAGTTTGTGGAGCACGCACAGTGAACTTAGTGGGAAAGCATCATATAATAGAAACATTGTTTGGCCTTTAAGGCTGAGTCATGGGTGAGGATTTCCAAGTCTCAGAGGAGCTAGGGGTGAAGTCAGGGTCAGGTTGTCTCCCTTGTTCCTGGTCTCCAGGTCAAGTCAGGGTCAGGTTATTTTTTCCCTAGCCCCTTTACCTTACACGTATAAAATGAGTTCTTCAAAAACAGATATGAGAAACAAAAATGAAATGACCAGAGGTTTCTTATTCAGTTATTTTCAGGAGTTCCAGGGATAGAATAGCATTTTCTCTTTGCTTCCTTAGAAACCATCCTATGTTTGCAAAAGAATAATCACCTAGTATTCTTGTAGGAGCCAGTGGAGATGTTTACAAAGTTCAGAAGAGGACAAAGTTGTAGTAGGGTTGGGGCACTGTTTCATTTGTGGGACTGGTATTTAGGAAAAGAAATACAATGCCACTAGTCTTCCTTTGAAGATAAGGTGATGGGGGAAGTACTTCTGTGTATGTTTATCTAATTGATTGTTGAATAGAATACTGTTTGGCCAATGAGACAGCAAGTTAGACGGGACTAGAAGTCAAAGAGGATTCTGGGAAATGTAGTAGAGAAGTGGTGATCCAGGCAGGAAGTGACATAGCAACGAGACTCATATTTAAGCGAAGGAGAAACAGGAAGGGCCCTTTTTTCCCATTCGCTTCCTCCAGCAGCAGGATGTGAGCCACCGGCAAGGAGGGGCGCCAATAAGTCTTATAACATATATAGATTTATGATAATTAAGACTGAGCTAGCAGATGAGAAGTCCTAGTCATTGGCCAAGCAGCTTTGAACTTAATACAAGTTTCTGTGTATTCATTTGGGCCCTAACTCAGGCGGGGCGGCTGGCCTAAAGCTCACATGTGGTGGTGGGGCTCAGGCATCTTTTGGCAGAAAGATTTATCGTAACAATAAGGTATTATCCTGAGTTTGCCTGGGCTTTATTCCTGGCTCTGAAACTTGTGTTTTGAGTTGTGGGATCTGTTCTCCCCTAACACAGATCCCCCACAACACACACACACACACACACACACACACACACACACACACACACACACACACACACCCCTGTGGGCCACACTGCTAAATCAGATCTGTTCCCTGCCTTGGGTCTGTGGCTATCTGTGGCCTCACTGGTTGTGGGCCTCCATACATTCCTGTCTGCCTTACCTTGCATCAGAACCTTTTCCCACTTTATATCCCCAGCTTTTTATGTAGCGCCTGAGAGATATAGAACTTCCAGAACTCCTGAGGACTTTACCTAGAGTTTCATCTAATCCCTTTCCTGGATCTGCAGCTTTCCTTGAAGTTTCTGTGAGAGGTGGGCACTCCCTGCCTCTGTGGCCCTTATCCAGTATCAGATCCAGTCTTGTTCCCATTTCTATAAATAACAGTGCTACCATTAACCTAGTTGATTTGGCCAAAGCCTAGCAGTAATCCTTAACTTCTCATCTTCCTCATGAGTCTGCCAATAAGGTCTTTTGGCTTTACCTCCCTAAAGACACAATGTCCAGATCCTGATCACTTATGTGCCAACCTTGTTGCAAGCTGACACCTTCTCCTCCCTGAATATCCCTCATTGAAGTCTTGGTTTCTTTGGCCTCACATGCAGTTCTCTACAAGGAGACCAGAGAGGCATTTAAACAAGGTGGTAGAAAGTCAAAGCCTACGACTGGCAGATCCTTATAGTAGAATGAATTATACACTGGTCCTAAAGCATCTGCCACATATCAACCACTCTTATTTCCTTTATCTATCATATTTCCTCCTGCTTTAGCTGTGCTTCCTGGAGGGTATTTCCCTTTTTTTCTGATAACACACACACACACACACACACACACACACACACACACACACACACACACACACATATTTCCCCACAATGTAGTCCACATTGGCCTCAAACTCACAGATATTTGCCTGACTCTGCCTTCTCAGTGCTGGGATTAAAGGTGTGCACCATTGCACCCAGCTGGATGGACTTTCTTTAAGCAAACAAGCAAAGGAAAGCCATTAAAGTACTTTGGTGTTTGTGTGTGTATATACATACATACATACATACATACATACATACATACATACATACATACAGTTCTAGAGGCTTTCTATAAAGATTAAATTCATCATTTAATTTGTAACATACCATAGCATGATGTCTGATATATAGCACTCAGTTAATGTTAATTCCCCTCAGAAAATAATGTTAGTGAGTATATTTGGGCAGTATTATCTGATAAGTAAACCATCTAATACTAGATTTCAGAGATGGAACATCTGGGTTGCAGAGTTATTTTTTTCTTTATATGTGGATTTGCATGCATGCTTATGCCACAGGTGGATGTCAAAAGATAACTTGTAGAAGTCTAGTCTCTTTTTCCACCATGTCTGTCCCAGGGATCGAACTCAGTTCATCAAGCTTGATGGCTAGCACCTTTACCTGCCGTATTTACTACACACAGAGACTTAGACATGATATATAACCCCCTCTGCCTAATTTTTCTCAGGTGCACAATAGGATTAATATAAATGTAACTTTCTCAACAGGTTAGTTGCAATGATTAAATAAGTTAGCACAAAATTGCTAATAATGGGGTTTAGTTCATAATAAATGGGATAATAACTAAGTAAACAAGAAATCTAAGAAATGCTAGCTACCTAGCTATTATCACTATTTATATTACAGACATATCTTCCTCAATCTATTGAGTCAGAAATTTTGCTATTATTATTATTATTATTATTATTATTATTATTATTTTACATCTGACCTAGTGAGAGCACAGAGACCCTAGTTGTAAAGCTGGGGAACCAACATTGAACCGAACCAAGCCCTCTGAATGTGGGTGTCAGCTAGGAGGCCTGGGCAGCCTATGTGACCTCTAACAATGGAGCCAGTGTTTATCCCTAGAGCACACATGGACTTTGGGAGCCCATTCCCTAAGGAGGGATACTATTGCAGCCCAGATACAGCAAAGAGGGCCTAGGCCCTCCCCCAAATGATATGACAGACTTTACAGTTCCCCTTGGAGGGCCTCACTATCCCTGCGGAAAAGGGCAAGGGTGGGTTGGGGGGAAGTTGGTGGGGAACATGGGAGGATGGGAGGGTGAGGGAATGGGGGGACTAATATGTAAAATAAGAGTGCTTCTAAAAGAAAATAAAAATAACCTATTGAAAAAATATTGTTCTACATTGTAATAGGTACAAGATTGTTACAGACTCATATTTCAGTTAGCCACCATCCCTTATTTTTCTTTGCACACATGATTTTCTTTGTCAATATTAGCCAGTGGGGTGGACTTTCAGCCTCAATAAATTGTTATTAAACAACAGCAGCACCCTGTGTTGTAACTGGGATGCTGGTGGTTATCTAGGGAATCAGAGCTCATTTCCTGGAACAGACAGTTACATCTAGAAAATACAGAAGACCAAGCCACAGAGAAAGTAACAGCTGTGTCCCTTGAGATAGGAAGTGGCCTGAGACTGGGAGTTCATAAACAACCTCTGGCTTAGGTAATTTCTAGGATCCCTGTGTCTGCTCCTTCCCCCTATAGATTCTGTTTAGACTCCTGTCCATGTGCATTCCTGCTCTTTCTCATCAGTGTCTTCTGAAGCAAGAAGCCTCCATTTCAGGGAGGCAACTTTTATTTTCTTGGTCTATTTGTGTCTCTCTATCTTTATGTCCTTGTTCTCAGGGATCAACACCAACTGCTGTCAGGGGAGGAGGTAGTGACTGCTTTACCTGCTTCATGCTGAGAAGGGGCATAGTCTAGAGGTGTCAATCTAAGAGAGATGACTTCTATGGGTCTAGCCCTTGGTGTCAATCCAGCAGGCTGCAGTGCACAACTTGAAGGGCAGCCTAAGATCCTTCATTGGGCCTGTTCAGAGATCATGTTACAACATTCTCCATCCAGTATCATCCCCAAATACGTGACTCAAGATCGGCACAGTTAGGATCTCTTCTGAGAGACCTTGCATATCTTTATGGCTAGAACATTAAAGAGGGACCCAGTCACTTTAGACATCCTCTCTTCAGATGTTCCACAGAGTCATAGGTAATTTACCTGTTAGAGAAAAGTTTTATGGGGAATTGAGCAGTCCACACCAGTAAAAATAAACGAGGGAGGGTATCTTCAAGTCCTTGGGGTAGGGTAGTCCATCTAAATGACTTGTCTACTTTTATGAGTTGTGTAGGTTTCTTTTTAGTCTCTGGAGTGTTGTAGAATATTAGTTGAAGATGTGTTACATTTGTTTTTGCTGTGGAACATTTGCTTAATGTTACAAAAATGTATTGCATTCTTTTTTTTTTTTTTTTGGTTTTTTGAGACAGGGTTTCTCTGTGTAGCTTTGGAGCCTATCCTGGCACGCGCTCTGGAGACCAGGCTGGCCTCGAACTCACAGAGATCCGCCTTCCTCTGCCTCCAAAGTGCTGGGATTAAAGGAGTGAGCCACCAACGCCCAGCGTGTTGCATTGTTTTATATTGCATTTGTTAAACTCCGTGAAGCTTTGTTACTTTGCTTGTCTAAAACACCTGATTGGTCTAATAAAGAGCTGAGCAGCCAATAACTAGGGAGGAGAGGGATGGGTGGGGATGCCAGTCAGAAAGAATAAATAAATACAAAGAGAAAAAGAAGAGGAGTTGTAGGGAGTCACCCTATCCCCGCCCAATAGTCCTGGGGCAGGTACCAGGTGGACCCGGGGACTCGCCCAGAAGGACGTGGTGAAGGAAAGCCGGGGTGATGTAAGGGAGCTTCTTAAGGGGCTGCACGTGGGGACCCTGACCCCTTTTGTTCTGGCCACGCTGGCTGGGTTCTATAACCTAGCTCTGGCCTGTGTTTTACCTTGGTGTCTTCTGGAATAAAGAGACCTTAATCCTACAAGGAGTTAATGAGAAAAGAAGGAGAGAAGATGCCAGGGGCAAGCTACCCAGCTACACAGCCAGACATAGAATAAAAAGGAAAGAAAAGATAAAGAAAGTTAAGATCCCAGAGGAAATATATAGAGGGGATAATTTAAGTTAAGAAAAGCTGGCTAGAAATAAGCCAAGCTAAGGCCAGGTATTCATAAGTAAGAATAAGTCTCTGTGTATTTATTTGGGAGCTGGGTGGTGGGCCTCCAAAGAGTAAAAGAGCAGAAATAGTAGAAAAAAAGAAAGAAAACCAACAATCAACTACACTGGAATGAGGTTATATTTGTCTCCAGGGCTGGGATTAAGAGTGATGAAGCAAAGAACTACTTTTAGGTACTGTTATATGTGGTACGAGGTGGGGCCACAGATCCCATGGCAGGTGGCAAAATTTACATGAGAAGGAAGTTTTCTGGGGAAAGGGAGGGGAGTGAGGAGAGAGAGAAGAGCCAAAAAGGAGAGGGAGGCAGAGAGAAAGAGAAAGAAAGAGAGCAAGAAAAAGAGAGAGAGAGAGCTGTCTCCTCAGAGAAATGACAGAAAGAGTGAGTGCAGCTTGTATCTTAAAGGGACCTTTGCACCTACATACAGAGTCAAGGTACCGCCTGCCATGCTGCAGGGGTTACCACTTTGCCTCTGCCAGGTCCCCAAGGGGTGGGCCAGGTTTGTGTTTGCCTGGATGATAATAGGTACTTTTTCATAGTTTTGGGAGTTGCTAGGATCATAGTATAACATCCCTCCCAGATAGCTTCTACAGAAAGAAGTTTCTACAGAAGAAATTTAATGACAAAATTGTTTTTAGATTAAAACAGGTGGGCCCTTGTCTGTTGGCTTCAGGTAAGCACTGCAGTATTGAATTGAGCCAAGGTTATGATGCTCTATAACTTAGCAGCATTTTTCCTAGTAAGAAGAAATTGTAAGTGAAAAATAATTGTTTAAATGATGTCTCTTATGGATTTAAGTCTATTACCTAGTAATGTGAGCCCTTAGACTAGTAATGTTTACATCATTCTAATCTTAGTTATACTTTACTGTTGGGTCTTTAAGACCACGAAAGTGGCCAAAATTAATCAGTGGAGTCAGAAAAATTTAGATTTCGTTTATTTTTTCATTTATTTATTTATTGAGACAGGGTCTCACTGTATAGCCTAAGCTGGCCTAGAGTTCACTATGTAGATGAGGCTTGGGAACTCAGAAATCTTCCTGTCTCTGCTTCCTGAATGTTGGGATTAAAGGCATGTGCCACCATGACCAGTCTTTCAGTTTTTTGTAAGTCCATTTATTTTCTATCCTTGTGTTGTTCCTTTTGAAACACTTAAAGAGAGACAGGGTCATTATTGTTTTAGCCCAAAAACCAGTTTAATTTCTTCTCTCTCCCTCTCTAGAAGCTATCTGAGAGGGACCTCATACTGTGATGCTAGTCATCTAAGGACTGCCTGTGGATTCAACTGTCCTTGAGCAGAGACAATGGAATTCCTTTTACTGCTTTTTTACTTTGCTATTTTGGGCCTGCATACCTAAAGGTAATTTCTTGTTACATCTTTGCTAATCTATCTTGAAAGCTTGTTCAAAAAATAACAGGACCTAACACTTTGATATGCTAGCCCTGGAAAGCTCTTGTGAATTTACAGCTGCCTAGAGCCAAAATATTGGGGAAGCACAGATACCAACAGGGACAAAAAGGATGAATTGCCAGGTGCTACCAAGCTGCAACTAATGAGCTGTTGCTGCAACCAAGGCAGGACACTGAGTCATGATGTATGTTTTTGCCTGGTTTCTTCAGAATTGTTTTTCATTGAAATAGATTGTTGTTTAATCCCCTCAAGACTCCTTTGCTTTACATTTGTTGTCTTGTTTCTACCCCATTTTGCCCTGAGTATCCTTACTTTTGCTTTCTCCTTTCAGTTACAATGGCAGAGAGGGAGAGAAGAGAATCAAGGGAAGGGGAGGAGAAGCAAAAGGAGGAGAGGGAAGAGCAGGAAGGAGGAGGAGGAGGAGGAGGAGGAGGAGGAGGAGGAGGAGAGGAGGAGGAGGAGGAAGAAGAAGAAGAAGAAGAGGAAGAAGAAGAAGAAGAAGAGGAAGAAGAAGAAGAAGAGGAAGAAGAAGAAGAAGAAGAAAAAGAAGTAGAAGAAGAAGAAGAAGAAGAAGAAGAAGAAGAAGAAGAAGAAGAAGAAGAAGAAGAAGAAGAAGAAGAGCAACAACAGCAAGAGGATTGTTCCCTCTACTCCAAGGCCCAAGCGCTCTGTCACTGGAGGTACCTGTCAATGTCCTAAGGGATAGAGTTCTGGGAGGCATGGATTCGAGAGTTTGTGATCTCACAGCACTACATATGCATAGTCACACCTACCAAGTAACCTCCCACCCCTAAACCACATTTAGCATTGTTGTACTCCTTGCCAGTCCGCTTCTCTATGCTGGGAGTCAGGAGGTATAGGGGACCAATTCTGAGAGACAAGCCAACTCTCATTATAGATACAGATTTTCCCCACAATAGGGAGGAAACAGGTCAAGGAGTTATACCACCGTTCTCAAATCA
Source organism: Cricetulus griseus (assembly GCF_003668045.3). NCBI lineage: Eukaryota > Metazoa > Chordata > Mammalia > Rodentia > Cricetidae > Cricetulus > Cricetulus griseus. The sequence continues at coordinate 74,769,805 of NC_048604.1, read as the reverse complement.
AGAGATGAGACTCTGGTATCTGGAGAGGAACTTCAGTTCCCTAAATCTCAAGATGGGTGGCAGCCCCAGGTAAGTGTACAGACTTCTTTACCCATCATATATGTATATCACAGGGTAGAAGAATGCTTTCAGGTAGTTTGTGATTTGAGAATATTGAGAGTACTGAATGGCAGCACTCTCTCTCTCTCTCTCTCTCTCTCTCTCTCTCTCTCTCTCTCTCTAAGGTAAAGTTTCCATCTCACTTAGTGTCTCCCTCCACATGTTGATGGAAAAACACAGCTCTCATCTTAAAGGGAGTATGAGATAGTTTATTCTGGAACCATTTTGAGTGGCCATGGTCCAGAAAACAGATTTAGGTTACACCAAATTCTATATTCTAAAATGGTAGCAGCTTCATGAAGTTTTATAGTTTTACAGAACAAAGAGAGTCATAAATATATTGGTGAGTATATCAGAGAGGTGGTCACAGCAAGATGGGGGAAGCTTTTCTTTAAACCTCAGGTGCTCTCTGATGACATTCTTAGCTTTTGGGCTGAGAGTGGTCTGCTAAGTTAACAATTACAAAAGGTTTTTATCTATTAGTCACAGGATGTTAGTTCCAACACAAGTTGGGCAAAGAGTGGGTATTTAAGGAGCTGAAACTAGCCCCAAACAGGTAATTAGCCACTGGACCTGTAACATTCCAATCTCTCCACATCACTGTACAAGTATTCAGTCAATCAGTCTTTGCAAGCACAGCTTCTTTCCAGGAATCTGTGTACACAATTCCCCCTGTTGGACAAGCACCACATTTTGTGAATGTGAAGGAGCACATATAATTTTTTAAATGCTATAATGTCCTTTGTAGCTAGGAAGCCCAGTCCTAGGATCTGATGTAGATGAGGCTAAGAACTATGAAGGACAGCAGTCTTCGTAACAGAAGGATAGCTGGTAAAGGAAATTTAGAAATACCTAGATCACATAAAAATTATTAGCCATTATGATCTGCATATGACTTTTTACTTATAGCCCCTATTTCTGTGACATATAATAGGACTACTGTAGCTAAAATTAAATAATGAAGAAAACAGTTTACCTAATTGGGTGAAGGTAACAGTTGAAGGAAAGTTGTATTTAAAATAGCTAAAAATTTGCATAGCTTTAAACTATATTGACCGTATGTTTCCCCCTGTGTTTATAGTTGTTTGTACTCTGAACTATCTTACTTATATTTAAATAGTAAGAAACGAGACTTTAAAAGGAGTCACCATAGTGTTGTCCCATTTTTAGTAAAACACAAATATTGTTTAATTAATTTTTTAATTCCAGATAATTGTACTGTAGGACATTTTAGATACTAAATCAAACAATGCCAGGATTTAAGCTATAAAACATCTCGAAAGTTGATATTAGAGATTGGTATCTTTTGTACAATTTAGAAAAGAATTAAACTAAAATCTTTGGGTGCCTTTAGTTAGAATACAAGGAGATAGAATTTAATTTAAAAAATGAATTTTTAATCCATATTATACTTAATAATGAGTATTATGTTTTGTTTTATTTTGTTTTTTTTTCAAGACAGGGTCTCACTATTGGTTGTCCTATAACTTGCCCTGGTTATCCTAGAACTTGTAGACCAGGCTGGCCTGAAACTCACAGAGATCTGCCTTCTGTCTTCTGAGTGCTGGGAATAAAGTGCAATACCATACCCAGTTATAGCCACACCCAGCTATGTACTAGACTTTAATAAAATAGAAGTTTGGGGCAAGGAAGCAATTATAAAGAAGTTGATTAAATGAGAGAACATAATATCTTCATTTGTAGTTTCATTAGAAACCAAAATTGTTATTATTTTATCATTTAGAAATATACCAGGTAAAATATTAAATATCACAAACAAATTTAAAATTGAATTATAAAAGTATTAAGATTCATAAAAAGTGAGAGAAATGTTTAGTTACTTTGGGTACCTTGATCAAAGGTTGTAAATGTCTATTTAGTAAAAGGATAAAATGAAGGTTTTGCTTGTTTTAAGTTATCATTTTTGATAAACATTACTAAGAACAAATCAATACTCAAGAAAATATTATGAAGACTAAAGCAGTAATTTTATCTCAGGGTGTTGAATTTGACCTTAAAACTTTATGACCTTTATATTATTTTTAAATTTAGTTACAACTGTATCCTGTTTGAAAATAGTCTTCTTACAACATACTTTAACCTTAATGTTATTATTGTTATTACAAAATTTAGAAAACAATTTAAATGAAGTAATTTTAAATGAGAGTTCAGGATTCTATGTTAAAAACAGAAAACACATGGTTATCTTAAATATCTAGCAACTAAAAATGAAGATAATATATATTAATAATTTTGGTTTTTTTAATCAAGTTTAAATTATTTTTTAAAAGGCAAGTTATAAGAGACACCTTAAAATTGTGTTTTTGTTAGAAAAGGTATTTACCTTTTATTAGGGTTATGTAAAGTAAGATAAGGAATCCAGAGCAGGATAAAATTTGGCATTCGTGAGATTATTCATTTTTAAACTAAAGACAGAGGGACAATTCTTTTAATTATTTTATTATAATGTCACACATTAACATCTATAAACTCTAATATGTCTCTATAAGATTTAAAGCAAGTTTTAGGGTTGTTTCTTACACATGGATTTTGAAAAACCATTTGTTTGTTTTTAAAGAGGCAATAGTAGTTATAAATATCCCTAAAATCTTTAAAATGTTTATATATTTCCATGGGGATTCAATGTAGTCTGGCACATCTCTGTGAGGCAGGACCAAGGCCCTTCCCCCTATATCTAGGCTGAGCAAGGTAGCTGAGAGGGGGCTACAAAAAGCCAATTCATGCACCTGGGAAAGGTCCTTGTCCCACTGCCAGTGGTCCCACAGACTGCCCAAGCCACACAACTGTCATGCACATTCAAAGGCCTAGTTTGGTCCTATGCAGGTTCCACTGCTAAATGAGGGGTAGGGTGGAAGGAAGGTAAGGAGAGCAGGAGGATTGGTATGCAAACTGAGAAAAGACTGTTTTAAAAGTAAAAAAAAAAGATAAAGAAGTAAAAGGAAAAATAAAAGAAAATGTTTATATATTATATATTCATTTACATACATATGAAACATATCTAAAAACACAGACAGAAGCTCTCTTTTTAATGTTTTATATAAACAGCATTTTAAAGGAGGGTAATTGTCTAAAATTGAGAAAAATGTATCTTGGAGTAGGAGCAGTCATCTCTTAAAGTTAATTTATACCCTCAAGCAATAGGTACCATGTTGAAGAATCAGAACAAGGTTAAGGAGAAAGAAGATAACACCTTGACCATAATTGTATGATTATATCCTTGTCCTTAAAGATTTAAAAAATTTAAATTTAAATAAAAAAAACCCTCATGATATTTGTCTCAATTCTTTGGGACAAAGATTTAGTACTATTTGCCATCTCTGTTTCAGCTAGTGGTCATATTGATTAAATGTTTTCTTTTTGCCCTTTGTTATTATTTTGCTCCTAAAATTTTAGTTTTACTATGAGGCAACAGAAAGTAAAGAAAGCTGGGCCATGTTAACAACTTTAGTTTACATGAGCACATACCTATAACCCAGTTTGTTACTAAGGACACTATGTAAAAACAAAACAAAAAAGTAATAAGCATATATAGATAGATAATGAATACATACATAGTCATATATAACATATATATTTATAAAGAAAGATTTTGAACATAATTGTTGGGTTTATATTTCCCATCATCCTCATAGTGAAAAGGAAGTTTAACATAGAGATCTTTAGTAATATATCTATTAAATTATTTAGTTTGGCATTGAAATATTTTATATTTAATAGCTTTATATTAGGTATATTCTAGAAAAGACAATCATAAATTTTATGTTACTCAATATATAGATGAGATAGAATTTACATATATATAGTATAACTTAGTGAAATCTTTATCTTGTTATTCTCAAATAAATGTTTTATACAAACATTTAGCATTCTGAGGTTTCATGAAATATTGAATATATTCATATTCACAGTGAATATGAATATATTTGAGGATACAATTTCAATAGGTTTTATGATGTTTAGAGTATTCAAATTTAAAAGGTAATATGTATTTATCAGAGCTTTCAATATACTATCACTGAAAGGTTCGGGCATTATGCTGACCTGCCCCTGTTACCTGGCAGAATCCACTCAGGCAGTACCCTGGTCAGCCCAGGGTTCCATGGGAACTGAATCTGCACACAGGTGTTGAGGACCCCTTTAAAAGACAGCCCCGTGCCCACTTATGCTCTCTTCTCTTATGATCTCTCTGTGTACCTCTCTCCTCTCTCTCTCTTTCCAGCGGTTGACCTCTTACTCTCTCTTCTCTCTTACTCTCTGCCATGCTCTGTTCTTCCATTTCTCACTCTACCACCATAAAAAACTCTATGATTAGTATAGTCTTTATGCTCTCCATAGTTTCTATTCCATTGTGCCGTCACCGGTGTCCATCTCTCGACTTCCAATTTAAGCAGAAAACTAACATTTGGTGCCGTAAGACTCGGCAAGTTTCCCCAGCATTTTCAACTGCCTGTGGCAGTCTTGAGATGTCCTGGGACCCTGTGAACTTCAGCCAGGTCACTTTTCTAACTAAGCATCTTTGGAATCCACTCATCTGCCTGTTCACCGCAATCTGGTAAGACAACCCTTCTGGTTGGGTGCATTTCCCACAGGTCAGGTCCAGCACCCTGCTCTGGCAGCAGTGTGTTTTGGCATTGGGCTTTCTTTTCGGTTTCGAACCTCTGGGTCCTCTTCGGTATTGGGACTGCTGAGTCTCCATCAGATCAGACTTCTGTGTCTTTCTGGAGTGGCCCTGGCACCACTCCCAGGCTGATGAGCTTCCGGAGAGTAGATTTTGTCATTTTTGTTTGCCTCACCCATGGGAAATACATATGGGACATTTCTAGTTGTGGCCAACAGACAGATAAACAGACAAAAAAGAGGCTTATGGCGGCTGCCATCTTGGCCATGTGGTCTGACTTGAGGGCCGCCATCTTGACCATGCAGCCTAGCCTGGGGGCCACCATCTAGACCATGTGACCTAGCTGTAGGCATGCCCACTCAGTCCAGCCGCTTGTGCTGGCAAACCTGGCTGCCAGAATTTTGCTTTTTTATTTAATTTTTTTGTCTATGATTTCCTCTTTCACTGGCCCTATTGTGCATGGCTCGTTTATGGAATACTGTGCCTTTCCAGGGCCTTCTGTTTAAGTCTACTCTGTCCCTTTAAATCTCCTGTCTGTTTGCTACAATGTATGGATCAGAGATTGCATTCTGGTTCCCCCTCTTACTCTTATCCAGTCCTGTTTGTCTCTGTACATGTAATTTAAATTCAACTTTATACTTAGCTAACTCTATATGCAACTTAAATGAAACTGTGATAAGTCTCATATCTCTGAATTGCTACATATCTTTAAATGATGGTAAACATTTAAAGTCATAAAGGTCTAATTTAACTATATTTAAAATATACGCTAACTCTGTACAACTTAAATTTAACTGATGTATCTTTAAATGGTGATGAACATCTAAAATTATAAAGGTCTATTTCAAATTAACAAAATATTTATACCACTCAGTCCATCCTGTGAACCGTTTACAAAAGGTACAGCTTTTTATTACAAAAGGGGATTTTTCTCTAACTAAAGGCAAATTTTTGACTGCTGAGATACTAAACAAACAGACAGCCCTCAAATGCTCAGAGATTTAGAGAACATGACATTTAAAATGTTTTATTAAAAAGCTTTTTATAACAGAGAGACAGGCCAGCTGCTGGCCCCATCCCATTTCTTCCAAGAAGACTGGTGGGCACTGAAGAAACTCAAGCCACAAAATGGCAACGCTGGCCACTGAGCAACCCTGCCCTTCACCTCAGCTGCTACAAAGGATTCTTTGGACCATGGGCAAGATGACAATAGAATCAACTTTCCCCACGTTGCTTGGGCCAGTGGTAGGCAAGTCTTCCTATAGTTCCCAATCCACAGGGCACATGCTATCATCAAGAATGCAGGTGTCCTGCAGCCCACAACCATGGATGGATGACCTTGGGGGTGGCTGTCCATACAGCCTGTTGACAAGCCTCTGTTATTCTTTAATCATTAATTCAGGTAAAAACTTATCCTTCTCAAAAACTTTGATGCTTTTGACGACTGGTAGTATTGCCAGCTTAAAGCAAAACTGATTTCAGGAACTGTAAGGGGCCGTGGGCCCTGAACTATGCTGTCTAAAGCCCACTTTTTGTAAGCTTTTTATGACCTTTAAAGTTTGCAGCTTAAAGCCAACCCTGTGAGCCTCATGTGACCCATAATTAGATACGTTTGGCCAAGCGGGACTGCTAACGACTGCTGTTCCAAGAAAAGGTGTGGGGCTTTCTGCCTGCTGTTTCGAAGATACCGCAAGAATGTCCCAGCCCCAGCAAATACCAGACGTTCCTTCCTGCTATTCCCCCGATTGCCTAATTTCCTTGTTGCAGGGCTATATAAGCCCACTTTGAGCCCCAATAAATCGAGGCCTTGACAATGCACAGATAGACTCTGGTCCCCTCTTTTGCGCCGCTTGGTCTCCTTCCCTTCTCTCGCCCATGACTCTTTCAGGCAGCCCCCCTTTGGAACCCTGAATGACTAGACTCGCGGGACGGGTCAAGGAACAGGTATTTTAGGGTTTATCTATGTGAAGGTAGTAAAGTGTAAGGTGTATGAAGGTCTGGGAATGTAGTTACAAAGGTTTGAGGATGGAAAGGTCTAACATGGTGGATAAATGCAAGTTATGAAGGTCTGAGAATGAAAGGTATAAAGGTCTGAAAATGGAAGGTCTAAGATGGTAATGTAAGGTGAATGAATTAAAGTTATGAAGGTCTGAGGATAAAAAGGCTTAAGTGATGATAAAGGGAGTTGAGACATTAAAAAGAATGTAATATGTTCCGGATTTCTCTATTTGCTACTGTTCATAGTCAGTAAAGTTCTATAATACCACTATAGGATCATAACTACAAGGTCAAGATTAAGATGCTTTTCATTGTCCTAAAAAATATCTGTCAATTTTAAAATTTTAATGCTTTCAGTCAAGTTGCTTCTAACATGAATGTGCTGCTAATGTGTCTAATACTTATGTTTCCACAAATTCTAAGGATTCTTGTAAATTCCAGGGAGCTGAATTGGATCCAAACAAACAGGTCAGATTCACTCCAAATAAATATTATACAATCTTTCCCTGGTCCCAGGACTCCCTTCCCTCATATTGGGACCCCTCAGGAACCCCTCCCTCATCTTACAATCCTCCCCTCAAGTTCCAGGACCTAAGAAAAAGTTTTTCCTAAACTTAACCTTGTCCTCTGCTCTGCCAACATCTTGCCAGGTCAAAGAGGTGCCAGAGTTCCATACAGCCTGGACTTGGATGGAGCAACCAGCTACCCCAGGACGTGGCAGCATCCCACCTTTCTCAGGTCCCCCAAAGATGGTCAACTCCCCCCACATCAGCAGGAAGTAGTCTTGAAAATTCGAAGCACTTATTCCTTAATCTGCCACGTCTAACACCCACCCTTTTAATAATAAGTAAAGGTGGGAATGAAAGGTTCAGGCATTATGCTGACCTGCACCTGTTACCTGGCAGAATCCACTCAGGCAGTACCCTGGTCAGCCCAGGGTTCCATGAGAACTAAGTCTGCATGCAGGTGCAAAGGACTCCTTTAAAAGACAGACCCCTGCCCACTTATGCTCTCTTCTCTTATGATCTCTCTGTGTACCTCTCTCCTCTCTCTCTCTTTCCAGCGGTTGACCTCTTATTCTCTCTTCTCTCTTACTGTCTGCCCTGCTCTGTTCTTCCATTTCTTACTCTCCCACTGTAATAAACTCTATGATTAATATAGACTTTATGCTCTCCATAGTTTCTGTTCCATTGTGCTGGCACCGGTGTCCATCTCTCTACTTCTAATTTAAGCAGAAACCTAACAATTACAATACTCAAATTTATATATCTGCATGCATTCTAATAAAGCATGCCAAAAATTTTAACACATAACAAAAATGAATAAACTCCCCCAAATTGGAGTGTCCACAGTCTGTTTAAAAAGTTTTTTTACCCAAACAACAAATATAAACAATATAAAACATATAAAAACAATTATCATAGGCACACATGATGCAATTATGTGAAATCTAGGCACACTTGTTTGAGAGAAAAAGGTAGGAAGTTTATATCTCTATCTCTTTAAGGTATAAGAAAAGCTTGATAACATAAAAGATCAAAAGGTGAAGGTTATCACATAAACTTAGGATCATTCAGTCTCCTAGAAGGTAATATGATGGCTAAAAGTATGTTTTAAGTTTAAATTACTGTGCTTAAGAAATGGGAACTGGGGGCTGGAGAGATGGCTCAGAGGTTAAGAGTACTGGTTGCTCTTCCAGAGGTCCTGAGCTCAATTCCCAGCAACCACATGGTGGCTCACAACCATCCGTTATGAGATCTGGTGCCCTCTTCTTGTGTGCAGATATACATGGAAGCAGAATGTTGGTATATATAATAAACAAATAAAATCTTTTAAAAAAAAAGAAATGGGAACTGGGATTGTCATGTAAATCAATCTTGTTTCTTATTCAAATAAAAATGATAAAAAATAGAAATCTTAAAACAAAAATGTTCCTAACCTGTAAGCCCAAGGACAGATAACTTCCTGGAATATTGGGGGCTGTTGTTTATGTGAGACAACAAGTCACAAGTTTTGGCTTCAGTAAACAAGCTTGGTTTTCCCAATGGCACAGGATGTGTGCTTGGTCACACCTAGGCAGGAGGTACAACATAGGCAGGAAGTATGGTAGGTCCTAACTGGACAAAGACAGGAGGAAGTACATTGCCTTGTGGATTTTACCTTTACAAGCCCTTTTTCTAGATGATTTTAGATTTTAATTAAAGCAGGATGCCTATTTGTTATTTCTTAAAGTTGTATTGTCTAATTTTTTGTTGAGCTCATAAAAATAAACCAGTTTAGAAGTATTAAGTGTTTCTCATCCAGGGAAAAGTCAGGTTATCTTTAATTATATCTCCCCATTTTGTCCCAAATACCTACAAATTGAAAGTCTGTAATTATTACATATAAAGCCAGCTTGAGTACCAGATGGCAGTTTATGGCCAGATAATTCTTTTTAAAAATCATGTTCCCTATTTTTTCCTTTCCCTGAAAAATGGCTTGTCTGTGCTTGGTAGGGTGTTTGGGGTCAGGTTTAGGTGCTGCCTTTTGGATCAGCTTTTCAGTTTTCACCTTGACTGCTTTTCCCATTGGGTATTGGGGTTATACTTGGTGTTTAGCCAACCCTGAGGACCGCGCCAGACACTGGGTGACCAGTTCCTCATTTGTGTCTTCACCAGAGAGCCAGTAAAGTTCCTTCTTAACCAAGAACGAGGTACTTTTTTTTTTGATTCCCTGTAAGGCCATTGCCAGTCATGGGATGTTTCTCCTGATACCTCTTCTCTTTGGGTCAGAGGGAACAAATTGGCATCTTTATGAGCAGTTACTCAGCACCTCCTATAATCTCCTGTCAGCTCCTCACCATGAAATTGCCACTTTTCTTTCTTTTAAAAGTTCTAAGATTTGATGTCAAATCCGAGTAACAGAAAAATCAGCTAACAAGAATTGCCTTGCCATTGCTTTGCGAGGTTTCTCTCTTCTAGGCTAGCTGAGGTTCTGACAACCTCTCCGAGCACAGGATTCACCCCCTTCCCATTTGAGCTCATTCTCTGTGTATGAGATCTCCCTCTGGAATGCTCATGGCTCCACACTTCCATCCGGTTTCAGCTTTGCTTTGGGCTTTGACAGAGAAGACTTCACCTCTAGCTATTTACTGTGAGCCTTTGAGAAGCCTGCCCCCTTCAGACTTCTATTCTGAATATTTCTTCTTGGACAAATGTACACTCTTGGCCTCCAACTTCCCCAGTCCCACCCTTCCTACATCTGGCACTTTGTCTGGTACATCTGCTCTGCTTTCCCAGGGTCTGTCTAAGTCTACCATATCTTTAAGCCCTACAGTTGGATCAGCTTCCGGGCTCTACCCAGGTGTGCTGGTGTTTAAGGATGCTGATATGTTACCCCAGGTTCTCATTATCTCAAAGGGAAATATAGTCCTCGGAGATTCTTGGTTCTTTGTTTCCCTTTTCCCTTAGGATTGCTAAATTCATTAAACTTCCCCCAAGGCAAAATGACCTTTCTCTGTCTAGGGTCGTCCTAAGTAAAAATTCTTTATAGTTCCTCTTAGTGATAACTGCTCCATTCAAACCCAGCAACTGTTCTGTTTGCAACCACCACCATATCCACCTCAAGGACAAGGCTAGGACTCCTCCCATAGCCAATTGGGCCTATGGAGTATGGCTGCTTTTGAGAGCCACTCCCACTCCTCTCTAGAATGTTCAAACTGTCACTGTTCGAGCCACCAATTCCACTGATTTTGCACAGATCTTTGGGTCATCAAGGCTTGTCTTTTCTACAGCAGTGAGTTCCCTTTTCCCTTAACTCCCCCACCCCCAGATGCACAGCACACCGATCTGCTCAGGCCTCTGCACAGCTCTCAGCCACAAGCTCCAACCATTTGTGCTGAAGCTGGTGTTATTTCAGGGTTGTTAAAATGTACATGACTCTCCCACTTAATAATTTGTCAGCTGGACAGCTTGTTATGAGATCTGTTCCATGTACCCTGTCATTTTATGTTTTTTAAAAGTGATCTAAATGCTAAGACCTACGACTGCTTCATAAAATGATCTCATGTAGATATTACACTTCCTATTATGTTTAAGATATATACACGTGGACAAATGCATATGCATAAGTGTGTAGATGCATATAAGGTATTTTAAAATTAAATCATAAATTCATCTCTCTAACAATGTATTAAGGACAGTATCTTAGTTTTGCGATGCAATACACAGGCTTCTTGCATGTGAATTTTCATTTAAATATAATTATTTTATACACACAAAGATGTTTCCAGGATTTTAAAAATAAACCAAGTAAACACATCAGTTAAAAAGAGGTATGGTCAGGTGTGGTGCTACATGCCTTTAATCCTAACACTTGGAAGGCAGAAGTAGGTGGATCTCTGTGAGGTCCAGATGAGCCAAGGCTACACAGTTTGACCCTACCATAAAAAAGGGAGGTATAATGATATAAACACAAATGACCTTTCAATTGAAAAAGTTTACAAGAAATGCTTTTGTGATCCAGGAGAAACTCGAGGTAATAAAATTGATTTATTAAGTTGATTTTTTTGAACTGCTTAGGAAATATTAAGTTATACAAAGTAGAATTTAGCTAAGGGAACACTGCCTCCATTACGGCTGGAAGACAAGTGCTGTGCAGACAAGGCTTGTTAGAAATTGTAGGCAAGACAGTTTTGTACTGTGGTTGAAATTTAAGGTTGCTGAGAAACAGTTTCTGCTAATATTTGTTCATGGAGGCTGAATAAATTAGGCTCCATTTCCTTAACACAAGGAGACAACCCTGACTCACTACCAGCCATTAGGCCCATCCCTAAGTAAAAGGCCTATTAAAACGCCACTAATGAGCTGCTCAAGGGGGCAGCACAGGGTCACAGCCATCATTAAATCCTGGTCTGCTGTAGTCCCCTGGGCTCCTATCAGGAAAAGCATAATTCTGCAGGTGGGCAGGATGAAACTGGGTAACAACTGTTTGAAAGGAACAACATTGGTACATTTTAAAAATGCTGGTAGTATCTTTGCTGTGTAAATCTCCCATGTGGCCAGACTTGCAGCCTCCTGTCTCTGTTTTAATTGTTCAAAGTCACCTGGGTCCTGGACCTGGAGGAGATTTGAGGATGAGTGTATGTGAAATGTATAAGCCTAAGGTTTATATAAGCTGGTAAAATTTTCTGTTCAAGACTGGTACCTTTTGTGCCAAACCAGTCATATGCTATTATTAAAGAGCCTTTTCCTTTATTAATCTCATATTGTGTGCAGTGATTTGCCACTGAAAAGCCATACTAATTCCATAACTTTTGGATAACAAAGAACTTTATGTGGGCAGTTTATAATGTTATAATCAGAGTTCCTGGGAAATAAAGGCAACTGGATGATTTAATTAGTTACAAAAAAATCACTCTGTCTAACAGGAAAGGGAAGAAAGTCACCTACTCTTAGATTTCTTAGTTCCTGTATCTCCCCTTATTCCTTCAAAGAGTAAGGAGTAGCCATTTTTTATCATCTGCAGTTTCACAGAGGGAACAAATGCCTTTTGGTTTAAGCACTGAAATCACAGGGTTAACATGCAAACTCTGTCTGGAAGCCAACTTAGTTATTCTCAAAGGTTATTGAGAGGCTCTCTTAGTTTACAACTCTAACTGGAATGTACATCTTAAAACTATCAAACTTTGATGAGATTAAAAGAGAAAGATGATGGGGGGGCTTAAAACAGTCCTTTTAAAATTCCATCTGGATACAAGGTTTACCTAAGACTTACAATGAAGCCCTGACAGTTTAATAATATGTAAACTGAAAATGTCATTAGTTAAATTATGCCATGTGTGTAACTAACATTCAAGTCTCTTAATAAGATGATTATAATTGCATTTTGATATGCTGCTATGATATGCCTCATATTATTAAAATATTAAAAAATAAAATAAGGAGTCATTGCCTTCAGTTGAATACCTGCTAGTGACAGCACCAGGCTTAAACAGATAGCTCCAATCAAATGCTCACACATATGGCCCTGATTAAACTAAATGGGTCACAAAGTAAAACCAGTCATAAAACTGAGGAAGGGACTGGTAGGATGGGAATAATGTGATTGGACAGGGAGTGAGCTAAAGGATGCTGAGGAGAGACAATAATCAGAATGTGTTATATACACATATGAAATTACCAAAGAACAAAATTAATAAATAAAGAATTTTCTCTTTGTGGGGAAAGTGATCTGGGAAAATGTGTTAAATAACTCATTATCGAGTTATTTAATCTTATATGGTGAATGTTTGGGAGATCTGTCAAGCAACTCTATTGGCAATAATGCCACTTGTACATAAATCTGCATGGCTTGCTTGGTTGTCTGCCCAAAAGCAAGAAAAATATTTATGAAATGCTAATCATGAATGTAATATTGTTTTCAGTTTTAAAAAAGAGAAAATGAACTGATGTGTAGATGAGGGATGTTAAAAAGCATGCAAATATGAAATTATATTTTAGTCATAAAAGGATTTTGGCATGACAGCTACATTGTAGGAGATTCAAGTAAGTTGCTCAAAGTTTGTGGGAGATAAAAACTAAAGATGATATGCATGTTTAATATCCATAGTTATTAAAATTTATGTTTGATGATTCATGGTTAAAATTCATAAAGTCAAAATTCAATACTCCAACTAACGAATAATTCTGTCATGAGATTTTATGAGTATAAATAATATTATATTCTAAATAATACTTATGAAACTCACTTTGATAATAAGAATATATGTTATGCCATTGGTTAAACTTTTACCTGCTAGATTGTCACTGCATTAACAGCAGAAGATATTGTTTGAAGAATTATTTCTACCTGACATAGTCCTACTGAATTGCATAACAATGATAAAATGTATTTTTCTAATAATCTAAAATTTATTTTTATGAACAGATACTTAAATATATTGTTGCTATAATCTTAAATGGTCTAGATTGATGATTACATACACAGCTACCAATAATAAATTATGAGTTTTCCATAGTAAACTGGAAAATGAAGATGACTAAATGATATTATTAAGTAAGAAAAGACTCCCTCTAGTCAAGAGGGAAAATTGTACTCATAAATTTATTAAATCCTGTTTTGATTAAAAGATATTTGCAATTTTGTGGTATATTACAATTGATAAAAATGATACTAATCTTGTTTTTGTTATTTCCCATCTTTATTTCTCTCTCTCTCTCTCTCTCTCTCTCTCTCTCTCTCTCTGTGTGTGTGTGTGTGTGTGTGTGTGTGTGTGTGTGTGTGTGTGTGTGTATGGGTATGTCATACCCATAGAAGTCAGAAGAGGGCATTAGATTCCCTGGAGCTAGAGTTGCAGGTCGTTGTGAGCTACCAGATGTGGTTGCTCGGAATTGAACTCAGGTCGTCTAGAAGAGCATCAAGTGTCCTTAACCACTGAGCCGTCTCTGCAGGCCCAAATGGTAACGGGTTTCCTTTTTTTTGCTTGTTTTGTTTTCTTTTTTTATTTCATTTGGGAGAGAATCTCACATGGCCTTGTACTCTCTAAGTAGTCAAAGATGACCTTGCACTTCTGATCCTCCAGATTTCACTCTCAAAATCCTGAGATTCTAATCTTGGTTTCTCTAAGACTATAGATAAAGATATTGTGTACTTTCATTAATCATATTTTTGATATGACCATTTACCTACCCAGATGTCCGACCTTATTTAAAGAAAACTTTTGTATTTAAAAGCTTCATTCCTACACACACACACACAGACACACACACACACACAAATTGGAAGGAACTGATTAGATTACTACTGGGTAACTACTTTTCTAACTTTACCTCTATTTACTATAGTTAGGAATAGCTAAAGATTTAAATGAATTCTTCTAAGTTGAAACAATGAGTATTAGTTTTCTTTTCTTTTTTTTTTTTAAGCATTAGTTTTCTGTTGCTATGGAAAACAAAAACCATGATGAAAAGCAGCTTAAAGGAGGAAGAGCTTAATCAGATTTAGAGCTATAGAAGACTGTGATGTGACAGCAGGAGTAAGAAGCAGGCTGATCACATTTCATATACACACAAGAAGCAGAAGGAGAGATCAGCAAGTGGAAGAAGGCTCTAAGCCCTCTAAGCCTTTCCCCAGGGATGTATTGCCCTGCGTCAGAGCTTCATGCTTACTTTTCTGTTGCTGAAGGGGGCATGACAACAGGTAGCCAGATCACATCTCCAACTATAAACATCACAGGTACACACACACACACACACACACACACACACACACACACACACACACACACACACACGTTCGCAAAAGGAGTGGAACAGGGAGGAGAGAGAGAGAGGGAGAGAGGGAAAGAAGGAGAGAGAGAGAGAGAGGGAAGTAGAGTGGGGCTATAAAACCTCAAAGCCCACTCCTAATGACATATTCCTGCAACTAGGGCATACCACCCAAACGCTCCACAATGTTTCTCGGTGCTAACTAGGGAACAATTGTTCAAATAATGTGTCTAAGGCTAATTATTGCTAATCTTGGTTGTCAACTACAACACTTGGAATAAACTGAAGTCCAAGCAGCTGGACACTGTGAGGAATTTTTATTGACTGCATCATTTTAAGTAGGAAGACCAACCATAAATACGGTAATTTAAGTTGGAAGACTCACCCTAAATCTTGGCCTCTCGTGGTGGTAGTCTGTCCCATACAAGGACAGGAAAGAGGGAAACTTTTGCTTTTAACTGCTTGTCTTCGCTCTAACTGCTAAGTTCACCTATCCTGTTGGTGAGACATTCCCTAAATGTTATTAGAACCTACTTCTTTGTGATTCCAATATACACCAAAGACCAGCAGCTCTCTGGGAATTATTTGGGGGTCCTGCACCAGATTGGGACAGCTAAGACTTCAGTCTTGTGGACTGAACAACTAATGGATCCTTGGCCTTTCTGTCAGGAGACAACCAATGTTGGACTACTCAGACCATAGCCTGTGAGCCACTCTAATAAATCCCTTTTGAATACATAATATATTCATTTTATCTGTTCTGTTCCTGTAGAGAACCCTGACTAATATAACCTGTGGTAGCAGGAGTGGTTCTAGAGAAACAGAATTGTAAGGATGATTTATTTTATTTTATGTATCTGGTCCAAAGTTTATAATTCATCGACACTTACAGTTACTGAAAATTTTCCTGGTAGTGTGGAAAACACTGAGAGCACATGGTTAGAAATATTTGCATGGGGTTACTGTGGAGAACAAGGAATTTAGTGGCTCTGTATGAAACTTGACACTTTATGTGCAAATGATGATGTTGGCTGATTGCTCCTAGAAACTCTGGATAAACTGACAATGGAAAAGTGTGCATTCAGTGAATGAAGTGACTCACTATAAATTCATATAAGCATACTAAATGTTTATGTGTGCTCTTGAATGAAATCTTTCCCCCAGGAATTATAAAGTTGAAGTTGTAGAAAATCAAAGCTATACACTCATTTTAAGATTGACTGACCTTCATCCCTCATCAAGGAAACTTCTCTTTAGAATAGATGCAGACCACTACAGAAAACCCAAATCAGCATCCAGTGTATGGTTTCTTACATACATAGACCCATGAATCAAGTGGTGGAAATGTGAATGGTTTTGCTGACTCTCCTCTAATGAATCAGTAGGTAAATTTTTGCTGCCTGTTCCTACATTAGGTTCTGCTGGTCCAGAAACTTTGTTTCTAGATGGGGGAGTACTCCTGTGAAAAATCAAACAGGTTCGTACCTAAGAAGTAAGCTTATAACATATTGGATGCCATCCCATCTACATAGGCACATGAGGTGCATTGTTCTCCAGGAACCCCTCCTTGGAGCAAGTATGTAAGTAAAGACTGAGAAAGAAGGGATGCAGAAAGAGATAAGGAGACAAAGTATCCAGGTTCTAGGGGCCTTGAAAGCAAGGCTGGAACTTCACACAGAAACACAGATAATGAAGATCAGAAGGCATGGAAATAGGTAGAGATAGTCACCTGCCGTTTTGGTTGCTCCACATACCCTCTCCCTTGCTTTTTTCAAGAGCACTCTGGCCAAGACCGTAAGGAAAACTAGAGCATTTGATTTTCCTATCTTTGATACAGTACCAGTTTGGGAGAGGTGTATTATTCAGGGTTTTCTAAAGGAACAGAACTGATAGAATGATTGAATTCAAAGGGGCTTATTAGAATCACTTACAGGCTGTGATCTGAGTAAGCCAACAATGGCTATTTCCTGACACAATGGCCAAGAATTCTGTAGTCGTTTGTCCATGAGACTGATTTCTCAGTATCCCAATCGAGAGCTGGACTCCCTCAGAATTCCTAAAGATATGTTGGTCTTTGGTTCACACTGAAAACCCAAAGAAGTAGGTTCTGATATCCTCACAGGAATGCTTCAGCAACGGGATAGATAGACTTGCCAGAGATATTGAGAACAAACAGTTAATAAAGCAAAAGCTTCTTCCTTCCACTTCTTTTTTGTGGGATGTCATCAGAAGGTGTGGCCCAGATTTAGAATAGCTCTTCCTACTTCAAATGATCAAGATTTAGGGTTTGTTTTCCAACTTACGATGATAACACTGTCCAGCTGTTTAAGTTTTTGTTGATTCCAGATGTAATCAAGATAACAACCAACATTAGCCATCTCAGAGGGACATTTCTCAATTAAACCACCACTCAGCCCTACTCTCCATAGACTCCTGGCCATTTCATTATGCAAAATACATTTATTCCACCTTCAAAAGTCTCCATAGTCTTTAATATTTACAATAGTGTTAAAATCCAAAGTTCAGGTGGTGTGGATTGTAGGCTGGTAATCCTTTGGTCTATGTCTAAAATCCATATATGAGTGGGTACATAACATGTTTGTCTTTTTCTGACTGGGTTACCTTGCTCAGGATGGTTTCTTCTGGTTCCATCTATTTGCCTGCGAATTTCAAGATTCCATTGTTTTTTCTGCTGAGTAGTACTCCATGGTATAACTGTACTACATTTTCTTTATCCATTCTTCAGCTGAGGGGCATCTAGGCTGCTTCCAGGTTCTGACTATTACAAATAATACTGCCATGAAAATGGTTGAACAGATGTCCTTGTTGTATGAATGTGCAACTTTTGGGTATATGCCTAAGAGTGGAATTGCTGGATCTTGTGGTAGACTGATTCCCATTTTCCTGAGGAATCTCCATACTGATTTCCAAAGTTCAAAGTCTCTTCTGAGACTCCAAAATAATTTTTAGTTGCAACACCCTGTAAAAAAAGATAAATTACATAATGCTTCCATGTTACAATAAATCTTTCAGCCAAAGCCACCCGAGCCTCACCGCCACGTGGGCTGTCTCCGCCAGCCACCGGAGTTGTGCCCACCGTGTGGATGGACAAAATAATTCAGAGACATTTTAGGTACAAAGATGCTTGGCCAATGACTAGAATTCTTATCTGTTAGCTCAGTCTTAATTATAAATCTATATATTTTATAAGACTTATCTTATAGAGGATGCCTTCTGCTGGCACCCTCTCTTGCCGGTGGCTAACACTGCTGTGCTGGAGGAGGCACCGAGGGGAAAAGGGACATCTCCTGTTTCTCCTTGCTTAAATATGAGTCTTCTTGCTATGTCACTTCCTGCCTGGATCACCACTTCTCTACTACATTTCCCAGAATCCTCTTTGACTCCTAGTCCTGTCTAACTTGCTGTCTCATTGGCCAAACAGAACTTTATTTAACAATCAATAAGATAAACATACACAGTACATTCCCCATCACTTCCAACATGTAATGACACAGGCTATGCATACCCATTTTTAAAAAATGTATAATGAAGTCATAGTGAAGTAAGATTGGACTAAAGCATGACTGAAAACCATTAGGGCAATTATCAAATCCTGTAGCTATATATCTGGTGTTTGGGTCTTCAGTTTCAAAAGATTTGCATGGTTTCAGCTCCCTGTTACCTACATCTCTATCTCTTGGGCTGGTGTCACTTCCTATATGCATCTCTCCTTGGCAGATGTCTCATGAGTCTGATATTTCCAACATCTGGGGTTTTCTACCTGTTGTAGTTTGAATGTAATTGGCTCCCATAAGCTCATAGGGAGTGCTACTATTAGGAGGTATGGCCTTGTTGGAACAGGTGTGGCCTTGTTGGAGGTAGTATGTAACTGTGGGGGCAGGTTTTAAGGTCTCCTATGTTCATGTTATGCCTAGTGTGGACACAGATTCATTCTGCTGCTGCCTGTGGATCAAGATATAGATAAAGCTCCTACCAGAACACCTAAATAGCTTTGCTTATTAAGTATCTTTTCTATTCTATTCAAAGTTCCAAAATCTTACACATTCCTCTAAAAAAAAAAAAACATGGTCAGGATCGTCACAATGTCACATTTCTGGTACCTATTTCTCTATTAGCTACTTTTCTTTGGCTGCTGTGATAAAATGCCATGAACAACTTAAGGAAGTGAGAGTTTATTTTGGCTTAATTTTCCAGAAGGATGGAGTCCTCGTGGTGGGGAAGAACTGGCAAGGTAGCAGGAACCATAAAACGGATTATCATATTTCATCCACACTGAGGAAGCAGAGAGGAGAGGAAGTGGAGAGAGGCTATAAACCCTCAAATCCTACCCACACAGATGTACTTCCCTGAGCAAGTTTCCTGCTAAAAGTTTTATCCCTTTCCCAAACAGCACCACAAACAAGAGAACAGTGTTCAAATTCATGAAACTATGGGGTACATTTCTCATTCAAACCACCAAATACTTGCTTCCTTTGTCTGCTCCCTCTACTTCTTTAAGTCTGATTATTTACATTTGAAATATAATTCTCTTATGATAACACATATGGAATGTTATTTCAGATAGAGGCAAGACTGAAAGCATACCAGGTCATGGTAGCTGATGGTTGAGCTAAATCCAGGGATTTATGCCTTAATGGCTTTGGTAATTTCTCTCCTGCAGAGATCTGGTTTCCTAACATTCCAATCTCATCTTCATCAGATTCTAGGACTGATCATCTTAGCAGCTTGAGAAATGAGACTGTACTTGCCACATGCATAAAATATGATGCATGGCAAATGGAGTACTATATGAAAAGGCTTCCATAAGCAGTTAAAATGGAGTCAAAACTTCAACAAACTGCACTTGTGCTTTTAAAATTCCAAGGAGTGATGTCAATGAGTGTGAAGACTTAAAATGCTACAAGTCCAAAGCCAAAGTTTCTTGGGGATATTTTTTTACTAGCCAATTTATTACCTATATTATCTGTGTATGTGACTATACAATCTTGTGAAGAGCTCCAAAACCACATGATCAGTTTAAATTTAAAGATGCTAATAAAAACCCTAATGAATCCTATCTTTACTCTCAGATACCTTCCTCACAACTTTCTCTAAGCTATCTTAAATTTAACTTTTTTTCTGCCTCTCAGATAGCCCATGGTCATGAGTACTCCCTCCTCTAACAGTGCCTGCTCTATCATTAGCCTTTCATTTGCTGTCAAGCCTTTCTTCTCAACAAATTCACTTCACAATTAATTTCAAAGTACTGCATAGTTCTCACAACTTACATCTGTGGTTATCACTCTAATAACTCTTTTGATTCTTATATCTGTAGGTCTCTCTCTAGTCTCCATGACTAATCACTACATGTGTTTATGTTTATATATTGTTTACTTGGTACCTAACTGGCTGATAAGTTAATGTGGATATAAATTTAAATTACTAAATAAAATCAGAATTTCTTCAGTTCATAGTGTGACTGGAATTTTAAGGAAAAGAAAGCAAACAACAAAACACTGTGAACTTATTTATAACAGCTCCAACAAGTTAAGTAAAGTTGACCACTTATCTAATATGCCTGAATACAGAATGATGATGAGGGATAGAAAAAGGATATTTATTTATGGTGCCATACTACAGAACAAATAGATGGGTCTGGTGGACCCAGATTTTTCTTTTGGGGTATTAACATGAGCATTTGATTTTAAATTAAAAAGGTTTTTTGTTTTATTTTGTTTTTAAAGCCAAGATACAATTTGAAAGGTCTGGTCAGGCTGTTATCACCTCCCTTTTTCTCAAGATCTTCTAAGAAGTACTTATTGTTTGCTGGTACAGAAGGTTTTTCAAGAAATGTTTGCTCATAGCTTAGGGTACAATTTTCTTTAAAAGGTAATTTTATTCATTTGGGATGCTAAGTTCTTGTTCCAAGGATTAGAATGATAGAATATCTCTGCTTTTGGCTCCCTTAAGTACTTAATATGATTACTTAAAGACATTTGTGGTTACCACAACAGAAAAGAGATAGACAAGGAATAAATATAGGAATGTCAAATTTTATCCAGATTTGAATGCCTCAATGGCCCAAATGAGAATACTTTTAAACAACAACAATTTCAAGGTACCTAGTATAATGAGTCAAGTCTTTAACAGTTAATTTAAATTTGCTAAGAAAACACAGGAATATTAATATTGGTTGTATTTATAACAGCTAGATAATTATGAAGCAATATGCATGATTTCTGCCTTCTGAGAACAGCTTCCTAGGTTTTCATTGAAATATAATTATCTTATATAAAATGGATTTCTAAGTTTTGTAATATTAGCAACAATAAAAATACAGAAACTATCAAGTGATAAAAAAGATCTATAGGTTATAGATATGTTATATTTTTGGTTAAAGAAAAGGGAGATTCTTTTAAATGAGAAAGGTTTTAGTATTGTGTTTTAACCTAATATTTTCTAATTTACAAGTTGTTTCTCAAATCAAGGTTTTTATTTGTTTGCTTGTTTTGATTTTTGAGACAAGGTTCATGGTTTAATCTGTGTAGCCTGGGCTGGAACTGGCTCTGTAGACCAGGCTGACCTTGTACTCCCAGAGATTGGCCTGCTTCTACCTCCTGAGTGGTGGGATTAAAGGCATGTGCCACCACAAATTTACTAGTTTTTAAAATTGTTGAAAATTATTTTATAGCTTCTGAAGGAATCCTCATTTTAAAACCCCATTTTTAATGAAACTATCAGAGCCAAAACAAATAAATTCCTTCCTACTGTGAAAAAGGAAGAGAATTAACTAGTTCTTGCCAATTGGAATATTAGCTTAATATTAATATTAAAAATGGTGAGCTGTTGGAAAATGGTCCAAGAATGGAGTCCTGTGAGGAGACTTCTGAGTGCTTGTGAGAAAACTTCAGGAAACTAAGACAAGAATCTTGTAACCTCAGTTTCTTCAAAACATGGGATTGTTCTTGGAATGTGTTTTCATGCCCCTCCAAGGTGTAGCAGATAGGAGAGTTTACTTCCGATTATTCATTACAGTTGGCTATTGTTATTTGTTTGTATATCTCTATGGAAAAACAATTTTCTGCTGTAAGTGGCTTGCCTGCCAAGTGCGACTTATCCTTATGATTGCACAGTTTACTCATGTGATTCCTTTTAATCTCAGAATATAAACTGTCTGATGCTCTGAATAAACGTTGGCTATTGCATGAGACTTTAGTCTGCCTCATTTATTGACTCTATTCTCCCAGCTCTGGAGTGGTAAACAGTGACATATAATAAATACAATTTTAATTCCATACAGTCTTGTTAAAGATACTCAGAGATGTGAGTTAACTCTACTTATCTAAATTATACAAAAGATACTGATGGCTAATACTAAAAATACTCATGGAGCATTATACCATAAGAGGGGGTATTTTTTGGTTAGATGATTATTTTCAGTTTCTTATAGTATAGGTATCCATGACTGGAAAACATTGCTTAAATAATATTTAATATTGCTAACAAAAATGAAATTGACAACATTAGGATGATTTCTAGTAGAGTTCCATTTCCCTTTATGACTATTAAAATTAAAATATAAGATCTGGTTATGCTAGACAGTCAGATGACATTCTGATTTCTACCATGTTTGACCTCTTGCTTTTAACAATGATACCTGTAATATTTGGTAAGTGGGAAAAGAAGGGATTTTTTTAATTAAAAGAGTACTATACTATTATTTAATTTCTTCCATATTGTGACTTTTAATTTATATTTCTAAACTAAAATATCACTCAATGATTATTATCAATATCAAGATAATAAAACAGATCAGGTCACTATCAACAAATAAGAGTGATAAGAATTTAGATATAAAAGACTAATATAATTTGAGCTACCTACTCCATATGAGGTTCTAGCTGTAAGAACAAGCTGGAAAAAGAAAAACCAAAATTAAAAATAATGGATTATTTTAAATACTCCAAATGTAAAACAAAAATATTCCATAGAATGCAAATAACAGTGGATACAGGGGAAACATCTACTCAATTTATTTTAAAAGCAACATCTAGGCATGCTACTTCTATTACATGTCATATTACAATGCTGTTCAGATGCAGAGAGGAAAAATAGGAAAAACATTACAAGCCAAGTCTGATTATGATGACTAATGGATTCAATATGACCCATGAGTTTCTTCTTTAATGGCAGCTATTCTTGTTTCAAAAAGACTGTTTCCTGTCTACTAAGGTTCATCTGTATTAGATCCTAGGAATGAGCAATTCTAGCAAGGAGAGACATTAAATAATATTTAAAATTAATTTTTGGCATCTGCATGCTCAATATGATGCTTGGACAAGAGGGAGCACTGAGAACTTCAGTTCCCAGAAAGAAAAGACACCTGTAGTGCACATCTTACAAAAGTTGACTAGACTTTCAATGATTACAGAGAGATTGGAATATTATAGGTCCAGTGTCTAGTTACAAATTATCTTAGGCACTGTGAGTGCCTTGACTAGCTGTTGTCTTCCTCTGTGTATGACCTAACATCCCTGTGACCATTAGGTAAATCCAATGCAATGTATGAACAGACCCCTAGCTTCTACCAAACTCAAAGCTAAGACTGTCCTGAGACAGCATCAGAAGACTATAGAGGAGGTTATCTCCACTTTGCTGTAACCCACCTACCCAATGTGCTCACTATGTGTTTGTAAAACATCTTATTTAAGCTGCTCTTTGTTCTGTTACTATAAAATATTACAAAATTAATATCATTTTGAGACATAGTATTGGGAGTAACCTAAATCTGTATTCCTAAGCCATGATCACTCATACTTGGCTCCAGAATAAAGTATCTTTTATTTCTTTTGAGGTAAGAGCTGTGTATTATATGTTGGCAGTTACATAGAGCTGTAACCCAGTATTTAGTAAGAGGATGCTAAAGGTATATAAAATTTTACTTAGATGTGAAGAATAAGTTCAAGAGATATATATATAGCATTGTGACTTGAAAAGTAACATTGTATTATAGGAAGTAGAAGAGAAGAAAGATAACCTGGCATGCCTAAGGCCCTGGGTTTGATCCTCAACAGTAATATGCCTGGGTGGGGGATGGAACATCAATCTTCTAAGTCTTTTCACTATAAAAAAAATGAGCATCTGTGGTGACAAATTTGCTAATAAGGTTGATTTAGACATTCCACAATGTGATTCAAAAGTTTGTGTGGCAGGAAACATGCAAGTTTTGAGAATTAGAACAGCGAATGTATTAGAAGAAAAAAAACAATGTGCTTCAGAAATAAGAGCTCTCTGAAGTTTCTAAGGAAGAAACAGCCAGTGCTTTTTTTTTTAAATTCAAAGTCTGTTATTGAGATCTGAGTCCTAGCAACACATCCTTCCTGAGCTTGCTAGTATGAGGTTAATATCTTACACAGCACCTCACTAAAACCTTCCATTTTGAAAATTCCAACCTGAAACTACCAGAGTGACCTCTATATACTTTCAAATTAGATGAGAATGCTTCAATTTTCTCTAATGGATGTTCTGTCCTTTTTCCTGTGGACAATTATCCTGTAGCAGGAAATAAAAATAAAAGATAATGTTTTTCATTAACTAGGAAAGCTATTTTGTGAAACTTGAGAGTGCAGAAATTAGTCCCCTCTCAACAATATTTTACAAAAATGTTCTCTGGTCATGTCTACTTCCATTTTCCCTTCTTTGTGGGTTATGAACTTGTACAATTTGTATTCTGTCATGAAGTAAATTTTTTTGGGGGGGGGTGTCCGAGACAGGGTTTCTCTGTGGCTTTGGAGGCTGTCCTGGAACTAGCTCTTGTAGACCAGGCTGGTCTCGAACTCACAGTAAATTTTTTTAATCCAATGATCTATATACAGTATGTGCCTAGCAAATGAGTACTAATAGATAGATCAACACTACTCAAAACTTACTCATGTAAGTGTGGTTGTGGAGCTACAAGAGAATGAAATAATACAACATGAGTCCATGTAGCAAAATATAATACAAGGAATTATATTTATTCTGTATAGTCACAATGCTATATAGTTATAAGACACAAATACTAATGCACTTTTTATAAATCCAAAAATCTTGTGAAGTTTTTACCAGGTATGAAGAATCATATCTCTTGCTGTTCGAGAAATATGCTTAGAGAAATTATCTCCCTGATCACAATACATGCTTAAAGATTGGACTACAATTCTGGATTTTTAGAACTAAAGAAACTTTGAGCAAAAATCCTCTAACTCATACTTTCAATCCATGTGCTCAGATAATACTAAAACCTTTATTTTGAAAGAACCTAGCCAAGAAATGTCGTTTTATATTTATTTTAAGTCCTTAATATTAAAAACAATCAATTTTCCTTGATCCAGCCCCTGGAGGCAATGGACAACTATTCATGTATTTGAAGACCATTTTCAGAAGTCCCATAGTTTCCTCTTCTAATTTTTATCTTTTAAAGAATATTGAAAAGCAAGACTTGAGCTTAATATGCTTACTCATTATGAGCAGTCTCTTTGGTGGCCTGTTTTCTACCCATACACCTTGTTTAATTACTGGCTTATGTACTGTCTCGGTATCACAAACAACTAGGATGTGCCTAGAATAAGCATATTTCAGGGACATCCCTTCATTCTAACTTTCTAATAACACAAATGTCTAGGTAAAATGTAAGAAAATACAGGCTTAAAGAGAGCCATGGTGGTAAAGTTAATAAAGGCAAGGGTCACATTCAATCCTAAATTCTGGTCAAGCCCCCAAAATCATACCATTATCACTCTATTGTGTCCCTAATTCTAATGACCCAAGAGTTCTATGCGTCTCAGTCTATTAGTACTTGACTATTTCAGTTTTGAGGTGAAAGCAGAAGGTTACAGTAGAAATGAAGAGTTAGCATTTATTGGATATCTAAAATCTGCCACTCAACCTATCTTATGGCAATTACCAGTATTATTCCATCTTCTAAAGAGGAGAAACAGAAGAGTTAAAGGAATTTCTTAAGGTCACAAAGATGATGACTGGCAGATGTTCGAATCCACAACTGCCTGCCCCAAAATTCAGGCCTCTGTATAAACCTCCTTCAAGTTAATGACCTGTTCCAGGCTCACAGAACAATCACTGACAAGTGCTTCTTTTGAGTCCTCATCTCAAACCTATCTTCTAGAAGGGAAGAAACAGACACTTCAAAGTAGAAAGCCAAGGTAGGAAGGTGAAAATGACTAAGTTGACAATATACTCTTTCCAAGTCTGAGGATTCTAAAAGTGTTTGGCTTCTATATGCAGCCCAGAATCATGCCTCTAGCCCTATGTCTAACCACATCTCCCCTTTCATGCTAGCCTATGTCTAACCACATCCCCCTTTTCACCATCACCTGGAGTTGAAATTTTCTTTGGGTTGCCAACCAACTTCCAAGACATGGAGACTTATTATTAATTATGGATGCTTGGCCTTAGCTTAGGCTTGCCCTACTAGCTTTTTTTTTGAGACAGGGTTTCTCTGCATTGCTTTGGACCCTGTCCTGGAACTCATGGTGTAGACAAGGCTGGCCTTGCACTCACAGAAATCTGCCTGCCTCTGCTTCCTAAGTGCTGGGACTAAAGGCTTGCACCACCAATGCACAGCTGTCCTATTACCTTTTAAAACTAAATTTAACCCATTACTATTCATCCATGCTTTACCTCAGGGCTTTTGGTCTTTCTTTTATTCTGTATGTCCTACTTTCTGCTTCTTCCATGTTTGTCTGTCTGGCCCCTGGAATCTCCTTGTCATCTCTTCTCCTTTCTCCCCCTTTCAATCCTAAATTCCTCCTATCATTTACTCTTTCTGCCTTCCTGCTATACCTTTTCCCTTGCTATTGTCCATTCAGTTGTCTATTAGGTCAATCTCATGTCTTAGGCAGGCAAGATAAAACAGCAACACATCTGTACATCATTAAACAAATGAAACACATCTCTCCATAAGCAAATGCAACACATCTTTCCATGATTAAATGAATATTCTGCAACAATCACCATCTTCTTTGCTAATTTAAGTTAATCTATGTTGAGCCTGGGGGGTAGCATAAATCACAGATTTCTCATAGTATTCTGTGCCAGACATATTTTAAGTGCATAGGCATTTTGTTCTTTTTTATTTTTGAGGGGGTATAACAGAAATCTGAACTGGGGCAAATATGCTTGAGCTTTTGTTTTTTTAAATTAATTAATTTTAAAATAATCATATTTTATATACTAATCACAACTCCCTCTCCTTCTCATCCTTCCATTCCCTCCCACAATCTTCCCACCCCCCATCCACTCCTCAGAGTGGGTGAGGCTTCCCAATGGGTAATCATCAAAGTCTGTCACATCATTTGGGGTAGGACCAAGGCTCTTCTCCTTGTATCTAGGGTGCGCAAGTTATCCCACCATAAGGAATAGGCTCCAAAAAGCCAGTTCATGCACTAGGGGTAAATAGTGGTCCCATTGCCAGTGGCCCCATAAACTGCCCAAGCTCCCCACCTGTCACCCACATTCAGGGGGCCTAGTTCAGTATCAGTTCTCCCTCTCTACAACTGGATTCCCAGGAGTTTGGCTCTATGCTTAGCTGTGAATCTTTGCTTCTGCTTCCATTAGCTACTGGATGAAGGCTCTAGGATGGTAATTAAGGTAGTCATCAATCTGATTATAGGGGAAGGGAAGTTAAGGTAGACTCTCCACTATTGCTTAGATTCTTAGTTGGGGTCATCTTTGTGGATTCCTGGGAATTTCCCTCATGCTAGGTTTCTCATTAAGCCCATAATGGCTCCCTGTATCAAGGCATCTCTTTCCTCGCTCTCCCTCTCTGTCCTTCCCCCAGCTCAACTTGCTTATGTCCTGAGTTCTTGTTTTTTCTTTAAGATTTATATTATTTTTTAAAATTACCTGTACATGTTTATGTTTGGTGTGTGTGTGTGTGTGTGTGTGTGTGTGTGTGTGTGTGTGTGTGTGTGTGAATGTGAGCACAGGTGACTATGAAGGCCAAAATAATGTGTTCGAAACAAAATTCGTGTCTTCATTTCCAAGAGTAGTAAGCATTCTTAATTGCTGAGTCATCTCTCTAGCCCAGAGTTCATCTTCTTAACCACAAGAATATACTGTATTTCTAGGTATTGGGTTAGAATACAGCAGCAAAGCAAGATGGAAAAGGCCTAAATTGATGCTAAAGCTAACAGAAACAATGTAGCTTCTATCTAGACAGTGCTTTTGAGTTTATGTAGCTGTTTCCACATCTATAAATTCAGACATTCCTCAAAAGTAATATGTGAGGAAAGTAGAAATGATATACTTGCCCTCACCTTTTTCAAGGAAACTGCAGGTTGTGGAATTTTACTTAGATGCAAATCCTAACTCAATTCTTTCTTAGCTATATTTCCCTGAGCAAAATTTTGTCAGTGTCAAGCTTGTCATATGTAGAGATAACTTCACATGGTATTTGGTGGAATCAGTATAGTAACGTGAGTGCTATTTCCTACAAAGGAAGCCATCAATAAATGTTGGTTATTATTAGGTGAAGGAACTAAGTTACCGTGAAAGGAAAGATCTATATATAGCATTCAGAAAATCTTGCGCACAGCAGGATCTATAGTTCTTGTATTTTCCTCCAATTCTAGAGTTCCTTACCTGAAACTGGCATTTTAAAATATTTTTGTATTTTGACAGATAAGACAGAAGCTTGGCATAAGAATTCAGCATGCCTGGGGAGGAGTTGGGGGGTGGGTTGGTGGGGAACATGGGAGGGTGGGAGGGTGAGGGAATGGGGGATGGATATGTAAATATGAGTAGTAATTAAAGAATTTAAATAAAAAAGAAAAAGAAAAAAAGAATTCAGCGTACCACCAGAACAGAATATTCATTTTGTCTGTCTCACCAATATTCTATGTGATAGTTAGCCTTAGTTATCACTGAGTAAAATCACCTAGGAGACACATCACAGGGAATGTCTGAGAAGCCATTTTCAACGAGAATTTCAACAGGAAGACCTGTACAGAGAGTGGTCAGTCTTCCAATGTGTGGCCCACACATAATGAGGTCAAAAGAAAAGCAGTGTGCATCTGACTATCTTCACTTTTATTTCCTGAATGTGTCTATTGTTGCTGTTGAAATCAAATTCTGCTTTTTGTTGTTCTTTTTCTTTTTGCTTCTCTTTCTCCCTTTTTATGGCCTTCCAATATGAATTCAGTATCAGCAAGGAATTTCAGAATTTCAGCACAAGATTGGGACTGCTAAGGCATCCTGCTTCCACACCTGACCACATCTACTGAGTTCTTCACCTCTTTAATATGCCAACAGCCATTTTAAACTACCAAGCTCCTATCATGTAAATCTATCTATCCAAGTATGTATATGTGTAGGTATGTATAAATGTGCCTATTACCAATTTCTGCATGTATATGCACAATCTTTTGACTCTGTTTCTCTAGAGATCTTTGACTAATATGCCTGACACCAGGCAACTGGAATTCAGCACTTGGGATAAGACCGGCAGGTAACAGGTCTACTGGATAAAAATATCTAAGTCATCAATGTATAACCAATGAACTGTAGGGAAAGAGACAAAGCTATATAATGGTTGTATTTAAGAAACTCAGTTTTAGGCTGGGCTTTGGTGGCACACACCTTTAATCCCAGCACTCAGGAGGCAGAGGCAGGCAGATTTTCTGTGAGTTCCAGACCATCCTGGTCTACAAGAGCTACTTCCAGGACATCCTCCAAATCCACAGAACAACCCTGTCTCGAAAAACCAAAAATAAAAAAAATAAAATAAAAAATAACAAACTCTTAAAAAAAAGAAACTCAGTTTCAGAAGAGCTATGAACTCCAAAGTGTTCTAGGTAATGTCCTAAAGAGATATACAAGAACTCTGGACATGCTTTGGAAGGAAACAAAGGTCCTATCTATTAATGTTTTTTATCTTACCGTTGCCTAGAAACAAAGAGGAAAGGAAACAAAATTCCTTTAATAAAAATAAAGATCTACTGGTGAGATAACAACCAAAGCTTAAGTTCTTCTTTCAAAATAAGTATTTTTGCTTATATCTTCAATATGTCTAGATGAGAATTGCCCTTTTCTCTTTAAAATAGGATAAAGACAAAGAGTTCTGTATTGGTTTTTCCAAAGAAACTAGGGCTATCTTTTTTAAACTTTAATTTTAAAAATTCATTGTTTGAGAATTTCACAATGTGTTTTGATCAAATTCACCCTGCCTCTACCACCCTTATGACTCCTTCTATGCCCTGGCCTTCCTCCTTCCAACTTCAGGTCCACCTTTTGGGTTTGTTTTGTTAAAGCTCATTGTGTCCACTTAGTGCTTCCAGTATGTGTATGGATATAGGACTTTGCACTAAATTATGAGGGAGCCTATCAGAGTCTGTATCCATGAAGAAAATGAATCCACTCTCCCCTGGCACCCATCAACTGACAATAGCTCCTCAGCAAGAATGGGGGGGGCATGCACTCCTCCCTCATCCATGCTGGAATTTTGACTGGCTTGATCTTGTACTGGTAATCCCAGATGCTGTGAGCTCATGGGTGCAAAGAACCTGTCACGTCTGGAAACCCTGTTTCACAGCAGACCTCTCTCTGCAACTTTTTGTTCTTATAGTCTATGTCTCCTCTTCCATGATGGTTCTTGAGCCTTGTGGGGAAAGGGTGTGATATGGATGTCTCATTTAAGGCTGAAGACTCTACAGTCTCTTATTCTCTGAATGTTGAACAGTTGTGGGGTGTTTGTCATAATTGCCATCTACTGCAAAATGAAGCTTCCCTGATGAGGGCTTGGAGATGCATGGCTTTCTAGGTGTAAAGACAGGAACTCAGTGGGAAGTTTAGTACTATGTACATTTACCAGAAGAGTAGTTTTAGGTTCTCCCCTAGGACCAATGATCTATCAAGACATAGTTCTTATACCAGGCATGGGTTCTGTCTTGTGGAGCAAACCTTAATTCTAATCAGAAAGCAGTTACAAAATCTTTAAAAAAAACCCTTTTTATTAGTTTTGAGACTTTCATATGATGTGTTTTGATCTTATTCACCCCTTCCCAGGTCTTCCTGAGTGTAACCCTACTACCTCATCCATTCATCCTTACTTCCTTTCTTTTTTCCCAAAAAGACCAATTTGTGCTATGAAAATATTTTCAAATGTGTGGCCTCCATTGGAGCATGGATAACTTAACAGGAGCTATATACTCATAGACAAAACTGATTTTCCCTTTTCTAACAGGCAAAAATTGCCAGCAGCACTGTGGGTAGGGGTGGAATTTTATGCCCAACTTCATGCTTAGATTTGATCTGGTTTGGAGTTGCATAGGTCTTGTGCATGCTGTCATAATTACTGTGAGCTGAGTTCCTATGTACAACTGCCCTGTTGAAAGACGCTGTTTCCTTTTGGCCATCCACTGCTTCTGGGTCTTATTCTCTTTCTGTTCCATCTTTCACAATGATTCCCTGAGCCTTAGGAAGAGGGGATGCAGCGTATATGTTCCATTTAGAGCTGTGCATTCTTCAACTTCTTGTTTTCTGTGGCTTGGCCAGATGTAGGTCTAGGTGTATATCATGACCTATTACAAGCAGAAGGTTCTCTGAGGAAGGCTAAGAGATGCATTAATCTATGGATATAATGGTGTCATTGGGAGTCAATTTAATACTATGTTTGCTTAGCAAAATAATAGTAGTAATTTCTCCTCTATGACATGTCTTGCCTTGCTTCTTAGTCCAATAAAGGTTTTGGGTGTGGGGCATGGATTATAGAAAAGGTAAAAAGAAAAAATAGATAAAAATCCAGTAGGACAGAAAGAAAGAACCAAAAAGTAAAAGAGCAGAGAAAGACTAGCCAGAAGAAAGTAAGACCAGGAGAAAGGAAAGAGCATTTAGAGTGGTACTTAAATTCAATTTTTAAAAAGGGTTGATTATTTCCATGCCCTTATTGTACCAATGGGAATGTCATGCCAGGTCAGTCACTACTATAGCTCATAGGGTTCACAGCTGGGAATTGATTACTTTTTCCCCCTGCCATATGAAGCTTCTAGGTCAATATTAGAGACTTAAATATGTGGGATCATCAGAAATGAGTCTTAATATCATGTCCTGGAGAGAAGAACATTGGCAATGACCTGCACTGTTTGGGTATTTATGGGACCTCCCTAGTCAACAACTCCAAAAGAAGTAACAAACTCATGGCACCCTTCTTTTTATTAGTCTATGGTAGTAATATCATTTCCCATTATAGGACAGCTCCATTTAAATTATATATATATATATATATATATATATACATATATAGTATATGTATGTGTATATGTATATGTATATGTATATATATATATATGTGTGTGTGTGTGTGTGTGTGTGTGTGTGTGTGTGTGTGTGTGTGTGTGTATTTGGATGGCATTGATCCAAAATAAGCATAGGCTTTGTAATTTTCTAATCATGTCAAATTGGTTATCTGTCCAAGACAACTTTAATGTAATCTGATAAAGCTGTACTTTATTAATAATTTTGAAAATCAAAATTGTTTTAGCCTTGCCAATTATAATAAATAGCACTCTAAAACCAAAGTTATATTTTAGACAGTCTGAGAAGACTATTGTCTTCTTGACAGTAAACTACTGTCAGGATGATGAGATTTGACAACTATACACTATGCTCATTTAGCATAAAGAAATGCATGTTAACACCCAACCTGCTTCAGAAAGAAAACATAAAAATAATTATTGTGACTTAGTAGCAATAACTTATTTGATCATTCCATAGAAATCACTTCTTAGTAGCAAAGCCCAAGAAGAAAGTGTATTTTGTGCCCCTGTTAGAGAAGCAAAGTAGGTTTGAGTAACACTTCTTTGAATCTAGACTCAACAATCTAATTACTTCTTTCATCTCCTTTTACTCATTTTCATTGGCTTAAATTAATATTCCTGCTAAATTAAAGAACACTGGTTCAATCATTTACTAGTTATATGATGTTGAACAAGTTATTAAAACATTTGTTATTTTGGCTATGAATTGAAGATACAGGTAATACTAGCCAGCACATAATAGGTGTGTTCAATAAGCAGAAACTGAGTGAAAGGAGGTCATAACCGGTTATTAGTAGGAAATGTGTTTCAGTATGGAAATATTCAGATCAGAAAGTGTTTGCTTTTCTAGATATTTGTAAGATGGAAAAGGGGTGATTCTTTAAATGTTTTACTTGCACCTGGCAGCACCAGCAAACCTTGATGCAGGATATTATATAAGTCTCAAAAAACAAAGCGAATCTGCTCTGTTGCAAGAAATGGCTTGGATATCAAGACTGCTGCAAAAGCATGATTTCAAAGCCTTACTTGCTTTCTGTCT
Organism: Cricetulus griseus; assembly: GCF_003668045.3. Classification (NCBI taxonomy): domain Eukaryota; kingdom Metazoa; phylum Chordata; class Mammalia; order Rodentia; family Cricetidae; genus Cricetulus; species Cricetulus griseus. The sequence goes on along the minus strand of NC_048604.1, from coordinate 74,736,472 downwards.
ACCCCTGACCCCTGGAAATTCCGGAGCTTTAATATGCTGTTCCATGCCTACCACCCCCATAATATTCAGAACCTACCATTTTACTCCCAATTCTGCCTCCCCCAGATTAAAACAACATACATTTCCCTAAATTGCCCTTCTTCCACTGACAGATGACAAGTGTAGGATGGTATAACAATGGATTCTCCAGTCAAGGCTTTAAACGAAAGCAGAGGATTAAAGATGATCTATACAGTGTCAGAATAATTTAATTTAATAACATGTATAAAAATGAAGTGTAATGTTCTAGACATAATAATTTTCTGATGTGGATCTTCACTGCTGTATTTATCTTCTGGTCATGTAATGAGAGGATTCATGTTGCCCTTTAACTGACAGTTTAATAAATCCCAATCCTACTCTCTCTTCCATGAGGCCAATGTGTGGGCTGACTTTTCAGCATGATCATCTTTCAGCAGACTGGAGCAAAAGCAGCCTAGCATAAGCAGAAACAGCAGCTTTTGAATGGCTGTTCAGAGTCCTACCACTCTAACCTCAAACAGACATGGTAGAGAGGGGGCGCAACATAATGAAATACTTGGAAAAACATTCAGAACAAACCCCCATGGATTACAGAAATGATGCAGGAAAAATGGAAAAAAAAATCCAGCAGGGGAGAAAGAAAGAGCCAGGAAGTATGAGGGAAAAGACCAGAGAAGGACTGGCCGAAGGAATATAATAACGAGAGAAAGGAAAGAACAGTTAAAGAAAAACAGAAAGATGCAAGTAGTATTAGGCCTTTGATGACAGGGGGAATGAGAGCCTAAGAACAAAGATGGTCAAATCTCTTGTTTGAGAAAGGACAATATTACCAGAACCCTAACTAGTCTGTTTCTTACCTGGCATTAAGCCATTTTTGCTAACTTCAAAATAGGATTACACTTGACACCTGTCAAGACTGTTGCCTTGACAAGCAAGTGTAGAACATTAACTTGTGATATTCGTGGCACACCTTAAACTGTGATAACTAGGGCAAGTTGAAGAGGGAGTTAAAGGTAAGTGAAGCGGAAAGGAGCTTAGAAAGTCTGGAACTTGAAGTCATGAAGACAGAGACAGAAAAATGTCTTACTTGCACATTTTGAACTTAATTTTTGTTTTGGGATTCATTCCCTTTCTATATGCTCTTCTAGAAAATGGAGGTGGCTAATTTTTTTGGTAAACCTATCTGTACATTCAGTTTTTTTTCTTTTTACCCTGGAGACCCAACCTCCCCTGAGGTCATTCTAAATGGTCTCTAGGGAGATTAGAACCTAATCCTAATTAAGCTCTATGGATCCAGTCTCACTTCAGAAGCCTCACTCCCAATCTTTGTGGGCCATCCCTAAACTGCAGTATTTTTTTTCTAATGAAGTTGCTGTTGCTAGGCTAGGAACTGGAGAATGTATTTCTGTCTAGTGCCAGGGCAGCAGTGTGGGATTCTGCTCCAATTTGAACAACAGAGTATAAGGAGGCTAATTTTCTCTAGGTAAAGTTTTTCTATAAAAGAAAGTGTGTGTGTGTGTGTGTGTGTGTGTGTGTGTGTGTGTGTGTGTGTGTGTGTGAATGCTTGTCATATAATTGTTCTTCTGTCACATTAATTTGCCAGCATTGTTCTGGTGAGATATAATTGTTTAAATTATTTTAACCCAAATAATTTCAAATTATATATTACTTTTAAAAACTCAGGTAATTAACATCTCTAATGTTTATCTAAGTACAGGTGTTGCCTAATTAAAAGAAAACACAATTTAGGGTCAGTGAATGCCTCTCCAATTTTTCCTGTCCTCTGCTTTTGAATGCCCTGTTCCATAGTTTGTCCATGATTAAAAGTGGGCTGCTTCCTGTTACGTCCTCATAGGGACTTTGAATTTCTAAAAGGCAACCATAGCAAGAATTGCTCTTTAAAAAGTCTATTCCCGAGTTAAAACATTTTCCAGAAGGTCCAACAGCCAGATAAACAGTGAATTTATTCTGTTGTAGAGGACTATGAAAGGACAAAGGAAGACTGATCCACTCAGCCTCATGTATCAAGCACTATGTCAGTTGTTTGTTAGTTCATTGCTTCCTCAAGCTCTCAAGACAGCCCAGACAGTAGACTGAAAGAAAACCAAGGCTGAAAGAAGTTCAGTGACTTAGCCATCACCATACAGCTCCATAAGTACCAGGGGCTAGATTTGGAGACAGGGCTACTGATTTTCAAAGACCATCTTTTTATCCCTGTAACTTATTAACTCCTAAGATTAGTTAACTCACTTACTAGCCAAAACAAACTGCTGTTATTCAGAATTGATTTATCTAAACACTGATGTCAGTAGGTACTTTGTACACTGTAAACTTCCTCTTCTGTGGCATCTGTGGTACTTCTCTGCTCTGATTTCATTCCTATTACTCTGACCAATACTTTCCAGTCTGTATGTGCTGCTGCTTTCAATTTCTGTGTTCTAAGGCTTTATATTCTGCTTGGGCAATGATATTGAAACTTACAAATGTTTTTATGTTCCTCAAGCATCTGGATGTGGTAGGCTCTCAAGTTTCTTCTTTTATACTCCTTTCCCAAAGATCTAGAATCAAACTGTTAGAGCCTCCTGAGACTCTTTTCACACAGATATGATGTGGCCACCTCAAACTCAACATGTCAAAAAAAAATCAGCCCCAGTCCCACTCACAATTATTCCCAAGCTTACTCCTATCCCCATTGTGATTATTCTTCTATGTCAATCATGTGCCAATAAATCTATTGTGTCAGCTGCAATAATGAATGTTTGTGGATTTTTATTGAAGCACTTGTCTTTTCCATTGTGTTAAAATATACATAAAATCAGTTTACCATCTTAATCATTTTAAGTAATAATTATATTCATGATAATATCTAATCATTACCATTATCTGATTCCAGAACACTTTCATCATCCTAAACAGACATGCTGTACCCATTAATTAGTAACTTCTTATTACCACACTCTGCCGGAGGTCTATCCTCATTTCTTTCCATACAAATTCATCTTTTTAAAGTACCTAATATAAGTGGAATAATATACTGTGTTTTCTACTATGTCTTGGTTATTACTCTGAGTGAAACATTTTCTTTGTTTTTCTTTTTTCTTTGAATTTTAACAAAAGCTTTATCTGACTTCCCTGACAAAGATCAAATTCTTTTTAAAAATTAGCTTTTTAAAAATTAACTTTTAAAAATTGAAAATAGATTCTTCTCACATACAATACATCCTGAGTACAATTTCCCCTCCTTCAGTCCCTCTTAGTGCCACCCTCTCCCCTCTCCTCAAGATTCACTCCCTATCTGTTTCTTCTTCAGAAAAGAGTAGGCCTCCAATAGACAACAGACAGACAAGACAGAACAAGATGCATAAAGACAAGGCAAAAGCCCTCATATCAAGGCACAAGGCAACCTAATAGAAGGAAAGGAGTCTCAAGAGCAGGCAAAAGAGTCAGAGACACACCCACTCCCACTGTTAGGAGTCCTACAGAAATATCAAACTAACAGCCACAGTATATATGCAGAGGATCTGGTGCAGACCCTTGTAGGACCTATGCTTACTACTTTAGTCTCTGTGAGCCCATATGAGCCCTGCTCAGTTGATTTGGTGGGCCATGTACTCCTGATATCCTCCATCCCTTATGACTCCTACAATCTTTCCTCTCTATCTTCCGTGGGGTTCCCAGATCTCTGAAAGGAGAGACCCAATAGAGACCTCCAATTTAGTGTTCTACATAATGTCTGGCTGTGGGTCTCTACGCTACTTCCATTTATTTCCAGAGGAAGGATTTCTGGTGACAACTGGACAAATCACAGACTTGTGAGTACAGCAGAATATCATTAGGAATCATTTTATCTATTTTTTTCCAGTTGCATTTGGTTCTACCCTAAGTTTCTGAGCTATCCAGTCTTCAGTTCCTGGCCACCCAAGCGGTGTAGGGCATGGGCTTCCTATTGTGATATGTGTCTCAAGTTAAACCAAAAGTTAATTGCCACTCACACAAGTTCTGTACCACCGTTGTCTCAGCACATCTTTCAGGAAGGACAGATTGTAGGTAGAGGGATTTGTGGCTGGGCTGGTGTGCTGGACTGAATGTAATTTGCTCCTGTAAGATCACTGGGGAGTAGAACTATTAGATGTGGCTTTTTTGGAGCAGATGTGGCTTTGTTGGAGGAAGTGTGTCACTGTGGAGATAGGCTTTGAGGTCTCGTATATGCTCAAGCCACATCCCAATGAGATTGAACATTTCTTGTTGTCTTTAAGTCAAAGTGTAGGACTCTCAGTTACTTCTCCAGCACCATGTCTGCCTTTAGGCTGTCATGTCACACCAGGATGATATCTGTGAGTCTGTAGTCATTGATTCCACTAAAAAAAGAAGTTTCCTTGCTCTTTATAATCAGTGGAAGCACAGATCACAGATTTCCACAGGGTTTCTGGCTACTACATGAGACATGAACAACAACATAGCTTCAGGTGGCATCACATGCCACACTTTGGTAGTAACTTGAGCCACAGATAGCAGTATGGTCACAAACAAGATCCCTGGTGGCAATGACCACAGACATCAACATGGCTTCAGGCTGAAGCCCAGGCCACATATGTCAATATGGTCTCTTGTAGCATCACAGCCTACAGATGTCAACTTAACTTCAGGTGGCAGCACAGATCACGAGCATACACATGGCCTTCTGGGATAACATGCAACTCAGGAATCAGCGTAGCCTCTAGCAGGAGCTCAGACCACAAACATCCAGATGTCCTTAGTCACATCAGGAACCATGGACTTCAACATGGGACCAGGTCACAGCAAAGACCACTGACATTCCCATTGACTTTAATGGGAATATAGACCACAGCAATCAACTAGGCCCTCAGCTACAGCATGGATCATGCACAACATCATGGTCATTAGCAACAGCATGGGTCACTGACATAAACACAGCTCTTGGCTGAAGCAGAGCCATGCCAAAGTCATGAAGCTTAATCATACAAGTCTTTAACTTGCTTGGTTAGTTTTGCCCCAGTGTGTTTTAGATTATTTGAGTCTATTGTGAAAGGTGTTATATCCCTGATTTCTTTCTGAGCCCATTTATCATTTGTATAGAGTAGTGCTCCATTTTTTAGCCAATCTTGTATCCAGCCACTTGACTAAAGTTGTTTATCAGCTGTTGGAATTCCATGGTAGAATTTTTGGAGTCACTTATGTGTACTATCATATCATTAGCAAATAGTGATACTTTGACTTCTTCTTTTTCAATTTGTATCCCTTTGATCTCCTTTTGTTTTCTTATTGCTCTAGCTAAAACTTCAATTACTATATTGGATAGATATCAAGAGAGTGGGCAGCCTTGTTTTGTTCCTGATTTAGCAAAGGGGTTAAGACCAGGCTGGAGAAACCCACAGAAACAGCTGACCTAAACAAGGGGTTGCTCATGGACCCCAGACTGACAGCTTGGAAACCAGCATAGGACTGTTCCAGACTCCCTGAAGGAGGGAGTCAGATTGGAGGTCTGGACATCTATGGGACCACTGGTAGTGGATCAGTATTTATCCCTAGTACACGAATGAACTTTGGGAGCCCATTCCACATAGAGCGTTACTCTCTCAGCCTAGACACATGGGGGAGGGCCTAGTCCTGCTCCAAATGATATGACAGACTTTGAAGATTCACCCATGGAAGGCCTCACCCTCCCTGGGTAGCAGAAAGGGGTTGGCTAGGGGGTGGGAGGCAGCAGAGGGGAGAGAGAGAGGGAACTGGTATTGACATGTAAAAGAAGCTTGTTTCTGATTTAAAATTGGTCTAATTACAATTATAATAATTAAAAAAGAAACACATCTCAATGTCAAAGACAGATGTTACCTAAGAGTAAAGGGTTGGAAAAATATTTTTGATCAAATTGACCTAAGAAACAAGCTGGTATAACAATCCTAATATCTACCAAATTAGACTTCAACCTAAAATCAATCAAAAGAGATGAAGAAGGGCATTTCATATTCATCACAGGAAAAGTCCATCATGATGAAGTCTCAATTCTGAATATCTATGCCCCAAATATGAAGGCACCTACATTCATATAACAAACCTCCACAGATACAAAAAATTGGTTGGGAGACTTTTAATAACTGCTTTTTCCCCTAGAAATTATAGAAACAAGGATTGGAATCATTAGGCACCATTGCATTGCATACATGGTTTATGCTATGCTCACTATTGACTATTAACTTGGCATGATCTAGAACTGCTGATGAGACAATACTCTGTGAGGGTTTTTCTAGATTAGATTATCATCTGGACATGTTGTGAAGGGTAGGAAGACTTACATGAAATGTAAGAGGCATCTTTTGGCAGTGTCCCAGATGTAAGGAGCTATGAGGGACAAGTTTTGGTTTTTGGTCTGCTTATCATTGCCTCCTGATTGCAAATGCATTTATCATATTGTTGCTGCTGTCTCTGCTGTTGCCGTTCTTTGCTGACACCAGAAGCCAGCATTTTAAACCTTCCAATGTGGACTGAAAACTATCTCCTCTCTGGAAGACTTCTTCAGAGGCAGCCAGCCTTGTTGGCTAAGTACCTATCAGGTTCTTGGCCTCCCCAGCATGAAGATAGCTTTTGTTGGATTATGCAGACCATACTGTGAAAAACAATATTAAAAGCCTAGACCTTGCTAAGAGGGCTTTTCAGGGAGACTGAATATTGAAGAATTACAGCAATTTAATTACTGCCTCATACTGAAAAGCCAGACTTTTTCACCTGTGAAGCAAAACAACAAGCTCTGGAAGGTGAAGAGAGAGGTTCCAGGTACCAGGTACCATGGCAAGAAACTCACAGAAGAGCAACTGGGAGAAATAGTTACGTCTGTGTTAAATGTGTTCCAGGGTCTGTTTATGTTCAGGAATGTGACTGTAGATGTTTCCCTGGAGGAGTGAGAACAACTGGCTTTGTGTATCATTGTGATGCTGGGGGATTGCAGCAATTGGTCTGTAGAACCACTGCTTGTGTGCTTAAACAGGGGAAAGTATTGGATCAGTGCTCAAAGCATTTTGTCCATCACTATGTCAATAACAAAGGTAAGTCTTGCAAATATAATGAACTTGACAAACTGTTTCATGAAACTTCCAGATGTTTAGAAAACAAGTAATACTGCAGAAACGGCAACAAATACAAATGTGGGAGCCACAGGAATGCCTCATTTGAATCATCAAACCTCAATAAATGTAAAAGCATGCATACTGGAAAAGAACCCGGGGAATATAAAGACTGTAACAAATATTCAAATTTGTCTTCCAACACTAATCAAAATCGTAGAATCCCCATAAAATAGTGTAAATCTGAAGAAAGTAATAAATATTTTGGATCTACCCACAAATTTGTTCAATACGGAGTCCATAGTGGAGAGAAACCACAAAATGTAGGAAATATGGAAAATGCTTCAGAAAAAACTCAAGCTTCCAGAAACATCAAAGAATTTATAATGGAGAAAGAACATGGAAATGTAAAGAATGTGGTAAATCCTTTTTATTAGTTGGAACATCTTAAAATCCATTACAGAATAAATACTATAAGTGAAACCTTACAAATATAAGGGATGTGACAAATCATTTACTAGTTGCTCGAGTCCCAGAACACATTAGAAAACTCATAATAAGAGAAAACAAATGCAATGAATGTGACAAATCTTTTACCAAGTGTTTGGTGCTTATAAACCACCCAATAATTCATGCTGGAGAGAAACCTTACAAATGTAAGGAATTTGACAAATCATTTAATAAGTGCCTTAACCTTAGGACATTAAAAAGTTCATGTTAGAAAGAAAATCTACAAAAGTACAGAATATGATAGGAATTCCATTAGTTGTCACAACTTAAAGAACATTTCAAAATTCATATTGGAAAGAAACCTTACAAATGCAATGGATGTGGCAAATACTGTGCCTTCTACTAAAATCTTAGAAGATATCAGAAAATTCAAACTGTATAGACCCCTTATAAATGTACAGAATGTGAAAAATCATTTACTCAGCATTTGCTAGTTACAGACCACAGCATGATCCATTCTAGAGAGAAACATCATGAACAAAAGAAACTTATGAAAGCCTTTAATAAATGAATAAATCTTACAAAGCATCAAGAACTTATACTGAAGAATTCAGCAAATGTAACAAAGTAGGAAAATTTTTCATAAAAACATTTTCTTATTCAACCTAGAAAGATGAAAATCATAATGAAAACAAAAGGGAGAAATATAAAGATTAGGACCAAGTATTTGTTCCTCCGGTCTTTGACATCAGACAGTTCATACTGGAGAGAAACCATATAAATACATACTGTTGTGTTATCACTTTGTTACTTTCACTTTAGAAATTCCACATTAGAGGAGTTGAAGAGATGGTGCAGCATTTATAATCACTGTTCACTCTTTGAGGGAGATCATGGTTGAATTGCCAGCACTCATATGGCAATATTATACAGCCATCCTTAATTCCTTTTCCTGGGTAACTGATGCCCTCTCTGACCTCTGGGTCTACTATGTATATGTGGTGCAGATATACACATGGGCAAAACAGCAATACAATCTATTTTTAATAAAAGGAAAATATTCATTATAAAAATAAAATAAACTCTGTTCTAAAGAAGCCCAAGAAATGTACATCAAAGAGGCTATGAATTGATGCCTTAATGAGTGCAGTGAAAACACAGACACTTGAATCAAGTAATGCAAACAGTTCAATTCACAAAAATAGAAATTAACAAAGAAATAGAATCACTAAAGAAAACCAAAGCTGGGAGCATGGGAGGAGGTGGGAGGGAGCTAGGAGAATGTGAAGGGGAGAAGAGGAAGAGTGAGGAGGACATGAGGGAGCAGAAAGGTTGAGTCGGGGGAAGAATAGAAGAAAACAAGAAAGGAGATACCATAATAGAGGGAGACATTTTAGGTTTAAATAGAAATCAGGCACTAGGGAAATGTCTGGAGAGCTACAAAGATGACACCAACTAACAATCTAAGCAACAGAGGAGAGGCTATCTTAAATGCCCTCCCCTGATAATGAGATTGATGACTGACTTATATGCCATCCTAGAGCCTTCATCCAGCAGCTTGTGGAAGTAGAAGCAGACACCCACAACTAATCACTGATCTGAACTGGAATCCAGATGCAGAGAAGGACTAGTGATGAGTAAAGAGGTCCAGACCAGGCTGGTGAAACCCACAGAAACAGCTGACCTGATCAAAAGGGAGATCCTTGTCCCCAGACTGATAGCTGGGATACCATCATGTGACTGATCTAGACCCCAGGAACATGGGTTTCAGTGAGGAGACCTCAGAAATCTACAGGACCTCTTGCAGTAGATCATTACTTATCCCTAGCATAGGTGTGGACTTTGGGAGCCCATTCCACATAGAGGGATACTCCCTGAGCCAAGACACATGGAGATAGGCCTAGGCCCTATCCCAAAAGATATGATAGACTCTGATGACACCCTATGAAAGGCCTCACCCTCCCTGGGGAGAAGAAAGGATATGTGATAGGTAGGGTTTTAGTTGGGGGAGGAGGGTGATAGGGGATTGGGAGGGAGAGGGAACTGGGATTGACATGTAAAACAATCTTGTTTCTAATTCAAATAAAAAACCAAAGCTGAAATAAAACTGGAAATGACAAATTCATAATGTCAAATGAATCCTAAGGCAAGCCTCATCAATGAACAGATTCAAACACATGAAAGGGAGACTTCCAGGTCTTGAAAACAAGGTAGAAAAAAGTTTCTTAGTCAAAGAACTTTTAAATAAAAAAATCCAGGCACAAAATATTCAGGAGATCTGGGACCCATGAAAAGGCAAAACCTACAAATAATAAGTAGAGAAGAAAGAGAAGAAAACCAGGTCAAAAGTACAGAAAATATTTTTAACAAAATCATAGAAGAAAAAAACATGTAGAACACCAGGTAGGCAATACTCAAAATGAAACTCTGTACAACACAATCATTTTACAAATTAAAACATTTTAAGAGGTAGAAAGATAGAAGAAGATTGCTTATGAAGAAAACTGCTTAAAGGGGCATGAGGGAACATGGTGAATGATGAGTATGTTCTCTATCAGAACTGTGTTAGCCATTACATGACTATATAAATTTATCAAAATATCTCAGATTCTTCACATGAAGTTAGTGAATTTTTATATGAGAACAAACAGAGATTTGAAATAAAAAATGTGAAGGTATCCCAAGTGGACGTTGTAAAAAGCAAAAGAAAATAACACCTCCCCTCCAGGCCCAGTACTCAGGGCACTAGTTTCCAATTCTTATTTTATAAATAGCTATGGTAAATAAAGATTTTGTGCCTCTATTAAATTGGAATGATTTTATTTATCTTATTTATTCATAGTGTATTAGGATACACTGAGATAACAGATGTAGTTGTACTATAAAATGTTTACCACCTTTGTTATGATGATGAGAATGTGTGCTCTGTGCAGATGGATTTTTATCAGCTATAGAGAATATTTTGCCTAGAACAGGGTCAAAGGGAACAAACTGAATACTGAATCTCAGGACTCACAAGCCCCAACTCCTCCAGAGCAATTGCTCTTCATCAGCTGATTAATAAATGTTTTATCAGTGCAGCCTTAGGCTAATTTTACCTCCTGGGAGAAAGTCTGACTACAGTTGTGACAGGTGACACAGGAAAGCTGCAGAAGTGAAATGTAGAAAAAGGCCAAAATAGTAACATTCATATCTCAGATGGCTGGTGGTCTGAACTTTAATTTTGCCTTCAGAATGTCCCATCAGAGACCTGATGTTTCCTGGTGTTTCAAGTCACTATCCTAATTCATTGAAACTGAACACTTTATCTCACTAGAAACATCTCCCTGAATTTTACATTTTTTATGAACTCCCCACCTTAGTGTAGGTTGCTATGTACAGGTTTGCAGGAACTGTGGATTTCTAGTTGATGGTGGCAGTGGGGTAGGATTTTTTAATTTTTTTTACTTGCATTAGAAACAAGATTGTTTTCTTTTCTCCACTTTTTTATTTAAATTAGAAACAAGATTGTTTTACATGACAATCCCAGTTCCCTCTCCCTCCACTCCTCACCTGCCCAACACTAACACCCTACTTATCCCATACTCTTTCTGCTCCCCAGGGAGGGTGAGGCCTCTCATAGGGGTTCTTCAGAGTCTGTTGTATCATATGGGATAGGGCCTAGGCCCTCCCCCGTGTGTCTAGGCTGAGGGACTATCCCTCTATGCGAAATGGGTTCCCAAAGTCCATTCCCATGCTAGGGATAAGTACTGATCTACTACAAGAGGCCCCAAAGATTTCCAAAGCCTCCACACTGACACCCACAATCATGAGGTCTGGATCAGTTCCATGCTGGTTTCCCAGTGATCAGTTTGGGGGCCAAGAGCTCCCCGTTGTTCAGGTCAGCTGTTTCTGTGGGTTTCTACAGCCTGATCTTGACCCCTTTGCTCATCACTTCACCTTCTCTGCAACTGGATTCCAGTTCAGTTCAGTGTTTAGTCGTGGGTGTCTGCTTCTACTTCCACCAGCTGCTGGATGAAGGCTCTAGGATAGCATATAAATTAGTCATCAATCTTATTATCAGGGGAGGGCATTTAAGGAAGCCTCTCCTCTGTTGCTTAGATGGTTAGTTGCTGTCATCTTTGTAGATCTCCAGACATTTCCCTAATGCCTGAATTCTCTTTAAACCTATAATGTCTCCCTCTATTATATCTATTATCTTGCTCTCTTCTATTGTTCCCGAAACTTAACCTTCCTGATCCCTCTTGTCCTCATCTCCCCTTCTCACTCTCCTAGCTACCTTTCTCCTCCCCCATGCTGCCAATTTGCTCAGGAGATCTTGTAACTTTCCCCTTCTCTGGGGGAACATGTATGTCTCTCTTAGAGTCCTCCCTGTTTCTTAGATGCTCTGGTAGTGTGGGTTGTGGGCTGGTAATCCTTTGCTCTATGTCGAGAATCCATATATGAGTGAGTACATAACCATATTCATCTTTTTGTGACTGGGTTACCTCACTCAGAAGGGTTTCTTCTAGTTCCATCCATTTGCCTGAGAATTTCAAGATTCCATTGTTTTTTTTTTTCTGATGAGTAGTACTCCATTGTGTAGATGTACCACATTTTCTCTATCCATTCTTCAGTTGAGGGGCATCTAGGTTGCTTCCAGGATCTGCCTATTACAAATAATGCTGCTATGAACATCGTTGAACAGATGTCCTTTTGGGTATATGCCTAAGAGTGGAATTGCTGGATCTTGTGGTAGACTGATTCCCATTTTCCTAGGAATTGCCATACTGATTTCCAAACTGGCTGTACGAGTTGGCACTCCCACCAGCAGTGGAGGAGTGTTCCCCTTTCTCCACATCCTCTCCCACATAAACTGTCATTGGTGTTTTTGATTTTAGCCATTCTGACAGGAGTAAGATGGTATCTCAGATTTGTTTTGATTTGCATTTTCCTGATGGCTAAGGATGTTGAACACTTTATTATGTGTCTTTCACCTATTTAAATTCTTCTATTGAGAATTGTCTATTTAGTTCTGTACCTCACTTTTTAATTGGATTATTTGGTGTTTTGGAGACTAGCTTTTTGAATCTTTGTAAATTTTGGAGATCAGACCTCTGTTGGATGTGGGGTTGGTAAATATCTTTTCCCAATCTGTTGGCTGCCATTTTCTCTTGTTGACTGTGTCCTTTGCCTTAAAGAAGCTTCTCAGTTTCAGGAGGTCCCATTAATTAATTGTTGAATTCAGTGTCTGTGCTACTGGTGTAATGTTCAGGAAGTGGTCTCCAGTACCAATTTGTTCAAGGGTATTTCCTACTACCTCTTCTAATAAGTTCAGTGTGGCTGGATTTATGTTGAGCTCTTTGATCCATTTGGACTTAAGTTTTGTGCATGGCGATAGACATGGATCTATCTGCAGTCTTCTACATGCCAGCATCCACATATGCCAGCACCATTTGTTGAAGATGCTTTCTTTATTCCATTGTATAGCTTTAGCTTCTTTGTCAAAAATCACATGTTCGTAGGTGTGTGGGTTAATATCAGGGTTTTCAACCCGATTCCATTGGTCTACCTATCTAATTTTGTGCCATTAACAAGCTGTTTTCAGAACTATGGCTCTATAATAGAGCTTGAAGTCAGGGATGGCGATGCCTCCGGAAGTTCTGTTATTGTACTGGGTTGTTTTAGCTATCCAGGGTCAATTGTTTTCCCATATAATTTTGAGAACTGTTTTTTCAAGGTCTGTGAAGTATTGTGCTGGGATTTTGATGGGGATTGTATTGAATCTGTAGATTACTTTTGGCAAGAATGCCATTTTTACTGTGTTGATCCTACCTATCCAAGAACATGGGAGATCCTTCCATTTTCTGGTATCTGCTTTAATTTCTTTCATTAAAGACTCAAAATTCTTATGATACAGGTCTTTCACTTATTTTGGTTAGCATTACCCCAAGGTATTTTATGTTGTTTTTGGCAATTGTAAATGGTGAGGTTTCTCTGATTTCTTTCTCAGCACATTTATCATCCATATATAGGAGGGCTACTAATTTTTTTGAGTTAATCTTGTATCCTTCCACTTTGCTAAAGATGTTTATCAGCTGTAGGAGTTCCCTGGTAGAGTTTTTGGGTCACTTATGTAGACTATCATATCATCTGCAAATAGTGAAAGCTTGACTTCTTCCTTTCCAATTTCTATACCCCTGATCTCCTTTTGTTGTCTTATTGCTCTAGCTAGAACTTCAAGGACAATATTGTAGAGGTATGGAGAAAGTGGACAGCCTTGTCTTGTTCCTGATTTTAGGGGAAACACATTGATTTTTTCTCCATTTCTTTTGATGTAGGCTGTTGGCTTGTTGTAAATTGCTTTTATTATGCTGAGGTATGTTCCTGTTATCCCTGATCTCTCCAAGACCTTTATCATGAAGGGATGTTGGATTTTGTTAAAGGCTTTTTCAGTAGCTAGTGAGATGATCATGTGGTTTTTCTTTCTCAGTTTGTTTATATGGTGGATTATATTGATGGATTTTCATATCTTGAACTATCCTTGCATCCCTGGAATAAAACCTACTTGCTAGTGGTGGATGATTTCTTTGATGTGTTTTTGGATTCCATTTGCCAGTATTTTACTGGGTATTTTTGCATCAATATTCATGAGTGATATTGGTCTGTAGTTCTCTTTCTTAGTTGTGTCTTTGTGTGGCTTGGATACCAAGGTTATTGAACCCTCGTTAAAAGAAGCAGCAATGACCCTTCTGCTACTATTGTGTGGAATACTTTGAGGAGAATTGGTATTAGCTGTTGCTTGAATTTCTGGTAGAATTCTGCACTGAAGCCATCTGGCCCTGGACTTTTTTTGCTTGGGAGAATTTTGATGACTGTTTCTATTTCGTTAGTGGTTATAAGTCTATTTAAGTTGCTTATCTGTTCTTGATTCAATTTTGGTCAGTGAAATATATCCAGAAAATTGTCCATTTCATTTAGATTTTCGAATTTTGAGGAATACAGGTTTTCGAAGTATGACCTGATGATTCTCTGGATTTTCCTCTGTGTCTATTGTTATGTCCCCCTTTTCATTTCTGATTTTGTTAATTTGCATGTTCTCTCTCTGGCTTTTCCTTAGTTTGGATAAAGGTTTGTCTATCTTGTTGATTTTCACAAAGAATCAACTCTTCGTTATACCGATTCTTTGTATTGTTCTCCTAGTTTCCACTTTATTGATTTCAGCCCTCAATTTGATTATTTCCTGGCATCTGCTCCTCCAGGGTGTATTGGCTTCTTTGTGTTCTAGAGCATTCAGTTGTGCTGTTAATACTCTAGTGTGATTATTCTCCTGTTTCTTCATGTGGGCACTTTGCGCTATGAAATTTCCTCTTAGCGCTGCTTTCAGAGTTTCCCATAAGTTTGGGTATGTGTGTCAAAACTCTCATTGAATTCCAGGAAATCTTTAATTTCATTAGTTTAATTTCTTTTTTATTTCTTCCTCCACCCAGGGATGGTGCAATTGGTTATTATTCAGTTTCCATGAGTTTGTAGGTTTTCTGCTATTTGTGTTGTTGTTGAATTCTAACTTTAAAGAATGGTGGTCTGATAAGATACAGGGGGTTATTCCAATTTTCCTGTACCTGTTGATTTTTGCTATGTTTCCCAGTATGTGATAGATTTTAGAGAAGGTTCCATGTGACCCTGAGAAGAAGGTGTATTCTTTTGTGTTTGGATGGAATGTTCTGTAGATGCCTGTTAAACCCAATTGGGCTATAACTTCTACTAGTTCCTTTGTTTCTTCGTTAAGTTTCTGTGTGGTGTTCCTGTCTAGTGGTTAGAGTGGGGTGTTGAATTCTCCCACTATAAGTGTGTGAGGTTTTAAGTGTGATTTTAGTTTTAGTAATGTTTCTTTTATGAATGTGGACACCTTTGTATTTGGGGCAAAGATGTTCAGAATTGAGACTTCATCTTGATGGACTTCTCCTGTAATGAGTAGGAAGTGACCATCTTCATCTCTTTTGATTGATTTTAGTTTATGTCTGATTTATGAGATATTAGGATTGCTATCCCTGCTTGTTTCTTGAGACCATTTGATTGGAAAATCTTTTCCCACCCCTTTACTCTGAGGTACCATTTGTCTTTGAAATTGAGGTGTGTTTCTTATATGCAGCAGAAGGATGGATTCTGTCTTTGTATCCACTCTGTTAGCCTGTGTCATTTTATAGGTGAATTAAGACCATTAATATTGAGGGTTATTAATGACCATTTATTTTTCATTCTTGTTTGTTCTGGATTTTGTGGGGATGGTTCAGTTGTGTTTGGATTTCTGCCCCATTTTTCTTTTGACTGTCAGTAAAGTGGGATTATCTATTGCCTATGTTTTTCTGGTTTTAGTTAACTTCCTTGGGTTGGAGTTTTCTTTCCAGAACTTTCTGGAGGGCTGGATTGGTGGATATGTATTGTTTAAATCTGGTTTTGTCATGGAATATCTTGTTTTCTCCATCTATATTGATTGAAATTTTGCTGTGTAGTCTGGCTTGGCATCTGTGGTCTCTTATTGTAGGTAGAATATCTATCCAGGACCTTCTGGCTATCAGAGTTTCCATGGAGAAGTCTGGTGTAATTCTAATAGGCTTGCCTTTATATGTTACTTTGCATTTTTCCTTTGCTTCTCTCAATATTCTTTCTTTATGCTGTATGTTTGGGGTTTTGATTATTATGTGGTGAGGAGACTTTTGTAGTCCACTCTATTTGGTGTTCTGTGGGCTACTTGTACTTTGATTTGCATGTCTTTCTTTAGGTTGGGAAAGTTTTCTTCTATGATTTTGTTGAATATGTTTTCTGCACTTTTGAGTTGGGTTTCTTCACCTTCTTCTATACTTATTATTCTTAGGCTTGGTTTTTTTCACAGTGTCCCATATTTTCTGTATGTTTTGTGTTAGGGATTTGTTGGACTTAAGATTTTCTTTGGTTGATGAGTCTATTTCTCCTAGTTTATCTTCAGTGTCTCACATTCTGTCTTCCATCTCTTGTGTTCTGTTGGTTATGTTTGCATCTGTGGTTCCTGATTGTTTACTCCGCTTTTCTACTTCCAGCATTCCCTCAGTTTGTGTTTTCTTTATTGTCTCTATTTCAGTTTTCAGGTCTTGAACTGTCTGAATAGTTTCCTTCAGCAGTTTGATTGTATTTTCTTGCCATTCCTTAAGAGATTTGCTGATTTCTAGTACTTTTTGGTTTTTTTTCTTCCATTTCTTTACGGGATTTTTTTTTCATATCCTCTTTGAGGCCCTCTATCATTTTCATGAAGATCATGAAGGTCATTCTCTTCTGCATCATCTGCGTTGTGATGTTCAGGTCTTGCTGGTGTATGGTATCTAGACTACGATGGTGACATATTGGTTTTTCTGTTGTTGAATGTGTTTTTATATTGTCTTCTTCCCATCCTTTCTCTGGTTGGTGTAGAAGTATTCTCTTCCTCTCCTGGTGGACACAGGACCAAGGTTCCTATCTGGTAGGTGCAAACAGATTCAATACTCTGATGTTTCTCCTCTTCCCATGGATGGAGGTGGGACTGGCACCAGAAACCCGAAGGTATCTGGATGTGCTGAATCCGGAAGAACTAGGATCTGTCGTGAGCAGCCCCCAGGCCTCAGGTGACCCAAAGCAGGGCAGAAAAAGAAGGACTGGAAACAGCCCCGAGCCTACTCAGTCAGCTGGATTTTACTTCTTAGACCCTTATAAAGGCTGACTTTGCAGGTGAAAATGTTTTTTCACAAATGACAGACTTCTGTCTTTGAGCCTACACCAATTTCTGATTAGAAGGAAGCTAATCATTTGTTTTCTTTGTAAAAGGAGGTTCCTCGTGAAGAATGAATAGTCTAAGATAAAAATACATGGTCTGACCTGACTGTTCACATTGACTCAAGGGGAATGGACCAACTTGTCTTAGGACCAAGGAAACTAAATGAAAGGTTGGAAAAAGGTCAACTTGACCAGTGTGTAGATATAGAGAGAAGGAAAGCCAAATGCCATCAAACTTTTCCTGCTGGCCTCTCTTTGCAACTCTCAAAGTTAAAAATAAAAAAAAGAAAAGTATCTCAATTTTATGGCACATTTTCCTTGGCTAAGAACTTCTAAACAGTGAAACACTCCTAAATTCCTCTGAACAAAAAACCTATGTCTGTATGTAGTGTATTCCTGCATGCCAGAAGAGGGCACCAGATCTCATTATAGATTGTTGTGAACCACCATGTATGTGGTTGCTGGGAATTGAACTCAGGACATCCAGAAGAGAGCAGCCTGTGCTCTTAATCTCTGAGCCATCTAACCAGGCTATTATCCATAGCCCCCGGAAAGGCTAGGTAACAAGGAGGATCCCAATAGGGACATGTGGGTTCCCCGGGGAAGGGGAAATAGAAGTGACCTCCTGGGTAAACTGGGTGTGCGAGTTAAGGGTGGAAATATGAGGGATCAGGTTGGATGGGTTAGGGACAGGACAGAGGAGAGCAATGAAAGTAATGTCTTGATGGGGGCACATTTCTGGGTTAGGGAGAAACTTGGTGTTAGGGAAAATCCCAGGAATCCACAAGGATGACCCCAGCTAAGACTCCTAGCAATAGTGGAGAGGATGCCTGAACTGGCCATCTCTTGTTATCAGAGAGTCTTCATCCAGTAACTAGTAGAAGCAGATGCAGAGATCCACAGCCAAGCACTGGGCCAAGCTCTGGTAGTCCTGTTGAAGAGAGGGAGGAGGGATTATAAGAGCCAGAGAGGTCAAGGTCATGATGGGTGAACCCACAGAGACAGCTGACCTGAGCTTTGTGGGACCTCACAGACTCTGGATTAACAGCTGGAGAGCCTGCATGGGACTCACCTAGGCCCTCTGTATGAGTGTGATAGCTGTGTAGCATGGTCAGTTTGTTGGGTTCATAGCAGCAGGATCAGGACCTGTCCCTGGCACTTAAGCTGGCTTTTGGGAACCTATTCCCCATGCTGGGTTGCCTCACCAGCCTTGATGAAGAGGGAGGAGCTTGGTGCTATCTTAACTTGATATGACATTCTTTATTGACTCCCATGGGAGGCCTACCCCTTTCTGAATGGAAGCAGATGAGGAGTGGATGGGGTATGGTAGAGAGGTGATGAGGGGATGGGGGGAGACGGGTATAAGGAGAGTAGGAAGAGGAACTGACTGGGATGTGAAACAAATGAAAAAACAATAAAAAAGAATTTGTAAGGATGTTTGTTACTTACTGCAAAAGAAAGAAAGAAAGAAAGAAAGAAAGAAAGAAAGAAAGAAAGAAAGAAAGAAAAAGAAAGAGCCTATTTCTGAGTATGACTATTAAATCTTTTGGATAGTGGTGGTAGAAGCAAACCACTAGATCAGATTTCTCTTGGGGTTACATTCATTGTAATTATTGTGCTCTAGGGTTTGCCATGGAGCACTAGCCTAATTGCATAGAATTGAAGCCTATATATCTAAACTTACTTACTCCTAAATTGATGATGCAGAAAAACAATCACATGGGAAACACAGTTGTATAATTCTCCAAGAAAGAAGATTCAAGTAAAAAGGCCCCAAACGTGAACACATACAGAAAAGCACCACATTTCAGAACATTTAAAGACTGGAAACACATTATAATTATGCTATATAGAGACCAAATATATATATTAATGGAAATATAATAGGAAAGATGCATAAAATGACATATAGACAGACATACATATACATAGATTTATGCTATGTAAAGGTTCATATAACTATCCAACAGACTTGGCTGCAAAGTGAGGTATCAAATCCTGCCAAGGTGAATGGTTGGAACTGGAAAATATACTGAGTGAGATAATGCAGACACCCTAAAGACAAGTGTTACATGTTCTCATTTGTGTCTGGACTTAGTGTTGAGTCTTGTATTTAATTTGAAGTACCTATAAAATCCAGGAAACTGGAAAGGGACCATCATTGGGGAAGTAAGATCTTAAGCAAGGGGGAAGAGTAGAAGAGGTGGCATGAAGGGGAAAGGGGGAATAATAGGGCAGGAGGTTTAAGAAGAAAGAGGACTGGGAAGGTAGGGAAGAAGAGTGGTTTGTGGAGGATAACTAACACTAAAGATGTTTGAAAAGTCATATGGAAACCTATTTTTATAAGACACACACACACACACACACACACACAAAGAGTTTGACTAAGGTTACTGTACACAGACTGTTCATCCTAGAAGAAATAGATAGCCAAAGGAAAAGCACAGTGGTGGATATAGGATATTTTCCCATAAGTTGTTGGTCAAAAATGTCTGACTCACAAAACAATACAAGGTATTCCCGTCCTTCTTGGTTGCCCACTCTAACTTAATAGCAAGATCCCTATTGCTGAAAATCCCACACTCATTGGCCAAAGGATATGAAGAAATTAAATTGATACTGACAATGAAGCTTTCTCTCCATTGAATAGCCTTCATAAGTTCTAGAAGGTATCATGCAGGCTCCTGGGCATGAAAAATCATCAGTAGTCTTACTCAGCTGTAGACCCTGTGAATGATAGTAATAACTGGCATGGAAGATATGCCATGGCTACAATAGTGAAACTAATGTTATGGGGGTAAGCAACTGATTTCTGATTATATTTTAGACTTGGTCCATAACTGGAAATTCATGTCTGGTTCTATAAATCTGGCCAAGAACCCATGGTTGGGTTCCAAAGAAACTAAAAAAGGAATCTTACTTCATTTATTGGATTGTTTTAAGTTCTTTGGTGCTTCTTCTATCCCACCAATGTTTCTAAGGGATTCTAGTATCTGGGAACCTCCATCCAGGTTCCCCATGGTGAGAACTCTGAGTCAAAACCTCAGACCTCTTTGGAGAAGACTAGTGGCTGGTCACCCTAGTCTACCTTTAAGAACCACCTGGATTGCTGTAGGGGGGTTATAGGAAGAAAGGCAGGCTCTGTAGGTTCATACAAGACCAAGGACAGAGAAAAGAAAGCAGAAATTAATCAAGAAATCTAAATCAAGTACCCAAAGCATACTGAACCTTATTAGGGAGCTTTTCAGAGAATATGTTGGAAAAAGAAATCATTAGTGCTTGTCTAGAATTACAAAGAATTCTAGGTATGAACAATTCTTTCATACTTGAACTCTTATATGACATGCAAAGTTTAGTTAATTAAATATACATTGTCAAGTCCTTCTTTCTACCAATAGTTATACTTTATTTTTATCTCTCCCAGCTGCCATAGAACAACACAAACCATTCTAACTCCGTATCCATCTATGCAACTTACCATTTTAATGAGAAACGTGAGCAGAGGGTGAGTCCACAACCATGAAATAAGAAGAAAAGCAATCATGTATCTAATCAGATCCAATTACTAAGTAAAACCTTAATTCTCAAAACAGCTAAACAGAAATGTTTTGTTTCCGAGATGAAGATATTAAGACTCTCTGGAGACCTATAATTATAAAGGACTATGCACAAGCATACTCAGAAAACCAGGAGCAGAACTAAAGTTTCCTGATGCCTGCTTCAGTCATCACACATGGCTAAATTGTGTTCTTACCACACAAATACCCAAATAATGAGTAGATGTACATCAGTTTATTCTTACTTGCTCAGAAACTAGGGTCTTCCTTAAGATTCTAAACACTCCATGGGTTGGAATCAAGTAATATTAAGTTCTCCTAGCTAGATCCTACAGCAATCTAAAGTTATATGATCCTAGAGGCACTTTTATTGTGTGAGAAATTACCTGAATATAACTGGCGAAATAGATTTACAAGCCATCCCAACCTTAAGAGGTTTGAACACAACTCAGGCAAAATGTGGGATGAGTGGCATGTTTTGGCTATACCTGCAGTGGTATTGTATCTAGGATACCACCTTGCTGAAGCAAAAGAAGCCCTTTACTTCATTTGGAAAATGAATTTTGGACTCTCATATTGATATCAACAAATATTTACAGATAATCAGTCATGTAACAGTCTTAGAGAAAATACATATTTCCAATCCAATTAGTTTGTTGTTTTTGCCATTATGATCATTTCTAGTTACCCCAAGGTTTCAGATATGAAAAATGACACTCAAACAGGTAAAATGATTTATTCTGGATTTTAGAAGTAGTAAGTGGCAGCCAACATTTCAATTCAAGTGTGTTTGATTTAAAAGAGATGCCACTTACATCACATTGGGTTGTCAGGAAACAAAATCCACTGACTTTCTTCTTTCTATCAATAACCATTTGTTGAATGAGCAAATGAGTGCCCGAGTGAATGAAAGACATATAGAATGGGTAGAGGGACAAGGAAAGAAGAAGGAACTTAGGATTTATGAGCATCCATGTTGCTAGGAACTGGGATGGGAGACATCCTTAAATTTGATTTTAATAAAACTTTACAATAATCCTGAGACAAATCTTATCCAGCATTCCATTCCCCATATGGGAAATTGAGGACAACACATGTTCTACAAAATCCTCAAAATAGCAGAACAAAAATTTTGAGTTTAGTGTATCCCACTCTAAAGTTAATTCTTTCCACTATACTGGTTTGTCCCAGAAACCTCTAGAATAGGAACTGAGAAGGAGCTGGTAAGAGTCCATGTAGATTATGATGTAAGGGCAGCAACTGAATCGTACACAATGAACTGAAGTCCTCAGGATTTGATCAAGTTGAAGGTAAACTAGAGAGATACTAATGACGATTTGAATATGGTTCTTAGAGCCTGTCATCAGCCGGGTCCGAACTATAAAAGGAACTGGATGACAACTGGCTTCCCATTTGGGGTCCTGATGTCACCCTTCTTTTCAGAGATATATTTATCCTCAAGTATCTGGCTTGGACCTCAAAAAACATAGCCGTGATGTGGGATCCACTTATATCTCAAAGGTGAGAGTGGCTGCAAAGGTGTGGTAAGATGTGAACCAATCTCAGGATTATATTTTCCCACACTTAGCCTATTAATAAACACAGATCAGCCCCCAGGATAGAGTATACTAACACTATCTCAGCTGATCCTTCCCCTGAGGGAGTTTCATCTGCTTCAAATGATCAGACAGAGGCTGAGGATATCTGATATACTTAGCAGAGAGGTGGTAGCCTCTGAACTTTCAAAAGACTCAGAATTTTCAGGGGTTGTCTCTTCCTAAAAGGGAGAGAGAAGAGCAATAGCTGAGACAACTTTCATTGCATTAGACCCTCCTGTCCTACTTGACTTCCCAGGCATGATAGGAGTGAGACCTAAGCAAGTGACTCATAAAATATGGCTTATTAATAATCAGCACCTGCAATAATGTCACTGAAGGTGAGTTTAGCTATAAATAGCATTTTGTTTCTGAATGTTTAAGATTATGGTTTAGAATTGGAGTAAAATAGTATTAGGGCATGGTGGAAAGTCAGGAGATTGAAGACTTTGGTCACAACTATGTTATGAACTGATGTCTGACCTTGGACAGATCTCAGTCTCTTTGCATCTGTTTCTTCATGCATAAAATAAGAGGATCCCTCAAGCTTTTAAACCCTTTCTAGTTCTGACAGAGAGTGACCACCATCCTGTCTTCATTATTCTTTACTCTTTCTTCCCTTTACTTCAATGGATTTCTGAGAGAATTGTTATAGGAGATCCAAATGAGGGTTATTTTGTTTTTACCTTCCTAAAATGCTGAGAAGAAATTTGTGTTAGAAATAAACTGAACCAAAGCATCTCATATGTTTCACACAGATGAGTATAAAGGAAGAGATGGGAGAAGGAGTAGGTTCTATGCAGCTACAACGATTTTGAGGTTGGGAATCTTTAGAACAAGAGAAGGTAGGTCCAGGACTCCCAGAACATTTATAGAATTTGGAAAATAATTTTATAAAATCATAATCAAAATTAGCATTCATACAAATTGTGCTGCAAAAAAGATTAGAGATGAGGTAGGATGTGTACAAGCCCAGGCAACCAATAATTTCTTTCAAATGTGGTATGGCTTGTGAATGAAAAGAGCTAGCAAATAGCTCATTGGGAAGGAAGCATTCTAAAGTTCTGTGACATAAGTAAGGAATTAAATGGAAAGTTTCTGGATTTTAAATGACATAAATTAAACATTTCTGAGCCCCCAGGGGCTACTCATGGTAAGCGGTCACTAAAGGAAGACCCACAACATATAGACCATAGTTTTAAGCAAGTTGTAAAAGAGATAGGACTGTGACAATCTCATGGAATGTTGGAACTATGGGATAGGTTGTTTTAAGGACCACACACTGTATATGAGAACACACAGAATAGGATAGAGAGTAAGAACTAGAGCATATGAGGCTTAGAACCTACTAAGTACAGAGACATGGGGATAGAGGTGAGCTTTGGGAATGACAACTTAAAGAAGAAGGAGTTTAATGGGGACTTTGCAGTTTCAGAGGGTGAGTCTATGACCATCATGGAGGGGAGAAAGGCAAGAAGGCAGACAGGCATGATAGTGGAGCAATAGCTGAAAGTTGAAAGTGTGCATCTGATCCACAAAAATGAAGGAGAGAGAGGGGGATGGGGAGTGAGAGTGAGGGTGGGAGTGAGAGGGAGGGTGGGAAAGAGAGAGAACGAACTAGGAATGGCATGGGCTTTTGAAACCTCAAAGCCACCTCCAAGTGACACATCTTCTCCAACAAGGCCACATTTTCTAATCCTTCCCACACAGTTCCACCAACTGTGGACCAGACATTCAAATACATGAGCCTATAGGGGGCATTTTTATTCATACCACCACATTATACTCTCTGGCCCTGATAGGCTCATAGCCACATCATAATGCAAAACATATTTAGTTCAACTTCAGAAGTCTATAAAAGTCCCAACATTGTTTAAAAGTCCAAAGTCTTTTCCAAGACTTATGGCAAACTCTGTTTTCTTTTTCTTCATTTTTGTGTCTTTCACATTGTGTGTCTCCTCCACCCAAGCTGCCACATGACAGATGGGTGATAGGGACAACTCTCCCACGCACACAACTCTAGGACTGGCTCACCCACTCCTCTATCAATGGGGTTGTCTCTTTTGGGCTGCACACTCCAGATGTCAGGCCTATTCTCCCAAGTGTTGCAGCTACTGGCTTGCTTCCTCTGGCTTGCTCAGCCTGCTTTCTTACAGAATCCAGGATAAGCAGCCTAGGTATGGCACCATCCACCATGGGCTTGACCCTCCCCCACTAATCACTAATTGAGAAAATGCCTTACAGCTGTGTCTCATGGAGGTGTTTCCTCAACAGAGGCCCCTTCCTCTCTGATGACTCTAGCTTTTGTCAAGTTGGCACACAAAACCAGCCAGTACACATGAGATCTCTGAAATTTCTTTATAAAGGCCCTTAGTACTCTAAACTTTCCTTTTAGAACTGCTTTCATTGTGTCCATAAGTTTGAGTATGTTGTTCATTAATTTTCATTGGATTCTAGGAAGTCTTTAATTTCTTTCTTTATTTCAGCCTTGACATAGTAGTCATTCAATATGGACTTGTTCAGTTTTGATGAAGTTGTAGGCTTTCTATTGTTTTTGTTGTTGTTGAACTCCAGCTTTAATTCATGGTGGTCTGATTGGATACAGAGAGTTATTTCAATTTTCTTGTATCTGTTGAGTGTAGCCATGCCTGTTACCATAAATCTTTCCACCAAAAGCCGCCGAGTCCCACTGCCACATGTGTGCTTTGCGCCAGCCGCCCGTCGGAGTTAGGCCCAAATGAATACACAGAAACTTGTATTAGGTTCAAAGCTGCTTGGCCAATGACTAGGATTCCTCATCTTTTAGCTCAGTCTTAATTATCATAAATCTATATATTTTATAAGACTTATCTTATCGGACGCCTCATTGGCATCCCTTCTTGCCGGTGGATCACATGTGCCGCTGGAGCAGGAGTGCAGGGGAAAAGAGGGCCCTTCCTATTTCTTCTTCTTTAAATATGAGTCTCCTTGCTATGTAACTTCCTGCCTGGATCACCACTTATCTACTACATTTCCCAGAATCCTCTTTGACTCCTAGTCCTAACTTGCTGTCTCATTGGTCAAACAGTATTTTATTCAATAATCAATAAGATAAACATACACAGTACATTCCCCATCACACGCCTACTTAGGGGCTGGCTACAGGTGTGTCTGACCACACCTGCGATGGCGTGGTCAGGGGACATAGAGTGAGAGGCAGTCAGGTGGCTGGGCACTTTCGGTTTCACTTTTTGGCTTGCTGTACAGACTGCTGCTACGCTGGCTGGCTAGGTCGCTCTGTAAATAAGGCTTTTCCCTATTAAATACCCTTGTATTTCTACCTGACTCCGTATTGGTAATTTCCCACTTTAGTTGAGACTTGCTTTGTCTTGGGGTCTCCCAGGCAATCTAAAATTCACCTTCACAGCTTCATACAATGACATATCTATTAGGCCTCCATTCAGAGATACACATGATACACTCCTGGATTCAGCACCTTTACTTAGTCATGGAGGGAGATTCCATAACCCCTTTCTTGAATACTTGACTCTAAACCAGAACCACATAGCCAAAGCAGCCAAGTTCTGTCTAGTCACTGACCCACATTCAGGGGGTCTGGATCAGTCTTATGCTGGTTTCCCAGTTATCAGCCTGGGGACTGAGCTCTCCCTTATTCAGGTCAGCTGTTTCTGTGGGTTTCACCAGCCTGGTATGGACCCCTTTGCTCATCACTCCTTCTCTGCAACTGGATTTCGGTTCAGTTCAAGGTTCAGTTGTGGGTGTCTGCTTCTACTTGTGCCAGCTGCTGGATGAAAGGTTTACTATGGCATATGAATTAGGCATCAATCTCATTATCAGGGGAGGACATTTAAGGTAACCTCTCCTCTGTTGCTAAGATTGTTAGTTGGTGTCATCTTTGTAGCTCTCCAGACATTTCCCTAATGCCTGATTTCTCTTTAAACCTATAGTGACTCCCTCTATTATAGTATCTCTTATTTTGCTCTCTTCTGTTCTTTCCCCAACTCAACCTACCTGCCCCATCATGTCCTCCTCACCCCTCCTCTTCTCCCATTCTCATTCTCCTAGTTCCTTCTCCAATCCCCCCATATTCCCACTTTGCTCAGGAGATCTTGTCCCTTTTCCCATCTTCATGGGACCCTGTATGTCTCTCTTAAGGTCCTCCTGGTTTACTACCTTCTCTGGCAGTGTGGATTATAGGCTGGTAATCCTTTACTCTATGTCTAAAATCCACATATGAGTGAGTACATACCATGTTTGCATTTTTGTGGTTGGGTTACCTTGCTCAGAATGGTTTCTTCTAGTTGCATCCATTTTCCTACAAATTTCAAGATTCCATGATTTTTTCCCAATGAGTAGTACTCCATTGTGTAAATATACCACATTTTCTCTATCCATTCTTCTGTTGAGGGGCATCTAGGTTGCTTCCAGGTTCTGGATATTACAAATAGTGCTGCTATGAACATGGGTCAACAGATGTCCTTGTTATATGAATGTGCTTCTTTGGGATATATGTCTAAGAGTGGAATTGCTGGATCTTGTGGTAGAATGATTCCCATTTTCCTGAGGAATCCCCATACTGATTTCCAAAGTGGCTGTACAAGTTGGCACTCCCACCAGCAGTGGAGGAGTGTTCCCCTTTCTCCACATCCTCTCCAGCATAAACTGTCATTGGTGTTTTTGATTTTAGCCATTCTGACAGGAGTAAGATGGTATCTCAGAGTTGTTTTGATTTGCATTTCCCTGATGGCTAAGGATGTTGAACACTTTCTTATGTGTCTTTCAGCCATTTTAGATTCCTCTATTGAGAACTGTCTATTTAGATCTGTACCCCACTTTTTAATGCATGTTAAGGCATTGTTGAGTTATGAATGACAAACTTAGGGACTAGATTTTTCATACATAGAGCAGCAATAAATATGTCCAGGCAAGTATCTCTGTAGTAAGTTCCTAGTCCTTTGGGTATATGTAGAAGACTGGTGTGTTGTGGAATATGAGTTGAAGATGGGTTACATTTGTTTACACTGTGGAACATTTGTTAATGATGCAAAGATATGTTACATTTTTATGTTGCATTTTTTTTAGTTCTATGAACCTGTGGTTCTTTGTCTGTCTAAAACACCTAATTGGTCTGATAAAGAGCTGAATGGCCAATAGCTAGGCAGGAGAAAGGATAGGTGGGGCTGGCAGGGAGAGAGAATAAATATGAGGATAAATCTGGGAAGAAATATTGAGGAGTGGAAAGAGGAGAGGAATGTAACAGGGGCCAATCACACAGCTAGCTGCTGAGTAAAATGTAAAGAAATGAATATTGAATAGAGAAAAGTAAAATCCCAGAGGCAACAGGTAGAGGGATAATTTAAGTTAAGAGGTGGCCACTGTTGTGCCCAAGTCACAAAGACCCTCAGAGACCACCAAGGAGACAGACTCACCAAACTGACAATGTAAGGCTTTATTGTTTAATTCTACCAGTAGGGAGTCTGTCTAGCAAGCTGATGCAGCAGGCTCCAGAGAGAGTCATAAGACAAACAAGCTTTTGAGTTTACAGTAACTAAGACCTAAACAGATTAGCCTGAGACTGTAACAACATACTGGAGTCATAAGACAAAGAAGGCTTTTGAGTTTAGTTCACCCCTTCCAGCTAGAAACAAGCCAAGCAAAAGTCAGGCATTCATAACAAAGAGTAAGACTGTGTATTTACAGGGAACTGGGTGGCAGGCCCCCAACAAGTAAAGAGTAAATAGTTAAAACATACAAACAATAAAACAAAAAAAAAACACAACTACACAGGTGTAGCTAAGTCTTATTGATGGAGGAGGTCCTGCTGTGTATTTGTATGTCTTATTGGATGTTAAATAATGTACTGTTTGGCCAATGAGGCAGCAAGTTAGGCGGGACTAGGAGTCAAGGAGGATTCTGGGAAATGTAGTAAAGAAGTGGTGATCCAGGCAGGAAGTGACATAGCCGGGAGACTCATATATAAGCAAGGGAAAGAAGTCGTAAAACCATAGGAGAAAACTTTCCCAACCTAAAGAAAGATATGCCAATGAAAGTACAAGAAGCCTATAGAACACCAAATAGACTGGACCAAAAAAAAAAAAAAGGTCTCCTTGCCATGCAATAATCAAAACCTCAAACATACAGAATAAAGAGAAGATATTAAGAGCAGCAAAGGAAAAAGATCAAGTAACATACAAAGGTAAACCTATCAGAATTAAACCTGACTTTTCCATGGAAACTCTGAAAGCCAGAAGATCCTGGATAGATATTCTACCTTCACTAAGAGACCACAGATGCCAGCCCAAACTACTATACCCAGCAAAGCTTTCAATCAATATAGATGGAGAAAAAAAGATATTCCATAACAAACCCATATTCAAACAATAAATATCCACCAATCCAGCCCTACAGAAGTTTATGGAAGGAAAACTACAACACAAGCAAGTTAACTACAACCAGAAAAATATACGCAATAGATAATCCCACTTTACCAACAACCAAAAGAAAAAAGGGATGGAAATCCACACATAATTTCACCACCACCACAAAATCCAAAACAAACAAGAATGAAAAATCAATGGTCATTAATATCCCTCAATATTAATTGTCTTAACTCGCCTATAAAAAGACATAGGTTAGCAGAATGGATATGAAGACAGAATCCATCCTTCTGCTACATACAAGAAACATATCTCAACTTCAAAGACAGAAGGTACCTAAGAATTAAAGGTTGGAAAAAGATGTTCCAATCAAATGGAAACAAGAAACAAGTGGGGGTAGCAATCCTAATATCCAACAAATTGGACTTTAAGCTAAAATCAATCAAAGAGATGAAGGAGGTCACTTCCTACTTACCACAGGAGAAATCCATCAGGATGAAGTCTCAATTCTGAACATTTATGCCCCAAATACAAAGGCATCCACATTTGTAAAAGAAACGTTACTACTAAAACTCAAATCACACATAAAACCTCACACAATTATAGTGGGAGACTTCAACACCCCACTCTCACCACTAGACAGGAACACCACACAGAAACTTAACAAAGAAACAAATGAATTAAGAGAAGCCTATTGGGCTTAATGGGCATCTATCTATAGAACATTCCATCCAAATACAAAACAATATACCTTCTCAGCGCCACATGGAACCTTCTATAAAATTGACCACATATTTGGCAACACAGCAAACATCAACAGGTACAAAAAATTAAAATAACCCCCTGTGTCTTAACAGACCACCATGCTTTAAAGTTAGAATTCAACAACATGAATTGCAGAAAACCTACAAACTCATGGAAATTAAGCAATGCCCAATTGCACAATTCCTGGGTCAAGGAAGAAATAAAAAAGAAATTAAAGATTTCCTAGAATTCAATGAGAATTTGAACACAACATACCCAAACTTATGGGACACTTTGAAAGCAGTGCTAACTGGAAAGTTCATAGCGCTAGTGCCCACATGAAGAAACAGGAGAATGATCACACTAGAGAATTAACAGCATAACTGAAAGCTCTAGAACACAAAGAAGCCAATACACCCTTGAGGAGCAGACACCAGGAAATAATCAAATTGAGGAATGAAGTCAATAAAGTGGAAACTAGGAGAACAATACAAAGAATCATTATAACGAAGAGTTGATTCTTCTAGAAAATCAACAAGATAGACAAACCTGCATCCAAACTAACCAAAAGGCAGAGAGAGAACATGCAAATTAACAAAGTCAGAAATGAAAAGGGGGACATAACAACAGACACAGAGGAAATCCAGAGAATCATCAGGTCATATTTTGAAAACCTGTATTCTGAAAATTTGAAAATATAAAGGAAATGGACAATTTTCTGGTTAGATTTCACTTACCAAAATTGAATCAAGAACAGATAAGCAACTTAAATAGACTTATAACCCCTAATGAAATAGAAGCAGTCATCAAAAGTCTCCTAACCAAAAAAAAAACCTCAGGACCAGATGCCTGCAGTGCAGAATTGTACCAGAAATTCAAGGAATAGCTAATACCAATTCTCCTCAAGGTATTCCACAATAGAAGCAGCAGGGTCATTGCTGCTTCTTTTAACGAGGATTCAATAACCTTGGTATCCAAGCCACACAAAGACACAACTAAGAAAGAGAACTCCATACCAATATCCCTCATGAACATTGACGCAAACATACTCAATAAAATACTGGCAAATCAGAAAGGATATGTGATAGGTAGCGTTTTAGTTGGGGGGTGATAGGGGAGGACAGGAGGGAGAGGGAACTGGAGTTGTCATGTAAAACCATCTTGTTTCTAATTCAAATAAAAAATCTGCAAAAAAAATCCTGGCAAATCAAATCCAAGAACACATCAGAGAAATCATCCACCATGATGAAGTAGCCTTTATCCCAGGTATGAAAGGATGGTTCAACATACGAAAATCCATCAATGTAATCCATCATATAAACAGACTGGGGATAAAAAACCCACATGATCATCTCACTACATGCCAAAAAGCCTTTGACAGAATCCAACACCCCTTCATGATAAAGGTCTTGGAGATATCAGGGATAACAGGAACATACCTTAACACAATAAAAGCAATATACAGCAAGCCGACAGCCAACATCAAATTAAGTGGAGAGAAACTCAAAATAATACCTCTAAAACCAGGGACAAGACAAGGCTGTCCACTCTCTCCATAGCTCTTCAATATTGTCCTTGAAGTTCTAGCTAGAGCAATAAGACAACAAAAGGAGATCAAGGGGATACAAATCGGAAAGGAAGAAGTCAAACTCTCACTATTTGCAGATGATATGATAGTCTACATAACTGACCCAAAAAACTCTACCAGGGAACTCCTATGGCTGATAAAACTCTTCAGCAAAGTGGCAGGATACAAGATTAACTAAAAAAATCTGTAGCCCTACTATATACAGATGACACATTCGTGGAGAAAGATATCAGAGAAACATCACCCTTTACAATTGCCATAAACAACATAACATATTGTGGTGTAATTCTAACCAAAAAAGTGAAAGACCTATACCATAAGAATTTGAGTATCTAAAGAAAGAAATTAAAGGAGATACTAGAAAATGGAAGGATCTCCCATGTTCTTGGATAGGGAGGATCAACATAGTAAAAATGGCAATCTTGCCAAAAGCAATCCACAGATTCAATGCAATCCCCATCAAAATCCCAACGAAATTCTTCACTGACTTTGAAAGAACAATTCTCAACTTTATATGCAAAAACAAAAGACCCAGGATAGCCAAAACAACCCTGTACAATAACAGAAATTCTGGAGGCACCACTATCCCTGACTTCAAGCTCTACTACAGAACTATAGTCCTGAAAACAACTTGGTATTGGAACAAAAATAGACAGGTAGACCAATGGAATGGAGTTGAAAACCCTGATATTAACTCACAATCCTACAAACACCTGATTTTTGACAAAGAAGCTAAATTTATATGATGCAATAAAGAAAGCATCTTCAACAAATGGTGCTGGCATAACTGGATGCTGGAATGTAGAAGACTGCAGATAGATCCCTGTCTATCACCATGCACAAAACTTAAGTCCAAATGGATCAAAGAGCTCAACATAAATCCAGCTGTACTGAACCTATTAGAAGACAAAGTAGGACATACCCTTGAATTAATTGGTACAGGAGGCCGATTCCTGAACATTACACCAGTAGCCCAGACACTGAGATCAACAATTGATGACTCCTGAAACTGAGAAGCAAAGGGCAGAGTCAGCAAGACAAAATGGCAGCCCACAGAGTGGGAAAAAGATATTCACCAACCCCACATCTGACAGAGGGCTGATCTCCAAAATATACAAAGAACTCAAGAAGCTAGTCTCCAAAACAACAAACAATCCAATTAAAAAGTGGGGTACAGAAATAGACAATCTCAATAGAAGAATCTAAAATGGCTGAAAGACACATAAGAAAGTGTTCAACATCCTTAGCCATCAGGGAAATGCAAATCAAAATAAATCTGAGATACCATCTTACTCCTGTCAGAATGGCTAAAATCAAAAACACCAATGACATTTTATGCTGGAGAGGATGTAGAGGAAGGGGAAAACTTCTCCACTTTCGGTGGGAGTGCCAACTTGTACGGCCAGTTTGGAAATCTGTATGGGGATTCCTCAGGAAAATGGGAATGAGTCTACCACAAGATCCAGCAATTCCACTCTTAGGCATATACACAAACAAAGCACATTCATAAAACAAGGACATCTGTTCAAATATGTTCATCACAGCATTATTTGTAATAGGCAGAACCTGGAATCAACCTAGATGCCCCTCAACTGAAGAATGGATAGAGAAAATGTGGTGCATTTACACAATGGAATACTACTTAGTGGGAAAAAAACCAATGGAATCTTGAAATCCGCAGTCAAATGGATGGAACTGGCAGAAACCATTTTGAGTGAGGCAACCCAATCACAAAAAGGCAAACATGGTATGTACTCACTCATATGTGGATTTTAAACATAGAGTAAATGATTAGCAGCCTACAATCCACACTGCCGGAGAAGGTAGTACACCAGGATGACCCTAAGAGAGACATACATGGTCCCCCAAAGAAGGGGAAAGGAAAAACATCTCCTGAGCAAACTGAGAGCATGCTAGGAGGGGGAGGGAGCTAGAGGAATAAGAAGGGGAGATGAGGAGGGTTGAGGAGGATATTAGCGAGCAGAATGGTTGAGTTGGGGGAAGAATAGAAGAAAACAAGAAAGGAGATACCATAATAGAGGGAGACCTTTTAGGTTTAAAGAGAAATCAGGCACTAGGGAAATGTCTGGAGAGCTACAAAGATGACACCAGCTAACAATCTAAGCAACAGAAGAGAGGCTGCCTTAAATGCCCTCCCCAGATAATGAGATTGATGACTGACTTACATGCCGTCCTAGAGCCTTCATCCAGGAGCTGGTGGAAGTAGAAGCAGACACCCACAACTAATCACTGAACTGAACTATAATCCAGAGGCAGAGAAGGATGAGTGACGAGCAAAGGGGTCCAGACCAGGCTGGTGAAACCCACAGAAACAGCTGACCTGAACAACGGGGAGCTCTTGGTCCCCAGACTGATAGCTGGGAAACCACCATTGGACTGATCCAGACCCCAGGAATGTATGTATCAGTGAGGAGACCTCAGAAATCTATGGGCCTCCTGTAGTAGATCACTACTTATCCCTAGCATAGAAATGGACTTTGGGATCCCATTCCACATAGAGGGATACTCCCTGAGCCAAGACCCACAGGGGTGGGCCTAGGCCCTATCCCAAAGGATATAATAGACTCTAATGACCGCCTATGGAAGGCCTCACCATCCCTGGGGAGCAGAAAGGATATGTGATAAGTAGGATTTTAGTAGGAGGGGATTGGTAGGGAGGAAGACGGAGAGGGAACTGGGATTGACATGTAAAACAATCTTGTTTCTAATTCAAATTTTAAAAACTGCAAAGAAGAATATTACCAAACAAACTGCCTCATCACTCTAAAAAAAAGAAAGAAAGAAAAGAAGAAAGTTGTTCCCTTTTCTCTTCCTCCTGGTCTCTTCTCTGGAACTGCCATGTGATCCACCAGCAATAGAGGGCTCCAGTGGAAGGCGTCCTCTATAAGGTAAGTCTTATAAAATATATAGATTTATGATAATTAAGACTGAGCTAGCAGATGAGAAGTCCTATCAGCATTGGTCAAGCCAAGCAGCATTGATACCTAATATTTTGTGTTACGTGGGACCTTAATGTAGCGGCAATGTGGTACTTGGGCAGCCTGGCAGTAAGTGCCCATGTGGCGGCAGGGCTCAGGTGTCTTTGGCGGAAAAGCTTGTTGTTACATCTTAGGTAGATTTATCTTTTTTTCTTCTTTTTTTTATTTTTGTGACAGGACTCACTATATAGCTTTAGCTGGTCTGAAATAAACTACATAAAACCAGACAGCTTTGAACTCATAAAGATCCACTTGCCTCTACCTGTGCCCCCTGAGTGCTGGGGTTATAGGTATGTGCCACATGCCAAGCTAGATCTATTTTTAACTTTTTGAAAATTCCTCATGTTGGTTTCACCAGGTTGCAATCCCACCAACATGGAATGAATGTTCTGCTTTTCCCATATCCTTATCAGCATTTGCTGTCAGTTGTTTTCTTGGTCTTAGCTATTCTAACTGGGCTAAGAGAAATATCAAAGTATCTCTCAGTTGCATTTTTGTGGTTCCTAAGGATGTCAAACACTTTTAAAGATATTTCTTGACCTCAGAATGAGCCTAGGAGAACCCTGACCATCTCCCTCTCTGCCCACATAAGTATCAGCCATCAAGAATCTGAAGACTTTCAATCTCACAACAAGGGACTCTATCAAGAGAAAGAACACTGTCTTTCTTATTACTGCTATTCCCCAGACTCTAGGGAAGTACTGCCTTTTAAGCACTCAATATTTGGTTAGTGAATGAAAGAAAAGACAGAGGCTTATATCTATGTACATCCAGAACTTCATGGAAGTTTTTCAGCCTATTTGGTCAAGAATGCCGAGGTTCATATTCAGTAGACTGGACCCAAGGAAGTACATTTCAGCACAATAGCCATGATTTGCAAGTCTTTTAGAGAGTGGGAGTCAAAAGTGGTGCCATTCGCCTATTTCTTTTTGGGGAGGAGTAGTGATCAACTTCAGAGCCATTTTAACATCTGTGGACATTCTAAATATTAATAAAATTTTAAATGTTAGAAACCGAATCTCTTTGATTTTCTCTTGGACTTCCGAATAGAACAGTCAATCACTCTAACTTTGTTATTTGCAACTGAAGTCAAGAAAAACAAAGCAACATTGGGCCCTCACTACACCACAAAATGGTTACAAAAACAAAGATAAATATCTATGGTGTACTGAGAGGTCCACCAGATTCTAATAAATAGTTCTAACCCTGCGGTGACATAGATGATCCTTGTAAAATCCTGTGGGTCTAAAAACAAAAAGAAAAATCATGAATATGGAAAGAGACCTGTGGGGAAAGAGGAAATGGCTAATAAAGATGGGAAGGAGATTATCAATAATTAAAAAAATCTTGGTGTATGCTCCAAAATTGCTTTATTTATAAGATTGTTTATGGATCCTTTAGAGGGATTAAGGATTTCTCTTTTCTCCTTCCAAGCCACTCAGCTTGTTCTTATAAGACAAAGGCATGCATATATAATTTCATTCTAATGATAGCTTGCCATTGACTTTCTGACAGAAGCAGAGTATTCCCAACTTTCCATAAAATATCAGAGCCTGGAAATTACCCTCTGCACTCTTCCAGACTCCACATCCTTTCCTGTCTTGTTAGCATAGATGTGAAATGTCTTTTCTTTGCTAAGCTTTCTTTTTTTATGTTTAACCATTAAAGAAAGAAAACTTAGAGACCCCCATACAGAGGACCCCTGTTTGGAAGTAATGACTAATATTCATTGTTCACTTGGGTGCTTTTTCAGTCACGAAGTACTGCGGCACACTTCTGAGTGTGTCCAATGATATTTGTATAGAGAACTAACTAAGGGGAAGACCCACACTGAATACGGACAACCCCATGCTGCAGATTAGGGACTTTGATAGAATAAAAGGAGGAAAAGGAGAATTCAGGTGAATGTGAACATCTTGCTTTCTCTGCTTCCTGCCCTGCTATCATGTGACCTATTTTCCTCCACCATTACTTCTGGGCTTGACTGAACACAAAGAAACTATAAACAAAGTAAAGAATTCCTATCTTAAGTTATTTGTCAAGATTTTAGATATAGTGACAAAAAATAACTCGTTTACTTACTTTTACCCTGAGAAGGAAAATGTGTCTTCAGACAAATATGGCAATAGAGAGCAGAAACAACCCACTGAAACTTCCCCCCCCCAAAAAAATGAGAGAGTATAAAGGGGTATCAAGGTTGGAGCACTTTTGCCTTCTCCACAATAAAGAGCCAATAAATGAATTTTGAAATTCCTTTAGTTCAGGAAGTGAACAAAAAATTCATCCAATTCATACATATAAGAATCATAACCCCTAAATTGACTGTCTTGTATAAACTTACCCAAATTAAAATAAATCTTAACATATTTTAAATCTTTACAAAAAAAAAACAGTTTCAAATGATTTTACCTGTTTACTCATTAGTCATAATTAAAGTTAAATAACATAGGACCAAAAATCCCCAGAAATCAGATTTGGGAATTTGTTGTCGTTTTTTTTTAATTTATTTGTTTGTCTAAAGTATATATGTGTGTGCACCTGCATGAGTTTATGTGCACCATATAAATATTCTTAACTGATGAACTGCCTCTCTAGACCCCATATTTTGTTTTTCATAATAATTTTTTTTCAGAATTTTGGTGAAAATGACAAATGTTATGAAATCCCTCCAGGAATTAATTTTCTGAAGCAACATACATAAATATTCACATTAAATGAAATATAGACTCTTACAGTATCATGCCACTTCAGACATCAACACTCAGTGTCTCTACTGTCATTGTTAGGCTTGTCTTCCTCCACATGAGTTCATTTTATATCTAGCCTGAGCATTTTAGGAAAAAAAGGGGTTAGCAGAAGAGAAGAGGTGTTGGTCTTTGAATAGATATAATAATTGCCATAAGAAAGGAGTGGGGTTGTTTATTTCTCAGAGACAACATAGAAAAGGAAAACCAAGAGTGACTTACCATGGGGCTAGAGTCATTCTGATGGAGCACATCAGAAAGACTTATTCTTTCTGCTTGGGGGAAGGCTTGAGGGAAAAGAGTAACACAGCGGGTTCGATATTTTATGCACAAAGGAAAAATAAAATGACTATTAGGTAGGCAAGGGTGAGGAGGACTTCTTTGAATAATCTGCTTAAACTCTGAGGAATGAATTGGAACAGTTTCCTGTATCCTGACTTTAACTGCAATAGTTTCAAAATAACACAGCAGTGCTACCCAATGGGTAAATCTGGAACTGCAGCTCACAGAACCTAAAGTTGCCCCTGACAATAGAAACAGAGTATGTCATGTGGTTAATCTTCTGTGGAAAACCTCACGATAACCCTTACAAAAGCAATTCAGTCTTTCTTCCTGACAGACTTTTCTTCAACCCTCCATTATTCCTTTGTCCGTTTCCAGGCTCCTCTGTAGTTTTTGTTCAGGTTTACACATTCTCCTTAGCTCCTCAATCCAAATTCTGCCTATTCTTTTCCTAATTGTTTTTGTTTGTTTGGTTTGGGATTTTGTTCTTTGACTAAGTTCTCCAATATTTCAGGATGTCCTTGAGATAAGTATGCATTCCAGTCTGGCCTTTAACTCTTGATACCCTTGCCTTCACTTCCCAAGTTCCGAAATTCCAGTAACACACCACCATACCTGGATTTTGGGTGTTTCTAAATGGCAAAATCAGTGAGATAGAAGACAAGAAACCTAAATTCTATACTAGTCTTGGTGATTTATTCACTTTATGATCTTGGACTCGTCACTAGCTCTTAAAACCTAAATTAATCTGCTTTTAATAAGCTACCTTTTATTTACCATGTGGCTTTTACCTTTCTTTCATTCTGTATGTCTGACTCCCTCCATGTCTGGTTGGTGTCTCCTCTGTGCCTCAATTATCTCTTCCTTCCCCCTCTCTCTTTGCCCAGAAGTCCTGCCTATACCTCCTGCCTAGCTATTGTCCATTCAGCTCTATATTAAATCAGTCACAGTGTACAAATATCCCACAACAACTAACCTTTAGGGAGTATGAAATTCTAAGCTTCCCGAAGAGATAGACTGAAAATATCAAAAAAGGTCATATGTAAGAGTACTTTATAAACAATAAAACAGTTCTAAATAAATACAGGATACGTAAATGACACCACTTCTTTAAAATGTCTTCTTAAACTACCTTAGACTAGAAAATCCTAACCACTCCAAAAGTTCTTTTGGCACAAATTTCTGTGTCATTTATTTGGTCCTTACACATACATATAGGTCTGAATTCTAAGGGGATTAAATGCTTTTTTGTAGCATATGGACATCTAATGATTGAAATCTCTCCTCTGACACTTAATGACTTGATAACTTTGAGAAGTTCATTTTATCACTAATAAATGGTCATACCTTTAGTAAAAGGAACTAATAATCATAAATACTTCACAGGGATGTTGTAAATAGATAAATAAATGCCAAGAAACTGAATAATCTACTTCAAACGCTTTATTAGCATTAAAAAGTTAATTGTAGTAGTTAGAACAGAGATGATTTCTATAAATCTTCATTGATACAAAGGCATGTGACACACTCAGTTCCTGCATTGGTGAGTTCCATGACAGAGGGAATAATTCAGACTCCAGCTTTGACCTTAGAGATAATGGAGCCCATAGTGTTAGAATTCAGGCATCTGTACTGGCCTGTCTATGTGCTTCTTACAGGGCACACCCACAACTGCAGACACTAAGAGCACCACCTGTGCATTTTCACTATGTTCCCTTTTAAAAAGGTCCTGCCTACCTCCCATCTTCCTTTCTCTCTTTTTCTCCCTGTATCTGTCTGTTCCCCCTTTCTTTCCCTCCTTCCCTCCCTCCCTCCTTCTCTCTTTTTGCTCTCCTTCTTCTCCTGTCCCTGGAGGCTGATCTCTACCCTTTCCTTTACCCTTTTTATGATCCTTCTGTCTAATTTAAAAAACCCTCTGCTTGAACCCTGTCACATGGCATCTTTCACTTGCCTGCTGCTTTTCTTAATCTACAACAAATAAAGCACCACCTAATTAAGCCATAGTACTCAAAACGCCTGGACCAATGTTTAACACAGACAGCCACAACTTGACAAGGTGAAGAGAATTTGAAACTATAGGATTCTCAGGCCTAAATGGACCATATACCACAACCTATCCTCCCAAGGCTTATCAATCAATACAGAAGAGGAGCAAAAAGAATATAAGAGCCTGAGGCACCAGCCCAGACAGGGAGGATCTCCCTGAGTCTGGAAATACTTCAATCTTCCACCCCCCTCTACTGCCCCGACCTCTCCTGAGGTGAGCGTACCCTCTGGTCCTGCCTGACTCCTACCCAGCTCCTGACATCACAACCCCCCACCGGATCTCTCTGGGCCTGCGCCTGGCATAGAGTGGACCTGCCCAGACAGAGAGGACCTGCCTAACCCCAGAAATGCCTCACTCTCAGTTCCCCCTCTGCCCTGAGCTCTGCTGAGTGAGGAGACTACGAGGAGAGGCAAGATAATCCAGAGCTGCAAACATTGAAGTCTTGCCCCACACATACCACCGGGTGACAAGAGGAGATAGAAAGACCCCACCTGCACCCACTGGAAAAAGACATGGGAAGAAAACAGAATAAGAACACAACAGAAAGACCAATATTACACCACCAGAATCTAGGGACTCCACACCAGCAAGATCTGAAAAGCACAACACAAAGGAAGAATAAGAGACAGACCTAAAAATGTACTATATGAAGATGTTCGAAATGTGAAAATCTCTTAAAGAAATAGAAAAAAAAACAAACAAAAAATTCAAGAAAAAATTCTCTTAAAGAATCTAAAGAAAGTCAAGAAAAAACAACCAAACAAGTGAAGGAGGCACTTGAAACAGTTTAAGGCATGAAAGCTGAAATAGAAACAATAAAGAAAATACAGAATGAGGGGGTGCTGGAAATAGAAAGGCTGGATAAACAATCAGGAACTAAGGATGTGAGTATAAGCAATAGAATACAAGAGATGGAAGAGAGAATCTCAGTTGTTGAAGACTCTCTAGAGGATATACAGTCATCAACCAAAGAAAATCTCAAGTCCAACAAATCCCTAACACAAAATATCCAGGAATTATGGGACACCACCAAAAGGCTGAACATAAGAATAATAGGTATAGAAGAAGGTGAAGAAATACAACTCAATTTGTATTCCCATGAAATCTTTTTGTTGTCTTATTGCTCTAGCTAGAACTAGAAAGACAATGTTGAAGAGATATGGAGAGAGTGGACAGCCTTGTCTTGTTCCTGATTTTAGAGGAATAGCTTTGAGTTTCTCTCCATTCAGTTTGATGTTGGCTGTTGGCTTACTGTATATTGTTTTTATTATGTTCAGGTATGTTCCTGTTATTCCTGATCTCTCCAGGACCTTTATCATGAAAGGGTGTTGGATTTTTCAAAGGCTTTTTCAGAATCTAGTGAGATAATCATGTGGTTTTTTTTCTTCAGTTGGTGGAAAAATTGCCGGATACAAGATTAAGTCAGAATATCAGTAGCCCTACTATATATGGATGATAAATGTGCTGAGAAAAAAATCAGAGAAGCATCACCATTCACAATTGCCACAAACAAC
The DNA here is from genome assembly GCF_003668045.3 of Cricetulus griseus. NCBI lineage: Eukaryota > Metazoa > Chordata > Mammalia > Rodentia > Cricetidae > Cricetulus > Cricetulus griseus. The sequence continues at coordinate 74,695,713 of NC_048604.1, read as the reverse complement.
ATAAAATAACTTGGGGTAACACTAACCAAAAAAGTGAAAGACCTGTATCATAAGAATTTTGAGTCTCTAAAGAAATAAATTAAAGAAGATACCAGAAAATGGAAGGATCTCCCATGTTCTTGGATAGGGAGGATCAACATAGTAAAAATGGCAATCTTGCCAAAAGCAGTCTACAGATTCAATGCAATCCCCATCAAAATCCCAACACAATTCTTCACAGACCTTGAAAGAACAATTCTCAATTTTATATGGAAAAACAAAAGACCCAGGATAGCCAAAACAACCATGAATAATAACAGAACTTCCGGAAGCATCACCATACCTGATTTCAAGATCAATTATAAAGCTATAGTCCTGAAAACAGCTTGGTATTGGCACAAAAATAGACAGGCAGACCAATGGAATCAAGTTGAAAACCCTGATATTAAGCCACACTCCTATGAACCCTGATTTTTGACAAAGAAGCTAAAGATATACATTGGAATAAAGAAAGCATCTTCAACAAATGGTGCTGTCATAATTGGATGCTGGCATGTAGAAGACTGGAGATAGATCCATGTCTATCACCATGCACAAAACTTAAGTCCAAATGGATCAAAGAGCTCAACATAAATCCAGCCACACTGAACTTATTAGGAGCAAAAGTAGGAAATACTCTTGAATGAATTGGTAGAGGAGACTTCTTCCTGAACATTACACCAGTAGCATAGACACTGAGATCAACAATTGATAAATGCGACATCCTGAAACTGAAAAGCTTCTGTAAGGCAAAGGACAGTGTAAACAAGACAAAATGACAGCCAACGGATTGGGAAAAGATATTCACCAACCCCACATCCAACAAAGGGCAGATCTCCAAAATTTACAAAGAACTCAAGAAGCTAGTCTCCAAAACACCAAATAATCCAATTAAAAAGTGGGGTACAGAAATAAATAGACAATTCTCAATAGAGGAACCTAAAATGACTGAAAGACACATAAGAAAGTGTTCAACATCCTTAGCCATCAGGGAAATGCAAATCAAAAGAACTCTGAGATACCACCTCACACCTGTCAGAATGGCTAAAATCAAAAATACCAAGTACAGTCTATGCTGAAAAGGATGTGGAGAAAGGGTAACACTCCTCCACTGCTGGTGGGAGTGCCAACTCATACAGCCACTTTGGAAATCTGTATGGTGATTCCTCAGGATAATGGGAATCAGTCTACCTCAAGATACAGCAATTCCACTCTTAGGCATATACCCAAAAGAAGCACATTCATACAACAAGGACATCTGTTGACCCATGTTCATAGCAGCATTATTAGTAATAACGAGAACCTGGAAACAACCTGGATGCCCCTCAACTGAAGAATGGATAGAGAAAATGTGGTACTGAAAGGCCCGCTGCCTCTCTGTCTCCCCCCGCCTATGCTGATGCTGGGTGTTCTCTCTGGAGCAGGGCAGAGCCAGGATACCGCCAGGGGCTGGAGAGTGCAGCGCGGGCGAGCTGCCGCAGAGTCGCCCTGCTTCACCTTCATCCCGCTGTCCCTGCCCCCGCCGGCCTCCACTTCCCCCGGCTGCCGTTTTCCCTCCCAAGCCGGTTCACCCAGGCGGGGCTGCCCTGGCACCGCGCCGGGGCTGGGGCCGAGCAGGGAAAGGGCACCCCTCGCCCCCACGCCCCCCCCGTTGAGAAACACTCCGTCCCAAGGTCTCCGCCCCCAAGGTCAGCCACCTGGGCGCGGAGGGAGGAATCAAGTCTGTTGTACCAGACACCAGACCTTGAGAATATGCTGATCTGGAATGGCTCTGTGCCTCATTTGAACCATCAAATAGAATCCCTGCTCCTAGCTTGCGCCTTTTTCCCTATATAAGGACCCCTTTCCCTTGGCTCGGCGCGCTTGGCCTCAGAAAAGCTAAGTCGCCCCGGGTACCCGAGTCTCCAATAAAGCCTCTTGTTTTTACATCCAGTTCGTGGCCTCGCTGATTCCTGGGTGTGAGTCTCCCTCTACAAAAGTATCTCTTCGGGGGTCTTTCATTTGGGGGCTCGGTCCGGGATTGAGACCCGCCCAGGGACCACCGACCCACGTCTGGGAGGTAAGCGTTGTGCGGATCCGCTGTCTTGTCTCGTCTTGTGTCTTGTCTGTCTGAATCCGTCTTATGAACTGCGCCTGCGTTTGCAGTACCCAGCTGAGTACATTTCGTATTTGGCGGCTCGGAGGAGGAACTCCCGGCCGCGGCTCCAGGAGACGTCCTGGCAGCGTTGGAGCCTCCCGTGAGCTCATTTGTTTTCTGGCTAGGGTAGATGCCTTAGCGCTTGGAGCTTCAGTGGGCTCATTTGTTTTCTGGAGTTTTACTTTCGACTCTCTGTCGAAATTGCGCTGCGAAAGCCTGTTCTGTGTTGTTCAGTCTTTGTTTTGTAGTTGATGTGCATAAACGCAAATGGATTACTCTTTGTTCCTCAGAATGGCCAGCCTTTGACGTGGGCTGGCCGCGGGATGATACCTTTAACCCCCAAACTATATTTCAGGTAAAAGACACCCCAAGGGCCCCCCCTTCCTTTCCCCCTCTAACCGCCCGCCGCCGCCCCCGCCAGAGGCAGAAGCGGCCGCCGCCGCCTAGGTCCCCTTAACCTCGGAGGAGAAACAGCTGCCCAATGAAATTGATGCAGCTTGCCCTCTTAAAAGACCTGAATGGGATTTTACCACTGAAGCAGGTAGGACGTCTCTATCACCGGGTGTTCGCAGCGGGTCTCGGGGGGGGGGCAGGACACCGACCCACCAATTTGGCCCAGGTGAAGCAGATGATGCAGAGGGCGGAGGAATCACCTGCCGCTTTTCTAGAGAGACTAAAAGAAATATATAGGATGTATACTCCCTATGATCCGGAAGATCCAGGGCAGGCCACCAGCGACCTGGACAGGGATCAATGTGCTTTTTGCTATACTTCATGAAAAGGGGACTTTGACAAAATTTTTATGTTGACTGAAAAATGAGAAAAAAAAATGTAGGAAACTTAAATAATAAAAAGGAAATTTGTATAGGAATGTCTAAGAGAGTCAGAGAAATGAACTAAAAGGTTATAGAAAATTAAAGCAAGCAAGTCATAGCAGAGAAGATTGTTACAGAAAGTTATGGAGGGTCAAAGCAAGTTGTAAAAGGTCAGAGGAAAGTTGTTAAAAGTCAGAAAAAAGGTTATTATAAGTCAGAGAAAAATGTAAACTGTGCTATGGTTTCTCATGTCTAAAATTTTAACCATATTAAGCTAATTCTGTTTTATATATACTTGTTTTAAAATGTTCATATGACTTGACTGGTCGCCATTTTGCTAAAATTAAAAAAGGAATACTTAAACCGCCATCTTGACTAAAGATGACCGCATGGAAATTAGAGGTACCATCTTAGAAACAAGTTTTTCAATTGAGATTTACAATGTTAATGCTTCTATATATTACAGAAAGACCTTAAGGGAATTTAAATTTCTTTTTAAAACCAGTTTTTTTAATGTTTGTTTTTATTAATATTTATACTTAAAGAGCTTCAATTTAAAATTATTTTTGAGCAAAGCCTGACAATGTAAAGTTTTTATTTTATGAAAGATGCTGATCTATTATATGATATTACAGTTTATATTTTAGAAATAAGTTTAGGATGTTGATAACATACACCTTTAAGCTCAGGATGTTGGTAGCACACACCTTAAGTTTAGAACATTGGTGACACATGCCTTTTATCCCACCACTCGGGAATAAGAGGCAGATAGATCTTTATGAGTTCAAGGCCTGTCTGGTCCGGCAGATCGAATTCCAGGACAGGCTCCAAAGTCACAGAAAAACCCTGCCTAAGAAAGAAGTTAAGCTACTGTTTAAGGAATATAAGGTAGCTCTATGCAGTTTTAAGTTCAGCTGTGCTGTTTCAAACATCTTACTAAGTTAAAACCAGTTACAGTCAGACTAAAAATTATTTACAGAAATAAGACCTTACCTAGCCACCTGTATACTTAATGTATGCTTAAGGCAAGTAATTAAAACAGACAAACAGACCTCTAATGCTTCAGAGATCTTCAGAATATGGCATTTAAATTGTTATCTTTAAAGTTTATAATGTCAGACAGACTGCCAGATCCTGACAATGACCCGAAGATTACAGGCACCTCAGTTCCTGCACCTGGACCAATGAGCAGATGCTCAGATATGAAACCTGCCGCCTGCCAGAACCTGGCCGAGACTGTGGACAAAGCTGCTGGACGCTGGAAAATTGATTGTACCCCTTTGCCTAGACAAAACAAGGTCAGTCTTTTCCATGTCCCTCTTCCACAGAGAGAAAATAAAACCTCTCACAATATAGGCCTGGCGAAGATTGCTGTTCTTTGAGACAGCTGCCTCCAACGGTAATGGAGAAACTTGGGTTTGGCTAACTGTATATGGACTTGCTTCTGACTGGCTTCTGTCCTTTTTAGTAGATTCGGATAAAATATACCCTTCTCAGATCTCTGAAATATTACTGGTTGTCAGCTTGACAGCATCAGACAGTCAGATCCACTATAGACTAGTCAGTATGTTAGCTGATAAAATAATAACTACTGTTCAGGCACGAGCTCAAAGTTTTTAAGTTTATTTTGGTTGTCATCTAAGTACAAACTTAAAGGGCTTTTCATCAGGCCAAAGGCACCCCTGTCCAATCCATACCTAGCTCTCTGGACAGAAGAAAAATGTACATGCTTATAGCCCAAATCTGTAGTTTTTGCTAGGACTCAAAGTTATAAATATGTTCTTGCTGTTTGAACAGATATCCAGATATCTGCTTTTTCTGCACTGTGGGCTTCTATAAATAAGTTTTAACCTCTGTTCCTAGTTTAAATATGTCTTAAACAGGTTTCTGCTTCTGACAGACATCTGAGTACCAGTTGCTGACTTCAGACTGTTCTAAGTAGACTGCGAACCCTAGACTTGCTATGGATGTGAACTAGTCTGCTGATATGGACACCCCCTATCTCTGCAACAGTGTCTGCTAACCAGAAGCCCCTGATGGATTCCCCGTTGCCTAAATTCCTTTTTGCTTTTGACTAGCATTTCAACCTTCTGGGGTCCCTAACTTCGTCCCAAAGTCAGCAGGAAGCAGTTTGGAAAAGAATTTCGCCGTCCATTCTCCCTGGTTGAAATGCTAAGTCAAAGGGAACTTCCTTGCGTGGGGATGCCAGTACCTATCACTCCCTGATGGGGACTGGGCCCTCCTACTCCCCCTAGCATACCCCTAGGCCATATGGGCTCACACCTTTTTAAAAAAACTTATAAAGACCAGAGGGACCATCCTACCATTCCCCATTCCTACCAGATCGGGGACACTGTCTGGGTCCGGCGTCACCAGACCTCAGCGCCTACCAGTTGTGAAACTGCCATGCAGCACAAGCTCACATTGTCTGAGGTCTCAGGAAAGGGGCTATGCATAGGCAGTACTGGTTTGACCCCCTGCGTCTCTACTACCGTTCTCAATGCCACTATTGACTTTTGTATATTGACAGAACTTTGGCCCAGGGTCACATATCACCAACCTGAATATATTTATAGGGTACTAGAGCAGTCAACCCGACATCAGAGGGAGCCAATGTCCTTAACCGTGGCCCTATTATTCGGGGGAATAACAGTGGGAGGTATAGCAGCCGGCATAGGGACCGGAACCATTGCCTTACAGGGAATTAATCATTTTAAACTTCTACAGCAAGCCATGTACACAGATATCCAGGTCCTAAAAGAGTCAGTCAGTGCACTCGAGAAATCCTTAACATCACTCTCTGAGGTAGTCCTGCAGAACAGACGAGGATTAGATTTATTATTTTTACAGGAAGGGGGGCTATGTGCTGCCCTCAAGGAAGAATGCTGCTTTTATACAGACCATACAGGAATAGTTAGAGACAGCATGGCCAAGCTTATAGAAAGACTTAACCAGAGACCTCTGAATGAAAGATTCCATTCAGTCACAAGAGAAATGGGGGAATGAAAGGCCCGCTGCCTCTCTGTCTCCCCCCCGCCTATGCTGATGCTGGGTGTTCTCTCTGGAGCAGGGCAGAGCCAGGATACCGCCAGGGGCTGGAGAGTGCAGCGCGGGCGAGCTGCCGCAGAGTCGCCCTGCTTCACCTTCATCCTGCTGTCCCGGCCCCCGCCGGATCGCTCCGTCCCAAGGTCAGCCATCTGGACCGGCAAAAGATAAAGGCCATTTCGCCTGACTATTACGGTGCCTTTTTCCCCTATAAAAGGACTCCCCTTCCGGGGCTCAGGGCTTAGCCTAACAAAAAGCTAAGTCCCCGGGTGCCCGGCGCCATCAATAAACCCTCTTGTTCTTGCATCCAGAGTTCGTGGTTTCGCTGATTCCTGGGTGCGGGTCTCTTCTGAGGTCTTTCATTACATTTACACAATGGAGTATTACTCAACAGAAAAAAAAAAAAACGATGGAATCTTGAAATTTGCAGACAAATGGATGGAACTAGAAGAAACCATTCTAAGCGAAGAAACCCAGTCACAAAAAGACAAACATGGTATGTACTCACTCATATGTGGATTTTAGACATAGAGTAATCCACACTGCCAGAGAAGCTAGTAAACAAGGAGAACCCTAAGAGAGACATACATGGTTCCTTGGAGAAGGGGAAAGGGACAAGATCTCCTGAGAAAGTTGGGAGCATGGGGAGGGGGGACTAGGAGAATGATAAGGGGAGAAGAGGAGGGGTGAGGAAGACATGATAGGGCCGGGAGTTTGAGTTGAGGGAAGAACAGAAGAGAGCAAGATAAGAGATAATATAATAGAGGGAGACATTATAGGTTTAAAGAGAAATCAGGCACTAGGGAAATGTCTGGAGAGCTACAAAGATGATACCAACTAACAATCTAAGCAACAGAGGAGAGGCTACCTTAAATGCCCTCTCCTTATAATGGCATTAATGTCTAATTAATATGACATTGTATAGCCTTCATCCAATGTGGGGAGCCACAGCCCCAAGATGGCACCTGGCTGGATGCCAGGGAGACCGAGCTTAGCTGTAAACAAGCCTTATTTGTAAGCGCTTAGTGGATCTGGTGTGCCTCCTCCAGCTGTGACCTATCCGGGATTGCCAGGTGGCGTGAGCTAATTGGGTAATGAGCTTGCTTTTAAGGGCTTGCCAGGGGGCTGGGAGATATAGAAGAAGCAGAGAGAAGAAGCAGAGAGAGAAGCTGAGGTAGAAGTAGAAGGAGAAGCTGATGTACAAGGTTTCTGAATAAACTGCTTGAAGAAGAGTCGTGGTCGTGTCCTTCTTGCTGGTCGAGATAGACGCGACAAGTGGTGGCCCGTATGGGGAACCTCCTGCAGTCAGGGCAGTCGACTGGTAAGTCCCAGGTAAGTTGGGACCAAGGTAAGGACCTCGGTAAAGAGGCAATAAGGTCTCCGGTAAGGAGCGATAAGGTCTCCGGTGAGGATCGATAAAGTCTCTGGTGAGGAGCGATAAAGTTCCGGGAAGGGACAAAGTAGAGGTAGCCAAAAGTGAAAGTATGGGAACTACAACATAGCAACCAATTTTCATTGCTCTTCAAGAGCTGTTACGGTCTAAGGGATTGAAATTAAAGAAAAGTACTTTAGAGAGATTTATCCAAGATGTTGATGTGGTAGCCCCCTGGTTTGCTGATTCCGGTAATTTAACCACCAGTTGCTGGGACAAGCTTGGAAAAGATCTAGATTTTGCCTGGGCACAGGGAACGCTGAAGCCAGGGACTCGGCCTATTTGGAAAATGGTTCGCAGCTGTCTAGAGGATCAAAGATGCCGCAAGGCTGTAGAAGAGGGGCAGGAGACGTTAGAACAGCTGAAGGAAATAAATAGATGCAAGTCATGGGGCCTGTGCAGCACGGTTTACCGTTGCTGTCAGCCCTACCCAATTATGAAGAACCTGATTTGTGATGTGTGCGGGATAGTGTTAGGTTTGCTTTTACTTTACTTTCTGTTCTCCGTACCATTATATGAGTGGGTGGTTTTACCCCAGGCTATGGCCAATAGCCCCACTATGTGTCAGCTTTTTGTGTGTCATGCTATTGCTCCTATTAGAGAGAAATACCCTGCTGTGAGATGTGTCCACTATATGGATGACATTCTCTTAACTAGTAAGGAGTTGAAATTGCTGCACTTAGCATATGGAGACTGCGTTGGATATCCAATCTACCCTTAATGCTCAATTGAAAGGTGGCATTATGGTTTTGAATCAACGCATTGATCTAGTACAGGAACAATTGGATACTTTATGGCAATTGGCACAGTTGGGATGTGAATGGAGAATGCCTGGTTTGTGTGTAACAGCTGTTTCCTATCAAAATTATTCCTTAGCAGCAAATATGTCTAAACAACCTTCATAGTATCTTCTAGGCAACTGGTCTGGGGATTTTGACAAGCTGATGCAGGAGCTGAGACTCTCCATAGTGCACGTGAATTCCACCAGGGTCGACATCTCGGTTGCGGAAGGACTGTCTGCATGGATCACTCAAGCCATGAATCATCTGAAAGAGTGGGCGGGAATGGGTGCCCTGGGAGGAATGCTTATCCTAGTTAGTTTCATAGCCTTATGGTGTATCTGCAGGATGAGAGTCACATAGAGGAGAAGTAATGCCATGATTGCACAAGCCTTCGCAGCCCTGGAGGCAGGGCAGTCACCTCAGGCTTAGCTAACAGTACTAAAGAGCTAAGCAGTCATCCCACTCAGGCTGTGAGACAAAGAACTGCACTTGAAGTCAGCGTTCCGAAGCTTCATGAAGGGCATGTCTGATTGCATATGGGTTGGTATCGTACTCCCATCTCTGAGGAAAGATACCGGACAGGTGTGGCACCAGCTCAGCTGATAACTGGGAGTGGAGTCATTACAAAGTCCCTTGATTTCAGGGATCAGACCTCTACCCTTGCCTGTTGTGTTATTTTTAAAATAAAAAAGGGGGGACTGTGGGGAGCCACAGCCCCAAGATGGCACCTGGCTGGATGCCAGGGAGACCGAGCTTAGCTGTAAACAAGCCTTATTTGTAAGCGCTTAGTGGATCTGGTGTGCCTCCTCCAGCTATGACCTATCCGGGATTGCCAGGTGGCGTGAGCTAATTGGGTAATGAGCTTGCTTTTAAGGGCTTGCCAGGGGGCTGGGAGATATAGAAGAAGCAGAGAGAAGAAGCAGAGAGAGAAGCTGAGGTAGAAGTAGAAGGAGAAGCTGATGTACAAGGTTCCTGAATAAACTGCTTGAAGAAGAGTCGTGGTTGTGTCCTTGCTGGTCGAGATAGACGTATCAATCCAACAGCAGGTGGAAGTAGAAGCAGACACCCACAGCAAAACCTTGAACTGATCTGGAATCCAGTTGCAGAGAAGGAGGACTGATGAGCAAAGGGGTCCACACCAGACTGGTAAAACCCACAGAAACAGCTGACCTGAACAAGGGAGAGCACTTGGTCCCCAGACTGAAAGCTGGGAAACCAGCAGGGGACTGATACAGACCCCCTGAATGTGGGTGTCAGTGAGGAGACCTTGGAAATCTATGGGACCTCTTGTAGTGGATCAGTACTTATCCCTAACCTAGGAATGGACTTTGGGAGCCCATTCCACACGAAGAGATACTCCCTGAGCCCAGACACAAGGGGGTGGGCCTAGGCCCTATCCCAAAGAATAAGACAGACTTTGAAGACCCCCCTATGGAAAACCTCACCCTCCCTTGGGAGCAGAAATGGTATGGAATTGGTAGGGTGTTAGTTTGGTGGGGGCAGAGGAGGAAGTGAGGGAAAGGGACCTGGGATTGCATGTTAAATAATTTTCTTTCTAATTAAAATTAAAAAGAGAAAAAAGAAATACAGCTCAAAGGTACAGAAAATATATTCAACAAAATCATAGAAGAAAACTTCCCCAACCTATAGAAGAATATAACTATGAAAGTACAAGAAGCTTACAGAATACCAAATAGACTGGACAATAAAAAGAAGTCCCCTCAACACATAATAATCAAAACATCAAACTTACAGAAAAAAGAGAAAATATTAAAAGCAGGAAAGGAAAAAGGCCAAGTAACATATAAAGGCAGACCTATCAGAATTACACCTGACTTCTCAATGGAAACTTTGAAAGCCAGAAGGTCCTGGAGAGATGTCTTACAAACATTAAGGGAATATAGATGCCAACCTAGACTACTGTGCCCAGCAAAGCTTTCAATCACTATAAATGGAGAAAACAAGATAGTCCATGACAAAACCAGATTTAAACAATACATATCCATCTTTACAGAAAGTTCTGGAAGGAAAACTCCTACCCAATGAAGATAACTACACTCACAAAAATATAGACAATAGATAACCCAACTTTACCAAACATGAAAAGAAACAGGAGGGCAAAATACACACACAATGACACCACCAACAATAAATCCAAAACAAACAAGAACCAACAATCAATGGTCATGAATATCCCTCAATGTCAATGGTCTTAACCTGCCTATAAAAAGATACAGGCTAACAAAATGGATATGAAGACAGAATCCATCCTTCTGTTGTATACAAGAAACACACCTCAACTTCAAAGACAGGTGTTACCTCAGAGTAAAGGGTTGGGAAAAGACTTTCCAATCAAATGGACCCAAGAAACAAACTGATGTAGCAATCCTAATATCTAACAAATTATACTTCAAACTAAAATCAATCTAAAGAGATGAAGAGGGCATTTCATACTCATCATTGGAAAAGTCCATCAAGATAAAGTCTCAATTCTGAATATCTATGCCCCAAATATGAAGGCACACACATTTGTAAAAGGAACATTACTAAAGCTCAAACCACACATAAAACCCCACACACTTATAGTAGGAGACTTCAACACCCTGCTTTCAACACTAGACAGGATCACCAGACAAAAACTTAACAAAGAAACAAAGGATCTAACAGATGTTATGACCAAAATGGGATTAACAGACATCTATAGAACATTCCATCCAAATACAGAAGAATATACTTTCTTCTCAGCGCCACATGGAACCTTCTCTAAAATCGACCACATACTTGGCAACATAGCAAACCTCCACAGATAGAAAAAAATTGAATTAACCTCCTGAATCGTATCAGACCACCACACTTTAAATTTAGAATTGAACAACAACACGAATTGCAGAATACCTACAAAGGAAGAAATTAAAAAGAAATTAAAGATTCCTAGAATTCAATGAGAATGTGGACACAACATACCCAAACTTATGGGACACTTTGAAAGCAGTGCTAAGAGGAAAGTTCATAGTACTAAGTGCCCACATGAAGAAACAGGAGAATAATCACACTAGAGTATTAACAGCACAACTGAATGCTCTAGAACACAAAGAAGCCAATACACTCCGGAGGAGCAGACACCAGGAACTAATCAAATTGAGGGCTGAAAGCAATAAAGTAGAAACTAGGAGAACAATACAAAGAATCAATATAACGAAGAGTTGGTTCTTTGAGAAAATCAACAAGATAGACAAACCTTTATCCAAACTAACCAAAAGACAGAGAAAGAGAACATGCAAATTAACAAAATCAGAAATGAAAAGGGGGACATAACAACAGACACAGAGGAATCCAGAGAATCATCAGGTCATACTTTGAAAACCTGCATTCCTCAAAATTCGAAAATCTAAAGAAATGGACAATTTTCTGAATAGATTTCACTTCCCAAAATTAAATCAAGAACAGATAAACAACTTAAATAGACTTATAACCCCTAATGAAATAGAAGCAGTCATCAAAAGCCTCCCAACCAAAAAAAGCCTAGGGCCAGATGGCTTCATTGCAGAATTCTACCAGAAATTCAAGGAACAACTAATACCAATTCTCCTCAAAGTATTCCACAGAATAGTAGCAGAAGGGACATTGCCAAACTCTTTCTACAAGGCTACAATTACTTTGATACCCAAGCCACAAAAAGTTACAACTAAAAAAGAGAACTACAGACCAATATCCCTCATGAACATCGATGCAAAAATACTCAACAAAATATTGACGAATCGAATACAAGAACACATCAGAAAAATCATCCACCATGATCAAGTAGGATCATCCCAGGGATGCAAGGATGGTTCAACATATGTAAATCCATCAATTAAATCCACCATATAAACAAACTGAAAAAGAAAATCCACATGATCATCTCACTAGATGCTGAAAAAAGCCTTTGACAAAATCCAACATCTCTTCATGATAAAGATCTTGGAAAGAACAGGAATAAGAGGAACATATCTAAACATGATAAGAGCAATATACAGCAAACCAACAGCCAACATCAAACTAAAAGGAGAGAAACTCAAAGCGATTCCTCTAAAATCAGGAACAAGATAAGGCTGTCCACTCTCTCCATGTCTCTTCAATATTGTCCTTGAAGTTCTAGCTAGAGCAATAAGACAGGAAAAGGAGATCAAGGGGATACAAATTGGAAAGGAAGAAGTCAAACTTTCACTATTTGCAGATGATACGATAATCTAGATAAGTGACCCGAAAAATTCTACCAGGGAATTTCTACAGCTGATAAACACCTTCAGTAAAGTAGCAGGATACAAAATTAACTAATAAAAATCAGTAGCCCTACTATATACAGATAATAAATGCTCTGAGAAAGAAATCAGAGAAACATCATCCATCACTATATCCACAAACAACATAAAATATCTTGGGGTAATGCTAACCAAAAAAGTGAAAGACCTGTACAGTAAGAACTTTGAATCTTTAAAGAAAGAAATTAAAGAATATACCAGAAAATGGAAAGATCTCCCATGCTGTTGGATAGGGAGGATCAACATAGTAAAAATGAGAATATTGACAAAAGCAATCTACAGACTCAACGCAATCCCCATCGAAATCCCAACACAGTTCTTTACAGACCTTGAAAGAACAATACTCAACTTTATATGAAAAAAAAACAAAAGATCCAGGTTAGCAAAACAGCCCTGTACAATAAAGGAACTTCTGGAGGCATCATCATCCCTGACTTCGATATCTATTATAGAGCTATAGTCCTGAAACAGATTGATATTGGCACAAAAAAATACAGATAGGCCAATGGAATCGAATTGAAAACCCTGATATTATCCCACACACCTATGAACACATGATTTTTGACAAGAAGCTAAATCTATACAATGGAAAATGGAAAACATCTTCAACAAATGGTGCTGGCACAACTGGATTCGGACATGCAGAAGATTGTAGATAGATCCATTACCTATCACCATACACAAAACTTAAGTCCAAATGGATCAAAGATCTCAACATAAATCCAGCCACACTGAACCTTCTAGAAGAGAAAGTAGGAGACACCCTTGAACATATTGGTACAGGAGACCGCTTCCTGAACATAACACCAGTAGCACATTGAGATCTACAATTAATAAATGTGACCTCCTGAAACTGACAAGCTTCTGTAAAGCAAAGGACACAGTCAGTAAGAGAAAAGGACAGTCCACAGAATGGGCAAAGATATTCACCAACCCCACATCTGACAGAGGGCTGATTTCCAAAATATACAATGAATTCAAGAAGCTAGCCACCAAAACACCAATCAATGAAACTAAAAAGTGGGGTGCAGTACTAAATAGAGAATTCTCAACAGAGGAATCTAAAATGGCTGAAAGACACTTATGAAGGTGGTCCAATTCCTTAGCCATCAGAGAAATGCAACTCAAAACAACTCTGAGATACCATCTTACACTAGCCAGAATGGCTAAAATAAAAAACATCCATGACAGTCTATGCTGGAGAGGATGTGGAGAAAAAGGAGCACTCCTCCATTGCTGGTGGGAGTGCAAACTTGTAAGACCACTTTGGAAATTAGTACGGCGGTTGCTCAGGAAAATGGAAAACAGTCTAGCTCAAGATCCAGCAATTCCTTTCTTGAGCATATACCTAAATAATGCACATTCATACAACAAGGACATATGTTCAGCTATGTTCGTAGCAGCGTTGTTTGTACTACTCAGTGGAAAAAAAGCAATGGAATCTTGAAATTTTCAAGCATATGGATGGAACTAGAAGAAACCATCCTGAGTGAGGTAACCCAGTCACAAAAAGACAAACATGGTATGCACTCACTCATATATGAATTTTAGACATAGAGCAAAGGATTACCAGCCTGCAATGCTCATCACCAAAGGAACTAGGAAACAAGGACTCTAAGTGAAAAATGCATGGACCCCAGAGAATGGGAAGGGGAAGGATCTCCTGAGGTTTTTGGGAGCATGAGGGTAGGGGAGCATGAGGTGGCAGAATGAGAGAAGGAGAAGAGGAGGGGAGAGGAGGAAATGGAGGAGCGGAAAGTTTGAGTAGGGGGAACAATAGAGGTGAGCAGGATGAGGGATGCCATAACAGAGGGAGCCATTATAGGTCCAAGGAGAGATCTGGCCCTAGGGAGATTTCCAGAGATCTACAAGGATGACAACAACTGACAATGTAGGCAATGGTGGAGAGGCTACCCTAAATACCCTTCCCCTATAATGAGACTGATGACCACTTTATATGCCATCCTAGAGCCCTCATCCAGTGGCTGTTGGATGCAGAGGCAGACACCCACAGATACACACTGAACTGAACTCTGGTACCCAATTGCAGAGAGAGAGGAATGGAGATCAAAGGGGTTGGTACCAGGCTAGTGAAACCCACAGAATCAGCTGGTCTGAAAAAGGGGGAGCACATGGACCCCAGACTGCTGTCTGAGAGGCCATCACGGGACTGATCCAGACCCCTGAACATGGATGTCAATGAGGAGGCCTTGGCACTCCATGGGGTCCCTGGTAGTGGATCAGTATTTTTCCCTGGTGTAAGAAGGGACTTTGAGAGCCCATCCCATGTGTAGGGATGCTCTCTCTGCCTGGATATATGGGAGAGGGTCTAGGCCCTGCCCAGGATGATGTGGTGGACCTTGGGAGCCCCCATGGAGGGCCCTACCCTCCCTGGGGTGTGGAGAGGGATGGGGCGTGGGGCTGGTGGGGGGTTGCTGGGGAGGCGAGGGAGAGGAAGCAGGGATTAACATGTGAAGCAAGCTTGTTCCTAATTTGAACTAATAAAACAACAGAGCCAAAAAATAAAAAATAAATAAAAAATTAAAAAAACAGATTGAGGCACTACATGACTCCAGAAACAACAGTATCCTCTGGAGACCTTTGGGCAATTGCATATAGAAGCTCCGAAAAATTGTGACAGAATGAACAAAATCTGTGCAAGCCCAAGCTAGGGCAAATCTCAGCATTGCTATGGGACTTCAGCTCACAATCCCATCCCAGCCCTAAAGGTATTCACAATATTTAGATTCTGGGAGAGGAATAAACAGGTTTCACTGAGAGTGTAGCCTCTAGTAAGTCAGCCACTTTTAGGAAGACCGCACATCCAATAATATTTGGGCAGCACAAATTGGTTTAGAAGAATTTTTGGGAAAAAATTGGGGCATGTAAAGAAGGGGAGGCAGATTTGGGGAGAGTTGACTAGATGAATGTGATCAAAACACATAGTACAAAACTCTCAAAAAACTAATAAAATTTAAAAATAAATATTACCAAAATCAATGTGCAAAGGTAAATGGGGAATTATATTATGGGAAGAAAATTTTTACTTTAAATGATACAATAGTTCTAAAAATAGTTAGTGATAATTCACACCATTATGAATGTATATAAATACCAATAAACTATACACTAAAATGGCTACATTAGAAAATTGTATGCTATGTAAATTTTACTCCCATGAAATTTATACCAACATTATATTAAATTATATTATATTAAATTAAATTAAACTTACATCAAAATATTTGGTTTATGTCTTAGGGCTTCTATGGCTGTGACAAAAATCCATGGGCAAAAATCGGCTTGGAAAGATAAGGGATCATTTTATACTTCCAAGTAACAGTTCACTATCCAGGGAAGTCAGCTCAAGAACTAAAGGCACGCAACTGGAGGCAGTTGGTGCTGCAGCAGCCATGGTGGAAGGATGCTTACTGACTTACTCCTCTTGGCTTGCTCAGTCTGCTTTCTTATGGCTTCTTTGTCAAAATTCAGGTGTTCATATGTTTGTGGATTAATGTCAGGGTCTTCAATTTGATTCCATTAATCCATGTGTCTGTTTTTATGCCAATACCAAGCTGTTCTTATTACTATAGATCTATAGTAGAGCTTGAAGTCAGGGATGTTGATACCTCCAGAAGTTCCTTTCTTGTACAAGATTGTTTGGGTTATCCTGGTTTTTTGTTTTGATTTTCCACATAAAATTGAGTATTTTTCTTTTGAGATCTGTGAAGAATTGTGGTGCGATTTTGATGGGGATTGTATTGAATCTGTAGATTGCTTTTGGTAGGATTGCCATTTTTACTATATTGATCCTAACTACCCAAGAGCATGGGAGATCTTTTCATTTTCTGTTGTCTTCTTCATTTTCCTTCTTTTTCCAATTTTTATTTGTTTTTTATTTTAATTAGAAAGAAGATTATTTTACATGTTAATCACAGGTCCCTCTCCAACCCCTCTTTCTCTGACCCCCCTCAACTAACACCCTACCTATCCCATACCCTTTCTGCTCCCCAGGGAGGGTAAGGACTTCCATAGGGGGTCTTCAAAGTCTGTCAGATCCTTTGGGATAGGGCCTAGGTCCACCCTCTTGTGTCTTGGCTCAGGGAGTATCCCTCCATGTGGAATGGGCTCCCAAAGTCCATTCCTATGCTAGGGATAAGTACTGATCCACTACAAGAAGTCCCATAGATTTCCAAGGTCTTCTCACTGACACCCACATTCAGGGGATCTGTATCAGTCCCCTGCTGGTTTCCCAGCTTTCAGTCTGGGGACCAAGAGCTCTCCCTTGTTCAGGTCAGCTGTTTCTGTGGGTTTTACCAGTCTGGTGTGGACCCCTTTGCTCATCAGTCCTCCTTCTCTGCAACTGGATTCCAGTTCAGTTCAAGGTTTTGCTGTGGGTGTCTGCTTCTACTTCTGCCTGCTGTTGGATGAAGGCTATACGATGTCATATTAATTAGACATTAATGCCATTATAAGGAGAGGGCATTTAAGGTAGCCTCTCCTCTGTTGCTTAGATTGTTAGATGGTATCATCTTTGTAACTCTCCAGACATTTCCCTAGTGCCTGATTTCTCTTTAAAACTATAATGTCTCCCTCTATTATATTATCTCTTATCTTGCTCTCTTCTGTTCTTCCCTCAACTCAAACTCCCGGCCCTATCATGTCTTCCTCACCCCTCCTCTTCTCCCCTTATCATTCTCCTAGTCCCCCCTCCCCATGCTCCCAATTTTCTCAGGAGATCTTGTCCCTTTCCCCTTCTCCAAGGGATAATGTATGTCTCTCTTAGGGTCTTCCTTCTTTACTAGCTTCTCTGGCAGTGTGGATTGTAGGCTGCTAATCCTTTACTCTATGTCTAAAATCCACATATGAGTGAGTAAATACCATGTTTGTCTTTGTGACTGGGTTACCTTGCTTTGAATGGTTTCTTCTATTTCCATCCATTTGCCTGAGAATTTCATGATTCCATTGTTTTTATTTTTCTGCTGAGTAGTACTCCATTGTGTAAATGTACCACATTTTCTCTATCCATTTTTTAGTTGAGGGATATCTAAGTTGTTTCCACGTTCTGGCTATTACAAATAATGCTGCACATTATTGTATGAACATGGTTGAACAGATGTCCTTGTTGTATGAATGTGCTTCTTTTGGGTATATGCCTAAGAGTGGAATTGCTGGATCTTGTGGTAGACTGATTCCCAAAAATATTGAACATTTCACGAATTTGCATGTCATGCAGGGGCCATGCTAATCTTCTCTGTATCGTTCCAATTTTAGGATGTGTGCTCCCGAAGAGAGCACTTCATTTTCCTTCTTTAGGGACTTAAAAGTTCTTGTCATACAGGTCTTTCACTTGTTTGGTTAGAGTCACCCCAAGATATTTTATGTTATTTGTTGCTATTGTAAAGGGTGATATTTCTCTGATTTCTTTCTCAGCCTACTTATCATTTGTATATAGAAAGGCTACTGATGTTTTTGCACTAATCTTGTATCCTGGACATTACTGAAGGCATTTATCAGTTGTAGGATTTCCCTGGTAGAATTTTTGGAAAATTGAAAATTTCAAAGAGTTAATATCCGTACTCCTCAAATTGTTCCACACAATAGAATCAGAAGGAATATTGGCAAGCTCTTTTTATGAGGCAATAGCTACTCTGATACCCAAACCACACAAATATGCAACAAAGAAAGAAAATTATAGCCCAATCACTCTCATGAACATTTATGCAAAAATTCAATAAAATACTGGCAATCCAAATCCAAGAATACATAAAAAAAAATCATCCACCATGCTCAAGTAGGCTTCATTCCAGAACCAGGGATGGTTCAACATATGAAAATCTGTCAATGTAATCCATCATATAAATAAACTGAAAGAAAAAATCCCACATGACCATTTTATTCAATGCTGAAAATTCCTTTGACAAAATGTGACACCCCTTAACGATGAATGCCTTGGAGAGATCAGTGATAGAAGGAGCATACCTAAACATAATAAAGGTAATATACAACAAGCCAACAGCCAACATCAAACTAAATGGAGAGAGACTCAATGCAATTCCGCTAAAATAAGGAACAAGACATGGCTGTACACTCTCCCCATATCCATTCAATATAGTACTCAAAGTTCTAGCTAGAGCAATAAGACAACAAAAGGAGACCAAGTGTATACAAATCAAGAAGGAAGAAGTCAAACTTTCACTATTTGCAGATGATATGATAGTACAAATATGAAGGTGATCTTAATGAGGACTCCTAGTAATGGGGGATATGGAGTTTTCACTGGCCATCTCTTATAGCAGGGCAAGGGCTCCAATGGCAGGAATAGGTTGAGTTCATTTGAATTGTTGTCCAATGGCATCCTATGGGAATCCTCATACAACCCAGGCTGATGCCACCACAAAGTTGCTCTCCACAAACTGAGAATGAGGCCCCAGTGCAGAGACAACATTTCCACAACCCTTTGAATATGGAGAAGTCAACCTGGTACCTACATCGAGCCTTTACTCTTGTGTTCTAGTCTCTTTGGTGCAAATTAATTTTCTATGTTGCAGTCACAAGATTATGACATATCAGAATATACCCACTTTTAAAAGTTTTATACTAAATTATTTAGAATAAACTGTCATGATATCTGCTACTTATTTTCAAATGGTTCTCAGAAAATATTTATGAATTGTGTGAAAACAAACTTTAAGTAGATAACACAACAGTCTAGTGGATTTATGTCTGGACCTGCAGGAAGTCAACCTGGGGCAAGAGAGTCAGGGATAGGGAATGGGGACAAGAGATACAGAAAGAACGACCACAAGACAGGATTCTGATCAAGTAGCAAACTTTACTTTTCTCAGGTTAGCTTATATAGTCAGGATATGGGGAGGGGCAGAATGGGTTGTTTGTGCACCAGGTGTTGGTATAGGCAGGATATTAGGAAGCCACAAAGAGGATGTTTGGCAGGGTAAAGAGTTCATGAGTAAGAGGTCCAGGAAGGGTTGCCTAGGTGACTGAGCCTGTGGGTGGAGGACTAGGTTAAGTTGTTTCTTTTCCTGAGCTGAAGTTCTAAGGAGCTGCTATGTAAAGGTTAACTATGTGGCCTGCCAAGCATGGCCTAGGATCTCATGCCAAGCCCTGAGATTCGGCTCCCAACAGATTTAGCTGGTCAAACAACCATACCTAAACAAAGTTCAGTAGACCAATATGAGAATGGAAACCAGCAATTAGATATCCAAAGGATGTATGGTAAAATCTTTTTTTTCTTTTTAAATTTTGTATTTATTCTTTGAGAACTTTATAAAATATGTTTAATCATATTCTTTCCTTTCACCCAACTTCTCACAGATCCTCCACCACATTTCTCTCCACCCAACTTTATGATCTTTCTCTCTCTTAAAACAACAAACAGACAAACATGTAGCTGGGTTTATGTTGGCCCGTTAGCTACTCCTGATCATGGGGCCTGCCCTGGAATGTAGTTGATATATCCAGGGTCACTCCATTGAAGAAAACTGATTCTCTCTTTCTGAGCACCTGCTAATTGCGAATACCTTCTTTGTTGAAGTGGAAACACTTCCCAGCTCCCCTCCTTGCTGGGATTTTGTCTGACTTGAGCTTGTGCAGATCTTATGTATATTAAATCTTAAATTTGTTTTTTAAATAAAGATTGTTTCATGTCTAGAATTCTTTTAGAATGACATTTTATCCTTTCAAAAATGTGAGCACAGCTGCTGCTCTGATTCTTTGAGCAAGTGCAAGTTGAGAGTGTCTCTCTCCTACACATGAAATCATTTAAAGGTGTTTTACATGCATTTAAGCACATCCTTATTTATAATACCTTACTATAAATCATTTTGTAACCTAGATGCATTACAAAGTGTCTTAGTTTGGGTTTCTGTTGCTGTGAAAAGACACCATGACCATGCCAACTCTTATAAAGGAAAACATTTAATTGGGGTTAGCTTTCAGTTTCAGAGGTTTGGTCCTTTAGCATTATGTCAGGTGGCACACAGGCAGACACGGTGCTGGAGAAGGAGCTGAGAGTTTGACATTCTTGATCCACAGGCAGCAGAAGCAACTGCATGTCACACTGCAAGTAGCTTGAACAAAGGAGACCCCAAAGCCTGCCTCCACAGTGACACACTTCCTCCAACAAGGCCATACCCACTCCAAAAAACCCACACCTCATAATAGTGCCACTTCCTGTGGGGGCCATTTTCTTTCAAACCACTAAAAGTGTACATAAAAGCCAAGGTTTTCTTTTATGATGTATCTTTTTAAACATAAATTTTCTTACTGATTCTCAGGAATTTCACATCATGCACTCATTTCCCAGCCCTTCCAGGTCTGCCCTCCACCCTTGTAGCCTCCCCTCCCTGACAAAAGAAAATTACAAGAAAAGAAAGACATTTTACTCCTCCATCTTTCCTGCTTCTCCATCATATATTCTTTTGTTGTAGCAGCCTTGGAAGCTACGGTGTTTCACACAGTATAACTTTGTGTCCAAACAGCTTTACTTGTAAATGTTCATTGCAATGAGTTGTTGGTTTGGTTCAAGGCCTCTGACTTCGTCAATACTGGACACTCACTGAAACTTCTGTCAGTTATCCTGATGTTGTCCCGAGTCATGGAGATCCTGAAACTATGGTTCTGCAAGTCAGGTCCCTTCACCCTCTCCAGAGTGGGGTAGATGTTGGGGTGGACCAACTCAGAGCTCTGGATGCAGGCCTGGGTGGTAACTGAGTTGGTCAGTTCAGGCCGCTACCAGGACTACCCCACTCAGGCAAGGCTAAGGGTCATCTCTTCTGTGCCCACACCATTGGAGTCAGCTCTCCCAGATACATGGTGAGGGATGGATCCAGATCTCTTGCATGCAGGGCCAGCTCTCCTGTTACAGTGGCTGGTGATGGGGGAGGCAATTCTCCAAGGGCTGGCAATGTTCAGGGCCAGTTCTCCCATGCCCACACCACTGGGACCAGTTCTCCTGGGAAGGTGTTTAGCTCTCCCACTGAGGCTGCTGTCAAAGGGTACAGCAAGCTCTCTGGTGCCCAGGCCACTGGGGCCAGCTTTCCCATGGCCTCTGATGTTAACATGGGCCATAGACATCAACACAGATCCCAGCTGTGGTAGGAGCATGGACCCACGTGTAGCCCTTTAACACAGCTTGGGCTTGGATGTCACTTTGCGTGGCAGTGCAGAGCAAGCAGATTAGTATGATCCTGGTGGCAGCATGACCCTGAGACATCAATATAGCCTCAGGTGGTGATCCAGATCACAGGCATTAATGTTGACCTTCAGTGATAACACAGGCCACAGATGTCAACACAGACACAAGCTTCAGTAGTGTCATAGACCCCGACATAGCCCTTGGGGGGCAGCACAGGCCTGGACATCATATGGCCCCAGGTGTCAGCTCAGGCCACCTATCTTAGCCTGTTCCTCGCCACTGATGTGTCTTTGGCTCTGTTTCTCTCCATGTACATGAACCAGGCCACCTCTCCTTCTCTCCCATTTCTCTACCACATCCTAGTGATGCCCACCCACCCAGGCCATGGGCCACTGGGAGGGCCTGGATTTAGAAAGAAACTAATTATGCAAACACAGAACGAGGAAGGCACAGTTTAGTAACAGTTATGGAAATCCAGAATAAAAATTAGACTAAGTGTTGGGTGTTGGTGGTGCACGCCTTTAATCCCAGCACTCGGGAGGCAGAGGCAGGTGGATCTCTGTGAGTTCGAGACCAGCCTGGTCTACAAGAGCTAGTTCCAGGACAGCCTCCAAAGCCACACAGAGAAACCCTGTCTCAAAAAACCAAAAAAAAAAAATTAGACTAAGTAATTCAGAGAGACATTTAAATAACAGTTCTGTATGATTTATATATAGCAGTTAGACTGAGCTCATGAGTCAAAATACCTGCATCTAAGTCTGACTCAGCCTAGCTAACAAGCAAACATGGGTAAGCCATGTAACCTCTCTGTGCTTCAGTTTCTTCATATGCAAAATGAGGATAGTTAATGTAAAGGAGTACTGTTATAATTAAATAAAATGTTAACTACAGAGACTAGTACCCAGGACATAGGGAAAACTTGGGTATGCGAGCTATTACTTGCCATTTTACTGACTAAAAACCTTGTTCATGCTTTCTTTACTCGTCACTTTGACTGCTGCTTAGACAACAAGCTCCAGTGGCAAAAGCTCAGGATTGATATGCTTCATTCAGTCACTATCTGTCTGAACCTCAATTAGAAAAGCACCAGGTAATCATGTTCTGTGGTTTGGATTCTGTATCTCCTACTTGGAAGGTCTGAGAAAGGCTAGTTAAAGCACCTGGGTAAAGGCACGTTAGGATAGAAAAATCTATCAATTTGACACGAAAACCTATCTGGCTGGAACGGGATTGATGAAATGTGGTCTCTAGAGGGTGCTAAAAACACACAAACTAGTACTATATTAAAGATGTAGTAGCAGCTTCTAAGTAAAATCGAAATTCTATAGTTTTATTACAGAAAGGTCACTAAGAAACCTCTGAAGGAATTTTTCTTATTTTATAGATGAAGAAGCATAGACAGAGAGAGGAATAATGAGGTTAGAAAACAAATCAGGCCTAAGGTTCAGTGATGAAGACACACACACTGACAATGAAAGGTTTCATTTGACATAATTTATACCTTTCTAAGGATCAAGAGAATTGCATATGTATTTGTTTATTTTCTGTTGCTATGATAAAATACGCTGATTTCCCTCCCCCCAAATATACTTAAGAGGGGAAAGTTTTATCTTGGTTTACACTTACAGAGAGATATAATACATCTTGGTGAGGAAGATGTATGGTAACAGAAAAGTATGGTGGCAGGAATCCAGCAGATCATATGAGTTCTGCACTGTAAAAGCAGAGATAGGGTAGCACATGGAGGCAGGCTATAAAGTGCCAAAGCCTTCCACAGTGGCACACTTCTTCCAGCAAGGCTGCATCTTCTAAAGATTCCATAATCTTCACAAACAGAACCACCATTTGGGAACCAAGAGTTCACATACATGATCTTATAAGGGGCATGTCATAGTCAACCACAACATTCCACTTCTGGTCCCCATAGGCTCATGGCTACCTCATGATAAATGCAAAAGCATTTAGTCCTACCTACTCCAATAGTTCTCATACTCCAAAAGTTCTCATAGTCCTTAATGGTCTCAACACTTTTAAAACTTCAAAGAGTCTTCTGAGCCTCAAAGTAGTTTCAGATCTGCGAGCCCCTCTCCTTTTAAAGTTAAAAAATCACTTACTTCCAATATACTATGTCAAATAGCATACAGTCTCATTCTAAAATGGAGGAAGGAATGAAAATGTAGTGAGAAAAGACAGGACCAAAGCAAGGCCAAAAGCCAAGCACAGCAAACACCGAATCCTGTAGTTCCGTATCCAATATCTGGAGCTTCAGTTTTAAATGGCTTAGGTGACCCTGCTCCTCTAGCATTGCTGCCTAAACCCCCCTCTCTCTCATTCCACTCACTCTTCTTGACATATATCCCATGGCTCTGGCATTTCCAACACCTTGGGGTTGGAGAGTCTCCATTGCAAGCCAGGCTTCACCGTCACTGCTTCACACAATGGCCTAGAAGAGCCTCCTTTCAGGGACTCTTACCCTGTCATATTGTCTTAGTCAGTGTTACTATTGCTGTGATGAGACACCATGACCAAAAGTAATGTGGGAAGGAAAGGGTTGATTTTTCTCACACCTCTATATAAAAATTCATCATCAAAAGTAGTGAGAGCAGGAACTCAAGGCAGGACAGGAACCTGGAGTCAGGGAGCTAATGCAGAGGCCATGGAAGGGTGCTGCTTATTGCCTTGTTCTTTTCATGGTGCCAAGCCTCGACTTCTCTGCATGACCCCTTCTTTCCTGGACCTTCAACTGCTGCTGAGGCTGCAGCTCCACCAATGGCCTTTTCTGGCCTCTCACAGTTCCAAGCCTCAGCTGCTCTTTATCACTCCTTCATGCCTTCAAAACCACTACCATGTGGGTGACTCTTATACATACCTCTCCCAGCACAAGGTACAACCTTGGAACCTGTGGAACACAGCCTCTGGGCACCAACTCTCAGAAAATACTTTCCAGAAGATTTCACCTAACGATGCTGGTCTCTTCTTAATCAGCACTAATTTCTCGGCTCCAGCTGACGAGAATAAAGTATTTCAACAAAGCAAAGGTTTCACTTTAGCAGTACTGCTCTCTTGTTTATCACAACTGATTCTTTAGCCTCAGCTAGCCAGAACCACAGAATCTTAATTCAAAATAACAAACGGTCCTAGTAGAATATTTAAATTTCCCTCTGAAACTTCACAAGCCAGGCCTCTAACACTGTGTACTGCCTGTGAAATTCCTATCTTCCAAGCTCCTGCATAACAGTTCAACAAGCTTTGAACACTCAATGGCTTTCCTAGGCCAATGTTCCAAAGTTCTTCCACAATCCTCCATAAAGCAAAATGGTCATGTCTGTCATATCAATACCCCATAACAACCAGAGAAGTGTGACAGTGGGTCCATGATCATGGCCACTGGTCTTAACCATGTTCCCACCATCCTGAAGCGCCTGACCTAGTAGAAAGATGGAATGGCCTTTTGAAGACCCAGTACAGTACCAGTTAAGTGGCAGCAGCCTCAAGGGCTTGGGAAGGGTTTTCCAGAATGCTGTATATGCTTTGAATCAGTGTACAATATATTGTATAGTTTCTCCCATAGCCAGGATCTTTGGGTTTAGGGATCAAAGGGTGGAAAGTTCCATCCACTATCACCCCTGGTGACCCACTAGGAGAAAATTTGCTTCCTGTTTCCACAACCTCAACTTCTGTTGAGCTAGAAGTTTTGCTTTTCAGAGTGGAGAGTGTTCCTTACAGGAACCATAGCAAACATTCCATTGAATTGGAAGCTCAGACTTGTGCCTGGGATTCTGTTGCCCTTGATACAACAGGCTAAGAAATGAATAACAGTGTTAGGAGGGATGATTGATCCAAATTACCATGGGAAAATTGGATTTCTTCTCCATAATGGAGATAAGAATTTATGTCTGGAGTGTAAGTGATCCTTTATGGTGTCACTTGGTCCTACCATGTCCTGTGATTATAGTCAATGGGAAATTTTTTCATTGGGAAATTAATCACAACATAAGGAGAGATGATTGTGGTTCAAGCTGACAAATTGTGGACTTGTGAAGGCTATTCTTGGTTGTCAACTTGACTACATCTGGAATTAACGAAAACCCTAAAGTGGAGGACATGACTGTGAGGGACTTTTGCTTAATTTGAAATGGGAAGATCTACTTCTAAACTGGATCTATGTGGTAGAAAGACACACTTTTAGATTTATTTACTTATGTATTTTATGTATATGGATACTTCATCTACATGTACATCTGTACACCAGAAGGCAACATCAGACGGTTTTGCAATAGGACTTTCCTTTGGGTCGCCAGCTCATGAATAATGACATGGAGACTTACTATTAATTATAACAGCTCAGCCTTAGCTTAGGCTTATCCCACTAGCTCTTATAACTTAACCCATATTTTTAATTAATCTAAGTTCTACTATGTGACTTTTACCTCTCTCCCATTTTGTGTGTCCTACTCAGTCTGCGTCTGCATGGTGACTTATGGACCTCAGTTCATCTCCTCCTACTCCCTCTACTTGCCCAGAAGTACTGCCTATACCTCCTGCCTAGCTATTTGCCATTCAGCTCTTCATTAAACCAATCAACAATATGTCTTTACACAATGTACACATATCCCACAATACAGTTGTGAGCTGACATGTATGTGCTGGGAATTGAACTCAGAACCTTCAGAAGAGCAGTGAGTGTTCTTAACCACTGAACCATCTCTCCAGTCCTGGAAGACACACTTTTATTCTTTAGAGCTGGGAATACCTACCTCTAATCTAGGCCATGCTTTCTGTGGAATCCTATATAAAGACATGGAAGAAGGAATCCTTTGCTCTTTTCCTGTTTGCTTTTGCCTTGCTAGCAAGTCTGTCCCTTCACTGGCATTAAAGGCTACTTTTGTAGGATTTAAGCATATACTGAAGACCAGCCAAAACATCCAGCATCATGAACTGAGCGGAAATATGAATGGCCTCTATTCTAGTTTTTAGTAGAGTCCTTGCTCCTCCAAAACTTCTTGAGCAAAGCCTCCCTCTTCATGTTTCTGTCAGTATTCATGTCTTCCAAACACTCACTAGAACAGCCTATTACATTACCCTAACAGTAGTAGTTAAGGGCTCTTCCAGACTCTCACCAGAACAGTCCACTACATTATCCTAACTGTAGTTAAGGGCTCTTCTAGCCCAATGTTTCTAAAACTTCTATATTCCTCTCACAGAACAAGGATCTAAAAGACATATCATTCATTTTACCACAGCAATGGCCCCATTTCTTGGTACGAACCCAGTTTAATTTCTACTGTTATGACAAAATAAATACCCTGGCAAAATCAACTTAAGGAACAAAGGGTCTATTTTCAATTATGGCTTCTAATTATAGTCCATCATAATAGGGAAGTCAGAGCAGCAAGAAGTTAAAACATCTTGTGATGTCACATTTACAGCTCTTAACAGAGAGAAATAAATGCTGTATGCTTATTACTCAGTTAATTATCTCTACTTTTACACAGTCCAGAAGCCAAACCCAGGGAATGGTGCTATCCACAGTGATCCGGGCCTTTCCACATCAAGTAATGTCACCAAAAGAATCTCCCACAGACATTCTCACAGAACTGGATCCTCTGGAACTGGAATTACAGACAAGTGTGAGCACCCATCTAGGTGCTGGGACTCAAATTCAGGTCCTCTGTAAGAGCAGAAGTGATCTAAACCACTGGTCATCTTTCTAGACCCCAGACCTTTAATAGTAAAGAAAGAGGATTAATCTTATTGGTAAGATTTTAAACAGCTTGAGCAGGCACCAACAGATTAGGTTTAAATGACTTTTTCTCCTTTAGTTTAAGTTGAACAAGATAAGAATCTTGGGGAAAAGATCTATCTTTAAAAAGAATGTGGTCAAACAAGTCACAGTTTTTACTTAATTAATATCATAAATTTAAGTTAAATTCTATCTTAGAAAATTGAGGTACTAAATATTACTACCTTATCTTTTAAAAACAGCCATTTTATCACATACAAAATAAGCTTATCTAGGTTTTGAATGTTACTATTCATTATTGAGTCTGCTATAAACCTGGAACAATGTGTATGTATATTTATCAATTTATATGTATTACAGCTTCAATCTAATATATCTAATATTTGTATATTAATATTTGTATATATATGTATATATTTAGAAAATGAAGTCTATAGCTATTACAGTGTATATTACCCAGAGGCATCCTAACCAACATAAAGCAATTTTGTGTCTTATTATTTTTTTTTACCTATGACTATCACACAAACAAAATGAAATTAATAGCTTTCTTCTGTGTGGGGGAGTTTTGCCTGCATGTACGCCTGTGCACCATGTGCATGTTTGGCACTCATGGAAGCTAAAAGAGGGTGTCAAATTCCCTGAAACTGGAGCTACAGTGAGCTACCATGTGGGTTCTGGGAAACAAGCCCATGTCCTCCAGAAGGGCAGCCAGTGCTCTTAACTACTGAGCCATCTCTCTAGCTCTGAAATTAACAGCTTTTAGAGTTTGTTTTGCAAAAATAATTATTAAAATTTCTGTATCCAATGTTAAGTTTTAAACTTTATTTTTATGACAACAATGAAAGTTTTATAGGGGTAAATAACACTTTTCAATTTTTATGAAACATCTAATAAATTACAAAGTACCAATTTCATAGGTTTTAAGAAGGTGAGTACCTTAATTTGTAAGTATGTAGTTACTTATGTTAAAAGTTAAGATCTTTTAACATATGTCTAAAACACTAACATTTATGCATATATATATATACAATTTTTATTTTTATTTAAATTAGAAACCAGATTCTTTTATCTGTCAATCTCAGTTCCCTCTCCCTCCCCTCCTCCCCTGCCCCCCACCGACCTCCCTATCCTAACCCATTTCTGCTCCCCAGGGAGGGTGAGACCTTCTTTGGGGGATCTTCAATGTCTGTCATATCATTTGGAGCAGGGCCTAGATCCTCCCCAGTGTTTCTAGGCTTCGAGAGTATCCCTCCATGTGGAGAGGGCTCCCAAAGTTCATTTGTGTACTAGGGGTAAATACTTATCCACTACCAGTGGCCCCGTAGATTGTCCAGACCTCCAAACTGACTTCCTCCTTCAGGGGATCTGGAACAGTCCTTTGCTGGTTTCCCAGCTATCAGTTTGGGGTCCATGAGCAACCCCTTTTTCAGGTCAACTGTTTCTGTGGGAATCTCCATCCTAGTCTTGACCCCTTTGCTCATCACTCCTCCCTCTCTGCAACTGGATTCCAGAGTTAAGCTCAGTGTTTAGCTGTGAGTGCCTGAGTCTGCTTCCATCAGCTACTGGATGAAGGCACTAGGATGGCATATAAGGTAGTCATCAATCTCATTATCAGAGAAGGGCTTTTACAGTAGCCTCTCAAATATTGCTTAGATGGTTAGTTGGATTCAAACTTGTAGATCTCTGGATATTTCTCTAGTGCCAGAATTCTCTTTAAAACTACCATGGTATCCCTTTACTTGCTCTCCTCCATTCCTCTCCTGACTAGATCTCCCTGCTCCTTCCTGTCCTCCTCTCCCCTCTGCTTCTCCCCTTCACTTTGTTCTAAATCCCTCTCCCCTCTGGCCATGATCCTCATTAGCTTAGGAGATCTTTTTTCTTTTCATTTTTTAAAAATTTAAATTAGAAACAACATTGTTTTACACGTCATTCCCGGTTCCCTCTCCCTCCTTCCCTGCCCCCCACCTTCCCTGCCCCCCCACTAACACCCTACCATTCTGCTCCCAAGGGAGAGTGAGGACTTCCATGGGGGGGGGTCTTCAAAGTTTGTTATATCCTTTGGGATAGGGCCTAGGCCCTCCCCCATGTGTCTAGGCTGAGGGAGTATACCTCTATGTGAAATGGGCTACCAAAGTCCGTTCCTACACTAGGGATAAGTTCTGATCTACTACAAGGAGCCCCATAGATTTCTGAGGCCGCCTCACTGACACCCACATTCATGGGGTCTGGATCAATTCCATGCTGGTTTCCCAGTGATCAGTCTGGGGACCAAGAGCTCCCCCTTGTTCAGGTCAGCTGTTTCTGTGGGTTTCACCAGCCTCGTCTTGACCCCTTTGCTCATCAGTCTTCCTTCTCGGCAACTGCATTCCAGTTTAGTTCAGTGTTTAGATGTGGCTATCTGCTTCTACTTCCACCAGCTGCTGGATGAAGGCTCTAGGATGGTATATAAGTTAGTCGTCAATCTCGTTTTTTTTAGGGGAGGGCATTTAAGGAAGCCTCTCCACTGTTACTTAGATGGTTAGTTGTTGTCATCCTTGTAGATTTCTGGACATTTCCCTAGTGCCTTATTTCGCTTTAAACCTATACTGGCTCCCTCTTTGATGGTATCTCTTATTTTGCTCTCCTCTATTCTTCCCTCTACACAACCTTCCTGCTCCCTCATGTCCTCCTTACCCATCCTCTTCTCCCCTTCTCATTCTCCTAGCTCCCTCTCCCCTCTCCCCATGCTCCCAATTTGCTCCGGGGGACCATGTACATCTCTCTTAAGGTCCTCCTTCTTTCCTAGCTTCTCTGGCTGTGTGGATTTTAGGCTGCTACTTCTTTGCTCTAGATCTAAAATCGATATATGAGTGAGTACATACCATTTTTGTCTTTTTGTGACTGGGTTACCTCACTCAGGATGGTTCCATCCATTTGCCTGCGAATTTCAAGATTCTATTGATTTTTTCTGCTGAGTAGTACTACATTGTGTAAATGTACACATTTTCTCCATCCATTCCTCAGTTGAGGGGCATCTAGGTTGCTTCCAGTTTCTGGCTGTTACAAATATATTTTTAAGGTAAGCAAAATCTAAAAACTTAATTTCGAATGTAGAATGAAAAAAAAGAAAGAAAAAATCTTAGGGACCACTGTTACTAAGCAATTCTGGGCAATTCTAGAGTGTAGACTGAGTTATATTTCATGATGTCATAACATGGAGTAACCTACAACTACATGAAAACATATGAACACATATGACCTAATTATACCAATGAAGTAAAACGTGCCTATCTCTAATTTTGTGAATGGGGGGAGGTTTTTTATTGTGAATAAGAGAGAAAAAATATCCAGAGACATCTTGAAGAGTCCAGAGCAGAGATAAAACTAGGTAAGACATGCCAGGGCTAGGGAAGCTGGGGAGTGGGAGAGAGTAGTGGAGATAGCAAGAGATAGAGAAATGTTGATGGGAATGGAGTAGAGAGACTCCCCCCTAAGACAACAGATAATCAGTACCGGAAACACCTTTAGCTGTGGCCAGTGGTTACTACTGGGCTAGTGTTGTTTTGTGTCTCCACAGCAGCTTCCTAGCTTCCTTTTTCTTATTGCTGAAGCTCTGTGATTGAAAATGAACACGGACTCTAATTGTTCCTGAGGGCCTAAGGCATTTCCCTTGGGGGTTGTAAGCATAGGAGTGGGCAGGCAATGGGACATTTTACTCCTTTTTATTAATTTTTATTTAAATAAAAACAATCTTAATTTACACACCAATCCCAGTTCCCTCTCCCTCCTGTTCTCCCATCCCACCCCCATCCACTCCCCAGGGAGGGTGAGGCCTCCCATGGGGGAATCATCAAAGTCTGACACATAATTTAGGGCAAGACCTAGGCCTTCCCCCATGTGTCTAGGCTGAGAGAGTATCCCTCCATTGGAAATGGGCTCCCAAAGCCCATTCATGCACTAGGAATAAATACTGGTTCCACTGCCAGAGGCCCTATAGACTGCCCAGGCCCCCCAACTGACACCAATGTTCTGGGGACCTGGTTTGGCATTATGCATGTTCCCCAGCTATCAGATGGGGGTCCATGAGCTCCCACTTCTCAGGTCAGCTGCTTCTGTGGGTTTCTCCAGCCTGGTCTTGACCCTTTGCTCATCATTCCTCCCTCTCTACAACTGGATTCTAAGAGTTAAGCTCAGTGCTTATCTGTGAATCTCTGCTTCTGCTTACATCAGCCCCTGGATGAAGGCTCTAGGATGGCATATAAGGTAGTCACCAGTCTCATTATAGGGGAAGGACATTTAAGGTAGCCTCTCCACTATTACTTAGATTATTAGTTGGGGTCATCCTTGTGGATTCCTGGAAATTTCCCTAGTGCCAGGTTTCTTGTTAAGCCATAAAGGCTCCCTCTATTACAGTAGTTTTACTCTTAATGCATCCTATGGGGCTGAATCTACATATTGTAATCTGTGAAGTCACTTTCCCTGATATATAACAATGAAGACCTGTACATAAGGCACGTTAGATCATTTCCCTTGATTTATATATACAAAATAGGTTCATCTATAAGACAGGGTTAGATTTTGAGATTTTATTTGGCCAGTCCCTGCCCCACCCACCCATCTTGAATTGAGGCCAGAGACTATTGCAATAAGACATTAGCCTCTTTTTCTTTTTGTTCTAAGGACCAGACTTAGCCCCCCTCTGAGACCAGGTTTGTGTCTGTGTAGCTGTGGCTGTCCTGGATCTCACTCTGTAAAACAGGCTGGCCTCAAACTCATTGAGATTCACCTGCCTCTGCCTCCCAAGTGTTGGGATTAAAGGCGTGTACTACCACTGCCTGACATTATTGTAACTCTTGAGGCTACATCATAGCAATAAGTCTGTGCTAGTTAGTTTTTATCAACTTGACATAATCCTAGATAGATATGTAAAAGGAGAACCTTAATTGAGAAAATGCTTCCATAAGATTGCTCTTAAGCAAGTTTGTAAGACATTTTCTTGATTAATGATTGATGTGGAAGGGCTCCTGGATGGCATAAGAAAGCAAGCTGAGCAACCCATGAGAAGCAAGCTAGTAAGCAGCATCCCTCATGGCCTCTGCTCCACTTCTTACCCTCAGGTTCCTACCTTGAGTTCTTGCCCTGGCTTCCTATACTACAAGCTATAAAACAAAATGAATCCTCTCCTCCCCGAGTTGATTTTTGATTGGTGTCTTTTATAACAGCAATAAAACCCTAAGACAAAGTCTAAGAAAACTGAAAGGAAAATTCCCATAACGTTCCCAATGAAAGCAAGAGAGAGAGAGAGAGAGAGAGAGAGAGAGAGAGAGAGAGGTACTGGAGTCTCTGGAATTGGATCGAACATCCCTTCATGGCAATTCTGGACCAAAGACCAATAATTAGAGTGCCCTTCTTCCCATCTTGTACACACAAATATCCTTGAGAATGACCCCTGAGCATAGCTGTGAAAGAATTCGATGCTCTGCGGTTTCTTCTTCTTCCAGTCAGTGTTTAATCAATGTCTTCATTTGTGTTCTTTCTTTCCCTTTCTTGCTCCCACCCTCATTCTTGTTCTCTATTAAACTCCAGAACTTTGGATAGAATTCATTGCGACAGCTTTTTCTTTTGTGGTTTCTCTCCATTCATTCCAAATACTTACAGAAAAATCAATGCCAAATCTGAGGGAGGCAATCACACATTTTCTATGGAATAAAAAGATAAAGTGATCTCTGCAGATGAAGGCTTCTAGTGGGTAATAACTCACTGGCTACGAAACGGTCCTGGGTGGGCACTGTAGCTCCAGAATTGTTTGAGACTTTGCTACTCAACAACTAAAGTAAGTCTGGAATTGATCAGTATTTGCTGCAACTTGTGTGTCTGGACCCCAGTTGGTCAGTCTGTATGACTAAGACAACTCTGAATTCCTGTTCATTTGCCTTTCATATGTGTTCTTCAAGCCAGGCATGGCGCCGTTCACCTGTAATCCCAGCTCTCTGGAAGCAGAGGCAGGAGGATCTGTGAGTTCGAGGCCAGTCTCATCTACAGAGTGAGTTCTAGGACAGCCAGGGCTACACAGAGAAACCCTGTCATGAAAATCAAAACCAAAAGCCAAAAAAAAAAAACTAAACAAAAAAACAGGTATGTTCTCCACATTTAGAGAAATTATAGAAATTCTCTTTCATATGTACTGGTGGCAAAGTTTTTCTTCCAGTCTCTATGCTATCTCTTCATTGTGACAGTTGTTTTCTCTGCTATACAGAAAATGTATATATTTTTGGTTTTTAATTTAACATTTTTAAATTAGTATACAAAGCAATAGGTTTCAACCTGGCATTTCATGCTCTCCAACACCCCTGCTCTCGCATACTGGCTCCCATTCTTCAGCTTTCATGTATTCTATTAATTACTTTTGTCTCCTTCACAGTCCACCATTATAACCTCATTTTCCCCTCTCAGGATCCCCTTTTTAGTAATATAACCTTTTGTACCATCTACATGCATATACACACACATGAAACTTAAATTTCTAGGATCTGCATAGGAGAGAAAGCATGTGATTTTGTGTCTTGAATCTGGGCTACTCCACTTAACATAACTTCCACTGTCATCCATTTCCCATTTGCAGGTCATGATTTTGTTTTACAGCTGAAGAACGTTCCAGTGCATAAGTGGAATGTTTTCCTTATCCATTTGACTGTTAATAAACATCTAGTGAACTGTATAACAACAAACATTGACATCAATGTAACTTTAGGGCTATATTCAGATACAGGTACAGCTGC
Organism: Cricetulus griseus; assembly: GCF_003668045.3. Classification (NCBI taxonomy): domain Eukaryota; kingdom Metazoa; phylum Chordata; class Mammalia; order Rodentia; family Cricetidae; genus Cricetulus; species Cricetulus griseus. Next base: position 74,661,522 of record NC_048604.1, on the reverse strand, counting down.
ATCATGTGATTGTTCTGTTTTAGCTTTTAGAGAAACTTTCATGCTGGTTTCCATAGCGACTGCAACAGTTTTCACTCTCACCAGCAGTGACAAAGTACTCTTATTTCCATACATCCTCACCTGCTTTTGTTTTCCTTTTGCTAAGCAATGCTTCAGGGGTGAGATGAACTCTCAAAGCAGTTTTAATTTGCATTTCTCTGATCACTATGGATGTTGAACACTTTTTCAAGTGTTCATTGATCATTTATATTTCTTATTTTGTGAACTATCTGGTCAGTTCATTGGTCCATTTATTGGTAGAAAGATTTGGAGGTCTAGCATTTATTCTATATAGCTTTTGTTTAAATATATAAAAATGTAGAGTCTGAGGTATAACTAATAGCAAAGTTTTTCTCCCAATCTGTAATCTGTTTCTTCACCACTCACTGTTTCTTTTGATATTCAGAAGGTTTTTAATTTCATAACATCATTTGTCAACTCTTACAGTTATTTCCCATGTTACTGGAGTCCTTTTTCCAGAAATTTATTCCCTGTTCTTGTATCTTGAAGTGTTTTATCCATTTTCCTCTATCACCCATTCAAGTTTTATAGTAATGTATTTGATCTATTCTTGCTCTAGTTTGCTTTTCTATTGCTATGATAAAATACTGACCAAAAACTTCATGGAATAAAGTGCTTATTTTGCTTACATGTCCTAATCACAGTCCATTGTGAAATAAAGTCAGGGTAGGAACACAAAGCAGAAATCTAGAGGTTAGAACTGAAACAGGGGTCATGAATATATACTGCTTACTGCCTTTCTTTTCATGGTTGTTTGGTCTGTTTTCTTATGCAACCCAGTGTGGTGATATATTGTTTATGATATAATAAAGCTTTCCTGGGAATCAGAATGCAAAGCTAGCCACACTAGTTAGCCATAGATATTAGGCAGTAGTGGTACATACCTTTAATCCCAGGACTCAGGTAATAGAGGCAGATGAATCTCTGTGAGTCCAAGACCATCCTGGGCTACACAAGGGTGAATCAGTCTGAAAGAGTAACAGAGCTCACGCCTTTAATCCCAGCATTAGAGAGGTATATAAGACTGGAGAAGGATCTTGTATTCTGGCAATTAGTCTTCAGCCACGTTGAGGACAGGAAGGAAAATTAGTCTCCACCCACGCCTTTGTAGAAGTAAGAGCTCTCTGGTGGATGGCTGCTTTGCATTCTGGTCTTGGGTTTTTGCCTCTCATTGGGCACCAATTTGTAGCATGAATAATAAAAACCTATAGACAGATATTGGGGTTCAAGCTGAAGATCAGAAAAGCAAAGCAGCTAGCCAGTAGCTTTACCTCTACCAAGGCTGAAATGGAAATCCTGTCATGAGATCCTTTGCTTCTTCCTTATATGGTTTATATCCTATTATTGAGCATATACTCAGAGGACTCTACATCTTACTACAGAGATACCTGCCCATCCATGCTCATTGCTGTTCTAGTTATAACAGCCAGAAATTAGAAAGTGCCTAGGTGCCCACCAACTGATCAATGGATAACAAAAGTGTGGCACATTTACACAATGGAAAATTATTTAATCATTAATAAAAATGAAATTAAGAGCTGGGCGTTGGTGGTGCACGCCTTTAATCCCAACACTCGAGAAGCAGAGGCAAGTGGATCTCTGTGAGTTCGAGGCCAGCCTGGTCTCCAGAGCAAGTGCCAGGATAGGCTCCAAAGCTACACAAAGAAACCCTGTCTCGAAAAACCAAAAAAAAAATGAAATTATGAAATTCACAAGTAAATGGATGGACCTAGAAACAATAACCTCTGAGTGAGGTAACCCAAAATCAGAAAGAAATAAAAGGCATGTTTTCTCTTATATGTGCAAGTTAGCTTTTAAGCTTTAGATATATGTGTTTCACATAGAATATCCATAGAGGGAAGAGGGGGAAGAGAGGATCTCCCAGGGGAGGGGAGCTAAAATATAGTCTCACAGACGGATAGATGAAAGGGAAACTAGAATAGGAAGATTAAGTGAAAAGGTGTATTGGAGGACAGGATAAAAGAGGGAATATGGGGAGGGACAACTAACTCTGAAGGCCTTCTGAAAAGCCATATTGAAACCAACTACTCTCGAAGCTTCCTAAAATACATACATATATAAAAGGAGTTGCAGTGGAGTTACCATATAATGTGGGTGACAGTGGCCTAATTATACATCATATACTATCAAATAAAATTCCAAGCGCCACACAAGTTTTCTGAACAAATTTAAATTAAGAATTTGATGAATACTTGTCTTGTAATGGTTACCTAGAAAAGTTTTTATTAAAAAGTTCATTTTGTTTTAGTTCCCAAAGCACCAAAGAACAGGATAAAGTCTGGCATTCTTTTATTCCAATACCCCACTTGTTTTATTAAATTTGGGCTTTTTGACTAGGGTAGGATAAAATTTCAATGTAGTTTTAATTTGTCTTTCCCTGATGGCTAAGGTTGTTGACTCTTTCTTAAGTGTTTGTTAGCCATATATCCAAAGAACACTTCATCCTACTATAAGGACATTTGCTCAACTATGTTCATAGCATCAATATTCCTAATAGCCAGATCCTGGAAACAACCTAGATATCCCTCAACAGAAGAATTAATAAAGAAAATATGGTATATGTATACAATGGTGTATTACTCAGCTGTTAAAAAAGACATGAAATTTTCAGGCAAATGAATGGAATAGAAAAAGACCATCCCGGGTGAGGTAAATATGGTATGTATTTGCTTGTATGTGGATATATGTAAATTCAGTAAATGGTAACAAAGCTATAATCCATAGACTTAGAGAGGTTAGGCACAGAGGAAAGGACTGGAGGTGGGGCACATGGATCTCCCTAGGAGGGGAAATAAAATATATTTTATGGGTGGACTGGGAATGGGGGAGACTGGAGCAGGAGGATTAGATGGGGAGGATAGGGAGTTGAGAAAGGGAATTTGGGTAGCAGCAACTAGTATTGAGGTGCATTTGAGGTGTTATAAGGAAACCTAGTACAGTGGAAACTTCCTAAAACATATGATGACAACCCCAATGAAGTCTCCAAATAATGGGGGAGATGGAGTCCTAACTGGTCATCTCTTATCAACAAAATGGTTTCACCCAAATGAGTTTTGAGTTGCTGTCAAAGGGATCCTATTGTTGTAATTTAAGAAAAGCAGCACATGAGAGAAAGATGCCATGTGACAGGGTTCAAGAAGAGGGTTTTATTTAATTAGGGAAGGGAATCATAAAAGGGGGAAACGGAAGGAGGGAAACTGGCCTCCTGAGACAGGAAAAGCAGGAGAGAGGATAGAGGAAAGAAGGGGAGAGGAGAGAGAGGGATAAAGGGGAGAGAGAGGGAGAGAGAGGAACAGAGAGGGAAAGAAAGATAGAGGGATGGGAGGAGGGCAGGGCCCATTTAAAAGGGAACATAATGAATACACACAGGTGGTGCTCTTAGTGGCTGCAGCTGAGGGATAATTATCCTGTCAGAACCCCAAGGCCAGGCCAGTACAAATGCCTAAATACTAACACCTAGGGAAATCTTCAAACAACCCAGGCTATTGCCAAGACAATAATTGCTCTTCACAAACTGACAGCAAGGTTCCAATTGCTTGAGACAACAACCATACAACGCAATCAACAGGGAGAGGTCAAGCTGGTGGCTACATAGAACCTTCAACCTTACATTCTAGTGTCCTTTGTATAGGAATACCTTCTTTTTTTACAAAACTTGAGTGGGAGTTATTGCAGAGACTTATAACTCGTCAAAATGCTAAGAACTGTTAAATGTGTGGGTCTAAATGGGACATCCATATCACCTTCTCTAAGGCTCGAAGAATATGGTTGAAGTAGGACTGAAAGAATGTAAGAGCCAGAGAAATGGGTGGAGTGTTGGGGAAACACTGTCCTCTAGACCTTATATGACCATTGTCTTCTTGAGCTCTTGGTGGATATGATTACTCATGGGACATCTGCACAAGGTTTGAGCCATTAATTTTTCATCATGGAGGTGGAGTGGAGCTCATGAGGTACCAGCCCTCTCCTAATATTTCATAAGCAGCTAAAAATTGCTAGAAGGTGAAAAATTAATGAGAGTTTGCCATCATTCCTTGAATATAGGTAGATGATAGAAAGATAGATAGATGACAGATTAGATAGATGATAGGTAGATAAATGATATCTGGATAGATAGATAGATAGATAGATAGATAGATAGATAGATAGATAGATAGATTGCTGAGAGAGTGAAGATGTTTTCTTCAGTGTTGTAGCCTCTACTAATTTGCCGATGATCCATTAGTAATCCTTCAGTTATGCTCCTGTAACTCACCCTAATTAAACTCGTTGGTTCAGCAAGAAATGATAAGTCCTGACATTTAATATATATATATATATATATATATATATATATATATATATATATATATATATGATATCGGTATAGCGGTATACTCATAGGATGTCATTAAATATGGAGTTGAAAAGAGAAGTTTGCAATTGGCTTTTGAGAAAAACCTCTAGTAATAGGGCTGTTGATCTGTCTCTGTATAGTGTCTGCAGTATAGAATCTCAGACTTATTAAAAAAAGAAATATGTTTGTTGTTTTGAAGATATATCTTCCTTCTTGCCAGTCAATAGCTCTAACGACATTTTTCTGATACCTTAATTTACAGTTTTCAAAAACATTTTTACATCCATTTCACAAGAAAAAGACAGGTCAGGTATATATATTCTTACTTGATGGATGTTGAGACCAGGACAAGGACCAGACAAATAAGGGGAGTACCCAAAGTAATATATAGACATGACAATACCAAAAAGGCATGTCTCTGAACTAACCCTTAGGAGGACCCTTCTCTATTGCTGTCCTGGAAATTAGTGCCATATCATACTTTGGAAAAGGTTATTTTCTCAATTATAAACCAGGAGTTAGGAGAAGCTACAGACTTTTTCCACTAGTTTTCTACAATTTTTCTGAATAGCAAGCAAAAAGGATACTATATGAGGCCATCTACCTTCTGTATGGTCATCTATCCAAGTCAAAGACATACATACTTTGCCTTGGTTTTGAGAATGAAAGACAAAATGATACAGAGACAGAGGCTAAGAGGAAGAGTGAAAGAAACATTGAAATATTAAGAAAATACAAAAAAATGACATTAAGTTGGGATATTCATGACAGTAATGGCAACTTCTCAAAATACTAAGAAATTAAACCAATACAAATAAAAAATAAATTTCTTGGCTTGTGGAGATAGCTCAGCAATGGGCTGCTCCTCCAGGGCATCTGGGTTCGATTCTCAGACACAGTGGTCACAACTGTTTATAACTCCAGTTCCAGGGAATTCAACACCCACTAATGGCCTCCTTGGGTGCTAGGCATGTAAACTGTGCACAAGCACACAGGCAAAAATGCATATGCATAAAATAAAATAATTTTAAAAATTAATTTGTGAACTCATTGAGTCTAGCATTAGGTCTAATTGATGACAGGCTCAAAAGGGCCTTCACTGAACAAAAAAAAATGGTCTCACTTTCACCTTGCATTCCTGTAGCTTATTATAGATTTCTAAAGTTACCTTCATAGACAGTATTTTCAACACACTGTCTTTTGAGAATAATGAAGGTAACTTCCATTGGAGTTATTGTTGGCTACATTTAGTAAGCAAAAAAACACACTCAGAGCTCAAAGAGACCTGTCCATGTCTTCAAGATCTTTTCTACTACCCTGGCTGCTCCTAGCACAAGGCCCTCCCCTTTGGGCATTATTTTAATTTCCAGGTAAACAGAGTTCCACTTCCGACTTATTTACCACAAAGCACAGCCACAGAGGTGGAATTATAGATATCCTCGTTATTCTCAAAAGGCAGTGTGTCGAAAATACTGGCTATGAAAGTGAATTCCAGATAGGGCAAGGCTAAGACCCAGAGCACATGAGGAAATGGAAAGAACTTGCCATGGTCTCAACGTTTACATATCCCTAAAATTCATGTGCTGCAACCTAGTCCTCAGTGCAATACTATTAAAGGTGGAAATGCCAGAGCGTGACTAAGTCCTGAGTGTTCATCCTCATGAATGGAATTAATCCCTTTGTAAGATGCCCAGTAGTGATTGCTTGCCTCTGCCCCCTATTTGAGAACAGCTAAGAAGGTGGCACCTGTAAGAAAGTGAGCCAGCCCCCAGTACACATCAGATCTGTTGCTGCTTTGATCTTGGATGATTAGCTTCAAGAACTGTAAGAAATAAACTTCAGTTGTTTATAAATGAGTTGGTTAATGGTATCTTGCAATAGTAGCCTGAGAAGAACAAGACAAAGCTAAAGGAATAGTCTGAGATTATTCCAGGTGACATGAGTCAGTTCAGGCCATTGTTTCCATGTCAGTAAAGCCTTTAAAATGATCTACAAGTCCCTTTTAAATTACCAAGCTCTAGATCTACATCTTTGATTGTCTGCCCATCACTGTCCCTTCCTTCACTCTGCTTCAGCAAGACTGGACTAGTGTTTATTCCTAGAATACATTAACTGCACTTACCTCGGAGCTTTTAGCCCATCTCTCAGATATGACCTGCTGAGTGAGTCTTCTCTGATCATTTTATTTGAAACTGTGATCATCATGTCTTGTACTCCACTTTATTTCCAAGATTGTACCTGCCATCATCTAGTATGATCTATCTTCTGTTTATTGTTTCCTCTGACAAGAGTAAGATTTTCGAGGGGATATTTTATCTTTCTTTTTCATCACCGCATCCACAGTATAGAACAATGCCTGACACATCAGAGGCACTTAGTACTTTTCTGACCAAAGAACAACACCTCATTTGCCTTCAGAGCTTCAAAGGTTGTGAATAGAGAAAAAGGAATGGGTAGTAAAATAATTTATGTGGCTGCCAGGGACTAAGTTAAGTCCAGTGTTGCCCTATAAGAAGAGAGTTTCTCCAGTAACCTGTGCCTCTGAAGGCGAGCAGACATAGGACAGATGGTGTAGAGGAGAATCAAACACCAAAGGGGGCAGACAAGGTGAAGCAGTCTCAAATTTGGATGCCCTAAATTCGTGGTCAGTGATATCACTCTTTTTGTTTAAATTAGAGACAAGCTTCTTTTACATGTCAATCTCAGTTCCCTCTCCCTCTCCTCCTGCCCTACCCCCTACGGACCCTCTAACTCAACAACTTTCTGCTCCCCAGAGGGTGAGGCCTTCCATGGGGGATCTCCAAAGTCCGTCATAGCATTTGGAGCAGGACCTAGACCCTCCCCAATGTGTCTAGGCTGAGAGAGTATCCCTCTATGTGGAGAGGAATCCAAAAGTTCATTTGTGTACTAGGGGTAAATACTGATCTACTAACAGTGTCACCAAAGATTTTCCAGACCTCCAAACTGACTTCCTCCTTCAGGGGGTCTGGAACAGTCCTATGCTGGTTTCCCACCTATCAGTCTGGGGTCCATGAATAACACTTTTATTCGGCCAGTGAGGGAGTCTTTGTAACTAAAGTAGTTTTTGAAAAGTACTTATGTTTTTTGTTTATTTGTGTTCCAAGACAGGGTTTCGTCATGTAGCCCTAGCTGTCCTGGAACTTGTTCTGTAGACCACACTGTCTTTGGCCTTAACTCAGAGATCCTGCCTCTGCCTCCCAAAGTTCTGTGATTAAAGGTACCAGCCACCATCTTCCAGTGAAAAATACTTATGTTTATGTCTTCACTACCCATTACCTTGTTCAACAGAAGTAAACAGGTCCTGAATAGACTTCTTAATTTTGTTTGCTTTTCACTTTTGCTTTTGTCTTTTGAATCAGGGTCTTTCTATATAGACCACACTGGCCTTGAATGATCCCCTTGCCTCTGCCTCCTTAAGTCTGGGTTCCAGGAAGGCATCAACCAGCAAGCTCACTGGCCACTAGATTAGTTTGTTGTCGTTTGTAGGAACAGTCCTGTAGAACTCAGGGCTTTATGCTTGCTAAGTATGCACTCTGCTATTGATCCAAATCTCCAGCCATTTGACAGATCTCTTGCAATGCAATTTTAAAGTATAGAAAGCTGAAAGCAACAAGTTCATGTTTCTTTTTTATAACAGCCTGAAAACTAAAGGCAAAAAAGAGAAGGAAGAGACCTTGGGAGCCAATAGAGAGAAAAAAAGAAAGATTTCTACCATTCCTATGACCATGGGGGTAAAAAAAGAGATCCTGTGTTTGAGTTGTGGGAATTCTTAGAAGTTCCTGAGTGGGGAAGAGATACTCTGTGGTTTTTACAGGGAGGCAGAACCTAGTATGTGGGGCTCCTGCCTTCTTCCCTGCTGTAGTCATGGATAACAAGGTTGTCATATTTGAGATTAGGAGCCTTTGCCTTAATTTCTGGACACTACAAACTTCCTTGGATTCCTATTCATGAATGGACAGAAACTCCAGTGATGAATGCCAAGGAATTTTCAGCCTCCCTATTAGACTGAGAAGTCTGGGAGTCATAATTAAGATACTTCAGGGTATATAAAAATGACTGTTTCTTGACTACCCATGTGTGAGTTTATACACAGAGACGGATAGTCATTTCTTTTTTGGCTTCTTTTGATCTGAATTTATTATCCATAGATCATGACCTTCCTCTTGTCAATGGTGCTACACAGGAGACCTCGGGAAGCCACAGTGAAACAGTTTTGTGTTAGAAGGATGAAAAAGAATCTGTGCTCCAGCATCAGATGGAAGCAAGTGGGAAAAGAAGAAAGAAACTGAACGAATAAAAGAGGGAGTTTTCAAAAGCACACAAACCAGGCATGGAAGCACATATCTTTAATCCCAGCATTCAGGTTTCCAAGCCAGGCAAATCTTTATGAATTCAATCGAAGGCTGTTCTGCATGGAGTTCAATGTCAGCTCAGCCTATACAGTCTCTTTCTGGAAAAACAAAACAGAAGAAACAAAACCCAAAAGCACAGTAGGCAGCAATTATCTCAGTGAAAGAGACCATTTCTCTGCTGTGGCTATTAAAGAGATTTACAATTAAGTAACTTTTCATGAGGACATTCTCCTACTGATGGGGGAGGTCTGAGTGGTAGAGGGCTCATTTGGAAACTAAGTACTCATATCCACTGACTCACTTGCTACCTATCATATTTCCTGAGCTCACTTAGCAGGCTCAAGTGGAAGGATGGTTGGGCCCACCTGACTAGGTACAATGACTAGCGATGTAAGCATGGGGAGTCCAACCACATACTTACAGGGCATTCAAAGGATGGCACAGGATGCTGGCTAACTTGGGTCTCAGGAGTATGGGAAGCAGCAAATGGTATCTTTTAGCAGCACTCTATGATCTGGGGCAAGCTGCTGGGGACCTTGCTAGAATCCATCCACATTGTTAAGCTGACCCAACAGATTTATAGCGCTATGGGAAAAATAGAGAGCTTCAAAGTCCAGTCAGTGAACTGGATGAGTGAATTCAGCCAAGGGTTTTAAACGATCTGTGTTTCCCTTCCATTTTATCTAAAAGCAGAGTTAATAAGAATGCCAGTCACATAGATTTATGTATTACATGAGAAAATGTAGTTAAAGTGAGTCTGATACATGTCAATGATATCATTCATGCTGTATTTAGAGAATTATTAGCAATGGACTTTGTCTTCCACTCCAGCCTGCTGGTACTGACTTGAAGCCACGATGCTGCATGGTAATATGCAAATCACCTCTCCATGTTCCAACTTCTTGTGTATACAACAGGGGTGAAATCACTTGCAATGTCTACCTGCCTTTTAGGGTCTTCTAGAAGGAAGAAGTGATAAGAAGAGATTTTAAAATGAGAAGATGCTGCCCTTGGGTCACTTGAATTTTCTAGCTGAATCTAACTTGTAGAAACTATGTAGTCTAGCTAAAACTTAGGAATTATCCAAAGGAATGAACAGTCAGTAGGATCAAGACCCCTCCTTGTGTGTGGAGCAGTGGGGCGTTAGCAGCTTGTACTTAGCAGTCCCTAAAAAGCTAGCACAAAGTCCTGATCTGTTATGTTTACTTCTGCTCCAAAGTAAAACAGAAGAAAGGCAGCCTACTCTGCAGGCAGAACCCTGGCTCTCAAATGAAGCACAGAAGAGCATGGGATGGATTGAAGTGAGTTACTTGGTCTGGGAGGAGTTGGGCTGGGTGACCTGAAAGTGGATATGATCAAAATAGAGTTTACATGTTTGAATTGTTCTGTGTGGTATGTGTGTGCACACATGTATTTATATGATTCTTAGCAGGTTCCCTCCACAATTATGTCTCCATCATTTGAAAAGACTTCCTATGGGACCACAGCCAAGGCAACCATCTGTCTGTATAAAAAAGGAAGCATTTTTCCACCTATTTTGTCCGGTAGGTCATGTGGGCAACACAAATAGTAACAGAACCCTACTTCAGTCTAACTGAATTAAAATCAGTGTGGAAAAGAAGGCTCAACTTAGTTGAAAAAGTCCTGTAGGATGCTGAGTGAGGTTGCCTATCTTTAATCCCAGCTCTAGGCAGATACATCTTGAGTGGAGGTCAGACTGATCTATACAGTGAGTTCCAGGACAGCCAGGGTTCCAGTGAGACCCTGTCTCAAAACAGAACATCATGTGAATTACTCAGACATAGTCTAATATTTTAATTTGCATTGAAGGAAATTATTTGATGGTCAATTGATCAAGGCACAAAAGATTAGGGCAGAGGCCTGGTCCACTGATTAATTTCAGTGAATTTCCAATGGATGCAATCAAACTAGACATACTTCAGCAATGTTCTTGCTCCAAAATCCCCCTTGGCAAACCCACCTACCATTCCCTAACCGAGCAGCCCAGGACACAGAAATCATTTTTTGTGAAATATCAACTTCCCTCTGATGAGATTCTCTATGTTCTCTCGATTTCCTTCTGACTTTCCTTGCTTCTTGAGACCCTGGGGGACCACTTAGCTTCTTTGCTGGTTCGAGTAGGGAATCCAGGGATCTCTCCCATCGTCCTCCTTTCTGGATGAGAGAAAGCAAAACCTGGGCCTAACTTCAAACGTACAAATTAGCTCCTGACAATGTACAGGAACTTCAAGGGTAGGTCTAAAGTGTAGATGGTGTGATAAGACCTGACTAGGATACAGGGTACAGGGGGAATGAAATACAGGAGTCTCCTCTAATTTTAGCTTCAGCTTTGGCTTGTTTCCCATGTGAAGGACCTCCCTCAATTTCTTGGTTCTTCAGTTGCCCTTTAAGACAAACCCATCAGCATTAGATCACAGGAATGCTATTGCGGAACAAACAACAAGAAGACACTTTAGTGACTGGAGGTCCCTCATGAACCCAGAAGTTTATTAGCATTCAGCAAAAGAAATATATGTTGTAACATACAGGCAGTGTATCGAGATAGCCAGATGCCAGTGAGTGCTAGGGATGGAGAGGTCACAATGCAGATGAGTCTGTGATGTCTCAGGAATGGGGAAGGGAAGCTCAGGCACAGCAAAGAGCTACACTCCCCTTTCTATACTGGAAGAGAGAACTCTTACACATAGAGGGAGGATGTACTGCAATTCCTAATATCTTTCTCCTTCCCCCAGCCATTTTATTTAACATGACCTAAATATACATTCCTGGTTTACCCCAGCCCTTCCCAGCCCCCATATGTAGCAGGGAAAATAAGCACCAATAGTAATAGGAATAATTAAAGCCCCCTCTTAATAGACCCAACCCTCACAAATATACATGCCATGTGGATTTTCTTCTTTGGAATGATTATAGGATGGAGAAACCGTGGATCAGGCCACCCAGCCACGACTGTAACAGTCACCATTCCCAAAAGTGCCATCCTGGCAAAAGAGGCGGCTCAGCCATTAAAGGCTAAGGCTTACAACCAAAAAGACAAGAGTTCGGTTTCCAAAAGTACCATCCACTTGTGAGCTGGAACAGGGAAGGGAACAAGGAGGCAGGAGGGGGGAGAGAGTCTCCCAAAGTAGCAAGAGGGAGCACAGAATTATCTAATGTCTTTTCTGGACAATGTCACAATCTACTAAGTTCCTGGTAAGTACCATTCAAGGGTTTCCTCCAGGAGATGACCAATTCCTGGTGGTTCAACTATCATTGTCATCTGTCATCCCAAGTCTCTTGGTGAAGAATGTACCCCTAATGCTCCTTTGAAGAAACAACACAACCAAGCGCACAATGTGAGTAGGATGCTTTGCCAATAGAAGCATAAAACATGAAGAAAGGAAAAGAATAAAAGCCAAGAGGCATGAGTACTCTCAGAATGTCTACACATGGAGAAGGAAGGGCTCAAAAGAGAAAATTAAAGCTAAAACACATGCTGTCTTCCAGGTTCTACATGCCTGAGTTACCTGGTATTGGTCTTCAGTACCTGGGCATCTTCTGTCCTTACCGTGAGGAAAGAGAATGAAGAGTGTGGCACAGCCAGGTGGGAGAGGGAAAAGAGGGAGGGCCCTAGACAGTTGAGATGACATCCCTCTGCACAAGCAGCAACAATTTTTTGTGTCATCTTTTTTTGTTTAAAACTGTAAACAGCACCGCTTAAAAATAAAATATATCAGAAAAGAACAATTGATAAACATTGTTTCCATGAATATAAAATGCAAACAATATAAAAATAGATAATTGGCTTTTGATATATATTTATATATATATTAAAAACAACTTGGATGCAACATACATATGGGTAAACTTGAAGTATCCCTGGTAAACCCCCATGCTTCCCTCTAGCAAGTGAGCCTAGGGGCCGAGGGCAGTGGTGGCACTGGTGCAGGTGAGAAAAGCCACTGGCGGCAGAATGAGAGCATGCACCCAGCATTCTGAGTGTGGAAAGCTACTTCCCTCCTTGGTATAGCACTAAGAGGAGGGACACTGGCATTTACTGAAACCATTATCCACGAAGCTTGTGGTCTGGTATCCAAGCTAAAGCCAGATGATCCCCAAGGCAGGGCTTCCTTGGAGAATCTAAAGCACCAAGAAATTGGCATCCTGGCTTTGGAAGAGGCCTGCTAGGTGGCCTTTCTTACCCACATTCGCTGGTCCTCTAAGGACTAGGCTATCAAGAAATTCTCAGGATCAGAACTGACACTATAGTATTATTGGGCAACAACATGATGCCAGCCCCCTTCTATCATCACATCTTCCCTTGAAGTCACAACCAAGTACATTGTCTGAAGACCTCCAATGGAGACGGGAGGTTTGTCTGGCCCCAGCCTCAGTGTGGACACAATAGCAACACGTCTGGTAGTTGGAAGCATATTTGGTATCAGCCAAAGAAGAGTACACGCCCATATTTGGGCAGATACCTGGAGACTGTTGTATTTCCCATGGTTAACCATGTTGTCATTACCATATGTCCTCAGCCAAATCGTCCTTTCTCTTCTAGACTGCAGCTAGCATTTGTTTTATAAAGGAGTTTGCTTCTGTAACCGTATACCTTAGCTGTTCCACTTTAGGCTGTGAAGATTTTATCCCTGGGCTAGCAGCCAGGTCAGTGAAAGGACTTTCAGGCAACAATGTTATCCAAGCCATAAACTTCTACTTAGCCCCAGGTCCTACTCAGAGGTATGACTTTTCAAAGCACAGCAAAATGTGTCAGAGTTATGGCAGGTCCCTTCAGAGACAATGGACTGTGCTGTCCTTCTGAATTGTGAGGGCAACCCTCAGCTATAGGTGAATTAGCTCTTCCTCTTCCAAAACAGGCTCATAGCCCTTCTCCAGTGGGTCATGGAGGCTGCTGACAGTTCTACTGCCTGCTGTGGATGGCAGCCAAATGTAAACAGGATCTCAGGCTGACTTGAACAGGCAAGAGGTGTGTTTTTCCTGCTGTAAAGGCATTTGGTGGTTAATTCCTGCCATCCAACCAGGCCAATTTCACCTCCCCCTCTCAGAACAGCTTTGGTGAGAGGCCAAGTGGTTAAAACCTGGGCATTTGTCTTTTGGAACAATGTGATTGGGGTAAGGAAGCCCTTTCTCACTCTCTTTCATTCTCCAGTTTCAAAATGGAAGCACTTCTTCATCATGTAGTCAAAGTCATCCAAGACAGCTGATTGGAGGTCCTTGAGGGGTGGTGCTGGGGCCATGAAAACTCATGTAGTTACTTCCAGGGATTTAACTTTTTCCAACCAAGTCTGCTCTTTTTGGAAAAGGGCACAGGGCCAATCACAGTCTTAAAAATGGTGACAAAGACTATCATGGATATTTTCCCCGACAATGAAAGTAGGTCCACAAGGTTATCTTGACTCAGAAGGCCATTAGCATCTGTTGCCAAGGTAAACTGCCATGTCTCTGGCAAAAGCCCTGTTGACATCTTCACTTAATAGATATGAAGATGGTTCTGAGGTGAGAATGGGCACAGGGCAGAAGATAAAAGAGTTCTAACTTAGGTCCACATATCTACCCCCAAAATATGGCATTTCCAATAAAGAAATTTTGGTTTTTTTTTTTAACGAGATCTTGCTATGTAGCCCTAGCTGGCCTAGAACTCACTATGTAGACCAGGCTGGCCTCAAACTCACAGAGCTCCACCTGACTCTTACTCCCAAGTGCTGGGATAAAAGGCATGTGCCACCATGCCTGGCCCAACAGAAAATTTAAAAAAAAAAACTGTCTCTTTTGTATGATTAAGGAAAAGTTGAGCCTGGCCAAGATAAGCCCATTGCAATGTCTTACTGATAGCAAGCTCTTCCTTGGTAGTGTTTCCAACTAGTTAAGAGTGAAAACTGCTTGACTAGGCTTGGTAAGAGGTAGAGACAGATGGATCTCTGTGACTTAGAAGCTGTCCTGGTCTACTTGGTGAGTTCCCAGGCTATGAAGACTAAAACATGGGATCCTGCCCCCCCCAAAAAGGGAAAAGAAACAAAGAAAAAAGAAAATTGCATGGATGTAAGAGAAGGGAGGGTGCTGTTCATTTCAAAAAGGATTGCAGCTGCCATGCAAATCAGGCCTGCAGCTTGGCAGAGCAAGGACACATTACAGTCTTTCCTCTCAAGAAGCCTGGTCCTTTGACAATACTAAGAACTTGGCTAATTGGGAGACAAAAGCTTTCTAAAGTGCCCACAACAACAGGTAAGGTGCCTTTGGCATCCTGTCTTGGAAATGTAAGCTTGGAACCACTTCACAACGGGGTGGACAAGGATTAAGGAACTCTTTTGGTTTGGGAGGAAGGAGTGGGGGAACCTTTTCCTTCCTAAGCTAAGTTGCTTCAAGCTGCAAAGTCTGAGATTCCTTCTTGGTGTCCAGGATAAATGGACCCCTCTTTCTGTTTTCCTCCTTTTCATCCCACAAAACCCAATGCTTACAGTCAAGCCCAATTTAGGTGGCTTCTCTTCCCTTATCTCAATTAAGAGACTACATTCCTTCTAATGAGATTATGACAATTTCAGTTACAGGACCAAGGGGAAGTTCTAAAGTGCCTGCAACAGCCACAGGCTTAAGAAACAAACAAGATATCGTTCCACAGCTCAAGACCCCACATCAGTTTCCACAATCTATCTACCTTTGTATTCTGCTTGAATACAGACAGATTTACTCACTCCATTATGGGGATTAGTGTTTTGTCTTCTAGACTATGTCAGGCCAGGTTAAAAGGACATCATCTAGTTATAATACCAAAGTCCACAGCAATTGGGAGCGAGACACATGCTACTTGATCCACTCTAAACATAACTAACTGGGATAAACAGGTTATAGTCATTTGATGTGATGTAAAGGGGGTTAGGAATAATATGTACCATAACTTTATATTGCTAATAGCCAGAAAGCCTCCCATCTCTGGGTGAGTCAGTGCAAAAATTTGCTGCTCATCAGTGGTTCATTAGTCAACAAGGGACCAGAGAAGAGGGGTTCAGCCTGCAATAAGGATGCATCCCAAGCCCTATATGGGTCAGAAGAACCCCAAAGCAAAAACTAGAGCACAGAAGCAGCAACTTCCCTGGGCAGATGTACTTGGGCTGAACCTAGCCAAAGATGCCAGAGGGAGGTGGGAAAACAAAGTGAAAACTCAGAGGAGTTTATCTTGGCCAAAGGGATTTTCAAGTTAAACAGCAACCCCCACCCCCACCCTTCTGCCCAACCCCTGACCCCCATTCACATGCTCAGGTCTCCACTCTGGAATTGATGACTACTTGGCTAGGTTTCCATTCATGGCAGTGGAGGAGTAGCTGGTAGAGAGAGAGGCACCTTGCTCACCTCTCTCCTTTGACAGGTCAAGGTTGGAAGCTCTGTAGTGACTGGGTTGAAGCTGAAGGGGTTCAGGCCGTACCCTGGGCAGCTGAGGGATACCATGGGTGATGCCTACAGGCTTGGCTTGAGACAGAGAGTTGGCTCCAGAAATGGAGGCACAACTGGGCTCATCTACAGGCAGCAGTACATCCCGAGGCCTGGCCCTTACACTTTGGGAGGCCTGTGATTGAAGGTTATAGCAAGGACCCATGGGCAGGGGTAGGTGTGAAGGTCGAACTAGCTGAGACAGAGAGTCTCCAGGTGCTCTTGGGAGCCCTGGCACTGCCATTGCCATTGCCACAGGAGGTACACAACAGGTTGCCTGACCATATGAAGACTGATTAAAAGGCCCATCCAACTGATTGGGGCTTATCCAAGCAGGGTCTGGCTCCAATGGAAGAGGACATTGACCCCAGGTTGGCCAGTCATAGGCCCCTGGAGGTTCAGTGTAGAGGGACAAGGGACTGTCTCGGCCCCATTCTCCTTCCTCTTCTTCACCTTCTTCATCTGAATCTTCCTGGTGGGCCTGTAGCTCATCAGACTCCAAGTAACCCTGAGCTAGATGAGAACTGGAGAGGTCCAGGTCTAGGGTCTCTGCATTGTCAAGGGAACGGCTTCTCCTATTGAGTGCCATTGCAGCAGGTGGAGGTCGAGGGTGTATGCCAGGGAGCCCCAAGTATCGAGGGAGGCTGCTAACACCCCAGGGCAGGCCTTGGTAGAATCGAGTGTGATAGCTATTGAAGGCATGTTTTTGGTAATAACCCAGCTCAAAAGCTTCCAAGGAGGCTGTGAGGTCTTCATCATTGTGGAACTCGGGATTTTCTTCACACTTGCCTTCTCCATCCCGTTCCACATCAGCAATGTCAAAGGTGACCATGGGGGGCAGCTCAGGGAGGTTTTGAGTGAAGGATGAATCAGAGTCAGAGCTGCAGGACATGCTGGAGAAAAGGTTTCCGTTGCTGGTAAACTCTACTAGGGCCTGTGAGAAACTCACAGTGGCATTCCCTTCCTTCTCATCTTCTTCTTCCTCTGGCTCCTCAGGGGGTGAGTAACTAGGGTAGGCCCTTCTGGGAGATCCTCCAAAATTTGCTTCTTGCATGTCTGGCTCAAACATAGCATCACTCTGGAAGAGCTGCATCAAACAAGTACTTTGATCTTTTTTGGAGCAAGTCCCCTCAAAACGCTTCTCCAGAGGACGGAAATCCCGCCAGTCTGGTTCACTGCTAGAAGTAGCAGGGAAAGCTGAAGTGGTTCCCCGGTGGGAAGTCTGAGAAGCTCCTGAATTCCCTGCCACGAGGCCCATTACTGATGGGCCTAAGGGCCGCATCTGATACTCCAAGACAGGCTTCTCCTGCCGGACCTGGGTTTCTCGGACTCGACCCTCTTGAGCATGAACTTCTCGGGCCTTGACTTCTCTGCTTCGGACATCTCTGCTGTAAGATTCCCGAGTGTGGGTGTCTCGAGCATAAGCCTCCCTGGCATGAGCCTCTCTAGCACATGCCTCTTGAGCCTCAAGCTGCTCCCGACGAAGCTCCCAGTATAGCAACTGTTTCTGGATGGTCACTAGCCGTTCTTCCTCTGTTTCCATTGCTCCGGGTGGCCGAGAAGAAAAGGGCTCAAAGTTCAAGAAAGGACCAAACATCTCGGAGCTGCGACCATGAAGGTCATAAAGGCAGTCATCCCCAGGAGGGGAGCTCTCCAGACTGTCATCTGGCTCATAGAATTCATATAGGGCATCGCCACTGTAGCTATCTCTGGGTAAACAATCCCTGTGGACAAGCCCCAGTGCCTCACCTGAATCATCCTCAAACCCTGGTGTGGTAGAATCATAATAACCTTCATCACTATTGGGAGCAGACTCTTGCTGGTCACTCTGAGGAGTCAAAAGTTCTCCAGGGCCTAGGCTAGGGTAAGACTGAACTGGGTCAAGGAGCATGTAGCCCTGGTGACTTGGGGATGTAGCAGTATGGTAGCCCAGGTTCAGATTAGATCTTGGATATATCTGGGTATTTGCCCACAGATACTCTAAGTCACCATCTTCCTCCCCATCTTTGACTTCCTCTTCCTCATCCTCTAATTCTACCTCCTCATCTTCCTCTTCCTCATTGTCATCATCATCTGGCAAGGCCATCTCCTCCCCACCTCCTTGGTAGGTTACCAAGCAGGAACTTCGCTTGGTCCCATCTCGGTTGGCCCTCTGGCCACCAGAGGCCATGCTATCTGTCATGCTGTCCATATCTTGTTCTGCTATAATGTCACCACAACCTGTCAGTGAGTCAAAGCTTTTCAGGGATGTGACATCCCCAAACAGGAGGCTTAGCTGATCCCCAACAGGGCCATTGGGTGGGTTTACCTCTCCTGTCACCACCTTTTCTTCTGCTTCCGAAGTGTGGGGCTCCTCCAGGCTACTGGCTTCAGGAATAGACTTGGACTGTATGAACTCTGAGGCACAGGTCCTTGTGAGGTTTTCTGGATTTTTACAGGCTGTCTTCTCAGCAGTTGGTGAAAAATGTTCTAGTGCTGGAGAAATTTTTGGTCCAGGGGCATCCTGGGGTTTGGCATTTTCCTTTCTAGTAGCTTGGAATATCTCCTCGGAGCTGGGCAGAGAGGTTGAACTCACACGCTCACGAGACATGGTTCTAGCCCCTTCAAGTTCCTTTGCCCCTGGCCCATTCTGATCAGCCCCAGAAACCTTGCTCTTCCGGTGACGTCGGATACTGCTGAAAAAGCCTTTTAGGCCTTTCTTAGGCTTGTGCACAGAGGGTACCTTTTCAACTCCAGCTTTCTCTGTGCCTTCAGTCACAGATGTCTTATGTCTAGAGCCTATTTCCAAAGCCCCATGGGCACTCTGGGAGCTAGGAAATTGAGAAGGTGACTTGGACAAAGGTACAGAGAGGCCTGTTTCTTCAGTGACAACATCTTCGGGGCCATGAGCTGCTTCACTCAGGCCATCGTGGGTCTTACTCTTGTTTAGACCCTTCTTAGAGCTGCCTTTCCCAGAACCTTTGCTTCGCCCTCCCCCAAAGAAACTAGGCAGAGTACAGATTCCCTTCTTGCCACCAAAGAGTTTCATGGCAGTTTTCTTCAGCCTACCTGGGCCTGACAAGGGTGGCTCTGATGTTGGTCCTTCTGTTGTCTCAGTTGTCTTATTCTTGGCTCCCTTTTCAGCCCCCTGGTCTTGGGCATCTCTAGAGGCTGATGCTCCATTGATCTGAAGAGCTTCATCCTTTTGAGTCTCCATGATGGCGACAGCTCTTCAACTGGAAATGCAGCCTTTGGATTCCCGGTGCAGTTAGAGCATGCTTAGTCAGGAAGCATCACAGTTGGATCTGAGGGAGATAAGAGAGACAAAGACAGACACAGACACTGGTGAGCAATCACAGAGGCTGGGTTTGTTTATATGGGTGATTATTGTCTAAGGATTGAATGGGACCGGAGAGAAAATAAGTAAACACTGGTAAAACCTTAATCTATGTTTGGTTTGCTGGTCTAGCTTCTACTGGGCCCCAGAGCAGGCAACTATCATTTAGGCTGCTGTAAGTGGTGGGGGGCAGATTTGACAGAGGCAATTGTAGGTGTGCAAAAGCCCAATCATGCTATTGTCTATAAAGAAGCTTATCAGTTACTGGGCTGAGGTCAGGAAAGGAATAGAGAGGATTCATATAGCGTCACTGAAGTTTTGAAAATTGTGTGGTGAAGGTGCTCCTTGAGACTTCATTGGGTCCTACTGGATCCAGGCCTCAATTAAACATTAGCCTGGACTATCACCAACATTTTTCTCAGGGCCAGGAAGAAAAGCATATCTAAAGCTTTATCTTCTGTCCACAGGTTCTCTTAACTGCCACAAGGACAATGGCCAAACCTTCCTGACTCCAGAGAAGGAACACCATTGAGTTGCAGATCAGAGCTGTAAAGTAGAACCTGCAAAATGACATGGTAGCCTCAGGAAAAATATCTTCTGGGTTTTAGTATCCTGTGATATAGAGACCTACTAAGATCTATGTCCCTAAACCCCTTGTAGAGACTATGTGAGGCGTAGGTCAGGGTCAGACTCTCTATTGACTGTCCTGCTGGCAAGGAATTTTAATTTTGTCCTTGGCAAGTGTAACCACCAGATTCTACCATAGATCCACAAGACTAACATTTTCTTCTACTCAGTTCCTCTCATTATCTTGGTCCCCGTCTACCTTGCAATCTAGGAAGGAAGCTTGAAAACACACAGGCCTATATGATTCATGCTCCTAGCCTAAGACACGGGCCGTCAAGAGCTATTTAAATAAATACACTTGATGTAAGTTGCACCATTCTGGCCAAGGCTTCCTAATCCAAGTGCCAATAGGCTTGGAATAAAAAGAAGGGTTAACCACCTTCTGTACCAACCTGATCATTCCCTTAGTCCCTGGCAAGTCTAATGTTTTCCAGTGACAGTAAACATCTGACCACTGAAGCACTAATCAGCCTGCAGAAATCAAGGGATCTTGTCATATGAAGCCCCTCCCCTCTCTGAGCCCTCTTTGTAGAGCTAGGGTAGCCAAGGGAGATAAAAAGCTGTTGGATTTGAGAGAGCAAGAGGCTAGAAATAGGGAGAGGAAGAAAGAGAGAGAATGAGACTGAGCTGGTCAGAACAGTGGTCTAGTGACTATATGCCACATTCCAAATATTCACACAGTTATCTGCAGTAGAATACTGTTGTCCAGCACTGGGGCTGAAGAGAAACTAGCAACTATACTCTAGCCTATGATTTCATTAGATGAGTCTTTCCTAGTACCTAGGTTCCTATCTTCCCAATAGTTTTGTGTCTGGTATCTTACCTAGTTTGATACACTTAAATCACCAGAGTAACCCAAGTTCCATTAAGAGCACTTTGCTAACCAACCAGAGTAAGATGATGTCTGGCTTGGAGATGTGAGAGAAAAGCTCATCTGATCTTCTCAGCAAAGATATAGGGATTGCTAATTTCTCTGGTTATGAATTTCTCTGTGCAATACATCTTGACATTATACTCTGCAAACTCAGCTCTGTAACAAATAGTACCCTCACCACTAAGCACACAATCACACAGAATTGTGTGTCTCACGTTGTAATGAGAGTATGGACCCATCTTATACCTGAATTCCCTACTTTTCATAGTGTTAATCTTCTCACATCAACCTTGAAATCTAAAAAGACTGTCATTATGATATTGGGAATGGGGGTAATAGCATTGAAGTTATACTTGAAATTGTATATCTTGCTGTGGAATCCATATTTTATTTTAAACCTTTTTGAACATTCAGTAAGTGACAGACACTAAAATCAGTACATCAGGGCCAAGCCAAGAAGAGGACCTTCCTTGTTTTAGAGAGCTTACAGACTAGTCGGGAGAGAATCTTACCTACAGAAGTCTGAAGATACAGCATAAATGTAGGCCTTCTATAGCCCCTGTTAATTGTTTGTTTTTGCTTTTTAGAGACAGGGTCTCTCTACATAGTTCTGGCTCTATCTGAGCTTTGTATGTAGACCAGGCTGGCTTTAATAAGTTTCTAGATAATTTTACAAAGTAGAACATACTCCCTGGGCTCAGACAAAGCCATTTTGACTAAAAACCAATGGCTGGGGAAGACCATAGACCTTAGGAGAAAACCTAATACTATTATTTTGCTAAATGGATTTAATACCAAACTGCTTTCTAAGTACTTATCTTTAGACTCACAGATCAGTGAAACTCTCAACCCTCATCAGAACTTCTTTTTGCAGTAGACAGTAATTAATATAGAGACTCACAACTGATCAATATGCAGGTAAGATACTGTGGAGAACTCAGCCCTAAATGACATTTCCAGCCCCCAAACTCAGGGATCGTCATGGAAGAGAGTACAGAAATACTCTAAGAACTAGAGGTATTAGAGGGATATTGCAAAATTTTTTTTGGATATGGCAGTGCTGTTGCACATGAATTCTTGGCAGCTGTGACTGCATGTATAAAACCTGCACTAGATCAAGCCAGCCAAAATTTCAGCATGGATTGGAGAGAGACCCACGAACTCTCTTCCCTACCTGAGGAGCTACTGTCGGGTGATGATGGCTGTGGAGGAAGGGAAAGTCAGTTTTTTTTTTCTGGTGTATTGCCTACACTCCAGTGCATAGTCCTATATCCACATGCATAGGGCAGAACTAATTGGAATCACTTGGATAGAAAATAAAGAAGAGGGTGTCAAGTTGTAAGGGAGATGGAAGAGGGGTCCAGAAGGAGAAGAGGGAATCCATGATAGGTGGATATGATCAAAATACATTTTATATATGTATGAAATTCTAGAAGAATAGATAGGTCGGTAGATGAAAGAAAGGAAGCAAAGGAGGAAGGAAGGAAGGAAAGATGCTTTAAGGAGGAAGAAGCATTCAGTCTGGGCTTTGTCAAGCATTAAAGAATGGAAATGGCAGTGATCTAGATGGGGTATATGTTCTTATCAATCAAAAAGGGAATTATTCTGGTGGAATCAAACAGTTCTTGGCAATGATGGTTAGGTGAGGAGAATCTATAAACTTGATGCCCTTGCTGGAAGACAGTCTCTCTGGACCTTGCCAGCATGCTATATGGGGGTAGAAGCCAACTCATCATCACCACTCTCTACATCAGTGATTCACAGCCTTCCTAATGCTGTGACCCTTTAATATAGTTCCTTATGTCATGGTGACCCCCAACCATAAAATCATTTCACTGTTACTTCATAACTGTAATTTGCTACTAAAATTTGTTATGAGTTGTAATGTAAATATCTGATAAGTCAACCCCCAAAGGGTCACACCCCACAGGTTGAAAACCACTGCTCTACCTTATCACCTTGCTGTCACGGCTTTGGGCCACAGGGCTAGAATCCAAACCACACCAGCTCTCTCATGTGCCAGGAGACACTATCAGTCCCAGGGAGCAGTAGTGGTTTGAGTGAGAATATCCCCCATAGATGTCTGAATGCCACTGTGCTATTTGTCGAGGTTTAGGAGGTGTGGGCTTCTTGGAGAAAGTGTGTCATTGGAGGTGGGTTCTGAGAGTTTATAAAGACTCAATGCCATTTATAGTTTGTCCTCTCTGCTTTGTATGTGAAGTTCAAGATCTGAACTCTCACCTTCCCGTTCTCACTGCCATGCTTGCTGACTCTGCCTATCCCCATTATTATGGATTCTATACTTCTGGAAACAAAGTAAACTCTTCCTTCTATAATTTGCTTTGGTCGTGGTGTTTTATCACAGCAACAGAGATGTAACTATGACAGAAATTGGTGCCAGATTAGGCTGTTGCTGGTAAGAATCTGAACGTGCATTTTTTTTGTTTGTTTTTTGTTATCGCTGTTTTGTTTTGTTTTCTGGAGGAATGTGGAGGATTTTGAAAATTTGGACTAGAAAAATAGTTGAATGCTGTAAGCAGAGCTTAACAGGCCGAGACTGGAAGACAGTGCTGAGATCAAAGCAGACTAGAAGCTTGGCTCCAGAGGTTTCAGAGGGAAGCAAGATTTCAACAGCAACCATGCTAGAGGCTGGATTATTTTGGCAAAAAATCTGGCTGTATTTTGCCCTTGTCGTAAGAACTTGTCTAAGGCTAAATTAAAGAATAAGGTACTAATTTCTTTGGAGAAGGAAATTTCAAGGAATCATAATATTGAGTCTCTGGCACGGTTATTAGTAATGACTTATGCTGGTCTACAATGCAAAAAAAAAAAAAAAAAAAAAAAAAAAAAAAAAAAAAACCCAAGTGGAGCGGAAGGAAATAAAAAATGTAACGTTTGAAGAGAAAACAACCAGGAAACTTAGTGCTGTAGCCAAGGATTTCAATGCCTGAGACTATGGGGTATCTCTCATTTACCCTGGACAGAGACTCTATTACCCCCATGTAGTCCCTACTCTTAGCTAGACCCTGGGTTATCTTTGCTAAGCAAGGATCAATCTTAAAATGATGTCATACATCATTATCTCTCTCTTGCCTTTTCCCTCCAAGAACCACGCCCCCAAGCTGCACACAAGATCTCTGCCTATGTTCCACAGAACAGCTTGTAGAAGGGCATTAAGAATATTATATAGCCAGCAGCTCCCTA
The DNA here is from genome assembly GCF_003668045.3 of Cricetulus griseus. Lineage (NCBI taxonomy): Eukaryota > Metazoa > Chordata > Mammalia > Rodentia > Cricetidae > Cricetulus > Cricetulus griseus. The sequence goes on along the minus strand of NC_048604.1, from coordinate 74,637,268 downwards.
ATCTGGTCTGCCTCTACCCCAAGGCTTCTTCATACTATTCGTTAATCTACCATGGTCTCCAAACTGTTCTCCTATACCAGGCTATTCTGCCTTGACCCAGGGTAAGAAGAACCCTTCAGGAGAGTGGAACCCAAAGCAAAAGGAACAGGAAGGACAAACATTGAAGCTTCCTTGGGCTCTGACTGGATTCCTTTAATGCTCTTGCCAAGAAAGTGGTCCTGCCAAAGGCAGAGCACCTCAGCACTCAGATTTCTCAGTGTGGCCAGGCCGGATGATTTTCAAATAGGCTGTTGGGAACCCTCCCAAGACACTCAGTGCTTCTTGATAGAGGCGACTAGCTGCAGCCACTGTGACTATAGCAGAGAACAGGCTGAGGTTGAAAATGGAACCACTTAAGATCCAAGAACCAACCTCAGGTCATTCTGGGACATGTAGAAGCTGACACCTAAGAAAGTGTAGCCTTCTTTTTTCCCTCCACCCATAACCCAAGTAGAAGAACAGCCACATATGTGCCTGAAACCCTTCTCCTGAGGAAGAAACAGCTTCAGGCCAACCTTTATATTTTCTGTTCTTAGCCGAACTTCAAGTGACCAGCTTAGCAAACTTATTAGGACAGGCTGGGCTCAGGGAAGAAACAAGGATACAGCTTCAAAGGCATGGCCTTCACCCATTAGAGTTTCCAGACTTGTTCTAAGCAGTCTTTGTGAATGCACTCCTAATGTATCTGGTCCCTCAGTATATTGGTGGAGAGAGGGTAAGAAAGACGTGAGATTGGTGACTGTCCTCCCCTAAAGAGCCAGACAGTTCTTCACTGGGATTAGCTATGCCATGTTGGAGAAAACTCAGCAAGTTATCCAACCTGTCTCACCCTCAATTTCTTCAACTGTGAGATGGGACTATTGAGAATTCCTACTTGTTGAGACTATTGCAGGAACAAAACCAATGCATGTAAAGTATCAAATGAAATGCATGGCACAGCAGAAGCTCAAGCATTATGGCAAATTGTATTAATGCTTATTCCAACTATGATTGGACAATCTCTATCAGTAAATCTACCCCAGTCAGGGTTTGACTAGGGTGTTCTCCAAAGCTCTAACAGGTATGTCTGAAACCTTTTCAGTTTCCCTTGGGGATTACATAGTTATCCCATGGAAGCTTTGCTTGTTCATTAGACCAACTTTTAATGCTCAGAGAGCAAACAACTCTAGATCATGTGGGAGATTCTACGTAGGTTCCTTAGTCCAAATCAGAGAGATCAACTTTTACCACTACACAAAGCACTCCCTATTCACCAGTCCCACTGTGCCCTCCCAGCAACCCATTAAAACTCATTCATCTCTGCTAGTGGGAAACGGCAACTCCTTGTCACAGAAAAGAAAACTGTGCCTAGACTTGGGGAAAGATTTGTCTAAAGTCATTAATGGGATTATGAGAGAACTTGAGTAGCTTCCAGGCCTCTTGAGTTTCAATTCCATGCCATTCCTGCTTCACTGTGCCAGGCCCCCAATTAAAGAATTAGGAGGATCAAAACACATTTATGAAATTTTCAAAGAACCAATAAAATATGTTTTTTTTAAATTGGGCCAGGAGAACTGTGGAAGTTCCCTTCATAGCTGTGATAGTTGTCACTTCCATTCCCTATTCCACCCCATCCCAGCTCAGTGTAACTTTTCCTCAAGGGTTTCTTGTCCTTACTGGCTACTGCTGGTTTGGCCTTACTTAGCACATCCCCTCAAAAATAGCCCTGATGACTTGCGAATTCAGGTGCTACCTATTCAGCTCAGGGCTGAAATCCTCATCAGCAATGTTATCACCGCTACTTTCAAACTATGAAATGCATCTTCTGTTCTGATTCCTTGGGAGTTAAATTTGAGGTGCCAAAAAGGCTGAAATATAAACCTGCCAAGGTGGACAGTTTTGAAGAGTTTGAGCTACTTAAAGATAACGACTTGAATTGGGTGGTGGTGGCAAACACCTTTAATCCCTGCACTGCGGAGGCAGAGACAGGAAGATGTCTGGGAGCTAAAGAAGGTTCCAGGACAGTCAGAGCTGTTACACAGAGAAACCCTGTCTCAAAAATAAAATAAAATAAAATAAAATAAAATAAAATAAAAAGATAATGGCCTCTCAGGTTATCTGGCACTTGAGTAGTGCATTGCTGGAGCCCATAAACTAGACCCGAGGTCAAAATTTTCTGGTATGAAAGAAGGGTTCCTGGTTTGCATCTTTTTAGGGGAACAGTGGGGATGGTTTAAAGAGTCCCTCTTACCACTCCTACAACCACCCTTTCCGAATTCGCAGCATCCCTGCAGTAGGAAGGCTCCTTTCCAGAAAGCAGCTCATAAATTCCAGATGCAGCACAAATCCTTCTATCGCTGCTTCCCTGACTCCCTTGCCAGCCCCTCAGCTGCCTTGTTCACATATTCATCTTTGCTTATTTCCATCTGGCAGGCTTCAGTCTGACCATTTAGCTTGCTCACAAGGACTCCCTGTCTCATAGTCACTGCATCGACGATGGAGCAGGAGCTTGGGATGCTGGTTCAGTTGTACTCTAATTCAGCTGGAATTTGCCAGTCTGAAACTGGAATGCCACTTTCACCCCTTATAGGCAAAATGGTTTGAGAAAGAATCTCTCTGAGATACAACTGCCTTATCTGTGAAATGAAAACAATTTACCTATCTTACAGGGCTGTGGTTATGGAGTGCAAAAGCAAACTAATTATTACACATGGAGCAGATACTACATAAAGGGACCTCTCAACAAGACTGCTTACAGTGAAGGTACCTTCCTTACCTTGTTGGTCCTTAGCTGCCAACCTGAGTCCTCTGAAGATGACACAGGCCTTCTATTCAAACTCCTTTGTTTGACCTTCAACATCTGCTTTTCCTGCATCCCCCTTGAAAGTTTTTCAGCCTTACTTCTCTGCCCTATGGTCTCAGCTCCAAATATACAGGACTTTCATTCACTTTAGAAGATAGGGTACCAAGACACAGCTGCTCCCTAGAAATAAACTTAGCTGATGATTTTTCTTTTTCTGTTTTATTTTTGTGTTATTTGGCTTTCGGTAACAAAAGGGATAACAAACACAGTAGTATCTCGTATGTGCAAGGAAAGTATTCTACTACTCAGCCACATCCCACCCCTGAGGATCCTCCTCATGCCCCAGATTTCCAGGATAGAGTCTCTAAGAGCCACTTACTTGGCCCTCCCTTTGAGTCTCCTTGGAGGTAGGTGCTATGTCTGTGTAGCCTCCCAGTGTATCAATACTAGTCAAACAAAAGCAAGATCAGAGTCAGGCTGCACCTCCTCCATCTATTCAGAAAGGCTTTGAAATACTTCCTCTTGAGGCAAAAACTTTATCATTTATTTCATCTGCCTAAACAGGATTTGTGCAGAGACACTGATGAGATAACATCAGGAGTTTCCCTTTTCAGTTTCAGGCAGCCTAACTGTGAGGGGGAAAGCTGGAAATCTGTTCTCTGTTTCCAGTTCTGTGTGACCAGGATTTAGGAGTTCCCTATATTCCCTGATAGGCAGAGGGGTCCATGGCTAGGTAATAACAATGGTGAGCTTCCAACATGGCTGGCTTCTTCCTCACCCTCCTGACCTGAGATAAAGCCTGGCAGCTTAAAACAAAAGTCTTGCAGGCTTTTTTTCCTGCTAGAGGCCCCCTGCTGATGGACTGGCTCAACAAGTTCAAGGCCAGATCAGGACATGTTTGCACAACAGTTGTGGGTCAATCAGCCAGCTTGTATTTCTTCAAACTGGCCAATCCTGTATTAGAGAAGGAAGACCCTTCAGAGACTTAAAAACAAACCCAAGTCCTCAAGGAGAAGCTGAGCTTAGGCTTCCTGGGTATCCCCTCTGTATTGCAACCGTCTTTCCATCTGTATGCTAGCTGTGTGTGTACATATGTGTGTGTTTCACCACCCATAATAAAAACATTTCTTTAATGGCTGATTCTATCTGCCCTGTTTGCGGTGTTCCAGAATTTCCCTACTGCTCCCTGTGCATTCAAGATTTTTTCCTGCCTTTTAATTATTTAACTAGCAGAGAAAACAAACCTGGTCAAGACGCCTAGGCTGGGCTATTTCTTCCATACGCACTTTGGGTGCAAATATGACAGTTCTTGCGGTGTCAACTTTCCAAAATACCTTGCTCTTCCTGACACTTCCAGCCCCCAACATTTGGCAGGCCTTAATCTCTTGACTGAGGCAAAAACAAAACAAAAACACCAAAACATATGAAAGGGGTGAGGAGTTCCGATGATGCAGCTGCCACAGAAACCCAGGCAGTCTTCACTTTTGAGAAATGGGATGGTGGGAGGAGGAAGTAGTTCATCCAAAATGTGCATTGAGTGGAGCCTACTGGAGACCTTGAGGCAAAGCATAAAGGGCAATAACCAAGAGCAATAATCTATCTGCAAATGACTGTGTGACCTTAAGCACACCTTGCTTATTTTCTAGAGCACATCTATGACCATAGGGATCTTAACTGCTATTCCACACAAAGACCTGTGGGGCTGAGAGAAAATGGGTTACAAGAGGTCTGGGGGTATTTCTTAGTTTTTAGTAAATATTTAGGCCCATATGCCCTCCCCACCCTCCCCACCCTTTGCCTATGAAAGGCCAAAGGGAAGCTGACATTATGGAAGTTACTTCTAGAGATCCCTTTCTCTAAGACCCCATTTAAATACCCTTTCCAAAACTCCATTCTTGGGCTAGGTATGATGGTGTAACACTTTTATCCTAACATTCAAGACAGGCAACTGTCAATAAGTTCTAGGCCACTGGCCTACAAACCAAGTTGCTGGATCTACCCAGTGAGACCCTGTCTCAAAACAAGTCCTCTCCCCCCCAAAAAAGCAAAAATCAAAACTACATACACACACCCTAATCACCCATTGTTCAATGATCTCCCCCTAAAAAGATTAGATCACATTCCAATGTTTGCTATTTGGGAATTCCCAGTACTGGGTCCTAACCTCTTTTGTACCTCTGAGCTATGCCATCTCAAGCAGACTCATGCTGCCTGCTGGCCACTCCCTTTCATTTCTAATTCTATCTACCCTTCCAGGACCAAACTCCTGTACTTCCCAGCTGCTTTACAAGATGACACTCCACTGCATATATAAATCTCTTCAATGGCAGTTTGCCTGTAGGCTCATGAATCAGCAACCAAAAGTATGCAGAGCCCCAGCGTTTGAGCAGTCCATACCTTGAGGTTATTATAGAGGGGACTGATTATGACTTTCTTTTTTAATGTAGTAACAACCCAATCCCCACTTACACCTACACACACACACACACACACACACACACACACACACACACACACACTCACTCACTCGAGCCTTGGGCACCATTTCCTTAAGTTTAATGTATTGGGACAAACAAACTAAGGCTAAAGGTGTTTTCTAAAACTCTAAAAAGACAGCAAGTCCTTCTGGAACATCCATCCATCAACTGCTTTATAATGCCAGGCTCTGAGAGAGTTATTGCTGAAGTCAAAGATTTATTTACTCTTATGAGCATTCTGAGAGAACCTAGATAACTATATGAGGCAAAGCAGTTAGGGAAATTTAACTATACAGGAGTTCCAAGAAAGGGGTCTGGTCCTCAAGAAGCAGCCTGAAATGTCCCAAGGAAAAAGCTGGTTGAGTACTGGGGCCTGAAAGGAAAAGGACTTGGACAGGGGTAGGGTGAGAGTGTCTGCAGGTAGGAAATGTGGCTGCTGTGCTGAAGTAAAAGCAGAAGAGAGCCAGACGTAGGATATAAAAGTCCAGCTGCAAGTAGAGGTTTGTGCTGAGGTCTGGTAAACATAGGTAGGGCTGCCAATAGTGTGGTATCTGCAATCCTGGCTGCTATCACGAAGGTTCCATGCTAACCTTCCCAAGTAAGAGATTTACTGGGTCTCATTGCCCCACTCCAAAGACGTCCAGCCTGCAAAGTCCCTTAGTCAAACCCCCTCTCTTATTCTTCAGGAATGCCTGAATAGTCCAGAATGGTGCATCGTAGGCCACATGAGTACTGCACTTGGGGGGGGGTTTGTTGGAATCTCCTGTGGTAGGGTAGGAAGTCCAACAATGCAGTGTCCTGCGTCCCGTCCATGCCAACGCTGCCAAGGCAGGCGGGCCAGAGCCGCAGAAGATGTTTGTATGCGGACAGGGCTGTCTAGACTCATATCAAGGCGAGTCCAGCAAGGGGGAGGATGGCTCTGCTGTATTAGTCCGGCTGCCGCCTCTGCCTCCCCCCTACCCATGGCTCATCTGGCAAGCTTAGCCCCTCAAAAGGGAGCTCAGAAGAAGTCACGCCTTTGGGCGGTCACCAGTGTCAAAGGTGTCTGCAGCAGACAATGACAGCAGTCTGAAGGCTGGGTGTTTTAAGTAACTGAGAAGTTGTAGGATTTGTCTGCCTTACAGACACCGTGTGTTCTTTACTACAATGACTGCCCCCTCCGCTTCTAGCACGGAAATCCCCCCACGATATTGTGCCCATTGCTATTTTAAACCAAAGGCTGGGGAGAAAAACGCGCCCTATGCCCTACAAGGGAAAAGAGACGAGCAGGGTGGAGGGGGGCGGCAACAAAGCGGCCTTGCAGCTTTAACCCAAGGACCAGTAAGAGCTCCCAGTCCAGCCCGCCTGCAATGGGGGTGGGAGCCAAATGAGACTGGAGGCCCAGGAGGGGGTGCGGCTAGTTGGGACCACAGGACCAAGGTTCCAAGGATAAGTGGGAAGTTCAGAAACCCAACTGTGCTCCCCTGAGGAGGAACAGACTGTGGATATCTTAATCCACCCTAAAGCCAGTCTCAGTCTGGCCCTTGCTAGCGCGCCAGCTTCCTCTGCAGAGGAGACATAGGAGATGCACCGCAGAGGGGAGGGGCCACAGCAAGGCCTCGCGGGTGAGCAGCACCGGCCTAACAGCTGTTCCAGCAAATGTACTACAAACAAAGCTAAGGAGTTCCCGGCCTGCAAACACATTCTTGGGGTGCTAGCTAGCAGCGCCCCTCCCGGAACCACGCAACAGCACGTGTGGGCCCATCCCGGCCTCCCCTTACAACCTAGAGGCGTAGCCCAGGCTAGTCCGCCCGCCTTCCGGCCCTCCCACCCCACCCCCAGCCACGATCTCCTGTACCCTAAAGACTAACGGCCTCTGGGCCCCTCACTGGACAGGACGCAAAGCGAGCTCCAAGAAACAGCAGCGAGAGGCCGGGACTCCGACCAGCCTGACCCTTGATGCCCTCTTCCAGGCGACCAGAGCAGAGCACGCGGGGATGCACTAACCTCCAGCAGGATGGCTCCTAGCTGTGCGCAATGCTTACCCTGCCAGGTCCAGCTCCCAGTGCGGTTATTGTCTGCTGAGCTGCTCTGCTCTGAGCTGGAGCCTCTGCTGAGAACGCCACCACGACTGCTCCTGCCGCAGCCAACACCTCGGCTACAGCATTCTTCTGCACCAACTACCCTTCTCCAGGCTCTGGGCAGCTCCCCCATACCCCCTTCACCCTGGACTCCACAGTTACAGGGAGGGACGTCCGTGATCTGATTGGCAGGCATGCAGTCCAATCGCTACAGTGGGAAGGCATGCCCTGGCCCGCCCACTGTTTTCCTTGGTGCTTCTCTCTTTAAATGCAAATAAGCCGGGCGTGGTATTGGCAGGGGGCGGAGAGGTTGCAGAACCCCTAGCCCGGGCTCCCACTTCCGCCCCCACGCGGGGCGGGTTTCAGCGTGGCTACACACCCGACTCGAAGAGCTAGTCCCGCCCAGATGGGACTAGCCAGATTCTTGGAACTTGGTTTCGATTTTGCGAGCATTCCTGTTTCCGTGGCCAGTGCTTTCATGCTGCTGCTCCGGGTTGCTACCAAGGAGTTTCTCCACGTTGCTTGAAACCAACTGGGAGAAGTGGGGCGGGGAAGTGAGGAGCCATAGGGATTGTGGGGTTTGCAGAACCCTTTGGCACCGTGGCTGGCTCATTATTAAGTGTGGCAGCAGGGCTTAGTGGCTGGGGTTCCCAGAGAGGAAAGTGACTTGCCTTCCCCCACACCACACCACCTGCCTCCCCAGAGCCACAGCTTCCTAGCTTGCTCTGCACACTTAGGGAAGGCAAGATAGAGGTCAACTTCCATCAGTAATGGAAGGGCCTCGTACTGCCCAGGAAAGGGAAACTGCTTTTCAGAGATTACTTGAACTGCCAGCGACCGGGGCATATTTGGAATACACACCTATGCTGACCTTTCAGAGTAGCTTTCACGTTGCTTCTCTGGGAAGTTAACTGTTTCTATAGTTGACTCTCACCCCAATTCCATACCTTCCAAAGTACAAGGAATGAGTCTCACGCCCTCCATAGCACTCTCCTTCAATTGTGAGTCTCGTTCTGTGCAGATCCCTTTTCTGGAAAAATCTAAGTGCTGAAAGAAGTTTTGTCTGAGTCCTAACCAGAGGTCAGACTGAGGAACTGTGAGGAGGCCTGTCAGACCAGCCTTGCAGGCTACTGTGTCTGGAATGTGGCTGGGAGCCAGCTGAGCTTAGGCCTCTAACTAGCCTGAAGACATTAAGAGGCATTAGTAACTGCCAGTGCCAGGTGAGCTGGAGCAACAAAGAATCCAGTTGTATAACCAGCTCTGGAATGTACAGAAATCCCAACTTGAAAACTCTGTCAAAGTCTAAAAGGGGAGGGGGAAGTGGATTGAGGTTGCAGAGCTGGAAAGGATTAGAGAACAATGACACCCCCTCCCCCTTGCAGAGTTGTCTGCTGCTGTACTGGATCCTGTCTACCTTGTAAAGATCCAGATGCTGGACTGGTGAGACTTGGACTGCTGCCACTGCCTGTGTGAAGCAAAGGAATTGACATGGCTGTTAGAGGTGGGATCTACTTTCCTTTCTGCCTCAGACTTGCTGTGAGACCTTGGCCAATCTGCTCTCTTGTCTGAGCCAGTCATTCCATTTCCACAAAGCGGTAATAAGCTCTATGAGTTCAGTCCAACTCTTTCTATAATATTTCATGATGTTCCATGACCTTCAATAACATTCGAGACATCTTTACCAAAAATTAGCAATGTGAATCAGTCCTGCTCCTGGGTCTCAATAAATGTTGAATGGTAAGCTGCTGTTAACTACTAAATAACTTGATTGTACAAATCCTTTCCCCTAGCCGGGTTTGAATGGCTGAACTATAACATTTCCTTGGATCTCTGATTTCCAGCTTTGCAAAATCTTGATTCTCACATGTTAGGCATGCTATATCATATTTTCTTTCTCAGCACCTCCATCGTACTCTGCTAACCTGTGTCTCTGTCACTTGAGACTTGCTCACATTTCACACAGGCCCTTGATTTTTCAGATCAGACCAAGATTTCTATTTGGAAAAGATAGTTTTAAAATCTGGAGTTCAGGGAAACACAGGGCAAGACAGTCTTGGCTGTAAGAACATGTGCAAACCAGCCAGGTTGTGGACTCAAAATAGCACTGGACACCACTGTGTTGCTCCCACCACAGGAGATAGTCCTGCATGCCCCTTTCTCAACCTCAAAACATTCTGACACACCAGTCACCTTTGGAAGTGATAGCTATTAGGCAGAGACAAGAAGAAAAAGAAAAAGGGGGAAAGAAAGAAGCCTTCAAATTGGACCCTTGTTTGTGGTCATGAAATTCCCAAGTCTTAAGAGGAAAGCACATCTACAGCACACATACACCTAGAAAGACCATGGGAGGGGACATTCTAGATCCTCAGTGGCGTATCACTCCTCCCCAGGAGTTGAAAGATGAAGGGTGTACATAGAAATGCCTCCTCTCAAAGAGGCCCTCTAGAGCGCCTATTGTAAATGCTGACTGAAAGGTGATCAGATCATTTAGTCAGGCCAGGAAGGAGTTCATGGTGGGAAGCAGGATTTCTTTCTTGTTTTGAGTTTCTCCATCTGCTGAATGAAGACCATTACCTTGCTACACAATATCTTCTCGCCCAGAAAAAAAAAAAAAAAAAAAAAAAAAAAAAAAAAAAAAACCTCTTGATATCCCTGATCGGGCTGCTCCTTTCTGAAGGGAAATGGAGGAGTGAATCTGTGGTAGGGGGGTGGGAGGTGGAGAAGTGGCCAAAGGGGAAACTGTGGTCAGGATGTATTGAAAACAAAAAAACAAAAAGAAAGAAAAAAACAAAAAGAAAAACCTATGAAGACAACTGTGAGTTGTGTGGCAGCAACTCCATAAACAATCTGACAGCCCTGCATGATTACAGTACTCACTTCTTTGCATTCCACGGGTACCTCTTCTAGTCTAGGCCTCGTAGTCTATATTGGGAGTTTCCATAGTAATCTTAAGGGACCTGGGGATGACATTCTGAGAAGATCAGAAAGCAAAAGCAGATATCTAGAAAAGGTTCTTTGGAGTGGTACAGATGGGATGATTTTGTTTTTACAAATTGGGAAAGAACATTAGAAAAAGTTCAATAGAAGATGGCCTTGATAATGGATTCAAGTCTGAAAAATATAGGAAGGATTCCTATCCAAATTAGAAATGTCCAGTGCTGTGAGCAGATACACTGGGTTGAGCAAGAGCTAAAATCCAGATTGAGAAAAGGAGCTTGAAATTAGAACTAGAAAAATAGATCTGGAGCTAAAATGTAAAAACTCGTGACTAACTGGATGTACTGATGACCAGTTAACTAATTGCACCAGTTCCTTGGAAGCAATAGAGTACAGTGGCTGTGCAACAGATGCCCTGGGCTGGAATGCCAGCTTTTGCCACTAGTTTTATATCAGCGTGACACAGGATAGTCATCTGAATGGAGAGAACCTCAATTAAGAAATGCTTCCATACCATCAGGCTGTAGGTAAGCCTGTAGGGCATTTTCAATTAGTGATTGATGAGTGAGAGCCCAGTGGTGTTATCCCTCCACTGGTGGTCCTGGGTTCTATAGGAAAGTAGGCTGAGCAAACCATGGGAAGCAAGCCAGTAAGCAGTACTCTTCCATGGCCTCTGCATCAGCTCCTGCTTCCAAGGGTCTTGATCTGCTTGAGTTCCTGTCCTGACTTCCTTCAGTGATGAACAGCACTGTGAACATGTAAACTGAATAAACCCTTTCCTCCCCAACTTGCCTTTGGTCATAGTGTTTCATCACAGCAACAAGTAACCCTAACTAGGACAGAAATTGGTACCCAGATTGTATTGCTGTGGCATACTTGACCATGGGGAGGATTGTGAAAGGAATTTGGAATCAGAAAAGCCATTGAGTGTTCAAAGGTTGGTGGGTGAGCTGTTTTGTGGGAGCAGCTGATAGAGGCCTGGCTTTCGATGTTCCATAGGAAAGACTGGAAATCACTAAAAGACTCTATTGGGGCTGTTGCATATTTTGAATTAAGAACCTATGGTTCTGATCAGCTGGGGCTGAAGAACCACCCCTGATTAACAAGCACCACTGATGTTGGTTAGCTGGAGCTTAGAAATTAGTGATGATTAAGAAGAGACCAACATCATTGAGGTGACATCCTCTGGGAAGTGTTTCCTTAGAGTCAGCACAGAGAAAACTGTCTTCCACAAGTGGCCATGGTTGCACCTTGGGCTGGCAGTTGAACTTGGTAGTGTAAGAGTCACCCAGGTTTTATTGCTTTTGAAGACATTAAGGGGTCCATGGAGAGAAACAGAGGCTTAGCACTGTGTGACAGGGTTGGAGTCTCTAAAGAGAGCTGTGGTTTGAACAAGAATGACCCTCAAAGGGAATGGCACTATTAGGAGGTGTGGTCTTGTTGGAGGAAGTGTGTCACTGTGGGAGTGAGGTTTTGATGTCTCCTAATCTCAAGCTATGTCCAATGGGGCAGACAATTGCTTCTGCTGCCTACAGATCAAGATGTAGTCCTCTCAGCTCCTTTTTGAGCACTATGTATAAATAGTCTGCCTGCAAATCACCATATCCCACTATGAAAATAAAGGACTAAATCTCTGAAATTGTAAGCAAACCCCAAACAAATGTTTCCTTTATAAGAGTCGTGGTGCTCATGGTGTCTCATCACAGCAATTGAAACTATAACTAAGACAAGAGCCGGGCAGGGGAATGGGGGGTGGGGACGACTATTGGTAAAAATACAGCCCAGTTGCAGCAAGAGACCCCAGCATTGTGGAGAAGTGAGTACTATGGAATGACCACCACAAACAGCAGCAGGTATGAAGTGGAGCCAGCTGGAGCTTAGGAGACAATCTTGGTGTACTGCAGAGGGCAGAGCCAGAGAAGTGAGCCAAGCCCCTTCAAGGAGCCAGGAAGACTGTGAGTAGATCCCAGACATTGGAAACTTAAGTTATTTACACAGTTGGAGTTTGCTTTTGCTTTGTTCGGATTGTGTCTATGCCCTAGATCATCACTCTTGAAAAAACTTATTAACTTATTCTTGATTTTACAGGATATCACGGTCAAGAAAACTTAACTTTTTTGTTGTTTTTCAAGACAGGCTTTCTCTGTGTAGCTTTGGAGCCTATCCTGGCTCTCGTTCTGTAGACCAGGCTGGTCTCGATCCACCTGCCTCTGCCTCCCAAGTGCTGGAATTAAAGGTATGCATCACCAAATTAACTTTTTAAAAATAAATTGTTATTCAAATTACAATCTTATTTTACATACCAATCCCAGTTCTCTCTCCCTCCCATCCTCC